>NC_138161.1:97092940-98470800 GCF_964165515.1 Mesoplodon bidens | reverse complement strand
CGATGTTAGCTGTAGGTTTGTCATATATGGCCTTTATTACGCTGAGGTGTGTTCCCTCTACGCCCACTTTCTGGAGAGGTTTTTTTTTTTTTTTTTTTTTTTTACCATAAATGGGTGTTGAATTTTGTCAAAAGCTTTTTCTGCATCTATTGAGATGATCATATGGTTTTTATACTTCAATTTGCTGATGTGGTATATCACAATGATTGATTTGTGGATATTGAAAAATCCTTTCCTCCCTGGGATAAATCCCACTTGATCGTGGTGTATGATCCATTTAATGTATTCTTGGATTAGGATTGCTAGTATTTTACTAAGGTTTTTGCATCTATGATCATTGGTGATACTGGCCTATAATTTTTTTTTGTGTGTGTGTGTGGTATCTTTGTCTGGTTTTGCTATCAGGGTGATGATGGCCTCATAGAATGAGTTTGGGAGTATTCCTTCTTCTGGAATTTTTTGGAATAGTTTGAGAAGGACAGGTGTTAACTCTTCTCTAAATGTTTGATAGAGGTTACCTGTGAAGCCATCTGGCCTTGCACTTTTGTTTGTTGGGAGTTTTTAAATCACAGTTTCAATTTCAGTACTTGTGACTGGTCTGTTCATATTTTCTTTTTCTTCCTGGTTCAGTCTTGGGATATTGTACCTTTCTAAGAATTTGTCCATTTCTTCCAGGTTGTTCATTTTATTGGCATATAGTTGCTTGTAGTAGTCTCTTAGGATGCTTTGTATTTCTGTGGTATCTGTTTTAACTTCTCCTTTTCATTTCTAATTTTATTGGTTTGAACCCTCTCCCTTTTTTTCTTGATGAGTCTTGCTAACAGTTTATCAATTTTGTTTATCTTTTCAAAGAACCAGCTTTTAGCTTCATTGATCTTTTCTATTGTTTTCTTGGTCTCTATGCCATTTATTTCTGCTCTGATCTTTATGATTTCTTTCCTTCTGCTAACTATGGGTTTTGTTTGTTCTTCTTTGTCTAGTTGCTTTAGGTGTAAGGTTAGGTTGTTTGTGATTTTTCTTGTTTCCTGAGTTAAGATTGTATTGCTATGACCTTCCCTCTTAGAACTGCTTTTGCTGCATCCCATAGGTTTTGGATCATGGGGCTTTCATTTTCATTTGTCTCTAGGTATTTTTTTATTTCCTCTTTGATTTCTTCAGTGATCCACTGGTTGCATATTTTTTAGGTTCCATGTGTTTGTGTTTTTTAGTTTTTTTTCTCGTAGTTGATTTCTAAACTTATAGTGTTGTGGTCAGAAAATATGCTTGATATGATTTCAATTTTCTTGAATTTACTGAGGCTCAATTTGTGGCCCAGCATGTGCTCAATCCTGGAGAATGTTTCATGTGCACTTGAGAAGAATGTGTATCCTGCTGCTTTTGTATGGACTGCTCTATAAATATCAGTTAAGTCCATCTGATCTAATGTGTCATTTAAGGCCTGTGTTTCCTTATGAATTTTCTGTCTGGATGACCTGTCTACTGGTGAAAGTGGGGTGCTAAAGTCCCCCACTATTATTGTGCTACTATCAATTTCTCCCTTTATGGCTGTTGGTATTTGCCTTATATATTGAGGTGCTCCTATGTTGGGTGCATATATATTTACAATTATTATATCTTCTTCTTGGACTAGACCTTGAACATTACATAGTATCCTTCTTTGTCTCTTGTAACAGTCTTTATTTTAACGTCCATTTTGTCTAATATGAGTATTGCTACTTCAGCTTTCTTTTGATTTCCATTTTCATGGAATACCTTTTTCCATCCCTTCACTTTCAATCTATATGTGTCCCTAGATCTGAAGTGGCTCTCTTGTAGAGAGTATATATACAGGTCTTGTTTTCATATCCATTCAGCCAGTCTAAGTCTTTTGGTTGGAGCATTTAATTCATTTACGTTTAAGGTAATTATTGATATGTATGTTCTTCTTGTCATTTTGTTAATTGTTTGGGGTTTGTTTTTATTCCCTTCCTCTTTTGTTCTCTTTTCTTGTGGTTTGATGACTACCTTTAGTGTTATGTTTGGATTCTTTTTTCTTTTTGTGTGTGTATCAATTGTAGATTTTCAGTTTGTGGTTACCATGAGGTTTTTTTTTTTTTTTTTTTTTTTTTGCGGTACGCGGGCCTCTCACTGTTGTGGCCTCTCCCGTTGCGGAGCACAGGCTCTGGACGAGCAGGTTCAGCGGCCATGGCTCACGGGTCCAGCCGCTCCGTGGCACGCGGGATCCTCCCGGACCAGGGCACAAACCCACGTCCCCTGCATCGGCAGGAGGATTCTCAACCACTGCACTACCAGGGAAGCCCTACCATGAGGTTTTGATATAGCAGTCTGTATATAAACAAGATTGTTTTAAGTTGCTGGTCTTTTAATTTCATATGCATTTCCAGTAGCCTGCATTTGTGCTCTCCTCACAATTGCTGGTTTTGATTTCATATTTGTGGATGATTTCCTATCTTTATTGTATGTTTGCCTTTACTGGTGAGCTTTTCCATTAGTAATTTTCCTGTTTCTAGTTGTGGCTTTCTTTCTTTTTCTTTTTTCTGCTTAGAGAAGTTCCTTTAGCATTTGTTGCAAAGCTGGTCTGGTGGTGAATTCTCTTAGCTTTTGCTTGTCTGTAAAGTTTTTGATTTCTCCATTGAAGCTGAATGAGAGCCTTGCTGGGTAGAATATTTTTGGTTGTAGGTTATTCCTTTTCATCACTTTAAATATATCGTGTTATTCCCTTCTGGCCTGCAGAGTTTCTGCTGAGAAATCAGCTGAAAACCTTATGGGAATTCCCTTCTGTTATTTGTTGCTTTTCCCTTGCTGCTTTTAGAAGCTTTTCTTTGTCTTTAGTCGTTGTTGATTTGACTACTATGTGTCTTGTGTTCTTCCTTGAGTTTATCCTGTCTTGGACTCTTTGCACTTCCTGGACTTGGGTGACTCTTTCCTTTCCCATGTTAGGGAATTTTTCAGCTATTTTATCTTCAAATATTTTCTCAGGTGCTCTCTCTCTCTTCCCCTTCTGGGACCCCTATAATGCGAATGTTGGTGTGTTTAATGTTGTCCCAGAGGTCTCTTAGACTGTCTTCATTTCTTTTCATTCTTTTTCCTTTATTCTGTTCTGTGGCAGTGATTTCCACCATTCTGTCTTCCAGGTCACTTACCCGTTCTTCTGCTTCAGTTATTCGGTTATTGATTACTTCTAGTGTATTTTTCATTTCAGTTATTATATTGTTCATTTCTTTTTGTTTTTTTTCCATGACTTTGTTAAACATTTCTTGCATCTTCTCGATCCTCACCTCCATTCTTTTTCTGAAGTCTTGGATCATCTTCACTATCATTATTGTGAATTCTTTTTCTGGGAGGTTGCCTATGTCCATTTCTCTTAGTTGTTCTTCTGGGGTTTTATCTTGTTTCTTCCTCTGGGACATATTCCTCTGTTGTCTCATTTTGTCTAACTTTCTGTGATCGCGGTTTCCATTCTGCAGGCTGCAGGACTGTAGTTCTTCTTGCTTTTGCTGTCTGCCCTCTGGTGGATTAGGCTGTGTAAGAGGCTTGTGCAGGCTTCCTGGTGGGCTGAACTCCACTGGTGAGTGGAGGTGGGTCTTGTCCCTCTGGTGGGTAAGACTGTGCTCAGGAAAACTTTAAGCAGCCCGTCTGCTGATGGGTGGGGCTGTGTTCCTGCCCTGTTGGTTGTTTGGCCTGAGGTGTCCCAAGACTGGAGCCTATAGGCTGTTGGGTGAAGCTAATGGCGGCCTCCAGGAGGGCTCATGCCAATGAGTACTCCCCAGAATTGCCACTGCCAGTGTCTTTGTCCCTTCAGTGAGCAGCAGCCAACCCCCTGCCTCCACAGGAGACCCTCCAATACCAGCAGGTAGGTCTGGCCCAGTCTCTTATCAGGTCTCCTTTTCTTCCCCCTGGGTTCTGGTGTGCACGGGACCTTGTGTGCACCCACCAAGAGTGGGGTCTCTATTCCCCCCAGTCATAGATTTTCTGTGCTCAAACCCTGCTGGCTAACAAAGCCAGATTCTCTAGGGGCTCCTCCTCCTGTTGCTGGATCCCCAAGCTGGGAAGTGTGATATTGGGCTCAGGACTTTCACTCCTGTGGGAAGGCCTCCATGGTACAATTGCTCTCCATCTGTGGGTCACCCACCCAGTGGGCATGAGATTTGATCTTATCATGATTGCACCCCTCCTACTGTCTCATTGTGGCTTCTTCTTTGTCTTTGGCTGTAGGGTATCTTTTTTGGTAGGTTCCAACATTTTTCTGTGGATGGTTGTTCAGCAGTTAGTTGTGATTTTGATGTTTCTGTAAGGAGGGGTGAACCCATGTCCTTCTACTCCACCATCTTGGGCTTGAGCAGTCCAGAGAGTTAAGTTTAGAAAGGTAGAGAAAGAATGAAAGGAGAGACAAGGATATGTGCTGAGATGGTCATGAGGAGTTTGCTGTTGTTCTCTAATTATATTTTGAATTTGTGTCTCTACCATCATTGTGATTTATTGAGCACATACTATGTGATATAATGTAATGGAGGAGATGTTTAGGAAGTAGACCTTAATTATTATATATTTATTTATCTCATTAAAATTTTTCGTTAAGCTTTCATGTCTGAGACATTGTGCTAAGCAAAGTGAATGGCCATTCACTTATTGAATGTGAATTAAAGGAAGGTACATATTCAGGTCCCATTTGTCAGAGAAAACTCCATGGAAGGCATGAAAAAGACAAACCAAGTAATCACCATTTATATTATTCATGGTCATCAGGGCATAGATATTGTGTAATAGGATGTATATACAGTTTTTTTTTCCTATTTGGGAAGCAAACCATCTCCTTTTTCCTTCCACAGACTTAATTTAAAAACTCTGTTCAGAATACTAAGAGAACCTGTAACTCAAGGACTACTTTTAATAGATATGTAAGTTAGCTTCTCACATGAAGTCTGATAAAAAAATTTATAGAAAGCGGGCAATAAACTTAATAAGGTGTTATATAATATGCAGAATAAATATTAGTACAGTACATGAACCTAAATGACAGCAACAAATTATAAAGCTTAGCATGCAATTAAAATCGCTAATGGAACACTGTATAGAGAGAATGTATTCATTCTTAGATCAGTCAAAGAGCAGCTATTTGGTGTCAGAACCACCACTTGAACTAACGACACCTTAAACTTATTTTTAAACACTCTGTCATGAAATAGCTACACTTTATGGGTGTCTTCAGTTCAGTCTTTTAGCATACGTTGTACATGCTAATAAAATGTGTCCTCAAGGCAGGATGGTCCTGATGGCCAAGAGACAATGGTCAGGTTTATGCTCAAGTGTATTTTTCTGATGTCAAATTTATGAACAGACAATAATAACAGTACATCTACTAGTGATTAGCAGGCTGACAGTATCTTAGATTTCAAACTTAGGAACTAAGAACTGCCTGAAACTTGTCAGTTAATTGATCCTACTGCCATGAAAACTATTATGCTCTGAGTTTTTGTTTTTTACAAGGTTGTACTTTCTTGGCTCCATGCTCTTGTGCATGGGATTCTCTCTGCCAATGTCATTTACCTCATCTCTACATGTACAAATTTTACTCATCTTTAAAGACCCAGAGTAAATGACATCTTCTCCATGAAACTCTCCTCCAGTCCTCCCAGTTTGAAGTATCTTTCCTTTCTCTGAACTTCTATTGCATATGTTTGTACTTCATTAGCACTTTTCACTATCCACATTATAGTGTAATGTGACATATATTTTGCATATTTAAAAATTATATACCTATAAAATATATACCATACTTATTTGTATATGTGTTTTATCCCTTATTTTGAACTAATATAGGGAAGAAGTGTCCTAGAATTAGGTATGGATGCAAAGGGATGCCAGCATTGGTTTACAAGCTAGATATGGACATTTACTGAAAGTTTACCACTTAAGTGAGGTACATTTGTAAAATGATGGAATGACTTTGTAGTCTTTGATGGTTGGCAATAGAGTTGCCCTTTCTATGTGTAATTTAAAAAGTTGACATCTGTCAACTCTCTTGGAAAAAGAAACATTCACATAAGTGAAAGGTTTCAAATCCATGCAGACATTGAATGGGAAGAAAGGAATAATCTTCTGTATTCAAGGAGAAAAAGTTCACAGAGTTCATGGTAGGAATGAGGAGAGAAGATTTAGTGTTGATATTGAATCTGATCTACTCAACATTAGAAACAGGGAGCCTTTTGGTTTCTATGGCCATGGAGGTAGGCCACTCAATCCCCTATCAAGAAAGAATCTGCTTAAGAGTGTAATTAGCAGAAAGCCTCCAGATATTGTAACTTTGGGATCCTCCACAGTCTTCAACTCCAAGTTCATACTCTTCCAGGGCTGCTCACAGCCAGTAACAGCCCAGGAGGGGGTTCTGTGCACCAAGTACTGTAGAGCCAGGTCATTTTGGTCCCATATGGGACTTCTCTAATCTTTGCTTTTGGCTTCCCCATTGGCCTGACTGGGACTTTCTTGAGCTACATTGCAGTCTGAGGCTCTTCCTACCCAATCCTCCTTCCTGTCCTCTCTCCATTCACAAGTGACAAAACAGCATTGGAATACAAAGTCTTTTCCTTCCTACTATTCACACCAATTTATGTCCCCCAATATATTTCTTGCTCTTCTAGGTCCATCTCTGTATCTGCTTCCAGGAGTACCTGAACTGACACAGCTTAACACTAACTATCATGTTGAGCAACCATCACGGCAAAATTGGACCTGAGTACCCACACTCATGAATTCATTCATCTATTCAATTTATTTTACAAATATTTTTGAGCATTTACTATGTGCCAAGCACTTTTGTTCTAGATAATAGTGATATAGGAATGAACAAGGCAAACAAGATTTTTGTTTTGAATAGAATCTACATTTATAAGGAAACCAATTAAATGATTATTGTTTCTCACTTATCTATTATCCCATAAGGTTGTGTAGCTCATGAGTATTTCCTAATGCTTAGCAACTTGGTGTCTCAGAAGGTTACTTTATGTCCTTCCTCTGCTTCTCTCCCTCCCTCCCCTTCGTTCCCCCCTTCCCCCTTCCTCCCTTCCTTCCTTCCCTCTTTCTCTTTCGCCTTTCTTAAAAATTTTTTTCTTTCTTCCCACCCTCCTTCCATCAGAATAATTAATAATATGTTTCTAATGAAAGAAAACCTGTAGATGGTAGTAGATTTGGAGACTGTAACTTAATCTCAATGAAGGCAAAGCACATCTCAACTTGGACAAGATTAAGGAAGGCTGATACATTATCAGCACAGCACAGTGGAAAAGAAAGAAAAAATTGGGGCTTTCGAAATATGTGGTTGACCGCAGGTTTGACTTGGTTTTGGAAAGGTTGGTGTCTTTCATATTCCAGGGAATTGTGCATGTAAAAAAAATACTCAATACCATTTGTATCTTTTTTATTGCCAAATTTGGATTGTCTCCTTCTTTCCCTAAATCAGGTATTGTCTTGCCGCTTTGATATATTAATCCAGTTGTAGTATTACTGGAACCAAATTATATATCAAATCAGTATTTAATTTTAATTAGTAAGGTCACCTAGAGGTTTTCTCTACTAGACATCAAGGGATCAAGCTTGTTCAGTTAATTCTTTTCTTTGGGATTTTGGTCTAATTATTCATTATGTAACACACTGTCTCCCCCCTTTTTTTTTTTTTTTTTTTTTTTTTTTTTCTTTTTGCGGTATGTGGGCCTCTCACTGCTGTGGCCTCTCCCGTTGCGGAGCACAGGCTCCGGACGCGCAGGCCCAGCAGCCATGGCTCACGGGCCCAGCCGCTCCGCGGCATATGGGATCCTCCCAGACCGGGGCACGAACCCGTATCCCCTGCATCGGCAGGCGGACTCTCAACCACTGCGCCACCAGGGAGGCCCATGTCTCCCCCCTTTTAAAAAATTTTTGTTGTTGTGTATTTCTAGTTGGTTATTATCTGTGGCCACTGGTGTTTTTCAGTCCTTGTTGTTGGTACTGTAATTAACTACTTTTCTGAATCTATTTGACTTATTCAAGTTTCCTGTGTTCACTCATTTCTGCACACATAGATAGAAACAAGTACATAGGTGTACATTAAAAATATACATATACTTACAGAAGTAAGAAAAAATATTTACTCATATCAATATTTCACTACTTATTAACATAAATAAAAATACCATCTTCACGTTACAATTACTTTTGTACACCATTTTTTTATTATTTATTCTTACTTTAAAACATGGAGCCCATGGAAAATTCACCACTGTTACTAGAAATAAGCTATACTTTCTTGGAGTTTTTTTTTGGATGAATCTGTATTGCTTCTACAAGTAATAACAGATTTCCCTTACAAGTTCCCCCACAGAGTTAACTTGCTACAGATTTGTATCCTTTGGTTAATGTCCAACATTCAAAGATTTTTTACTGGAAGAGCTCTTCTAAATAAGAATAATATTACAAAATAATAGTTCTAAAAGTACACATTACAACTGAAGAGGAGAATAGATACATTGTTTTGAATATAGCCATTATCAAAAGTACTAGAAAATTTTTTACGAAAAGGTGTAGACACCCTGTTGAAAAGCATCTAGATGTAGAATTCTTTGCTTTGGGATATCCAGCTGAATTCCACTTTCATAATATTTGCTTAAAAGCAAATAAGACTCAGATTCTCTTATATCTGGTATCTAGAATTATCATAATCTAATATTACCACAAAAGCAAGTTTTTAATTGTCCTAATTTTATTCTAGTCTCAGAAAATATTTTTAACCATCAAGAACATTTTATTTATTAAAGGACTTTCATGCAGATTATATCTCAAATTTTTGTCAGGTAGATAAAGTAAATAAAGATGAACTTACAAAAAAAATCACTTATCATTCCCCTACATATCACTAACCAAGTGGAAAATATAATAGAAAAAAATAAGCAAACTCACTATAGCAACAAAAAAATTAAAGCATCTAGGAACTAACATAATGAATGCACAAGACCTTTATAGAAAAAAGTAAAGCTTTAATAATAAAGACATTATAATTGGATACTCAATAATAAAAAAAGGAATCTTGATCCCTACCTCATACCCTACAGTCACACACACAATGGATTGCAAATGTAACTGTAAAAGGCAAGACAATAAAGCTTCTAAAATAATATAGGAGAGTTTTTTCATGAACTTGAGGTAGGTAAAGATTTCTTAAACAGGACATTAAAAAATACTATCCATAAAAGAAAAAAAAAGATAAATTGGACCAAATTAAAATTAAGAACCTTCTATACATCAAAAGCCACTATTAAGAGACTGAAAAACAAGCCACAAATCAGAAGATATTGTAATACATATATTTGATAATGACTCATATCCAGAATATATAAAGTCCTATAGTTGAATGAAACAACCAAAAAAAAGAAAGGGGGGGGCAAATACTTAAACAGGCATTTCATGAAAGAAGAATGGTCATCAAACTGAGAAAAAGGTGCTCAATTTCATTAACACCAGGAATATGCAAACTAAAACCATAATATGATATAACTATACACCTATCAAAATGGCTAAAATACAGAAGAGAAAAAAGCAAGCGTTAACAAAGATGTGGAACAACTAGAACTCTCATATGCTGCTAGTGGAATTATAAATCAGTACTACCATTTTGGAAAATTTTTAGTAGTATCTAGTAAAGGTGACTACAGGCAAACTAAAGCTGAATATAGGCAAACCCCACAACTGAGCACTTTTAGTCATATACTCAACAGAAATGCATACATTTGTTCACCAAAAGATATTTACAAGAATATTTATAGCAGCACTATTCCTAGTAGTCCAAAACTGGAAACAACCCAAATATCCATCATAAGGGTAAATTGTGTTATATTCATACAATGGAATACTACAGAGCAATGAGAGTAAACAAACTCAACTATATACAACAGAATGGATGAATCTCACAAAGACAATGTTGAGTGAAGGAAGCCATACTCAAGTATATATTGCATGATTTCAATTTTATAAAGTTCAGAAATAAGCTAAATAGAAATCAAGATAGTGGTAGGAGAGATAATGTAGGAGAGAGGGGATAATGTAGGGAAGGCTAATGACTGGGAGGGTAGGTAAGGGTGGCTTCTAGAGTTCTGGTGTTTTTTGATCTGGGTGCTACTTATATAAGTGGGCTTACTTTGTGAAAATTAGTCAAAGTGTACACTTACAGTCTGTACACTTTATGCATATTATATCAATTAAAAGTTTAGATGAGAAAGAAAAAGGAAAACATACTGAATTCCAGATCTCAAAAGAAGCAGAACTATAAATCAAAAAGTTTAACTTAAAAATCACTAAAAGGGACACAAATGAAGACCTAAAAAATTGCTGAAATATGTTTATGGATGAAAAAATTTAACATTAATCATCCTCTCTAAATATGTAAATTCAATGTAATTCCAACAAGATTTTTGAGGAATTCAACTAATATATTCTAAAACACATACTGAACAATAAAGGTGCATAAATAGCCAAGACAATTTTGAAAAACGAAAGCAGAGGGGAGTCCTTATCAAATATTATGAAATACTATGAACAGTAATAAAAATAATGTTTCTGGAGCAGAAGTAGACAGATTAATGGGATACTACAGAAACAGACCCACTTACATATAAGAAGTTAAGAAAGAATGGACTGTTTAATAAATGTTGGGAAAACCAACTCGAGATAAGAATAATAATTAAGGTGGCTTCCTACCTTAAATCAAATAAAAAGCTGAACTCCATATAGTTGAAATACCTAAAAAGAAGCTGTAAGGCAAATAGAAGAAACTTGTAGAGAAATGTCTTTAGGAAATTCTGATAGAAATGGATGCCTAAAACGAGATTCAAAATGCACAACAACAAGGTGAAAAACTGATGGACTAAGAATTTGTTCAACAAAGTACAGCATAAACAAAGTTAATGGATGACCTCTTTCACAGCTCAACATCCACTTACCTGGAAAGATGAGAGAATCTGTACATCCTTCCACGTGAGTCCTTGTGATTCATTCAGGCTGTAGTTTAAGTTTCCTTTCAATCAATCCAAGAAGGATCAGAGTGACCAAATAAAGCAGGTTGCAAAGGCAGGAAGCAGAAACAATATGATGTTATGGAAGTACCTTTCTGAACAGTCCCTTCTGCTGCTGTAGGGCCTTGGGGCAACCCTTCAATGTAGGTGCTTGGCAACAAGTCTGCTGAGGCAGGCTGACCCTGGAGCTTTTGTAGTCTCTCTCGTGCAGCACTGGTCCGGTCTCCGTAAGCCTTGTCAAGGCTGGCACTTTCAGTCGCAGCAAAATGAGACCTTACCTCCATCACTTCCACACTGGCTTCCTGGTATTCGGTGAGGTCAGCTTTTCCCACAGGACGCACGAACTCGTGACAGTAGACGATCTGGACATAACTTCTTAGCATCATCTGCCCACATATTTCTAGTGACCCCAAGCACACAAGCTTCGTAACGTACTGCAATTACTCCACCAGACTTAAATGATTTGTACTGTACAACCGCACAAGTTTTAGTCCTCAAATGAGGATTTTGCCGCTGCTCCACTTGAACAAAAACAAACAAAAAACAGTCCATATCCACCAGAGCAATGGTCCTCTCCATCAGCCATTTTTCAAGGTGACAGACACCTGACAAAACCGCCACCCGCGGACGCCGCCGACTCCGGGCTCTGTGTCCAGTGGAAGGAAGATGAAAGGATCTTAAATATCTGTTCCCTTTCAGGGAGTGGGCTAGTCAGTTTCGAGAGAGGTTTATTCCCCGTAACGACAGAGGAAAGGGCCAAAGGCCAAGAACACCCTTGCCCGGGCAACGGCCCGCACAGCTCGGCTGCCTCAGCCGAGGTCACGTACTCAGCGGATCGCTCTCCTGACGGAGACGTGATGGTGCGCGCGCAACCAACGGCCGATGAAGCGCCTGCGCACAGCCCCTTACGTCTCCCGGGACGACTTCTAAATCAACGTTTCTGTTTCTGTGCCGTAATGAATTCTGCCTTCCACAGACTCAACTGTTCTAATTAACCGTAACTGTTATTATATTTTGGTATGGATGTTTGAATCATCATGGCTTGGTGAGTAGCTGCTCTTTCAGCTGATCTGTTGTCGTTTCAGCACATCCTGTCATCCTAGAAAAAGTCTCGTTCTGCTATAACCATAGGAGGTACCATCACCATCCTAATTTTTTCTGTCCTAAGAAATGAAGCCAGGTATCTTCCAAGGAGTCCTGGTTCCTTTGAGTGTGATTTGAAATTGTAATCTGCGCTTTATGAGTTCTCCTAACGGCAAGTTGTGTACACAGGTGCTGCTATTACTGTAGGTGAAATGCTTTCAGCGGCAGAGCTGGGAAATATATATATATATATATATATTTTGCGGTATGCGGGCCTCTCACTGCTGTGGCCTCACCCGTTGCGGAGCACAGGCTTCGGACGCGCAGGCGCAGCGGCCACGGCTCACGGGCCCAGCCGCTCCGCGGCATGTGGGATCCTCCCAGACCAGGGCACGAACCGGCGTCCCCTGCATCGGCAGGCGGACTCTCAACCACTACGCCTCCGGGAAGCCCTGGGAAATATATTTTTAAGAGTATGAGCTCTTACATCAGATTTCTTTCTAAATTAAAAAGTTTGAATAATGTAAGTTTTTATGCTGCACTGGCCGTGTGAATCGAATTGCACGAATGGGTTTCCTAAGCCAAGGCTTGTTTCTGTTCAGAACCAGTATTTTCTGAGACGGCCTACGGTGGAACCTGTGGTTTTGATCCACCCAGCAGCCTTTCCCCTTTCTTTGTTACTAACATTCCAGTTTTCCTTCTGGGGACTTCACTTCCCTCCTTCCATGCTGTTCTGGGGGGAGAGTCATGTGCACTGTTTGGACACGTGTCTGAGATAAGACTAACCCTATCCTCCCAGGAGTTTGAGTCTTCATTGAGGGGACATTGACACAAAGCATTGAAATGGGTCCTTCCAATGGCCATCCCTTGAAGAGATACTCTGTTAATGCCTCTTTCCTAATTTCTTAGAGCATCTTTGATCCTATTGCTCCCAACGCCTGATTGTTCACTTTTTCATTAGGTTCTATAATTTATTTTATTTTTGTTAATTATTATTGTTACTGTGCTTAAGTTAACCAGAGTCTGTTTCTGTCACCTGCAACCAGATAATCGTAACTGATCCACTTTTCTTTGTGGGTGGGTATGTGGGTTGCCAGTAGCTTCCACTCTAACCATGGCAGGTGATTATTTGCATGATGACAATTATTTGCATGATGACATGATCAGTTTACTTAGAGAAGATTTCAGTCAGTAACAAAGGGTGTGGGAAAAACGTGGGTCCTTTTTATTCACAAAACAGGCTTTTTTGCTTTTGAGGCACATTTTGTTTTTCTATTTGTTTTTTTTTTTGTTTATAGGTACAATCATTTTCAGAGTTATTTTTATGTGAAAAAGATTACTCACAATTTGTCATTTTCAGAAAGCAAGTGCATAAGACATTCTTTGAGGGAAAGGCCTGCATAACTTTACCACCCTGCCCCCAAGATTATCTGAGGTTGCATACCCTGTATATACAACACAATTACTCAGCCTCTGTCTTCATAAGGAAGAAAGTCAGAGGTACCTTTGGGTTGTTTTCTTTGATGTCTTGGTATAGAGATTTGTTCATAGACAATGACTTTAGGACATCAAATATTTGAACTTGTTTGAGCTGAACTATGTGATTCCTACCAGCAAAGGTGCTGTGTTTTCCCCATCTGTGAAGTGCTTTTCTCTTCCTGTGTTTAGGAAATGATAATGACTGACCTTGAAATTTGCTGGGCTGAAGTGCTAGGTAAGCAATAAATAATAGCAGTGATTCCATGGGATCCTAGTCCAGGTTGGGTGTTGTCTGCATTCTTCAACACTTCATTGTTGGTTCAGTTTTCAGTTTTCAAGTTACCAACTCAATCTTCAGATCATGTGTAGTAAGCCATTCCAAATCATAGGTACTATAGTAGCTACCTGATACGCACTGTATCAGGTGGTTTGTAAAAAGTGTGTTCTATTTTTACCAGTATTCTGGGTAAATACTATCATCACCATTTACAGAGAAGGGAACTGGGATTCGAAGTTCTGTGATGTTATAAAGATTTCCCTATTCTACTTTTTGACAATTTATTCAAATTAAAGAAATGCATATTTCACATAAGAGCGTTCATAAATAATGGGATAGGGACTTCCCTGGTGGTCCAGTGGCTAAGACTCCGTGCTCCCAATGCAGGGGTTTGATCCCTGGTCAGGGAACTAGATCCCAAATGGTGCAACTGAGAGTTTGCATGCCACAAGTAAAGATCCCCCATGCTGCAACTAAAAAGATCCCACATGCTGCAGCGAAGATCCTGCACGTGGCAATGAAAATCCTGCATGCTGCAACTATGACCCGGTGCAACAAATAAAAAATAATAATAATGGGATAAACACAAGACATGTGCCTATGTCGCCCCTGTTTTAATGATTTTCAGATCTCAAACTCTTTACCCCTGTTCTTTGATCACATCCAGCATTCAACACCTTTTCCAAGTCAGAAATCTGAAAGTCACCCTTGATCTTTTCCTCTTTTTATTCCCTTTTGTTCATCAGTTATCTAGTCTTGTCAAAAATATATTTTGAATATGACTATTTTTCTTCCTTCCTACTGTTACTGCCATACTTTAGTTCACCATTATCTTGTCATCTCAGTGATGGGATTACTGCAACAGTATTCTAGCTGTATCTAAAAGGAGATGTCTCAGGTAGTCTATGTTTATCCAGGCCTCTGGAAGACATGGACTTTTTGGAATGAGTTATGGTCCTAGAGGGGAATAGAGTTATGGTCCTAGGGTGATAATGTGTGGTCACAGACTTGGATGAGAGATCATATATGGGGAAAGAATAAAGATTGAGTTGTTCCATTTTAGTGGTAGGCTATAATCATCATGGAACCTTTTGAATCAAGGGTGAGAGATTAAATCAATAAGCAGGAAATGGAGCTGTCTTTGGATTCTGGGCATAACAGATCAGTGTGCCACACTGTAGCAGCTAGGTAAAGGTATTAAGAGAACAATAAGAGGTCAGCAATATATTAAGAGAAAAGAGCAAGATGAAGTTGGAGAGGTAAGATGGTAACTTTCCTAACATTTACCATGTTCTATGTAGGACCTGTTTGTTGAATTGTACAAAGGCTTTATTCTTATTTATATGGTATAAAGGTCTTCCCAGGTTGAGGGTAGATCCAAAGTGTCTGGACCAAATAGACCTTTAGGAACCAAGGGCTTGAGACTTGAGTATCAGTTCTGTGAATTTAGTAATGCCCTTTGGCCATACCTTTTCCTCAGCTAGAGATTGGAAAGTGGCCAATATTATGCCCAAGCAGGTTGTGCCATGCCCGTTTTGGACTGCCCAAAGGCAGAATAAAAGATAAGTAAAAAGACCAGGTGATATTTTTAAAAAGATAAAATGAAAGAAGGCAGTTGCATATGAAAAAGACCTTATAAGCAGAGAGATCGGTCACCCTAAGTGAAACAATGTTAGATGAATTCCACAAGGCTGTGGCTGATGGTTTTTGCTAAATCACTATGGATTATATTCACCTAGAGTACCATTTCATTGTGTAGTAGATAGGGTCTTGGGGGACAAGAACAAACATTGGATTCCCTATCAAATAGCACACTGAGCCTGGGAGAGGAAAGTTGTGGATCTCTCATAGCCAGAATGAAACAGTATTTCATTGAAAACGTTCTCACTCTAAACAGGGATCCTGATTTCTAAATTGGTTTCAATTAAATATATTTTCTTCCCTTCTAAGAAAACAACATACACCTATAATCTCTTCTAACTATTGGCAGATCTGTGATGCTATAGCACTCCACACCTTCCCAGTGGCTGCAATTACACACATCAAATTTCAGGATGGACGACAAGGTAAGATTCTAGAGGTAAAAGGCTACCACTTATGGTCCCCAGTTTGCTCTCATATGTCACAGCCTTTTATTGTCAGGAGTTATTTAGAGAAACAGTCATCAGCTAACAAAACCATCTGTTAGTTAACAACAGCAAAATATAAGGCTATTTCAAAATAGCATGGGGCATTTCAAGTTAAGGGCAGATGAGTGCCAACTATTTTTTCCCTTCAGTCTTTCCTTGTTAAAAAAGAATGCATTTGTTATCAAAGCTAGTTTGGCTAATGTGCTTTCACCTCATACATATCTAGAAATCAAAGCTGCCTAGAAAGTTATTTGAGGGTATGTTCTCCCTTTGGAGCCCATCTTGCTCCAGTCATGCTAATAGGAATTTCATGTGTGTGTCAAGAGGACAATATAGCCTTTATGCAATTCAACCAAAACGTCCTACTCAGAACATGGTAAATGTTGGGAAAGCAAAAACGGTCTCACTGGACAGATTTAGTAAAATTCTTCACCTTTGTGCTTGTCTGCACTACTACATTACTTTTTCCATCTGGAGGAGGAGGGGTGGTAGATGAAGAATCTCTGTCCTCCTCCTTTTCCCTTGGCCAGATAGTTTCCCAAATCAGCTAAATATAACTCCATTTATTGTCATGCTAAAATGTTCTATTTAGCTGTGTTTAACTGGATATCATGATTCCCCAGGCTGACCTTTTGCTCCTGGGAAGTCGTTTTAAATTCAATCCCGGCAAAGGAAAATCCTTCCAATTCGCTGGCTGTGAAAGGTCACAAGTGAAATGTGTTTTGATGGTATCTGCCTATGGCTTAATTCTCAGTAAACTTGAGCACTAACTGGGCCTCAATTGTGCTTTGTCTTGGGAATCCGAGTTCTAAGAAGCCTGGGAGAGCTGAGTGGGAGACGTGGGGCTGAGTTGCTGGCATCAGCCAAGGGTACACAAAGGTACCAGCTGAAAGGTAAGGTATATGGTGCTAAGTTAGGTCAATGCTGCCTTCTTTCTGAGCTGATGAGGGATTCAGACTAAAATATATAGTTTCTCTCCCTGTTTCATTTGATCTGTTTAAGAGGGGCATTTCCCACTTTCTGGGAGGCAAAGAGGGCTTAGGGTGAGATAGAGAAGGAACTAGAAGTGTGTGAACCAGTCAAGAGGAAATTGGAGTATCCTGAAAATTTAGCCATTTCAGGGTCCAGAGCATAAAGTCAGCGTTCCAAGTTTGACTCTTTCCCTTTTACAACATCTTCCTCATTTATAATTTAGTAGCACTTCAGTCTCCAGTGAGTTCCTCACCATCATTATGTTGATTTATAACTGCATTAAAGTACTTTTATTACCTCTTATCAAAGAACTTCACCCCCATTTAAAAAAATCATATTTACCAAGCAATATTAGGAACTCTGTCAGAGACTTTTGAAGAGTTCAGTGGATGAAATATTGAGGTGGGGCTTCCCTGGTGGCGCAGTGGTTGAGAGGCCGCCTGCCAATGCAGGGGACACGGGTTCGTGCCCCAGTCCGGGAGGATCCCACATGCTGTGGAGCAGCTGGGCCCGTGAGCCATGGCCGCTGGGCCTGCGCGTCCGGAGCCTGTGCTCCACAATGGGAGAGACCACAACAGTAAGAGGCCCGCATACCACAAAAAAAAAAAAAAAAAATATTGAGGTGAAGTTTCTGGATTTTTGTTTTGTTCTTACTCTATTTCAACTTTTTGTGACTTTGTGCCATAATCATTCAACCAACAAGCATAATATCTGGCTCTTTCTGAGAAAGAAGCCCAGAGTCTGTCCTCCCAGCACCCCATTCCTCTATCACACACACATTATGCGCTACGCCAGCAAGTATTCAATGTTTCCTGAACACGACTTGCAATTCCATACTTCCATGCCTATGTTTATGTGGCTTCCTCTTCCTGGGATGTCTTCATTTTTTTTCATCAAAATTCTATTCATGCAGAAAGGCCAAAATGGCACTCCTTTCGGTAAAGCTTTCAAAAGGCTTCCCTCCGCTCACCTGTGCTGAAGGTGAGCATGACTTTGTAACATTTTGTCTATGCATCTATTATGCTTGGATATTCTATTGTGGTATATCTGTGTGTCTCCCACTCAACCCAGCACCCTGAGGGCAGAAGCTGGGCCTTCTTCATATTTATACCCCAGTGCTTAGCTCAGGGATTACTCTAAGAAGAGGAGTCTTTAGCCATCCTACCACTGGAGTATGAGCAGTATGAGCCTTTGATATCAAGGGGGAGAAATGAAGTGATGTTTCTTAGAGCAAATGTATCTTGAGAGTTTATAGCAGCCACAGGAATAAGAAGAAAGCAAAAAACTCATTCTCTAAAAGCAGTAAGGGCAGTTCTCTGGTCATTAATGAGAAAAATTCTGCTTCCCTTTTCCCTTCTTTGTGTTGTCAGTTCTTGGAAATACCTGGTTGCCGGGAGAACTCTTAGAATATTGGCAGTGAGTTCAGCTGGAGAGAAATGGAGATGGCTCTAAAGTTGGGTGGAGACAGCTACACTTGGCCACATTTCACCAGCTTCTCATCTTCTTCTCCCTTCCTGGTTCTCCCTTCCACCCAGCAGACAGCAGGCTGGCTCCAATTCCTGAGATTTCTTGAGAGAGAAAGCAGTATACGGCCTGTCAACCCCTGAGTTAAGCCATGGTCTACAGAAACAGCATTCAGTGATCCAGGCGCAGCTGATGGAGCAACTGCTTGCACTTACTCCTTTGCCATCAGTGGCTTCTGGCATTTAGTGACCCTGGGTGGTCCTGGGTATCCATATCAGTCCCAGATGACAGCACTTTCTGTCCCTCCTCAGGGGTCAGTCTTTCTCGCATATTGGTCTAATGAATTATATCTGTCAGGATTGTTGGCTGTAAGAATCCAGTGAAGCTGGTTTAAGGAGAAAATCTCCCCAACCTCCTGGTGGACTAGAGACTCCGGCTTGAATGCTACACAACTGGAAACAATGGGCAGTTATGCTACAAGGCCCTTCACTGGCAAAAGTACCACTCCTGATAGCCTATGCCTCAACTCCATAGGGAATAGACACCAGGACCTTCACCTTTTCTGCCCTCCAAGACTTGGACACATTCGCCACATGTTCTCTAGAAGGTGAATTTCACAGGCCTTCTTTTTTACATTGTATTCTTTTGAAAACAAGTCTCTCATGGTTGAGTTTGATAGGTGGATCCTAGGTCTCAGGCATACATCTTAGCAGCTAAGTTGCTGGGGAGATGTGTTTTCTAGTTTCTACCTTGAGGAGTTGAAACTCATAAGGCAAAATGTTTTTCAAGTATTGCAGGACTCTGAAAAGGTGCTGAGCAGCTGGAAAACATGACAAAAATCTATTGTATCCTATAGGGTATTTTAAAAAGTTTTAAGAAATATAAAACCGTATGACATTATTATACCAATTTCCTCAGTCTGTCTGATAACTTAGTGGTATGTGAAACTTTTTTTCTGGAGTTTGAGGCTTAGATTACCTTTCCAGTTCCTGATACCTCTCTTCCTAATGAAGGACGTTGCTCTTTATTACCTTCCTCATATTGTTTCTTCTCCCAAACTCATTCTCCCACGTGTTGGTGTGTTGGTTGGGACCTTGCTGCATGGGACATGTCTTCTGCTGGTGACTTCCATTTGGTACCCTATATACCATCCCTCATGGCTGTGGCCCACCCTTGAGTTGGGACCTTCAGTTGCCAATAATTTTCTGAGTCATGCTTCAGCTCATGACTCTGTTTGAATACGATAGCCTTGATTCTCTGGATTGCCTTTTAAGACCAACCACTAGGGCCACCTGAGTTTGATATAGCTTGATTTTTCTCCACGCTGACTCCATCTTGACAAGGGTCAATGTACCTTGCTTGTGAGAGGTAGGCATAAAAACAGAGCTGCCAATGCACATTTTTCAAATTAAAATAAATTTATGCTGTGAGTTCCTCAAAGGCTAGAATCTTATCTTAATTAATATCTTAATGATTAGTCGTCTGTATTCCCAGTGCTCAGTATAGCATCTGACATGCAGCAGGCCTGCAATTCAATTTGAATGAATGAATGAATGAATGAATGAATGAATGGAGTGAAATCAAATTGCATAAAGGCCACTAGTGTATTTCAGCATCACAGACTGGTCATTCATTTATTTAGCAAACATTTTTTGAGAAGTTGCTTTTATGTACAAAGCACTATACTAGATACCATGGAAATCTGAAATAGCCCTAATGTTATTAATAATTACAACCATAGGCAACATTTATTGTATACTTACTAGATGACCAGCACTGAGTTACCTGTTTCATGAACATTCATTTGGTTCTCACAACAACCCTGCGAAGCAAACATACTATTATTGTTACTTCCATTTACAAGGGGAAGAATTGATTCTCAGAAGGGTTAAGTAAATGAAAACAAGTTGGGGATATGATGTTTACACAGTAGAGTTGGGAAGGTACAAGAGCCATCTGGAATGTCTTAAATATCACAGGGCAACACATTTGCAGTACTCAGATTCCATCCAAAGAGTCCTTGAGTGCTAAATGGATACAGCTGGGGAATCAGAACTTACCTGGTGACCTTTATGCAACCTGCATTTTAGCACTAAGGAACTCTGCTTTATTCATTCATCCATTCATTCAACAAACATGAATGGTATGCCTGCTGTGTGCTAGGAACTGTACTGAGCACTGGGTGCAGGGTGGGAGGAGCTGGGAGAAGGGAGGACAAAAATGTCAATAGATCATTGCAATTCATAATAAGAGCTATAATAGAAGTGTGAACATATTTCAGAGGAAATATGTTTTTATCTTTCATATTTCCAACATTTCAACATTAAGTATGACATTTGCAGTAGGCACTTGTAGTTACCCTCTATTAGGTTAAAAAGAGTCCTTTTATGCCTAGTTTGCTAAGGGATTTGCAGATCATAAGTGGATTTGCATTTATTTCAAATGTTTTTCCTACATCTCTTCAGATGAATTTTCTACATCTATGGAGATTATTTCTCTTCTTTTACTTATTAATGTGGATACGTAGACCATTATCTGTTATGAATATTTTCTAATTTCAAGCCAACCTTGCATTTTTAGGGCAAAACATACTTTTATACTTTTATAGATCTATTCAGATTTTCTCTGATTTAAATTAAAAAAAAATTCTCCATTCACTTTTGCTAAATTGCATATTTGTAGAATGTATCTATTTCATCTATGTTTTAAAATTTATTAGCATAGAATTATTCATACTCTCAATTTAATATCTTTTAAATTAATATAGCATCTGTAGCTGTGGCCTCTTCATTAATATTATTTACATATTCTTTCTCTCTTTTTTCTTTATTAACATTACTAGAAAACTTTCAATTTTATTAGTTTTTTCAGTGACCCCCCACTTCGGCTTTATTTAATTCTAAATAATTCCTAATTTCATGTTATATGTTTTACTCATTAATTTTGAGCCTTTATTTTTCTACTGTAGGCATTTAAACCTATGTTTTTTTTCAAGAAATGCTCTAGCTGCATCCCTCAATTTTTGATATGCTAATTTTTCATGTCATTCTTTTGAAACATTATATAATCATCTAAGTTACATTATGATTTCTTTTTTGTCCTGAATTATTTAAAATGTATTTTAAAATTTCTAATGAAATAGATTTTTATTTTGTTCTTTTTGAAAAGTTGTGTTTATTGCATTGCTGCCACAAGATGTGGCCTATAGAGAGCCTTTGAAATTTATTAGACTTGCTCTACAGCCTAATGCATGGTTAATTTTTGTAAATAGCTCTTGTATGTTCAACAAGTAGTTGGGTGCAGATTTCCGTAATATGTCCTTTGCATCAGGCTTGTTATTTGTGTTCAGATCTATATCCTTGCTGTTCTTTATTCACTTGATCTATCAATTACTGAGAGAAGTGTGTTAAAGTGTGTGAACATATAAATTTTTCGTAACAGATAGCTCAATTTTGTATTCACACATTTTGGAGGTGTAACATACCTAAGAGTTTAAAATTGTTATATGTTCCTGTGAGTTGAAGCTTTTATTATTATGTAGTGACCATTTTTATTTTTAATAATGCTTTTTACCTTAAAGTCAATTTTGCGTGATAATTTTGCTACACCAGCTTTCTTTTGGTTAGGATTTCCTTGGAAGGAAATGGTTCCAAATGGTTTTTTTAATTTTTTAATTTTTAATTTTGGCTGTGTTGGGTCTTCGTTGCTGTGTGAGGGCTTTAGTTGTGGTGAGTGGGGGCTGCTCTTCGTTATGGTGCGCGGGCTTCTCATTGCGGTGGCTTCTGTTGTCACAGAGCACAGGCTCTAGGCACGCAGGCTTCAGTAGTTGTGGCATGAGGGCTCAGTAGTTGTGGCTCATGGGCTCTAGAGCACAGGTTCAGTAGTTGCGGCGCACGGGCTTAGTTGCTCCACGGCATGTGGAACCTTCCCGGACCAGGGCTCGAACCCGTGTCCCCAGCATTGGCAGGTGGATTCTTAACCACTGCACCACCAGGGAAGTCCTCCAAATGGTTAACAGTGATTAATGCTAACCCTTCCAGGCAAAATTAGTTTTCCCCCTTCTGGATTTGACAGAACTCTCTCAAGGCTCAAATCCAGACTCACCACTCTACCTTGTGGGCTTTGATTTGCTGGGGGGAAGAGACCTTTCTGTTTCTGGGTAGAGCCATGCTGTAAGCCAGCAACGTCCATCAGACAGGAGGGGTGGTTTGCTGGAAGCAAGTTCCAGCCACAGGGCATTGGAAGGTGTCTGGGGTTATAGGGCTGGACTCAGTATCTTTGGGACCCAGTGTTAGGGCAGAAGGAATGCTGGACAGGGCAAGCCAGTGTTTATTAAGTGGAAACATCTTCATAACCACCACTCCTTGTAAAAACCCTGTGAGGGATGCACTGTTGTCCTTCATGGCAAATTGTGGGGGTTAGCTTGCTCTACCTGTTCCGACCCCTTCTGTTGTGTCTTCCTGGTGTACAGAGGCTGTACAATTAAGAATGACATTTCCTACATGCCCTTGCAGCTATGATTTTGGATGCAATTTTAGTTTTATCACTTGTACTCTCGTGAGACTTGGATTTGTCACAGGGTTAAATATAGGGGGAGAGATTAAGTGTGAGGCATCTATATTGCTAGCAAGGAAGATGCCAGAGGTTAAGTGGTTCTAGCAGGTGGAAGCTGTACCAGGAAACTCAGCCTGGAGCCTGATCATCTAGCCCTTACAGTGATTTAGAAAGCTACTCATACTTAGTAATAAACTCCTTTTTGTTTCAACAAGTTAGAGTGAATTTTGCTCTCTATAGCTGTGCTCTGACAAATACACCCATTGTATAGGAGAGGAAGCTGAGACTGGAGCTAGGAAGTGACCTGCTCCTGGTCGCACAGCTCATGAGTAGCCGAAATGGATGATGAGCTTACGTCCTTTGATGCCAAGTCAGGGCTCTTTCAGCAGCAGGACAAGCAGCAGACTCAGGGACCAGGCCCTGGAAGTTTCCAGGGCCATTAAGATAGTACTGAGAAACCACACATGCAGATGCAAAGTCTGGGTGCCACAGTGACACTTTGACTACATTACCCAGTAAGAGCTGCTACAACTCCTACTGGCCTGAGCTGGAATTAGGTGGCTCCCCACCAACTCCACCCCATTACTTGCCTCTTCCTGCATTTTTTTTTTTTTTTTTTGGCCTTTCTGCTAAGCGTATTACTTGCCCTCGTGTGTTTCTGTGTTAATATTGGGATCCCATAGAGTTTGGGTTGCTCATTCAGCTGCGTTCACATTGTACTGTGTGCTCCTTTACTGTTCTTAAAATATTTTATTGCTTCTTCAAAACTTTTTGGGAATGAAGGAGAGAATAACAAACCTATAGGTTGATGTGCAGATAAGCAAGTAGTGAATTGTAACTATCAGATTACTTTTCTGTCTCCCACTAAAGTATCTAAAGTAAATGTCCTGTCCATCTCAGTCCATTGTTGTCTCATTTATGGCTCTCTTCATAATTTGTAATTATTTTCTCCTTTTGGGGGGGTTATGTTTGTTTTCTTTTATATTTTCCATACTAGGAAATAAGTTTCATGAGATCAGGGTCCATGTCTACCTTGATCAGGGCTGTGTCTGCAGCCCCTAGTCCATTCCTGGCACAAAGTAGGTATTTGAAAATGTTAACCAAGTGAATGAATGAATGATAAGCAGGGACCATGTCTTATCTTTTCATCTTTGTATCTTAGCATCCAGTTCAGAACCTGACACATAGAGGTTGCTGATTCATTTTAATTGAAAAAGAAGCTACAGTATGTGTACATAACCTACATTCATGAATACAAGTTTTATTTTTTTTCTTTTCTGTGTCTTCATAACTGGAAACTTTGGGTTGTTCATCGTTCACTTGCTATTTATTCAACAAATATCTATAGAGTGAGTTGATACAAAGATAAGAAACAAACCTTTCATAGCTTCAATTTTAGCAGAAGATCTAGCACATGACATGTCTTTAATATACTTTCTAGAGGAATAAATAAATGAATGAAGGAATGTTAAATTTGTGGGGCTTGATATTACATGCATAAAAGAAACTCGGCATTTTCAGACAATAGGGTAACTTCAGCTACACTGCATTGATTAGATGCACTGAATATCTTTCTACACAAGGTAGTATTTCCTAGATGGCATTCTCTCTGGTATTTCTTCTCTGGCTGGTCATGGGGAACAAGAACGTGCAACACCTTTGTCTCTGAGTGTTGCTGGAGGGTGTTTGGGCACCACTTACAGAGCCGAGGCACTGGCAGGAGAGAGTAGAGAAAAGGAGAATGAGAAAGCAAGAAGAAAAGAAAAGAGGGAAATGAGAGGTCAGGGGATGGGAACGAGGGAAAGAATGGAGGAGAATTTGGAAGAAATAATGGTGATAAAGCTAGTGATGCCTGCCAGTTATTAAATGCCTTTTATAGAGATTCTATGTTCTTTTCAACACATATGTTATCTCTGATTTTCATAACGCAGCCAGCAAGGTCAGTAACATTTATTACTTTCATTGTGTAGATGAGCAGACAGGCTCAGAGATGTTAAGAAGTAACCAGTCACACAGTGCTAAGAGGTGAAGCCAGGATTTGCTCTCAGGAGCGTCTGGCTCAAAGCCACAGTATGTGGCTGGTGAGAAATGACAGAGAGCCACCACCAGGGACTTGCAGGCCTCCCACGGGGCATTTGGATTACAGATGATTGTCAACCTACCACTTCAGGTGGGATGTCTAGATATCAACACTTTAAAGTAGCTGTCTATTTATCTGCTGATCCACAAGCATATACATACACACAACCAGAATAAAGAAAAGAAAAATTTATTAATTTTTGTGTACACTTTGACCAGAATAAATACTTAACAGAAAAGAAGCGTAATGGATGACAAATGGGGCAACATTCTCAAATGCCATAATTCCAGAAGTAAAGCAAAACCCCTGACTCTAGCCTCACCTGCCATAGGTAGTGAGTAAACAAAGCCACATAGACCAAAAAAAAAAGCAACAGGAAAATAACAAAATTGAGGAGCCATGTAAATACTTTCTGAATGTCCATTCCCCAAAGGGTTGAGGTCAGGCGTATGGTTCTGTTCACCAAACCCTAAACAAAGGACTTGGGCTGTTTTATACCCTGGTCATTATTGTTGGTTAAATTAAAGCATGATCAGAAGAAGTATAATGGAATATTAATTTCAGTTACTGTAGCTAATTGAAACATAGCAGGAGTTGTGATTATTGAAAATGGAGTGAGAACACTCAGATGCACGTCCAAGTCTAGCTTACCCTTTTCAAGTTGGGCAGTAGCATATTTTTGAAAATGATCATTATCCCTAGAGTCTATACTTAAGTGCATCAGGAGAAGTACTTGGCCTGGGAAAAAAGAAAAGCAAGTAATTCTCAGCTATCAGCAGACTTCAAAAATTCAAATTCAATTTAAAACTATTAATTGTTAATTTGTTCACATAAAAGACATTGCAAAAATATATAATCCCTGTCAAGCCAAGGACTGTGTGGTTTTCATCTTGCTGTTCCCAGTTTGAAGCCTACATCCTGGCATCTAGGGGATGCTTATCAGTAATTGTTGAGTGAATGAGTATATGATTGTTGATGACTTTTGATTACTCTAATAAATGAGAGGGTTTTCCTTCTCAGACAACTGACCCGCTTCCTAAGTGAAAGTGCAGATCAGCAAGATTTGGGAGGAAGAAGACACCTCTACTTTAGCTTGATACATAAGCCTGAGAGAGAGATGAAGAATATAAGCAGGAATTTGTCTGTTTTGTTCATTACTGTATTTCCATTGCATAGAACGGTATCTGGCAAATGTGAGGTATCCAACAAATATTTGTTAAATTAATGAATAAATGCTCAGCATGGAATTAGAAGGAGAGAATGAGTTAAGCAAAGGAGGCAACGTGGAGAGCTCAGAACTTCATAGTTCATAGGAGAACTTCTTATTTTACTTCTCTGCTGAGTTACCAATTCTCAAACATGGGGCACACTCCTACTCAATGTAAGTACAAGAATCCCCTCCTCAAATCAGTATAATCTGCCATGTGGGATTAATCAGGTTTCTCTTTATTAACATGAGGGACTGGGATAATGCTTTTAAAGGCATCAGTTCGAACAACTTAGTGAAAGTTGCTCTAGAATCACTTAAGATGTAAGGGGGATATATTAGGGTCATGCCAGTCATTCTCATGTTACAGGAGAATGTTATGTCCTTAAGGAGAATTTGTATTAGGTTTCTGAGCTTTGTACCCTCAATGTCCATTACCTACTTACACTCATTGATTTTTCCTAGAAGAGGCTTATTCTACTCATTTTTCTTCAGGCAAAGATACTTTACTGATTATCAAAGGCCAATGACGCAGAGGATGTACATGAGAGGCCATGTTTAAGTAGCACTGAGAGAAATGAAGAATGCCCCTAGAATGTGTCTTTAATCTACACCTGACAACATAATGGAGGGAAACACCAGCAAAAGCAAGCTGGATGCACTTTAGCAAGAGTAATTTGTATGGGGTAGAAAAAATGTCATCAATACTCAATAGTCACCCTCTGTGTGTGGTATTCTGTGTATGTGGGTAGCATTTTTTTTTTGGCTTTTTCAGACGAGTATGTATATGTTGTTTGTTGTCTTCTCCTTTTGTTATACACTTAACCATCAATTTAAAGGGGAAAAAAAGACTGTTGAAACAACATTTATTTTCATTTAGACAAGTACTACATTTTCTGAATCCATTTTGAATTCAGTTCAAGTGATGGAAAATTGGTGAAATTTTTCATAGAACCACAAATTTGAAAAATTGTCACAAAGTTTAGGGTTCCTCTGTTGTCTCATGATCATACATGGGAGCCAAAGTCATATACTTTTGAATACATCTCTTTTGAATTGAATTCCCAGAACTGTGGTGCAAAGATGCAGGCAACAATTTTCACAAAGTAAGGAAATGTTCAGTGGGTTTTGCAGTTGTTTTACCTAAAATACTATTTGAATGTGACTCTTTTACATCACTGGGTGCAGCTCTCTGGTGTCACTACACACAGTGGGGCTCTCTTTACCAATGAAGAAGAGGGGGAAAGTCCTAAGAGGGCAAGGAATAAAGCCAGGGGGAAGAGGGTTTATGAATGCAAAACTTACAGTAGAATTTTAGACAGGAAAAAAGTTGATGATGCAAGTTAAAGCTGGCCCCAGGCAGCAATAACTTACTGAAGTGGCATTTATTTGGCTGATAACCCAAGGTCTTGCTGAACTTTCTAGTACAACAGAGGTAATCTTTATGGAAGAATGAATTACAATAGCAGTTTACAGTAACATTATTTGATCTTTCCCTTATGAAAGACCTTATAAGCTCCCTGAAAGCTCTAAGTTCCAACTCTCTGCTATGGCTTAGAAACTGAAATGGGAATCTTCCTATATAGCCTAAAAGATTTTTCCAATAGGTTTGCAGTATATCTCACCTGTAATAGAGTGAGTGATAAGGGCATAATGTGAGATTTGATCTCATGAAGTAACTGAGCTGAAAGTAGATGGGGTAAGATATTTACATTCTGAGAAGTAAAATGACTTGCTCAAAGTCACACAGCCAGGTGACATGCTTCAGGTGTCATGTCAGTAGCTATTATTTCAAAGCCAATTAAACAGGCTCAGATCAAGAAGTCTCAAGATGAAAGAGGATTATAAAAAAGATTGTGATGCTTTTCTGAGAAGCATGGGTGTCATGAGAGCAAGATGAATACTGAATTATTTGTAAAGACTAGTTTTCCTTTCTTTTTTCTTCTCTAATTAGGAATGATATTAATGGGCATTAAATAATTTTGTAGCTGAAAGTTTGAAATTTATTTACAGTGTACTAAGAATCTTCAGTGCATTTTGATGCAGGGATACGCTGTGTTTGTTTAGAACACAGAGCTTTGGGGAAGGACGAAACTTCATCATTTTAAGTTTAAGACACATGGAGTGTTTTCTCTTCCAAGGTACATGCACTATTCCTTAAACACCCTCTGAATGCCAAGCAATATGCAGTCTGGGTGGGGTAGACATATGGCACCACACCTGGAGAAATGCTGAATCATCCATCAGTTGCAGTTTAGGTATTTGGAGCTGGCTGGGAGCATAACGATGAGGCAGGGATCCTAGGTCTCTTGTCTACCTCCTCCACTTCCAGTGTCTTCCTCCAGTGTCGAAGCTCCAGTTTGAGGGCATTATAGGTGAGGTGGAGAGTAGTGAGAGATAAGACTAGAAATAACGAGCCAGTGTCAGTCAGGGAGACCTTGAAAATCTCTTTCTCTCTCAAGTTGCCATTTTTTTTCTTCTCAATATATCATCACAACTAAGTCTTTCTAATCATTAAAAAGAAAGAGTCCATCTGTATTCCCCTTTAACTATTGCATTTTCTCTTTTCCCCTTCAACAGCTTGAGACCTATCTGAAGTCTCTTTTTTCACCTTGTGTTTGCTGCTATACTCTTCAAACTAATGTGGCCTGACATTTGCTTCCACCTTGCCTCTGAAACTGCCCTTGCTAAATTCATTAATGACATACTTGCCAAATCCAGTAGCATGTTAAACTTCTTATATTAGGCAACATACCTATGGTTTTACACTGTTGATTTCCCCCTTATTCTTGAAACTCCTGCTTGGCTTCCACAATTCCCTTCTTACCTTGCTGTCCTTCTATTTCATGAGTCCCTTCCCTTTCACATTGGTGCTCTCCAGTGGTCTCTGGGTCCCTCTTTTGCTCTTACTCTTCATACCCCATGTCTTCTATTCATATAGTTTTAAATTCCTTCCCATGAGCTCTGGACCCATATTTCCAATTGCCTCATGTAGATCTTTCAGTCTGCATGCAGACACTGCAACTTAAGCACATCCTAAACCGAACCGACTGTCTCTCTTCCAAAATCAGTTCTTTGTCATGTATTTTTGATTCTGCTTAATAACTCCACCATGTACTTGGTCCCCATGTCAGAAATTTGGGAATAATCCATTATACTTTCACCCTTGCTACTTCTATTAATGTCATCAAATTCTCTTGGTTTTGCTTCTTAATCACTTCTCAAGCCTGTCTTTCCCTTTGTCTATTGTCATTACTGTAGTTTAGCTACTCATCATTTTTGAATCCTAGCTGATTAATCAGTCATGAAAGTTGTTATGGGAAAAATATAAACAGTGTGATATGACAACGTTTCTGGGACCATCTCTTTGATGAAGTGACATTTTGGCCTGATGACAGAGCCAGCCTGGAATGATCTGCAGGGGGTAGAAATTTCCAGGAGTAGACAAGATAATGCATAAAACTCCAAGGAGAGAACAAACTTGGTGGGTTTGAGAAGCAGAAAGAAGGCCAGAATGGCTAAATCATGGTGAGCCAGGGGAGAATATAGGGGTACAGTGTCACAGAGATTACATAGAAAATTTTTGGCCATGGAAAGGATGTAATACTTATAGTTTCATTGTATGTGTCATGACAATTCATTTGCCATGGAGAGAGAAGAAACACCCGTGGCTCTGTGACGTTAATGACATATCTATTGAAATGAGGAAGTTGAAAAGAAGGGCTTATTTGATGGGGAAGGAGGATTTTAGTTTGAGGAATTAATCAATGGCTCTGAAAGTTAAAAATGTGAGTATAGGGGACTCCCCTGGTGGCACAGTGGTTAAGAATCCTCCTGCCAATGCAGGGGACACGGGTTTGAGCCCTTGTCTGGGAAGATCCCACATGCCGCGGAGCAACTAAGCCTGTGCGCCAAAACTACTGAGCCTGTGCTCTAGAGCCTGTGAGACACGACTACTGAGCCCACGTGCCACGACTACTCAGGCCCATGAGCCTAGAGCCCATGCTCCGCAACAAGAGAAGCCACAACAATGAGAAGCCCGTGCACTGCAACGAAGAGTGGCCCCCCACTCACCGCAGCTAGAGAAAGCCCGCGTGCAAAAACGAAGACCCAACACAGCCAAAAAAAAGTAAGTATAGGGATTGAGGAATTCATTGCTTAAAGATCAGAGTAGAAGCTCTGGACTTGATGAGATTACCAAAGAAGACAGTGAAGACAGAGATTGTAAAAGAGAGAACTAAGGAAGAAGGCCAAGGATAAAGCCTTCGAGAAGTGGAAATGGTGGTAGAAGGAGAGCTCTCAAAGGAAATTTATAAGAATAAGGGAGAGCTGGCCGTGTTCTCAGACATAGGGATGGGGCCATTGGCAGAAGAGATAGAAGATGCTGTTAAGAGTTGTAATAGACTCCAGATCAAGGTTAGTTGGGACCAGGCAGCAACACATAGGCCTTAAAGATGAACTGTCAAGTTGGCGTTGCCTTGTGAAGGTGGAGGGCAGAGGTGGAGAGAACTTAAGAGAACTGCACAGGCTGGGCCCAGCTAGGCCAGCCAGGCAGGTCAAGGCCTGGGTCTAGTTTGGTCAAGGACCAGTGCAAGGGGATCATGCTGCCTGGCCTTCCTCAGTGAAGTAGGACTGAAGGTCATCCTCCATGAGTGAGATTAAGTTGAAGGGAGTCAAGGGGCGGGCCCTTGAGGATGGATGTTTAAAACAGCCATTGTGGTTTCCTATAATCATTAGTCAACAAGGGATGTGTAAAACCATTCCTGAGGATCAGTGAGAGCTTGGCCGAGGTTAGAAAACATTGCTTTATGGTGGCCCAGTTTCCATGGTTTCCTTTCTCATGCAGCTTGGGAAAGGGAGCAGAGAAAACCAATTATTGTCTACAATAAGTCTAGGTTAAGAAATACTAGCTTGATGTTAGAGGCTACTATATGTTTTTTCCTTAGTGCCACAATATTATTTTGAATTTTGTGGGGAAAAAAATAGATTGTAGGTCAAATTGAATTTTGTTATTTTTCTATATTAAAAAATTATGTGATTCAGCCCAATTTTGAAAATCTGTAATAAGTGGAACCAAGGTTTTACATTAAGAGCCTACAGTGATTTATATTTAACTATGATTTTAAAAGCAATTTGAAAATGTTGGACCACTTTTACAGTGATTTGGGCTCTTATCTAGCAAGAGATAGATAAGAGACCAAGAATGTACAAATAAATAGTAATGGTATAACACAAATTTCAAATCTTTTGAGTGACACATTAACAATGTGAAGTTTTCCACTGACTGATATTTTAATGTCACACCCCCCAACAAACCTATAATTAAAGTTATTTTGGCATTTTCATCTCAAATCCCTGCTTTGGGGGGTGGGTGGGTGGGTTATAATTCCACTTTTAAAATGAGCTTCCAGATACAATTTGACATAAAATACAAAGTCTTATCCTAGCAACAATTTCCTCTCTACCCTTCCATCATGAAATATAGGAATGTGTGGTCTTTTAGTTTTAAAAGTTATAAAGGTATTTAAAAAAGGAAATCGAACCTTTTTTGTTTGTTTTTTGACCAGTGTATATGCAGGAACTAAAGTCTAGCTTTAGAACAATTCACACAGGCATCAGAGATCATTATAGCATGTAACAGTTCTGGGAGAAGGCAGTAGTCCCACTTACTATGCTTGTTTTCTTTTAATTGGAATGTTAATTAATTCATATTTTTCTTTGAGAGAAATAATACTTGCCCTGTGATTATTCTCAGAAAAAGAGTTTGGGTCTATAGCTGCACATTTTAAACAGCATCTGAATAAGTTTGAGCAATAGCATCAAAATAGAAATAAACAAAAATTCAAGGCAATTGAAGGAGAATCATCTCTCTTTTTGTACATTGTCCCTTTCACATAATCTCTTGAGCACAGAAATTTTATATGGAATTCTAATGACTTCCTTTCCTATTCATTTATTTTATGTATATACACACACATATACACACACATATATGTCATATGTATTATGCATTGTGTGTATATATATATAATGTACTATATATGCATATATATAACCAGGGGATAAATCTCTTGAAGAATCATCTTCTGGGCCTTTTCCCCCCTTGAATGTGAATTCTGACTTAGGAGAGGGAAACCCTTAGATACTTCTGAATCAAGGAGTTAAATTCTTCATTGGAATTCAGAAAGTAAAGGGAAAGTGCTTGGGAAGAAATCTTATGCTGAGGTGAGGGGTCATAGAAAGGCCATTCAATTCTCGCAGGAAGGTCATGGGGGCAGTGGGAGGGGTCATAGACTGAGGATCATTTGAAGAATGCCATCCTTTAAGTAGGGTTTAGGCATATCACTGGTTGAGAGACATCAATATGGTCTTTCTTGCATAAACAATTCTAGGAAATGCCTCCCAAGACATTTATTTTATAGCCCAGGGTGGGCGTGAGGAAAGGGGTGAGAACTGAAACAGCCATCATTTATTCCCATCAGAATGAGAGCTGAATCACACACAAAAATCCTTTCTGAAACTCTTGGTCATCTTACATGGGTGAGGGCTTGACTTTGCCTTAGGAGAGACATTTTTTCTTATCAACGCCTTTCCTTCTCTCCTCCCCAAACACATATAACCTAATTTCCTCAGAAATAACAGAGTCCAAACCTCAAATACATCCAGAGGTTTTATAGCTTCCTCCTCAAGTTTTAAAATTCTCTGGTGTCACCATCACATGTATAAATATGAAAGAAAGGAGCAATATCTGTGACTACCATTGAGCTAATGCAATTCTTGATAAACCTTTATGGCAAATTAGAGGTTTCCCATTTCCCCAGTCAGCTGGCTATAAGATGTTGGGAGGGCTATTTTTTTTTTCCTTTAACACAAGGCTTTTAAGAATTTGTAGCTATGTATTTTTAATACTGTCAATAAACAGCTTCCTCAAGACTCAGAGGGGCAATAATGGAAGCTGTTAACAAAGTGTGAAAAGCAACGGGCTAGCAAAGGTTAATCACATGGCTGCCCACTAATGACCTCTACAGCCCTCAGTTTAAACCCAACAGCACTTGTAAAGACCAATCACGTGAATAATTTCCTGTCTGAGGTAGCCTTTATGGTTAAGAATAAAAGCAGGGCTGATTGTGAATAGAAAGCCCCCGGCAGGGGAGGTGGTTATTATTTTTAAGCTGATCTAAACACCTGGGTTTCCCACTGGACGCTATTAAACTTCCTCCATTATGTCTAAATATTTCAATCATTTCTACAGCAGTTGTGAATGAGTGCACTACTAAGGTAGGCAAGAACTAGGAGAGAGGGGGCAGGTTATCGAATGGCTGAGCCCCTTCCTCCAGGTGACGACAGTCAGGTAGGGAGAATCCCAGGCCTTGGGAAGGGAATTAGGGGGTCATCCCTCCCTCTGTAGCTCCCTAACCCCACCCCGCTTCAAGGAAGACCACACGTAAAGCCATTCAGACCAAGAAAATTTTACTATTTTAAAGGCCTGTAGATGAGATTCCTGAGCTTGCCCTGGTAACCCATTTCATTGTTTAACAGCCCTTACTATCAGCTAACAGTTTCCCCATATAAAGGACTTAAGTAATTTCTGCTGTGGTTCAGACCCATTTTCCCTGCCGTGTCTTTGGATGGCTGTATTTTGCTGATCCTTCCACATTTTATTATAGACTTAGTTAAACATTACTCCAATAAAATTGCCAAGTCTTTGAAGATTTTATTTTCTACCTCCAGCTTATAGATCAGAACATATTTAAGTGAGGAGCACTTATCTAGTAACAATGACATTTTTAGGTTCATGGCAAGGACAGGATTTAAAAGCAGTAATAGGGCTTCAAGATTCCAACTTGGTACGTAGAACTGGGTAGTCCTTTGGACCGTGGGTCAGTCCATACTCAATCCTTCTTCTCTCTTTTGCCACTCCTTGTTTGTATCTGCTCATATCTCGTTATCTTATTTGTATGAATTATTTCTCTTCTAAATTGTGTTATGAGGTCCCATAACGGGCAACACGTAGAAGAGGAATAAAACTGGGATATGCAGTTAGGTCTAAGTTCAAATTTTGCCTCTGTTACTTCTTGTGAGTACGTGAACAAGTTGCCAACCACACTAAAACTCAATTTCATAAAAGCAATACTTTGTAGAGTTGCTGTAAGGATGAAATTAAGTAATTTAAGTGATTTGTACATAGTTCCTGAAATGCACTGGGCACTCAGTATATGTTAGTTCTTGCCCCTTTCTGCTTTATTAGTAACCCTGAATCCAGCCTAGTGAGTTATACATGATAAAGATCCACAGGAGGCATTCACATTTAGCATATTGGGGATAATTTGGTTCCATATGGCAGGTACACACCTTGAACTAACTTGAACAAGAGGGAGATTTACTATTTCACCTAGCCAATCAGCAGGTAAGGGCAGGTTGGTCTCAGAGATGCCTAGAAACAGAAACTCTCTGGGTATGGTCACCAGGACATTTTTCATTTTTCTTCTCTGCTCCTCTCCCAGATCCTCAGCCTTATTTTCTCAGACCAACTTCTGTTTGGCTTGAAACATGGCCTTCAACTGCTCTCAGGCCCACATCTCCCATCTTTACTGTCACAGAGGGGGCCAGTCCTCTCTGAGCTCCAGCTAGAAGATCATGGGTTCGAATTCAGATTGGCCCAAATCTGTGCTCATTCCCAAACTCATTAATTGAGGTTGGGAGTTGGGAGGAGAAGCAGTGATCGTCACTTTCTGTCAGAGTCATATGATTGAAGCAGTGGTAGGGTCAATTCCCTAAAAGAAGAGGGGCTGTTTCTAGAATAAGGGAGGGTGCTGGGCAGCAGAATAATAAGCATTCACTTAATTAGGAATCCCAAGGGACCCCTCTTCACCTATGTCTTTACTGCCACAAAGGTGCTATGTATATTTCCGTATCCAGATGACCTTGGCAAAAAATTTAAAAGAGGGTATTTTTAATGTGTTTTCCTGACTGGGCATTGATAATGATAATGATGGTCATGATGATGATGATAACGACCAGATTCTTTATATTTACACCATGCTTTAAAAATCTGTCAGGTTCCAGATCATTCTAGAGCCATCCTTTGTGATTCAGAGCCCTGTGGTATAACTGGAGCAATCTTGTTTTCCCAGTAAAAAATTGGGATGCGTCTGGTGGTTATTTTTTTCTTCTTTGTGCTTCTCTGAGCTTTTCTAATTTACTACAATGAACATGCATTATTTTTATAATAAAACAAATGTTGTTGGAAATAAATAGGATATGTGGTCTTACGTGTGAATTCTGTAAGCTCATCCTATCCCCAGGCCTTTCCACATGCTCTTTCCATGGCCCTGGATTTTCTTTCCTCGTGGATGTTTTCTTCACTTTCTTTGGGTTTCAGCTGAAATGTCATCTCCACCGAGAAGCTGTGACCAGGGGCAGATTTTGTGGGGCCTGAAGCTTATATAATTTGGGAATTTTCCTTAAGGAAAAAAAATCATGAATAGAAATTTATACTCAAAAGTGAATGTTTATTTAGATAAGAAAAGACATCACAAAATATGATGAATTAAAAAATGTAAGTAGTACCATAAATAATGCTTTAATTGTTTTTTACCTACATTCTTTGGCTACATTTTTTTTTTTTTTTTTTTTCGGTACGCGGGCCTCTCACTGCCGTGGCCTCTCCCATTGTGGAGCACAGGCTCCGGACGCACAGGCTCAGCGGCCATGGCTCACGGGCCTAGCCGCTCCGCGGCGTGTGGGATCCTCCCGGACTGGGGCACAAACCCACGCCCCCTGCATCGGCAGGCGGACTCCCAACTACTGCGCCACCGGGGAAGCCCCCTTTTTTTTTTTTTTTTTTTTTGTACTGAGATATAATTGACATGGCTACCTATCTTTTGACTGTCCTTCCATATGACAATGATACTGTAATATTGTCCATGGTGAGAATATGGTGAGAATAGAAAGATAGTTTAGTTTTCCTCCATAGTAATCAAGTTTTGCTTTTTATTATTGACAGTTTAGAAAAGTTTATTTCAGCTTCATAACATTTTTATTAGTAATGGTATGCAAATGTTTAGTAGTAATATTTTCACACAGGGAAAAAGCTCTGTCTTGCTCCCTGCATTTCATATCTGGTTTCTCCCTTACTACCTATCTACTTCTGGTGCCAGGCAGTGGAGGACACAGTCATATCAGGGGACACCCTCTAGGCCTGCATGCTTGTGTCATCCTGCTGTATGAATTAGTGAAAAGGCTAGGAGGACTGTTCTTGGAAACCTTTCTTATATTGGGATGCTTGCAGTAACTTAACTACACTTTTTTAACATGTCCCTTCAAACCCAATTGAGATGTACCCCCCATCTCAATTTTCCGCTAACTAGATTCCCCAAATGCCCATCTTCACACAATGTAAGGGGAAATATGACAGAGGAAATCAGAATGGAAAGAGACAGAGGTCTTAACTGATTGAAGTTAAAATATCTCACATTTGCAAAATTTACAAAAACATATAGCTGTATGAACACACTGTAGGCTTCCCTTCCCACCATCTCCAAAGCCTTGGACGGAGCCCATGTAAATAAGAGGATTTCAAGCTTAAACTTCATTAGTTTCAGGGTAAATTTACTTTTGCATTCAATCCAAAAGGTAGACTACATCATTCTCTCATAATCCACTGTTCTTTTCCCTTTTAGCTCTTAGCATGTTTTAAAATGAAGTATTAGTCAGTATGCCTGCTTGTGTAATGTTTGTCTCTCACACTAGGATTGTGTGCATCGTAAGGGGAGGTACTTTATCTGCATTCACACCACTGTATACCAACACCTGTCCTAGTGCTAGCACATTCTCAGTACTCACTAAGCCTTACTTAAAAACAACAACAACAAAAGGAACAATGAGTAGACTCTGGGACAACAGGATTGCATGCTGACATTGATTTCCATTATTACTCTACCTCCCCAGCTGCCCAGCACCAGGATCTAATTAAGTCACTTCTCCCTGGTCTACCTTCTCCAGGCTTCCCCTGGTTCCAGTCCCACAGCAATCTGATGCCCGTGACTAAAATGCTTTCCAATTTCTCTTTCCCTGAGGCCAGGTTGTCTTCAGTGGGTCCAGAAAGTTGACCTGATAAATTATTGTGTTAATAATGATAATTTTTAATGATGTACAAGGAATATTCCCGTGCGTGATGCTAATATGCTAATGAGAAAAGGCAACTGAAAAGATAACAGGTATTTTTGCAAGGGTTTTCTGAAGATGCCGTGTCCAGCCCACCCTTACACCCACCACACACATATGCATAAACTTACAATGGCAAGAATTTCAAGCTAGTTTGGAAGGTGGGAAAGATTTATGGGTAAACATTTTTGAGCATCTTGCAGTTCTATCTGGAAATCATACTATTTGTTGATGGGAAGCCATCAACTTCATCTAGTCCTAGTCCCTGCTTTAATCTCCTGATTCTGAGACAGTTTATGTTTGTTCTTTTCGGTTTGGAGTTCAGGATTTTGTGACATTGTATTAAGGATGCAAAATCTGGAGAAAGGTGGAATTGACTGAATTTTAAAAATTTACTTCCCAAACTGGTTCACTTCATTTTTATTGGCCTTACAAGGCCAGTAAAACAACTGAGTTATGAATATTTGCTTGAACTGAGTAGCAGAGGCACCAGATCTGCATAAGTTAATACAACAGAGTGAATGGAAGAGAATGCAAGAGTTAAGGCTGTCCTACACCCCCAGTATGTTGCTCTTTCTTACCCTGTGTCATGTCATCTCTGTGTTTATGTCTCCATCACTTATTTGGGGGTTGACTTGCAGCAGAACATTATATATTCATATTTCCAATTCCATAAGCATTTATTAAGTGCCTACTGTGTATGATGTAGGCGCTGTCTTAGGCACAGGGGATTCTGAGTTGAATAGGGCAGAGTCCTGCTATCAAGTTTCTTATAATCTAATAGAGGACACGTGTAAGTAAATACATTACAAAATGGTGCTTAGAAGGTATAATAGAATATCTGAAACAGGTGCTATGGGAGAGCGGCTAATGAACTTGGACAGGGGTGGGGTAGTGAGGAAAGGCTCTAAGGAGGAATTGACATATGGATTTTATATCTGATGGGGGTGCCAAGCGCACTTGATGAGTCTCATTCTCCCACACTGTAGCAGTAAGGTGATCCACATGGCAGTAGCTCTTCACTAATGATATGAGCCTGTGCTCACTGAGAGACCTCTATTCCAGACACTGTCAGGGTGCGACATTTATGATCTCATTAAATCCTCACAGTGCTTTGAGGGTTAGTACTCTCCACTTTATAGATGAAGAACATGAGGCTCAGAGAGTGGAACTTGCCCAGGGTCATACAGCTGCTATCAGGCAGAGGCAGGATTCTAACTCAGGTGGCTCTGACTCTGGGCCCAAGCTCTTGACCAAATAGCATACATAGTGAAGAGAGGCTGTGGATACTGCTCTTGGTGCTTTAGGCTTTTCACAGTGCGAAATCACCTGTTTCAATTCATTTGAACCTCTTAAGCACCCTAGGGATGACACTGGAAGGACATTATTATTCCATTTGAAGACAAGGAAAGTGTCACACAGTTAGTAAGAGGTCGAGCTGGGCCAGGCCGTTTGACTACTAGTTTAGCGCTCTCTTCACTACAGAATGACTGGGGAGCCTGCCACATGCACAGCAGCTATGTTTCCCCCACACTGCCTCTCCCTTCCCCCTGTCCCATCCTCCCACCACCTCCTGCCACCAGGTCTCCTATGCTTGATTTTAAAAATCCAAAGAAAATGTCTCTGTCTAGCTAGGTAGGAAGGAATGGGAGAGGAGGAAGGATCCTACTTTCCTGTGCCTGGTAGGAATGGGAAGGACCTACCTTATATTCTTTCTCATAAATTATCCTAGAAAGGAAGAATGCAGGCTATTTTATTTCTATTTTAAACGAGCAATCAGAGGTGTGTCCCATGTAGGTGACCCATCATGTTTATATATGGGTGGGAACTGATAATGGCATAAATATTACAGAATCCCAATAAACCACAGGTTTTTATCAAATGCATTTGGATGGTCTATGTTCAGAATGTGCTGTAAATTATCTTATCACGTAGGTTGAAAGATTAGCAATACCCACTAGCCAACGAGGCGAGCTTCAGTGGCAACATCTTTAAGGGTTTTCATCAGGCAAAACCACCTTGTCTTTGTCAAGCTGGCTTCCTTCCAGGGTCCAAGGTCTCTCCGTTGTTATTCCACCGAGGAATCCCACTTCAGACCTTTACCAGCCACAAAAAGTTCCTTCATGTGATTTGTACTGATCACAGGGCTTTCAATGTTTAAATCTCACGAATTTGAAAAAGATTACCTGTTCTTATCTTGAGAAGTTCATAGATACTGCTTAATCAGTCTTGCCCTAAGGAATATATGAAAAAAAAAAGACACATATAGGAGGCCCAAACTTAATTTGCCTTTCACTATCATCTGAGCTTGGGATAGAAGTATTTCACAGATAGGAAAAATGTATGGGAAAACTCTAAAGGAAATGCACTTTCTCAGAAGGGCAAATTAAAGCAGAAATAAATTCGAGATATGTAATATGTGGCAGTGGTATAAAACGTATATGAGAATATATATAAAAATATAATATATAAAAAAGTATATGACAAAAAACTTTATAAATTGTGAATTGTTATACGTATGTCAGTAATTCGATAGCACCCTCCCATCCTCACTTCTGATGTCGCCCCATGGAGAAAGCTTTCTAAATTCCTAACCATTTTTCTTCTACCAGGTGGGTACTCAGTAAATATTTGTGGCATTAATGAATAAGTGAACTTTTGAATCTTAATTCTTAAATGAAATCTTATTATAGAGATTGGGCAATATTTCTGATAAAGACTTAAAAAAATTTGAAGTATAGTTGATTTACAATATTGTGTTAGTTTCAGGTGTACAGCAAAGTGATTCAGTTATATATATAAATTCTTTTTCAGATTCTTTTCCATTATAGGTTATTACAAGATATTGAATATAGTTCCCTATGCTATATAGTAAATCCTTGTTGATTATCTATTTCAGTATCTGTAGTAGTGTGTATCTGTTTATCCCATACTCCTAATTTATTCCCCCCCCACTTCCCCTTTGGTAAGTTTTTTAAAACCGTAAGTTTTTTCTTTGTCTGGAAGTCTGGTTCTGTTTTGTAAATAAGTTCATTTGTATTATTTTTTTAGATTCCACATATAAGTAATATCACATAATACTTATCTTTCTCTGTCTGACTTACTTCACTTAGTATGATAATCTCTAGGTCCATCCATATTGCTGCAAATGGCAATATTTCGTTCTTTTTTATGGCTAGTATTCTATTGTGTATATATATTTATATACCACATCTTCTTTATCCATTCATCTGTTGATGGTCACTTAGCTTCCATGTCTTGGCTATTGTAAATAGTGCTGCCATGAACATTGGGGTGCACGTACCTTTTTGAATTAGAGTTGTCATCTTTTCTAGATATATGCCCAGGAGTGAAGTTGCTGGATCATATGGAAGTTCTGTTTAAGAAACCTTCATACTGTTTCCCATGGTGGCTGCACTAGTTTGCATTCCCACCAACAGTGCCAACAGTGTAGGAGGGTTCCAATAAAGGCATTTTTTTTAAAGTAAGCTTGGGAAGACCACATGCTGTCTATACCATTTGGAGTGTCACGATGCACATCAATTCATTAATTAATTGCCCTGAGACATTTTGCTGTAAAAATTTGCTCAACTTTGTTTTACCTAGCATGTACCAGATTCTGGCCACAGAATCATACTGAGGAGCACTGAAGTAATATCGTATTTGAGGAAGTGCTGCTTTAAAAGTTAAAATAAAAATATGAGATGTCACAAGGCATAATTAATGTCAGATGAATTCTGTACTATGTATGGTACCAATTTGTAAAGGAGAAAGATTAACGTGAAATGGCCTGCAAAATCTTCTTGAAGGAAAACGGAAGCTTGAGGGATGGATGAAGTCTGGCTAGGTGGGGGGTAAGGTAGCGCTGTAGTGTTTCACTGTTTTGTCTCCTAGCACCTGATAGGACACACTCCCGTTAATAGCGGTGTCTCACTGTGGGATGTGAATTTGAGTTTGGGGGAAGGGCTTATGAGCAGTCCAAAAACTTGGCTCTCACCCATTTTCCACTGTGATCCTGACCCTAGCCTCACATGATGTGCCTTGAAAAATACGGTGGCTTTAAAGATGGGTGAGTGGTCAGAACTTCCAGGGACTCCGTAACAGACAATTTCCTTTTTTTCTTTTTTCTTTTTTATAAATTTATTTATTTATTTTTGGCTGCATAGGATCTTTGTTTCTGTGCGTGGGCTTTCTCCAGTTGTGCTACTCTTCGTTGCGGTGCACGGGCTTCTCACTCTGGTGGCTTCTCTTGTTGTGGAGCATGGGCTCTAGGTGCACAGGCTTCAGTAGTTGTGGCACTTGGGCTCAGTAGTTGCGGCTCGCGGGCTCCAGAGCGCAGGCTCAGCAATTGTGGCACACGGGCCTAGGTGCTCCGCGGCATGTGGGATCTTCCTGGATCACGGTTCGAACCTGTGTCCCCTGCATTGGCAGGCGGATTCTTAACCACTGCGCCAGCAGGGAAGCCCTCCCTTTATTCTTTTAGACTCTGTTGAGGTTACTCAGCCTAACTGAAGAGCTTCCATCGAAGCTGTGAGTTATTGGGATTCACCTCTTTAGGGACTTTAATCTTGGCAGTGGGAGAGGAATTGAAATCTCCTTGTCTACCACTTAGTGCAAAATGTATTATCAGTCTTGTCTGGTTCTACCCATGGAATCACAGGAGTTTGGAATCAGATGACATCTTCGAGACTATCTAATGATTCAGCTTTCTCCTTTCATAGATGAAAATGCTGAGGCCAGAGAGAGCAAGTGTCCTCAAGGCCATACTGATTTGGGGTTGAGACTCTTGCCTCCCAGTCCCTTCCTCATTTCCACTAGGGAAGAATTTACCCCGAATCTCGCCTCATTCTGAGTGGGAGGCAAAGCTTTCCCCATTTACTGAGGGGAAACTGACAGAGGGGTAGTATATAGAGTCCCCATACTTTGCTGATTCTACAGGTTACATGCAGGTAATTCCCACTTCCATGATGAAACCAATTGTCCATCCTTTATTTCGTATTTTACCTAAGGCTTGCAGGCTTTTAAAAGGGGCATTGTTTTCACTGGGACTGATGGGTGGTATACCCAATGTCCCTGCCTTGCATTCCTTTCGAACTCTGTTTTTGCCCCAAAGTTGGATGCTTTCTAAGCAGTATAACTGCCACCATGGTCAAGCCCCCCAACTGCTTAAATTACTCTTTGAAAATATAAATGTGGTGAGACATTTTTAGTTTCATGCTCCTACTCTTGAACTCTAGTTTCCCCTACTGTGATTCATTTATATTTTCAGACCCTAAAGAATGATTTAATTAATTTTCATGTTTTACTAATTTGCACATTTGGCTTTCTTGCTTTACTAGTTTTTGTATTAACCTCAGAGATTCATGTTGAGAAAAATGCTCGTATTTCAAATAGATTTTATTTATATTTTGTCAGATAACTGATACATTTGGAGCCTTCGTGGGGGGTGGGGAGTATAGTCTAGGAATTTTCAAAAACTTGTTGCCATTCCTCCGAATTTCTGCTTAGGCTGACAGGTAGAATACATTTTCAATAAATGAAAGAAGTGTTTCTAAGGTTCCAAAGAGAGAGCCTCACAAATGCTTTCCCACTTTTCAATATGAATTATTTTCTTTTGATTTTTTTAAAGCAAGCAGAGACCAGGCCAAGCTTATTTGGAAGTCAGTCTGAAATAAATGAATCTGGGTCTCTCTAACAACAAAAAAAGGCCTTTTCTGGGGCACTCAAGCACATCATTCACAGCTAACTGTGCGTTATTCTATAGTGTGGATACAAACATATATGATAGGTCACATGCTCATAAACCAAGTAATAATTGTGTAGTGGAATAATTTATCCCTACCATAGAAATAGAAATCCTGTAAGTAAAAATTCTGGGGAACAGAAGTTGTAGTTTGTATAATGACCTGATGTGAGACATGGGCTTTTATTCCGTTTCTATTTTGTGTGTGTGTGTGTTTTGTTTTGTTTTAATAAACCATATGGAGTTTTCCTGAAATACTGGAAAAGGTCTGTGGAGATGCATGTATCTGTGTGAATGCGTATGAAAAAGCCTCATGTAGGCTCTTTTCACTCCTTTGGTAAAGGCCTCCTTGAAGTAACTTCCTCTAGTCTTGCTAAGGAAGGAAAACACAGCTTCGAGCCAATGTTAGGGAGGAGCTGTCCGGTGCTCTCTAGCAGCAAACACGCTTACAACTCAGTTTAGAATAAAGTGTACTGCAAACACCTAATTTTTACAGAACTGCTTGTATTGGGAGTTACTAATTAAAAATCCTCACGCTCTCCCTTCTTTTCCTGTTCAAATCTGCAAGGTTATTTAATTGAAGTCCTATTTTGTGGGTGCAGATGCATGATGTGTTTGAATCATCAAACAGATTTATAGTGTGTTTTGATTGTTGTGTGTGCCTCATTGCTATTCCCAGAATGTCGAGCTGAGCTTATGCTCCTCGGGAAGACTTAGCCGCCTGAAACAGTAAAAGAGTCCTTTCTTCTTCTCCCGCCCCCTCGCCCCCCATTTTCCTTGAAACTTTGCCAATATCAGATCGCGCGCTGTCTGTTGCTGCATTAAAATGAAGTCATTCCCTCCCACTTGTCACCCTCCTCCCTCCCACCCCCTACCTTTCCCTGTGCTCTCCAGCTCCGCGATTTTCTAAGTGGGGGTGCCGCTCTTGCCGTTATGGACGAACTTTTTCAGTTTTATTTTCTTCCGCCTTTCTCTCCTCTCCATTTTTTCTCCCCACTTCTTAGAGGTGGTTTTTGGACTGGGGGCTGTGAAAGGAAAAGAGAAGGGGCCTGTTTTCCTCTCGAGGTAAAAACAGCCTTGGAAACGGCAGGTGCACGGCCCCCAAGCAGCTGCTTGCGCCTCGCAAGCTGAAGCGTTTTACTTCCCCCTTCTAAGCCAAGAGCACTTCATATAATCCTCTCATGCAATTCACACTGTAATTGCAGAAACCCCGACTGCTAGGGCTCATCTTATTATTATTATTACGATTATTATTATTGTTGTTGTTGTTGTTTTTCACTGATAACAAGCTCTTCTGCAAACAGGAACCTGTCATGTTAATTAGGTTTTTGTGTAAGATGAGCTGCTTCTCTAGAAGCAAGATTTTTTTTTTTTGTCTTGCTCTTAGCCCTGTTCCCCTACCCCCTTCCAGGCCTTACCCGCTTAGAGGCCACTTAGGGAGTAGCACATGTGGAACTTTTATGTGGTTCTATAGGCCTTTTATTATCCTGTGGGCCTCATCCTCTTCTTAAGAAAGAGGCCAGTGGTTAGATGCTGGCAATGAAAATTATTTTCTTGAACACCAGCTTGTTTTCTCAAGGTTCTGCTTATTCCTTTGGTAATTATGGGACTAAAGGATTTTTTTTTTTTTTTTTTTTTTTTTTTTGGTTGACCCATGAGTGCTGTAGTCTATGGAACAATCATTTCATGGTTTTGAGGAAGAAAGGGCCAGGGATGAAAGTATGAAGAGATTTTATTTTTTTTAATTCCCTTAAGAAATTCTTAGGGAATTAATGAAAGTGTTTTTATTGCCAATTTAAAGAAAACCTGGTGCTTTGAGGTTCAGAGATATACAAACTATTACTAACGCCTAAATCTAATTTTGATCTACAACTTTGGCCTATTTTTTATTGTTTACCAAATTCAGCAATTCATGACCACTGTCTTTTTTTTTTTATGGCTGCATACTACCTGTACTATTATTTAAATAATATTTTCTTTATATGGCCTTACCTTTTAAATGTAGTTTACTAGCAAAGGAAACAATAATATAACACTACTATAAATAGTAAATTAACGCGATAAGCGATACAAACATAACTGTTAAAGTAAAAAAATGGAAACTGTTAAGTTCATTTGTGTTAGAGGTATTGCATAGTATAGGAAAGATGTTCAGGATTAGCACTGGAACTTTTTATTCTTACTGTAATCAGAAGGATTGAAAGAGAACCAGCAGGAGAATAACTTTCCCGCTCACTGTGTGCACTACTGGCATTCAAGGCCATGCCAGTGTACCAACCTCATCTGCTCATCTCCAGCAGCGTGCCCACGCACGGCACATGCCCTACACTTTGGGAAATACCAGCCCATTGGGGGCTGAGGGCTCAGGTGGTCCAAAATCCATTATGGATATTTGATTCTAGGAGGACTATTATTTAAGTTGGCTCTTGGTGTATATGAAATATATATTTCTAGTAAAAGAGTGACAAGAAAACCTACTCTTTAAGAGGAATTTGTGTCTACTAGTGGAATTAATGAAACATTGAGCATAAGAAACCAAAGTTCTAAAAGAACATCAAGGGGGGGGGCTTCCCTGGTGGCGCAGTGGTTGAGAGTCTGCCTGCCAATGCAGGGGACATGGGTTCGTGCCCCGGTCTGGGAAGATCCCACATGCCACGGAGCTGCTGGGCCCGTGAGCCATGGCCACTGAGCCTGGGCATCCGGAGCCTGTGCTCCGCAACGGGAGAGGCCACAACAGTGAGAGGCCCACATACTGCAAAAAAAAAAAAAAAAAAAAAAAGAACATCAAGGGGGAAAACTTAAGAAAATCCAAGTTCCAGGATCCGTAACGGGAGCCAGAAATGGAAGCCAAGATAGGATCGAAAGTCTGGACAAAGTGGAATGGGCATGAGGTCAGAAGTGAAGTGAGATGGATGTTCCAGAAAAAAGTGTTTGTGAGAGCTGAGGTATCTGAAATTTTCCTTTGCTGGCATGTGATGTACGAGAGGGTCTGGCCCAGTAAAATCCCCGGCTAAAATCAGAGTTGAGGCTATAAAGAAAAGCACTTCTTAAATAATTAGTGTGAGTCATAAGACAATGAAGAGGACTGCCCATCTCACCTCCACACACCTACCCACACTCTACAGAGGTACAGGGGTTGGAAAACCTCACAGTTTTTCTTAATTATAAACAAAATATTTTTAAGAGGTTTATGTCCCAAACTCTTCCACACAACCAATTATGATTTCAGGATGTAAATCTTCCCAGTTATTCCAACTGGTTCTGTACTCTTTATCTCCCCACAACTCTCCCGCCCACCCCACCCCCCAACCCCATTCTCCAGCCTTTAGGATGGAAAGGACAACCTTGAAGATGCATAAATCATCTAGCGAATATTTCTTCAATCTAAGTTTAGTAGACCTTCAAGGACCTCTCTGCAATGTCCATGTTTTTATTTATTCTCCAGGACAGTATGGTGAGAAGGTGAGTGTTGACATGTTTCATTAGGGCCATATCCCTTCTGTGGTTGGCTGGTTAATGGCAGTTTCTAATGTTGATGCAATTTATTAAAAATGATTTTTATAATCAATCAATATGACATATAACCTGTTTTATATTGGACACTGCAGATGATTATATAAAGTACTATGATAGATATAAAAGAAATCTATTTGACAAACATTTTCTAAGGACTTAATATGTGAAAGGCTCCGTGCTAGGGCCTGAGAGCAGTAAACCAGCCCACACTGTCAAGGAATTTTTTATTTGGAGTAGGACAAACAAGCACATAGCCTATTGCAATGATATTTGATAAAAATTCTGATAAGGGTAAGGATTGGCATGTCATGGAAACATGAGCAGCCCCTAACCAAATCTTCCCCAGTCAGGAAAGGCTCCCATATAAGCTGAGAACTTAATACTAAATAGTAATTAGCTGTGGGGAGTCTGAAGGGAGAGGTTCTGGGAGAAAGAGAAAGAGTATACAAGAGGAAAGAGAACCCCTGAAGACCTGGAGGTGAAGATTAATGTGGGCAGTTTTGAGAACTTTCAGTAGTTCAGCATAGCTGGAGGTTGGGTGGTGGATGGAGGGCAGAGATGGAAATTGAGGCTGAAGAAGTGAAGAAGGGTCTGGAGGGCCATGTGGAATTTAGGCTTGATGCTGAATGAAATAGGGAGCTACTGAAGGAGTGAAAAGCACAAACTGAAATGTGAGAAGAAAGATACTGTGCTGGGGTGGAGTGGGCACATAAGTAATGGTACAAAGGTGAGGTTGAACCGGGCCAGGTGGAGCCTGAGGGTACAGGTAAGTGGGTTACATTTGTCACCTAGGACAGGAGGTAACCTTGCAATGATCTCTAGCGACTGATTCTGAATGTGCAGGTAGTGACCGGGCCAGCAGAGAGGACTGTTCATACTGGCTGAGCAGCATAGTAGTGGCTTGGGAGTGGGATCATGCAGAGGAGAGGGGTAGCACGCATGGAAATCATTTTGTTTTTGATCAAAGGAGATATTTTTGGAAGATAATCTGGACACTATTTGGCTAAGTTAAAATTACTTTTTTTTTTTTTTTGGAAAACTATGGGTTTTATTTTTATTTATTTATTTATTTCAGTAGCTCTGTCGTTCCCTAGATGTTATTTTATTTTTAATTTTTTTATTTAACATCTTTACTGTAGTATAATTGCTTTACAGTGGTGTGTTAGTTTCTGCTGTATAACAGAGTGAATCAGCAATACATATACATATATCCCCATATCTCCTCTCTCTTGCGTCTCCCTCCCACCCTCCCTATCCCACCCCTCTAGGTGGTCACAAAGCACCAAGCTGATCTCCCTGTGCCATGTGGCTACTTCCCACTAGGATTACTTTCTTATTTCCAGTGTGCTTCATGTACTTGTCTTACCTTAAAGTGGGCCTTTAATGTAAAGGGGAGCATTGATTCTAATCATCTGGTAATAGTATTAATAAATGATCACATTAATGGGGTACTTACTTGGGGCCAAACACTGGGCTGAGCACTTGATATATATTATCTCATTTAATCCCTGCCCCTCAAACATGACATGTTATTATCATCTTCATCTTACAGATGAGGGCAACGAGGCTTAGAGAGGATAAATAATGCCATAACTAAACGGTGGAGGTAGGATTTCATCCCAGGGTTGATTCCAGAGCCTGAGCTCAAAACCAAAACCCCATAGTTAAGGATGTAGAGTGTGTTGCACACTGAGTCTAGTGAATAACTTTGTACAAAACTGTGTGTAGACATTTTTTAATGAAAGGAAAATTTGTTACAAGGTTTTTTGGTTTCTTTTGGCATCTTTCTTTTGGAATTATGCTCCCAGATAAAAGCTTTAATTAATAAAGGGCTATGATTACTCATTCTCAATTAAACATGGTTTTATTGAACAAACAAAAACAAAGGGAAAAACAAACAGGTCATTTTTTCCCGGTTTTGATGTTTAAAGTTTTGGAGTAAATTTGCCAAAGGAGTAAGTAGGTTTTTCTTTTTATATTTTACATACGGAGGCCATGCTTTCTTAAAATTCTTGTATTGGAAAAGACTCACAGAGTTAATCTACACTAATCTTTAAGTAGTCATTATTCTCCATTGAAAAAACAAAATGCATTACCAGAATTATTGTAGCATCCCCAAAGTGAAAAGAGTTTAAAGACCAACACCTAGTCTACCCTCCTCATTTTCCATGAGGAAACAGAGGACCAAAGCAACTAAGGGACTTACATGCCCAAAGCCACACAGTGAGTATACAGTAGGGCTTAAGATCAGAGTCTTTAGCCCCAAGGAAGGCTCATTGATTGCTGTACCATCTCACCCTGGATAACAGTATTTCAGGGGATTAATATGGTTCATCTTCCTGGAGTATCAGTTTTGCTCTAAGATTTAAAAGCAAGCAAGCAAACTAAATAGTTAATAATTTAAATCCCTTTTATATTAAAATGAACATGGCTATATTGTGGAGTAAAAATCATAGGGATTTAATAAATAAAACAGGAAACTTCAAAGAAATGTCCCTTTTTAGAAAAGAAGGCAGGGAGCAAGAAGAGGGTCTCAGTCTTTACTCCCAGGTGTCTTGGTTCAAATGCATTCTCTCTGCCTTTAGAGATTTTTCAGAGGGAAATTTTTTGAGACACTCTGGCATCTCTTAGGTGTATATGGACAATAGTGAACTACCAATTAATAGCATTGTTCATAATTATTCTGTTAAGTGACACTGTGAGATGCCAGAAACACGCTTTTTCCATTAATATATAATTTAAAATTGTCTAAATACATGTTAACAGATCCTATAATGGAATAGATTTAAATTTCTTCTCTGAGAAATTTGATTTTTTAAGCTAATTTCAATAGAAAATGTATCTGATTAGTTAGAAATGTGTTACTTGAATGAATGCATTTTGCTACAAAGGTTATCTTTGAAATGATGTGAATAATCTGTCTTATGCCCACAAGTACTGTGAATACTAACACTTCATTCTTAACTCATCTAGTTGTCATTAGGTGCAGCAGCTGATGCAATCTTCCATTAAGCAGTCTCAGAACTGTGGGTGGTCTTGGAAACTATACCATATGAACTGTAATACACAATAGAGTGAGTTAGGGATTTTTTTTTTCTGCTTTAATTTTGAATCTTGCAGTTCCTATTGGTTGAAATCGAGCAAAAGAATAAAGGGAACCTGATCTTAGCATCAATCTATATTGATGTAGAGCTCCTTATATACTTATTGATTAGAGAGTTTAAACTTAACTGCAGCCATTTCTTTTCTATTTGAGTTGTTTATTTACTTAACTAAAGGAACTGACGTGACAGTGCTTGCAAACAGGGGCACTGTCAGCTGTTTACATTTTTAAAACCATACGCTAATAAAATAAACTAATGAAAGGAAAAATATAATACATTTTAACCATACTTTGCTTAAACCAGCACTGGGTAAGTTTTAGTGGGACATTCTGGAAGTGTAGCACACAATTGACATCAATACCAAATTGGCTGTGTTCATTGTGGGATTATTATAAAGGGAGTTATTCATCATGTTTGGAAACTTAACACCACTTTAAAAGGGCTGAAACTTAACAGTATTATATATATATTTATAGGTTTCTTTATAAAAGTAACTTAAAGTGCCTTAAATATAGTAAGTGCTCAATAAATAGCTATTGATTTGATTTCCATGAGAAATGCAGTGCATTGGAAGCCCAGAATGGAAGGAAAATGCAAAGTACATTAGTAATAATTTTGCATTCACTAGGTGGAGATGGAAGCAAGTGGTATATATGGATTTAGCCACTGAAGAAAGAGAAATCTGCTCATAGATCTCTGAAATGAAAGCAATCATTTATTAGCTCAAGAGAAATATTCTTAAAAAATTATCTTTGTGTATATGCATTTAAAGAAAAAAATCTTTCCAAACAATTGGAATGACAAGCAAACTGTCTTTCATTTGTGGTAAATGAGCTACAAACGTATGCATTTACAATTTTTCTTCAATATTCAAATGAGAAATCTGCAACCACAAAGAAGTTGTCTTAAAAGTGCTACTTTTTTTTTTTTCTGGCATAGATGGTCCCCAGTCTTTTCCACTATAGTCTAGAGTCCTTAATAAAGAAACCACAAGCTATTCTCTAGTACAGCATTTTAGCTCCCAACTTTAATTTTGGTTTTAGTCCAACAGGCAGATAGTTTAAAAAGTTTTCTGTCTCCCATCCTAGTTTGTTTCTTAAACTCTCTCAAATCTTAAAGGGATAAAATTTAAGTGCTGTTCATTTTGTACCTTCCATCTCTACCTGCAAAATTTTGTTTTTTAATGGTTTAGCACAGATACTCCAAAGTTCAACTGCTCTCCCTTCTTTTTCTTTTTCTAACCCCCCTCCGCCCACCCCCTTTTTCTTTTTTCTTTCTTTCTTCCTTCTTCCTCCTCCAGCTCCCTCTTGGGCCCCCTCTCCATCCCCCCTGTCCCCTTTGGAAGCCCCTGGGATGACACTGTTCATTGATGCATCTCCCTCATTAGCATTGCTGCAGCTTGGCTCAGAGGTTTCAGAGGCAATCCGTCATGAGAAAACTGAAGAATGTGCCCCATTTGCATGATTCGGTGCCAGAATGCAACTTTTTCTCAGCTGTTCTTTGTGTAATTTCCCCTTGAGCGTTCAACTTTCCCATGAAGTCCTAGAAATCATATTACGGATTTCCAACCCAATTGAAATGCTCTTCAGATTAGCTTTACATACTTGCTTCCTTCCCCCAACAACTTCATAGTTCTTCGTAAACAGAGCAAATTAGTACAAAAAGACAGGTTTCGCCTTTTATTGTTTGGAAATGTAGGAAACATTGAACAAATAATTTTGCTTTGAAAGTGCCGGGGTACATATTATATGTGCAAATGTATATTTAGTACACATGTCCAAATGAGGCCACAGTGCTAATAAATACTTAGGCAATCTCTGCTTCCTAGTCACTTAGTGCCACTGAGAACCACATTCTGTAACCCACCGCAGAGAGACTCAGAGCAGAAACAGCAAAAAGCAGGATGAAGTACTCACTGTTTAATAAAGAGAACTTCCCCCATAAGTCAAGGAAATCTGCTTTGCAGCTCTTGGATGAGCACATTTTAATAAATAATGAATTCATAGTAGCTAACTAACTGCTAATTAAATATGTATTCTCACAGTATTTTTTTCCTAGATAAAAAATTATTGTGACAACTACAACACTGGGACACACAACCTGTTACCAAGGCTTCCATTTTCCAGAAATTAAGATAATGTGCTATACACACATGATACCCCACATTCCAGAAGAGAAAATGCTCCATTCACATGTTCATCATATTGCATTTGAATTAACAACAGAAAACAATTTACGCACAGGCGCATACAATCTTTAGCCCTTTTCAATGACATGCTATTCTTCTCAGTGTCATTATATACAAATCAATATAGAGTCTTTTCATTCCCTCTTGCCTTTTAGGGCACTTAGGAGTAAGAATAAACTACTTATTTTTTTATTATTTCCATTCTAAAAACTGTAGAATTAATATTTTTTGATTACCCTTTGACTTGGTTGGAGTGTATCCATTTGGGTAAAATAATGAAGATATTCTAAAAGTGCTTTAGTTATAACTACTTAAAATTTTAAATTATGTCGTAATCTTTTAGAAGGAAAAAATGACTTTAGAATGGGAAGGCAGAAATATCGAACTTACTGAGTTCCAAACAGAATTAAAATGACTTAAAGATAATTCCCTGCACCAACAGAAGAAAATAAAGCTCTTAAAGTTCAAAAATTTGGTTGTTGGAGGAACGCTCACACAGTGATTAGAATTAGGTTGCAGAAGATTTCATTAATTATAGGTGACTGGTTTTCCCTCAGCAGACAGCTCAGGTCTCGCCCCCCCCCGCCCCCCCACCTCCCCCCTCCCCCCCCCCCACCTCATCTCAAACTGTTGTCTAACCTTTCCCTTAATCCATCTCATCTTGAGCTGATGGGAACTGCTTTCATTCCACCTCTTGTGGAGGTAATGAAACAATCTTCTTATTCACTTGGTTCCTCTGAGCCGGTGACATGCAACAACAACAAAAAAAAGCAAGCGCCCTGATTAATGGCTGCTAATTAGCAATGTTAATGACCAGGTGTCCGAGAGCATGGCCAGCTCCTCTCAGCATGGAGTGATGGCTCAATGAGGGCCCTGCAAATCCATTCCCAGTGACCCTTCCCCTCAGCTGCCAGTAATGAAGGCCGCTTGCTCGTTACTCCCGGGAGGGGCACAGGAGGAGACCCAGGCCTGGGACCCAAACCCTTGGCTGGGGTCTAGTGGATCTTCCATTAATTAAGGTTAGCGTTTCTGGCCCCCAAAAGCTCAAAGGTAAGGAAGTGAGGGGCAGGGAGATGAACTCAACCTCTCTTGTCTCGGGAGGCGATTCTTTTCTAAATGGAACCAGTAGTTAATTTGGGCTATCCACATGTATATCCATAATTTTGACTCTTTGTTAGCTATACATATCATCTTCTCTGGCTCTGTTATTATCCCGAGAGAGATCATTCACATGGGGGAAGCAAATCTCACACTAACTCTCAAATACAACTTTCTATCTGGGAGGTTTACGTTCTCTTTTTACCATTCAGGTTTACAGATGAGTGGCAGCAGAAACTCGGAGCACCTAGATCTGTGCTTAAAAAATTAGTTATCTTTTAAAAAATATTTTCCTGGTTAGGAGATGGGTTGAACATGCCAGTGCTGTTAGCTCTCATGTAGGAGTAAGGGAATTATATTACTTTAAAAAAAAATAACACAAAAGCAAGCTTTTCCAAGAGCTTTCTAGAAAATCAGCTCCATAAAGACCTGAAAAATTATTTTACTAATTAGAGTTGGTTCCTTTTTTTAAATGCTGACCAGAAAATTGAAAAGTGACAAGACTGAAGTCTTTGCAGATAATTAACCATTAACGGTATTTGCCAATTTGTGACAAGCCGATTCTCTGAGTTTACACATTTATTTTCACTTCACTGGTGAATGGACTTGTACTTTCTCCAAGGAGTGGGTGGAGGGAATGATTCAGTTTGGAAGAAACAGACTAAAATGGAAAAAGGTATGCCATGTCATTGCTTTTGTTTTATCAGGCCACATATATATATAGCAGGCTTTTTATATCTATCATCTATCTATCTATCTATCTATCTACCTAAAGTGAGGATAGCACCTTGGTTAATTTAGAAATCTCCCCCCGCCACCTTTAACAAAGTTTTTATTTGTTGAAATGTCTTATGTTTGATACCATTGTAATGAGTTTCTTTTGATGACATTGTGAAGAATGTAAAATTTATTTCAGTAGAATAAGTGCTATTGTGAAGATTACTGACTATTCATGGGTGATAAAATACCTAACAGCAGGGTTTAAAAACTCATGGTCACTAGGTTGCTGCTGGCCAGTAGGCCCAAATGAAATTTGACAAGAAAAACTTAAGAGCTTTATTCCAAGTGTGGACGAGGCCAAACAACATTACCTCATAAGCTACGAAAGGAGGCTGCCTAGACAGGAGGCTGGCTTCTCTGTCATTAGAGCCCACCTTCTGTTGCAGTAATATCTGATGTAGTTTTTTGGAAGGAGGGGTAAAAATTGTCTCTCTATGTAGAGAAGTTAGTAAACTCTTTCACTGTAGAAAATTTAGAAAACACTGAAAAGCACCAGCACACATACATTTGCATGCATTCACCCATGTACAGTACACACAATCCTAACCAGAGCTATCAATGGCCAACATGTTGCTATGTATTCTAGCCATCTTTTTCTTGCATAGTTACTTTCTGTTTTAACAGAATTGTGTTGTACTGCATGTGTTTTATAAACTACTTTTTAAATTAACAATCTAACATAAATCTATTGTGAAATATTCTTCTGCAGTGGTATATTATGACAGCTTCTACTGAGAGCCACAAGTCTCCATTAACCATTCATGGTTAATGCAGATTTCTAGAGTTATTATAGAGCCATATTACTGTGATGATCCCAGTGCTAAAGGGAAGGCCACAGGTACCATCCTGGCCAGTCCCTCCTACATAGAGGACATTGAAGATTTGTTGAGGATTGAGTTATATCCCTCCATTAGCTTAGATTCTCCATCTGTTTGTTCTCTCCACAGTCCTTAGAACAGAATAAGTGTACCAGTGGTGCACTATATCCAATTAATTAATTATTAGCAAAGAAGGGACAAAACTGTGTGAACATAAGCTTCATGAGAGCAGAGAACTTGTATATCTTCTCACCTATATATCTGCAGTGCCCAGAACCATACCTGGCATGTAATGGGTACTCAATACATATTTTTGAATGAATGAATGAACAGTTAAAAGGTAATTTGACTATATTCTAGTTTATTCACGTATTAGATTCTGATGTGTTTTCTTTAGTGGCAGAGAGAATGATGAATTTTTAGTTAGTGTCCTGGAAGTAATCACAGGGCATAGCTCTTGAGGGAACTCTTCCCTCTTGCATGTCACCTGTGGTACTGGTAGAAATAAACATAAGCAGAGACACAGCTCTATTCTAGCCAGAATTCATGAAAACCCTGAGATCTATTGCTTGCTTACATGTGTCTAGTCCTACCTGATCCTCTATCTGGCTAAAACAATCTTGCCCCCCACCAAAAAAAAAAGTTACACTTTTGAGCCTCAAGATCATTAATTTGGACTTGAAATTAACATGCATTCTAAATTAAATCTGGCATTATAAAGATTTAAATATTTTGTGTATCTCTTCTGTCCATTTTTAGGTTTATGAAACAAAGTCCATTTATAGACTGAATGTATTCTGGCCTGGAAAACGAATAAATAAGTTATCGATGGCAGGAGAATCAGTTGCATTTAGTGAGACTCAAAGTTAAAAAGTGTAGGGTTAAAAAAAAAAGGATAGTGCTTGTTAGTTGGATTTCTTTCCTTTTATAACTTAAAAAATACAAGTTATCCTAAGAAAATAACCAAGAAATAATAGAAATAATAGAATAATAGAAATAATAGAAAATAACCACCTTGCCTCAAAAGATGTTTTGCAGCAATTAGCAGAAGAAGCAGTCCTATCCTCTGTAAGACGCCCTTGTCTATTGTGTGCAGTAGGGATATCTGTTCCTTGACTCCTCTCACTCACCTACCTCTGGTGCTTTGTTCAGGCAGCAGGGGCAGAGCGGACCCCTTTGGTAAATTTAGCCTGTTGTAATAGCAAATGGAGAATGCTGTAACGCATTCACCCTTTCCTCCATCCATCCATCAATCGTTCTATTAATCAATCAATTGAAAAGCCTGTTTAAGAGTCTCTCTACAGCCCATTATCCACAGTGAGTCAAAGAAATGTGGCTCCTACACTTTGCGGCTTGTAGTTTTAGAGAAAACAACAATGGAGGTAGGAACAGAGGATAAATAGACAACAGGTAAAACACTGAGCAAGTGTGTGAAATGAAAAGAATGAATAATATTAACATTGTCAATCAATTAACAGGTGTTTCTGGTGTGCTAATTACATGTTCATCACTGGGCTTGGGTGCTCTACAAGTGAAGTGGCTAAGGATCAGGAAGACTTCTTACCAATCACAGTTTTAAGTAATGAGAAACTAAAGAGGTTTACTTTCTATTCTGTTTAAGACTTTGTGCAGGCAAGTGTATGGGGGATGGAGGGTGTGCGTTCTCTTTTTGGCACTTGCTGAAAGTAATAGAAAGGCTATGATGGGAGGGGGAGGATGTGATGATTTAGAATGTTGAATTTATTAATTTTAAAATCAAGCATTGCAAGATTGAAATGGGCCTGAAAAATAGTTTTTTTCAGTTCTTTGCATTCAATGTTTAATTCTGTCTAAAACATTGAGGCCTGCTTAGAGGTGCGTTTGTGTAGTAGAGGAATGAGATGATGGTCAAGCTGGTATGAGATGAGCCAGTCAAGGGGTGCAGATGGAAACAAGGGAAGTGAGGTCTCCTTGGATGTAATTGTGACCCAGAAGAGGTTTTAGAAGCCATTCACAAGGGTCTTGTTTCTTATTTGCAATAAGTCTTAGAGGAGAAAAGGGTTAATGTAGTCAAAATCCATAGTGGAGAACTCTTTGTGACAATGATAAAAGGCTGTTCAGTGAGGAAGAAATTGTGGTAAGGCAGGCAAGTGATGCCCAAGGCCTATATTATGGATGTCTTGTTCCTCTAATTTCATGCATCAGGGAAAAATCAAATCCTTATTACCTGACCTTTACTTATTTGAGACCTAGGAGTACTAAATCCTAAATCTTCATCAAAGTTTGCTGAAGTTGGTATCCTGGCTTAATATATGATTATTTCATTTTTGAAATCTGGGTAAAAATTTAAGTACATACTTTCGGATAGACTGGGCTAACTGCGGACGCTCAATGGAATGATTATAATAGCATTTTCAAATATCGAAGGAGGGAAGAAGACATCTTCTTTGACTGTCCATCCTATGGTAGTTATTGTGCTAAGCCCTCTAAAAATTGTCTAATTAATCCTTATAATCTTCAAAAATAAAGTCGTATTATCCCCATGTTACAGACACCAAGGCTTGACAAATCAAGTATCTAGATCCCGATCCCACAGTCACTGAGTGATGAGGAGTTGGGTCCTTATGACACCAAGCCATTGCTTTTGCCATAGCACCACACTGTGTCACATAATTTAGACTTTTTATTTGTTTGCTTGTTTTGGTTCTCTTCCCTTTAGATATATAGTAGCCCAGAGTTGGATGAAATCAATATTTCTCATCAGTGCATTCCTCCTCGCCACAACTTATCTGGCGTACAAGTTATAATGGTTGAGTAGATATGTAGTCTTTCCTATTTTTGGATTACAATCAGGATACATTAGTCTTATGAAGCAACAGATGTCTAGAAAATCATAATGCTCAGGACCTCGTAAGGAGCCAACTTGACTAAAATCTTTAAAGCATCAGATAAAAGGTTTGATAGGAAAAGTTTTTCTTACCAGAGAGGACAACCTTAGAAAAGGGCTGAGGCTTCTGACAAAGTATCTTGGACCCCATCCTGTTACTCTGAAGTCACGTCCCAATTTTAGGAATGCTAATACCGCAATCTGGACTTCCAAAGTTCTTCGTAATAGAGACAGGGTTGCGATTTTCTGCTCGTATTTGCCCTGAGGTTGTGTATTCTATACCCTGATGACCATGTCCTTGAAGGTGCTGAAAGAGACTGTGCTTTTATTTCTGTGGTACATGAAAACTTCTTCTACCACCTTATAGAAATGTAATTGTGAGGAGTTTTCAATATAAGGAAGTTCTCCTGGGAGCCCTCAACTATTTGAGATGAGTTTTTTTTTTTCTTTTTGATGATGAAAATATTGATGCCAGATCACAAGATTATTGGCACATTGGCCCACAGTGATTACTTTTGGACAGAGGCAACAAGAGGCAACCTGGAATGTGGCCACCATCCAGGGGAATATGTATAAATGGGCTCTCCATGACCACAGCCTGCTGGAATTCTATGAGTGTGAGAGGGTCCTGAGGATTCTCTTAGTTTCATACCTTTTGAGAGATGCTCAGGCACTTTCAGGGGTGTCTGTCAAAACAAAACATCATATTTTTACTCAAGATTAACAGTTACAATGGAGCAAGTGAGAACATTGAGCGGCTGGTGTTTTTCATTTTGAAGTCTGAAAAGAGCTAAAAGGTTCTCTCTGCTTTGTGCCTGGTCCTGTTAAGAGTTGTTCCAAATCATACCAATCTAAAGGAGGGCAGATAATCAGAAAAACTAATATTTATAGACTGTATTACACCAGGCCCTTTACAAATACTATTACATTTATTTTAGGTGATAGATATTACTCTTCTATTTTATATATTGAGAAACTGAATCTCTAGGAGATTAAATGTCATAGAGGTAGGAAGTGTCAAGAACATGCATTCAATTCTAGGTGTGATTCCAAAATGGTTCATAATGGTACTGTCCAACATGGTAACCCTATTAGCCATATGGTTCTTTTAACTCAAATTCAAATTAAATATAATTAAATATTCAGTTCCTTAGTCAAACTAGCCACATTTCAAATGCTCATTAGCTGTATGGGGCTAGTAACTACTGTATTAGACAGGGCAGATATACAATGTTTCCATCATCAAAGAAACTTCTATTGGACAGTATCTGTCGATAATTAAGTTGAGAATTTTCCTTGACATAAGTATTCATGGAAAATAACAGTAATAAAACCTCTACTTTAATGGAGAATGGTGGGGGTAAAGGGGAAGATAGAATATGAGATTTTATATTTTGAAGACCTTATATACTTGGATGATTTTTAATGAGGAGAGCAGTTTAATTGTAGATATGTTTCTGTAGTATAAACTAAACTAATAGTAGTAATAATATCAATTGTCTAATACTTCTTATGTGGTAGGTACTATTCTAAATTTGTTTCATATATAAACTCATTTAATCCTCAAAACAATCCTACAAAGTAGATGCCATTATTATCTCCACTTTGTGGATGATGAAACTGAGGCACAGTGAGGTTAAGCAATTTTCTAAGATTATCAGATAAGGAAAAATAGAACCAAGATTTCAACCATAGCCTGGCTTCAGATAGTGAGTGTCTAATCATTATTCCATACAAGAATATTTTAATAGGATTACTTAGGAGAGAGTTGTGAGAGTAAATTGCTAATTAGAAATGAAGGCACAAAAAGCAATGCATTGTTCTTTTAAAAAAGACAGCCTGAGTTGGTGGGAATGTAAACTGATACAGCCACTATGGAGAACAGTATGGAGGTTCCTCAAAAAACTAAAAATAGAACTACCACATGACCCAGCAATCCCACTTCTGGGCATGTACCCAGAGAAAACCATAATTCAAAAAGACACATGCACCCCAATGTTCATTGCAGCACTATTTACAATAGCCAGGTCATGGAAGCAACCTAAATGTCCATCTAAAGAGGAATGGATAAAGAAGATGTGCTACATATAGACAGTGGAATATTACTCAGCCATAAAAAGGAACAAAATTGTGCCATTTGCAGAGATGTAGATGGACCTAGAGACTATCGTACAGAGTGTGAAGTAAGTCAGAAAGAGAAAACAAATATTGTATAATATTGCTTATATGTGGAATCTAGAGAAATGATACAGATGAATTTATTTGCAAAGCAGAAATAGGGACACAGACGTAGAGAACAAAGATATGGATACCAAGGGGGAGAGGAGGGGTGGGATGAATTGGGAGGTTGGGATTGACATATATACACTACTATGTATAAAATAGATAACTAATGAGAACCTACTGTATAGCACACGGAACTCGACTCAATACTCTGTGGTGACCTAAGTGGGAAGGAAATCCAAAAAAGGGGGCCTATATGTATATATTATAGCTGATTCACTTCATTGTACAGCAGAAACTCACGCAACATTGTAAAGCAACTACACTCCAATAAAAATTTTAAAAAAAGAACAGCCTGAACCAAGCAATACTTCCTTTTGCGTGCTGTATGTGTGTGTATGTGAAATAAATATTACATGTGTATAAATATGTATAAATATTACATGTGTATATACACACACACATGTAAATTTCTACCTTTATGAAGCCAACAAGTCATATGTAGTGTTGTTCATGGCAAGTAGATGAGTGAGAAAGGAGAGGCTATTATAATTGGAGAATAGCAAATACTATATAATTAACTCCTGGTAAAATTTATTTCCTTACCTGCTTCAACAACAGGTAGAAGAGAGAAACAATGGTTAAGAGCAAACCCCAAATGGGCTAACCTTAATATTTTTGTAAACTAGGTTTACAAAGTTTGCAAAATAGGTTTAAAAGTTCTTTACGTGTTTCAGAAAAATTCTGGAATGAGGGCTTCAGCTTTGACTTGGAGTACATAAATCAAATTCCTGTTGCCTCGTGTATAATTTGTGCACTTGAAAGCTTTAAATTATTTCATAATCTGTGAATCTAATGCATTCCCAAATGGTGTTCTTTTACCTCCCATCTCAGTTAACCTCACGGTAGACAGTAGTGGTCCAGAACAAGGACCTTGTCCATATTGGGGCCATTGCCATTTCATGCATTGAGTGGTTCTATTGGTATCTTACTGGTTGGGTGTTTCAGTCTTGAACACATTGCTATGATGACCATATCTAAAAATTCCCTTACCTTTGTGGTGGTTATAATCTTACCTGTCTACCCATCAGGATGCCCACTATAAACACATATTTGTAAACCAAATGTAAATTCTTCAATACAGAGTAATATGGAACAGAGAATGTTTCATAATTATTCAGACCAATATCCATTTTCTTCAAGAATATATAGTAAAATACACTGAATATTATATATAGGAATGTGGCAATTTGATTTTTTTCTGTTTGAGCCATAATTTCAGTGTTGGAAAAGACTTAGAGGTCATCTACCCCACTGCTCTTAGAAGTTTTGGTGGATTCACCCGACACCACATAGAGCCTGGCAGAGCTAAGCCTTGAATCTTAGTTCTCTCTCTCCAGGAGCCATCAACCAGCCAACGCTTACCACGTTTTGTTCACTTTTTGACCTGATCTTGGGTGCACCAAATCTCGATTTAATAAACATTTAAACCATTTGAGAAATAGATTATCTTGCTTTGCTTGGCTACTGTAATCAAATATGTACTAAGTCTCTTGTGTATATCATCCATGTAGTACTATGGATATCTGAAACCACAGAGCTAGAAGGAACCTTAGCGATTATCTAGTTCAGTTTCCTTGGGTTTCAGATGGAGAAAATGAGAAGTTAATAGACTGGTTCAAGGCCCCCCAGCTAGTCAACAGCAGATTTGAGTTCCTATTCTAGATGGCCTAACCTCAAGTCTGGTCCTCTTATTCTGTATTATTTCCAGTGCAGTGTACGTCTCCGAGGGGATGGTCAAGTGTTCAAACAAGAATCCAAACATTGCCAAGGCCCAGTGACTCTTGTTCTGGTTACCTTATGGGTGATTGGGACAGTGACAAAGAGCAAATATTTGCCAAAGAATCATGAATAAGCTCAGCTTGGAATAAACTTTGATATGTAAATGACAGGGGTGGTTGTAAACAATGAAAAAAAATTTCTTTCTTTAAAAAATTTTAAAATCAGTTATAAAACACATGGGGTCAGGCAAACCATTTAAAAAACTGGCATTCTCCACAATGTCTCATTGCTTTTGGAGTATTGCATTGGAATTGGAGCTTTGATAATGTCTATGAAGAATAAAGGCAAGAGGAAAGAGGGCTGCAGACAAATGAAAACCTTGGCTGTGTCCTGAGAGTTTTGGGTAATCCAGGCTCATAATTTGATTTGAGAAGAGCTACTCCAGGCTATTGTGTAATTATAGAAGCATTCACTCAGCTGGCTCCTGTTGACTTCATCACGTTCTACTTCATTGCCCTTTATGCTAAAGCCCCTGTTGATGAGAGGGCGGAAACAGTAAGTACAAATAAAGCAATTAGCAGGTGGGAATGCTACCACTGTTTAAGGATAACATCCAATCTTTATTGGTACTTATTAAGTAGAAGTCTAGAGCTTAGAGATAAAGGGAAATATTGCAAACCACAAAATGAGGAGTGTGGGAACAAAAGGAGAATAAAGGAAAAATTAGACCAATGTATCTATTTTATATTCTACAAATCTAATCACAAAGGCTAGTTTTAAAAATAATATCAAACCTCCAATTTATTTATAATATAGTGAGTTACATTCTTATGTAAAGTTCATGCTTCTTCTTTTATTATGTGGATTAACTTGACAAATATTTTTTAACAGTTAACTGTGTTCAAATGAGAGGAGGGTTTTGAGTTTGGTTGTAGTTAAACCCTCCAGCAGGGGGAGTTAAGATAATTAGCAAACCTCTTCGACAGGGTCCTGACATCCAGAGCACAGATTCACAGGCACTACTGGCAGAGCTGAAAATGCCCCCTGTAGACAAGGAATATAATGGGCAAAAGGAGGAAAGCAAGAACACTTGAAATCCTAGGACAGGATGTTGAAGGTGGACAAGAAAACTAGGGTACAGGCTTTCTCCCGCCCTCCATTTGCAGAGTAAGCCGTGTACTCTTGTCCTCTGTTTAATTATCTGAAAATAGGGATAATAAATATCTATCCATCCAGAATGCTATAATTCTCATTTCTCAGTGAACAGCATTGCTCTTCTTGCTCCAGCCTTATTTTGAGTGTCTTGAGTAGGAAAGTGGAGTATAAATAATTGTTATTCATTGTCATTCATCTCAGAGCAGCACAAGATTTGGGACATGGAAAAGATTCGTGCATCCTCTCCAGACTAGGAATCGTAATATTTCAGAAATGTGGCAAATGGCAGTGCTTTTGGTCCTTGAATGTCTTATCCATTAACGCTCTGCTGGCAACTTCAGCTACTTAAACTGGACACAGCTTCCTATTTAAATAGCAGATTTCCAGCTAGTCAACTTAAAAAGTAAGGAAGTTTGCAGAAAAATCGATGTTCTTTTCCTTTACCATAGATAGTGATGGGAGGGTACTGTGGACAGAAATTTGTGCAGATATCCAGAAAGACAAAGTTTTTATAGTGCAGTTGCTTGTTTAATAGGTTAGCAATTGATATTGCAAGGTTAAATCTTTATCCTCATCCTAGGAAAACTATAGTTTCTGTTAGGGCATATTTTTAGCTTTCACTATTATACAGTCTTCCTCTTTTTCATCCTTCCATCACTTAGTAGCCACCTGAGGCAGAACCAGAGGGTCGAAAGTAGAATCTCTTGGGTGATAATACTGAGATGCATGCTTATTTCACCCTCTGACAGAAACCCCAGGACTTGAATAGGACAAGACAGTATTTCAGTCAGACTAACTGTCTAAAAATTATCCTCACCAGGTCTTCCCAAGCATTATTCAAAAGGAGGTGTGATCATGTAGGCAAAGCAAGGAAAGATAACTTCCAGAAGCTGCAAAATATTGAGCACTTTGCATTAGCATCTTTGTTACCTTTGGTAGTGCTAGTAAATATAGAAATATGCATATCATTAATTTTCTTTTGACAAGTATACATTGTATATTGAAAATGTTTCATTCAAGTATCACCATTGTGCTTATAAACTTATTGGCATCTGCGTCTTGGATGCCCCCAAATATTAAAATACCCACAAGACAAATATTAAGCCATAATTTCATAAATGTATACAATTTCCACCTGCATTCTCTCTTGTCATCATTATCATCTTCACAATTGCCACTGTTCCTTGAATTTGTTGTGGTGCTTCATATTTTTTTAAAATTAAAAAAAATTTTTATTTAATTTTTTGCTTCATATTTTTGAAGGCATTTTCATAGTCATGAACTCACTTAATTCTTCTGAACAACCTTGTGAATTTGGCAGGTGAGATAATATCATGATTCTACAGATAAGGAAACAGACACAGAGATGTTCTGTGCCACTCGGGGTGGCACAGTTTGGAATAGTATCCAAGTTTCTAGGTCAGTGAACTCCATCTGTTGTTAGTTTAAAGATACAAGTGCAAGAAACTGGAAGTCCTTTTCAGCAATTATCCAGCCATTGGAAATTATCAGTTTTTTTGTCGAAAGATGAATAGAGCAAAAGATTCATGCATCCTCTCGAGACTGGGAATATTGGTATTTTAGAAATGCGGCAAGTGGCAGAACAGAATACAAAGAGTATGATTCATCTTTTCACCCCTCCCCATTCTCACCACCACATTTTTCTTGTTGAGTCAGGTTGAAAAATAAAGTAATGGTCAAATCTGGATGGTTGCAGTTGGGCTCAAAGACTTGTGATACTCACTGCTTAAACCTATAAGCAGGGCTTCAAAGCAACCACTGGCAATGCCTCTTTTCTGTACAACCTCATCTTCCTCCAAAAAATAAGAACTCAGTTGTACTTATAGGGTGGCTCTTAGGAATTTTCTGTTTTGGCAAATCCATAGGCACACCATTTGTGTTGTCCAGTTCATCTCCTACATCCCATTCTCCTAATAAATTCCTTTTCCTCTACATAGTGAAATGAACTTCACTGTTGATCAGTTCAATTTATTTATTTATTTTTTGTGGTACGCAGGCCTCTCACTGTTGTGGCCTCCCCTGTTGCGGTGCACAGGCTCTGGACGCGCAGGTTCAGCGGCCATGGCTCACGGGCCCAGCCACTCCGCGGCATGTGGGATCTTCCCGGACCGGGGCATGAACCCGTGTCCCCTGCATCGGCAGGTGGACTCTCAACCACTGCGCCACCAGGGAAGCCCTCAATTTATATTTGATGAAAAATTTTCTGAGAACATACCCATCCACAGTTTGAAGGGCTGAACAAAGTGCCTGTTTTTAAAACAGTTATTTCAGTCTCTAGTATTCGTAAAGGTACAGGGCAGTTAAAAAGAAGAGTAAAGACTGAAGATTTGTGCTAATGAAGGAAAGTAACCAGGATACCCACAATGTACCTCATACATAGGTTCTCCAGCTCACAGTGACCCACCTGGATGCCTTTTAGGGTTTCTTTCCTTCTTGATGGTAGCCTGAGGCCCCTTTGGGCCTGGCCTGAGGAAGCCTAAATGTATTATCTCCTTAACAGATAATCTGTAGTGGACCACAAATGATGATTGATGCTTCTGTGTTGCCTGGAGCCTCTGCACCTGATGCCATTTGAAACTGCTACAGGAAACACTGGGCATCCTATTCCGGGGTGTCCTTAGAGCCAGTGACAGATTCCTCTTGCTCGCTCAAAAGGCACACTTCCTGATGTTTTGGGTGGTCTGTCCAATGCCCAGATTTGAAAATGTTTAAAGGGAGAATAAAGAACATTTAAAAATTCATAAGTAAAATACTTTAGAGTTGATAGAACTTGGTGTTGATAGCATAATGTGGAAATAGAATGATTCTCTATTTACTGTGAGCATTTGGTGGCAAGTAGACCTGATGGGGGGATAATTTTTTCTTTTTTAACATCTTTATTGGAGTTTAATTGCTTTACCATGATGTTTTAGTTTCTGCTTTATAACAAAGTGAATCGGCTTTACATATACATATATCCCCGTATCTCCTCCCTCTTGCGTCTCCCTCCCACCCTCCCTATCCCACCCCTTTAGGTGGTCAAAAAGCAGCAAGCTAATCTCCCTGTGCTCTGCGGCTGCTTCCCACTAGCTATGCTTTACATTGGGTAGTATATATAAGTCCATGCAACTCTCTCACTTCATCCCTGTTTACGCTTCCCTGTCCCTGTATCCTCAAGTCCATTCTCTACATCTGCATCTTTGTTTCTGTCCTGCCCATAGGTTTTTCAGAACCACATTTTTTTTTTAGATTTCATATATATGTCTTAGCACACAGTATTTGTTTTTCTCTTTCTGACTTACTTCACTCTGTATGAGACTCTAGGTCCATCCACCTCACTACAAATAACTCAATTTTGTTTCTTTTTATGACTGAGTAATATTCCATTGTATATATGTGTCACATCTTCTTTATCCATTTATCTGTCGATGGACACTTAGGTTGCTTCCATGTCCTGCCTATTGTAAATAGAGCTGCAATGAACATTGTGGTACATGACTCTTTTTGAATTATGGTATTCTCAGGGTATATGCCCAGTAGTGGGATTGCTGGGTCGTATGGTAGTTCTGTTTTTAATTTTTTAAGGAACTTCCATACTGTTCTCCATAGTGGCTGTATCAATTTACATTCCCACCAATAATGCAAGAGGGTTCCCTTTTCTCTACACCCTCTCCAGCATTTATCGTTTGTGGATTTTTTGATGATGCCCATTCTGACTGGTGTGAGGTGATACCTCATTATAGTTTTTATTTGCATTTCTCTAATGATTAGTGATGTTGAGCATTCTTTCATGTGTTTGTTGGCAATCTGTATATCTTCTTTGGAGTAATGTCTATTTAGGTCTTCTGCCCATTTTTGGATTGGGTTGTTTGTTTTTTTGATACTGAGCTGCATGAGCTGCTTGTAAATTTTGGAGATTAATCCTTTGTCAGTTGCTTCATTTGCAAATATTTTCTCCCATTCTGAGGCTTGTCTTTTTGTCTTGTTTATGGTTTCCTTTGCTGGGCAAAAGTTTTGAAGTTTCATTAGGTTCCATTTGTTTATTTTTGTTTTTATTTCCATTTCTCTAGGAGGTGGGTCAGAAAAGATCTTGCTGTGATTCATGTCATAGAGTGTTCTGTCTATGTTTTCCGCTAAGAGTTTGATAGTTTCTGGCCTTACATTTAGGTCTTTAATCCATTTTGAGTTTATTTTTGTGTATGGTGTTAGGCAGTGTTCTAATTTAATTCTTTTACATGTAGTTGTCCAGTTTTTCCAGCACCACTTATTGAAGAGGCTGTCTTTGCTCCACTGTATATTCTTGCCTCCATTATCAAAAATAAGGTGACCACATGTGCATGAATTTATCTCTGGACTTTCTATCCTGTTCCGTTGATATATATTTCTGTTTTTCTGCCAGTATCATACTGTCTTGATTACTGTAGCTTTGTAGTATAGTCTGAAGTCCAGGAGACTGATTCCTCCAGCTCCGTTTTTCTTTCTCAGTATTGCTTTGGCTATTCGGGGTCTTTTGTATTTCCATACAAATTGTGAATTTTTTTGTTCTAGTTCTGTGAAAAATGCCATTGGTAGCTTGATAGGGATTGCATTGAATCTGTAGATTGCTTTGGGTAGTATAGTCATTTTCACAGTGTTGATTCTTCCAATCTACAAACATGGTATATCTCTCCATCTATTTGTATCATCTTTAATTTCTTTCATCAGTGTCTTACAGTTTTCTGCATACCAGTCTTTTGTCTCCTTAGGTAGGTTTATTCCTAGGTATTTTATTTTTTTTGTTGCAATGGTAAAAGGGAGTGTTTCCTTAATTTCTCTTTCAGATTGTTCATCATTAGTGTATAGGAATGCAAGGGATTTCTGTGCATTAATTATGTATCCTGCAACTTTACAAATTCATGGATTAGCTCTAGTAGTTTTCTGGTAGCATCTTTAGGATTCTCTGTATATAGTATCATGTCATATGCAAACAGTGACAGTTTTACTTCTTCTTTTCCGTTTTGGATTCCTTTTATTTCTTTTTCTTCTCTGATTGCTGTGGCTAAAACTTCCAAAACTATGTTGAATAATAGTGGTGAGAGTGGGCAACCTTGTCTTGTTCCTGATCTTAGTGGAAGTGGTTTCAGTTTTTCACCATTGAGAATGATGTTGGCTGTGGGTTTGTCCTATATGGCCTTTATGATGTTGAGATAAATTCCCTCTATGTGTACTTTTTGGAGGGTTTTTATCATAAATGGGTGTTGAACTTTGTTGAAAGCTTTTTCTGCATCTATTGAGATGATCATATGGTTTTTCTCCTTCAGTTTGTTAATATGGTGTATCACATTGATTGATTTGCGTATATTGAAGAATCCTTGCATTCCTGGCATAAACCCCACTTGATCATGGTGTATGATCCTTTTAATGTGCTTTTGGATTCTGTTTGCTAGTATTTTGCTGAGAATTTTTGCATCTATGTTCATCAGTGATATTGACCTGTAGTTTTCTTTCTTTGTGACATCTTTGTCTGGTTTTGGTGTCAGGGTGATGGTGGCCTCATAGAATGAGTTTGCAAGTGTTTCTCCCTCTGCTATATTTTGGAAGAGTTTGAGGATAGGTATTAGCTCTTCTCTAAATGTTTGATAGAATTTGCCTGTGAAGCCGTCTGGTCCTGGGCTTTTGTTTGTTGGAAGATTTTTAATCACAGTGTCTATTTCAGTGCTTGTGATTGGTCTGTTTATATTTTCTATTTCTTCCTGGTTCAGTCTCAGAAGGTTGTGCTTTTCTAAGAATTTGTCCATTTCTTCCAGGTTGTCCATTTTATTGGCATAGAGTTGCTTGTAGTAATCTCTCATGATCTTTTGTATTTCTGCAGTGTCCATTGTTACTTTTCCTTTTTCCTTTCTAATTCTATTGATTTGAGTCTTCTCCCTTTTTTCTTGATGAGTCTGGCTAGGTTCATCAATTTTGTTTATCTTCTCAAAGAACCAGCTTTTAGTTTTATTGACCTTTGCTATCGTTTCCTTCATTTCTTTTTCATTTATTTTGGTTCTGATCCTTATGATTTCTTTCTTTATGCTAACTTTGGGGGTTTTTTTGTTCTTCTTTCTGTAATTGCTTTAGGTGTAAGGTTAGCTTGTTTATTGGAGATGTTTCCTGTTTCTTGAGGTATGATTGTATTGCTATAAAATTCCCTCTTAGAGCTGCTTTTGCTGCATCCCATAGGTTTTGGTTTGTTGTGTTTTCATTGTCATTTGTTTCTAGGTGTTTTTTGATTTCCTCTTTGATTTCTTCAGTGAGCTCTTGGTTATTAAATAGTGTATTGTTTAGCCTCCATGTGTTTGTATTTTTACAGATGTTTTCCTGTAATTGATATTTAGTCTCATAGCATTGTGGTTGGAAAAGATACTTGATATGATTTCAATTTTCTTAAATTTACCAAGGCTTGATTTGTGACCCAAGATATGATGTATCCTATAGAATGTTCCATGAGCACTTGAGAAGAAAGTGTACTCTGTTGTTTTTAGATGGGATGTCCTATAAATAACAATTAAGTCTATCTTATTTAATGTATCATTTAAAGCTTGTGTTTCCTTTTTTATTTTCATTTTGGATGATGTGTCCATTGGTGAAAGTGGGGTGTTAAAGTCCCCTACTATGATTGTATTTCTGTTGATTTCCCCTTTTATGGCTGTTAGCATTTGCCTTATGTATTGAGGTGCTCCTATGTTGGGTGCATAAATATTTACAATTGTTATATCTTCTTCTTGGATTGATCCCTTGATCATTATGTAGTGTCTTTCTTTGTCTCTTCTAATAGTCTTTATTTTAAAGTCTATTTTGTCTGATATGAGAATTGCTACTCCAGCTTTCTTTTGGTTTCCATTTGCATGGAATATCTTTTTCCATCCCCTCACTTTCAGTCTGTATGTGTCTCTAGGTCTGAAGTGGGTCTCTTGTAGACAGCATATATATGGGTCTTGTTTTTGTATCCATTCAGCCAGTCTGTGTCTTTTGGTGGGAGCATTTAATCCATTTACATTTAAGGTAATTATCAATATGTATGTTCCTATTCCCATTTTCTTAATTGTTTTGAGTTTGTTATTGTAAGTCTTTCCTTCTCTTGTGTTTCTTGCCTAGAGAAGTTCCTTTAGCATTTGTTGTAAAGCTGGTTTGGTGGTGCTGTACTCTCTCAGCTTTTCCTTGTCTGTAAAGGTTTTAATTTCTCCATCAAATCTGGATGAGATCCTTGCTGGGTAGAGTAATCTTGGTTGTACGTTTTTCCCTTTCATCCCTTAAAATATGTCCTGCCACTCCCTTCTGGCTTGCAGAGTTTCTGCTGAAAGATCAGCTGTTAACCTTATGGGGATTCCCTTGTATGTTATTTGTTGTTTTTCTCTTGCTGCTTTTAATATTTTTTCTTTGTATTTAATTTTTGATAGTTTGATTAATATGTGTCTTGGCGTGTTTCTCCTTGGATTTATCCTGTATGGGACTCTCTGTGCTTCCTGAACTTGAGTGACTATTTTCTTTACCATATTAGGGAAGTTTTCAACTATAATCTCTTCAAATATTTTCTCAGCCCCTTTCTTTTTCTCCTCTTCTTCTGGGACCCCTATAATTCAAATGTTGGTGCATTTAATGTTGTCCCAGAGGTCTCTGAGACTGTTCTCAATTCTTTTCATTCTTTTTTCTTTATGCTGCCCTGCAGTAGTTATTTCTACTATTTTACCTTCCAGGTCACTTATCCATTCTTCTGCCTCAGTTATTCTGCTATTGATCCCTTCTAGAGAATTTTAAATTTCATTTATTGTGTTGTTTATCATTGTTTGTTTGCTCTTTAGTTCTTCTAGGTCCTTGTTAAACATTTCTTGTATTTTCTTCATTCTATTTCCAAGATTTTGGATCACCTTTACTATAATTACTGTGAATTCTTTTTCAGGTACACTGCCTATTTCCTCTTCATTTGTTTGATCTGGTGGTGTTTTACGTTGCTCCTTTGTCTTCTGTGTGTTTCTCTGTCTTCTTAATTTGCTTAACTTATTGTATTTGGGGTCTCCTTTTCACAGGCTGCAAGTTCATAGTTCCCATTGTTTTTGGTGTCTGCCCCCAGTGGCTAAGGTTGGTTAAGTGGGTTGTATAGGCTTCCTGGTGGAGGGGACTAGTGCCTGTGTTCTGGTGGATGAGGCTGGATCTTATCTTTTGGGGGGCAGGACCGTGTCCTGTGGTGTGTTTTGGGGTGTCTGTGACCTTATTATGATTTTAGGCAGCCTCTCTGCTAATGGGTGGGGTTGTGTTCCTGTCTTGCTAGTTGTTTGGCATAGGGTGTCCAGTACTGTAGCTTGCTGGTTGTTGAGTGGAGCTGGGTCTTAGTGTTGAGATGGTGATCAGGGAGAGCTTTCGCTATTTGATATTACATGGATCCGGGAGGTCTCTGGTGGACCAATGTCCTGAACTCAGCTCTCCCACTTCAGAACACAGGCCTGACACCCAGCTGGAGCACCAAGGGCCTGTTAGCCGCATGGGTCAGAAGAAAAGGGAGAAAAAAAGAAAGAAAGAAAAAAATAAAAATAAATAAAATAAAGTTATTAAAACAAAAAATTTTTAAAAATTATTAAAAATAAAAAAATAAAAAGTAATAAAAAGAAAGAAAGAAAGAAAGAAGAGAGCAACCAAACCAAGAAACAAATCCACCAATGTTAACAAGCACTAAAAACTATACTAATAAAAACAACAAAGAAAACAAAAAGCGGACAGACAGAACCCTAGGAGAAATGGTAAAAGCAAAGGTATACAGACAAAAATCACACAAAGAAGCATACACATACACACTCACAAAAAGAGAAAAAGGAAAAAATATATATTAAAAAAAGAAGGAAGAGAGCAACCAAATCAATAAACAAATCTACCAATGATAATAAGCTTTAAATAGTAAACTAAGATAAACATAAAACCAGAAACAGGGCTTCCCTGGTGGCGCAGTGGTTGAGAGTCCGCCTGCCGATGCAGGGGACACGGGTTCGTGCCCCGGTCTGGGAAGATCCCACATGCCGCGGAGTGGCTGGTCCCGTGAGCCATGGCCGCTGAGCCTGCGCATCCGGAGCCTGTGCTCCGCAACGGGAGAGGCCACAACAGTGAGAGGCCCGTGTAACGCAAAAAAAAAAAACAAAAAAAAAAAAACCCAGAAACAAATTAGATGTACAAAGGAAATCCGAAGTCTACAGTTTCTCCCAAAGTCCCCCACCTCAATTTTGGGATGATTCGTTGTCTATTCAGGTATTCCACAGATGCAGGGTACATCAAGTTGACTGTGGAGATTTAATCCGCTGCTCCTGAGGCTGCCAGGAGAGATTTCCCTTTCTCTTCTTTGTTCGCACAGCTCCTGGGGCTCAGCTTTGGATTTGGCCCCGCCTCGGTATGTAGGTCGCCTGAGGGTGTCTGTTCTTCGCTCAGACAGGATGGGGTTAAAGTAGCAGCTAATTAGGGGGCTCTGGGTCACTCAGGCCGGGGGGAAGGAGGGGTACGGAACGTGGGACGAGCCTGTGGTGGCAGAGGCAGGCGTGACATTGCAACAGCCTGAGGAGAGCCATGTGTTCTCCCCGGGAAGTTGTCCCTGGATCATGGGACCCTGGCAGTGGTGCGCTGCCCAGGCTCCCTGGAGGGGAGATTTGGGTAGTGACCTGTGCTTGCACACAGGATTCTTGGTGGCTGCAGCAGCAGTGATAGCACTTTCTTCCGTCTCTGAAGCAGCCAGTTCTGACCAGCGGTTCAGGCCTGTTTCTGACTAAGCAAGTTGTTCCTTTTAGATCCTGTTTTCAAGGCGGTCTCTGATGGTAGATGGAGGACACGTTTTTCTCTGCTGGTCCATTTGTCTGTACAGTCATTGGCCTCTCAGAGACTCCAGGTTGGAGGTCTTCATAAATTAGCCTCACTAGGCTTTTTGAACCAGATGCATTGTACAGACCGCAACTGGTTTGTAAAAGCAGTACATCTAATCACATAATGCCTCTATAATGTGGTTTTTTAAATTAAGTGACCCACAGGATATCAATCTGGTGGTAACAACTCCCAGAGGATGCAGCACTGGCAAACACTTCAAGAGCAGCTAGTACTACTATTAAATGTGATGTTCATTTCATCTGAACATATGGAAATAAAAACAAGTCATGGGAGAACTTCAGTGCTCTGTACATGCTATATTGTTCATAAACCTGTCATAAATAAGTGCCTCTTAAAAAGAAACCAATTAATATATGTGCATTGAATTACAAAGTTTAAATATTCCATAATATGGGATCTCTCCCCACCCCCTTTACCCACATTCCCACCCCTTCCAGGGCCCCCTTGTTATTCAAGCTGTTATAACATTTTCCACTGTTTGGCACATCTCCGTTTTATTGTTGTTGATTGAGTTATTTGGTTGGTTTGGTTGCTTAAAAAAAATGGAGAAAAAATCTGTAAGCTATAAAATGCATCTTCTTTCTTCCTTTGTCTGTGTATTAGAGTCTGGCTTGGCACTAGGGCCCCACCCCAAACCTCCCACCAAGAGTATGTCATATTTCTATATGCTTGTGCATGTTCAGTTCTACCTCTTTTGAAATGATGCCCAAAACCAAGCAATGTTTACATAAGTAAAAAGGAGTTTCACTTTTATGCTGTAATTTCTGCATGGAGCAGAGAGTTTTCCTAGCCATACCTTATACTTTGTTCATGGGTGAACTTGTATTTTTCTAATGTGATGGTTTTATCCACCTTTGACAACAGATTTCTTAAGAGATTACACACCTGGAATTAACTTCTTCTGCCAAGAATTACAGTGCACCTGGAAGTACTAAATCATTTTTATCCATGTTTTAGAAGCTTTTCATAATAAAATTGCATATCTTGAACTTGACCTGTCTCTTGAGGAGAAGCTTAAGGGCCAGAGTTGGGTAGGTATGTATATGCTGGAGTTATGAAGTAAATATATCCAGGATGTGTTTACTTCTCACTAGTCACACACTGGCTACCTGAACACCATCTCCCTGAGTATCTCGCTTCTTAAATGACTCTGCTTACTGCATAACATATGGAAATATGAGTATGTACTTTCAGCAGATTGTTTGCTATGTTTACACTGGTTCTAACACTAGTCCCCATTAATGTTTGATATAGTTCTGAACAGGTTTAAGTAGATGTCAGACACCGTATCTATTGCGTATGTGTTGGGCATGATATACACAAGGAGAATGATAAAGAAGTGTTTTTAAGGATTTCTTTCCTGAAGACATTTTTGCTAACTAGACTTAAGTATTTTGAAAACGTGGAATACTTTCTATGAGTATAAATGCCACCAAAATACAACATCAATTAATTTATAAAATCATGCAGGGAATTTATTATACCATCAGTTTTGAGACCTATGATATTTTCTGTCTGTTGTGAAACTGTTGATAAGATCTTGTGAGGTACAACTGCAAGACTGTCCTCAAAAGATTCAGAAATATGAGCTGGAAAACTTTTTACAAATTCATGCGAACACATCAGAGAGATAATATAGTGTGAGTGTTAGAAATTACTTAAATGATTTCTTTGGTGGAGGAGGCCTAGGGGGACAGGTATAGGAAATTTAGTGGAAAAAAAATTCCCTTTAAGTTTTGCTATGAGCATCAGATCTCCCTTTTTGCCATGAAACCTGAATATGCTCTAGTTTTCCTTGATGTGAAGTCATATGAGTAGAACAACAAATGCTTTTTATCCTTAGGCATCCTTGCCCTGCTATGTTTGGTTTGCCTTAAGTTTGCCAAACTGGTTCTGCTTATTCTTGTCAAACAGGGATAATTTCTTCTCTTGGTTGACTCTGATATAGTGACAGCATTTTAAAGGCCAAAAGTTGCCGTAGTGACAAATTATAGAAGTATAAACATTTATTCTTTTTAGACAAAAACTCTGTAAGATTAAGAAAAGGAATAGAAAAATCATGGATAAACCAACACATTTATTTTGATGGATTTTATTTTTCAGTCAACATAAGAATGATATTGTAAGTGAGGTAAATGATGTTTAGATAAAAAAGAAGTACAGGAAAAACAAAATTTAGATACATTAAAATAGACCTGCTACCAAATTCAAACATAAATAATTGAATTTCACAAATTACTATTCTCTGTAATTGTGGTTTAATCTTACATGAATGTGACTAAATTCTACCCCAGGTATAGATAAACTCATTATGTCCTTTAAGTAGTTCCAATTTCCTGATAACCAGCAGTCAAATCGAAGAACAAGCAGAATTAGTAGCCAAGTCTAATAAACGACTGGGAAAAATTGTATCTGTCTCATCCTTCTGGTTCCCACACACTCTGGTTACATCATTACTTAGTCTGTAAACTCAGAGCCCAATTGGGCTCCAGAGTTTGGGTCAGGTGACCAAAACATCAAAATGCATCTGAAACTCTACCCTAAAGATGGGGTTTCAGTAGGGGCCTCTGGGTAGCTGACTCCTCTGCGGCTGCTGTGCAATTTTCGTATTTTATTTCACCTTTGCTTTCAGGCTTAGCTCTTGGTCCCACAGATTGATGGCCGAAGCAAACTTGTTGATGTGGGTTTTTCTGTGCAGGTGTGTGGGCAAAATTATTTCCTGTACAACATACTACACTTGGTTATGTAATAGCTTAAAAGAAAAACAACCATGGGACGTTTCCCTATGAATTGGTTTTCATCAGCAGAGAGAATTCTAATGCCTTCCTTTTCCTTTTATCTTGTTTTGGTTTGTTTTTGAAAAGTGTTTTGGGTTTTATTTTGTCTTTAAAAATAATTTAATGTCTAAATCCACAAAACTCAAAAGCCAAGTTTATCAGGTCCACTGGATGCAACTCCTGACGATGGAGCTGAAATGCTGTGCTCCTCTTAAAGGAACGGAATGTGTAACTCTATCACCTTGCTAAGGTTTCACAGGGCAAGTATAGTGATGACAACAATTACTTGTTTTCTGCAGATGTAGAAAGGCATTTTTTTACATGTGCAGGAAGCAACAGAAAACCTGGTCTTAGGGGACAGGTGAGTGAGTTGCCTTGCAAGAAATAAACCAAATAATCCTTAAAGTTGTAGTAACACATACAGAGCCAAAAGCTTGACACATCTATACACAAACGTGTTTTTAGGTTCAGGTTTACCTTTCTCTTGATTGCTACAATAGGTGCTTTGATCACTTCTGGCTGAGGATTTGTTCTGAACTTTCTTGAAGTAAAATCAGAAATGGAAAATCCACTGGAAACTGTCTTTGATACATTGTTATCAGGTATTCAGAGATATCTCCAGGAGGCAGGGATGTGCTAAAGAAGGAGGAAACTCAGGTGAAAGTTGGCTTTGTCAAAAACCAAGCCAAACAAAACAAGTTGCTCTCTCAAGCCATTCTTCTTGGATCAAAGGATTACATATAAAATATATTTCATGATTTATACAACAAACATTAGTATGCACCAACGATTATGCTAGATTGTAGGGATACAAAGAAGGCAATGGGGAAAATAATGATGATGATGATGATAACAGCTAGTATTGATGAAATGCCTGCTATATACACACTGTACTAGGTGCTCCACCACATTCATCCTAATCCTTACATTAATCCAGAAAGGTAATTATTATTATCACCCCTCCTACCCCTTTAAAGAGAAGAAGCTGAGGATCAGAAAAGTTCAATGATTTGCTCAAGATCGTGCAGCTCTTTTGTGGTGGTACATAGAGATAAGATTCCAGCCTACATGTGATTTAATCTGGGACCTCTGTCCTTCACCACCATCCCACCTTGCCTCCCCGTAAAATTCTTTGTCCTTATGGCACTTTTATTGATAATATTGAGGTGGAATAAACTGGATGAGGAAATAATTGAAATTACTTGTGTTAAAACATTAACAGGACTAAGTGCTTGAGGAGAGTGAAACTTTCATGGAAGAAATGGTTCAGGTTAGAACAGTGTTGAGGATCCTTGTATCTAAGGCAAGCAAAGCCGGGAAGAGTGTGGGTGGTAGACGAATACTTGGTTATCTTTTCCCCTGCAGGTAATCCCTCAAAAATAACTGATAACTACTTTTATCCTGGAAAACTATCTCTGAAAGTACTGTGTAAGACAGAGCAAACTCCCTTCCCCACGGGTGCCTGCCAAATAAAGTAACTAGGTGCTCACATATTTTCCAGTACAAGTGCTTCATTATTAATTCATGGTCCAGGTCCTCCGTACATGCTGTTACTAATATTAGGTTTCGGCAGAGCATAATGAACAGGAGCACTGGACTGGGTGTCTTAACACTTTTTCAACAATGTTTGCAGTGCTAAAGTCTATTTCTAGCTTAATGGGGGTCTTTACATAAACAAGAGGAGGGCTCTATAGAGGCTGTGGGTATAATTTTCCTGCAGCTTAGCAACAGGAAGGGTAAGAGTCAGCATGATTAAGACCTGGTGGAAGGTTATGCAGGTAGGGATTTCCACCCTTAGGTCTCAGCTTATTCTTCTTAAGTCAGACAAGAAAAGGAGAGGCCTCCTGAGTTTGGATTCCAACTAGAAAGTCTGGACCAGCTACTTGCTTTGAAACTGCATCCCATCAGGAAAGAAGGGAGGAGGTCTTGCTCTGGTGGGGTCCCCTACAGGTGGCCCCCAGAGCAGGGCCCGCTTACTCACTAGGCATAGCATCCATAGGTCCATGGTACTTTTAGTGGCTCACATAAATGTTTTCACCTGAATTCCGTTTAAAACAAGATGAAAAAACTGAATATGATGATGAATATATAATGATGAATCCAGCTTGGTTTATATTCATCTTTACACCAGCACAGTCATAAAGTATAAGTTTTAATTATTCTCATGGAGCAAGGGAGCCAGGAGGGCAAAATGCTCATCAAAATTTTCATGTGGTCCTGCCCCAAAGAGGCCGCATACCAGTGGCACTGGGTGGGGGGATGCTAAACACGTTGAATTATTTCATTAGACAACCTGTTCTTACTATTGTTGTTTTCTCACTGTAAATCTTACTGAGAGTGAGTCTTTGAGGGCAAAAAATAACTATCTGGGTTAACAACATTAAGATCACCTTTCCTCTGGGTTCCAACAGTGCCCTGCCTGGCATAGAGTTAGTATTCAATAATTAGTTGCATATAATTGAAATTGATTTAAAGGATAATCACGTTGATGTATTTATTCATTAAGTGCAACAGCTATTTATTTAGTGCCAACTGTGTGTCGGGTACTGACTGCACTCAGTGTTAGAGATACAATGGGAAATAAGCTTCAGAGAAGGGCAATGAGAAGAAACACACAAAAATGACATTTTCAAGGGGTAGGAGCTTAGTAAAAATAAGGTGGAAGAAATCCCTGATTTCCATTTGAAAAATGTGTCAACCTCCTAATTAAAATAGCTTTTCTTCGGTGGCACTGAGATACAAGCTAAATCAGTCATAAATACATGAAATGGAGATACAGCATTGTATTTGGTAGTTAAGATTTTTGAGCTATTTAAAAATAAAAGATGTTTAATTAAAATTAGAAGGAGGTTTGATGGGAATGGCTTAGCTCACCTGACTGTGGTTATTGGCTGTCCAAGCACAAAGACTCAGTGAGTATTGTTTCTATGAAGGGGCTAAAGCCACAACTGGCTGTTTTCTCCTTGCTGTTGTTGGACCTGCTAGGATTCATGTTCAATTTTGAGATTCAACTGATAGAAGCATAAGTTTTCATGGGGGCTGTCTGAATCACTGGGCTTTAAGTAAGCACCTAGGTCTATTCACTTAGGTCTGGTAATGGGACTTCAGGCAACATATGGATCTTGCCTGGTCCATTCATGTAACAGACATTTATTGAGCCTCTACTGTGTATCAGGGCCTGTGCCTGTTTGATTTACAGAAAAGAATAAAACAGACTACTCCCTTCCCCATGTAGGATTTACATTCTAGTTGGGGAGGGACAGATTAAAAATTTTTAAATAATGAACAAGGTAATTGCAGGTTTCTGTAGTATATTCCAGTGGATATCTTTTATTTTGTCTTTTTGGTAACAGCAACCTGATTTTCCACAACATAGGGTCTTGGCAGACAATCTGTCAAGGAATCCCACCTTTCTCTAGCCATAAAGTGGGCACACGTGACCCAAGTTTGACCAGTCAGAATCTCTCTTCTGGAGATTTGAGGGGCTGGGTGTTGATACCATGGGCATGTGGCCAGATTCTGAAAAAAGACCACCATTGATATCATGGAGTAATGAACAGCCATAACGGACTGACTAGTGAGTTAAGGGTAACTCTTGCTTTAGTTTGCCGATGATAGTACCAAGTTATTAAATTATGTTGACCCTAAATTCCCTTCACCTCATTCCTCCTTTATGGAATTCAGTAGGGATCACCAAGAAGAATTTAAGCATAGACCATGGGATGATTGGATCAGCATGGTTTAATGGAAAGAACTTGGGAGTTGCACAGATTTGGGTCCCAAATAAAGATTTGTCGAAGGATAGTTGTGTAACACCGACTCCAGGAGTCACTGTGAGGTTTAAATCTAGAGGGCCTAATGTGTATATGCCCAAAAATGTCAGTTCCTTTCCCTCACCTGCTTCTACTCTACACCTACCCTGCTGTTCCACCCTGTCTTCATCATTACTATGTTGCCAGATCAGCGGGAAATTTAAAATAACATGCAATAGCAACTCTTGGAAAAGAGAGGAAATAGAAAGGATTGGAAGGCTGTCTAGTGAATGAATCCTCAGCCTGCTCCTTCACTCTTCAGATACTATAGGCTTGGAGCCAAGCGCGGACCAGAAACTCAAAAACTGGCCCGTTCTGTGGCTCATGAACTCTGCCTGGCATGAACACTTCTGTTTCAGCACATCTGTGATTGCCATATCACCAGCATTTGCAGAATGGAGGATTAATTTTATTGTGCATTGGATCAGCAGATCTGGTGACATAATATTGCACGACGAAGAAGGATTACTCACCAGTTTCTGGATGCTGCATTTTTAGAAACTAACTCCACTTAACGATAAGTGCTGGATCTAACAACTTCCCCTTTTCCTCACTCCCACTCTCCAATCACCCAACCAACAAATATCACTTAATGCAAAAACCAGCTCTCTTGGAACCAGATGGATACAGTTTTTTTCAGGATAAAATTCTGGATATTCCCCCAAAGTAAAGGTTTATTATACTTCTTCAGTTATTAAAAACAGATGTGTCATGTTTATAATGATGGCTCCAAGCACTTTTTTCGCCTCTGGGTTTATGGAAAGCAATTTGCATAGGGTAAAATAATATAGTATTTGTGAGTCATTTCTGAGGAAAAAATAGGAAAATTATATAGTCTGCAAGCCAGACAGGGCTCATGGTCATAAGGAAATATGGCTACATCCCAGGGCAAACAAAGAGGAGACCTTGTTTCTATTCCTGTCAGATGCCCACTCAGGGTTTTGACTTACCATTTTTTCACCTGCGACCTCCATTTGCAGGAAAGGGAACTCAGAGATAGGCTCCTATCCAGGTCTAGAGTATAGCAGAGCTCAGCTGCACGCTGCATCCTGTAATTTCCCTACCTGACGCTGAGCCAGTACTACTACTTCCCTTACCTGGTGTCTTTCTCTATGTGCTTTTTAAAATTCAAAATTTAGGCTATCACAGGGCCTTGTTGTTCCTCCAGTAGCGTATCTTAAAAACGGTTTCTTCCTTTCTCTGTAGCCTCAGCTTTGTCCACTCTTCTGTCATTTCTGCTTTGCAATAGTTAACCAGTTGTTGGGCTCCTGTGTCTCAGCTGGCTGTAGAGTATGGAGTGAGTAGGGCACTGTGGATAAATGTAAAAGTATGTGTGTGTGTGTGTGTGTGTGTGTGTGTGTGTGTGTGTGTGTGTGCTGGGGGAGAGTTCTTTATTGAGTGCTTATTACATGCCAGACATTGCTCTAACTCAGTTTTTAGAGTTTGTTACATTTAATTTTCACAGCAGCTATATGAGGTAGGAGTTTGGACAGGACCTATATTTAAACCCTGCTTTACCATTTACTTGTAGAAATATGTAAGCTTAGAGGTAGGCACTATCCATATTTGTATGGTTCAAAAAACTGCTTTATCTCTTATATAGCCAGGGAAATTTTAAAAAATATTTCAAAAAATTGCTGTCAATTTTTCTTATATTCGAAGCTCTGATGGCCAAACTAGATATATGCCATATTCATTTTTTAACAGCACAAAGTACAAAGAAAGTGATAAAAAATATACAAACTGCTCTCATTTAGTCTATGCAAGCAGTGGACAGTAAAATATAATGGTCTACTTATTCTGCTGTGATTGACAGCCAAACCTTAGAGCAGTTTGTGCTCTGATCAGATAGCAGGGTTTCTCCCATAACCTTGAGGTCCAAATCTCACTGCCCTTTATTGTGAAATTATCTGCCCTTTGACCTTTTGGAGAGCCTGGGACCCACATCTTCTAAAAGTCTTCCTTCGACCCTCCACTGACATGTACAGTAAATGACTGATTGTCTCTGTTCTACGCCCATGGCAGACACAGAGAAATACCTAACTCACTTTAGCAAAACTTATCCTAATTGGCAGTATAATCAAAGGTTACTGGAATGCTCCAGAAACTTACCTGGAGACCTGAATTTGGTGTCTTTTGAAGTTTTGGTAAAATAAGTGGTACCTTCTTTGTGCTTGTATTTTCTTTCCTTCCAAAGGGGGAATGAGGAAGAAAAAAAAAATTGAAAGGAAAGCTAAAGCATCTCTTTTCACACAACCTTCCCTTCTCTCTTTCTCTGTGGCAGAAAGTGACACGGGGCTGCTGGGCTGGTTCAGGGGGTTATGCACATAAAGTCCTTGTCACCTGCGCTATTTAAAGTGGAATGGAAAAGTGCAGTTGAAAACATCCTGGAAGAAATGTTCTCTCCTAGGGCAGCCAGGGTCCTTTTCATCTTCACCTGAAGGCAGCCCTCACCCAATTTAATGCATCATTTAGTTCGACATTAGTGAAAAAAGCCTCCCCAGGCCTGCTCGCAATGACCCCAGGGCTCTGCAAAAAGACTGAGCAGGAGGGTTACTGGTTCTCACTTCCCCATTCAGAACCCTTCGTAAGGGAAACTTCAAAAATGGACATGGAGCCAAATGAGGAGGTTGAAGAGTGCAAGCCTTAAATGACAGACAAGTGCTTTCTCTAAAGTTTTCCAGTCCTATCGCCCAGGAGATAGGAGGAGCCCTGGATAAATTTGTAGATATTAGGAAGGAAGGCAAAAAGGAAGGAAGGAAGGAAGGAAGGAAGGGAGAACCCACTTTGTCAAGGCACTGTACCAGGTTTTTGGCATTATATCAACTAATCATCATAATGCTGTTTATATTTTTGTTATTCAATGTCAATTTTGCAGATTAGCAAACAGATACTCCCAGGGGTTGGGTAATTTCTCTAAATATGCCAAAGTAAAGGGCAGAAATAGGATTTGAACCTAGGTTATCTTTCCCATCAATCTTTCCCCTCATCATTTTCAGGTGGTCTGGGGTTTTGCATTGACTCTAGGATCTCCAAATAATACCAATCAAGAGTTCAGTCTGTGGGGGGGCTTCAGTGCCCTCCCAACTGGGGAGAACTCAAGGCAAGGCCAGTTAACAGCTTGCCTTTAGAGCTGGGCAGGAGAGAAGCCACTTGTACCTACCAGGAGGAAAGTGCAGGTGCAATGTGACTGTCTAGGGTTCAACTGTTGCACCTACATGTCCCTGTCTTGGGGGCACCTGCCAGCCACAATATCAGGCCCACAATTCACTGCGACTCAAAAGCCCATCAGTAATTTCCTTTTTTCTAAATCCAAAAAAAGAATCTTTGGATGGGAAGACTTCTGGCTGTTCCTTCTGTTAAGCTAAATATTATGTCCATGTCTTCTACGAATGTGTCCTGAGATTATTTTAATTTCAAAATTTAATGGTTCTGTGCATTAGTCATGCTTTACCTTGCTTAGAGTAAATAGCTTCGGACTTTCATGCAATCATTTGATTGGTCTACCATGATTTGAAAGAAGAGTTGTGTCTCTTTTCAACTGATAATCCCATTTAATATCTATGTGATTCACTACAAGATGCAGTTGGAATGTTATCTGCCAATATTGTGTATAATATCTGTATGCCAAAATATTTCTTTCCTCTTGTTCTACAGTTTTGAATACATTGTTTGAAAGTTTATTGCGTTTTGTCATTTAAGGAAATATTGACAGAACAGGCTATCTTCTAAGAAGAGAGGATAATTTCAATGTGTGTAAGAGACACTTGCAGAGAAATTCAGTGTGACTGGGTTTCTTGTAATAATGGCATTTTAACATCATGGTAAACAAAGCTCTTCCTTGTTAAAGCTTCTGTGATAATTGTTGAAATGATAATGTCTTTTCATCATTTAAATTAGTAGTCCAGGGCTTCCCTGGTGGCGCAGTGGTTGGAAGTCCGCCTGCCGATGCAGGGGACACGGGTTCGTGCCCCGGTCCGGGAGGATCCCACATGCCGCGGAGCGGCTGGACCCGTGAGCCATGGCTGCTTAGCCTGTGCGTCCGGAGCCTGTGCTCCGCAATGGGAGAGGCCACAACAGTGAGAGGCCCACATACCGCCAAAAACAAAAACAAAAAACAAACAAACAAAAAAATAAATTAGTAGTCCAAAAATTTTGAGTTACCTGACCCTAGTCAAATGCCAGCTCCACCATTTATTGGCTGTATATTCTTGGACAAGTTACATGTGCTCTCTAAGTCTCATATTTCTCATCTGTAAAATGGGGTGATGATACCTATTTATTGAGATTTTGGGGGGAGGTAAGGGTTAAATGAAATAAATTGACTAGTGTATGCACCTAGTACATGACAGACACTCATTAGATGGAATTATTAATATTAGTCCCAGAGAGCAGTGCCCGTTTTTTAGTGTTTTGACTAGCTGGGATTTGGTGTTATTAGTCTAAATTGAAAACTCTCAAAACCACAAAAGGGCACCAATCATAATGTACAAATATTTTTAACATGGAAATGTTTGGAAATGGAAATCAGCCAGCCTCCTAATCTGATAATTCTAATAGAAGTGGGAATACATGAAGATGATTATATTAAATCTTTACATACAGACAAACCCCTGTATACAATGCAGATGTTATGATAGGCGTCAGTATTGGTATTAAGATATGCTTCATGTTCGCATTAGTAATAAGCTATGATTAACTCAAGAAAGTAAAACAAGAATATACAGTAGTATAATTTCCTTATTCATCACTAAAAGAATGTGTGTATGTCACTTATATTTAAAGAACTTTCCTGCTAAAACTTATTCTGGATATAATATGGTGAATACGTATGTCTCAGACAAGCCATGCAATATGAAAAGTATTTCATAAAGGAAGTTATTTTTATCTTAAAAAAGGAACTAAATGGTTGCATGTAAAACAACACATTATGACCCATTAGAAGTTTGTTATATATCAACTTTATCTAAGCCTTTTTAAGGTGTATCTGTGTTTTCAATTCCTATTATATCTTTTTTTTATTAGTTTCTGCTTTATAACAAAGTGAATCAGTCATACATATACATCTGTTCCCATATCCCTTCCCTCTTGCGTCTCCCTCCCTCCCACCCTCCCTATCCGACGCCTCCAGGTGGTCACAAAGCACAGAGCTGATCTCCCTATGCTATGCGGCTGCTTCCCACTATCTATCTACCTTACGTTTGGTAGTGTATATATGTCCATGCCTCTCTCTCGCTTTGTCACAGCTTACCCTTCCCCCTCCCCATATCCTCAAGTCCATTCTCAAGTAGGTCTGTGTCTTTATTCCTGTTTTGCCCCTAGGTTCTTCATGACATTTTTTTTTCTTAAATTCCATATATATGTGTTAGCATATGGTATTTGTCTTTCTCTTTCTGACTAACTTCACTCTGTATGACAGACTCTAGGTCTATCCACCTCATTACAAATAGCTCAGTTTTGTTTCTTTTTATGGCTGAGTAATATTCCATTGTATATAGGTGCCACATCTTCTTTATCCATTCATCCGATGATGGACACTTAGGTTGTTTCCAGCTCTGGACTATTGTGAATAGAGCTGCAATGAACATTTTGGTACATGTCTCTTTTTGAATTATGGTTTTCTCAGGGTATATGCCTAGTAGTGGGATTGCTGGGTCATATGGTAGTTCTATTTTTAGTTTTTTAAGGAACCTCCATACTGTTCTCCATAGAGGCTGTACCAATTCACATTCCCACCAGCAGTGCAAGAGTGTTCCCTTTTCTCCACACCCTCTCCAGCATTTATTGTTTCCCTATTATATCTTTAGGTAATGAATTCTCCGAGCAGTTACCTAGTGAGTGGATAAAAGTTTCACACTCAAATGAGCACTTACTTGGTGAGTAACTAAGACATCTTGAGTTTACTTTCTTTTTCTGTAAATATGGGTGGAAGTGCCTATCCAGCAATACCAAGTTCATAGGGAGTGTGTGAAAGTCAAATGATATTGTGGCTGTCAAAGTGTTCTATGGACAGAGCACTATACAGATGGAAGAAATTTACTTAGGTTGTCATCTTCCTGGGTAAAATTAATTTCCTCATTACAGTGTTCTAATTGTTGTGCCCTAGATATTTTTCCTTCAAGGGTTACTCACTAGAATTTGGTGGACAAATATATGTCAAAGCTTTTATATGCCAGAGTTTCATTAATGAATATGATGAAAAATAAAATAGCTAAAGAGACTAATGTCTGCAGATTGACTAGACATTGTCAGTGACTTTTAAAATGTAATTTATGGTTAATTTTTTCATGTGTTCACTTTCTTTTCTCCAAAACCTTTTAATTACTGCTTACATCAAGGAAACATTAGAAACAGAATAACTTGTATTATTTTCAACATATTGGAGTACATTTCCTGTTTTACCTTCATTTCTTCTGAGAAAATTAATTGTAATTTAATTACCTTCCATTTTTCAAGAAGTTAACCCTTGAGTAAATAAGAAGTAGATCTACTTGATTTTTAAGTTTACAGTAAGTCCCCTACATACTTGAAGTCCCCTTCACGTTGTGAACTTTCACAGATGCAAACGTGTGTTCCATCAACATCAGGTGTGAGTGAACTTGCAGCTTACCCTCTGTCTCCTATTGCTGATGATCCTTCAGCTCTACCATCTCCCACCTCCTCTTCCTCCTCCAGTCAGTAGCTCTTCTTGCCTGTTCACTCAATGCCAGCCCCTGTATGCCAGCTGGTGTACTGTACTAATGTACTTTTCAAGGTACCGTACTATAAGATTAAAAATGTTTTCTTTATTTTTGGTGTTTGTTTGTTTTTTATATATTATTTGTGTGAAAAGTATTATAAACCTATTACAGTACAGTACTATATAGCCAATTATGTTAGCTGGGTACCTAGGCTAACTTTGTTGGACTTATGAACAAGTTGGACTTAACGAATGCTCTCTCAGAACGGAACTCGTTCGTATGTAGGGGACTTACTGTACTTAATAATGTCCTTGAGGATGGAATGTTCTTCAAGAATGGGATAGTAATGCCAAGACACATATTAATCAAACTGTCAAAAATTAAACACAAAGAAATCATATTAAAAGCAGCAAGGCAAAAACAACAAATAACACACAAGGGAATCCCCATCAGGATAACAGCTGATCTCTCAGCAGAAACTCTACAAGCCAGAAGGGAGTGGCAGGACATAATTAAAGTGATGAAGGAGAAAAACCTGCAACTAAGATTACTCTACCCAACAAGGATCTCATTCAGATTTGATGGAGAAATTAAAACGTTTACAGACAAGCAAAAGCTGAGAGAGTTCAGCACCACCAAATCAGCTTTACAACAAATGCTAAAGGAACTGCTCTAGGCAAGAAACACAACAGAAGGAAAAGACCTACAATAACGAACCCAAAACAATTAAGAAAATGGGAATAGGAACATACATATCGATAATTACCTTAAATGTAAATGGACTAAATGCTCCCACCAAAAGACACAGAGTGGCTGAATGGATACAAAAACAAGACCCATATATATGCTGTCTACAAGAGACCCACTTCAGACCTAGAGACACATACAGACTGAAAGTAAGGGGATGGAAAAAGATATTCCATGCACATGGAAACCAAAAGAAAGCTGGAGTAGCAATTCTCATATCAGACAAAATAGACTTTAAAATAAAGACTACTAGAAGAGACAAAGAAGGACACTACATAATGATCAAGGGATCGATCCAAGAAGAAGATATAACAATTGTAAATATTTATGCACCCAACATAGGAGCACCTCAATACATAAGGCAAATACTAACAGCCATAGAAGGAGAAATCGACAGTAACACAATCATAGTAGGGGACTTTAACACCCCACTTTCACCAATGGACAGATCATCCAAAATGAAAATAAATAAGGAAACACAAGCTTTAAATGATACATTAAACAAGATGGACTTAATTGATATTTATAGGACATTCCATCCAAAAACAACAGAATACACATTTTTCTCAAGTGCTCATGGAACATTCTCCAGGATCATATCTTGGGTCAAAAATCAAGCCTTGGTAAATTTAAGAAAATTGAAATTGTATCAAGTATCTTTTTTGACCACAATGCTATGAGACTAGATATCAATTACAGGAAAAGAGCTGTAAAAAATACAAACACATGGAGGCTAAACAATACACTACTTAATAACGAAGTGATCACTGAAGAAATCAAAGAGGAAATTAAAAAATACCTAGAAACAAATGACAATGGAGACACGACGACCCAAAACCTATGGGATGCAGCAAAAGCAGTTCTAAGAGGGAAGTTTATAGCAATACAATCCGACCTTAAGAAACAGGAAACATCTCGAATAAACAACCTAACCTTGCACCTAAAGCAATTAGAGAAAGAAGAACTAAAACATCCCAAAGTTAGCAGAAGGAAAGAAATCATAAAAATCAGATCAGAAATAAATGAAAAAGAAATGAAGGAAATGATAGCAAAGATCAATAAAACTAAAAGCTGGTTCTTTGAGAAGATAAACAAAATTGATAAACCATTAGCCAGACTCATCAAGAAAAAAAGGGAGAAGACTCAAATCAATAGAATTAGAAATGAAAAAGGAGAAGTAACAACTGACACTGCAGAAATACAAAAGATCATGAGAGATTACTACAAGCAACTCTATGCCAATAAAATGGACAACCTGGAAGAAATGGACAAATTCTTAGAAATGCACAACCTGCCAAGACTGAATCAGGAAGAAATAGAAAATATGAACAGACCAATCACAAGCACTGAAATTGAAACTGTGATAAAAAATCTTCCAACAAACAAAAGCCCAGGACCAGATGGCTTCACAAGTGAATTCTATCAAGCATTTAGAGAAGAGCTAACACCTATGCTTCTCAAACTCTTCCAAAATATAGCAGAGGGGGGAACACTCCCAAACTCATTCTACGAGGCCACCATCACCTTGATACCAAAACCAGACAAGGATGTCACAAAGAAAGAAAACTACAGGCCAATATCACTGATGAACATAGATGCAAAAATCCTCAACAAAATACTAGCAAACAGAATCCAACAGCACATTAAAAGGATCATACACCATGATCAAGTGGGGTTTATTCCAGGAATGCAAGGATTCTTCAATATATGCAAATCAATCAACGTGATACACCATATTAACAAATTGAAGGAGAAAAACCATATGATCATCTCAATAGATGCAGAGAAAGCTTTCGACAAAATTCAACACCCATTTATGATAAAAACCCTGCAGAAAGTAGACATAGAGGGAACTTTCCTCAACATAATAAAGGCCGTATATGACAAACCCACAGCCAGCATCGTCCTCAATGGTGAAAAACTGAAACCATTTCCACTAAGATCAGGAACAAGACAAGGTTGCCCACTCTCACCACTCTTATTCAACATAGTTTTGGAAGTTTTAGCCACAACAATCAGAGAAGAAAAGGAAATAATAGGAATCCAAATCGGAAAAGAAGAAGTAAAGCTGTCACTGTTTGCAGATGACATGATACTATACATAGAGAATCCTAAAGATGCTACCAGAAAACTAATAGAGCTAATCAATGAATTTGGTAAAGTTGCAGGATACAAAATTAATGCACAGAAATCTCTGGCATTCCTATATACTAATGATGAAAAATCTGAAAGTGAAATCAAGGAAACACTCCCATTTACCATTGCAACAAAAAGAATAAAATATCTAGGAATAAACCTACCTAAGGAGACAAAAGACCTGTATGCAGAAAATTATAAGACACTGATGAAAGAAATTAAAGATGATACAAATAGATGGAGAGATGTACCATGTTCTTGGATTGGAAGAATCAACATTGTGAAAATGACTCTACTACCCAAAGCAATCTACAGATTCAATGCAATCCCTATCAAACTACCACTGGCATTTTTCACAGAACTAGAGCAAAAAATTTCACAATTTGTATGGAAAAACAAAAGAACCCGAATAGCCAAAGCAATCTTGAGAACGAAAAATGGAGCTGGAGGAATCAGGCTCCCTGACTTCAGACTATACTACAAAGCTACAGTAATCAAGACAGTATGGTACTGGCACAAAAACAGAAAGATAGATCAATGGAACAGGATAGAAAGCCCAGAGATAAACCCACGGACATATGGTCACCTTATCTTTGATAAAGGAGGCAGGAATGTACAGTGGAGAAAGGACAGTCTCTTCAATAAGTGGTGTTGGGAAAACTGGATAGGGACATGTAAAAGCATGAGATTAGATCACTCCCTAACACCATACACAAAAATAAGCTCAAAATGGATTAAAGACCTAAATGTAAGGCCAGACACTATCAAACTCTTAGAGGAAAACATAGGCAGAACACTCTATGACATAAATCACAGCAAGATCCTTTTTGACCCACCTCCTAGAGAAATGGAAATAAAGACGAAAATAAACACATGGGACCTAATGAAACTTCAAAGCTTTTGCACAGCAAATGAAACCATAAACAAGACCAAAAGACAACCCTCAGAATGGGAGAAAATATTTGCAAATGAAGCAAGTGACAAAGGATTAATCTCCAAAATTTATAAGCAGCGAGCATGCAGCTCAATAACAAAAAAACCAACAACCCAATCCAAAAATGGGCAGAAGACCTAAATAGACATTTCTCCACAGAAGATATACAGACTGCCAACAAACACATGAAAGGATGCTCAACATCTTTACTCATTAGAGAATTGCAAATCAAAACTACAATCAGATATCATCTCACACCAGTCAGAATGGCCATCATCAAAAAATCTAGAAACAATAAATGCTTGAGAGGGTGTGGAAAAAAGGGAACACTCTTGCACTGCTGGTGGGAATGTGAATTGGTACAGCCACTATGGAGAACGGTATGGAGGTTCCTTAAAAAACTACAAATAGAACTACCATATGACCCAGCAATCCCACTACTGGGCATATACCCTGAGAAAACCATAATTCAAAAAGAGACATGTACCAAAATGTTCATAGCAGCCCTATTTACAATAGCCTGGAGATGGAAACAACCTACGTGTCCATCATCGGATGAATGGGTAAAGAAGATGTGGCACATATATACAATGGAATATTACTCAGCCATAAAAAGAAATGAAATTGAGCTATTTGTAATGAGGTGGATGGACCTAGAGTCTGTCATACAGAGTGAAGTAAGTCAGAAAGAGAAAGACAAATAGTGTATGCTGACACATATATATGGAATTTAAGAAAAAAAAATGTCATGAAGAACATAGGGGTAAGACAGGAATAAAAAAAAAAAAAAAAAAAAAAGAATGGGATAGTAAATATAGGCTCCCTAACCACTAATACAATCCATGCATATAATTCCAATGGTGACCTTCCCCACCCCCAAATCATAGAAGAACCCAAACTACTCAATTTAAATACTTTTTCTTACAGTAAGTCTCCCTCAGTTTCCATTTTCATCTATGATTAATTGTAAATCTGGCTCATAACTCTTTCCTTTAATATTGTTTGCATATCAATAGATATTTTTGCCAATAGAGACCAGGACAATCAAAAAAGGAAATAATTTGAGAGTCAAGAAGAGGGAAAGTTTCTTTAGGAATAAATCCTTTCAGGAGTGGAAATTTAGTCTCAAAAGGGATTCAAAGTATCTTATTAGATGGGGAATGGCCTAATTAAACAGACACAAGTGCTACCTTTTCTTCCTGAAACATTTTTCTGGTTCCAGTTTTCTCTTTAATTCCCTGTACTAAATACTTCGTAGTTCATACACTGGCTTCCCAAAGTAAACTGATACTTGGCATTACCAGAAAGACACAATATCTAAAAGCATTAGGATATTTTAAAGCCAATCTTCTAAAAAAATGATTTTGCTTTACAAGAGGAAATATTTCTACCATTAGTCTTATTTCTCTAACAATTTTCTGGCCAAGAAGAAAGCAGTAAATACCTACTCATGCTCAACTAATCTCAAATAACTTTTTAACAATCCATTTGTTTTGAAGTACCAAATGCACGTTCAGGATGTTGCCTCCTTGCAATTTCTTTATCACTTTTGTTGGATTTACTGGTTCAAAAGAAATATGTCTTGCAGAATTAACCTTAATCACATGGATTGAGATCAATAGTAAAATAAAATATAACATGTTGTCAATTGAAACATTTCATCACACTTAATCTTACAGATCAGATTTGGAGGTTGTAAAATATGAACAATTCACATGAGAGCAATGAATGGTAATTAGTGAAGATGGCTGTATGATAAATTTCATCAGTTAATGCCCATTTGTTTTCCCAAAACATGTCTGGTCTGCCACTGACTCTTCTGTATTTTCCATATTATCAGAATCAAGAAGAATATGATTTGTTTCAAGAAAATTTTAGCTAGAAAAACTTACAATATGCAAATAATTGAAATTATAATTTTTAACAAATAATACTAGTGAAAATTTGTACTTGACTAGATTTTTTTACTAGCTGTGATGACCAGAATCTTTCCTCAGAACTTTGAGTTTGAATAAGATTATCAACTTCCAGCAGATGGATGCTTCCTGCTCAGACAAGCTTCTCCAACGATATTAGTCAGGTTTCTTCAGAGAAACAGAATCATTAGGGTATATAGAAATGTATTTAAGATGAGATTTCTTATAAGAATTTGCTTATACTATTATGGAGGCCAAGAAGTCCCACAATCTGCTATCTGCATATTGGAGACCCAGGAAAGCTGAGAGTGTAGTTCCAGTTGGAGTCCAAAGGCCTGAGAACCAGGGGGTCCTGTGTCCCAGCTCAGGAAGAAGGAGAGAATTTGCCTGTCCTTGGTCTTTTTTTTTGTTCCATCTGGGTCCCCAATGGATTGGATGATATCTGCCACATTTAGTCAGTCTACTGAATCGAATGCTAATCTCTTCCAGAAACACACTCACAGACACACCCAGAAATAATATTTTACCAGCTATCTAACCATCTCTTAGCCCAGTCAAGTTGACACATAAAATTAACCATCGTACTAACCCAATAACCTCAGGATCCAGTAGCTAAGCATACTTTCCATATGTGAATAGAAAATTGAAGTTGTCCCCCTCTTCCTCCCTTCCATCCTTCCTCCCTCCCTCCCTCCCTCCCTTCCTTCCCTCTATCCCTCTTACATTTTTTTAGTCTTTTTTTACTTTTCATACCTCATTCTGTTCACCTATAAAATAAAAATGGACTCACCAGCCTGGTCTAAATCAATATAATTACAACCAAGAAATTGGCATTGAATTGAATGAGAATTTGGGTCTAAAGTAAATATGAGGGTAGACATTAAAGAAAATTTATAAACTCTCCTTTACTCTAACATTTATTTATTTATTTATTTATTGTCTGTGTTGGGTCTTCATTGTCGTGCGCGGGCTTTCTCTAGTTGCAGTGAGCAGGGGCTACTCTTTGTTGTGGTGCTCAGGCTTCTCATTGCGGTGGCTTCTCTTTGTTGCAGAGCACGGGCTCTAGGCACATGGGCTTCAGTAGTTGTGGCACGTGGGCTTCAGTAGTTGTGGCATGCAGGCTCAATAGTTGTGGCTCATGGGCTCTAGAGCACAGGCTCGGTAGTTGTGGCACACAGGCTTTGTTGCTCCATGGCATGTGGGATCTTCCCGGACCAGGGCTCAAATCCTTGTTCCCTGTTTTGACAGGTGGATTCTTAAACACTGTGCCACAAGGGAAGTCCCTACTCTAATATTGTGGTAGGCAGAATACTGCTCTCCACCCAACCCCCAATGATGTCTAAATCCTAATCCCTGGAACCTATGAGTATGTTACATTTTACAGAAAAGAGGAATTAAGGTTGTAGGTAGAATTAAGTTTGTTAATCTTATGATTTTATGTTAAGGAGATTATCCTGCATTATCCGGGTGGACCCAGTATAATCACAGGGGTCTTTAAAAGTAAAAAAGGGAGACTGAAGAGGAGGTCAGAGTAATGTGATGTAAAAAAGACTCAACATGCCATTGCTGGCTTTGAAGATGGAGGAAGAGGACTGTGAGTCACAGAATGTGGGAAGTCTTTAGAAGCTGGAAAAGGTAAGGAAACTGATTCTTCCCTAGAGCCTACAGAAGGGAATTTAGCCCAGCTCACACCTTGATTTTAGCCCATTGAGACCTGCATTGAACTTTTAACCTACAGAACTGTAAGATACTACATTTTTATTGTTTTAAGCCACTAAGTTTGTGGTAATTTTCAGGAGCAATAGAAAACAAATACAAATATACTTTCTTTTCTATAATAATTTCTCTTTGTTATTAAGTTCTGCTGGGGAAGAATTTGTAAAGGAGTACATTTGCCCTAATGTTTGACTTAATAAAAGGAAGGATTGGCTGGAATGAGTCAAAACTGTTGTTTTCTGTTGTTCTTAAAGCTGATGTGTTTGCAGAATGAAAGCTTTTATTGTTGTTCCGCAGCATTTTACATCGTATTTGCAAGAGCTACTGGTGACGCTCATTGGTTTCTTTCTTAGCCTGGGTGACCCTGGAGAGCAGAACTTGAGAAAAGAATCTGCATTGAGGTAGTTTATTTGGGAAATGATGCCAGGATTAGAAAGTGGAAGCTCTTGTCCCTTGGCTCCCGTTTCCTGTTGGTTGAGGGTTACCTTGTTAACTCCTCTGTATTAGGCCTGTGCAAGCATCCATGTCCAGTAAATGCCTGTGGGCATCCCACTCCTTTAGAATCAGACAAACACCATAGCAAGCCAAAGACATGCCTGAGGCAAGATGTGGTCAGTATTGGAACTCTTCACCCTTTTGCTACAGTTGCAAATGGAATCAGAAGTAAGACCAAGAGAAAGTGAGGCAGGGCACCAGAATACAGTCCACCCCTTGCTTACCCCACATATTAAGAACAATTTGTCACTGAATCTTCAAAATGCTCACAGCTGCAATCACTCCCCCAAAGGAACTTAATACATTGGGTTAGTGTAACAAGTTACAATCCCTTCTGCTGCACCTGGGCCTGAGGTCATAATTGGTATTCATCATCTAACTACTTCAATGCCTGTTCTGGATTTCCCTCACCATTGCCCAGCACTTCAGTTCCTCCAGATTGCTTTCTGGGTGGTGTGCCAGTATCTCCATTCTTGAGGGATCTGAGCCCTTTATTTCCTTGTCCTCGTTGGGCTGTGATTGCTACAACTGGCTATTTACCAATATCACCTTGCATGGAAGTACCCACAGACACCCAGTGACTCCCTTGTATTCCAGACATATTCTCTTTGCCCCCATTGTGTAGCAAGAAACTCTACTGCTCAAGATAATTATATTCAATTACCCTCCTTCCCCTACCAGTACAGTAACTCCTTTCTTTGTCTGCTGGGTCACTGGCATGAGGAACCCAAAGTTTCATAGCTTCCAGTTTAATGGAACTCTTACTGTTTTCCTTAGTGGAAGCAGTACTCCCCTAGGTACCAGGGCCTCTAATCCTGTAAAGCCTAAAGACACGGGGACAGGAAACACACATCCTGTAAGTAAACCACTGTTAATGATGGTGAAAGGGACACATCCTACTTTTATCCCTTGGTGTCTAGATCTGTTTATTCTAGTTATTGGGGGACACGTCACAGCTGTTTGTCCACTTCACTTTGTTGGGCAGTGTCCCAAATCCACTGAGGTCTTTGTCTTGAGTTAGCACCTTAGTTGAGCCTTTAGTAAATAATTCCATTGTTCTAGTAGGCTGGCTGCTTCCAGGTGATGGACTATGTGGTCGAAGTAATAGATCCCTTGGTCACATGTTGATTTTTGCATACCCTTTCCTGTAAAATATGTCCCTTGGTTTTAAGTGATATTATGCGGGAATCCCATGACAGTACATTGAGCCTTCTATATGCCCATGAATGGTGGTGCTGGCAGAGACATGGCGGATAGGGAAATCAAAGCCATTTGTGAGTAAGTATCAACTAGAGTGATGTTGAATCACTGCCTGCTCCAGGGTAGAAGGGGTCTGATGTAATCATTCTGCCACCAAATGTCTGGCTGATCTCAAGCTTTTCTTCTTTATCATGGGCTTTGTATCAGGTTGTTAACACTTTGGAAGGTTGGGTGTTCAGTAGCAGCAGCTAGATCTGCCTTGGTGAGTGGGAGTCCATACCATTGAGCTGATGCATAGCCTCTAGTCCTGCCACCATGGTGACTCCATTCTTGGCCCCATTGTGCAGGCATAGGGGTGGTAGAGGAGCGAAGCTGGCTGACACCCACAGGATGAATCATCCTTGTTGTTGAGTGTCTCCCCTGACTTGGATGCTCTCTGGTGGGCAGTAGAATATCTGTGCCTGCTTTGTACCTGCTCCAGTGGGTCCATTATATTCTTCTTCCAACTCTTGTTTTCTCTTTGATCTTTCAAACTTGTTCCTTCCAGGCCCTGACCAACCAGCCAGGCTAGTTGCCAATAATCAGGAGTCCATGCATGTTCTTCTCAAGCTACTACTTCTTTCATATAAGGTAAAAAAAAAATCAAATGTACTGCTCCCAGCTCTGTCCATTGGAAGGACTGTCCCTCACAACTGACATTTAGAGCCATCCCCCAAGTAGGACTATAGTGTAGCAACAGCCCATTTTAAGTTTGTACTAATGTATTGTGATGACCCAGCTGTGAACTAGGCCCAAGCTTTTTCCTCGTGTGTCAGCTGGCTTTAGGAATACTTCCCATCCCTTCAGCAAGATGTTAGGTGTGAATTGAGGGTTAGGCATTGGTACAGCAGAAGTAAGTGGTGTGAGAGTCAGAAGTCCTGTTCGTGTAGCTCTTTGTATCCTCTGACTTTGCTTGGTCCTGATTTTGTACCATCTCTATAGTACGATGGATGGCTGCTGCATATGTCTGACCTTATAGTTTGGTAGATCTGAAAATACCAGTTCAAGATGGGTTGCAACATTCACACAGCCATTTGGTCAGGCATTTAGCTTCTACTAGGGCTTAGTAGCAGCCAGAGACTGCTTTGCAAAAAGCATGTAGTTTCTGCCATAGAAGACAGGAGTCTTGCTCCAAAATCTGAAGTCTCTCTACTGTAGCTTATGAATTGTCATTTTCCAGGGATCCCACACCTGTATTCACTGTGGATCCATGTATTCATCATGGATACCCCATGTGCCATTGAATCTGTTGGGCTATGTAGTCTGGAGGGTAGAGCAGCTTGCAGCACAGACTGAATCTGCTGCTGAGCCTTCTTTCTACTTTGGGCTCCATCAGAAATGTCAGCCTTTCAAATTGTCCAACAACTAAATCAGAGTGGTAGTCCTACAAGCAGTATATGCTGCCACCAAAATTCAAAATGGGTCACTAAACACTGTGTTTTCTTTCGTGGTAGGGGATGCAAGATGCAATTGTCCTTTTTTTTTTTGAAATGGGATATCCTGACATGCCCTGGGTTATTGAACTCCTAAATACTTTATTAAATATGATAAAGCAAGTATAGTAGGATGTTAGTTTTATAATAGAATCTAGATGTTGGATAGTCAGAAGTTTGCTGTAAAATTATTTCAGGTTTTCTATATGTTTGAAAATTTTCCTAATGAAACTTTGGAAAAACATTTTTTATTTATCATAAAAAATTTATTGATGTGTCAGTCCCCTGAATCTTTATAAAAGGGTTTATCTCCTACCCTGTGGTATGCATGTTTCTAATTAGGACATCCAGAGTACTTGACACTACCAGCTCACCTGTCCAATTAGTATGACCTCATTAAGAAAGTGAATTAGTGTGTTGTATGGAATCTCAAGATGATCAAAGTTATTCTGGACTATATTGTAACAGAGAAGAGGAAGGTTAACATGTAACCCTATGACAAGACCGTAAATGTGTACTGCTATTCTTTCCATATGAGTGTGAGCTGCTTGTGATCAAACTTTTGCATGTTTGGTATTTTAAGCATTTGTAATTTGTTTAAGAGAATTTGGTTTATTAGAATAAATGCCAGGCTTATGATTCAAATTTTAAATATAGAATTGAATAATTGGTTTAGATAAGATTTTTAAGTTAAAAATTTAATTTATGACATTTACATGACTTAAGTACTTTGGAAGGGTTATTGAGTAAAAAATTATACTTAAAAGTGAAATTTGATATATCAAATTTACAGTTAAGAATATTATAAGGTATTTAATTAAGTCTGTAAATGGGACCAAATACTAATCTAAGGATTTTAAAAATGTTTGCTGAAATGTGTTAGGCTTATAAGTTTTGTGTAGTAAACGTAAAAGCTCAAGGAAGTTTTGTTTTTGTAGACATAGTGAATTGAATATTAATTTTTAAACCAAAGTAAACTACAAAATAGTATTATCTGTCCACAAAAGTTAAACCCTCAAGTGCATAAAAAGCTCATATTTAACAATTTAACAATTTAATGAATTTAACAATTCATCCTTTGGGTAGAAAATTCTAGTATATGAGATACCCACCTATTAATAGGCTGTTTTTCAGACATATTGAAATTGTGAAGATATCTGCATAGCTTCAATTAAAAGAGCCAAATTGGCTTTTAGACATCACCTGATTATTCTCTCCTGGTCTTTTGATTTCTTGACAATTTCCTGGATGATGATGTCCTTCCCAAGTAACAAGTAGCCATGATGAATATGTCAACTTTTGTAAGTTAGCCTTTATAACACTCATGGGCAAAACATTACACCTCTTGTTTTCTCTCTCCTCAGAAGCAGCTGAACAGACTGAGTTTAAAGTTTATCTGAATAAGGAACAAAGCCTGGAGAGCTTTAGGCTGAAGGGATGTGTTCAAAACCTTGGGAACTAGTGAAGATGAGGGATTACAATAAAAGTCTGTATGTAACCTTAACTACAGTGTTAACTAAGAAAATCACTATAGCAGCATAGGTTGGTGTGTTTATAGCTACTTTTCTTTAACAAAAGATTAGAAAAGAAAGGAGAAAGGGAAGTGGATGAGACATTCCTGTGATCATGCAGCCTAAAACAGTAGACTTCAAAGCTTCCGAAGTAACCATTCTTTTAATCCACTGCTTAATTCCCCCTAAGTACCAACTGGCAAGGTAGGTCAGAACAGCTTAAATATTTGTTAGGCTTCCTGGTAGGAAACTTTAAATAGATGCAATGATCATTGACATAAATGGAGGTTAAGATTTTATTTTTCCTATTATTTTTAGTTAAAAAAATCTTTATTTTGAAGAGTTAACAAAAATTCTTAAGAATACTTATCATTTGTTACTTGGTTTCACAGGTTTCGCAAATTTCATGTATTTATTTATTTACTCATTTTTTTCGTTCAGCTAATATTTGCAGGCCCCATTGTGTGCAGGATTCTGCCTAGAGTTTCAGGGGCAGAATGAGGTTAGTGGTCCTAAAAGCTATTAGAAGCGGCTGGTATTCAGTTGGCCTATCCCTTGTTCAGCTCCTGTCAGCTACAGCCTTGGTCTACTTACTTCCTTCCTTAGCCCTTCTTACAGAGGACAGGGAGGATTTAGGAGCTTAGTCTTGCTGACTTGGTATGAGACGTGAGGCTGGCCCCACAGGATTCTTTTGCCCCCATTACATGGACTGAGCTATGCAATAAGCATGGGTTTCTCTTCCTGTTGGAGTCCTTCACTGACCTGAGCCCCTAGCTAGGGACTGTTGCTCTGCTCAGTGCTTTCCAGCATCTTCCCCAAGGGTCTCACCTCACTTACTTTAGCCCCAGATAGTAGATGGAAGGGGTCTAGGAGAGAGGGAAGATGAGGGCATACTTTCTGGAATTATGATGCATCCCAGCCCGACTTTAGACAAGCCTGCTGCCTGATGGGTCTGTTGCTTCAGCCCACACTCATTGAGCACTCTGTGGCTACTATTTTTTGTGAGGGTCTCAGATGGCTCTATCCTATTCTATCCTATCCTACCCGACTCTTCCTATTCTACTGTATACCACCTATCCTATGCTATCTTACCTTATCTTGTGGAACTGAATATATAAGCCAGTATAAAAAGCCAAAATACATATGAGAAAATAGTCAAACATACTAGTAATCAAGTAAATGTAAATTATAACAAAATACCGCTTTCAAGCCATCAGATTAGCAAAGATATGAAATAATGCCTAATAACAAGAGAGTCAAATGTAAGCTGCTAACATGTGCTGGCATGATATTTCTGAAGAGCAATTTGGGAGTACATTGCCTTAAAATATGCATACCCTTGACACAACAATGTCCTTCTGGGAATTTATTCTAAGAAGTAATCAAGTATTATAAAAAGGGCATTCACTATAATCGTGTTTATAACATGAAGAAATGTAAGCAACATAAATGTCTAAAAATAAGAGCTTAATGAAATAAATGATAACGTAGTCCTTATAAAGGCTACTGTAGCGTAGTTAATGATATGTATAGGTGTTATGATATATTTTAAGGAAAAAAAGTTTCAAAACATTTTGTATCATATCATACCAGTTTAGTTCTATATGCATGATATATGAGTGGACTAAACACCAGAGGGATATACGCCAAAATATTAATAATGGCTACATAGTACATTTAATCCTTCTCTTTAGTTATTTTTTTAAGATTAATTAATTAATTAGGCTGCGCCGGGTCATAGTTGCAACACACAGGATTTTTTTAGTTGCGGCATATGGGCTCTTGGTTGTGGCATGCGGGATCTAGTTCCCTGACCAGGGATCAAACCCAGGTCCCCTGCATTGGGAACATGGAGTCTTAACCACTGGACCACCAAGGAAGTCCCTCTTTAGTTATTTTTATACTCTAAATTTTCCCTACCCCTTTGTAAATAAAAATATCTATATTAAAAATCATTATAAATAGATAAAAAAGAAATTATCCTAGTGATTACCCATGTGATTTAAGACAGAAATTTTGAAATGTTTTGGTCCCAGGACCCCTTTATACACTCTTAAAAATTATTGAGACATCTAAAGAACTTATATGGATTTTATATATTTGTATTTACTAAATTAGAAATTTAAACTAAGAAATTTGTAAAATATCTATGTATTAATTTATTTAAAATAACAATAATAAACTCATTGAATGCTAACACATATATTTTTATGAAAAATTAGTATATTTTTTCCAAAACAAAAACATATAGTGAGAAGAGCTGCATTGTTCTACATTTTTGGAAAAATCTTTATTGTCTGTTTTCACAGAAGATAGCTGGATATTCCCATCTACTTTTGCATTTAATCTATTGTGGTATTACATGCCACATAACCTCTGGAAAACTCCACTGTACACTCATGAAAGAATGAGAGTAAAAAGGCAAATCATGTATTTATTACCATTATGAAAATAATATTTGTGTAAAAATCATTTTTACCTTGTGAACCCTCTAAGAGGGTTTCAGAACCTTCTGGTATCCCCCAGACCATACTTTAAGAATGGCTGATTTAACGTATTGCAACTAGGTGGTATGAAGAGATTAATCATAACAAAAAGGTAATAATTTTGAGTACATATTGTATGTCAGGAACTATGTTGAGAGTTTTAGTATATGATTTTGTTTAATCCTTACTACAACTAAATATGAGAGCTAAATTGCCATCGATACTTCCATGTCGTAGGCTAAGAAGCTGAGGCAAAAAGAGGTCAAGCAACTTGATTATACTCTCCAAGGCATTTGTCTCTAGGGCTGGCCCTCTTGACCACTACTTACAGATGGTGCCTCTACGTTCTCATCTCATACCATCCTACAGAAAGATGGCCCACGTGCTGGATAACTGTAATGCTACCTCACCACTGGGCTCTACCATATCTGTATGGGCATGTAGGTGTGCTTATTTATCTAAAGAACCCAATCTTACATTCCATGGAATATGAGAAGGCAAGATTCAGAGGATGTTGGAAAACATTCTTTTAGGGTTTAGTGTATTACGTCACCCTTCAGATCGTAGGGTCAACCTCAGATGGAAGCACAGCAGTCTCTCTCCCCTTGGCCTCTCTGCTTTCTCCCTAGGATCCTGTTTGTAGGGATCCTGGCCCTGCTCTTTGTATCAGGCTAAGCCGATGAGAGCTGTTTGCCCTGGAGTATTCATGCTGGAGGGCAGAAGTGAGCTATTGAGATTATCAGAGTTGAGCACTCCTGAGAGACGCAAACCTCTCTCCTGCTAATATTGAGCCACTTTCCTAGCAACTGCAATGCATCAAGCCTAATGTATTCTGGAAGCAAAATTTACTTTTAAGGTAACAAAGTTCAAAAGATAATTTATTTTAATGTTTGAAATGAGTTTTGCAAGCAATAATTTTATCTGTCATTTGTATTTCCAAGAAACTTACTTTTAGACCATCTTTTAAAAATATGCAGTTATTGCTTGTTTTTATGACCGTGAGTATATGGAAGGGGTGGAGATACATCTGCAAAAACTTTTCTGTGTGGATAGTAAAACATTGGTTTAGACCTCTCTCTTCTCCTCCTCCACCTCTAGTTTTAGTCACCTTGAAATAGCCTTCTAGTTTTAGTCACCTTGAAATAGTCCATTAACAAGTAATTCTCTGCTCCCTTCTAAAGCCGGTATTAGGCTACAATGTATCAGGTTTTCTGTTAGGATATTAACTTTTGGACTTTAGGAAGCATACTTCTATCCTTTTCTATCTCTCTTGCCCACAAATACGCACTTTACGGGGACAAGGAGAATGTTTTATTCATTTCTGTAACGCTCACGCCTAGCAGTGCCTGGCACGTAGTACTATATTCAATAAAAACATGTTGAATTGGCCCTAATAGAGATAGTTCTTTCAATTCCTTTTTCCCCCTTCTTTTCTTTCTTCCTTCTTTCCTTCCTTTCCTCATACAATAAACACTCATTGAATTGTCTTATGAGCCAGACAACATGCTAGAGAACTACCAAGTTACATAGTTTTTCATGCCTGACTTCAAGAGGCCCACAGTGACCAAAACTGTGCAATTGAAAAGGTAGGTACTGTTCCTACCTTTTGGGTTTTCAAAGTAATTTGGGAAGATTAGATCAAGATAGTATCCTAAGCGTACACCTTTCTTGCGGCCAAAAATGCCAAAAAATGACAGAAGCAATATTTGAGAGTGAAAAATCAGTAACCGTGCTATAAGAAGAGTGCTAATAGCAAACCAGAAATCTTGAGGAATTCCTATTAAAACAAATAAACCCACAAACAAAAAACCAAACCAATTACATAAGATCAGGTCATAGGAGATATTTGGCAGAAAATATGGCCCAAAACATGCACAAAAGAGTACTTATCCCAGGTAGGAAAATGCTGGGGAAAGCCAAGCTCAGAGTCAGTTGTTAAGGAGAAGGGAAGGTCCCCAGGCACACCTCAGGGTGTGTAATTGGCAGCCCCTGCTGCTGCTGCACAGCAGTCCCTCCCCCTTCTCTCTCCCACCTGTGCAGATTGTGGGCAGGAGCTGAGCCTGGCCATAGGCTAAAGTGAGAGGGCTCTGGAGCCAGAAGGGGCAGGATATTGCCCCAAGCAGTTACTCCTCTTTCCCCAGGAAGACTGGGGAAAACAGGATACCAGTAGACCCTATCTTTCCCCCATAATCACTGAGGCTGGGTTAGAGTAAACACAGCAAGCAGGTGTACAGGGATTTTCAAAAAGATCAGCCCCCATTCTTGGAGTAATAGAACAAACAGAAGAAGAACTTAAAATAAGTAAAATTAATATCAGAGAATTCCAAGAGATTATTGCATCCATAAAAAATAAACAGCTAGAGATTTTGGAGATTAAATATTTGTCACAAAAAACTAAAATCCTCAATATATGAAGAGTTAATATAAATCAATAAAAACCCAATAATACAATAGGAAAATGGGCAAGAATAAGAGGATATAAATGGTTCTTAAATATTTGACAGTACACTCCACCCCACTCATGGTAAAAACTAAAAATACAATTAGATAACATTTTTGTCTGTAAAATAGTAAAGTTTGAATGCTTTGCTAACACACTGATTTGGTGAAAGTGTGAGAAGATAAATCCCCCTACATTGCTGGTGAGAGTAATATCAGTCCAGTCTGTATGAAGAACAGTTAAGACAGTTAGGCAATACATGTCAAGTTATAAAATGCCCTTGACTCCAGGAAGTTGGCTTACAGATATGCATATATAAAATGAAATTCTACTTGTATGTATGTAAAGATATCAATTGCAGATTTTTTTTTTGATTAGCACAATATTGGAAACAATCAAAATATCTACCAGTAGGAAACTGGTTAAATGAATTATAGCAATCCATACAAGGAAAAACCATGTATTTAAAAGAGAGTATGGGGCTTCCCTGGTGGCGCAGTGGTTGAGAGTCCGCCTGCCGATGCAGGGGACATGGGTTCGTGCCCTGGTCCGGGAAGATCCCACATGCCGCGGAGCGGCTAGGCCCGTGAGCCATGGCCGCTGAGCCTGCGCGTCCGGAGCCTGTGCTCTGCAACGGGAGAGGCCACAACAGTGAGAGGCCCGCATACCACAAAAAAAAAAAAAAAAAAAGAGTATGATTCTACATTTGGGAATTTATCCTACAAATATTCTTGCATATAAGTGATGTACTTGCACAGATAAGACTTGCAAAGTGAATGAAGTAATATATGAAAGAGGCTATTTATTGAAACATTTCTTGTGGTTGCCAAGAGTTAGAATTAAACCAAATGTCCATTAATAGACTGATTAAGTATGGTACATGCAAATGATGAAGTACCATTCCATTGTAAAAATTAATGTAGAAACTCTATGGGTAAGATACTGAAAGTTCTCTTCAGATAAATTGTTAAGTGAAAAGGCAAGTATATGTTATGCTATCTTTTGTGAATAAGGAGGAGAAAAATATATGCATTTGTATTGTACTTATACAGAAAAACTCTGGAACATTGCAAGAAAATAGAAATAGGGGTTCCTGGTTTGGTGCTGGAAACTGGGCAAAAGGGGAATAAGAGCTAGAGAGTTTACACTGTATATCTTAGTTTTAAAAAAGGAGTAATATTAATATATCACTTCTTCAATGAATATATTATCTCTTTAATTTAAAAAAAAAAGAAAATCAAGAAAAATTAGTGGAAAAATGAAATGGCTCCATATGTATTTATATTAAAAGGTATAAAAATATATTGCTAAGTAAAACAAAAGCAAACTAAATAAACATAACACAAAAGCAGAATAGCGTATGGAGTATGATACTATTGTGTTTAAAAAAAAAAGCCTGACTCCAAGGCTGCATACACACAAACTGTCTCTGGGAGGATACACAAGAAATTAGGACCAGCTGTTGTCTCTGGGGGAGTGAAATGGAAGGCTAGCAGACAGGGATGTAAGAGAGATTTATATTTGATGGTAACCCTTTTTGTACTTTCTGATTTTTTTTCCCTATGTGTGTGTATCACCAATTAAAAAAATAAAATACTTTTTTAAAATTGATATTACAATCAAAAACTCAATAGATGAGATGAGTAGCATCAGGAAAGTATGTTAAGGGATCTCATTTCTGATTGAATCTTCCCACTGATAGAAAATATACCTTCAATATATGTGTTGGAAATCTAAGGGTAACAACTGGAAAAATTGAAATGGAATGCATAACCTTCAAGCCATATAGAAAATCAATAGAACGATTCTTTCTACTCCCAAATTAGTACAATAATTCTAGTCTACCCTTAATCAACAGAACAAAAGGAGAATATGATGAAAAATACAATCAGTGACAAAGTAAACAGAAAATATAAGTTATGATGGCAAGAAGAAATTCTAGTATATAGATAATCACAATAAATGTATTTCTACTGCTAAAAGACTCTCAGCTTGGGTTAAAAAAAAACCCAACTATATTTTATTTATAAGAGATATCCAAAACAAATTACTTAGGTAAATTTAAAATCAAGGGCAAGAAATACATACCAGGTTAATGCTAACTAAAATAAAGTTTAAGTATTATTAAATTAACATAAGACAAAATAGAGTCCAAGAAAAAAGCATCAAAAAGGATAAAGAAGGGTATTCCACATTGAGGAATGGAAAAATCAACAATATACAACAGTCATGAACATTATGTATCTAACAACATAGCTTTGAAGTATATAAATCAAAAACAGTTAAAAGTACAAAGGAAAATGGTCAAGCTGCAATCATAGTGGGAGACAACTCCCTGGAAAATAACAGAACAATTAGACAAAAACAAGAAAGGAGCTAGAGTTGTAAATAACATTATTAACATGTTTAATATTTAACTTTACATCCAAAAAACAGTGAATATACTGTCTTGTCAAACACATATAGCACAGAAAATTAACCATGTATTATTAGTCTGTAAAGATCTCAGCTAATTGCAGAAAGCTGAAATCAGACAGACCATATTCCCTGAGCACAAAGCAATAAAGTGAGAAACTATTAAGAATAGGAAAAAAAATAGCACAACTAACCACTTAGAACATACAAACTATTCTTCAAAGTCAATTTAAAAAGTAGCAAAAAAATCTGACATTTCACTGGGATTGCAGGGTTGACTTCACTGGACTGGTACACTGTGAAGCCAAGGGGGTGGAAGCTTGTTGGAGACAGCTGTGGTTTCAGGGAGTATTAGCAAACTTAAACCTTCCTGTGGCCGTACGCATTTACTCCAGTAAGGCTAAGTTGTGGGTAATGTCAGAGAGTAAGGCACTGAGAACTTGGAGCAGTTGCAGCCAAACACATGTTGAAATTAAATTGTTGAAATAATGAAAATGGTTTAGAGGATAGTTACAGAGATACAAATATGTCTCTATTTACATTTGGAGGAAAAAAATTAAAATCTTAGCCTTATTCTTATATGTCCCCCTCCCCAAAGGTAGGGAGAAGCACACACCCATTTTAGGAAATAATTTGAATGAAAGAAAAGTCTCTAGGTAAATAATGACAACTTACTATGATATCTTTTCCCTGATAAGTGGCACTACCACATAACTGGAATATTCTTCAGAAATGCTAGAACAGGGACTCAGCAAAACAGTTCAACATTGCTTAATGAGAAAGCTGTAGATGAATGGCAGACCTGGATATCTGAGCAAAAAGTTCACCAGTGGCTAGCACATCTTTTGGAATCTTGGATCTGGAGGAATCCTTGTAAATAATTGTTCAGCATCATCACCATCATGCCCAGTTTTGCAGTGAGATAACCAGAATTTGGATTTTCTCTTTCCCAGACAGTAACAGTATTTCTTCTACATTTCCCATTCCTGCTTAATGTGTCCTTCAATTTTTTTTTATTCTGAACCATAACAGCCTAATGAATCAAAGATCTGTTAATTAAAATACTCTTGAGAAGTTTTATTGCTTAGTGGTATAAACCTTTAAAGTAAATCAGAAAATAATGTCACTATCTCTCAGATAATGTGTACTCTATAAACCCTGGAAATCAGGAAGACTGTATAATTGGCACCTTTCCTGAGTTCAGCCAGTCAGGGCCAATTAAGGGGATTCACCAGCGTTAATTTTTCAAGCAGTAAAGAACCTCATGATGTGAAAATGCATATGGCAAGCTACAGCAAAGAAAGCAGCTTTTTACTCAGTCTGATACTGCCCCAGGGTTGGGACATGACACTTGTAATCTTCCTTACTTATCTGATTACAAAGATTGATAAAGAAGACAGGAACATCTTTTAACTGCAGGGAAAATTTCAGCTCTTCAAGGAAGGAGCTAGTAACGTAATAGTTGTGAATGGACATGTACAAGTTTTGTTGTTTTTGTTGTTATTTAGTTTTTTCCTTCATTCCCTTCTCCCCAGGGCAACCCTGCTGCATCAGAGTGAATGGAGATGCATATAGAAGAAGGTGTTTTTCAACCTTCCATATATTTTAGTCTTGCAATGATATTAATTATAAGAAATTACCCTCTGTGATTTTATCACCTGCTGTTTTCCTATTAGATATAATGGAGGTACATATAAATATATATGGCTTAATATTAGTTAGTGACTCTTGCTGGAGATGATATCCAAAACCTGCATCTCTTTTTTCAGTTACTTCTTTGACCTCATCCTCTACTGCTCTGCTCTTTGCTCAGTCTGCTGCAGCCACATAGGCCTCCCTGGTGTGTCTCTGGGCCTTTGTGCTTGTGGTGTTGGAACACGCTTTCCCTAGGTACCCACATGGCTCGTTCCCCCAATACTTTCTCCTTTCAGCTCAGATCTCATCAGCAAGGTCTGCTCTTACACCCTTTATGTAGTAGCATACTTAATTCTTCTTATAACCTCTGCTCCCTTGCAAACTCTGTTCTACATAACCTATTAACTTTTTTCGTAGTACTGTTACCAAAACATATATTTATTTGTTTTTGCTTATTGTCTGTCTTCTTTCCCTAGAATGAAGCTTTGTGGGGCCATGGATTCTGCTTTGTTCTTGCAGTGGATCCTCAGTAAACATTTGCTGAATGAATGATAAAATGATTGAACAGATGAGTTATTGCACATAAAGAGGATTTCAAAATTACTTCCTTCTTTACTTCAGACTGAGACAGGACTCACTAACACATTTCCAGAACAGAATGCAAATACTTTCACGTTCAGCATCTCTTTCTATTATTTGCTTTTACATCTTTTCTATTACATTTTAGAGTCTTTGGGAGTTGGTGACCCTGTTGTATTTATTTCTATATCATTTCCTTCCATCCTCCACTCATTCTCTCAGTACTGGGTAACACATAGTGGGCTCTCATACTTCCATTAAGCAGAACAAACGGACACAACAAGCATAGCTTTTTTTGTTGTCTGACCTAGTCAGGGAGTGTCACAGAACTGTGACATTAAATTTGAGATGGTAATGCTATATATACCATACATATTTTCAAGTATTAAAAAAAATCTGTTGAGTAGTTCGGGGTGTTTCTCTTCTTGCTCATAGAAATATCTAAATACATTTCATTTCCCAACCCCTGCTCCTTAGCCTCAGGCACTGTAAAGCTAGAGCTTCTGAGTCTTCTGCAAAAGAAAAGTTTCTGAATTATGTCAGCGTTGAAAAGTTGGTGGGATCTGTGTTTAGCTTTCTTTAAAAAGCAATTCTGAGAGGCAACATTTCTTTGATGAGCCATTATGAGCCACCCTTTCTCAAGTGAGATTCTCTGAAGAAGTGTTTAAATGTTAGCCTCATTTTTGTAAACGTATGCACAGTAGCTCTTTCATAGAACGAGAATGATTTTCCTGGATCAAAGATTTGCTTGAAAATCGTTCTTTTATTAATGGTGAAGTGTCTATTTTGTTACAGTGAAATTCTAAGAACTCACTATAGAAATTAATAGATACATTTTTTAAAAACCCAAATGCATTGTGCTTCCTATGTAAAAATGACGCTTTGGACCTTGCATCAGTGTCTTTGGCACTTTGAGCTGTTTTGTCAACAATGCTATTGAAGCCACCTGTGAAAGATGGCTGCCTGGGGCTGGGATGTAGGTGCTGGTCTTCCTAAAGAGTAGATGTATGTTTGAATTTAATTGCTAAAAGCTGGATGCATGCCTGGGAGACATTCAGGAAAACTGCTTCTTGCCACTTTCTAGTTATGCCTGTCATTTATTCTTTCTGGATTTCATCTCTACAGAAAAAGTGTTTAAAAAATTCCAAGATCCTAAATAGTTAGACATCTAAGTGTTTTTGGGTTTCAGACTCCCCAAAGCAACTTTATCAATCATATCCATAAATTTCCAACTTTCAATATGCCCTAACTAGAAGATTAAATGATAGTTTTGTAATGATGAAAGTAATTACCTTAAGAGTATGCATAGGCTGTCCCATAATATATGTCAGTTTACTGAAAGCGACTATGTATTTGACTTGTTTGCTTTTACTCTAAAGAATGGCTGTAATAACCTGTTGGATCATGCAGCAAAGAGCAACTGTAACAGGATCCTCTTCCTGTTGACAGAAGGTCAACGTGGCTGTTCTTGCTGTGCTGACTGACATCTCTGTTCTGAGTAATAATTAGGTATCTTTATACCTTTGCTTGCTTCATCAGAAACATTCATTATTGACTGAGGCAGAAGAAGTGGAGGCCACACCTGAAGGTTGGGGACATGTTTCCAGGGACATTATCGGACTATCAACAATTTTGCCATCTGTTCCTCATCATTTACAACAGTTCTCATCTGTTTGTTTGCTTGTTTTTAAAGGGGAATGAGCAACTCAAGGACCACATTATTTTTTCAGAGCCTTGGATTTTTATTTTCTGAGGCCGTCTTAGACTGCCCTTGTACAAAGGCTGTGAGTGAATTCAACTTTTCAGAAATGCAAAATGCAGTTTGGGGTCTATTTCATGTCTTAAGTCACTTGGCTCAATTTATCTCCCTGCCCCAACATGTCAATATCTATACAGTTATTTTTGTAAACTTACCCTTATAAAAGTACATAATGAAACTGATACCATAATGTCTCATCAGTAAATCTCTAAGGTGGTGATAAGGACCTTTAATGATCCACTAAACATGCCAGGTACCAGATGAGTCCAGGAACGTGATACCTAACTGTACTCAGTTACCCAGGACAGAAACCTGGCTATCATCCTTGACACATTCCTCTCCTGTACTCCCCACAACCCAATAATCCCCAAGTCCTGTTGGCTTGTCCTCCTGCACATGCATTGAAGTGACTCTCATCATCTCTATGTCAATTATTATAGTCATCATTTGGGTCTTAACCCCTACTCTCATAGTCTCAGTGCCCTTTCAGTTAATCTTCCAAACTAAATTAAAAACTAAACTTTCTAGAGTGCAAAACAGTTTCTGTCATTGTACTATTTAAAGTCTCTACATAGATTGTGATCACCATCAGAGAATAGTTCCTGGCACATAATAGGTGCTCAGTACACACTTGTTAAATGAAAAAAAGAATCCTTTAAGAGAAAGCCCAGGATTCTTAGCATGACCAATAAAACTGCTACTTCTATACTATGTATTCCACCTATGGTATACAAGGGGGTTTTTAGGTAGTTCACTAACAGATATATCTACTTTAGTGTTTATGTATTTATTTTTTATGAGTTGCTATCTGTTATTGACAAAGGTTGCTGATTTTCCATTTATAGAGATGTTATAAAATGTACTTTTTACATAAACATCTTAGGTTATGATAGCAACTTCACTTAAAGAAAGAATATTAAATAAAGGGCAAAAAAGGTGAAATGGGGCCAAGGCCAATATTGAGAAGCCAGCACAGTAATCATAGCCCCCTTCCACTGAGTTGTAATTATTTGCTCACATATTTGTCTTCCCTACTAGACCATGAGTTCCCTTTCACAAGGTGGCCATGTGGGAAAAGAAAACTATTCTCTGAGTGAATGAAATCAAGCAAATTCAATTTGGATAATGCCAGGACAAGAGCCTAGGATAATGGTAGTATTTAGACAAAATGGCAATGTCAATAAAGACAGCGTCTTCAATATCCAACCTTTGAAGTATTTCAGTGGACTATTTAGACATGCTTTTTCGAAACTGGTTCAAAACAAGTTTTTTAGGCAGTATATACAAAATACCAAATGGTTTCAGTGGAAAGTGAACAATTCAAATATTTGAATGGTTAGCTTTCATACTATATACTAAACACCCAAATCATAGAAACCATTTAGAAGATTGAATCTTTAGCTTATACCATAGTTTTCCTCTTTTAATCTCTATTTGTGATAAGCATATATGGTTGGTTCTTTTTAACTAAAAATTGTTCTATAAAATAGTAGTTCTGAATTCTACAAAGTAGATTAAAAGTGAAAACACAAGATGCAGACAAGATGTTTTTCAAAGTGCTTTTGCTTGTGGATTTCATTTGCTTTCACTGCTGTTTTTTTCCCTTCTCCAAATTCATATAGACTTGCAGGGTACAAGAGCTCAAGGGATCTTGCTGATAGTCTGACGTTCTCATTTGGTCAGTAAAAACACTGGTGTGAGAGAAGTTAACATGCCTGTGCTTGAACTGACCTCCTTCCTTAAGTGGGTAGTCTCTGTTAGCCTTATTAAATGAGCTGAATGAAGACAGGTATATATAGAGCTCTGAACATTTTTTCCCTTAATGGTCCATTTCTGTAAACAGGTTACTTTCCAGAATTTCTTCAGCATATCACCATGCTATGATGATGGTATGCGACTATAAAACTCTTCTAGTTGCAGAATTTACCAAAAAGTAGGTCTTTCTAGCAACTTTACCATAGGCATTGAATCAGTGAATCAGTGAAGTAAGAGGCAGAAATTTGCTGTCAAAAGAGGGTCTTACCTACTAGAGAATGGACTTGAGGATACGGGGAGGGGGAAGGGTAAGCTGGGACAGAGTGAGAGAGTGGCATGGACATATATACACTACCAAACGTAAAATAGATAGCTAGTGGGAAGCAGCCGCATAGCATAGGGAGATCAGCTCAGTGCTTTGTGACCACCTAGAGGGATGGAATAGGGAGGGAGGGAGGGAGGGAGGGAGATGCAAGAGGGAAGAGAGGGGGCTTCCCTGGTGGCGCAGTGGTTGAGAGTCCGCCTGCCGATACAGGGGACACGGGTTCGTGCCCCAGTCCGGGAAGGTCCGGGAAGATCCCACATGCCACGGAGCGGCTGGGCCCGTGAGCCATGGCCGCTGAGCCTGCGCGTCCGGAGCCTGTGCTCTGCAACAGGAGAGGCCACAACAGTGAGAGGCCCGCGTACCAAAAAAAAAAAAAAAAAAAACAGGGAAGAGATATGGGGATATATGTGTATGTATAGCTGATTCGCTTTGCTGTAAAGCAGAAACTAACACACCATTGTAAAGCAATTATACTCCAATAAAGATGTTAAAAAAGGGGGGGGGTCTTAATGGACAACTCCATCAATTTCTGTAAGGTGCTAGGAAGAAACCTAATACAGCTCTTGTTGAATAAATATAAGAATTATTACTTTCTTAAAAGAGTCAAGTGATTTGGAAATACGATTCACTCTCTGATCTGGTAGGAAAACTGCTCTCAGGAATATTTCATGGTTTAGGTTAAGACATTTATTTCCATTAAAGAATTTCAGTTGACATATTTTAAATACAGTATCACTGAAGTGAGTTCAAGGTCCCAGAAGTGTTTTTGAGAAGTGGACAACAGTGTATTTATCTAGAACTCTTCCTAACTGGGTAACTTGGACCATGATGTAGAACTGGGTGTTTTACTGGGGGCCTGTTAAGCAGCTGCTCACGGCTTTCTTGGTTTACTCTGCTTTTCCATCTGTTTTACCTGTTTCTATTTCTGAATAATTTATTTTGCCATCTGCATAAACAGAACACCTGGCTGAAGGCTAACTCTTACACCTAAATAATTTAGAGAATATAACCTCTTTAGTCTTTATTGGATAATGTAATGACTTTCAAGAACAAAGCCCTTAAATAAATAACTCTTAGGTACATTCCTAGTGTTTTAATGATAACACTAATGGTTTAAAAGGTTCATATTAATCTATTTTTTAGATTAAAAATTGCCTCAAAATTTTGTTTTTATTGTTTTCGTTAAGATATCAATGCTAGCAGTTGTTTTGGCTTTTATGTTTCTTGCTGGTGTGTTTTCTATGTCTTCATTTACAAGAATCATTGTTTGTAGATGATTATGACTTTATCATATCCTAACTAAAAAGCTGCTCAACTTTTGACTGCCTGTGAGAAATAGCAGTAAATTCATGTGCTTTTTACAGCTTAGTTCAGTAAATGCTTAGTTCTCTATTAGCAGATACATATGGCATTACATAAGAAACATTTCATCCTGGATGATTTCTGCTTTTGCTGAGGTTATCTTGGTGAAGCAATTATTTTAAGTGTTTTTTCACTGTGAAAGGAAACTCAGTTGTGGCACAAATTTGTGAACTGAAGTCAGGCACTCAAGTTGAACTTCTACAGATCAATTTATTAATAAATAATCTTATGAACTCTCAGTCATTCTAATTTCAGTTGACAACAAGAATGAAAGTATCTTATATCAAATCTCTTCTTAGCTGCTTGCTAGCTGAGTGACCTTAGGTGATTTACCCAAACTTTCTGGGCCTTGGTTTCTTCATTTGTTAAACAGTGATAATAATACTTATCCTATAGGCTTTTGTTAAAGTGCAGCATGTATAGCATTTAGGTATTGAATAAATGATACCTCTATTTATTATTCAAATTGAATAAATATTTAAGAATGGGTTATTCTGAATATCTTAGGTAAATAAGATTTAAATCGTTTTTTAAAATTAATAATTTTGACAAAATTCGAAAGTGTTTTACACCATTCCTTTAATTTTTATTCAGAATATACTGAACGTAAGTTTGATTAAAAAAGTATGGTTATCAATGTAAACAATAACTGTACTCTATATGCTATTTACTACCTGTATAGAATAATTCAGCAATATTCACAGGCTAGTTAAGATACAGATTACTGTTTTTCCTGCTGTTACTGGCCCTGGATAATTTTCCCTTTTGAAGTTTTAGGTTTACTTTTTTAAATTTTATATCTTCTCCCTGGCTAACAGCTGTCTTTCCTTGCTGTAGCTTATAGGTTTGCCTGTAGCAGTTCCTCTCTCTCATTTTAATTTTCTGCTTATAATCTATTACAGGTTTGGAACACAAAGTTCTAAGGGATGGGTTTTCTTATGTGTATGTTTTAGAAGAATTTTGAGACATTTTGTTATTCATTGCCCAGTGGTTGTCAATTTGTGCTAGATAGTTTATTTCTGAATACTCAGAATGTATTGGCTTGAAAATTTACTATTCCACAGAGGCACTAAATTGTTTATTATATAAAGATATGGTTATTATATCAACTAGGAAAGAGAAATAGCAAATTCTCATTTAACCCAATTTTAAACACTTTTATAATTCAGATAACTAGAATAAGGCTAACAAAATCACAAGTCAAGAAGAAAGTTTAAGTTATGCTTGATACAGTTTTTTTATTGTATCTGAATTTATAGTATTCATATTTTTTGAAAAATGTTCATATTCATTGTGGAATTCCTACTATGAGGCAGGCAATGTGTGATGTGATGAAAATACCAAAGGAATAAAAGATGTTTTGTATCTTTAAAACGTCAGCCTGGTGATGGCAGGATTGGGAGGAGGGAGGGCAGAGAGATAAACAAACAAAGTGTAGTATGAACTAGATACAAGTATGTGCATAACATAATTGAGGGCACAAAGGCAAGAATGATTCATTCTCCATTGTGGGGCCCGAGGAAGGAGGAGCACAGATGTAGAAATAGGCTTCCAGAGGACGTGAGATGTGCCTTAAATAATAATTTACTGTTCTTAAGTCCATCAGTCTGTAAATTGTATGTACAGACTGATGTGGTAAATTTAGAGGTTGAAGTGGTAGCTTAAACCATAGTTCATATAGCAAAAGTAACAACAAATAGTTGCTATGGCTGGAAGGTAGGGTGTGTGTGTTGGGAATGGAGTAGTAGACAGATGAGACCATAAAGGTGGATCTATCATGAAGGACCAAAGCTGTGCCTAGAAGTTTTCATTTTATTCTGAAGCAGTGGGAGTCATGAAAGGCTTTAATCAGGCAACTAATATGATCAGATTTTCACTTTCCAAAGATGCTTCTGATGTAGTGTGTGAATGGAATGAAGCAAAAATAGAAGCAGAATGACAGATAATGGAGCTACGGCAGTAGTCCAAGAAAGGAATCATGCATCTTGAACTCAGGAAGTGAGAATAGAAGGATGGGTGGATTTGAGAGGTATTTAGGAGGTAGGAATCAACAGGACTTAAGGACTGATTAGATTTCGGAGGGTAAATGGGGATGGAACTTGTGAGGAAACCTCAGAGATGTAGAGTTAAGGACAACTCCCAGGTTCATGGCTGGAGTGACTGGGGGGCTGTGATACCTTTGACTGTGATGGAAAATAGAGGAGAACAAACTTTTTTTTTTTTAACATCTTTATTGGAGTATACTTGCTTTACAATGTTATGTTAGTTTCTGCTGTATAACAAAGTGAATCAGCTATATGTATACCTATATCCCCATATCCCCTCCCTCTTGCGTCTCCCTCCCACCCTCCCTATCCCACCCCTGTAGGTGGTCACAAAGCACCAAGCTGATCTTCCCATGCAATGCAGCTGCTTCCCACTAGCTATCTATTTTACATTTGGTAGTGTATATATGTCCATGCCACTCTCTCACTTCGTCTCAGCTTACCCTTCCCCCTCCCCGTGTCCTCAAGTCCATTCTCTACATCTACGTCTTTATTCCTGTCCTGCCCCTAGGTTCATCAGAACCATATATTTTTTTTAGATTCCATATATATGTGTTAGCGTACGGTATTTATTTTTCTCTTTCTGACTTACTTCACTCTGTATGACAGACTCTATGTCCATCCACTAGAGAACAAACTTTACAATACATTCAGTTTGGGAGATACAGAATTTGAGACACTTGTGGTCTAATTGGGTGCCTAATGCAGTATGCAGCTAGTATACCAGTTGGATAAACAGATGTGTATTACATTATGAAAGATCAGTGTTAAAATATATAGCTAACCAATAGCAAGATTCATCTAGTCAGTATTAGAAGCTAATCATACAGTGAAATAGACAAGGGAAGAATGAGTGGAGATATCATACAGAAGAATTCCAGGGGATTTCTTGTTCAAATAGTTCAACTCCCAAGTCTTTATGGCAGAAGATGGCACTTGAGGTATTTTTTGCTACCCAGATGTGGTTCTGAACTTCTTGAGGCTGCCACAGGAAAATAATGAAAAGGCAAGGGTATATCTTGAAAACAATCAAAGATGTTCTGGTTGGCTGTTCAAAAGAAGAGTCCATGCAGAATATGCGGTAATGCTGATACTGCAGCCCCAGCATGATAGATGTATATCTATATGTATATCCATATCCATATTTATATAGATATGCATGCATATATAGATATACAGAAATGGGTAGGTGGACATATGTGAAGAAAGCACTATGATGTAGGGATGATTTTAAGATATTCGCAGTGAAAGTCTCCAGAAGGGTAATATCAGAAAGGGAATAAAAAGTAAAATCCTGATAAAAGGATAAAAATTATAAAGATTAAGAGTCGGGGCTTCTCTGGTGGTGCAGTGGTTGAGAGTCTGCCTGCCGATACAGGGGACATGGGTTCGTGCCCTGGTCCGGGAAGATCCCACGTGCTGTGGAGCAGCTGGGCCCGTGAGCCATGGCCACTGAGCCTGCGCGTCCGGAGCCCATGCTCTGCAACGGGAGAGGCCACAGCGGTGAGAGAGGCCTGCGTACCACAAAAAAATAAAATAAAATAAATTAAAAAAAAAGATTAGGAGTCCAAGTGAAGTCACAGGGATGAACAAGTCAAGGCAGAAAGCAGATTTCCTAATTGAATCGTTCCATGGGCAATCTGAAGTGTTAAAAAGAGTAAGGAAAAAGGAGAAGGAATGGACACATCTGGGTATAACTGATACATAATGCTAGGGTGAAAACTTGGGTTTCTTCCACTAGTCTTGTTACTTTAAGTATTAAAAATCTCCTCTAAAGAAAAACAGAATCATTGAGCAGGTGTCCAGCACACATGGCAGCATGTTTCACTGGCTTATTGATCTATGACACAAAACTGTCATGTGGAATTTGTGCCTTTGACACATGTGTGTGTTTTACACACACTGCTCCTGAATGCTTGTCTATAGTTCTTATTAATAACAACCTTTTAGCTTTGGAGGACTCAAAGGAAGGTGGCTTCCTTGTGGGGAAAGACAAATATCTCCACTCTTCCCCTTATCAATCCTCTGGCTCTTGCTGTCACTGAGGATCGTCAGCTCAAGATGTAACACCAGACTTCCCTTTAGGTGATGGGTCTTTGAACATATATTTCCAGATGAGCCAGGGAGGTCTACCCAAGAATGCAAGGTGGCTGAAAGAAAACTGGAGAAGCGATTTTCTTTCTCTTCTTGTCTGAGCTGTCTTACTGCAGCCAGTGTCATGCCACACCAGAGGATAAGGATTGGAAGAAGAGAGAAGACAGAGATGCAGGCAGATTGCCTTCACTCACCTTCATGGATCTGTGGAGAGGTGCTATCATCTCTCTGTGGGTAGATAACAGACCATTTTCCTTTTTGTGACAGAGGAGGAGATTGGCTAGATATTCTACCATCATGAAATTAGCTTTTTTTTAAATTTAATTTTTATTTTATATTGGAGTATAGTTGATTTTCAATGCTGTGTTAGTTTCAGGTGTACAGCAAAGTGATGCAGTTATACATATGCATATATCCATTCTTTTTCAGATTCTTTTCCCACATAGGTTATTACGGAATATTGAGTGGAGTTCCCTGTGCTGTACAGTAGGTCCTTGTTGATTATCTATTTTATATATAGCAGTGTGTATATGTTAATCCCAAACTCCTAATTTATCCCTCCCCCACCTTTGGTAACCATAAGTTTGTTTTCAAAGTCTGTGAGTCTGTTTCTGTTTTATAAATAAGTTCATTTGTATCATTTTTTTTTAGATTCCACATATAAGTGATATCATATGATATTTGTCTTGCTGCGTCTTAACTTAGTATGATAATCTCTAGGTCCACCCAAGTTGCTACAAATGACATTATTTCATTATTTTTTATAGCTGAGTAATATTCCATTGCATATGTGTACCACGTCTTCTTTATCTATTCCTCTGTTGATGGACATTCAGGTTGCTTCCATGTCTTGGCTATTGTAAATAGTGCTACAATGAACATTGGGGGGCAAATTATGGTTTTCTCCAGATATATGCCCAGGGATTGCTGGGTCATATGGTAGCTTTATTTTTAGTTTTTTAAGGAACCTCCGTACTGTTCTCTATCTTGGCTGTACCAATTTATATTCTCATCAACGGTGTAGGAGGGTTCCCTTTTCTCCGCACCCTCTCCAGTATTTATTGTTTGTAGATTTTTTGATGATGACCGTTCTTACTGGTGTGAGGGGTGCTATTGTCTCTCTGTGGGCCAATAGCAGCCCATTTTCCCCTTTGTGACAGAGGAGGAGAGTGGCTAAGTATCCTACCATCCTGAAATTAGCTTTTAATTGAATTAGTAGTTGGAACCAAAACTGCTCATGGGTCTTGTGGTCATTGAGAGGTCTGTTAAGTCCTCTAGTTTATGTCATCTCTTTGGCATTTATCATTGCCTACCATGTACAGTTTTAAAGTTGAGATCTTTAGGCCCTAGAGTGTCTAAAACAATGCCTTGCACGTAATAAAAGCTCAATAAATATTTATTAAATGAGTGCATGAGTGAAGGATAAAGGCATATCTAATTATGAATGGCAGGATAATTTTGTGATGGCTGGAGGTCTATTTGATATTTATCTTTTCAATCAAATTTTTATCATTAAAATGATTTTTTATGTCTTTGTTAACTTCAGTGATTCCCTTGATGTTCCATATTAGAAATACAACAAATAATGACAAAGACATAATTTTACCTCACAGTGTCAATATTTAGGTTAGTCTCTTACATTTTAAAGGGGATGCTCCAAATCTTTTGCAAATTCCCCTCATTCTAAAGGAAAAATGGCTACTACAAAGTGATGTAGTCTTGTATTCTTCCACGCCTACTTTATTAACTGTATGACACATTTTATTTTCTTCTAGGATATTAATTATACATATTCACCTTTCCTTTTGTATTTAAAAGCCAAGGGTCAGGAACTTGAAAGGAAACACTTTATTACAATTACAGAATAGTGAGAAAATGCAATGGTAGAGACTAAAATCTATCATGGTATTTTGGCTTCCTGCCTTCCTTTAATTTTACAATGGGGGGAAAATCAAGGTGAGACTTGATTCCCTTTAGGAGTCCCTTTCCTGTGTGCTCAGTGTCTAGCCAAGAGAGAGACTGACAGAATGATAACACTCAATGCCAGGCTCCCTTGCCCACTCAAAGACCCTCCCTCAGGTATCAGTTGCTTGGCTGAGCTTTGAGGTCAACTAGACACCTCCCCTGAGACTCACCTGGCCTGAGGGATAGAGCAACCAGAAAACCCTCTCATGGAGGGCAGCTGTTATCTGAGCTAGGATCAAAGTCCCCCTCTGTACTCCAGAAAAACATCTTCCAAACTGGGTCTCTTTTTCCACTATTCGAATGAATGTTGAATGAGTCCCCAGGGACAACAGTTGCTTTGCTTAGGAACAAGCTGTCAGAAATACTGTGCAATAAAAGTTCACCTCCTTTGAAAATCCTTTATGTTTGAGCATTTTTATTCATTGCCTCAAGGCCCATCAGAAGTTAATCGAGAAATTAGGCGACAGGGAAATGTAGTGATTAATTTTTTGACCCTTTTCATTTGTGCTTCGAGTTTTGTTTTTCCTGAAGTATGACACTGCTTCACGCTGGAGTATTCACAGTATCCATGAAAGGCACTATGAGTATAAAAAGACATTGCTCAAACATTCAGTTATATATTTGGAAGCATTAAAGATAAGAAGTAACTTTCTTATTGATCAGATCTGGGTTGCAAAGTGATGAAGTTTCTTTTGCCTTATAACAAATCTTTTAGACCAGTCAATAATGGCGACCTTAAACTAGGTGACATGCATGTTCTTAATGGAAGTATGGTAGTCCAGAAAGTGCTGACCAGAGGGTCAGCATGAATCATTCATTTAGCAATTCCAGATTTACAGAGACTCAAATATATCCAACGTGTTGCTTCAGTTTATTGCTAAACAAATAAACAGCCCTGGAGTGTAAACATCAAAATCTGGGACAATGTATCATTTACTGTATATTTCTAGCAACTACCACAGGCTTGGAACACAGTAGAGGTAACATGAAGATCTCTTGAGATGAACTAGATTGAGCATAGCTTTGATTATGTTGTTAGAATTAGAGAACCAGTGAACTGAACTAGGGGTAAAAATGTTGTAAGGACAAAATATATACCTGGGCCAAGCAGAGAGAAAGAGCATTTGGAAGTACATTTTTTAGATGATGCACTTGGAATATGTCCAGTCTTTTCAGCATGAATATAATTTTGCTGACGTTGTAGTTATAGCCAGTTTTATTTGGTACATTTCAGGTTGCCAGTTTAAATTGATGTTTTTGGTAGCACTACCAGTGAGTAGGTGGGTGGGTCAGATATTTTAGTCATGGCACACACTATTGTACAGCCATCTGTTAAATTGAATGGATTATTTTGTTTATCAAGTTTCTTTGAATAGCAATTTCAGTTTTGTATCTTATTTCCTTCTTTGATGAGGGTATTGCCAGCAGATGCAAGCTACATATTGGCTTGAGTTTCTTGCAGTTCCCTGGCTAGCTTTTTTTTTTTTTTTTTTTTTTGCTGAGTTTTTTTCTTTTTCTTAGTACTTTTCTTCTCAACAAATGTGTCATTCTAAAGAAATACAGCATTTTGAACATAATCTCCTAAAATTAACAGCCTCACAAATTCTTTTAAGAAACATTTCTTATGTTTCCAAGGTCATTACCAATACCACAATTTTCTTTTTTTTCCCCTTTTTTTGTCTTTATTTCTTGGTGGTTCCCCTCCCCCAACCCCTTATAAATAGCTAGTTCTTTTTAAATAACAAATGCTTTGAGACAACCCACTCTGGACTAGAGTTTGTGTCAGTAGACCAGAACGCAAAACATCAGTATTAACCATTGAATCTGAATAACCTGGAAGTCAGATAAATCCAAAGAAGTATTATGGTAATCCTTGGCATTGTAGGGAACCAGGCACCTCTTGTCAAGACTACAAATCTGATGATGATGATAGTTAACACTTAACCAGCACTTGCTATGTGTCAAGTGTCATTCAGAATATCCATCTATCTATCTATCATCTATCTAGCCACTTAAATCTCTCAACAACACTGTAAGGTAAGTATTATTCCCATTTCACATCTGAGAAAAGTGAGGTTACAGTTACTTTAAGTATAGCCCCCAAATTCAGAGTAAATGGCAGTCAGGTTTCAAACCTAGGCAGGGTAGCTCAAAATTTTTCACTTTTAACTCTATGCTATATTGCATGTATTACACAATAAAGGAGGGAGACAATAGTACAGACATACTGTTGCTATAGTCCTGGACTTTAAGTTGCTCGGACTAGTGGAAGATCAGAATTGGAAACAGGTTAATGTAATACAAAGAGAATATAGAGGAAGGCTATGTGGGGATGGAGACTGCTTGAGGAAAGATCTCCGGAGATAGAAACCTGGCGAGCTGAGGGCTGAGTAGAAGCCCAGCAGGTGATTTCCAGGAGGGAGGAAGAACAAGATTGGAGGCAGAAAGTCAGGACACCATAGTGTGGATGTGAGGAGAGTAGTCCTCACATGTGGTATCACTGGAATATAAAGTGGGAATCTGGATGATGGCAGAAGATGAACGTAGAGAGGTAGGCAGGAGTTTAGTGGGAGGTACTTGATGATAGGTTGTCTCCAAGGTCAAGACAAGAGTGTTTAATATGGCCTGCCCTTGGCAATATGGAAAACACAAGGCTGTCAGCACCTGCTTCTCCCTCTTGTCTGCTGCCAGAGGGAAGACACAGCATGTGGAACTTGTGACCAGATGCTCACTGTTCAAAGCTGTCCTCCCCATCCTCGTTCCACCTCGGAGCTTGGTCCCTGATGCAGGGCTGTGCAGTGGGAGGGGAATGGCTGGCTCCTTTGTCTAAACTCCACATCAACATTTCACTTCTGACCGCACCACCCTCCTTTTGGAATACAGTCTTGAGACTGCATGTTGGTAATCTCCCTGCTTAATGACACTGAACCTTGAGTAAAGTTCATTTCTCCTTTTTTTTTGCTGGTGAAAAATCACTGTGATTATGTTGGATGAACATACATTCACTGGCCTGGTAGTTTGACTGAACTGGAAAATCAGCAAGAGTTAGCAATCTTGAGGAAGAAGCAAAAGGCTGAAGAATAAGAACAGGAGGGAGAGGTTTAAAAGACATTTTAAATGTGAGACACTGGCAAAAGCAAGATAGGGCAGTACTAAAAACAGATGATGGGACTTTAATATAGTTTAATAATGCCTTGTAGAGTTCCAAATACTGAGTTATTGTGGTTCCAAGAGGTTTTTTTTACCTTTACTTATGGCACTTAATATCCCGTTCCACTGTAATTAACACGTCTCTGTCACTAGACTGTGAGATCCTCAAGTCTGATCTTATTCCTCTTTCCATATCGCCAACAATTATCATAGTGCTTGGCACAACGTTATTACTCAATAAATGAGTGTTAAATAAAAAAACCAGTGGAGAGGTGCAGAGAGATGTGGGCCTCATTTGTGTAGGTTGGGGGTTGTGCAGAGAGAAACAGAGGGTTCAGGACAGAGGAAATATACAAAACAATCAAAATGATGCAAAAACAGATAAAGAATTAGATTTTATAGCCTCTAGTTGGTTTATCTTTATCTCTCTCTAAAATAAACATTTTTAGACTTTATTTTGGGGGGCAGTTTTAAGTTTACAGAAAAATTAAGCAGAAAGTACTGAGAGTTCCCATATACTCCCTCTCTGCCTTCCTCAGTTTCCCCTGTTAGTAATGTGTTGCTGTGGTACATTTGTTATAACTTATGAACCAATATTGATACATTATTATTAACTAAAGTCCATAGTTTACATTGGGATGCACTCTTTGTGTTGTGCAGTTTTATGGGTTTTGTCAGAAACATAACGTCACGTATCCAACAGTACAGTATCATAGAGAATAGTTTCACTGTCCTAAAAATCCCCTGTGCTCCACCTATTCATCCCTTCCCCTTTCCCCTAAACTCTGGAAACCATTGATTTTTTTAAACTGTTCCTATAGTTTTGCCTTTTCCAGAATGTCATATGGTTGGGATCATACAGTATGTAGCCTTCTCACACTGGCTTCCTGTACTTAGCAATGTGCATTTAAGATTCCCCCATGTCTTTTCATTGCTTGACAGTTCACTTCTTTATATTGCTGAATAATATTCTAATATATGGAAATACCATGGGTTGTTTATTCAGTCACCTATTAAAGGACATGTATGTTCCTTCCAGGTTTTGGCAATTATGAATAAAACTGCTATAAACATCCATGTGCAGGTTTTGGTGTGAATGTAAGTTTTCTACTCATTTGGGTGAATATCTAGGCGTGTGATTGCTGGATCATATGTTAAGACTAGGTTTAGCTTTGTAAGAAACTGCCAAACTGTCTTCCGAAGTGGCTATACCTGTTGCTCCACATCCTCACCAGTATTCAATGATGTCACTGTTTTGGATTTTCTCCATTCTGATAGGTATGTGGTAGTATCTTGTTGTGTTTTAATTTGCAGTTCCCTCATGGCGTATGATGTGGAGCATCTTTTCCCATGCTTGCTTGCCTTCTGTGTATCATTGTTGGTAAGGTGTTTGTTCAGATCTTTTGCCCATGTTTTATTGGATTGTTTGTTTTCTTATTGATGAGTTTTAAGAGTTCTTTGTATATTTTGGATACAAGTCCTTTATCAGCTATGTGTTTGTAAATATTTTCTCCCAGCCTGTGCCTTGTCTTTTCATTCTTTTAACAGTGTCTTTTGCAGAGTAGAAGTTTTTAATTTTAATGAAGTACAGCTTACCAATTTTTTTCTTTCATCAATTGTGCTTTTTGTATTGTACCAGAAAATTCATTGCCATACCCAAAGTCACCTAGATTTTCTCTTATGTTATCTTCTAGAAATTTTATACTTTTGTATTTTATATTTAGGTCTATTATTCATTTTGAGTTAATTTTTGTGAAAGGTGTGAGGTCAGTGTCTAGATTCATTTTAAACTAACCTATTTGGTTGTTCTTTTGTTTGTTTTACTGTCCTTGTAATATTGGTTCTGTTTTTTGGTGCAAGCCTATTCCTCCCTGATTGAGTAAGTCTGTTTGTTTCTAAAATATGATATGATCTTCAACAGGCTAATATATTTTATTAGCCTCATCATTTTACTTCCCAAAGGCTCTGTCATGAAATGTGTCTGTTTGAGTAATACACTTAATCTCTTTTTTTCTTGCATTTTCTAAGATGTAAAAATGGGGGCAATCTTAAATATTGGACAGGTAGTGAAAGGATTAAATACCAGAGCTTAAGGGATGAGAATTTTATTTACTGAACACTTACTATATTTTGGGCACAGTTCTAAGAATTTAAACATATCTCATCTAGTTCTTAAAGTTGTCTCTTGGAAGTGTTTATTCCCATTTTGTCAGTGACGAAGCACAAAGCTCAGAGAAATTCCAAAAAGAGGAACTAGAATTTGAAACCAGATTTGACCAACACCAAAGTGTCTGCTCACTTTTTATTTGCCCATACCATTTTCCTCTCAGGGACTCAGAAGGAAAGCTTGGAAAGAACTCATCTTTCCTTGAGCTGAAACTTAGAAGGTTTTGGAGGTTGTGTTAGATTTTTGTCAAAAGAAGGGAGAGGAATAAGACAGAAAAGAAATTATTGTAATGGACCTCACAAATATTCATTCATTCACGCATTCAAACAGCATTTACTGAGCAGCCACTATGAGTTAGGCATGAGCAGCCACTGTGAGCATTTAGTGAGGAGAAAGTGACTGTGGTCTAGGGCTTGGGGCGGGGGGCGCTGGACTCAGGACACTGTCCTCATCTACCTCCAGCAGAGGCTCTGCTTCATCCTATGGAAGTAATGTCAATCCTTAGTGCAGAGTTGAAGAACCCCAGACTGGAAAATGCCTGAGCCTTTGCCACCATAGAAGCAGATTTCCAATAGGTAGTGAAGATGAGCACAGACCCCTATGCCTAGGGCAGGTGATCGCAAGAAGCCTGGGTTCCCCCCTTCCCCCACTTTTTTTTTTCTTTTGGTTTATTTTTGGCTGTGTTAGTCTGTTTCACATCAGAATTTTTCTACTTTCCGTTCTTCTGGGCACCACACAGAGGACTGCTTATTTGTCAAATGGATACAGGTCTGTGTTGGTTAATTTTATGGGTCAATTTGGCTGGACTAAGGGATGCCCAGATAGCTGACCAAACGTTATATCTGGGTGTGTCTGGGAGGATGTTTACCAAAGAGATTAGCATTTGAATTGGGAGACTGAGTAAAGAGGATCGTCCCCACCAATGCAGGTGGGCATCTTCCAATCCACTGAGTGCCTGAACAGAACAAAAAGGCAGAGAGTGGGAGAATTTCCTCTCTGCTTGAGCTGGAGCATCTATCCTCTCTCTGGCCCTTGATCTTTGATGCTCCTGGTGCTCAGGCCTTTGTACTCAGACTGAATTATGCCACTGGCTTTTCAGGTTCTCCAGCTTGCAGATGGCAGATCATGGAACTTCTCAGCCTCTATAATTGCATGAGCCAATTCCTATAATAATTTATATACATGTATGTGTGTGTGTGTGTGTGTATCATTGATTTCAGGAAATGCCCTAATGCCAGATAGATAGATTTTTTTTTGTAGGGTATCCTCCTGCTCTCTCAAGTCCTTACCTTTGCTGGCCCTGTGTTATTGAGGTACATCCTCTGGAGCTTATGAGGCTGAGATTCCCATCATTTTTTTGTTCTAAGGAACATAGACTATATACAAAAAATTCTTTTCATTTCTTATAACTTTTTAATTATTCATATATATTATAAAATCTTAGGAAAATGTAAGAAATTTAAAAAGAACATAAAAATGTCTATATTCCAGCCCAGAGAATACTATTTGTTGATATGTACTTACTCCAGACTTTAGACAAACTCTCATACATATATGCCATACACATAATTTCTATTTTCATATTTTAAATTAATTAGGATAATTAAGTAGAAATACTGTTTTTGCACTGTTCTTTTTTGATAGAAAATTATTTCCATTTACACGGACAATCCAACCTAAGCACACAGTTGAATTGGCCCTGACTGGCTGTTTCTTTCTACATATTTGAGATTTCTGATTACTCAACCCAGTCCTCCCTGGGCATATGAGTAACTCGAAACCCTCTCCTTCTAGACTAGCTTTAAGTAGTCATAATAAAACATGGATCTGAATAAATAAAACTCGAGAACTGGAGGGAAGAAATTGGAGGAGCAGAACTTGAAAAAATAATGATAATTCTTGAGAGCTGACTACTGCAGATCATTGTCCTGCAGGCTTTACCTGGTTGTTTTGAATAATGCTGCTGTGAATATTCTTATACAAGTGATTTATTTATGGGCATATGTTTTAGTTTCTTTTGAGTAAATATCTAAAGGTGGAATTGCTGGGTTCTTTTTCCAAAGAAGTTGTACCATTTTACACTTTCACCAAGAATGTGTAAGAAACAGCGCTGCTCCACAACTTCACTAACATTTATTGTTGTTGGTCTTTTATCATCCTGGTGGGTATGTAATGGTATCTCATTTTGATTTGAATTTGCATTTCCCTCATGACTAATGATGATGAACACCTTTTTGTGTGCTTATTGGCCTTTCATATATCCCTCTTTTGAAATGTCTATTCAAGTTTTTTGTCTATTTTTTAAAATGGGATTGTCTTTTTATTATTGAATTGTAGGATTTCTTTATATATCCTCTGCCAGATATATGTTCTGTGACTATTTTCTTCCAGTTTGTAGCTTGTCTTTTCATTTTCTTAATAGTATCTTTTGATGAGAAGTTTTAAATTTTGATGAAGCTTAACTTACCTTTTTTTTCCTTTTATGATTATTGATTTCTTTTACCCGACTGAGAAGACTTTGCTAATCCCCACATCATGAAGATATTCTGCTATATTTTCTTCTAAAAGCTTTGTGATTTTAACTTCTACATTTTGACTTATGATCTGTCATGAATTAATTTTTGTTATGGTATGAAGTAGTGGTTTAAGTTTATTTTTTTATGTGAATATCCAGTTTTTCCAGCACCATTTATGAAAAGAATCTCCTTTCCCTATTGGGTTGCTTTGGTGCCTTTGTCGAAAATCAAATGACAGTTGTGGGGGTCTATTTCTGGGTGATTTACTTGGTTATCTGTTTTAATCCTATGTTATGCTGTCAAGAGATTGAATAAAATGTCCTCCATGATGCTGGGAACTTTGGTAAATGTAAAATGTGAAAGTGAATTGGGGGAACAGATAAGACAGTGGGAGAGAGGAAGAGAGAGTGAGATTGACAGAGAAAGGGAATAAAGTCAAAAAATTAGATAAACAGCTGGCTTCTTGTTTCAACAAAAAGTAATTTATATTTTGTTCTACAATAAGCTGTAATGAGCAACAAAATCAAATTGATCGTAACAGGAAGAGTCTCTAGGTGTTCTTTTGTTTTTGTTTTAATGTAATTGCTAAAAGGCGGGAAAAGACTTCTATTCAGTTGATTAGGATTAATTCTATAGTGGGAAAGGGTTAGGCTAATTCTTCTTACTTGTTTGCATTTCAGTGATAGTGGACATAAAAACTAAATACTGGGTTTCATCCTCTCCTGCTGAAATGGACTCTATGGCCTATGGAGTCGATGGTATAAATATATTGAACATTGAGACTAACTTGCTTTCCTGAACCCCAAACACCAAATTACATCTGGAGGTATAGTAAAAAGGCTGCAGGGCTTCCCTGGTGGCGCAGTGGTTGAGAGTCCGCCTGCCGACGCAGGGGACACGGGTTCGTACCCCGGTCCGGGAAGATCCCACATGCCGTGGAGCGGCTAGGCCCGTGGGCCATGGCCGCTGAGCCTGCGCGTCCGGAGCCTGTGCTCCGCAACGGGAGAGGCCACAACAGTGAGAGGCCCGCATACCGCTAAATAAATAAATAAATAAATAAATAAATAAAAGGCTGCAAACTGCTTTAAGGTTATGAAATTAGACAGATGTTTTGGTGTATTTCTCACCTCTCATCACTTCCTTCTTTTTATAAGACTTAAATTCTCTCTTCCTTCCAAGTTTGCCTTTTTTTTTTTAGCCACACTATTGAATATATAACTGGTCCTCTATTCCACTCAGCTCTTCACATTATAAATAAAGAACATGGTGTTATTACATTTTAATTGTTGCTCTTTGCATGGTGATCTGATTATATTGTTTTCTTCTTTTTACTAAATTGCTTAAAGTCTACCACAGTAGTTCTTTTGCCTGGTTTTATCGTAGATAAAGAGCTTTCCCTCTGGCTTTTCACACTGATTATTTTACTGGTGAAATTTGTGATAGCATACCTTACACCTTCTTTTGTTTTTAAGTCTACAACTCAATCCCTTGCTTTCTTGTTTTCTTTTTTCTTTTTCTTCCCTCTTAGTAGACTTTTCCTGAAACTCTCTGTCTACAGGTTTATGCAGATAGCTTGCAGTCTGAGCTTGGTGATTGAGATCATATCACTCTTGGCCGAGTGTTGTACCATAACAGACATCTTTGGGTAGAAAGTAGAAGCAGTGGTGAGACAACATTAAAGACAGACTTGGCAACGCAAACAACAATTTCAGAGAAATTTGATTCCTGTGGAGCTACCCTGGAAAGCTAGTTCCAAATGATTTCTTTCACTGCTTGCCGAAATGAAACGTTTGCCATGAGAAGCTGGTTCCCACAGCTAGTGTATGCAATCGTTTCTGTTTTGCAAAGTATATCCCTTCGCCAAATTTTAAGCAACTTATTTTATTTTGTCTTTTATATGAAACTCTGGCTACCAGTATCTCAGATCGCTGCTTTGGGTGGTATTGCTGGACAGCTATCAGCTTCTAGAATGTGTATAACTTATAAAAATTATGATTCTTGAATTGCATCTAGATAATAAGGCCCCTCCTCATTTCTATGATTATAAGATCATATTTAACTAGGACTACTGATTTTGTTTTACTCTATTAAGCAAGACAGCTACAAACAGAGGCAAAAGCATAAATAGGAAGAGTTTGTTTTGGAGACACTAATCTTTGGCCATATTCTTCCTCTGCTGACTCTTTATCTCAGGTATATTAGTTTCTTAGGGCTGCTGTAACAGCATGCCACAAACTTAAAGCCACAAACTTCTGTGGCTTAAACAACAGAAATTTATCATGTCACAATTCTGGAGGCTAGAAGTCCAAAATCAAGGTGTTGGAAGGGTTGTTTCCTTCTGAGGGTCATGAGGGAGTGATCTGTTCCAAGCCTCTCTCCTTGGCTTGTAGATGGTGTTCTCCCTGTGTCTTCACTTTGTCCTCACTCTGTTTGTGTCTGTCTCTGTCCAAATTTCTCCTTTTTATAAGAACACCAGTTAGATTAGATTAGGGTCCACCCTAATGACACCACCTTAACTAATTACATCTGCAATGACCCTATTTCCCAATAGGGTGACATTCTGAGGTACTGGGATCAGGACTTCACCATATGAATTTGGGAGGTGTGTGTGGGGGGGTACACAAATCATCCCATAGCATCAGATATCCAGTTTTCTTACTTTTTTTTCTCTTCCTTCCTCATCACACGAAAACCTCCAATACATTCAGGAGATGATAAATCATAGTTTGAGGTGTTACACCTCCCAAGAATACTTACATTATCTTGAAGTCTTAAATTTAATAAAACTGGTGGGAGAGGACACCAGGCAGGGTATATTTTGGGTTATTTAATTTTTATTAATTAGTTGAATGATTAATTGCTTAATTTTGCAAGGAAGGGGTCAAGTGTAAGGGATAGGGGATGTGGTACTTTCCAGGAGAATCTTATTAGGTGGCCACTTGCCTATTTCACCCAAGCATGGGACTGTCCATAAGAAGAGCCTTCCCTCAACTGTTTTAGGGGAAGAACATAGTGTTTAGAAAGTACATTTGGAAATGTACATTGGAAAGTACAAAGCAGTGTTTCTTAACATGTAGACTCTGGACTACCTCCTTCAGAATCATCTTTTAAATTGCAAATTCCTGGGCCCACTCCAGGCCTAAGGAACCAATGTCTCTGAAGGTGCTGTCTAGGACCTTTCTAACAAGTATCCCAGATATCTATCGGACTTCCGGGTAAGATGGCGGAAGAGTAAGACGCGGAGATCACCTTCCTCCCCACGGATACACCAGAAATACAGCTACACGTGGAACAACTCCTACAGAACACCTACTGAATGCTGGCAGAAGACCCCAGACCTCCCAAAAGGCAAGAAACTCCCCACATACCTGGGTAGGGCAAAGCGGAGAGATTCCCGCACAGAGGATCGGTGCCGAGCGGCACTCACCCGCCCGAGAGGCTTGTCTGCTCACCCGCCAGGGCGGGCAGCGCTGGAAGCTGAGGCTCGGGCTTTGGTCAGAGCGCAGGGAAAGGACTGGGGCTGGCGGGGAGAACTCAGCCTGAGGGGGGCTAATGTGCCACGGCTAGCCGGCAGGGAGTCCGGGAAAACTCTGGAGCTGCCGGAGAGGCAAGAGACTTTTTCTTCCCTCTTGGTTTCCTGGTGCGCGAGGAGAGGGGATTGAGAGCGCTGCTTGAAGGGGCTCCACAGACGGGCGCGGGTCGCGACTGAAAGCGCGGAGCCCGGTGACGGGCGTGGGACGCTGGGGCTGCTGCTGCCGCCGCCGGGAAGCCTGTGTGCGAGCGCAGGTCACTGTCCACACCGCCCTTCCGGGAGCCTGTGCAGCCCGCCACTGCCGGGATCCCGGGATCCAGGGGCGGCTTCCCTGGGAGAACGCACGGCGCGCCTCGGGCTGGTGCAACGTCACGCCGAACTCTGCCGCTGCAGGCTCGCCCCGCACTCCGTGCCCCTCCCTCCCGCCCGGCCTGAGTGAGCCAGAGTCCCCGAAGAGGCTGCTCCTTTAACCCTGTCCTGTCTGAGCGAAGAACAGACGCCCTGCGGCGACCTACACGAAGAGGCGGGGCCAAATCCAAAGCTGAGACCCAGGAGCTGTGAGAACAAAGAAGAGAAAGGGAAACCTCTCCCAGCAGCCTCAGAAGCAGCGGATTAAAGCTCCACAATCAACTTGATGTACCCTGCATCTGTGGAATACATGAATAGACAACAAATCATCCCAAATTGAGGAGCCAGGAGTCAGTGCTGTGCCTCTGAGGTGGGAGAGCCAACTTCAGGACACTGGTCCACAAGAGACCTCCCAGCTCCACATAATATCAAACGGCGAAAATCTTCCAGAGATCTCCATCTCAACACCAGCACCCAGCTTCACTCAACGACCAGCAAGCTACAGTGCTGGACACCCTATGCCAAACAACTAGCAAGACAGAAACACAACGCCACCCATTAGCAGAGAGGTGGCCTAAAATCATAAAAAGTCTGCAGACACCCCAAAACACACCACCAGACGTGGACCTGCCCACCAGAAAGACAAGATCCAGCCTCATTCACCAGAACACAGGCACTAGTACCTTCCACCAGGAAGCCTACACAACCCACTAAACCAACCTTAGCCACTGGGGACAGACACCAAAAACAACGGGAACTACGAACCTGCAGCCTGCAAAAAGGAGACCCCAAACACAGTAACATAAGCAAAATGAGAAGACAGAAAAACACACAGCAGGAGAAGGAGCAAGATAAAAACCCACCAGACCTAACAAATGAAGAGGTAATAGGCAGTCTACCTGAAAAAGAATTCAGAATAATGATGGTAAAGATGATCCAAGATTCTATTTCCCAGATCCAAAATCTTGGAAATAGAATAGACAAAATGCAAGAAACAGTTAACAAGGACCTAGAAGAACTAAAGATGAATCAAGCATCGATTAAAAACACAATGCATGAAATAAAAAATACTCTAGATGGGATCAATAGCAGAATAACTGAGGCAGAAGAACGGATAAGTGAGGTGGAAGATAAAATAGTGGAAATAACTGCTGCAGAGCAAAATAAAGAAAAAAGAATGAAAAGAACAGAGGACAGTCTCAGAGACCTCTGGGACAACATTAAACGCACCAACATTCGAATTATAGGGGTTCCAGAAGAAGAAGAGAAAAAGAAAGGGACTGAGAAAATATTTGAAGAGATTATAGTTGAAAACTTCCCTAATATAGGAAAGGAAATAGTTAATCAAGTCCAGGAGGCACAGAGAGTCCCATACAGAATAAATCCAAGGAGAAATACGCCAAGACACATATTAATCAAACTGTCAAAAATTAAACACAAAGAAATCATATTAAAAGCAGCAAGGCAAAAACAACAAATAACACACAAGGGAATCCCCATCAGGATAACAGCTGATCTATCAGCAGAAACTCTACAAGCCAGAAGGGAGTGGCAGGACATAATTAAAGTGATGAAGGAGAAAAACCTGCAACCAAGATTACTCTACCCAGCAAGGATCTCATTCAGATTTGATGGAGAAATTAAAACCTTTACAGACAAGCAAAAGCTGAGAGAGTTCAGCACCACCAAACCAGCTTTACAACAAATGCTAAAGGAACTTCTCTAGGCAAGAAACACAACAGAAGGAAAAGACCTACAATAACGAACCCAAAACAATTAAGAAAATGGGAATAGGAACATACATATCGATAGTTACCTTAAATGTAAATGGACTAAATGCTCCCACCAAAAGACACAGATTGGCTGAATGGATACAAAAACAAGACCCATATATATGCTGTCTACAAGAGACCCACTTCAGACCTAGAGACACATACAGACTGAAAGTAAGGGGATGGAAAAAGATATTCCATGCAAATGGAAACCAAAAGAAAGCTGGAGTAGCAATTCTCATATCAGACAAAATAGACTTTAAAATAAAGACTACTAGAAGAGACAAAGAAGGACACTACATAATGATCAAGGGATCGATCCAAGAAGAAGATATAACAATTGTAAATATTTATGCACCCAACATAGGAGCACCTCAATACATAAGGCAAATACTAACAGCCATAAAAGGAGAAATCGACAGTAACACAATCATAGTAGGGGACTTTAACACCCCACTTTCAGCAATGGACAGATCATCCAAAATGAAAATAAATAAGGAAACACAAGCTTTAAATGATACATTAAACAAGATGGACTTAATTGATATTTATAGGACATTCCATCCAAAAACAACAGAATACACATTTTTCTCAAGTGCTCATGGAACATTCTCCAGGATAGATCATATCTTGGGTCACAAATCAAGCCTTGGTAAATTTAAGAAAATTGAAATTGTATCAAGTGTCTTTTCTGACGACAATGCTATGAGACTAGATATCAATTACAGGAAAAGAGCTGTAAAAAATACAAACACATGGAGGCTAAACAATACACTACTTAATAACGAAGTGATCACTGAAGAAATCAAAGAGGAAATTAAAAAATACCTAGAAACAAATGACAATAGAGACACGACGACCCAAAACCTATGGGATGCAGCAAAAGCAGTTCTAAGAGGGAAGTTTATAGCAATACAATCCGACCTTAAGAAACAGGAAACATCTCGAATAAACAACCTAACCTTGCACCTAAAGCAATTAGAGAAAGAAGAACAAAAACACCCCAAAGTTAGCAGAAGGAAAGAAATCATAAAAATCAGATCAGAAATAAATGAAAAAGAAATGAAGGAAACGATAGCAAAGATCAATAAAACTAAAAGCTGGTTCTTTGAGAAGATAAACAAAATTGATAAACCATTAGCCACACTCATCAAGAAAAGAAGGGAGAAGACTCAAATCAATAGAATTAGAAATGAAAAAGGAGAAGTAACAACTGACACTGCAGAAATACAAAAGATCATGAGAGATTACTACAAGCAACTCTATGCCCATAAAATGGACAACCTGGAAGAGATGGACAAATTCTTAGAAATGCACAACCTGCCAAGACTGACTCAGGAAGAAATAGAAAATATGAATAGACCAATCACAAGCACTGAAAGTGAAACTGTGATTAAAAATCTTCCATCAAACAAAAGCCCAGGACCAGATGGCTTCACAGGCGAATTCTATCAAACATTTAGAGAAGAGCTAACACCCATCCTTCTCAAACTCTTCCAAACAATATCAGAGGAAGGAACACTCCCAAACTCATTCTACGAGGCCACCATCACCTTGATACCAAAACCAGGCAAGGATGTCACAAAGAAAGAAAACTACAGGCCAATATCACTGATGAACATAGATGCAAAAATCCTCAACAAAATACTAGCAAACAGAATCCAACAGCACATTAAAAGGATCATACACCATGATCAAGTGGGGTTTATTCCAGGAATGCAAGGATTCTTCAATATACGCAAATCAATCAATGTAATACACCATATTAACAAGTTGAAGGAGAAAAACCATATGATCATCTCAATAGATGCAGAGAAAGCTTTCGACAAAATTCAACACCCATTTATGATAAAAACCCTGCAGAAAGTAGGCATAGAGGGAACTTTCCTCAACATCATAAAGGCCATATATGACAAACCCACAGCCAACATTGTCCTCAATGGTGAAAAACTGAAACCATTTCCACTAAGATCAGGAACAAGACAAGGCTGCCCACTCTCACCACTCTTATTCAACATAGTTTTGGAAGTTTTAGCCGCAGCAATCAGAGAAGAAAAGGAAATAAAAGGAATCCAAATTGGAAAAGAAGAAGTAAAGCTGTCACTGTTTGCAGATGACATGATACTATACATAGAGAATCCTAAAGATGCTACCGAAAAACTACTAGAACTAATCAATGAATTTGGTAAAGTTGCAGGATACAAAATTAATGTACAGAAATCTCTGGCATTCCTGTACACTAATGATGAAAAATCTGAAAATGAAATCAAGAAAACACTCCCATTTACCATTGCAACAAAAAGAATAAAATATCTAGGAATAAACCTACCTAAGGAGACAAAAGACCTGTATGCAGAAAATTATAAGACACTGATGAAAGAAATTAAAGATGATACAAATAGATGGAGAGATATACCATGCTCCTGGATTGGAAGAATCAATATTGTGAAAATGACTCTACTACCCAAAGCAATCTACAGATTCAATGCAATCCCTATGAAACTACCACTGGCATTTTTCACAGAACTAGAACAAAAAATTTCAAAATTTGTTTGGAAAAACAAAAGACCCCGAATAGCCAAAGCAATCTTGAGAACGAAAAACGGAGCTGGAGGAATCAGGCTCCCTGACTTCAGACTATACTACAAAGCTACAGTAATCAAGACAGTGTGGTACTGGCATAAAAACAGAAAGATAGATCAGTGGATCAGGATAGAAAGCCCAGAGATAAACCCACGCACATATGGCCAACTTATCTTTGATAAAGGAGGCAGGAATGTACAGTGGAGAAAGGACAGCCTCTTCAATAAGTGGTGCTGGGAAAACTGGACAGGGACATGTATAAGTTTGAGATTAGATCATTCCCTAACACCATACACAAAAATAAGCTCAAAATGGATTAAAGACTTAAATGTAAGGCCAGAAACTATCAAACTCTTAGAGGAAAACATAGGTAGAACACTCTATGACATAAATCACAGCAAGATCCTTTTGGACCCACCTCCTAGAGAAATGGAAATAAAAACAAAGATAAACAAATGGGACCTAATGAAACTTCAAAGCTTTTGCACAGCAAAGGAAACCATAAATAAGACCAAAAGACAACCCTCAGAATGGGAGAAAATATTTGCAAATGAAGCAACTGACAAAGGATTAATCTCCAAAATTTATAAACAGCTCATGCAGCTCAATATCAAAAAATCAAACAACCCAATCCAAAAATGGGCAGAAGACTTAAATAGGCATTTCTCCAAAGAAGATATACAGACTGCCAACAAACACATGAAAGAATGCTCAACATCATTAATCATTAGAGAAATGCAAATCAAAACTACAATGAGATATCATCTCACACCAGTCAGAATGGCCATCATCAAGAAATCTAGAAACAATAAATGCTGGAGAGGGTGTGGAAAAAAGGGAACACTCTTGCACTGCTGGTGGGAATGTGAATTGGTACAGCCACTATGGAGAACAGTATGGAGGTTCCTTAAAAACTAAAAATAGAACTACCATATGACCCAGCAATCCCACTACTAGGCATATACCCTGAGAAAACCATAATTCCAAAAGAGACATGTACCAAAATGTTCATTGCAGCTCTATTCACAATAGCCCGGAGCTGGAAACAACCTAAGTGTCCATCATCGGACGAATGGATAAAGAAGATGTGGCATATATATACAATGGAATATTACTCAGCCATAAAAAGAAACGAAACTGAGCTATTTGTAATGAGGTGGATAGACCTAGAGTCTGTCATACAGAGTGAAGTAAGTCAGAAAGAGAAAGACAAATACCGTATGCTAACACATATATACGGAATTAAAAAAAAAAAAAAGTCATGAAGGACCTAGGGGCAAAACAGGAATAAAGACACAGACCTACTTGAGAATGGACTTGAGGATATGGGGAGGGGGAAGGGTAAGCTGTGACAAAGCGAAAGAGAGGCATGGACATATATACACTACCAAACGTAAGGTAGATAGATAGTGGGAAGCAGCCACAGAGCACAGGGAGATCAGCTCGGTGCTTTGTGACTGCCTGGAGGGGTGGGATGGGGAGGGTGGGAGGGAGGGAGATGCATGAGGGAAGGGATGTGGGAACAGATGTATATGTATGACTGATTCACTTTGTTATAAAGCAGAAACTAATTAAAAAATTAAAAAAAAAACATATCTATCACATCCCCCCAAAAAAAAAAAGTATCCCAATGAAGTTTGAGAGCTGTTAACACAACAAAATAAGACAGATTATACAAAAGAATCTGCCTGGTTAATTTACAGGCATACTGTATATGTATGTGAGCATGTAGATCTGTTTTCTCAATCTTTCCAAAGTCCAGAGACTGGAGTTGGAATTCATCATAATCAATAAGGATTTGCTCATGACCTCTGCTCAATAAATAAGGCAGGAAAGACTGCAAAGTTTTGAAGACACATTATTTTCTTTCATATACATTTTTGTCCTACAATAAAGAATCTGTACAGTTGGCTTCCTGACAAAAGAGAGAAGTCTGTGATCCTGAAGAGCAAATGGTTGGGTGCTGCATCATTCGGAAGTGGATATGTTCTTTTCCTAATCAACTCAGGCTTAATAATCAGGGCTACCACAGTATCTGTGATAGATGGCAATACAAATTAACATGTATACCAACTACACCTTTTGACTTTAATTTTCCTTCTAACACACAGACAATTAGTATTTGTTTTCTCCTTATATAAAATTTCTTTATTTTTGCTCTGGGGTGAAAAAAAATCTCTGAATACCCCAAGTGTTTAGGGGGAAAAAAACAAGAAGCAATTTAGGAAAGATTAAAAGCAATTGTTCTGTTACCCTTGGCAACAGAATCTAGATGCAGCCAATCAGCAAAGTTGATACATTGTTTTGACACACGTGCACATATTTCTAACATAAATAGCAACAGAGACCTAATAACAGTGGGTTTTAAAGCTGGAAACTGATGTCATTTCAAATGTGTCAATCAAAGAGAACCTATGAAAGTGTTTTTTTCTATCAAGCTGACATTAAATATATGCTGTAATGGCTTCTTAAGTGATGGTAGACTTCTGTCAGGCCATACAGGAGATGCTCAATCTATAATTACACTCTTGCTTCTTGGAATCTGTCCTTTAACACATCTCAAAAAAAACTTTAATAGGAAAAAAAATCTGAGTCCTACAGTAAAATTCGTCTGTTCACATCACCAAAAAAGTATGCTTATAAGAATGAGCAAAATTAGATTAGAATTAGCTTGTTTATCCCTAAAATAGATACATTTCTTTAGTTCCTCTGTCTATTGAATTTATGATCAACTTGTGCCAGTATATTCTTTTTTTTTTTTTTTTTTTTTCAGAACTGGCACAGAAGAGGGTAACAGCAGCAAAGCCAGTGTTTTATCTGACTCTCAGGAGGATCACCTGTTTCACAACTTGCTCACAAGTTTCTTCAATTAGCTTCACTTCAATTAGTGAAGGTAGTTACTTCAATTAGTGAAGCTAGTTACTTCAATTAGCTTCACCTGAATTCACTTCAATTCGTTAACGTGTAGCTAAATTTAATCTATTCGAGGGGCAACCTGTGCCCTGCTACTATTCTGAAGAGGATCTCAAAATACAAAAAGCAGGCAGCTTCCAAAGGGTTGAAAACCGGAAGCCAAGGACTTCTAAGTCTTGCGGCGTCCTGGACCAAAGAGGTCCATCTTTACTAGACCGGGAAGGCCTCTCCCAACGGCCTTTCCCTTGCACCTGGGATAACCTTCACTCCTGGACCCTCCCCAACTCAGAAGCCAAACCCCAAACTCCTTCCGGAGCAACCGCCAGCTCCAAACTGCAAACCCCTCCCTAACCGGCCTCTCACAAACCCTAGGCCCGGGTCCCGCCCCGCTAAACCGCACCTCCGCGCCCACAGCCCCTACCCCCACACCGTGCCCAACTCTAACACCCACCCACCCGGGCCGCCCGCCTCCCGACACGCCCGCTCCCCTGTCCCGTGCCCACAGGAGCAGTGACCTTCGGAGACCCAGACACTCGCTCGCTCCAGTATATTCTGCTATTTAAATTTTTTAAGTGTTTCAAAATTTAGCATTTTGATAGAACAATAGGAGAGAACAATAGTATTAGGCTGCCCAGAGGAGAATAAAAAGGATGGTTAGGAGTCCAAGACTGATGACCTTTACTGCCCAGTATGAAAATAGATGGCTAGTGCGTCAGAGTTCATCCTTTGCTGGATTAGTATTAGCAGCAGTATTAGTAAAAAATAAAATAAAAACAAAATTAATAACAGGTACTATTTATTGAGTGCTTATATGGGATGTGTACTATGCCAAACTGCTTCGTAGACAGTATCTCATGGAATCCTCACAATAATTGTAGGAGGGAGGAATTAGTATCTCATTGTACAGATGAGGAAACCTGTGTTAGTTAGCCTAGCTTCTGTCTTATAGCTGATAAAGAAGTGACAGAACTGGGGTTTGAATCCAGGTCTGTCTTGCTCCAAAGCTGCTGCTCTAATCCACAGTTCATGTCATCATGTTATCACCTCCTCCGTGTCAGGAACCTCAGGATGCCAGTTACACACTTACAAACTAAACATGATCTCTGCTTTGTCCCTCAATAGATAGTTGACCCTAGTCAAATTATGTAACTTCTTTGAGCCTCCTTTTCCTGATGCGTACAGAGAGTCCAACTTCTACCTCCCAAAGCTACTGTGGGAATCATTGAGATAATGTTTGATAAAGCTCTTGTGCTTGACAAGGGCTCTCAATAAAAATGAGCTTCCTCTCCTTTCTTTCTTTCTATCCAAAGTACCGATAGTACAATGCACAGTAGATGCCCTGTTAATTTTTGAATAAATAACAAAAAATGTAACTTTCAAAGTGTAAATTATTAAAATTTTGAATATCTAGCTACTCATCTTAATAAAGATACAACTACAGGGCCTCCCTGGTGGCGCAGTGGTTGAGAGTCCGCCTGCTGATGCAGGGGATACGGGTTCATGCCCCGGTCTGGGAGGATCCCATATGCCGCGGAGCGGCTGGGCCCGTGAGCCATGGCCGCTGGGCCTGCGCATCCGGAGCCTGTGCTCCGCAACGGGAGAGGCCACAACAGTGAGAGGCCCACATACCGCAAAAAGAAAAAAAAAAAAAAAAAAAAAAAAGATACAACTACAGGCCCAGGTTCAACGCTTGATACACAACAAAATCACTGGGGGAACTTTTAAAGCTACTAAATTCTGGGTGCCAGGAGATTTTGATTCACTTGATCCAGGGAAAGGACGAGGTACATATTTAAATAGATATATATTTACATATTTATATATTTTTTAAAGATGAAATTCACATAAAATAAAATGAGATCTTTTAAAGCAAACAATTCAGTGGTATTTAGTATATTCACAATGTTGTGCAACCACCACCGCTATCTAGATCCACAGCGTTTTTACCATCCCAAAAGAAACCTCTCCATAGCCCCTGGCAACCATCGATATATATTCTGTTACTATGGAAAGTAGTACCTATTCTGGATATTTTGTATAAGTGGAATCATGCAATATGTGGCCTTTTGTGTCTGGCTTCTTTTGCTTAGCATAATGTTTTTAAGGTTCATCTATGTTGTATCATGTAGTAGTAATTAATTCCTTTTTATAGCTAAATAATATTCCATTGTATGGATACACCATAATTTGTTTATCCATTCGTCTGTTAATGGACATTTGGACTGTTTCTACCTTTTGGGTGTTATGAAGATTGCGTCAATGAAGATCCATGTACATATGTTTGTTTGAGTACCCATTTTTAATTCTTTTGCATGCATACCTAGGAGTGGAATTGCTGGATCATATGATAATTCTATGCATAACTTTTTGAGGAACATGCAAACTGTTTTCCACAGTGTTGAGCCATTGTGCACTCCCACCAGCAATGTATAAGTGTTTCAATTTCTCCACATCCTTACCAATACTTGTTAGTTACTTTCATTTATGTATTTATTTTTGTTTGTTGAGATCCTAGTGGGTATGTAGTTGTATGACGATGATACTTCATTGTGGTTTTGATCTGCATTTCCCTAATGATTAATGAACATATTTTCGTGCACTTCTGGAATATCTTTTCTGCAGAAATGTCTATTCAAGTGTTTTGTCAGGCACCTATATTCTTTTAATATTCCTCTTCCCCCCTGAAGGTGATTCTAATGTGCAGAGGTTGAGAAGAATCAGTGACATAAGGGAAAATGAGAAGTAAATAACAAAGAGATGTAGTCATATTGTTTTTGTCATTTGCACATGGATAAAGAAGCATTGTGCACAATGCTACCAACTAAGTAGTCTCTCACAAACTCCTACCATACTTGAAGAATTCAGAGTACAAAATTGTACAGATATGATCAGTATATGTTTCATGACTTCAAGATGGTATTAAAGTGCAATTTTAAAAGGCCTAATCTCATGTTTAATATTTAAAAAAAAATCTTACACGTATAGAACACCTGTTTCAGGGAGGCCCAAAGGTTTAACTCTCTTGTTACATTTTATAGTTAGGGTGCAGATTTTTTCACTTTTAAGAAATTATTATAATAAAAGGAAAATAATTGGCCTGAGTGCCATAGCTGGCTCTTGAATTAAGAAGAAAAATACAAGTTACTTGTATCCCTGGCCACCACTGTCCTCTCTCTCATTCTCTCCCTCTCTCTCTGTCTCTCTGTCCCTCCTCACACCCTCCTTTCTCCTTCCCTATTTCTCCTGTAAACCATAATATGTGGAAAATAATATAGAGGTTTATCTGATTCTTATGCTCTACCAAGATGTCCTGTGGTCATTGTTGTCAGCTTATTTTAGTGTTTAATTTTTGGAATGCCTGTCCTGAAATTTCCACATCAGAGAAATAAAAAAGAAAGAAACCCACCAAACAGGTAGCCAATATCTAGGTATCTACTCTTCATTTTCCAACATGGAAAAATAGTACTTATAATGTAGGGAATTACATTTTCTTGAATGAAAACAGTTTCATTAGAATTTCAACCTTAACTGTCAATATCTTTGTTGTCAGGAAGTGCTGTAGGTTGGGTTCTCCTGTAGGCCTATCCTAAGTAACACATGGGAAAAGAAAGGGTAGAAGCTGGAGTGGGCAAGGGGACCCATCAGACTGTACCATAAGCCTAACAAAGCCCCTGCCAACCCAACGGGGAGCTCTGGAGCAAAGATTGCCCATCGGAGTCCTATGTTGACCTTTGTCCCACTGGACCAAGCCCTTGTGTCACTTCCTTGTTCATTTGTTGCCCAAGGGACCCCAGAATGAAGTGTGACCTTGGCTCCAACACTGAGGCTGGTCCCGAAGGAACCTACATCTGGAAGCTGTCAGTTCCCTATTCTGCTTGCAGCTGGGTAGCAACCACTTTCTTGAAGGGAGTTCTAATTGGTGCATCTTTGTGTTTACCACAGAAACTTATCTGCTCACTTATATCTCACATGAGTAACTACAGTTAAGAAGAAAAAAATACACGTTAGCTATTTTCTTACCTCTGATCTACTGTTTTCTTTTACAGAACTGGTAGATTTTTATTTACCAGATATGCTAAAAGTTTCTCAAAACAACAGAACCTCCATCCCTATGGAATCTAGTTCAGTATTTAATGCACATCTTTTGGACTCTTCCTTTTCGGAGCTAATTCCAATATCAAACTACTGTTAGAAGGCAATGTCATCTAATAGATCTGGAAAGAAAAAGCTTAGCACAGTACCAGGCCCATAGTAGGTGATCAGTAAAAGTTTGTTAAATGAATGGATGAATTCAATTACATAGTGAATTATAGCAAGACTTTTTTTCAATGTCACTTCAGAGCTAAGGTGTAAAGAGTGGTAGCAGAAAGAGTGGTAGCAGAATTATTAATACCGGGATGCCAGAACCAAGTCCAGTTTTAAACTTTGTTTTGAGCCTTTTGCTCTATTTCAAATATTTGAACCATGACCAAAAAAACCCCCCAAATTTGAAATGCATTTTCTAGGAGAATTTCCCACTTAATTGTAAAGTCCCTCTGTATTTTAAGGAAAATTCAACCCACATGTTCTGTTTTATTTTTTTTTAATTTATTTTTGGCTGCACTGGGTCTTCGTTGCTTTGCTCGGGCTTTCTCTAGTTGTGACGAGTGGGGGCTACTCTTCATTGCGGTACACGGGCTTCTTATTGTGGTGGCTTCTCTTGTTGTGGAGCATGGCTCTAGGCGCACGGGCTTCAGTAGTTGTGGCTCGTGGGCTCAGTAGTTGTGGCTCACGGGCTCAGTAGTTGTGGCTCACGGGCCCTAGAGCACAGGCTCTGTAGTTGTGGTGCACGGGCTTAGTTGCTCCGTGGCATGTGGAATCTTCCCGGACTAGGGCTTGAACCCATGTCCCCTGCATTGGCAGACGGATTCTTAACCACTGTGCCACCAGGGAAGTCCCCACATGTTCTCCTATTTAATTTACACTTAGCCATAAGACAGTTGTTTTGTAAGAGTCTGTTGTGCTTTTGATATCTTTCATCCATATTTTCTTAGAAGTAGGAAGTCTTGGTTAAGGCAAAACTAAAGAAACTCCCTGGCCTGATAATCTGGGCTAGGAATAGGGTGCACGATCTTGGGCATCCTGGTTGGGGCTCTAAAGTGGGCAAGACGATTTATCTCTTCTCCTGCCTCCATTCTCTGACCCCAAGGGCTGTGGGCTCTCTCATAGGTTGTACAGAAACTGTGTGAGGCTGTGGCAACTCCTTCCTCACTCTGTTTCATGGGACAAATCCTGTGGCAGTCACAGTAGCTGCCTGTGACCTGATGTTCTGTTTTGTGGGAGAAGGAGAAGGAGGCTGAGGTCCCTTGACAATCAGTGGTGGTGTAAAAATTCCAGTGGCCCAAAGAATGTCCCTCCCTATTCTTGAGGAACTTGAAAAGAAAGAAAGAAAAGTGAAATGTTGGTCCCTGGGCTACTGCTTTGCCAAGGACCCTCTTCTGAGGTGTAGCCACTTCTTTCAAGGATGTCCTGGGGCAGGAGGAATGTCAGGGATGGGCTTCACTCAAAATTCAGGTTTAGTTAAATATGTGGGAAGGAGGGGTCCAGATCTTTCTAAAAGGATACCTGAACAGCACTACAGATCCTAACCTGGTCATGGTGAGTTTTCTTCACCAACATAAAAGGGATTTGGACAAACAATATTATTAAAAAATTTTCACAGTGGAACTTAACATAAAAGTGAGTACTTGGCTGGGCCTTGTCTTAAACATTCCCATGAATGCAGTGGCTTCCAAACACTCAGCTAAACCAAATCTGTGACACGGGACTGTGGTTCTTCTCCCCTCTTAAGGAGATGGTGCTCCATTATGCTCCGTCACTTGTATTTTGAAGAAATTTTAAACAACCTCTTGGTTTGGGGTACTGCGTGATACCCCTTCTCTCTTCAGTCACTCTTCAGTGAGTGACACTTCCGTCAGCTGACACAGTTTTGTAATGAGCTGGGGGTGGTGAGGTTACTGCAATGAAATTATGGGGATGCAGCAGCGGTTTCCCCTGGAAATGACCCTGCCTGCCTGTTCACATGTCCTCTGGTACCTACTACGTGATCCCAAAAGCTGAGTCTGGGGAATGCTCAGTGGTGTGAAGAGAGCTGCTTGCCTGCAACAATTGCAAAGCTAAAGCCATGAAAATAATTTGGGGGTTCAGTGCAATGTAGCTTACTTTGCTTTGAGAATTAAACACTAGAAAGATGGGTTATCACTTGTAGTGTTATTTCTTTTAATTTTTTCTGTTAGATTTTCTATTTTCAAATTATGGAGGGAGGATTAGGCCGGTAAATTCCTCTTCCCACATTGATGAATTTTCTTCTGCTTCTCAGGCACAGAGCCAGCAATGATGTGGCCAGAGGTAGAAATAATCATCCTCCATCCCACCACCGAGGTGGAGATGTACACTGAGGCTGTGTGCAGCAGGGATGGAGAGAGCTTCAAATTCAATTCACTATGGTACCATTTGAAAAGTTGATGAGAGAGAGAGAAAGAGAACATTGTATGCATAAATAGTGGAGTTAGCCCTGGGAGTCAGACCACAGTCTTGCTCTCTCCTGCTTTATTTATTTATTTTTTCAAATCTTAGAGTTTTCTATTTCCTTAAATTAATTTTTACTGGGGTATAGTTGCTTTACAATGTTGTGTTAGTTTCTACTGTGCAGCGAAGTGAATCAGCCATACATATACATATATCCCATTGATACTGTATAAAATAGATAACTAATGAGAACATACTGTATAGCACAGGGAACTCCTGCTTTAGGTGCTCCCTTTCACAGTGAAGTGAATGAGCACAATGGAACATATTAGAGGCAGAGCTACAGAATTAAACACTCATGCTCTTTTAATCATTAATAGACATTCCATGGGTTGCTCAGCCTTCTAGGAAGTAACTGGAAATACCAAATGAGAGTCTGGTTGGATGACATTGAAGCCTTTTTGAAAATTTGATAAAAATCTGTAGAAACAACTGAGATAACCTTGTAAAACCAGTTGGAAATACATATGTACAGGAAACACGAACGTCCTTCATATATATTTTTAGAATGAATAAATCAATCTGAGTTCCTGTTTAATGTTATTTAAAAAGGCCAAAACCTGGGTCAAGAATAAATTCTCCTTTATTTTATTCAACAGATGCTTATATAATTGGGGGGGAAAATGTCAAATTTATAAGTCAAATTACTTTGAGTTCCTCAAGTGTTACTAGTGAGCAGAATAAATACAGAAGAGTTTAAGCTGAATATGTCACTGTGCTGATGTGATAACCATAAGGGTGGGAGGGGTGAGAGACCAATATCAAAAAAGTGGCGTTCCCCATCTCCACCTCAGAATCATGGGTGCCCTGGAATGTGCACAAGCATCAAGTATTGTCTGCATAGTGAATAATAAAAGAATGACTACCATTTGGGGGGATACGTTTTAGTATTAAAAAGTGTTTGCATATTGGAAACACTGGAAATCACAGGTACTTTTTCAAACACCTGCTTTCTTGATTATAATCATTAGGGCCAGTGGGCCACCTGAAATAAACCACAATGGGTACCTTCTACAGATCACCAATTTAAAAGTGGCCCCCTAGTTATTGGTGACATGACTCCCAAACATATTTTATCAAAACATCCTTTGTGTTGACCTTACAACAAATATGCTTCACACCATGAACATTTGTATTGCACATTAAATCTTTTTCAACTTAATTAGTAATTGAGATAAAAAATCAAAATACAAGTTCTAATTCCGAAGACAATAGAGATTTGTTAACTCATTTAAAAAAGGTTCTGTAGTTTCACAAAAACTTATTGACTTGTTGAGATTAGACATGGTTTCATCCATGGATTCTCTTTTGGACAGCACATTTCTTTCTTGAAAGTTATCCATATATGGCATCCTATGATGAGTCAATATATTATATCATATTGTTTCTACTAACTCTTCCATAAAGAAAAAGGGTAGGGTAAAGAGAGTTACATGGTTGTTTTTGAATTCTGGCCTTATCTGCAAATAGTTTCCTTTGTCTCTTGGAATCATATGCTCTTTCTAATCTGTGTGCCCTTCCTCTTGCATTTCCCACCCAGGACATTCTTTTCGCTTTCCCTCATATTTTAATATCATCTCTTCTTTTTTTAAAAATTTTTAACATTTTTATTGGAGTATAATTGCTTTACAATGGCTGTTAGTTTCTGCTTTATAACAAAGTGAATCAGCTATACATATACATATATCCCCATATCTCCTACCTCTTGCATCCCCCTCCCACCCTCCCTATCCCACCACTCTAGGTGGTCACAAAGCACCGAGCTGATCTCCTTATGCTATGCTATGCGGCTGCTTCCCACTAGTTATCTATTTTACATTTGGTAGTGTACATATGTCCACGCCACTCTCTCACTTCGTCCCAGCTTACACTTGCCACTCCCCATGTCCTCAAGTCCATTCTCTACGTCTGTGTCTTTATTCATGTCCTACCGCTAGGTTCTTCAGAACCTTTTTTTTTTTAGATTCCATATATATGTGTTAGCATACGGTATTTGTTTTCCTCTTTCAGACTTACTTCACTCTGTGTGACAGACTCTAGGTCCATCCACCTCACTACAAATTACTCAATTTCTATTCTTTTTATGGCTGAGTAATATTCCATTGTATATATGTGCCACATCTTCTTTATCCATTCATCTGTCAGTGGACACTTAGGTTGCTTCCATGTCCTGGCTATTGTAAATAGAGCTGCAATGAACATTGTGGTACATGACTCTTTTTGAATTATGGTTTTCTCAGGGTATATGCCCAGTAGTGGGATTGCTGGGTCGTATGATAGTTCTATTTTTAGTTTTTTAAGGAACCTCCATACTGTTCTCCAGAGTGGCTGTATCAGTTTACATTCCCATCAACAGTGCAAGAGGGTTCCCTTTTCTCCACGCCGTCTCTAGCATTTATTGTTTTTAGATTTTTTGATGATGCCCATTCTGACTGGTGTGAGGTGATACCTCATTACAGTTTTGATTTGCATTTCTCCAATGATGAGTGATGTTGAGCATCTTTTCATGTGTTTGTTGGCAATCTGTATATCTTCTTTGGAGTAATGTCTATTTAGGTCTTCTGCCCATTTTTGGATTGGGTTGCTTGTTTTTTTGATATTGAGCTGCATGAGGTGCTTGTAAATTTTGGGGATTAATCCTTTGTCAGTTGCTTCATTTGCAAATATTTTCTCCCATTCTGAGGGTTGTCTTTTCGTCTTGTTTATGGTTTCCTTTGCTGTGCAAAAGCTTTTAAGTTTCATTAGGTCCTATTTGTTTATTTTTGTTTTTATTTCCATTTCTCTAGGAGGTGGGTCAAAAAGGATCTTGCTGTGATTTATGTCATAGAGTGTTCTGCCTATGTTTTCCTCTAAGAGTTTTATAGTGTCTGGCCTTACATTTAGGTCTTTAATCGGGTTTGAGTTTATTTTTGTGTATGGTGTTAGGGAGTGTTCTAATTTCATTCTTTTACATGTAGCTGTCCAGTTTTCCCAGCATCACTTATTGAAGAGGCTGTCTTTCCTCCATTGTATATTCTTGCCTCCTTTATCAAAAATAAGGTGACCATATGTGCATGGGTTTATCTCTGGGCTTTCTATCCTGTTCCATTGATCTATATTTCTGTTTTTGTGCAAGTATCATACTGTCTTGATGACTGTAGCTTTGTAGTATAGTCTGAAGTCCGGGAGCCTGATTCCTCCAGCTCCGTTTTTCGTTCTCAAGGTTGCTTTGGCTATTTGGGGTCTTCTCTGTTTCCATACAGACTGTGAAAATTTTTGTTCTAGTTCTTTGAAAAATGCCATTGGTAGTTTGATAGGGATTGCTTTGGATCTGTAGATTGCTTTGGGTATTATAGTCATTTTCACAATGTTGATTCTTCCAATCCAAGAACATGGTATACCTCTCCATCTGTTTGTATCATCTTTAATTGCTTTCATCAGTGTCTTATAGTTTTCTGCATACAGGTCTTTTATCTCAATAATATGGAACGCTTCACGAATTTGCGCGTCATCCTTGCGCAGGGGCCATGCTAATCTTCTCTGTATCGTTCCAATTTTAGTATATGTGCTGCAGAAGTGAGCACTCATCTCTTCTTTAAAACAAGCTCAAGGCTCACTAAACCCATTGACTTTCCCTGATTAATCTTAGGAGGCCACTTTCACTCCCAGTTTAACTCCGATTCCTGTAAACATGCTCCTGTAAATGTTTTCTTTTAGTTTCAGGTGTGTTGGTTTTGTCTTCCAGGAGAGTAGAACCAAAACAGTGAAGCATGGAGTGAATAATGGAGATACACTTAACCAAAAGTATGTGGACATTATTCCTGACAACCATGAAGGCAGGGATCTTAGTTTTATTCACCGATGATCCAGAGTTCCTGGAACATAGTAGGTGCTCACTAAATATTGGTTGAATAAATGAATGGTTGTCGTCAATTGTAATTGTCTTCAGAACTAATCCTCCAGCAGAACTTCTTTGGGACTATAAGAATCACGTGTATCCTCTTGACCCTTCATTTCACCATTTGTGAAATAGTGATTGTGATCAAGTAAGCAGAAATTATTTGTTCTTTGTTCAAAACTTTAATGATAAAATCCTCCAAACTAGTGTTCTATGTGCAGAATTCCCATTCTAAAATCAAAATGCTCTGGGGGCTTCCCTGGTACCGCAGTGGTTGAGAGTCCGCCTGCCGGTGCAGGGGACACGGGTTTATGCCCCGGTTGGGGAAGATCCCACATGCCACAGAGCGGCTGGGCCCGTGAGCCATGGCCACTGAGCCTGCGCGTCCAGAGCCTGTGCTCTGCAACGGGAGAGGCCACAACAGTGAGAGGCCCACGTACTGAAAAAAAAAAAATGCTTCTGGGACAAAAAGTAGCTACTTTGGTTTTAGACCAGCCTTAAATTGATCAGCAGCCACCATCACTGCTATCCTTTTTAAGTCACGGTTTTGAAATGAAATCATTGACTGGCATCACCAAGCCCTTTATTATCTGAACAACTATTGAATTAAAGTTGTTTTTTACTTTAGTATAGTGCTTTTGAAAGGAATACAAGGAAAGATTCATCCTTAGGGTTAAAGTAAACTGCAAAATTATTACCTGAAAAATGTCTTTTTCCATTTAGAGATGCAGGGGCCTTGAAAGTTGGGTATTTCCTTAGCACACAATTCCTTTGGAAATATTTGGATCAGAAATGGCTATGCATTCACACCTGTAAAATTCCTCCTTCCTTCAATCCCCATAACTAATTTCTCAACTTATAATAGTGTTTGAATCAACTGAAATAAACCACAAGGCAATTGCTTGTCAGGAGTTGCTCTACCATCGGAGGAGAAAAGTCTTAAATTAGCCAGGTGACAGGAGAGAATGGGGAGCTGCACACTGTAGACCTGGACCTGAAATCTATAAAACATGTCAGTTATTTAGGGGATTCTCAGCAGAGACAAGAGAGGGGCAAAGGGGGAAGTATTCAGGTTGCATTTCTGGGCGGAGTCCCTTCTACCCTAAACCCAGCACTCTGAGAACTGAAACTTGGCCCCCTCTGCAAGATTAGCTTCCCAAATTAGCTGTCTTTGGTGACAGCAAAAATACCTGCCTGTCCACTTAAGCAAGACTCTCCACCTGAGTGAGAAGCCAAAAGCATGGCTCAAGCCCAGAACAGGTGTTTAATGGGGAAGCCAAAAGGCAGCAGGCTTCCACATGCAGAACCTTTGAGAACATTGCTGTAGGGATTTGGCTGCATGATAAGCTTTTATTACTGTTAAGCAAAATTAAAGGCAGATTCTATAATACTGGCACAGAAGCTAATGGGGGCTTATTTGCTGGCCCACTTGAAAATCCTAAGTTTTGTTATATTTTTAGAAAGAAGGCATCTTTTACTGCTAACAAAACCTGTGGTGAGAAATGATGTTTAAGTTTAAGTTTGTCAAGATGTTTCCAATGTATTGCTGTTATTCTTACCTTCTTTGAAAAATATGTTTAATATGAACTGTATTAGTGTTGTTCCAAATAATATGCGGAATGCTGGAAACAACTTCTCGCTAATGGTCTTATTTTATTCACAAAGTGCCTGGAAAGTAGGGTGAGGATCATGATGATCATCTGTTTTATAGAGGAGGAAGTTGAGGCAATAGAGAGACATGATCTTATGTTTCTTTTGCTAAAAGCTTTGTTCTGAGAAAACAAATATCATCCCCTTCAAAAAGTTTATTTTTTATCAAGAGACAAATTATAAAACCAGAGGAAGGAAGCTGTAATTTTTTTCCCACTTAAGTCTAAATTGGATCTCCATAACGTTTGTCCTCACTACCCTCTGTTTTTTTCCTTTATCTCGTAGTCTAATGTAGACATACCTATTTATTGGTGTGATTTGCTTCGTTCCTTCAGATTGTCAACTCCATAGGACCAAGCACCATATTTTTACTGTATACAAAGTGCCCAGCATCCCTGCTTGGCACATAATAGGTGCTCAATAAATTTCTCTTCAAGGAACAAATGCTTAATGAGTAAACGTAAGCAATATGTTTATTTTTTGAAAGCATCGAAAAGCAAGACTATGGAGAAGTTGGGGGTGAATTAATCCAGATGGAAAAGAAATAAAACCTCTCCAATTTGATTGAGACAATTATAGTTGTATGAACAAATAATATTAATCAGATCTTTTTATTTTCTTTTTTGACTTTTCCAGTATCTAAGAAAAGAAACAAGATCTAAGAGCAGGGAACATATATAGGCAACTGGGTAGTTCTGAAGGCGTCATAAGCAAAAAGCTTAAAGTGATCATGTGAGTAAGTTAAAACCTAGAGCCTTATGTGCAAGGGCTTGGAATGTCTTGAAAAGTCCCAAAGTTGTGTACAGACTTAGAGTGAAGAGATTCAAGGTGACTTTAAGGATGCATCCTACTATCCCACACCTCCTGCTATCCAAGGTATAGGAGAAACTTTGGTGGATTGCAAAGAGTCACTATCAACAGTTAAGCACAGAACTTAAGCATGTTTAGTGGAAGAAGACTCTAACAAGGAGAGTGCGGGTTAAACATCTGCTCCCAGCTCTTCCCATGATTGACAGTGTAGCCTTGGTAAAGTCACTAAGCCACCCTGGGCCACCATTTCTGAGCTTGAATTGGAAAAAGATTTTCCAGCTTGAAGATCTATGGTGTTGTTATTCCTCCAAGTCTTGCTCTGTGTTGTATATCCTTTCTGGAAATAGAGTTCTTGTATTTTAAATATTTTCACTTAAGTGTTTTAATAAAAATTCTGTTTTATGGGGGAAAATAAAATCTATATTTCTTTGTGAATTATACCGGTAAGAAACCTAGCTGTTTGGGCCATAAGGCTATAATAAAGCTTCAGGAGTCTACCTTGTGATTTCTTATCCCAAATGCAAAATAAATACATGGGAAGAAAGAGCCTGTAAACCCAGATAAGTGCAGTAGTGATATAAATCTCAGGCAGATTTTCGTGAAACGGCTTGCCTATAGTCACACCATGGGTTGGTCCCTTGTCCCAGCCCCAGGCTCTTTTAAGTGTCTAATAATATTTCACTGCTTCCCAACATGTGGAAGGAGTTGATGTGCTTTCTGAAATATCTAATTGCTATTAGGGACAGCTTTGATTTAGCTCTCCTCAGAAGTAATTCCGGACACTTTGATACAACAGGGTATTTATTAGTAGCTGGAATGAGTTAGGTCTGGGAGACTGGCCAAGATTCTGGCCAGGGAAAAAGGTCAAATGGGCTATAAGCTCAGTCCAACCAAGAGAGGAAGAGAATGTCAGAATAGTGTGCAGGTTGCAGGTTGGGCAGGCAGAAGCCCACTTCATTCATTCACTAAGCACTAAAGAAGCATTTCCTGCATGTAGAGCATTTCAGGTCACTGTGGCCGTTACAACTAACTCTGTGACTGCTTATCCAATGGTAATCATTTATGTCCATGTTTACGTCTCCCACTAGTCTGGAATCTGTGAGACCAGGGATTGGTTCCTCTCTGTAACAACCCCACCCCCTATCCCCATCTGCTCAAGTACAGTGCATGGCTCATCTACATTATTAGACAAACACTCATGATAATTATTGTAACCATCGCTACTTTTGTCTTTACTATTATTATCTGAAGGAATAACTGTCTAACTTACTAGTAAGCCATGAATTTTAATTGCCCATAGCAATCAATTTAGAGAAAATACCCTGGGGAAAAGGGATATGATTAGTTTACAAGATATGGTTTGATCTTATTAAACAATAAAACTTTATTAAACAATAAACGTGGATTCTAACACCTGTATAAATATTGATAAAAGATTCTCCTTTTCAACAAAGTGTCTATGGAAGGATTGACGAAGATATGTACTGAAACCGACTCTTGTGTTGAAAGACTGTAGCTCTTTACAGTGTAGTTTCCTAAAATCCAAGATTCAGGAATATTCTGTTATCCTGCCTAGTGGGTAATGCCAGGGATCCTGCCATTTGATCTTACAATCCTACTAGCTATCTTGAAACCTCACAAATTTATCCATCCCTTCCTATTGTTCTTTTTATAGCTTTGTTATATGCATCAAAATCATTTCCAGCACAATGCTAACCTCCTCAGTGATCCATATGTTTAAAATAAAAAGGATTGGGAACAAGCTTAATGTCCTCCTCTTGGAAGTAGCATAAATTCTTAACAATAAAAAAAATCAGTGCATGACTCATAAGAATATATGAGTAGTTCTGTAGGGCCTTTTTCTTTCCCCATTTGTAACATAATTTATATACACACACTCATAATAAACATTTCATATATGCCTTCGGGTTTTTTTCCCCAAGAAATCCTGTTTATAGGGACACTGCTGTTGAACGTAAATAATGATACAGTTTTGGCCTTTATGATTCCAATCACCAGTAATGTCCTTTCCAGGGCCTTTTCACGATTTGTCTAATCCCCTGTCGCCCTCACCATCTTAGGCTAGTTGCTGTTCATGTCCACAAGAGATGAGCTGCAATACCATTATAGGATTCCCTAACAAAAGATTTCCACAATCATTTTCTAGCATCTTGGAGATTGACAAGGTCCCCTCCTGTTTCCCAAGCCCATTTCCCCCCTTATTCCTGGTGATTTCTTTTCTTATATACCAGAAAGAAAGCACCTCGCTGAGTGGTGACCTCGCTGGCTACATGGATACCTGCTAGAAACAACAAACCTCACGTGCTAAAACTGCTCCTTGATGTGTTGGGATTGGCGTGATGGCTCCTGTTTGATATACTGAGCTGCTTGGAGCTGCCTTTAAAAAAATCAATCCATATTAAAAATAAAAGTTCCTTTTGAAAATTACTCTTCATATTTCTTTGGGGAGGTTGTGCCACAAACCAGCTAAAAGTGCTGAAAAGTGTCATATAATGAAACCATGGGACTCTCACAGGCCAGGGAAGGAGAACATGTCTTGAGTAATTACAACACTTTTCAGTGTTCAATCAATGATTCAGTTTATCAGTCATTTCTGGTTTGTTTTCTTGTTGAAAAAAACTGAAAACTTTAAAAAAGATTTTAAGACGCTGATTTTAATCTTCCATACAGTTTCTTTCAAATTGGTAAGTATATATATTTTTCTGTTTTAGAAAAACATGAGAAATAATCGCCTATGAACGTACCCTAGGGAATAACTATTCATTCGCAATATTAATGATGATTTCCCTAAGTCTTCATCCTCTATCCTTTTTCTGGTCAGTTTTGCTAGTAGATTTCCTGTTTCATTTTGTGTATAAAGTAAATAATATGTGTCAAAATAATTTAAGAAAAAGAATACTCATTTTTTAAAAGAGAATACAGTCTTTAGAGAAACAAAATAATCAGGGGACTTTTTTAATAAATAATCTTTTGTGTCCATCTTCAGTTGGAGAGAAGCCCTAGTTGTGTGTGTTGCTTGAACACATGTTAATTGTATGTGTATATGAACATGCACGTTTATATACAGAGTCTAATACACATACATGCACTTTGTTCATTTTTTAAAAAAATGTTTCTGATAACGTTCTTCACATGACTCAGTTCAGACATGAGCGTGTGAGATGTGGTGGCTCATGGCTCATTGATGAGGTGGCTCAGGAAAACAGCCAAATGAGTGGTTAACTAATGGTGAACAGCTGTGTTGGTTTAATGGGCCTGCGAGAGGATCTAACCTGAGTAAAGTTGTTGCAGTGTTCTAACCACAGATACGAGTTTGGTTGGTTTTCCTTTCACAGCCTAGTTAATATATTGGAACGTGAACGCCACTCCTCATGCAGACTCAAAGGATTAAGACAAAGTTAAAGTAGGATTTGAAGAGGGTAGAAAAGCATATGTTCAGCCTTTACTTAAATAAAGGAATGTTCCTATCAGCCTAAAGAATTAAGTTAAAAAAAAAGAAGAGCTTCATAATTGCACAGAGATTGATCAACTGCTTCACAGATTTATGACGGGATTTAGGTGGTAGTCAAGTCTCAACTCCTCCAAATGGCTCAAGGCCTTCCATAAGCCAAACTCCCGTATTGACTCAAATTTAGCTCCTCTAGTTCCCTATTCTGATCTGATCCAGTTAAGTGAGATGCCTTTCTCCTCAAGTTGTGTTTATTTGCATCTTTTGCCACGTGGGTACCTTCGGAGGGTGTCTTCCCTGTATCCAAATACTGGGGCCTCGGCCATGGGACCTTCCCACATATGATATGGTGGAAAGTACATGGGCTTGTTAAGTTGGACAGATCTGGGTTTGAATCCTGGCTCATCTATTTATCTGCTACGTGACATTGAGGCTGTTTAATTCCTCTGAACCTTGATCTTCCCTTCCGCAAACCAAGGATGATAACAGTGATCACTCCTATTTTATTTGAGCCCTACTATAATAATACTAGGTGTCATTCATTGAGAGTTCATGTGGCAATTAATCTAACCCTCACAATAATTAAGGATAGTTAATTTAATGCCCATTGTACAGATGAGAAAACGGAGGCTAGAGAGATTAAGAAACTTACCTTAGGTCACAGAGCTAGAAATTGGCAGAGATAGAATTCAAATCTGAAGAGTTTTTGTTTGTTTGTTTTAATGACTCCACGGCCAGTATTTTTTCCTCTCTTGTCATTATTCCTCCACCTTACCTTACAGAGTTTTAGTGAAGATTATAAATGATGTATGTAAAGTATTTTCATAACAGGCACTTAATAAAGGTTTTATTATTATCCATTTCTCTCAGCCCCGCTATCTTTGAACATTTGTCTATAATATACATTTTGGTACTAGCTTTAGTTCTATAAATATTTTTAGTTAATTCATTGGGGTAACTTGCATTTCTGCATGGCTGGCTTTACCTCTGGACAAAGTAGGAGGCTGCTTATGAAGTCTGATTTTGGGGAGACACTTTCCAAAATTCCCAAGCTCGCTCTTGGGATTGGTGCAGTGTCTTTTATTCCATGATTAATACAGTGCTTAAAAATGCAAAGTCCCCCAAGAATACTTTGAATTAAATATATTCATTCAAACTTAATATTTTTTGAGTACCCAATAGGTACAGGAACTATTTTAGGCTATGGGCATATAAGATAAAATAAGATGAGTTTCCTTTCAGTCTGTTAATTCTAATTCAATGTGAGTTGGAGGACTAACTGCCTAGAGTGGCACTGTCTTAGGTGGTAGCCATGAATCGCACGTGGCCACCGAGCACTTGAAATGTAGCTAGTCCACGTTAAGATATGAGAAAGTGTCAAATACTCACTGATTTCAAAGACTTCATATGAAAAATAATGTAAAATACTCAGTAATAATTTTTGTAATGATTACATGTGGAAATGAAAATATTTTGTGATACATCATTAAACCAAATTTCATCTGTTTCTTTTAATGTGGCTACTAGAAATTGAATATTCCACATATGGCTCACATTGTGGCTCATGTTGTATTACTTCTGGACAGCTCTGGGTTGAGTAATTGGGTGGGGGCGGTTTGGAGGATGAGTTAGAAATTACCATTTGTATGTATTTCATCTTACAAAAATTGGGTCATGTGGTTAATAACTGGTTTGTAACTTTGCTTTTCCCACTCAGTAATATAATCGGATGTCATTTAATGTCTGGGTGGTAGTTCATTATATGGATGGAGCATCATCTGTTCAACTCGAACCTGTGAACAATTGTAGACTTGAATAGCTTAGAAAGAGTAGAAGGATTAGAACTATGGGGTGGGATACAGGATGTCACAATGAGAGGGGATGCAGAAGTCTCTGAGGTCAGAGGCCTCATTTGAGAGATGAGCCAACTGAGGGCCAGAGATGATGAGTGACCTTTCTTTTGACTCTTTAAAAAGCTAATACTTGAGTATTACATTGTACCATACTCTGTGCTAAGCATCTTCTGCATTATCTCCATAATATTCCTGACAACCCATTAGGTGGGCACTATTGTTATTTCTGTTCAACAAATGAGGAAACTGAGGCTTAAAGAAGGTCACACAGCCAATAAATGGCAGAGATGGGACTTGAGCCAAATCTATTTTAACTTTCAGTCAGAATTTCCAACTATTGCACCAGCAATCCCCAGATTTTTCGATTGAACAAACTAATAATTTTTTTAAATGCAAAAACACAGGATTACCCACATTTTATTTTATCAATAAAACAACATTACTACTACTTCTACCACTATTTCTTATAACCATTATTTCATAAAGGTAAGATTATTAAAAATAAAAACAATTGAATACATACAGCTTTATTTTTTTAAAAAAAAACCTCCCTTCGTTGCCCATATTTTTCAGATTTTACAATGGAGTGATGAAAACAGGGACAAAGCCAGGCATTGGAACTGGGGCTGATGTGGGGCTCAGTAGGAGGAGATCAGTGCATTCAAAGTCAGATGCTGAACAATGACCAGGTTCAGATTTCCGGGCTCTTATGCAAATTCTTGCTATGCTGCATAGAAGTGCTGACCCTTGTCATTGTCGTCCTGGTCAGTGTAACATTCTCCACTCCACAGGTACTTTATTGTACCTGATCTGTTTGGAGCAGCCTTGTCCGTGGATTATTTATCATTCAGCTCTGGAGATGGACGGTTGTTTTTTTCCATCTTAGTTGCTCTACAAGGATGTAAAGCATCAAGGTAGAGTCCTTCGCCTTCAGGAAGCTGGCTGCATTGCACTGCCTTTGTATTTTGGACCAGGCTGATGAGACGGCCATGCTGTTCTGCCATCACTGTGTCGACTCTGCTTTTATATACAGTGGGCATCTTTTTGCTCTGCTCCCTTTTGCCGACCGAATAATTCTGAGCTCCCAATGCAAATACAGTCCCTCTCTGGCTGGATGCTTCATTGATTTGGAGGTTTCCTAGAGACTGTAGGATTAAGTTGGTATTATACAGATTTTGTTATTCTCTTTCTAATACATATAACATGTCAGCACATCACTCATATTTAATGATTATTAAATGACAAGTGTCTTTAGAAATGTTTAGTTTCCCCGGAGAAAAGCTCCAAATGTTATTTATTAATAAGCTTAGTGTTGCTGTTGTTTTCGTGTTGACTTTGTTTAGATCGGACTTCTACCTAGTGAATTTGACTTAGGTAAAAGCGCAAAAAAACAAAAACAAACAAAAAAACCCTCAGGATAAGTATCAGAAAAGTCTTCACAGTATTTAAAATAAAACTCAAGTGGAAAATTAAGGATTGGTGAGAAAAGAAGAAAGAAACAGCATTAGAATGGTGACACTTTCAGTGCTGGTGAACGCTTATTAGGTACTAGGCCAAAAATCATGTATGAGAACGGAAATAAAATGTTTGCTACTTTTATTAATTAATTGCTAAAAAGGTTTGTTTTTACATTTTGTATTTTTATTTATAACATTTAAAATCAATTTTAGATCATTGATTTCTTCCAGGAGATCTTCATTCAATTGACATTGAATAATAAATGTTGAACGATGTCAACATTTTAATCTTTCTCCATTGGGGAAATTGGAGTTCTAGTCTTCATTTTTCCATAACTGTTTTTTAATTGATGAAGGAAATTTTTCTTTTATCCCAGGGTTACTAACCTTCCTCAGCCTTTTGTGTATTCCGCAATCAAAAGGTTTTTGATTATCTAAAGAAATGACACCCACTGGTTCGCCTTTATAGATCATTTTGTTACCTCTTTCAAAGCATCTTAACAGGTTGGGGAGCCCAGATTTACCCTAACAAAAGCCAGCCTGGTCGCTCCCTTTTGTAACCTCCTCCTCTAAGCAATTTATAACTTTCCCTTCAGTGCACAGCTGAATCGGTTCTACTGGGATCCAAGAGCAGCTGTGGGGGTCCTGGATTGTTTTCAGAGGTCATCACAGGATCTTTCTAGAAAATTATGGCAGCACTAAAAACTCTCAGTGCCCAGAAGGGTAAAGAGAAAAACTTCCTTTTTTCAATCCCTGTTGATTTCTACTGGTTACTTAATCTTTTTAATGATTTTCAACCTCTGGAAGTTTAAATTGTGCCCTGAGTTATCGTTTGTTTGGGGTAGCTGCATAATGAGAACTAGAGAAAGATTAAAGTGAGGGGAGTTTGGGAGGGAAAGAAGAGGTGACCTTTAGGACACAGTCTTGGAGGGGAGAGAAGAGAAATTTTCAGAATTAAAAAAATTTTTTAACATCTTTATTGGAGTAGAATTGCTTTACAATGGTGTGTTAGTTTCTGCTGTATAACAAAGTGAATCAGCTATACGTATACATACATCCCCGTATCCCCTCCCTCTTGCGTCTCCCTCCCACCCTCCCTATCCCACCCCTCTAGGTGGTCACAAAGCACCGAGCTGATCTCCCTGAGCTATGTGGCTGCTTCCCACTAGCTATCTATTTTACATTTGGTAGTGTATGTATGTCCATGCCACTCTCTCACTTTGTCCCAGCTTACCCTTACCCCTCCCCGTATCCTCAAGTCCATTCTCTATGTCTGCGTCTTTACAGAATTTTAAATTCTTAAAAGATTTTTTAAATTTTAATTTTTTCAGAAATTTAGAATTAAAAATCATAGAAATTGTTAGACAGGATGAAGACAAAACTCATGCTATTGGATGAATAAAAGAAGATATGCAATGTAGCAATTAATTTCTTTTTTTCTTATTACACAAGTGATACACAAATACTTTTTTCTCTTAGTATCTTAAACAAAACAGAAGCATGTAGAGTGGAAGTTGCTCTTTGTCTTCCATTCCTTTCCTTAAAGGAAGACATTGTCATCACTTTGAAATGTATCCTTTCTGTCCTTTTTCTGTTAATTTACATACACATATACTATGCAGATATAGAGAATATATTTTTGATTTTATGTAATTGGGGTCCATACTATGTAGATTATTTGTGACTTGCTATTTTCTCTTTACAATATGTCTTGGAAATCTTTATATGTTAATAAATATAGATCTACTACATTCTTTTTTAGGGTCATGCAGTATTTCATAGCATGGATATAACAGAAGCTATACAACTAGTGTCCAATTGATAGACATCATCTATGCTTATAGGTTTTGTCATTATAAGCAGTAGTGCAATGAACATACTTGCCCAGACACCTGTGGGCACCTGTGTGAGTATCTGTAGAAGAATTTCCTGGAAGTGGAAGTAGCCGGCCTCATTCATTCTCAGTGAGACACCCCCTAACAGATATGCCTGCCTCTGTGATTCCATTGCCCACAGAGCACACAAAAGTTATTTCTGAAAATGTAAATCATGTTGCTTTTCTGCTTAAAACACTTTGAAGGCCTTCTTTTTCTTTAGGAAAATGACTCAACTCCTTGGTACGATTTTTCAAGTCCTGTCTCTAGCCACTGCTTACCCCTCATTTCTCATGGTTTTTTATGCTTCAGTCAAATCAAGCTACTTTAGTCATCCGATTTCCTCAGCCTCTCTTTCACACACACTTAGGTATTTATACCACATTCCTCTGTCTGGATACCCCTCCCAACTCCTGAATTTTATTTATCTTTAGAGCTCAGATCAAAAATACTTTTCTCCAGAAAGCTTTCCCTAAACCCCTCCAATCTCCAACCTACACCGCACCCCAGGCATGCACACACGCACGCGCACACACGCACGCACCCACACACAGATTTCTAAGTGAGATGTCCCTGTATATATACCCTCATAGTGCTAAATTCTGCACACCAAGGGGTACCTTCCTACTTACATGAATTCCTCCAAATCCCCTGTAATTTTTATATCTGTTATACTAGTCAGTGATAATTAATGTCCATGGTGTTGCATCAGGCACCATAAGATTCTGAAGTATCTTCTAACTTCTAAAGAACATTAAATTATTTCACAGAGACTAGCACAGTACATGACATTATAAAGGCATTTCTCTGAGATGGGTGATCTTAGGTGGGAAATTGATGATTCTGTTGAAAGTAAAAAATGCAAATTCACAGAATCAGTGCTGGAAGGGTGTTTGGAAATCATCTAGTTTCTTGCTACTCAAATTGTGCTCTGTGCATCAGCAGCAGCACACCACCTGGGAGCTTGTCAGAAATGCCTCAGCCCTGACCTACTGAATCCAAACCTGCATTTTAATAAGCTCCCAGGTGACTCTCTTGCAATGAAAGTATGAGAAACACTACTCTAGTTTTCAGTCTGGCTCTCAGTTAAAATCACCCTGGGAGCGTTTTATATATATCAGTGCTAGGTCCCATGTCCTGGAGTTTCTGATTCTGTTGCTCTGGGAAATGGCCAGGCAGGACATTGCTGTTGTTACTACTCTTTAACTTCCCAAATGGTTCCAAGTATAGTAGACAGCATTGGAAACCCATGACTTGGGCCCTTCCTTTTCCAATGGTATTGATAAGGATGCTGTAGACAGCAATTTGCTGGCCAAATTGTGATTAGAACTCATGTTTTCATATTCTAGTCCTGTGTCCTTTCCCCCCATACCAACAGTCTCTGAGCGATCACTTAGAAACCCGATAAAGGATATTTTAATAGCCACACTCCATTTTTTCAGAGGAAAAAGTTAATTGTCTAAGATGAGTTCTAGAAACTGGATGATAAATCAGATCCAAAAAATTTCCTTGCTTTTTCTCCCCCTACACTACTCATCACAAGCATTCTGTCAGGTGAGACCCTTGACCCTGCTCAGAGTTTGGGTCACATCAGTCCTAGAGAAGTCTGCAGATGTATCCTCTGACAAGGAAGATGGGCCATCCCCTCCTCATCACAGAACCTAAAATACCTATAAAAAAAGACCACTTTTAAATTCCCAATTCAAAAGAAGGGCCACAGTCTCAGGAAGCATAAATAAAACCCCAGATAATTTGGCACCTGCGCCTGAAACCAGCAAGTTTGTTGCCGGGCTTTGGTTTCTAAAAAGAGTTTTGCCTTGGCTCTTATTTACTCCTCAGATGCTGCTGTTCTCAGCAAGTGGAGATCAGCCCCCACCTCTGATGCAGGTGAGAATGTTTGCTGCTCAACAAGCTGGTAATCCTAGGTGGAGAAGTAAGTGCTTAGAGCACTAGTTGGGAGGATCTCGGTGCCTTTTCCTTTGGAATGTGTTATTATCACTAGATTAAGAGGCTAGACACCTGGTGAGGAAATATTAGCCTTATTCTGTCTGGGTGTTTTTGATGTCTTCCTGGATCATTGCTGGTTGGAGTATTTTCAGCTCCATTACAGATACATGACCCTGAAATCCTCAGAAATAAAAATAAAAGAAAAATGTAAACATGGAAACTATACTTAAAAAAAAGAAACTGCTAGACTGATGGCCTGCTTTGATTATTTCCAAAGTTTATATTGATTAGGTAGAAAACATTGATCTACAAATGGAAGCTTCATGGTGAGGGGAAATCTACAGACCGACCACTTATAAGTTGTTTTACTTGGATTCAGTTTACTCTACAGGTAAAAGTAAGCTTCCATTCATATTTCACCAGAATGGCAACTTTACCTTGTAGCTCCAGGAGCAGTTATTGAAAGCTCTCAGAGTGGATGCAGATAAAAGCGAACAGTGCACAGTGCCCGCAGAGATTATCTTGATCCAGAGTGACACTGATGGGAGATGCAATATTGGAATGGGTTTAGCCAAGCTCAAGAAGTTAAAGTACCTATGGATGATTGAGGAGAAAATAGACACACACTCTCAAATGCTTGGACCCATCTCATAGGTTTCTGGGCTCTGGTATTTTGGAGAGACTGAAAATTCTCCAACTCCAAAATTTGTGATTAGTGACCTCTTATTTTAAAAAATTCAGTGCAGGGGCTTCCCTGGTGGCACAGTGGTTGAGAGTCTGCCTGCCGATGCAGGGGACACAGGTTCGTGCCCCGGTCAGGGAAGATCCCACATGCCGTGGAGCGGCTGGGCCCGTGAATCATGGCCGCTGAGCCTGCGCGTCCGGAGCCTGTGCTCCGCAACGGGAGAGGCCACAACAGTGAGAGGCCCGCGTACCGAAAAAAAAAAAAAAAAAATTCAGTGCAGAGAAAAGTAATCTGGTTAGAAGTGTAGAAAATTCTTCTCTTTGTACTTCACTTCTTAATTTCTTTGAAGAATTGTTAGGGAATCTTTTTCTAAAGCTCCTGCATATCCTTGTGGAGAAGTTAAAACCTGAATAGAAGGAAAAAAAAGAAAGAAAGAAAGAAAGAAAGGAAGGAAGAAAGAAAAGAAAAAGAAAGGGAGGAAGAAAGAAATGTGGTACATAAAATTTCTCACCACTTGAAAAAAGAAAACAAAACCAAAACCAAAACCAAAACCCATTCCATTGAAGCAGGTTAGCTTTTGTTGTTCAATTTTCTTTTTAAATGAAATATTAGAACCCTATAGAAAAGTACGATGTTACTAATATCTAAGAAATCACTTTAGCATTCTAAACATTTTATCATATTTGCTTTGAATTATTTTTTTAAGAAATACACCTTTACAGATACAGGTGAAGTCTCTTGTGTGCCCTTCTGTTATTGCATTCACTATACTATAGTAATTTAATGCTTTTACTAAATATGACTGTACCAATAACCATTAGATAATATTGTTTGGCATGATTTTAAAATTTATGTACATGGTAATATATTGAATATATCCTTGTACAAATGTGGTTTTGCTCCAAATTGTATTTGTGAGATTTTTTTCTATGTTCATTCACACAGCTCTAGTTAATTCATTTTACTTCATCAGTTGTATGAATATGACATGATAGATCCATTCTTCTGTTAATGATGGACATTTATGTTGTTTCTAAATCACAACATTGTTTATACTAGCTTAAAATATTTTACATGTCTCTTTGTACTTAGGTATGAAGATTTTTCTAGAAATATACCACAGACTATAATTGCTGGGTGGAAGGTAAGCAGTATTCAACATTATTATATATTCCCAATGTAGCAGGACTTTTTAATCCAAAAGATGTGTCTAATAATTTTGAATTCCAGTGATAACAATTTAAAACCCTTTAATAAGTCTCATAATACAACATGGATCTGCACTCTATAACCTGCGTCCGGGCCATGTGCTCAGCTTTCTGATATAGGTCTCCAATATGGAAATTATATGTGACATGTTCTTCTTTTGTAACCCAGTACATGTGCTCTTCCTCCCTCCCCCAATCTTTTGACAGTAGCAATAACAAAATGGTAGAACCCACCTGGCTAAAACATTTTCACCTTTAAAATGACAGTCAGCAACAACTAAAATGAATTGGAATTATAGGCAAGGAGCCTATCAGATTCATTAAAGAATATCAACTGAAGGACTTGTTTAGAAACAACACAGCCAGCTGGGCAGGGGTGGGCAGGGGGCAGGAGCGGAAGAAAGCTATATTCCATTTAAAAGCTAAATCGTGGGTTTCAGTTATAGGAAGAAAGCTAATACTAGTATATTAACTAACTAAAGTTACCTTTTTTTGGTCCTCTCTCCTGGTATTTATAGGTGGATAGGTTGTAGGAAAACACCTAGAAAAGTTTTCAAGTTACAATAAAATTTTCTCATCTTACAAAAAGAGAAATCAAGGTTTTCTTTTACATACATCTTTTCAGCAACATTTAGCTTAAAGGTTTCAGGATAGATAGATCTATTAGAATCCACTTCTTAACCCAGATGAACCTAAGTCATACCATATTAGTGACAACTTCAAAAAATTGAGGTGCTGATATTAAACACTGAAATAGAGGAGAAAGAGTTGCACTAATATCATTTAGTTGTTTGTTTGTTTTTTTTTTTGTTTTTTTTTTTTGTGGTACTTGGGCCTCTCACTGTTGTGGCCTCTCCCATTGCGGAGCACGGGCTCCGGACGCGTAGGCTCAGCAGCCATGGCTCATGGGCCCAGCTGCTCCGCGGCATGTGGGATCTTCCCGGACCAGGGCACGAACCCGTGTCCCCTGCATCGGCAGGCGGACTCTCAACCACTGCGCCACCAGGGAAGCCCTCATTTAGTATTTTATATATAAATATATATTCTCTCTATGTTTCTATATCTCTGATATTTCCAGGTCATTGAGGTGGGGTAGTTAGCAAAAGAGCCTTTGGACCTTTGCCACTGCTCTAGAAGAACTTGAAGGTCCTCACTGACCTAATAAATGATCAATAAATACATGCATATATCTGTTATCCAAACTGCATTCATCCATCCATATATATATCACTGACTTTTTTTGGAAAAAGCTACACTTATCTTCAACTAACATATTCTTAGAAATCACTTGCAAAGGTGTATATTGGGAAGATGACAATAGAATATTTGCTGGACTCAGCTGAAATGTTCAGAGGAAGCACCCATATTCCCAAGTCTACTCTTCCTTTCTTTCTTACATCTGGTTCCAACACTTTCCTGATATTTCCTGCTTTGAAATAGGAAAAAATAATATAATAACAATTATTAATAACAATATAATCTGTCTGGGAGACAGATCCCTTGCCCCCTATCCAATTTCCACTCTGGGTCTCATCTGAATACATCCCTACTTTACTCACTGTCAAGTGGTAGTTATGCCCTGTAATAGTACTTCTCTAATGGACTGAGTAGCTGTGACTTGACTATGCTGTCAGTTACTGAAAGTTTGACGCATTTTGGTAGAACTCTTCATTCATGGTCTAAGAGAACAACTGACAGCGATAAGAGATAACAGCAGGTCTTTTGAGCATCTGCTATCAGGCCAAGGGAAATTAATTGTTTGAATAGATGCTTACAAGGCTGTACCACTGTAAGATGCCCCATCTTTCCATCCTCATCTCATATTGCTTCTTAACCTCTGAACAAGTTGTGCTCATTTTTCTTTTAACACCAAGACTTTTAAATACAAATTACAATAATCTTGACTTTCCTCCCTCTCATATCCATTTATTTAAATCTTACTGATTCTTCAAAGTTAGGTTGAACCCCATCTTTTCCTTAGCCCATTACTTAAGGAGAGCAGCTCAGAGTTCCTACAAAGTTACAATAGAACTTCTGCCTGGACACCTCAACAGACTCAGTTGACATATAATCATGTACTATTTTGGACTAGCAATTTATGTCTTTTAGTTTTCTTTCCCCCAATAGATTGTAAATACCTTGAGGGCAGGAGTCATATATATTTCCTACTTCTCTCTTCTCTAAAAGTCCTAGCAGGATTATGAAGCTATAGTGGGTATTTTCTGAAATTCATTAATTACTTCTTTGTCTTGACATTTAACTTGCCATAGGTTTATGTCTCCTCTCCCTATGGAATTACAAACATCTTAGCAAAAACTTTAGCTAAGACTTTCGTGTCTCACACAGAGCAGTTGATCAATTAATATTTTTTTAGCAAATAAGAATATCATGCTTTGAAAAATGGTGAGATTGATTAGTTTCAACAACAGGGTTTTTTTTTCCTCAAGGATTTTGCCATGGGAAATGTGAGCAGAACAAATTCTGATCTCTAATTTCAAGGCAAGTGGGTTCCTCAGGGTTAGATTGTTTCTATTCAAAGTGTATCATCAGAGTAGGAATGAATCTTTTCCATCATTTAATCTGTAACATCTTATGCAGTGCCTGGTACATAATAGGGCACCAGTAAATGATTACTGATCTGAGGTTGGGTAAATTCAACAGGTAGTTCAAGCATTTATTGAGGTCTTATTGCTTTCCCCCATTATCTAATTTAATCCTTATGACAATCATTTGAAGAAGGTAATATTAGCATGATTTTACGATGATGGGACTGAAACCCAGAGATATTAACAGCAGTGTCCAGCTTCACAGCTAGAAAGGAACAGAGATAGAATACAAAGTTCATTTTGCTAGGATCCTCTAAACCCAAATCCCACACCCTTTTCATTTCATTTCATACTGCCTTGCCTTCAGGAATTTTATTTTTGGGGATGGGCCTTAGGTCAATTGATATATCTCCAAGTCAATAGAGGAATCTCATACTGGATCCAAGTCTACGTAAACTTGGTGGAGAGCCATCTCAAGGAACGGTTCTTGAAAAAGCCTGTTGTATGTTCCCTGAAGAATTTAGGACTGGCAGGCAAGAGACTTTTGACATGAAAAAGGCAAGTAGGTGGAGACCTATTGACATTAGTTTCAGTGGCAAATATTGCTCTTCATCAATTGTTATTCTTTGATTTCATTACTATAACTTTACATTCTTAAACACTTTTTTACTTAAGTATGTTTTTTGGTTAGTTATTTACCACCTGATTGCCCAATAGAATTAACTCCTAGAACAAACATTTACTCCCTACTTTTTACACAAATCTTATTTCTAAGGTTATCTGTTAATTATAAGGGAAAAAAATTTAAGGGAAAAAAATCCCTGAAATTATATTAAGGATATGTGGACTTGTTTCAGAGCTGGAAAGAAACTTACACATTAGTGACACTCAGTGACTTGATCAAGGTCACAGAATCAGCTAACCTCTTAGTTAAAGTGTAGACCTAAAATGGACTCTAGAGATCATCTAATTCAGCCCCTTCATTTTTGGACAGGCTAATCTAACAGGTAGACACAATTCCAGTACCTTTCAAGGTAAATACCTACACTGTCTTCTCACAATGACCTGGTTCCTCATTGCAGAAACGACTGATGCTTTGTGTGCCTTTGTGTTAACTTAAGGTAGACTCTTAAATATACCCACACCCCATAACTGAAATGGATAGAATCGAATGTTCAGTAGCTTTTTGGAAGCCTCACCACGGAAACAAAGGTTTGGAATCCCTCAGATTGGATTTCGATGTTCTTCCTCTAGAGCAGATAAATTGAGGCTCCTGCAGGCATGGGTTCTGTCGGATGAGACTTTAAATTTCAGAGTAAAAGATTCTTCTCGGCAGGATATTAGAATGTCGTGGTAGTGCACCATTAGTAAGGAATGAAGCCTGTCCCAATTCTCTTGGTCGACCCTTTGAAAATCTTGACTGAGGGAAAATCTCATTCTTGGCCTCCTGGACTCTTGGATGCACTAAAGAAATGTAATTGCTTTTTGCAGCTAATAGACACTTAAAAATTGTTTCCAAAGAAAATATATCTAGTCGTTGTTCATTAACGTAGAAAAATGGAGATGTGAAAAAGTCAAAATACATGTTTCGGAGCATAATAAAAAATATTCCTATGCCCAAAACACAAGAGCTCTAGAAAGTCAGTTCTGCCTCTGGGAAGTAGTTTTTGTTGTGTGGAGGGAGGTCCTGGTTTTGTAACTTAGAAAATGTAACAGTTGCTAGGTGGTCAGCTATAGGGGCTTATCCACCCTTATTTCCAAGCTGACACAACATGTTTTAAGTGGATGGTGTTTGGTTTCATTACCTTAACAGCATCTCTCTGTGCTCTTTGATGCATCCCTCCAGTGCTTAGTAATTTAGTAACAGGTTGGAAATGGGCTAGGGATAAAATGAGCCTAGGGGTAAAATGAGTTACCATAGGGATAACTATCCAGCTCTTACTTTTGAATTAGCATAGTAGCAGAAGGTGCTATTTTGCTTCAGGGTTCAAGGGAAGAATAAAGATATGAATAATACTATACATACAAATTTGTTGAATGTATAAGTCCTCTAGAATCTGCTCTTAAAGTACTGGCTGATCAGAGATTGATATGTTCTAATCAGCTCAACATGAGACGTGATAATTTTACATTTGTGCAAGAGAAAAATATGAATGTTTTCATGATGAAAATTACCTGTTCATACTTTGAACTTCTGTAAGACTTGGCTTATTTGAGATGCAGATGAGTTGGTTTTCTAATCTTTTGAAGCATGCCATTAATTAGTATCATCAATCTAAGGAGCTGAATGAAATTCTAGACATAAAATAGATCAATTCCAGATTTAATATTGGGTGTACGATTTAACTTTTGTTCCATTTTCCCTGCTTTCTATTAGCCTTAAAGAGCATCAATGATTATGCCTCACCGAATCACTTAAAGAAAGGGGTGCCCTTGTAAGTATCTGGAACAGCTACCAGATGAGATGGTATATATACCAAATTTTTGAAAACCTTTTGTACATCTTCATAGCAACAATTTCCAAATATCTCCTGGTTTACAAAAACGCGTGTTTCAGCCAATAAAATTCACGTTGAACACTAGAGTAGTCACTGTGGTCTTTTTGGCCCACACTATAGTCAGAATGATCTCTGATAGCACTTAGGTCTTAGAAGTACCTTCTTCCTTTTGTTACTGTTCGCTTTTGCGTGTGTATGTATTGCAGTTAAAGACTAACCTTGGTTAAGATCAACAGTGAATGAAGAATAGTTAGAAACCTCACACAGCAAATTGCTATTTAAATTTTTTTCTCCAATGCTAATGATTTGTTGGAGTTTATAGGTTTTGAGGTAGAATATTTTAATATAAGCATTGCAAAGGTTTTCAGGTGTTCTTGAACATCAGAATGCTGGAAAGTACAATAACTTTTAAAATTCAAGAAAAGTTCATCGTTTGACTGTGATTTATGAAACGATGACAAATACCATGGATTTTATTTCCTGAGATTCTAATCAACTTAGGTGGGGGAAGTAAGGGATAATAATCTATATGATAAATAGCTTCAAAAATTCATTCGCACTAACAAATCTTTCTTTTGGATTTGAATGTTTTCTGAAAGGGCTAGTTATGCATGCTTTAGTGGGAATTTCTTTAATTAGCTCAATCAAACTGAGTATTTTGAATGGAGAGGAGAGGAAGTGGAGATTTTGACTGCATGGAAATTAGGTAGGGGGAGCAAATGGTCAAAAATAACGATGGTGAGATCCGGGTCACAAGGGATCAGATTCTTGACCCTTCCCCAGACTCTTCTAAGCCTGGTTCCTCCCCAACTTATGTCTCTTCCTTTATTGTGAGAATTTTCAGACTGCCCTGTTCTTGTAGAGCTCTACAAACTCTTCCTTGGAAGGCAAAGTCTCCTAAATATCAGAGAGTCGAGAGTTCATTCTTGGATAGGAAATGCTCTTCTTAGGAAATAAAGAACAAAAGAAATTCATCTTTCCTTTTTTATTTTCAAAGAACTGTGATACGAGTGAATAGTACACCATGGCAATAGAGGACTACTTAGAAGACAATTCATGAACTCCCTAGCTGTTTTTACTTATTTACAAATAACCTAATTGCTCAGTTTTTTTGCACATGAGTTTGTGGAACCTTTTGCATGTGGCTGGTTCGCTCGGCCTACTGATGAAAGCGTTCAAGAGGAAGCTGAATGGTCACTTGCTGGAGATTTTAGAGACAGGGTTTAAGGACCAGATGTTGGGTTGAGTTAGGTTACCTCCAAAGTCTGTGCCAGTCTGAGGTCCTAGGAGAGGGATGGCAAATAAGTTTAAACAGAGTACCCCTTTGATCAATTAATAATGTCTCCAAAATGCCCTTGGTTGAAAAGAATTCTGAAGCCATGTCCAAGCTCTTCAGGAGAAATGTTCATGATCTGTTAGTCAGCGTCTAGCTTTGCATAAAGGAGTGTTACCGTTTATGACTGTGTTTCCACCTGTCCTAGAAAATTCAGTGAGAGTTGATTCTGACCTGCATTCCCCTGTGAAACTGTTTCCATAGTTTTCTGTTCATGTTCACTGATTAAATCTTGAAACCATCCAGCTACTGGACATGACAAGCTGTTAGTCTGAAGGAGTAGAGAACAAGAGAGCATCGTTCAGCATAAGGTACAGTCTTAGGAAATAACTCAGTTGTATTTGTCATCAACATCTCTTAAATAAAGGGCAATGCTTTAAAAATGTAGACATTTAGATTGGTATGAGATAATTTGCTGCTGTAACTGTAATTAAAAGTGACAAAAAGAGTTGATATGTGATCTTGCAAGGCAATGCAATAATAGACATAAATGTACAACCTCCATTTAAAACACGACCTGTTGAATGTAGCATGGTTTTGAGCAGGACTGGCATTAAATCAGTCTCAAGAAATTATGGCCAAGGTTCATGTCTTAGATTAGTCAACTGCAGGATTCTCCCATCAAGATACATAAAGTGAGACATTAGATGTATGTGATTTATATGAATTGCTGTTCACCTGTGTCTGTGAAAGGCTGTCGAAAGGGATGTTACCTTTAATCTAAAAGTACTCAGCTGCTGGCATTTTGGCATTGTCCCTACTCAGAAACGAAGATATGAGATTTAAGGTATTTCTGGGGAATTTTAAATAATTGCTAGAATCAATCTGAGTTCTGTAAAAACCTGTACATATCATGGAAAATGTCCTTGAAAACAAAGGACTATTCACATGGATGATCCCTTGCCAAATTGGGCATGTGAAAGCTAATAAGAATTTGCTTATATACCTTAATATGGTGACTTAATGCCTTAAGAATATAACTCCTTCAAATGCCTTAAATTTCAAGAGGGTTTTACTACCCATGTTTTCTTTTAACAACGTGATGCATTTGAAATAATATAGGTGGGCAAATGATTCTTTAAGCATTACTCTTGGCACCAAAGAGGAATTAAAATACAAGGTTTACAGATTATGTATGCTAATATATCAACAAAGCTAGAAAGCAGAAAGATCAGTGCAGGTATTTTTCCCATGCTGAGCTATGGGAGAGAGAATGCATTTCTCTAAATAGAATGGGCACATCAATTCAATCTGAATAATCTTAGGGAGGTGAATTGAAAGTGGGTAGGAAGAACTTACTCTCAGAGTGAGTGAAGTGAAGTCATCAAAGTTCTCCAAGCATCCAAGGACCAAGTTGTGGGTAAAGTGAGTTAAAGGCACTTCTCGTTATGTGACGCAATGTGCTTTCCACATTCTTCCCAGACTTGAGCACTGGGCAGTATTTGCCTTTTCAAATAAACTACATACTTTCTTTCATCAAACAATAAGACTTCATATTTCCCTTGTTGCATCGACTGCCAGGAATCTCAGGATTATATTAAATACTCAATTTAAGAAACAATGTCATTCTAACTTTCTGGCATAATTATGTCTTTTTCCTAGATGATTTCTCTTCTGCCTTAAAAGATTGCTACCTTACAAGTGCTTTAAAATTTAAGTTACCTCAAATTCTTTGTGAGAATATGAAGAGTCTAATTTCTGCATAAAATAAAAATACGTAAGAGTTGTTAAAATAATTTCTTCTGTGTTTCGACCTTAAGATCTCAAGATAAATATAGAAATTTGGGCCATTAACTTTCTGCAAATAATTGTAAAACTGAAGCCAAATGAGGCAGGGTTGTTGGGTTAAAATGTAAGTTTATGAGAAAAAGCCAAGTGCATCGTTATTCTTCATGTATAGAAAACACCACCTGCATTTCCTGTCTTTCATGTGACATATTGCTATCCCTCCGCTCTGGGACTCATGCCTGCCCATGTTCCACCTGTATGAAAGGAGCATCTTTGAAGATTTTGTTCAAACACTGATCCCTCTCTGAAACTCTATATGCATGCCTCTCCTGACAGATGTTTTCCAATTCCCACTACATTAATTTCTTCACAAATATTTCTTTATCACTGTCACATTGTTGTTGTTTACCTATTTTCATGTTGTTTCTCCACCTGTCTCCTAGATCATTGCTTCTTAATCTTGGCTATGCACTGGAATCACAAGGGGGTTTATAAAAAAATACTGATGGGTGAATCCAAGCCCCAGAGATTCCTATTTGATTGGTATGAGGTGCAGCCTGGGCATCAAGAGTTTTGAAATCTAAGTGATTCTACCTGCAGTCACAATTGAGAAGGTTAAACCATTGTCTTTGGAACGTTGAGATCATCTTTATTTATTTTCCCCTGCTCTAAGAACAATGCCTTGAACTTAGTAGTTGTTTAAAAAATGTTTATTGATATGTCTGACATGGAAGCTATTGGGAAATCTTTCATTCTGTCAACCTGATAATCTTTAGGGAAGTATGATTATTTCAGTCTCATTCATTTATTCCTTTATACAGCACGCATACATTAAACGGCCTTGGTTTAAAAAAAAGTTTTGTGGAGTTCTGCCCTCTAAGGAGAGCTGCATACAAAAGTTCAAGTGATTCCCTTCTCGTTCGACCACTACTACTGTAATTTACTATGTGCCTACTGTGTGCTGGCACTGTTCCAGATGCTTCATATATGTTAGCACACTTAATTGCTCACAGCATAATCCTGGTTTTATTTTACAATTAACGGAATTGGAGAACAAGACTAAGGTCACAGCTCTGAGGCTGTGATTCACACCCAAGTGTGCCTGATTCAAATCCAATGTTCTTTGCACACACCAGGCTACTACTAAAAGGCCTTTGGTTTCTGTTGATGTTTTGTATGTATCTGTTTAATATGGATAGTTATAAAAAGCTTAATTCTAGGCTTGTCTTTTTAAGCTGTCTTTCCAATGGTTTGAAAACATAGAGGCCATCAAATGTCATTCAGTGGGATTTGTTCACTAATCTTACAGATGTTCTGTTTGATTGCAGTTGGTCACAAATCCTTCTAGACATTCCCTTCCCTTCCAGAGCCTGTACAAGACCTCATCAAGGGTAGATGGGCTGAGTGCGGCCAGTTTACTGGTTGATACAGTTGGTGGAATTGGAAAACTACTCACCCATCACATGACTCTTTGGTTACAAATGTAGGGACACAATAAAAAAATACAGGTACCAAATTAGACCTCCAAGTGAATACCAGTGGCTCAGGCTTGCCCCAGCTCCAGCTCCCCACCTCTTACATATATATACACACCCACACACGTATACTCCAGGGCGCTTTTATTAAATTTGTCTTCATTATTGATATATCTTCTTCTACTTTTCTACAATGTTCAGTTAGAAGATTGCCCACAGGCAAGATATTTTCAAAAATAACAGCTATGAACATATCCGTTTTCAGAGAAAGAAAGACAATGGTGATTATTATACATGGTGTTGTTTGTCTATAATCTCTCTCTCTCTCTTTCTCTCCTACCTTCAATTTCCCAAATCAGATGATTTTAGCAATCTAATACCATAATCCATTTCTTCGTGATACCTGAGTATTTACTCAAGTTATTTAGAGATGCTTTATTTTGGTGCATATTTCTAATACAAACAACATTTTTCATAAAATATATCAATACAGAAAAGTTGCACCCTGGTAAAAGGGGGTTTAATACTTTTAATGTTGCTTCCTAAGAATTTACCACGTACTGAAACTTTGCCTGGTGAATTCAAACAAAACCACGGGTAAGTTATTTTAGGTTAATCTCACTGAATGAAAGTGAAAGCTGGTGTTCTCTTCTACTCTTTGATGTAGTTGCGTGCTATATTAATGTTTATACGATGATGTCTCTTTTCCTGTTACTGTTTCAGACACATAAATTTAGAATGAAAACAGACTATTAATAAGTACTTTAAAGTGATTGGTGTCATCAGATATTTCTTCAATTTAAACTTATATTTTTTAAACAACTTTTTTCAGGGCTTGGGTCTTCATGGGAGGGTTCCATTCTAAGGCCATTACTGCCTTATACTCCTAAAAATGTGCTTTGTATGCCTAGTGAGCCAATACACTTACAAAAGGAAGACAACTCTTCTCTCCCTTCTTTAATAAATGGGAAGTTCAAGACTTTTAGTTTCCACAGAAGCTAATTATTCAAAGGGACCTAAACAATGTTTGGTAGAGATAGAGTTAGACTTAACTAAGGAAGTTAGAGTGGGAAGTGCGTCCTCGTGCTCTGTCATTACCAGAGAGAGGCTAGAAAAGGAGCAGCCTTGAGTAGCAGATCTTGAAGTTTGAAGGTTTGGGTCTGTTGGAGAACCAAATAGGGTTTTGCTTTGTAGAGTGATTTAATTATATTTTAGGAGGTTTACACATGTGATGGTGAAGACAAGGGATTAGAGCCTAGAGCAGTGGTCTCAAAGTGTTTACTAATACACCATTGTAAAGCAATTATCCTCCAATAAAGATGCTAAAAAAAAAAAAAAAAAGTGTTTCCTGGACCAGCATGCACAGGTTAGAAATGGAAATCCTCAGACCCCTACCCAGATTTCCTGAATCAGAACCTGAGTAAGTAGCCCAGTAACCAGTGGTTTAACAATGTTTCCAGATGGTTCTGCTTCACAGTCAAGTTTGAGAACCAGTAGTCTGGAGGCAGGAAGAGTAGACTTGACATATTTCAAGTTCAGGATCTGTACCTAAATTACTCTGCACCAGGCATGGAGTAGGTACTTGATACATATTTGCTGAATAAGCTAATAAAGTCAGAGATGATGAGAGCCCAGCCTAATAAAGAAACAACATATAATATGGGAACCAAGAAAGACTTCAGCTCCATTTGTGATTCAGTCAAGAGCAGAATCAACTCTTAACGAATGGGGTTATATAAATAATTTATGAAATTTTCCCTTATTTGACAATTTTCTTCCTTGTTTTTCCTTGTATTTGCTCACTGTAAACTCAAAAGATGCATTGCATTTTCTTAAGAGGAAGCACCATAAAGAAAGGGGGAGGGCTTCCCTGGTGGCGCAGTGGTTGAGAGTCCGCCTGCCGATGCAGGGGACACGGGTTCGTGCCCCTATCCCGGAAGATCCCACATGCCGCGCAGCGGCTGGGCCCGCGAGCCATGGCCGCGGAGCCTGTGTGTCCGGAGCCTGTGCTCCGCAACGGGAGAGGCCACAGCAGTGAGAGGCCCGCGTACAGCAAAAAAAAAAAAAAAAAGAAAGGGGGAGAGTTCGGTAACTTACACCTACTTCTATAGAGGGCCTGGGTGTATCTCTTCCACTTGAAAGAGAACCAAGTGATCAGTGAGATGGCAGTAGCATGCCAGAAAGTGGTGGCCCAAGTTCTGGGGCCGTCAGAAAACATGACGTTACTAACTAGGCAGGCAGTCCAAGATGGAGAAAGACTTGGGGTGGTTAGGACCAGGAGGAGGGGCCAAGTATTCCAGAAGCTGCACTGGCATTGTTTTTGATGAAATTCCAAACTTGCAGCAGAACGACCAGAAACTCGATCATTAAAGTCTTTGAATGCTAAAGGGAAATGTTCAATGAAAGAGTGGAGTGAAAAATGTCAGTGAGAGGGAGGTACCCAAATATCTACTCTCTGCCAATCATTCTGTTGGAGCTTGGGAAGCGTATCTCATTGAATCCTCACCACCTCACTGTGTGTTAATATGTACTTTTTTTTTTTTTTTTTTTTTGGTACGCGGGCCTCTCACTGCCGTGGCCTCTCCCGCCGTGGAGCACAGGCTCTGGACGCACAGGCTCAGCGGCCATGGCTCACGGGCCTAGCCACTCCGCAACATGTGGGATCTTCCCGGACCGGGGCATGAACCCGTGTCCCCTGCATCGGCAGGCGGACCCTCAACCACTGCGCCACCAGGGAAGCCCCTATACGTCCATTTTATAAGCAGGGACCAGAGGGAGTAATTTGTCCAAGGTTGTAGAGCCACAAAGTAGTAACACTGACATACAAACAGGCATTCTGACTCTGAAGCCTGCGTTTAATCTCCTGTTATTAAATAAATACAATGCATGAAGTTGTTATAGTTTCAGCCCTTTTGAATCTTTATAGAATGTATATTGGTTTACATAGACATTATTGTGTTTATAATTGTATGTAGCGCATAAACTGATAGTTTAAATAAAATATTTTGACTTGAGTTTTGAGGTTTTGGTCAGAAATGCAATCTTCTGCAGTAGTGCGTGTTGCCTGGGAAAATCGGATATGAACTGCCGCATTCTGGCTCACATTCTTTAGAAGGAATGTAACTTTCCAGAATGTAACTTTCCATCTCTCTCTCTTGGTCTTCCTATGCTTTTTTTAGTATCAAATGCTTTTAATTATATTTTTGTGCACTCAAGTAGAAACTTTTTTTTTATGGTCATTGCTTTTTCTATAAAAGCACTACATTCCTCCTTATATTTGATGCGTATTTCAAGCTCTGATGTGTCTTAGGTTACACTAGTGATATCCAGTTGTACTTCTGTAAAGAATGAGATTGCAGAATTGTCATATTCCTCCATCCTCTTCCTACATGAATGTTACTTGTGGTCAGACCACATGGCAACTCTGTCAAAGAAGCCTTGGTTGCAAGAGAGATGACTTGAACTGATCCTTCGTTGGTTTGAGCCTTAGGGTCTTGAAAATTGCTTTAATTTCTTCATCTGACAAATGGGTATCATAATATTTGACTTGAATTTACTTTCTTTGGGAGTGGTGGTGGGAAGAAATGAATTGGTTAATTTGTCAAATCATTATAGCGCCTTAAAGGAAACATGTGACGTAAGTTAAATATATGTTCTACGTATTTTATTCTACAAACAGGCCTTGCAAGTGCTAAAAATCTAGAAGTCTTTTGGATAAAATAGGGTGAAGACTAAGAAATTAGTCTTATTTTAAAATGTTTTTTATACCATAATTACTAGTTCACTATTCTCTTAGGGTTTCTCCCTCATTCCTCACTTCCAACGACCGTTCGTTCCTGTGGGAGCTGCTTGCACAGCTCTTGGGGCCTTAGCAGGTGCTCAGTGGATTTGGGGTTGCACAGAAAGAAGCTGTAGACTATAGAGCAATGCCAAAACACTAATGGGATACTCCTGCCTTTGTTTTTTCAAGTCCTAGGAATCTATGTCATGATGAATAAGAGATGGTAAAACTACGCTGGAATTCAGCCAATATACACTGGTATAGCGAGTCATCAAAATATGGGAATACTTCTCTGCTGGTTGATAAATAGCCACTCCCATTTCTCCCAACCTACCTTCACTCACTGCCCCAGCCTCCTTGATGTCAACACTCCTTGAATCTCTGGAATCCAGCAACCTAAGGGTTAACATGTGCCCTAGCAAGGGGCTTCCAGGACCCTGCTCTGGGGTCTGTTCTGACTGGCTGTGCCCAGGACTTATATGTGTTAAATATTTTGAATATCTCTCTCTGTAACCACATATAAAACTCAAAAGATCAACCATACTAGCCACATTGAAACTCTTGACAAGTTCCTTTCATCATCACTGATATGTGAGAATCTTCTTGGATCTTAATTTCTACAATTTACACTTCTATTATTTCTTTAGGAACTTAATATCAGTGTTGGATGAGAGGAGAGAGAGAGATAAGAGAGCCATTGGGGAACAAGTTGAAGGCCCACAGGCTCACACTGGAGATGGGTTTGGCCATATTCAATTTTTATTGAACATCTTGAAGCATTTAAAATAAAATGATGTCCTATGGAACCCAGATGCATATAGCCAGGTGCTTTGCTCTTAATATTTAAACCCATTTTATGGAAGATTTAGTCCATATGTTAAATCATTGACTTCAAAAGGTATTCCTTGAGAGGCTAATCTAAATGATGAAAAACGGGTCTAAAAATTATGTTCAAATATGTCATCTATGGGCTGGAGGTCAGAGGCTCAGGAGAGATAGAGAAACTTGGGGGAGTTTCATGAAGTCATTTAAGTATGTGGAATGTTCTAGAGCACAAGGGAACTCTTGAAATTTCATAATCATAGAATCTTTCTTCATTTCCAAAAGAGCATGTTTTTGAGACAGCATATAATATAGCTATTTGTTCTCTTGAACACATCTCAGGGAAGAAAAAGAAGTTGGGAAAATGAGCCCATTGTTTTTCAAAATTAGTGACAAACTTCAAAATAATTCCAAACAAACCTCAAATAAAACATTTTCCCCCTACTGTGAATCCTATTTAAACTGTTTGGGTCAGTCTGTTTTAATGAGTCGCATTCACGCTGACACATCCACACACTTCACACAAAGACGACTGTACCTCTAAACCCATTTAAAAATGATAGATGACTGTCAGCTTTGTGAAAGCAGCACATGCAGTGGCTTGATAGCGCAGAATGAAAGCAATCTACAAGTGCAAGTCTGTTTCTTTTGGCAACGGAAGGAGTTGCTAATGGATTCATCATTTTCTGTTAAGCATGGATGTCAAACAAAAAAACATTTAGAGCTCTATTCAGCTGAATTTCCGGCTCAACGCTTGCCAGCCATGGAAGCCCTGTGACTTGGAACCTGTGCAGCCCATGCCTGATTCTTGTTTCCAAAGTTCCGTGGGGCCAGTGCCGCGGAACTTGGACTTCTGCCTAGGGCTCCTCCTCCTCTCTTCGGCTCCCCCTCCCCCTTTCTCCAATCCTATGAAGCCACCAGTCAAGCTCCCTAAATGAATGCCCTCTACGGAGGCGAACTGTTTGCCAACTCTTAGGACATCAGCTGACTCCGCCTCAGAATCACACAGGAAGTTCACTCATACCACTCAAGAAGGGATGGCAGGGTGAAGATTTGTTGTATCCAGGGTTTCTGGGGCCTTTGTGCCTTGGAACTTATTGGTTGCAGTGGTCATTGCATGCTTTCTCTTTTGGTGTAAATATGCATCGTGTTCTGTACTCTATAATAAAAAAATAAATAAAAGTTAGAATGCCTGGGCTTCAGAAATGCTATGTTCTTGGGAGGATTTGAAGGAAAGTTCTGGCTTCAGAACACAGCTACTTATATCCCTGACTACAGAAGAGCTGCCTCTGAATGGGAAATTGGTTTCTTCAACTGGGCACACAGTGGGCAGTGGTAGGAGTGTGCTGAGGCCAAACAGATCAGCAGCATCCACCCTGGCAGAGGCGAGGTGACGGTGACACAGACTTTGCCTTCACATACCGACTCTGCTACTAGCTATGTAACCTTGGGCAAATGTCTTAACTCCTCAGTGTCTCAGTTTCCTCATTTGGTTGTTTTGTGGATTAAATGAGATAATGTGAATAAGAGTGTAAATTATAAACTACTATGCAAATGGATATCATTATTAATTGAACTATTTAAATTAATAAAATTAATTAATAAATACTAAGAGTTAATGTAGGATGGTCTAATAGGAAGAACTAGGAACAGAGATGTTAAGACACTTAGATCCTGCCAACTCTATTTTTTGTTCTGTGACTTTCAGAAAAATCAATGCGCCTTTTTTGTTCTGTGACTTTCAGAAAAATCAATGTGCCCTTAAGCTGTAGTAGAGATGTGTATCCCACCACTAATTTTATGAGTATACTGTACCATGGCTTCCTACATTATTTAATCTGTGGAAGTGGTCCCAATGGCTGTCTACTCTCCAAACATCAACCCTACTGCCAATCATTCCACTGTTACAGCTTTACTGTTTTGCATTTCCCAGTCATTTTGCTCTTCCTATTGCTTATTAAAATGCAAACACATGGAAGAACAAAAGTTAGCCCTTTACTTAGCAATTAGCACTTAACAGGTTGTAACTGGGTTAAGGCACAGGGTTGATGCCAGTGGGCTAGGGGAAGAAATATGACACCAGGAAGAAGGAAAGAAAGCCTTCCAATCAACTTTACATTCTTTGTAGACATGCCTTGTGTCCCTCTTATATCTAATAGTGGTATTGGGAGGAAACTTGGAATAAGTTGTGAAATGTTGCCAGTACTGTCTAAATGACAGAACTGTAAGTGATTTAATGTGACATTAATAATGGTGATGACCTCAGGCTAAGGGATGAAGGCAGAACTTGTAAAGAAATAAATTAGTGGTCTCCCTTGAAGATATTTTAATCTAAAACATAGAGTGCTACCTCCCTAAGGAAGCCTTCCTTGATTGACCAGATAGACTCAATCATAGCATATACTTCAAATAACTTCTTTTCACAATGTCATTTTTTAGTATATTTAGCATATTTGTAGTATATACATATTTACTGTGACTTGAGACTCTTTTAACTCTGTATTCAATACGTCACACAATGCCTGGCACAATGTAGGAACTCAGGAAATATTTATGAATTTAATAGCTACAACATCTGGAAGATAAAATAGATTAAGCTATCATTCTCCCAGTGCACTGAGGACTTGGTTTACCTAACACCAAAACTAAAGATATTTTTCAGCAGAATATTAAACTTTATAAAGGTTTAGTCACACATGATCTAAAAAAATAATTCCACTTAGGTGGTGCTTTAATCAAATTAAATGATGTTTTGTTAAAGCATTTAGCCAAATGTTATATGCCTGTACCTCTTAGAAATATAATCAAATTCACCCAGGAATTATTTATGATTACACTATAGTGTATTGGCAGAGCTACATCACAAATGTCACTTGAACCTGCAAGAAATGATCAGATTCCTATTCCACAGGGCTGGTTTCAATGAGGAATTTTCAGAATGATGAAACCAGATTTAGCTGGTAGCAATTATTGGTACATTTCAGATGAGCTCAGCGTGAAGAATAAGACTGAAGAAAGATTAAGTCTCAAATACTAAGGGACAGAAGAAAAAAAAAGAAAAGCGGGACCGAAAGGGCTTGAAACGCAGGAAAGGACCAGTTAGTTATCTGCAGGAAGCTGGTATTCTTATATGAGATGCATGTGACCCAGTCTGGGTTAGAATGTTATCTCTATGTGATCTGCAGAATTTCTCTCTTGACTGTAGCAACCTCAGAAGAGTGAATTAAAGTCTTAAGGAGAAAAATCAATAAAGAAAAAAAAAAGATAAAAGCAATATGGCTGGAGAGCATTTCAAAAACCATATAAAAGCCTCTTAAATGGCCATGGAAGACTAACCAGTACTTATAAGGGTTTACAGGAATACCAATAAGAATAGATTTGTTGGCCTTCTTAAAGCAGCAAAGAGGCTTCTGGGTGGTTTATGGCATTTGGCTGGTCTTTGTTTCATTCTACTGTGTGACATACAGAAACATGAATTGTGTAAAACACTGCCTATGATGACAAGAAATTCATTGGAGAGATATTATGAGTAAGTTGGGATTAGAGTAGCACTTAATGCTCACTCAATGCTACTGATGAAGTACAGTGCTCTGAGTACCTTTCCTGTGACTAGCTCGACTTTATTCCAAAGCTGGGAATTTCTCTGAACTATGCTGAATTTCTATGCTGAACTGTGAGAATTTCTATGCTGAAACAGAAAACATAGACATAATCCCAGCAATAATAATGCTTTTCTAATATGTCTTTTAAAATCTGTAAAGTGATTTTTTTCTTTTAATTACAAGAAGTAGAATTCATTCCAAACCTTCTCCAGACCAAATTGTCTTCTTAATTTAAATGAGAAAATGAAGGAAGCAAGAAGGAGAGAGTTGAAATGGAAGTGACAGGAGCTTTGGGAGATGTGTAGAGTGTATTCCTACTAGTCAAGGAAAGAAATATCAAATAAAATCTAGAGTTAGGGAAGTAGATTTCAAAATGTTCAAGGGAGATATAGGTATGACCCTCCCCCCACCAAGGTCTGAGATCCATACGTGGAGAGTATTTGAGGCTACATTTATCTAATCCGCATTAATTCATTTGTTCATTTCAGTACATTCTTTATTGAGTTCTCATCATGTCACAGGTACTCTTTTACTAATGAGAAGCTTTCAACTGTGAAATTCTGGCAATACAACCATGAATATTTTTAATTATGAAGACAAATAATGTATGTTTTGATGAAAGCCCAAAGTGAAACTTTACAGAATCCTGTAAATCATGGACTCAAGTTAGGTTAAATAACTTGTGAGAGCCCAAAGCTAGTAAGCAAAAGAGTTAAAATTCACACTTTGGCTCTGAGCTCCAAAGGAAGTGCTCTTGGCCTCAGTGCAATGATCTCAGAATTGCTTAATCAATGAGCTCCTGTAGCTAAATATGTCCCAATTAGGAGTGATTGTGTAGTATAGTTTTTATGGTTCAGATTCTTGTCCTTTTTTTTGTCCAATAGAGTCAGTGCCTCCCTCTTCCCCCTTCCACACACACACACACACACACACACACACACAGACATACACACACACACTCAGACACTCACCTGTAGGCTACCTAAAGAGAGACTTTAAGCACTCCTAGCTCAAGCAATGAGTGATGCTGCAACAAGCCATTCTTGCAGCCAGTCTTCTTTTACCCTGTGCCTTGATGATGGCCTCTTGACCTCTGTCTTTTTCCCTGCATGAAATCCCAGGTAGACAATCTGTTTGTCCCATGGTTTTTCCAGAATGAGAATTTGCATTGCTTTGGTGGTTCTACATCCAGGAATAATAATTTACTTTCTCTTCATTGACCACTAAAGGCTAAGCCTTTCACATATATTGCCTCTAATTTTTCCAGCCACTTGCAAGGACTACCATCTTTCATCTGCTGTCCAATACTTTGGGTACCATGGGTTCCCTATGGCCTGGGTTGCCTCTCAGGACCCATCCTCAGTACCTGCCTTCTCCAATGCATGGTTTTAAATCTATTCCTGGTCTCCCATGGTCAGCCTTATTCCATGGGGAGAACACAGACATGCCCACCCGTGTTTTGAAATATGACTCTCTTTTCTTGAAAACCCCTTAGAAGACTAAGGTTTCCTTTTTGAGTCATTTCTATGGGGTCCCAAGTCAAAGTTTGTACTTTGTTTCTGATACTTTATCATTAACCTAAATTTAAGTCTTAATTTCTTCATCTGAAGAATGGGAATAACATATCTCTCTGGGCTGTAATAAAGATTACAATCTCATGTAAAGGTAGCACATTCCACTAACAAGCAAGTTTACCAAATGTGAGTGTAGGACTGTGGTAGGTCTGAAAGACATCTGTGTAAAGGTAAAGAAAAGGTACTGTAAAGGACATTCTGAGATAAATGAAAAACAACTCAGATACTTCATTAATTTACCCATGGATGGAGTGAGGTTCACCTTGTAGAGACCTATACAGGAGTTTTTTTGTTTGTTTGTTTGTTTTTTAACGAGGAGAGGTCAAGTAGAAACTCCAAAGGGGGTTATCTTGGCTCTGATAAAATAGAACGTTTTCATTGTGACCTGGATGGAGTAGGAGAGAACATCTTTATAGAAAAGTATTCCACCCTTATTTTTTCTATTTCGCATTATTACACTCAACTTTTCCTCCAGATTTAGGTAAATTCAAATTTGTTTTGTTGTTGTTGTTTCTGTCAGATCCTTAGTGGCTGCTCAATACATTTTGAATGAATGGGTAAATGAATGAAAATGAACAATGATGTTTTAAACTATAAAAATTTATTATAGAAATTTCAAACATAAGCAAGTTGAGAGAATAGTATAATGAACTCCTATGAACCCCATCCAGATTCAATAGTTATCAGTTTATGGCCAATCTTGTTTCATCCCCACTTGTTCTGTTCCCTTGCTTGGTTCTTTGTTTGTTAAAATCTTTATTGGAGTATAATTGCTTTACAATGGTGTGTTAGTTTCTGCTGTATAACAAAGTGAATCAGCTGTACATATACATATATGCCCCAATCTCTTCCCTCTTGCGTCTCCCTCCCTCCCACCCTCCCTATCCCACCCCTCTAGGTGGTCACAAAGCACCGAGCTGCTCTCCCTGTGTAATGCGGCTGCTTCCCACTAGCTATCTATTTTACATTTGGTAGTGTATATATGTCCATACCACTCTCTCACTTTGTCCCAGCTTACACTTCCCCCTCCCCGTATCCTCAAGTCCATTCTCTAGTAGGTCTGTGTCTTTATTCCCGTCTTGCCCCTAGGTTCTTTATGACCTTTTTTTGTTGTTGTTTTTTAGATTCCATATATATGTGTTAGCATACGGTATTTGTTTTTCTCTTTCTGACTTACTTCACTCTGTATGACAGACTCTGGGTCCATCCACCTCACTACAAATTACTCAATTTCATTTCTTTTTATGGCTGAGTAATATTCCACTGTATATGTATGTGTACCACATCTTCTTTATCCATTCATCTGTCGATGGACACTTAGGTTGCTTCCATGTCCTGGCTATTGTAAATAGAGCTGCAATGAACATTGTGGTACATGACTCTTTTTGAATTATGGTATTCTCAGGGTATATGCCCAGTAGTGGGATTGCTGGGTCGTATGGTAGTTCTATTTTTAGTTTTTTAAGGAACCTCCATACTGTTCTCCAGAGTGGCTGTATCAGTTTACATTCCCATCAACAGTGCAAGAAGGTTCCCTTTTCTCCATACCCTCTCCAGCATTTATTGTTTGTAGATTTTTTGATGATGGCCATTCTGATCGGTGTGATGTGATACCTCATTGTAGTTTTGATTTGCATTTCTCTAATGATTAGTGATGTTGAGCATTCTTTCATGTGTTTGTTGGCAATCTGTATATCTTCTTTGGAGAAATGTCTATTTAGGTCTTCTGCCCATTTTTGGATTGGGTTGTTTGTTTCTTGATATTGAGTTGCTTGTAAATTTTGGAGATTAATCATTTGTCACTTGCTTCATTTGCAAATATTTTCTCCCATTCTGAGGGTTGTCTTTTCATCCTGTTTATGGTTTCCTTTGCTGTGCAAAAGCTTTGAAGTTTCATTAGGTCCCATTTGTTTACTTTTGTTTTTATTTCCATTTCTCTAGGAGGTGGGTCAGAAAGGATCTTGCTGTGATTTATGTCATAGAGTGTTCTGCCTATGTTTCCCTCTAAGGGTTTTATTGTGTCTGGCCTTACATTTAGGTCTTTAATCCGTTTTGAGCTTATTTTTGTGTTTGGTGTTAGGAAGTGTTCTAATTTCATTCTTTTACATGTAGCTGTCTGTTTTCCTAGCACCACTTATTGAAGAGGCTGTCTTTTCTCCATTGTATATTCTTACCTCTGTTATCAAAGATAAGGTGACCATATGTGCGTGGGTTTATCTCTGGGCTTTCTATCCTGTTCCTTGATCTATATTTCTGTTTTTGTGCCAGTACCATACTGTCTTTATTACTGTAGATTTGTAGGATAGTCTGAAGTCCAGGAGCCTGATTCCTCCAACTCCATTTTTCTTTCTCAAGATTGCTTTGGCTATTTGGGGTCTTTTGTGTTTCCATACAAATTGTGAAAATTTTTGTTCTAGTTCTTTGAAAAATGCCATTGGTAGTTTGATAGGGATTGCATTGAATCTGTAGATTGCTTTGGGTAGTAGAGTCATTTTCACACTGCTGATTCTTCCCATCCAAAAACATGGTATAACTCTCCATCTGTTTGTATCATCTTTAATTTCTTTCATCAGTGTCTTATAGTTTTCTGCATACAGGTCTTTTGTCCCCTTAGATAAGTTTATTCCTAGGTATCTTATTCTTTTTGTTGCAATGGTAAATTGGAGTGTTTCCTTAATTTCTCTTCAGATTGTTCATCATTAGTGCATAGGAATGCAAGAGATTTCTGTGCATTAATTTTGTATCTTGCTGCTTTATCAAATTCATTGATTAGCTCTAGTAGCTTTCTGGTAGCATCTTTAGGATTCTCTATGTATAGTATCATATCATTGGCAAACAGTGACAGTTTTACTTCTCCTTTTCCGTTTTGGATTCCTTTTATTTCTTTTTCTTCTCTGATTGCTGTGGCTAAAACTTCCAAAACTATGTTGAATAATAGTGGTGAGAGTGGACAACCTTGTCTTGTTCCTGATCTTAGAGGAAATGGTTTCAGTTTTTCACCATTGAGAATGATGTTGGCTGTGGCTTTGTCACATATGGCCTTTATTATGTTGAGATAAGTTCCCTCTATGCCTACTTTCTGGAGGGTTTTTATAATAAATGGGTGTTGAATTTTGTCAAAAGCTTTTTCTGCATCTATTGAGATAATCATATGGTTTTTCTCCTTCAGTTTGTTAATATGGTGTATCACGTTGATTGATTTGCATATATTGAAGAATCCCTGCACTCCTGGGATAAACCCCACTTGATCATGGTGTATGATCCTTTTAATATGCTGTTGGATTCTGTTTGCTAGTATTTTGTTGAGGATTTTTGCATCTATGTTCATCAGTGATATTGGCTTGTAGTTTTTTTTCTTTGTGACATCTTTGTCTGGTTTTTGTATCAGGGTGATGGTGGCCTCGTAGAATGAGTTTGGGAGTGTTCCCCCCCTCTGCTATATTTTGGAAGAGTTTGAGAAGGATAGGTGTTAGCTCTTCTCTAAATGTTTGATAGAATTCGCCTGTGAAGCCATCTGGTCCTGGGCTTTTGTTTGTTGGAAGATTTTTAATCACAGTCTCAATTTCAGTGCTTGCGATAGGTCTGTTTATATTTTCTATTTCTTCCTGGTTCACTCTCGGAAGTTTGTGCTTTTCTAAGAATTTGTCCATTTCTTCCAGGTTGTCCATTTTACTGGCATATAGTTGCTTGAGACATTAGTCTCATGATCCTTTGTATTTCTGCAGTGTCAGTTGTTACTTCTCCTTTTTCATTTCTAATTCTATTGATTTGAGTCTTCTCCCTTTTTTCTTGATGAGTCTGGCTAATGGTTTATCAATTTTGTTTATTTTCTCAAAAAACCAGCATTTAGTTTTATTGATCTTTATTGATCTTTGCTATTGTTTCCTTCATTTCTTTTTCATTTATTTCTGATCTGATCTTTATGATTTCTTTCCTTCTGCTAACTTTGGGGTTTTTTTGTTCTTCTTTCTCTAATTGCTTTAGGTGTAAGGTTAGGTTGTTGATTTGAGCTGTTTCTTGTTTCTTGAAGTAGGATTTTTGGTTATAAACTTCTCTCTTAGAACTGCTTTTGCTGCACCCCATAGGATTTGTGTTGTTGTGTTTTCATTGTCATTTGTTTCTAGGTATTTTTGGATTTCCTCTTTGATTTCTTCAGTGATCTCTTAGTTATTAAGTAGTGTATTGTTTAGCCTCCATGTGTCTGTATTTTTTACAGATTTTTTCCTTTAATTGCTATCTAGTCTCATAGTGTTGTTGTTGGAAAAGGTACTTAATATGATTTCAATTTTCTTAAATTTACCAAGGCTTGACTTGTGATCCGACATATGACTTTGAGAACTTGAGAAGAAAGTATATTCTGTTGTTTTCGGATGGAATGTCCTATGAATATCAATTAAGTCCCTCTTGTTTAATATATCATTTAAAGCTTGTGTTTCCTTATTTATTTTCATTTTGGATGATCTGTCCACTGGTGAAAGTGGGGTGTTAAAGTCCCCTACTGTGATTGTGTTACTGTCGATTTCCCCTTTTATGGCTGTTAGCATTTGCCTTATGTATAGAGGTGCTCCTATGTTGGGTGCATATATATTTACAATTGTTATGCCTTCTTTTTGGATTGATCCCTTGATCATTATGTAGTATCCTTCTTTGTCTCTTGTAATAGTCTTTATTTTAAAGTCTATTTTGCCTGATATGAGAATTGCTACTCCAGCTTTCTTTTGATTTCCATTTGCATGGATTATCTTTCTCCATCCCCTCACTTTCAGTCTGTATGTGTCTCTAGGTCTGAAGTGGGTCTCTTGTAGACAGCATATATACGGGTCTTGTTTTTGTATCCATTCAGCCAGTCTATGTCTTTTGGTTGGAGCATTAAATCCATTTACATTTAAGGTAATTATCAATGTGTATGTTCCTACTGCCATTTTCTTAATTGTTTTGGGTTTGTTATTGTAGGTCTTTTCCTTCTCTTGTGTTTCCTGCCTAGAGAAGTTCCTTTAGCATTTGTTGTAAAGCTGGTTTGGTGGTGCTGAATTCTCTTAGCTTTTCCTTGTCTGTGAAGGTTTTAATTTCTCTGTCGGATCTTAGTGAGATCCTTGCTGGGTAGAGTAATTGTGGTTGTAGGTTTTTCCCTTTCATCACTTTAAATATGTCCTGCCACTCCTTTCTGGCTTGCAGAGTTTCTGCTGAAAGATCAGCTGTTAACCTTATGGGGATTCTCTTTTATGTTATTTGTTTTTCCCTTGCTGCTTTTAGTATTTTTTCTTTAATTTTTGATAGTTTGATTAAGATGTGTCTTGGCATGCTCCTCCTTGGATTTATCCTGTATGGGACTCTCTGTGCTTCCTGGACTTGATTAACTATTTCCTTTCCCATATTAGGGAAGTTTTCAAGTATCGTCTCTTCAAATATTTTCTCAGTCCCTTTCTTTTTCTCTTCTTCTTCTGGGACCCCTATAAATAGAATGTTGGTGCATTTAATGTTGTCCCAGAGGTCTCTGAGACTGTCCTCAATTCTTTTCATTCTTTTTCTTTATGCTGCCCTGCAGTAGTTATTTCTACTATTTTACCTTCCAGGCCACTTATCCGTTCTTCTGCCTCAGTTATTGTGCTACTGATTCCTTCTAGAGAATTTTTAATTTCATTTATTGTGTTATTCATCATTGTTTGTTTGCTCTTTAGTTCTTCTAGGTCCTTGTTAAATGCTTCTTGTAGTTCCTCCATTCTGTTTCCAAGATTTTGGATCATCTTTACTATCATTACTCTGAATTCTCTTTCAGGTCGACTGCCTATTTCCTCTTCATTTGTTTGGTCTGCTGGATTGTTACCTTGCTCCTTCATCTGCTGTGTGTTTCTCTGTCTTCTCATTTTGCTTAACTTACTGTGTTTGGGTTCTCCTTTTTGCAGGCTGCAGGTTCATAGTTCCCATTGTTTTTGGTGTCTGCCCCCAGTGGCTAATGTTGGTTCAGTGGGTTGTGTAGGCTTCCTGGTGGAGGGGACTGGTGCCTGTGTTCTGGTGGATGAGGCTGGATCTTGTCTTTTGGTGGGCAGGACTGCATCCAGTGGTATGTTTTGTGGTGTCTGTGACCTTATTATGATTTTAGGCAGCCTCTCTGCTAATGGGTGGGGTTGTGTTCCTGTCTTGCTAGTTGTTTGGCATAGGGTATCCAGCACTTTAGCTTGCTGGTTGTTGAGTGGAGCTTGGTCTTATTGTTAAGATGGAAATCTCTGGGAGAGCTCTTGTCGTTTGATATTATGTGGAGCTGGTTGGTCTCTGGTGGACCAATGTCCTGAACTTGGCTCTCCCACCTCAGAGGCACAGGCCTGACACCCGGCCAGAGCACCAAGGCCCTGTCAGCCACATGGCTCAGAAGAAAAGGGAGAAAAAACAAATGAAAGAAAAAAATAAAATAAAATAAAGTTATTAAAATAAAAAATAATTATTAACAATAAAAAAGTAAAAAGTAATAAAAAAAGAAAAAAAGAAAGAAAGAACAAACAGAGCAACCAAACCAAAAAAGAAATCCACCAGTGATAACAAGCACTAAAAACTATACTAAAAAAAAAAAAAAAAAAAAATGGACAGACAGAACCCCAGGACAAATGGTAAAAGCAAAACTATACAGACAAAATCACACAAAGAAGCATACACATACTCACAAAAAGTGAAAAAGGATAAAAATATATATATCATTGCTCCCAAAGTCCACCGCCTCAATTTTGGGATGATTTGTTGTCTATTCAGGTATTCCACAGATTCAGGGTACATCAGGTTGATTGTGGAGATTTAATCCATTGCTCCTGAGGCTGCTGGGAGAGATTTCCCTTTCTCTTCTCTGTTCGCACAACTCCTGGGGTTCAGCTTTGGATTGGCCCCGCCTCTGCGTGTAGGTCGCCTGAGGGCATCTGTTCCCTTTTGGGAAGTCTGAGGTTGTCTGCCAGCATTCAGTAGGTGTTCTGTAGGAGTTGTTCCATATGTAGATGTATTTCTGATGTACTTGTGGGGAGGAAGGTGATCTCCACATCTTACTCTTCCTCCATCTTGAAGGTCTCTCCCTTGCTTCATTCTTTTAAAGCAAACTCAGGTGTCATATAATTTCAAGTGTAAAGATTTCAATATATATCTTTAAAAGATATGGACTCTTTTTAAAAAAACAATCCCAAAAGATCATACTAAAAATTAATAATATCCTTGATATGTGATATGGTCAGTTAAAATTTCCTGGCCGTTTTGCACATACATACTTTGTTTAAATTAGGACCCAAATAAGGTCCATAAATTGCAATTGATTACTATATCTCTTAAGCCTTATTTAATCTGTAACTTCTATCTTTTTTCTTCTACAGCTTATCTGTTGAAGTCGTTTGTCCTGTGGAGTTTTTCGTTTGTGCACTTTTCTATTCATATCCCTTTGGTATTGCTCCAAATATTTTCTCTTCCCTCTTTTTCCCATTAATTGATAACTTGATATAGAGTGTTGATCAGATTCAGGTTTGACTTTTGTTTAACAAAAATATTTAATAAGTGGTATTGTATACACCTATCAGGAGGCATATGGTATCTGATTGTCTTGAGATGTTAACAGCAATTAATGATCATTGCCTAGATCAATTAATTCATTAACAGCTGCAAAATGCACTATTCCATTTTTCCTTCTTCATTTACTAGCTTGAATACTTCTCTAAAGAAGTATTATTTATCAATGATTTCTTTACCTTGAGGAACAGTTCATATAATAAAGGCAGAATAAATGTTTAATTCTTTCGTGGTATGAACCAGTTTTCAAAACACTGTTAGATCTCTAACATTTTCCAAAAGTAATCAATAATTTTTTAAAGTATCATTATGAACTCATGAATTTAAACATAGTTGACATGTTTCACTCCATTTTAGTTATTGCTCTTGATGCTGCTGAAATTATTCTGTCTTTAGCCAGTGGAGGCCTTTTCAAGTTTGCTCTTGAGTCCATTTGACAAAATCCTAATAGCCCTAATTTTTTTTTTTTTCCCTGTGGTACGCGGGCCTCTCACTGTTGTGGCCTCTCCCATTGCGGAGCACAGGCTCCAGATGCACAGGCTCAGCAGCCATGGCTCACTGGCCCAGCCGCTCCGCGGCATGTGGGATCTTCCCGGACCGGGGTACGAACCCGCATCCCCTGCATCGGCAGGCGGACTCTCAACCACTGCACCACCAGGGAAGCCCAGCCCTAATACTTTTCATGCTTTCTGGTATGACACTGTTGTATATTGCTTGCCCCACACTTAGAGTCAGCCATTTTCTGAAGAAGCCCTGGCTTCTTTTAATAAGAAGTAGAATCTAAAGGTCACCATCTGGTTAGTAGGAGTGCCTGTTGCTTCTGGATTGGTCATTGCTCTTAGGCCTTGTCAGTGGACAGAGGTAAGAAATATGTATTTTTTAAAGACAAAATACATCATAATTTCACATTGATACTTCCAACTCAAATTCGGGACTATAGAATTTTACTTAAACTCTTCTTACATCTGCATTCCTTTGTTGTACACCAACATTCCTGATTCTGGCACTAAAATAATTACTTATTTGCTTTATCCTACAATAAAGATATAACAAAATTAAACTAGTAATATTAAGACTACCACCAACAATATGGTTACTGAAAACAGTTTAAGTTGTGTTTGCAGTTCTTTGGTCCTTAGAATATATTCCACTAAGGATGAATATTCCAAACACTGCATTTTAAAATTACCTGGGGGCTTCCCTGGTGGCGCAGTGGTTGAGAGTCCGCCTGCCGATGCAGGGGACATGGGTTCGGCCCCGGTCCGTGAAGATTCCACATGCCACGCAGCGGCTGGGCCCGTGAGCCATGGCCGCTGAGCCTGTGCGTCCAGAGCCTGTGCTCCGCAACGGGAGAGGCCACAACAGTGAGAGGCCCGCGTACAGCAAAAAAAAAAAAAAAAAGCATTAAAGTTACCTGGGATATTTTCCTTCTTTGTGGTTATGCTGCCACACTAGGTACAGAGCTAGTACACACGTTTACACAATTAAATTACCATACATCCTCTTTTCCACTTTGCCTTTTTCTCCTAGCATAGCATAGTGACTATACTCTGTGCTCCTTTTTACAGGAGGGTGGCACCCCATTATGTGCATGTGCCAGAATTGACGTAACTCTCCCCTATTGATTTGGGTTGTTTATAGTATTTAGCTTTCCCAAATAGTGTTATAATGAATGGTTTTGTGCACTTGATGTATTTTAATGTCTTTTCATATTTTGCTAGTGTATATTTGTGATAGATTTTTACAAGGAGGACTTTTGTGTCAAGGAGTAAATGTATGAGAATGTTTATTGTCGAACTCCTTTCCTTGGGGTTTATACCATTTTTTCATTTCCATGAGTAAAGCATAAAAGTGACTCACCACAGCCTCAACCAAAGATGATGTTGTCAAATATCTCAGAGTAGATTTAATTGACATTTCTCTTATTGAGGAGAAGGTTGAACACTTTTTCATATGACTAAGGGTCATTTGTATTTCTTTTTGACTAAAGTGTCTACTCTTAACTCTAGTCCATTTTACCTATAGGATTTTATGCGTCTCAGTTTTTAAAAGCTTTTTATTTTGGGCTCTTAACTCTATGTGATAGAAGTTGCATGTATTTTATACAGTTTGCCATTTGACTTTTTATTTTGCTTTTGGTGTTCATTTTTGCTTTTCAAATAAAAACTTTGTGTATTATTATATGTATCATTTTTCCCCTTCTTTCTTCTGGATCTTGAGTCATAGTTTGGAAAGAAGCCCTCTTCCCAAATTAAAAAGAAATTCTTCTGTGTTTTTCCAAGTAATATTTCTAGGATTTAGATGGCTTCATTAGACTTTAACATTTAACCCTGCTACATCTGAACTTATTTTTGTGTGTGCTATGAAGAATGGATCCAATTGTGTCTTTTTTCACATGGTTCTAGTTAGCCCAGTACCTTATATATTAGAAAGTGCATTTTTTTCCCCATTGGCTTGAGATGCTGCCCTTCTCATGTACTGCATTTCCAAGTGCATTGGATCTATTTCCGGATTTCCTATTCTGTTACATTGGTCAGTCCACTTATTCATACCAGACTGGTTTACTTGTAGAAGCTATAACTGTATTTTAATACCCAATAAGGCTAGACTCCTGCTCCCACACCCCTCCTCCCAGTCCCATTGCTCTTCTTTTTTTCAGGTTTTTCTTGGCTATTGTTCTTCCATATGAAATTTATAATCATTTTGTCTAATTCTAGAAAAAGGCTTAATTGTATTTTTGTGAAGGTTGCATTGCATTTAAATACTGAACTGAGAGAGACCTGTCATTTTTAACTATTAAGTTTTATAATCCAAAAACAATATGTCTTTCCTTTTTATTTTTTTTTTCTTTTTGTCTTTCAGGGCATTTTATAGTTTTCCTCACATAGATTTTAAACCTTTCTAGACAACTTTACTCCTAGGTTTTTTTTTTTCTCTTTTTGGTAATCATATAAGGGATATTCTATTGCATATTCTGTTTTTTTTAAACATCTTTATTGGAGTATAATTGCTTTACAATGGTGTGTTAGTTTCTGCTGTATAACAAAGTGAATCAGCTATACATATACATATATCCCCATATCTCTTCCCTCTTGCATCTCCCTCCCTGCATATTCTGTTTTGTTTGTACAGATGAAGGCTATTGATTTTTGCATGATTTTCTAAACTGCTACTTTACTAAATTCTGTTATTGTTCCAAAAATCTTTTTCATTTGTCCTTTTGCATTTTCCACATATATAATTGTATTATTTCCTTTCAACTATTTATTTCTTTTATGGTAACTAGACTGTTTAGATTTTCTGTCTCTATTAAGGTATATTATATTTTTCTTGAAAAGAAAACATTTTACTTAGGTTTTCAAATTTATTTGCATTGAGTTGTGCAAAGTAGTTTTTAAAAAGTGTCTTTTTAAAAGTTTTCTTCATTTTGATAATTATTTCTCATTTGTCATTTTTAATTTTATGTATTTGTACTGTCTTAATTTTTAAAATAAATTATTTTTTCACTGACATAATATGCAAAAAGGGAATAAATCATAAGTGTACATCTCGATGAGTTGTCACAAAATGTACACACCTGCATAGCCCTGATACCTAATCAAGATATGGAACACTATTGGAAATAGTACACCCTGAAACCCTACTGCGTCTCCCCCCAGTCACTACAACTTCCCTACTCCTCAAGTAGGTAACTACTATCTGAATTCCAAAACTGTAGATTCATTTTGCTTGTTTGTCAATTCTATATAAATGGAATTATAGAGTCTTGCTTCTCCTTTAGGTCTAGCTTCCTTCACTCAGCATTACATTTGTGAGATTATTTCATGTTGCTGCATGTAGCAATAGTTCATTCATTTTAATTACTGAATAAAACTCCATTTGCTAATATACCACAATTTAATATCTGTTCTATTGTTGATTAACACGCAGATTGTTTCTATTTGGTGGCCAGCTAAGAAAAATGCTACTATGAACATTCTTATACATGTCTTCTGGTACACATATAAACATGTCCATGTGATAGATACTTATGAGGTGATTTGCTGGCTCATGAATCGTACCATGTGTTCAGCTTTGGTAAATAATTCCAAAAAGTTTTTAAAAATGTTCCAATTTACACTCCCCAAAATAGTATATAAGAGTTCCTTTTGTGCCACATCCTTATTAAACTTGGTATTATCAGTCATCTTAAATATAACTCTTCTGGTTTTGGATTTGCATTTCTCTGATGACCATTGAGCATCTTTCACATGTTTTATTATCCATTTGGATATGACCCTTTAAGAAATGGCTGTTCAGTTCTTTTGCCCATGTTTCTATTGGATTGTCTGTCTTTTTTATTTAAAGAGGTTCTTTATGTATTCTGGAAACAAAACCTTTGTCAGATTTAAGAATTGCAAACATGAACTCTTACTCTGCATCTTATCTTTTAAGTCTCTAAATGAGTTTTTTGATGAGCAGAAGTTTTAAATTTTTATTTAGTCCAACTTATCATTTTTCCCTTTATGGTTAGTGCTCTTTTTTTTTCTATTTGAGAAGTCTTTGAGAAGGTATTCTCCTACCTCATGTTCTAAAACCGTAATTGTTTTACCCATCATGTTTAAATCTACAATCCATCTAGAACTGAATGTTGTATGGTATAATGTGAGAATCAAGATTAATATTTTTGTATGGATATCCAATTGACCCACCACAGTTTGTGAGAATTCTCCTCTACTTGTGACTCTGTAATGTGACCTCTGCCATAAATGAGGTGTCCCTCTTCTGTTTCACTGGTCCATTTGCCTAATCTTGAACTGGTGTCACACTGCCTTAATGTAGCTTGATATCCAGTGGTATAGGTTCTCCAAATATATTCTTCAAACCTACCTTGTCTGTTCTTGGTTCTTTGCATTTAAAAAAATAAATTTTAGAAACTTTTCAATTTCTCCCTCCAAAAACACTTGCTGGGATTTTGATTGTAGTTGCATTGAATCTGTTAATTGATTTGGGGAGAACTAACATGTTTACTCACCGAGTCTTCTAATTTATGAATAAAATATATCTATTTAGGGATTTTACAATTTCTTTCAATAATATTTTAAAGTTCTCTGTGTCGAAGTTTTGTGCATATTTTATTAGATTTATTCTAAGTTATTTAAAGTTGATGCTATTGTAAATGCTATTTTTCTCACAGTTTTGTTTATTAATAAAATACAATTATTTTTTGTAATTTGATAGTATATTGAGACCTTGCTAATTCACTATATATAATAATTTATCTCTAAATAATTTTGGATTTTTGCATGCACAATCATGCCAATTTGCAAATAATGACAGTGCTTTATTGCCCTGGATGGGACCTCCAGTACCATGTTGAATAAAAGTGGTGATAATGGGCTTCTTTGCTTCATTTCTAATCTCAGAGGAGAGTGTTAGTACTTCAACATTAAGCATTTGGTTTGCAGTAGGATTTTTTTTACACGTTTTATCAGATTAATGGAGTTTCCTCCTAGTCCTAGTTTTTCTAACAGTTTTTTTTTAAGTAAATAGGTGATTAATTTTATCAAATTCCTTTTCTGTAACTATGGAGTGATAATATAATTTTTAATCTAATTTTTAATGTGGTGAATTACATTGATTTCTCTTATTTGAATTGAGGTATAATTTACATACATTAAAATGGACAGATTTTAAGTGTATAGCTTGACGAATTTTCGCTCATGTGTACACTCACATAATTACCATTTAGATTGAGATTTAGACTATCTTCATCCACTAGAAAGTTTCTTTGTGCCCATTCTCAGTTAATAATACTCAGAGGTAACCACTATTCTAATCTTTATCATCATGGATCAGTTTTGCTTGTTAACAGCATATAAATAAAATCATACTGTATGTACTTTTAGTGTCTGGATTCTTCCACTCAATATATTTTTGACTCAGGTGTTATTTAACATGTTTTTAATTTCTAGCTGAAATTTCCTTTTTAGTTTTTGATTTTGCTTTTACTTTTAGTTTTATTACATTTTAGTCATAGAATGTTGTTTGTACTATTTCTTCTTTTTAAAATGCATTGAGGCTATCTTTGTGGTCCAGGTATAGGAATATAATGGTTTTTTTTAAAAAAAAGAATGAAACAGAGATTTACTCTAGTAGTTTGGTCTTCTTAGAAGAAAGGTTTTTGGAGAAGCTCTTTAATCATACTTTGAGGTAGGTGGGTAAAGCAGGTAGAGATGCTCTAAACACCTCTTTCAGTGTCACAATTGTATTCTATTGCTACATTGGAAATCTGGTTTAAATGGTTTAATTTTAGAATTTAACTGAAGTTTTTGTTTTACTGGGATGTTATGTATAGTGGAGAGGTCAAGCGCTTTCAAAGTCTATCTCTGCCCTTCACTAGCTCTAAAGCTTAGTGACTTAGAATTACTTATGTTGGTTTCCTCATCTGTAAAATAGAAATAATAGTATACATTTAATGCCATTTATGTGATGACTGATGAGATGGCTTATGTAAAGCATCTGGTAAGTGGAATATGTAGGCACTTAATAGATAGCAGCTATTGCTGTGCTTGTTATTGGTTTAAATAAGCTTAGTCCAACATGCTGTTCTCACCAACACAGGAGAAAATGACATCTAGTTCTAGAACAACTAAGCAGCGATTGAGCCTGGATTGAGGGGAGCAGACATTCACTAATCAAGCTTCATTTCTCTAAATTGACATATTATCCCTTATTCATATCCAAATCATCAAGAAAAAGCATCTCAATAAAGTATAGCAGGCCCTTTAAACATTTGTGTGAATTGTAATATGGGTGACTCTTTGCAACATCAACATGAATCAAGGGCCAGTCTGGTCACCAGGAAAGGAAGATTTTGGTCAACTTAGGGGAAAATGTCCTTATAACAGAAGAGGGGGAAAAGGCAGGAAATGAAAGTGGCAAAAAAAGATGATAAACTTTACTTTCTTCATTATTTTGTGCAGAAATGGGCCTTACTAAGTAAGGATCACTAGTTGAAGCCAGTGATCAGTTTTCATTCGCAAAAAACACTGTCAAGTGCTTCCAGAGACTGAAGCCTCTGTTTCTGGATTTTGCATTCCCTTCCACAGCAGTCCAACATTATACCTTTCCTTCACATCTATGATACTTTCAGTTTGTCCTTTGGCTTATAGCCAGATCCTTATGCTCAGTGTCATTCATGACTATCTTCCAGCTGGAGAAGAATGAAGACTTGGAGAGGGAGGGGGCGGTGCAGTGGGAGAAAAGGATATGTAGATGTGCTACAGGGAACTCCTACCTGTGACATGCGGTACTTCTTAAAGTTACAGGGATCAAGCTGCTTGCAGTCAGTTGTGAAGAGCAGGCTCTCCTCTGTCCTGTTGTGACTGCAGTGGGGAATAACTGGTTGTGATAATGACAGTGTGCTCCAGGGCTGATTGATGCTGTGACAATACCAGGCTTGCATGAAACCCACTGCCAAGGCTTAGGACCTCACTGAGACTATTGACAACTTCTTTTTCTACTTGACTCATATTGCAATCACCTGCGAAGCATGTTGTCCAAAATTTCAAAGAGAGCCAAGCAGAATTAATAGACCAGAGGCAGCACTGAGTGGGCACTATTCATTGACAGGTAAAAAAGATGAAAAAAAAGGTCAACCAAAGGAGGTGTAAGGTGTGGTTGTTGAGAAACATGCCCATCATATTCAAGTCCTAACAGGTTCAGCTGGTTTTGTATGGCTATATATGTTGCCACTTACCACCTCGTAACAAAATCATCACTAGGTAAACTTACATGTAGCTAGCTCGCCTGCTGGTCAGTGTTTAATCATGATATGCCTATCTCCGTTAGGTTCTCAACTTTCTCAAAAAATCATAACTTTTCCATAATACGGACTTCAAAACACAAGTGCTTATATTTGTGTGCAGCACTTGTTTTTTTTTTTTTTTTTGCGGTACGCGGGCCTCTCACTGTTGTGGCCCCTCCCGTTGCGGAGCACAGGCTCCGGACACGCAGGCTCAGCGGCCATGGTTCATGGGCCCAGCCGCTCCGCCACATGTGGGATCTTCCCGGACTGGGGCACGAACCCGTGTCTCCTGCATCGGCAGGTGGACTCTCAACCACTGAGCCACCAGGGAAGCCCTCTCAGCACTTTTTCATATACATTTTTAAATATACTAATACTTATAAATTAGAACTAGTTGACTTCAAAATTTGTGGAGTTTCAGGAATGACTTCATATATTATAGTTTCAACTTGTAACCTTAATTTTCATTACTAGTTGAACGTTAATGTAATCAGTACAGGAATCAACAAAAAGGATTGGAAAGTGGATGTGAGATAGTGATGTCACGTAACATAAGAACAGCTGGATCTGGACTCTGTTGAAGATCTAGAAATCATGCTTGTGAATTAGCCCCAGGATGATCAGCCCCAGAGGGAGGAACTCACGCTAACTCAAGGGCACACAAGAGTCATACAAATCAGAAAGTCTGTTTTTATGAATTCAGTGAGAAATATAACCAGATCATTGAGGCTGCCATAAAGTTCTCTTCCTATAGTCAAAGTATTTAAGAAGCCAAATTATAAGACGCCAGTTTTTTCTTTATCCAGAAATTATTCTCAGGAATCAGAAACAGCCAAAACCTAGGTGATTATTATATTACCTTCTATAGGCAGATATAGTTGGGAAATGGAAGATAGCTTGATGAACACAGAGTCAGAACAGGGATTTTTATATTAATGGAATGTGTAAAAGAATCAGGCAAAAACGCTTTGAGATATTTGTCCAATACAAGCAATAATCTTGCTAATTGCTTTGACCACTTACATTGATCTCCAAACCTGGGACCATAAATACTCCCAAACCCTATAGTTAAGGCTTCCTCTTCCAACGAAACACCCACCTTTTCCCACTCATCTCAAAACACACACCCACTTCTAATTGCCATGTTCATTTTTTCATTTTTTAGTATGCACTTAGGAATGGAATTAATTGCTGGGTCAGAGGATGAGCCCATTTCTGTAGGTAATGTCAGATTGTTTTCCACAATGAGTCTATCAATTTACACTCTGTCATCCATGCATGCCTTCCTTTGTTCCACATTCTAGCCAACTCTTGATATTTTTAATTTTTGGCAAACAACTGTTCGTAAAATGATATCTTATTGTTATTCTAACATATTTCTCTGTTATTAGTAAAACTGAGCATCTTTTTATTTGTTCCTTGGCCATGCCTCTTATCTGCATCTGTTGAAATTACCACACACATTTGTCTTTAACCAGTTAATACAGTGAATTTCAATAAGCTATTTTCTCATGTTTAATTCACATTGCATTCAAATTGTTATGAGATAGTATCTTTTTAAAAATTGCTAGACTTGATTTAATAGTATTTTATTTAGGGCTTTTACATTTAAGTTCAAAGCTGAGCTTGACTTATTAGTTAAGTGTTTTCTTACTGTTCTGCCTGATAGGTCCTTGTCACAATGTCTCCATCTCAGCCCAGTTTTTCTGTATTTGGAAAAAGTCTGGTAGTTTGTTTTTGAGAAAATTTTGAACTGCTGATTTATTTTCCGCATTATTTTAGAACAATTCAAGTTTCAGCTACTGTTGGGTCAGTTTTGATCCTTTTTTCACTAGGACTTGTCATTTTTGCTTGTTTTTTTAAATTTTTTAGTGGGATATAATTTATATGTAGTAAATATATATGGAAGAATTTTGACAAATGTATACACTTATGTAACCAACACCCGTAAAGATATAGAATATTTTCATCACTGCAGGAAGTTCTTCATGCCATTTTCCAGGGAATTCTGCCCTCTATCTCTAAGAAACATTTCTGTTCTGATTTCTACCTTAGATTAGTCTTGTTTGTTCTTGAATTTCATATAAAGGGAATTCTATCATGTGTACTCTATGAGTTTGGATTCTTTTTCTCAAACTTTTTTTTTTGAGATTCCTTCAGGTTGCTGCAGTATCAATGGCTTGTTACTTTTTGTTGCTGAGTAATATTCTATTATATGAATATTCCACAGTTGTTTATCTGTTCTCCTATTAATGAGCATTTCCACTGTTCCACTTTTGGCTATTACAAATAGAGCTGTTCTGAACATTCTCATGCAAGTCTCTTTGTGGACATGTTTCATTTTTCTTGGGTAAATAGCTGAGAGTAGAGTTGCTAGGTTATTGGATAGGTGAATGATAAACTTGAGAAGAAACTGCCTTACCATTTTCCAAAGTGGTTTTAGGATTTTACATTCTGCCAGCAGAATAGGAGAGTTCTGATGCATCACCTTTTTTTTGCTAATATTTGGTATTATCACGTTTTTCAATCTTAGTCACTCAAGTGGGTATATGGTGATATCTCATTATGGTTTTAACTTGTATCTCTCTATTAATGATTTTAAGCATCTTTTCATGAGCAGGCCTGTCATTCATATACTTTTTAAAATAAAGATCTGTTGAAGGTTTTTTTCACCTATTTTTAAATTTTGTTCTCATTTTTTTCTATTGACTTATAGTTCTGTATACTTTCTGGATACAAGTCCTTTGTCAGAAGTATAAATGGTAAACATATTTGCTCAGTTTGTGGTTTGTCTTTTTATTTTCTTAATTGTGTCTTTTGATATGCAGAGGTTTTTAATTCAGGTGATGTACAATTTATCAAATTTTTGAATTAGTGCTTTTTATATCCTGAGAAGTCTTTGCACCTCCTCCACAATAGTCAGGATATTCTGCTGTGTGTTCTATCATATGTATAATTTTGGCTTTTACATCTAAATATGTGAATTATCTTGAAATAAATTTTTTTCATGGTGTGAGATAGAAGATCAAGTTTCATTTTTTTCCCACATGGACATCGTGTTATTCCAGCACTATTTATTGAAAAGACATTTCATTCCCTATTGAATTACCTTGCTGTCTTTGTTGAAAGTCAGTTGACCACATTTAACGGGGATCTGCTTTTGGACTTTTTATTCAACTCCATTGATATATATGTCTATCCTTAAGCCAATACAACACTCTCTTAATCACTTACCATCATAGTGAGCCCTCAAATTTGTTGTTCTGTTTTAATTATTGTCATGGATATTATTTTTTTTTAATATTTCCAGCTGAAGCTACTAGGATTATGATTGCTATTGTAATCTGGCAATATTGGGCTTCTAATCCTTGAACATGACATCTCTCCTTTATTTGAGTTACTTTTCTCAGCAAAATTGTATAGTTTTTAGTGTAAAGTTCTTGCACATTTTGCTATATTTATTCCTAAAACTATTAAAATGTTGATGTTATAGCAAATGGTATTTTAAAAATTTCACTTTCAATTGTTCGTTGCTAGAGCATAAAAATACAATTGCTTTAGATATTAACTTGTACTCTAAAAGCTTGTTAAATTCACTTATTAGTTCCAGTAATTTATGTTTTAATTGGATTTTTCTACACACAAATCACGCTGTATGCAAATAAAGGCAATTTTAGGGACTTCCCTGGTGGCCTAGTGATTAAGACTCTGCACTTCCACTGCAAGGGGCACGGGTTCTATCCCTGGTGGGGGAACTAAGATCCCACATGCCTCGTGGTGTGGCAAAAAAAAAAAAAAAAGCAATACACTTCTTTTCTTTCTTTTTCTTCCTTTGCGTTTTTTCCCCCTTCCCTTATTATAATTCCAGGATCTCCACTCTAATGTTTTTAATATAAGTGGTGAGAGTGGATGTCCTTGCTTTGTTCTCAATCTTAGGAAGTAGCCTTCAAATTTTTATCATTAAATATAGTGTTGACTGAAGTTTTTCATAGATGCCCTTTATTACACTGAGGAAGTTACCTTTGATTTCTAGTTTACTGAAAGTCTGCAGCATGAATGAATGTTGAATTTTATCAAATATTTTTCTGCATCTATTTGAAATATTCATATGATTTTTTAAATTCTGCTATGTGGTATGTTATATTGATAGATTTTAAGTATTCAATCTACCTTGCATTACTGGATAAATTTCACTTGGTTATAATATATTATCCTTTTTACATATTATTGCATTTGTTTTGCTATTATTTTGTTGAGGATTTTAACTTCTTGTTTATGGGTGATATTTGCCTGCAATTTATTTTTTTGTGTCTAAAATCCTTATCAGGTTTTGTTATTTTTATGGTTATGTTGACTTCATAAAATGAGATGGGTCACATAGCCTACTCCATTTCTTGAAAGAATTTGTGTAAAATTACTATTATTTCTTCCATAGGAATAAACTCTGGGTCTGGAGTTTTCTTTGTGAGACTATTTCTCAATCCCAAATTCAATTTTTTAAAATAGATAAAGGGCTATTCAGGTTTTCTGTTTCCTCTTGTGTCCGTTTAGTAATTTGTATCTGTCAAAAGTTGTCCACTTCATCTAAATTGTTGAATTTATTGGCATAAAATTGTTCTTAGCATTACTTTATTGATCTTTTAATGTTTTTAGGCTCTGAATTGATGTTTTTTTTAATTTACTCTTTTTCTTGATCAGTCTTACTATAGGTTTATTAATTTTTATTAATCTTTACAGAGAGTCAACTTTTGCTTTTGTCATTATTCTCTATTGTTTGTTTTCTATTTTATTTATTTCTAGTATCGTCATTATTTCCATCTTTTTACTTTGGGCTGAATTTGGCTTTTTTTTCTAATTTATTAAAGTGAAAATTTAGATCACAGATTTAAAATATTTTATGTTCTGATATAAGCTACATATTTTTCTCTCAGTATTGCTTAGATATTTTGGTATTTTGTTTTTCATTATCATTCCGCTGAAAATATTTTCTAAATTTCTTTGAGTTTCTACTTTGCCCATGGTTATTTAGAAACTTAATTTCCAGATATTTGGGACATTAAGCCAAGTTTTCACAATTTTTCACATAAAAAATACCATACTAATGATTTTCATATATCTGTATCTACATTTTAACGTTTTATATTCAAGTTTAATTTTTAACCTCTCTGATTGCTGCTCTAGCTATATATTTTTGACATCTATAATCTTTTATGTCTTTAAAAAAAGAATTGAAAGCAAATACATCAAAATGTTAGCACATATATAGTAGGAACATAGGTAGCTGTTACTTTTTTCTGAAATTTTCTATATTTTGGTATTTTGTAACTTAAATTTTTAAAATATTTATATTAAAAAGCTGTATAGTTTTATTCCTTTATTGTTCATTTGTACCTTCTCTCTGCCTTGATCAGCTTTGCCAGTGGTTTATTAATTTTATTACTTTTTTCAAAGAACTAATTTTCAACCTTGTTGATCCTTTTTTTTTCCTTTTAGGTAGATCTCATTTTTAATAGTAGTTTTAGGTTCATAGCAAAATTGAGTAGAAACTATGGAGAGTTCCTACATACTCTCCCACACTCATATCTTCCCCTACTATCAACATCCCACACTACACAGTACATTTTTTTACCATTGTTGTACCTAAACTGACACATCATTATAACCCAAGTCCACAGTGTAGAGGACACTCTTGGTATTGAACATTCAATGGGTTTTGACAAATGTATTATGACATGTATCAAAAATTATAATATCATACAGAATAGTTTAACTGCCCTAAAAATCCTCTGTGCCCTGCCTATTTATCTCCCTCCCCTGGACCCCCACAATCACCTATCTTTTTACTGTCTTCATAGTTTTGCCTTTTTCAGACTGTCATATAGTTAGAATCATGCAGTATGTAGTCTTTTCAGATTGGTTTCTTTCACTTAGTAGATATGCACTTATTATTCCTCTATGTCTTTTTGTGGCTTGATAATTTATTTCATTTTAGTACTGAATAATATTTCATTGTCTGGACTTATCACAGTCTATTAATCCATTTACCTACTGAAGGACATCTTGGTTGCTTCCAAGTTTTGACAATTATGAATAAAGCTGCTATAAACATCCATGTGCAGGTTTTTGTGTGTATATAAGTTTTCAGCCCATTTCAGTAAATACCAAAAAGTGCAATTGCTGGATTGTATGGTAAAAGTATGTCTAATTTTGTAAGAAACTGCTAAACTGTCTTCCAAAGTGACTGTACCATTTTGCATTTCCACTAGCAGTCTATGAGAATTCCTATTGCTCCACATTCTTTTCAGCATTTAGTGTTGTCAGCGTTCTGGATTTTCACCGTTCTGCTGGAGTGTAGTAACATGCCATTGTCATTTTAGTTTGCATTTCTCTGATGACGTATGCTGTGGAGAATCTTGTCATATACTTATTTGCCATCAGTATATCTTCTTTGGTAAGGTATGTGTTCAGTTCTATTGATCATTTTTAAATTCAGTTTGTTTTCTTATTATTGAGTTTTAAGAGTACTTTGCATATTTTGGATAATGATCCTTCATCAGCCACATCTTTGCAAATATTTTCTCCCAGTCTGTGGTAGCTTGTCTTCTCATGCTCTTGAGAGCCATGTTTTTTATCTCTTTTTTCCCTTTACATTGAGTTTTGCTGTTTTTATTATTTCTTCCCTTTGAGTTTCATTGGATTGACTTTGTTTCTTCATTTGATTTATTCTGCTATTATTCTAACATACTGAGTTGGATACTTAATTTATCTATTTTCAGCTTTTTATTTTTTCTAATGAGACTTTAGATTATAATTTCCTTTCAGTTGCCATATTAGCTTTGTCTCCTAAGTTTTGGTTGATAGGCCAAATAAAAATAAAATGGAACTTAAAAAACAATGAAATTGCCACCAACCGAAATTTATGAAATGCAACTAAATAGGCACCTGGAAGATTACTAAATGTATGTTTTAAAGTTTTCTTTTGTTATTGATTTTTAAATTTTCATTGTGTTTAGAAAGTGTATTTTATATAACATGGATTTAAAAATATATGCTGAATACTGCTTTATGGTCTAGATTAGAACATAGGCAACTTTTAAAAATACTCCATGTCTGCTTAAAAGAATATATATTCTCCAGTTTGAGGTGTATCACTCTATAGTCTCTTTCTGATAATTCAAATATCTGATGACTCTCACTAATGCAAACTTATTTCCTCATGCATTTGTGTTTTTCATGTTACCTGATGGAATTCTTTAAGGTCTGGTTTTATAACTGGCTCCTTGAGAAAGGATTTGCTTTTGCTTCTGCCAGGTATCTGAGGTAGTTACTAACTCAGGAACCCTTTAACAGAATTTTCAGCTGGGAAATTTTAGGTGGCTAAATAGGTGGTAAAATTCTAGCCCCAAACTTACATGAGAGCAGCCTGAGGAGGCTGGGAATCCCAGAGGGCACTATCTTCTTTTTGTTTTCTACTTCTCCTAGAGTCAAGGCCATGATCAGTATGCATCCTCAACATCTCTTTCTGTGGGACACATGTTTTTTTAGTTCACTGACAGAAGGAGTCATCTTTATGTAGTCTCATCTTTGTGTAGAGGCCTTTAATTTGGATTCTCATGCTGTAGAGGTCCTAGGCCCCTGTCCCTCTTCAGGTCTTTAGAACTTCCCTTCTCTCTACCTTAGTAGAATTGGATTATAATATCTCACTTGTTGTGGACACTATTAGTCAGGTTAGGTTAAGTGATGTTGCAATAATAAATTAACCCTGAATATTTTACTTGTTACTTCTTGTTCATGCTACTTGTCTTGAGCAGGTTAGTGGAGAGCTCTGCTGCATGGAATTACCCAGGCGGATATAGGTTCCACCATCTTGGCTCATAACTTTGTCATTTGCTAAAGCAAAAGAATGGAAGATGGAAGACCACACTGGGCATATCACTGCCTGAGCTCTAAAGTAACTCATGTCACTTCTGTTCACATTTCGCAGACCATCAGTAGGCACACAAACCCATTTATCTTCAGGTGGACTGGGGGGTATAGTTTTCTCTTATATACCGTTGCCTCTGGGATAGTCACTACATGTTACCTAATGTTCTGAGTATATCTAAGTCCTTGAGTTTCCAGCTTCAGTTTATGAACAATAATTAACTTCCTGTTTCATAAGTTCTTCAAAGATATTACACATAATTTAACATTTATATAATGATAAATCAGATTTTTAAAAATAATTCAGTGTCTTCAGATTCACAATGTCTACTGGCAAGATGCTTCAAAACTGATTGGACCCAATTTTACTTTAAGACCAACAAACAAAAAACTGTATATGGTGATAGTCCCAGAAAGGTGGACATGAGAAGTGTATCTCCGGGCTTCCCTGGCAGCGCAGTGGTTGAGAATCCGCCTGCCTATGTAGGGGACACATGTTCGAGCCCTTGTCCGGGAATATCCCACATGCCGCGGAGCAACTAAGCCTGTGAGCCACAACTACTAAGCCCACACGCCACAACTACTGAAGCCCATGTGCCTAGAGCCGATGAGAAGCCCATGCACCGCAACGAAGAGTAGCCCCCACTAGCCACAACTAAAGAAAGCCCACGCCCAGCAATGAAGACCCAACACAGCCAAAAATAAATAAATAAAAAAATAAATATTTTTAAAAACATATCTCCAAGTATGGAGTTTCCTTAAAAAACTAAAAACAGAGCTACCATATGATCCAGCAATCCCATTCCTGGGCATATATCCAGAGAAAAATATGGTTCAAGAGGATACATGCACCCCAATGTTCATTGCAACGCTGTTTACAATAACCAAGATATGGAAGCAACCTGAATGTCCATCAACAGATGAATGGATAAAGAAGATGTGGTACATATGTACAATGGAATATTTCTCAGCCATTAAAAAGAATGAAATAATGCCATTAGCAGCAACATGGGTGGACCTGGATATTATCATACTAAGTGAAGTAAATCTGACAGAGAAAGACATATAATATGATATGACTTATATGCAGAATCTAAAAAAAATGATACAAATGAACTTATTTACAAAACAGAAACAGACTCACAGGCTTAGAGAACAAATTTATGGTTACTAGTGGGGAAGGGTCGGGAAAGGGTTAGATTGGGAATTTGGGATTGACTTGTACACACTGCTATATTTAAAATAGATAACCAACAAGGACCTACTGTATAGCACAAGGAACTGTGCTTAATATTCTGTAATAACCTAAGTGGGAAAAGATTAAACTAACAACATTGTTAATCAACTATACTCCAATATAAAATAAAAAATTTTTTTTAAAAGTGTACCTCTAGACAATTCATTCATCAGTAAGTCTGGCACCTTTCCTTGTAAGATTTGGCAGTCTATTTGCTCAGTCAGGTCTGTTTATTTTTTCCTAAGATTTTTAGAGAAAGTTAATAATTTATTGGCTGAATTCTTGCCTGTTCCTCATATTAAAGATATTTCATCTTTATTTGCTCTAATATAATTACTTTTTAAAGAATCACAATAACCATTATCATCATGGTCATCAATTACTAACAATATCAGTGAATACATACTGAGTTTGGGGTACTAGGGTTTTACATGGATTTATATAATTCATAGAAATGTTTCTTGTCATGAAATTTTTTATCCAAGAGAATTAAATCATAGCTATTTAAAATAATTTATAATTCTGTTTCTTTCTTTTCCTGATCTTTCTTCAAAAACAGTAATTGTTTATTCTTATATGTTTTTATTTGATATTTTATATCTGTCAGACTAACAATGAAATTTTGAGGTAGTTGATTCCTAAAGGAAACATCAAGGTGCTCTCAAGGAACTGGAATTAGGAGAAATAAAACTGCCCTTATCATGGCCTTATAACTTTATAAGACCCTTTGTGATATTGCCCTTGACTGTCTCTCCCAATCATCTTACCATTCTTCTCCTTGCCCATTGAACCCTTGCCCATTTGAAGTTAAACCTCAAATTCAGCATACAATGGTGCAAAATACAGACTTCTAGGCCAGTAAGACTTGACTAAATTGATTGGATGGTATCATCTACAAGATTCATCCTCACCTTACCTGCTTCCTCACCTTATCACTTCCCCACTACCCCAGCTAAGCTATCTTTCCCAGCACTTCACTGCATTCTCTCCTGCCAAAGTCACAAATATCCTCCATGTTGCCTAAGCCACTGGCCAAATCTTGATCCTTAGGGTATGAACTCTACTCCTCAGAAGTCTTTTCATACAATTAGTGCTCCGACCATTTTGAAATGGTTTCTGCTTTTGGTTTCAGGAACAGCATGTGCTGCTGATGTTTCTCCTGCCTCATTGGTTGTTCTTCCTCAGTCTCCTTTGCTGGACTCTCTGTATTCCTGCTTCTAAATTGGAGTTGCTTCAGACCTCGATCTTGGGATCTCTTTTCTTCTCTGTCTTCATTCAACATCCTGAGGGGTTGAATTCAATTCCATGGCTTTAAAAACCACCTATTTACTGATGACTCCCCAATTTTTATCTTCAGTCCCAACCTCTCCCCTGTCGATAAGAGACTACAGACTATTTATCCAACTGCCTACTCAAAATCTGCCTTTTGATGTCTAATAGGAATGCTAAACTCATCATGTCCCAAACCAAAATCTTGATTGCCTTGTTTTACCCAAATATGCATCTGTATTCACCTATTGGTTAGGCCTCAAACTTTGACTGCCTTCTTCAAAATACATTCTAAATCCCACCATTTATTACCTCTTTTACCTTTTCCTGCTCTGCCTCAAAGTACCATCATCTCTAACCTGGCCCTGCAGTATGTACCTCTCTTGCTTCCCTATTGCCACCCGTGTCCCTCTTTAGTCAATTCTTCATGTTGACTAAGAACTCCATGTTCTCAGCTGGAGTGATCCTTTTAAGAAACAAATATGAACATATCACTTTCCTCTTCAAAACCCTCTAATACCTTCTATCACATTAGGATAAGATCCAAAATTACTTATCATGGCCTTATAACTTTATAAGACTCTTTGTGATATTTCCCTTGACTGCCTCTCCCAAATCATCTTACCATTCTCCTCCTTGCCCATTGAACTCCAGTCACACTGGTCTCCTGTTTCTCAAATATGACAAGCATGTTCCCATCACAAGGCCTTTCCTTTATTTGAACACTGGTCTTATGTCCACTTGGCTTGCTTCCTTATTTTACTCTGGTCTTTGTTCAAATATCACCCCCTTGGAAAGTTCTTTGCTGTGCACTCAATCTAAAGTAGATCCCTCAACCCTTTGTTTCTTTCCCTGCTTTATTTTTTCTTCACAACACTTACTCTTAACTGTTTCTGTATGATCAATTTATAGACATATGCATTTTTATTATCTGTCTCCTTCATTTGGAATATGATTTATGAGGGTAGAGATTTTATCCAGAGACCTTAGAATCACCATTGTATCACCAATACCTAGGCATTCAATAAACATGTACTTGTGTTAGAATAGATTAATATTTTGACATTTTGGTTTGTCCTCTAGTCCTTTAAAATTTAGTTCATGTGAGTTCACTCCTAATAAATGTTTTCCTTTTTAGTGTGCTGGAAAAATCAGGTTCCTGACCTTATAAGGGAGACCTGAGACAATGGTCAATTTATGAGAGTAATGGATGGGGAGCTTCTCAGAAAGCCACCTTATCTTAGTGACTCCATCTGCATTTTTGTGTGTTTGTAATGTTTTCATGCAAAACTTCACTAGTTGGCTTCTCATACAGAAGGGAGGGTGCTGGAAGACATGAAATGAGTACATTTGGTCATGGGTGCAGGCAGGGTTGCATTTATAGCATGGTGGTGGTGAAGAGCATAGCTCTAGAGTGAGACTGGGTTTGAATCCTCTACCACTCAGTAGTCATGAAATTTGGGGCAAAGTATTTAATCTCTCTATGCCTTGATTTCCTTATCTGTCAAATAAAAAGAAGAAGAATATTTACATTATAGGATTATTGTCAGCACATACACAAAGCTTAGAACAGTGTCTACTATATTACAAGTGTTCAACAAATAATTATTGTTAAATTGTTAAATTATTAAAATAATTATCATTATTTTCTCATTTCTGTCAGTCTTTCAGAGATCAACTATTATAGTTTTTATCATAGGGATGGATTTGAGGAAAAAGGTGAAAAACTCCTTTGAGTTCTTTTCTTATTACTGACTCTGTTGCTCCTTTAATTTGGGAAAACTTGTTCAGAGGAAGAAAAGCTTGTCACCTATCTAGGTCCCAGCAGGTGGGTGGAGGGTAACCAGGAGATTACAAAACACTCTGCAAATATCAAATGGCAGGAAGCAAGTCAAAAGTAATTCCTTCTGATATTGCCAGTGGACTCTGACTGATGGTTCCACCAAGACCTCACTGAGGAGATCTTAGCTGACGACTCAACTCCCAAACGCTGGAGTAAATGAGGGAGTTAACCGATGCAAGCATGGTTTCCTGGCTTCGCAGAGTGGCTTCCATGTTCACACTCAGACTAACACCTGGACACAGGAGACTGCATAGGGCACTTCAATGCAAAATGTCTATCTTCCCTCTTGTTCAAGTCTAATACCTCTTTTACCTTTTTCTGCTCTGCTTCAAAGTACCATCATCTCTAACCTGGCCCTGCAGTATGTACCTCTCTTGCTTCCCTATTGCCACCCGTGTCTCTCTTTAGTCAATTCTTCATGTTGACTAAGATGCAACATGCAAAATGTCTATTCTCCCTCTTGTTCAAGTCCTGGCTCCACTATATACTAGCTTTGTTAAAGGACTATTTGAAACAAAACAAAACGCAAAAACCATAAGAAAAACATTTATCGCAAACTTACTTTACCATCCACCTTTCAAAGTGTTTCACACATAAATTCATTTAATGCTCACAATTACTTCATGAAATAGGTATTATTATTATTATCCCAGTGTTACAGAAGAAACTGAGACAGCCCCAAGAGGTTTAGGAATGTATCCACAGTCACACAATTGGAAATGGTGGAGCTGGGATTCCAGAAAGGTAAATCTGACTCCAGAGCCCAGAAGCTTAAGCACACCATGATATTGTCTAGGAAAGCTTTTAAGCATGCAAACTTTATGCACATTTTGGTTATTACTACTATTATTATCACAAATAGACCTCCCTTACATACGGAAACTTGTCCATTTCTCCTTTAAAAGTTATTTAAGGATGAGTGCAAGGTACTGGACAACACAGGGAAATCCTTAGAAGGCTTATAGAACTTTGTGCACAAATGTGTGACTAGGACAAAATTCACCCACATGTATTCTATTGGCTCACTCCTGTCAGCTGCCTTGTTTTAGACAGTTACCTGACTTCTTTAACAATGTAGTTGTGTTCTTTCATTTTTCCAGCAGAGTTGTAGGAAGGCCCATTGTCTCTTTTCTTCAGTCCAGGTGAGTGCTGGAGAGACTAAAAATGGAACAGCCAATCCTCTTTAGCCCTCTTTGCTGTATGTGTGAATTTTAATAAGTACTTTCTGTAGTTAGGCTCAAACAGTCAAGTAGAAATGTAATAGCAGGCAAGAATCTTCCTAAAGGCAAATACTTGCCTGGAGAGATCCCCCTACTCAGTGGTTACTTCTTATTCTTTTGAAGCTGATTTGGAAGTGAGATTGGAGGTGTTTCCTCCTTCTTGAGCTGTAGAGGAATACTTTTGTTGACTCAGTGGCTGTGGTAAGACAGAGATCACCATGATCCATGGTGAAGCCCTTGCAGGTAGAGACTTAATTAAGGATGTTTTGACTAAACTTCCTCCAGCCTTAAATTCATGATACAGACATTTTATCATACTTTGAAATGGGGTAAGACTACTCTTCCTCGTCTGATTTTGGCACTTGTGTTCACATATCAGGGTGGTGGAGGAGCCTGAACTTTAGAGGCAGATGGAAAAAGAAGCTGAGTTTAGTTGCAAGCTGCTCTGACTCTCGGCACATTACTTGTTTCTTTATTTTGTAAAATGGGATTCATAATACATTCTGGATAGTGAAAAGATGAGTGATACATGACATATAGAAGGCATATATATAATATATGACATATAAGGTACATTCAGTAAACGATATTATTATTAACTGTAATGCTTAAAAAGATTTAGGGACGCTACTTTATATTCAAATGGCAGGAACCTATGTAAACATGTCCTAAATCTATGTAAACATGTCCTATGTAAATCTATGTAAACATGTCCTAAATTATCCTTTTGTTAGACCCATATTCCTAAAATGTTAAAAGTCTTCCTGCCTGAGAAATGGCCTTCCTTTAGATAGATAAGACTGTAGTCAACTTTGCAGAGACATATGGGCAATACCACAGCAGGAACAAACCTTCAAAAGTGGGGAATGCAAACTTCTTACCCTGGATAGAGTATGCTTATATCCCATTAGCATTCTGTGTGCCAATGTGTCTTTGAAGTTACATCACTTCTCTGTGCATCATTTTCTTCATCTGTAAAATGAGAGTGTTAGCTATCTCCGAATTCCCTGCTAGCTCAAACCATCTGCTGTTTTATTGGCGAGGTGAGAGATAGCATGATTCAGAGACTCTGGGTTTAGGAACTATGGGTTTTAATTGAGTTTTAACTATGAAATTGTTCCCTAAGAAGAAAGTTACTTTCTGTGGCCCGACCTAGGAGGTAGGAGAAGGCTGTAAGTCCCAAGAACAGAGTATTACTATCTTAACCACAAAGCTTTGTTGTACAACAAAAATACAAATTACCTGCAAATTCAAGGAATTAATTGGACTGCAAGACACTATGTATTAAAAACATCTCCTGAAGCTAGGAAAACAGGAAAAATGGCCAAGACCATTTCCTGTGGCTTATTAATTTCCACTTTTTAAGACACAACCACTGAACACATACATTTATTCCTTGAAAATTTTTTTCACACAGGTTATTGGACATAACCTGGGTATCAAGTGTTAATAAGCATTTTCTACCCACACTAGTTGAATAGTGTGACAGCATTCATGCTATGACAAGCCTTGCATTTAGAAAGCCAGAGAAATATTAGTAATTTACTCTAAAATTTTTTTGATTATGGTACTTTATAAATAAAATGTTTAAAAATAAATTAATTAATTAAAAAAATTTTTTTAAGGGAATTCCCTGGTCGTTTAGTAATTAAGACTCTGTGCTTTCACTGCCGAGGGCCTGGGTTCAGTCCCTGGTCAGGGAACTAAGGTCCCACAAGCTGCGCCGTATGGCCAAAAACAAATAAATAAACAAACAAATAAATAAATAAAATATAACGTTTAACACTATATTAAGTAGGAAATAAGAACAGCAACAATAATGATCTCTGAGCTTCCTGAAGGCAGGAACTGTCTTAGTCATCTTTATTTCCCCAGTTCCTGACACAGGCAAAAGGATATTTAAATATTGAAGAGAAAGTTTACTATTTGTGCCATGGATATTTGAATTGAATTGATTTCTTGAGTTAGTAGAGCACTTTCTCAAGTGTTTTGCTAATTTTTCTTAAGTCAGTACTTTCGTGCTGATATCTCATTTAGTCTTTAAAAAAATAAAAGTCTACGAGTTATTTTGAAAACTAAGACTAATTCTTCACTTGGAAGCTAATAGTGAATTAAAAGTCCATCTACCCTTTAAGACCAGGCATTTCTCTCTAGTTCCAACTGTTAAATGCTCCTAAAGAACATGTACTTTGGAGCAAGACAAACTGTTGCTTTCTAGCTATATGAGTTGGAAACTTAACCTTTACTTAACCACTCAAGGCTCAGTTTCCTTGTGTGTAAAATGTCTTTGCTGTTGTTTGTTTTTGTTCTTGTTTTAGTCAATATTAGGTGTAAGGTATATAAGCCTCTAGCACAATGCCTGGCACACAGGGGTGCTATTATTACTGTCTTATTATGAAGCTATTTGCCCCAATAGTAAGATATGACATTTTCTGCAGGAAAATCAAGCAAGACCTGCTGCTGTCACTTTATTAAGTCTGCCGATATCTCTTTTTGGCTTGAAGATAAGGTGTGGAAGTTTGGAATTATCACATGAAATTCAAAATGCTACAACTCTCCCCAAGTTCCTGAGCATCCACTCAGTCTGACCTACTGGAATAAATAAAAGTCAGGACAAGGTCCCCACTCACAGCTGCATGATTCATGTTCAGGCACCCTCTCTGATTCATAACGAGGGAGGAAATCACCCTGTCATTCCCAGAAGCCTGCAGAGCCAGCCTCATTTGGCAGAGACCGTGAGGGCTCCCAGCTTCCGGGCACAGAGTTTGGCTATGTTCTGAATTCTTGGTAATGACCAAATTGCTGAGGAATATAGCTGAGCAGCAGGGCTGACGACTCATGAAGGTACTGTGGGTAATTAGAGATTCATTACAATCCCATAGTTTGTATCATGGCTCGGGGTCAACCCAGGGTCACTGCACATGGCAAACTTAGGGAGCTGTGTCTGGAAGGATGACGCCAGCTAGGAGGGGCTGGGAGAGGGAAGCGGACAGGGATGAGGAGCCGGGGGGGGGGGGGGCTGGGACGCAGATACACAGCCAGGGACTGGCGACAGCCCGGATGTGGGGCAGTGGGCCCCGCGGGCTCTGGGGAAGGGAGCAAAACACAGGCAGCTGAACTGGCTTCCCCACCGCAATCCCTGCCATCTCCAATTAACCTTCTAGGCCAAGGGTTCCCAGAGACTGGCATGTTAGGGGCCAGTCCAATTTCAAAAACTAATTGGGGCCTGACATAGGGTAGCCAACTTTTTATTTTGCAGAGTAAGGACATTGAAAACAAACAAAACAGTTGCCATCCACTATCACCATCATTTCACAAGAGACAGGGGATTTTTACACGAAATAATGTAAGAAGGACATAATCTCAGGATAAATGACAGTCATGTAAATTTAATTAATTTAGCTCACCAAGTTGTGGTTATTTTTCTCATTACCATGAAGACTTATGAAAACTCTCTTGCAGGCCGGCTTTAGGTTTTCCCTCCAGATTTTCCACAATGGCAAGACCCAGGAAACAGTTTTATAAAGAATATTCATGAGGAGAAAAAGAACACTACACACTTCATGAACTTTAGGAAGAGAAACTTTATGAAGAAAAATGACTTCCATCCCTTCTCTATACAAAAAGGTGGGGGGGGGAAGGAAAGGAAAAGAAAAGAGAAGCTTATCTATTAAATCATTTCATTACAATGGTATTCAAAGTTCTGTTATAAAAATGTTCTGATGGATTTAAATAGGATTTTTGACCATGTATTTCTTCCAGGTAACATAGCAACGGTAACATACCTATAGCACTCTTTCATTTGTAAAGGATTTTCACATTTATAATCTTATTTGATTCTCCAAACAACCCTATATATTTATAATAATCCTGTTATTTTCATATTACCCATTTTATGGATGAGGAAACAGGGTAAGATTTGCTCAAGTTTATACATTTGGTAAATTATGGGGCTAGAACTAAACCCATGTCCTTTGATTCCAAATTCTGTGCTCTTTCTCTGTCTACTCCATGTGTTAAGGAAAGAAGGACATTGTTTGACATAATTTTCCCATGCTCAATCTGTTTTATTCTCTGGAACAAGATTATCACACTTTGGGAAAAACTTGTAAACAACCCAAATTTCAGCCATGGTAGACCTGAAACGAAAAGCTATGCTCTCAGTCCCAATACACCCTAATTACAAAGAATGGGTATCTCAAACCTGGCATATATAAAGACACATTTTTGTGTGTGTGTGTGTGTGTGTGTGGTATGCGGGCCTCTCACTGTTGTGGCCTCTCCCGTTGCGGAGCACAGGCTCCGGAGGCACAGGCTCAGCGGCCATGGCTCACGGGCCCAGCCGCTCGGCGTCATGTGGGATCTTCCCGGACCGGGGCACGAACCCGTGTCCCCTGCATCGGCAGGCGGACTCTCAAACACTGTGCCACCAGGGAAGCCCTATGAAGCCACATTTTGATACTCCAAGTGGACTACCCTGTGGGGTGGGATTACACAAAAGAGAAAAGCAGAAAACATTTAGTTAATAAGACAAACAAAAACATGTTAGTGCCTCACCTGTAGTTGATTTTGTTTTTTACTTTTAGATTTTTTTTTCCTTTAAAAAACTTTTGTACCTCTTTCTGCTCCATCAAATTGACTAACTTGATGCAAATTTGTTCACATTCAGGTCTGGGAGATGTCTCCTTGCTCCAATGCATCCTTTCCAAAAGTTGGGGGCAGGGAGGCTGTGGGGCAAGGGGAATTTGGTTTGGGTGAGGGGCAGCTGGGATGTATTCCCTTGTGTGTGTCCAGCTGGACGCAGGTGGCTTCTGCACCTGCACAGGCTGAGGGAGCACAGAACATGCGGGCCCTCCCTAGGCACAAGGGATGGTTTCCCTCAATCCATATCTGGGTCTCCCATACACCTCTGCCCTAATAATCATCTAGCTGGAGTTGAAACGCTTCTTGAACTCTGGGCCTGCCCTCGACTTTATTTCCCCTCCAGTACTAATGAACAGCAATATCCAGAACTGATAGAAAAGGAGGAATTAGTTTTTCAGGGAAAGAAGGGCTTTGACCTTAGAGATTAAAATCAGGGATTCTCTTGTCTACATCCCTTTGAAACTGTGAAGGGCTTTTGTGTTTTGCTTTTACAAAATAGTAGACCAGACTTCTAGGTAGGTTGGAACTTATAGCTTTTTAAATTCTAAAATTCTTTGAAAATGAAAGGAATTGTATAATTTATGGTTTTCATACACTAATATGTAAGTGTCTCATTTGCCTGATTAATGGAGCCAAGATATGATCCTAATTAGCTCTTAACCCTAAGATTAAAAAATCCTTCATGTGAATTCAAATAAGGTTTGTATCTGAGTTAATGGAATTGCGCCATTAACTCAGATACATTAGTGTTAATTTCTTCGTTTTGAGACTACACTATGGTTATATAAGATATAATCATTGGTGGAAGTGCGGTGAAGGTTACATGGAAACTGTACTACTTTTGCAAATTCTTCAGAGTCTTAAACTATTTCAAAATCAAAGTTATTAAGAACAACCCAACGCTTTATATAGCTTTCTCCTGGAAAGCTAAGAAATCTCCAAGAAGTCAAAAACATCAGTGGAAAGGGGATGTGTCATATATTTATATGCTCAGAATGCTGAGGATTTTTTGTCTAGATAGTTCAAAACAATAATCTAAATATTTCTTTGCATGGTAATTACCATATGTTTCATGAATAGTTGATTATTTTCTCATGTATTAACAGGCCAAAGGGTTTTCGCTAAGAACTAGTAAAAGATACCTTTCTATTTAAGGAAACTCTATAAAAGAGGCTTTTGGGAATTAATAATAGTTACCATCCATTGTGGCAGGTACTTGGCCTATGGGCTTCCTATACATTATCTCATTTAATCCTCACAGGAAACCTGCCAGATAGTTATTGTTCCCTTTTTACAGAAAAAAAAACCCCTGAGACACACAGAAGCTGAGTAAATTACACAAGGCCATCCGGCTGTAAGTGCCAGACTCGCTCCAGAGCAAGTTCTTGAAATTCCTATGCCAACACAGAAGTTAGTCACCCACCGGATTTTGATGAGAAAGTGTATATTTTCTAATTCTCTCAGCTATTCTTTAACATATATTCGACTGCAGATTTATTCTGTGCAGGTTTATTCTACTGTAAATTTATCATCCAATCATTCAGCGATTGACTCAGTCATTCAACAAACACTTATGGAGTGCCTAAAATATGTCTGGCAAAAACAGAAATAAAGAATAATGCCCCTGCCCTCACAGAGGTAAACAAGTAGATAGATAAACATTTTAAAAATAGCAATAAACCTATTCAAGAACAAGGAGAGAAGGGTGAGGTGAATGGAGGATGCAGTGGGAGTGAGGGGGGGAATGACACTGCTATTTTAGACGAAGGCCTGGGGCAGGCCTCTCTGAGGAGAAAGCAGGTGAGCAGAGACGTGAAGATGTGAGGGGAAATGCCCTGGGAAAAGGAACAGTAAGTACGCAGGCCCTGAGGAAGGAGGGACATGGAGATGCCAGTGGCACTGGAGATCAGCGAGCCAGGAGAGCATTTAGAAACACAGAAGGGAAGTATTAGGCTATATCACCGCAGGTTTGGTAGCCAGTGACAGGAAGCCACTGGAAAAAGACCTGGTCAAATTTACATCTGAAAAGAATGACTCTGGCTGCTGCCTGGGGAACTGTGAGCAAGGGGGTCCAGGTAGGAGCAAAGAGACCTTTGGTGGAGGTGCTAGGGGGAGGCAAGCTTAGATGAGGGCGAGTTTCCTTCTACCCTGGCTCTAAGATCTGTGACTTCCTGACAGTAAACTCTAATACTGAATGTCTTTTGGCTTTACAGTGTAGGGATCCCAACCTGCCAGAGCTGTGGGCAGAGAACAAATAACACATTTTGTATTCTCAGTGTCTCTGGGAAAGGAAGAAAGAAATGACAGGCAGAAGGGAACAAAGCATGTGTATGTTTTGCCATTGTCTCTAAAAGTGGATAATGTACATTCAGTTGCCCACCCCCTTTCAACTCCCATAGTGCTTATTTCTGCCTCACTAATTTTTACATAATTACATGTGGCCTTTCTGTGCAACTTCCTTTAAGGAGATAGATCTCTTCTTTCCAAGAATACTAGAAGCTCCTAACAGTAGATACTGTGTTGACATAGCTCTTATATTCAATGACTAAAACATCAGTGTAACACAGTGAATGTTAAGAATTTATACCTTTAGAATGGATTAATATTTAGGCAATTGAATGGGTGCAACTGAAGTGTGGTATTTATTTATTAAAGCGGATGGTTAAAAAGTACCTTGGCTTTGTTGGCCGTCTCCTTACTCAGACACATCCTTTCCAAAGGACATTCCATGGATTACTGTTCCACAGGCTGTTAACAGGTGGTATTTGACAATAGGGTTTTGTGGTCAGATAGTTTGTGGCATCTATGGATGAAATGAAATGACATAAATTTCTTCACTATAGGACTTCTCAGTGATTTTACCATGCTACTATCTGTTGTGACTATCCAAGGAGTGACATAATTTTAGTCTTTCCCTGACTTATTTGACCATGGAGCTCTTTTTTCATGGAAATGTTTTTCAGAGAGCACCTCCTGAGACTGGAGTAATAAAATCTTGCAAAAGAGTTCAGTAGAAATCATGATAGATGATAAAGTAGGTAGAATTTTTTTCTGACTCCTTTAAAGACCAAAGCCTGTAGCAAGGAAGAACAAATAGCAAAGGCTTGAATTGTCTTTTTGCAACTGATCATCAGAAAGACAGCATTTAAACATGCTTTCTACTCTAATCTTAACAAAATATTGACTATGCTTATTATCCTGGTGTGAAATACAGAATTCACTCAAGTCAAATTTTGTATCAGAATCTATTGTTAAATAGTCAATTCATTTGTTGGAGTCTAATAAAAGGATTCATTTACCAATTTTTTTCAACTACGAAATAAAATTTAAACTACGAAATTTTAGTTAGCTAAAATCAGTACCAGAGTTTGTTGCTGGAAATGATTTCTGCAGACCCACAGTTGTGGTCGCTACAGTACTTTATTTTTACACTTTCACCTTGGCCTGAAAATACTGAACCTGATCCATTTCTGCTTGCCTTCCATCATGATGTGACCAAGAAGCAACTGTGAACACAACACACTATTAAGAAGAGGCTGCAGTGGTCTGGGCACGGTCTCGAGATTAATCCATGAATATCATTCTGGGCATAGTTATGTGTCCAGACCTATAGCAGTTATGAGAATGGTCTGTTAAGGAGTCAAAAGCAACACAAACAGAGCATTTAGAGACTAATTTGGTGCTAAATAGAGTGGGACTCACAGTGTATTATAACTGAAAGATCCTACTGTTTTTAACTGAGAGAGCTGGTGCCCACCTTTCCTCCATTAGCATCCATCAGAACCTGGTTGCGAATGACAACTAAGTAACAGGTATACTGAAAAAGACTATAAACTGAAAGAACTCAATAAACCCTAGTGAAGATGGCATTATACCCCAAGGAGCCAAGAGGCAGACATTTTACATCACAGTGACTTTTCTATGATAGATACCAGATCTTACGCCGAGGGCAGCCCTTCTACTAAGAGATGAGATCTTAAGAGTTGTGGTTCACTGTTTGGCCTTTATTCAGTTAATTTTCATGTCTATTATCTGGGATAATATTAACTGAGCTAACTTGCTGTTTAACCTTACATCTGTAGCTTATAACTCATAATATATTAATAATGTAATCTGATTAAGTTTTTTCATCAGTTTAAGCAGTTTTGTAGATCTCAGGCAATGAAACTTAATGTATGGCATGAAGTGCTCTCTTAAGAAGAATAAGCAGTTGATATTTGCTCCATTTTAGAAAGAGAAACCAAGATGCCAAGGGACAGAGGTTTTGAAAGCTCTTCTAGGATAGATTCCTGGCTTTGTGAGCTTTGGTCCAATACATTACGTTGAACCACAATATACTTGCTATGTCACCGTTTTGCAAGACCTAGTGTGTCAGTGGTACCACCTCCTCTGAGATGCCTTTCTGAGATCCCACTGCCTGGGGTGAAGTCCAACATTCTTAGTGTGGCTTAAAAGGCCTTCTGCGTAGCACTTTACACACACTGTTACCTTGATGTGGAAAAATCTCCAACTCTGATTCCCTACCCATCCCTATGGCTCCCTCTCTTTCCTCTAGGCCTTCTCTGACACCACTTGCATGCCTTAATTTTACCTTCCATTCCTCACCTATCTGATGCAAGTGCACGTACATGCACACACACACCACACACTCGCAGGTAAGTATACCGCAGGCTGGTGGTATATTGTTTAATGTTTATCTTCCTCACCGATCCCTAAGCTCCTTAAAGCACACATCACACCTCTTTTATTCATTGTTGCATCCCTCCCATCTAACACAGTGCTAGGAAAATAGTTGCTCAGTTAAGGAATAAACAAATCAATAGAGAGTGTCGCTATGATGTTTACAGTGTTCATAACTTAGTGACTTTCCTGATGCCTCTGTTATGGGGGCTTGTCTTTAGCTAAAAATTAATAGTACTAAAGTTTCAAACGTTAAAAAAAAAGTTTGTAAGCATCAGTTAGGATTCCTGCAGAGTAGCCAAAGGCTTCATACCTGAGAAGAGTGTAGGTTCTAGAAAAATTGTTATAAAAGCCTCAAGCCCTATCAGTAGCAAACAGTCTTTACTTTTTGCAAGTCCCTTAGGAAGAGTTAGTATACATTTTAGGTCTGATGGATGTAGAAATAGAAAGCATGTCCTGGGCATCTGAAGATTTAACACTTGCCATTTTAGTTAGTCAGCCTAGGGCATGTAGTCATTTACAATTTTTTTGAGGCACCAAATTTAGTCATATGATCTGTGCATCTGGGTTGTGAAAGTGAATCATTTTTGTGTTTTTCTACTCACTATTTAATATAGTAACTCTTAAGAATTGAAAATAAACTTTATTTATGTAACAATACCCAATGAATGAGAAACAGACATAGTGACAGTTGAAAAGACAATACATTTGTGGTGTGAAGACATGCACAGAAAATAATTTATGGAACATCCACGATCATTCCATTTTCTCTAGTTAGGGATTATTAAGGACTTGGGGTATATCCTTCGTAAATGTCGAGGGTCTTTCATACACATTTGATATTTTAGCACAGTGTAACTGTCAACCCAGGATAGAAGAGAATTTTTGCCACTGATTATATTATAATACATTGGAAAATCTTTCTGTGCTTGAAAAATATATTTAACTGTATATTGCCTGGAAATAGCACTGACAAGAAACTATTATTCTGTGAGGGGCCAGAAAGTGTTTTGAATGCTCTGGCAAAATATTGGCTAATTTGATCATCTTAACTAGTCTAGGCTGGGAGTGGACTAGAATGACTTTTTTGCTGTATTATTATCCAGTTCTTCTGGGGTGTGGGACTTTTCTCTTCTTTCACTCTCCCCCCAGCCCCCGTCTCTCCCCTTGAAGAGCTAGCCTCCCTGGATGTTGCTCTGTCATGGGAAGGGACATAGTCTTGCCTTTGGTGATTCAAAAGCTGGGCTAGGTTCATGGACGTGTGACCTGTGCAGTCACAAAGGGCCTCCCACTCAGAAGGCTCAATGCTTGGTTCACTACTTTCCTGTTGCTATTTTTAAATTCTTAATAATTTTATCTTTGAACTTGTGTTTTCTATTATGTCCAATGGGGCAATGGAGCATGAGCTTGAACAAAGGAAATACACACAATCTGAGTGTCACCATTCTTTTCTTCATTCTCATATAGTATTCACAATGCCCAGTAAGCACGGAGTTTTGGTGGACTCACAGTGTGTGGAACTTCAGTTAGATTCAAACTCAGTATGGAACCTGCTTCTAATGCTGAAACAAAGCAGTGATGTTCTAAGAACATGAAAGCCCAAGGAAGATTCTTTCTTAACATCTGTTACTTCCTTGTATTAGCCACCCACTTATGCTGAAAATGATGACATAGAAGGAAAAGGAAAGACAGGGCAACCCATAGTTCATTCTTCCCTTATTCATCAGTAAGCCAAAGGAAGAAAGTATTGGTAGAATGTGCACATATCAAGAAGTTAAATAAAAGCATTTAGTTAGTTTTGTGCAATGTTTCCAGTGTTCTGATAACAAAATACGTAATACATGTATGGACTAAGAAAAATGAATTGTGTAATTTCAATGCGTCTGCATTTGAGTTAAATGCCCTTTTATAAAACTCACACTGTATAATAAAAAGATGAATGGTAAAATTCATGCTAATAATTTAAATTTTTGATATTGTTCTCTACTTAGAAAGACATTAAACAGTAAATAAAAAACACCATGACAAGTAGAGAGAAAGAAACCACAGAGAAAAAGGAAAAAACTTTAAAAAATACCTATAATGACACATTTTTCTTGCATTTTAAGCAGGAGACCCCACATTTTCATTTTGTAATGGGTCCTGCAAACATGAAGCTGGCTCTTGTCACTGGGTCTCTGTGCTGACAGCCACTGGGACTGCTGGAGCCTCTGACCTCCCCCACCTTCCCAGACCCTCTTCCCTACAGAGAAATCATCATAAAGAGGCTGAACCCATGTGGATGGGAGAGGGAGAGTTTGGTTCAATCACGGAGTCCAGGTGTATCCAGTGCAGTGGTTTAAAAATTTCCAAACACTCTGCTATTTAGTAAGTAGTGCTATTAGTTATTACCCTGATGCTTTGCATGAAATTGCCGACACCTTGGAAACTGCTTAATGATACATAAAATTCTATTTTTTCTGTGTGGAATGCCACTGGGCAAGTGGGTATTACTTATAGATGTATAAATATTGTGCATATTAGCATGAAGAGTCACTTACAAGTCAGTAAGCTTTCTGAACTGTAGAAGAACAAAAGAGAAAAAAAATCACAGAGAAATGAATAATTTCATAGGATTTTGTTCAATGATTTCTTAACCTTGGTAAGGAGAACCATTTCTATAAAAGAGTGACTTTAATTTTATTTCGAAGGTAAAACAAAGGCAACATTAAATTAGTTTTCCATTTTACCACTTAGCCTTGAAAGAAAAAAAAGTATTTGCTTTCATTTTAGAATCCTGAAAGGAACAACAGAAGATTTTTGAAATATGGCAAAGCTAGTTCTCATTGTTGCCTCTCTTTAATCCTTTTTTCCCACTTTGTCCTTTGGATCTGCTCCATTCTGATTCTCCTTTATTTATTTATTTGCTTATTTATTTTTTCATGCAACAACCCTAGGAACATATTTGCAAAGCCATTTATAAGGACAAGTACACCAGCACAATTATTACTTGCTAGCATTAGAGATCAAGGCGTGGCCTTTCACACCATGGGGCTTACCCTGTGGGACAAGTCTTAGGTTTCAGGTTCCAATTCCAGAAGCTAGAATCTTTTTGCTTTTGTTTGGTGTTATTCTCATTACCTTTGTATGTCATCATATCAGTGTGTCCTATGGAAATGCATACATGGGGATTGGGGGGGTGGTCTCAGAAAATTGGGTTGAATCTATTCTTGTAGCTTGTGATGGTAACGAATTAGTCTTATGGGGCCTACACTTCTCATTCACAAAGTGAAGAAAAATCCTAGCTTATGGAGTTGCTATAAAGGTTAGATGTGATGTCTCATGCAGAGTTGGGTTTCTGGCACATGTAAGCCCTCCATGACTTTTTTTCTTTTCCTTTTTCCTTCCATATAAAACTTTGCACATGCTTAAAAATCAACCTCTTTATTTTTGTTTTAAAAAGTAAATTTATTACTATATATAAAAATTTCAAAAATGTGGGCCGGTATGTCCATAATGAAAAGTATAAGTCCACCTTCCCACTCTGTTAGGCCTGTTCCCTAGGTAACCATAGAACAACTTACTGAAAATTCTCCTCATATGTATAAGGATCTGTTATTTATCTAGCTAGCTCCTCATTTTGTGTAATCAAAAATGAGGTCATGCTATACATGCTGATATGCAATTTATTCTTAACATCTTTACATAGTAGCCTATAGTTCACAGTTCTATTCTTTTTAACTGCTCCACACTATCCCATTTTGTGGATGTTCCACAATTTATTTTTAATTGTCTCTTGGTTTGTTTCCAGTTTTTTGTGATCCCAAACAGTGAGTATCATTATACACATATCCTTAAATCCATCTGGGTTAGTACTCATGTGGGGTGCATTTCCAGAAGTATAGTTGCTGAGTTGAAAGGCATATTAATTGTTACTTTGAATCTTTTGTGTCTTCCTCCAACTCCAGTTCCACCACTGATCTCCCTATTCCACCCCTGTCAAAAGAGCTAATCTAAATCATCTACAATGATAAGTTTATGTAATAATAATAATGCCTTTCTATCATTTCTTAGAGTTTTGTGAAAAACAAATACTCTTGGTGAGAAGCCTATGTTAAATAAAATTTGGTGTAAATTAAATTGTAATAAGTCAGGATATGTGGTAATAAACTTTACTACTTATAATCAAGTAAAAGGTCTTGACCCTTTGCAAATTTGGGACTAAACCACCAGTGGAGATTTTGGGGGAAGACTAGAGTGTTGTTCTGAAATCATTCCACATGTGTAGACATCTACTCTGTGAGTGCTAATCCTATAAACTACAAACCTTCTCTAGAGTCCTTTTCACTGAAACCATTCTGGATCTTAAATATAAGGGCCAAACATAAAGTAAAATGAATGAGGCCCTCCTGCAGTGGGGCCTTCTATTACGTTATGCATCCCGTTCACAAAGGGAGACACTCATGTTTTTCTCCAACTTGGTGAATTGTGAACTTCCCTAGGTGGTTTTAGAAGCTCAAATTACAAACAGCTTCCTAATTGCCTTTGAAAACCACCCTTCCTATGAGCGTTTTTGAGTTATTGCTGATTGAGTCTTATCCTTGGGTTTTACTGTGTCCTTGCTGACAACTCCTGGATCCAAGGAAAATACAGAGAAATGCTCTGAAAGCAAACCTGTTCCTACCCATAAGAAAATGCCATTGTTCCGTTGCTGCCGTAGACTCGGGAAAACAATGCGTGCCTTTCATCCCTCTATTTCTCTAATAGTCCTCATTTTATCTGCCTTGTCCACAAATGGGTTCCACCATGCAGGAAGTGACATGGCACAGTGAGTTTAAGAATACTCTTTATTTTTGTTGAGTTGGGTAACATTAAGTGTCTAGCTCTATAACAAGAGAAAGTTTATGGTAACTCATGTCACAGTGAAGATGGCTCACTAATCCTCTGATTAGCTCATCTGGACAAATTTTGGCAGTTGAAACAATGTCATAAATTTAAATCGCATGCCTTCAAGTCAGATTTTTCTGTAAGGAACTTCTTTTGAGTAATTATAAAATAAGTAGGTAGTCCCCTTCATAAATAAAAAAATTTCCAAGGTCACATAGCTAGGTCAAACTCAAATCTGTCAGAGTCCAAAATCTAAGTTTTTCTATCACACTAGGTCATCTCTCAAATAAAAAGGGTGCGTAGCTTCTATGTAAAGCTTTAATTTTGTAATACTTGAGCTCTGCCCCTAAAGCAAACATTTTCTTCACAAATCAGTGATCTTGGGGAAAGAGTCTCTTTTTTTTACTTCTCGATAATATCTATAATTTATATTAAATTGCAATCTGTTTATTGATTATCACATCAGATGAAAATGGCTAGGAAGATTTTTACCAAACTTAAAGAATGTGTTTGGGCTTATCTGACTTGAATCACAGACTATAGTATATACGAAATTTATTCATCTGGTTTAATTGGAACTAGGGCACCCAGGAAAAACCTATGTGGCTGCCAGCTGGCAGAGACAAGGGACAGAGGAAACACAGAGGACAAAGAAAACAGCAGGGGTCCTATAGGAGCTCCAATCCAGAAGTCACAAAGGAGCACTCCCCCATGCAAGTGCGACTTGTCTGTTGAACAGCTTCTCACATGGAAGCTCTGTGTGTTGTGGTCTGGGGTGAGTTGCAGCTGGGATTTTTTACTTAAGGATGGTTAGTGATTCTATAATATCTTGGATTAATAAAATGAACCTCAGTTTGGGTTCTCTCTAGTTGCAAAACTTGGCTTCCAGATCTCAGCATTTACTGGTCATTCTGATTCTTCGAATTATTAAGGGGTATTAGACAGAAATGTACAGCAGGCATCATGCCTGGCCACGCATCAGGGGTTTTCAGGATCAACAGCTAGGGTGAGTCTATGTCCCAAGCCAAGGAAGTCCCTATTTAAATCTGTTGTTTGTGCTGAGTTATTGATGGTGCCCTATTTCCCCTTCAGAATTTTCTGGGTTTGCTAATGAATTATAGGATTGCCCTAACTATAGCTAATATGACTTTGCAGAACTTGGATTGAGTTGTGAGAGGTTGTCGGGACCTGGAGACCAGGCCTCCAACTAGTGGGAGCTTTAACGGCCAACCTCGGACCTTGGCTCAGACCGCAACCTCTCAGCGAGGAGCTGCCCACCAGGAGTGGAGCCGGAAGCCCCTCCTCACAGCACAACAGGCCTGTCAGAGAGCAGGCCACTCTTGCCAGAACTGGCAGGAATTTTCCCCTCCTGAAGGCTCACACTTGCTTGGCCATGGCTGGTTCCTGCTAAGTCTGAGGTTTTAGCCAACAGCGTGGATGGGCTAATCCTCTGGATGACATAGTATCCTCTTCATCCCATTACGCCTCTCAGACCTGCTGTTGCTGCTTACTGTTCTACCTGAAAACCCTCTTGCCATCTAAACCTTTCACATCACCCCCTCCTCTGTGCTTCTTCTTCTCCATCTGACCTCCCGAGCTCCTGCCCTCAGGCTTACCTGTCCCTCAGTAAGATGGTCAGCCCACTGAAGGCAGACACCACTTATCAAAATTCTTTGGATCCCCAGCACCTCAAATCTGAAAGATGCTCAGGAACTGTTTATTGATATGACACTTTTTATTAACAAACTCTATCCACCACTTTCTGGTGCCAATGCCATTCTCCCCTTCTACCTGGTGTAAAATGCCTACAGAACAGCAGTCTTCATTTTGCCAAAAAAGCTTACATATTTTGTACATCTCTCCACCTCATTGTATCTTAGTATAAAAATGAACTAACGTCACAAATTCTTAAAAAATTTTAAAACACTCTGAAAGCTTCTGAAGAAAGAAGCTAATATGAAAACATAAATAATTAGAAAATTGTATTTCTCTTGGTTAGACTGAAGACAGGGGCAGAAATTTTAGGAAGACCACTGACACAATGTATATATGTTACTTGGAAAGGGAAAGAGGACTGAGAACATAGTCTTCTCCATTTAACACTGCCAGGCTTTGTTTACCACCTTGGCTAATTGCCACTGTGGAGTGCCCTCGGAGTCTTGAGGGGATGGGACCCAGGATGAATACTTGCTTGTGAGTTTTTTGAGGCCAGGGTCTGACCGTTTATCATTTGTCTCTGCAATCACTGAAATGTGGCAAGTGTTCAATAATCTTTCCTTAAATACGATGGTGGCAAGAAAGACCAACAGCTTCAGGCACAGTCTGAGGATTTTACACAAGGGTGGAATAGGATTCTGAATGCTGGAGGAGCTATTACAAAGGGTTTCTGAAGGTGCAGGCAATACTTTAGCTTGGGATTGGCCCCATGGCTTTCACATCCTGGAAGACCAGGGCCTGGCCGGAGACTAGTTCTTATTCAGAGCAATCCAAGATTCTTATTCAACTGTGGCACACAAATCCCGTGGGACCTGCCACTCGCTGGCCTTTTTCTCTACCCTACCCCAATTTAAGAGATTTTGTTGAAGAAACACCAGGCTGCTCCCTACAGCATTGGACCGACTGTTTTTGTTGTTCCCTTTGTCCTGTCATCTTCCCCACCTACAAAATACTTACTTCTCTGAGCCTCGGCCCAGGCACTGTGTATGGCAGAAGCCCCCTAGGAACACCCCGACCTCTTCTGTGCTCCTGTATCGACGTGGGCATAACTTATGCCATTGTATTGGAATTGCATGTTTGGTTGTTGTTGTTTTTTTGTCTCTCCCATATAGTAAGCTCTGTAAGTCAAAAACCTTCTCATCTTCACCCTGGTGCCCCCAAAACTCAGCAGAGTTCTTGGCATAATTTAGGAGCTCAATTAAAGTTTGTTGAACTGAACTGAGCCTTGTCTACATACAGGTGAACATCACCATGTATTAAAACTGCATGGATGAAGTATTAAATATTACTGTAAATTCAGTGCTATCTTATCTTCTTTAACAAGCTAGAGGCTAAAGTTGGACAGATCCTTGCTAGTGTATTTATTTGTAATAAGATTGAGGATTTTCAGGGAAAGAGAAAGGAAAGTCGACCTATGAGTTTGTTTCCCCCATCCCAGATCATCTTCTATAATGATGATACCTCAGAGCCGAGATCAGAGATAATTGTGCCTGTCTTAGAAACCCCCAGGTTATTTTTAAGTAAAACAAAATGTGATGATTAGAAAAGATTATGTTTAGAAATATAATTATTTCCTAACTTCTGAGCACATGCCTTGAGAGTGCTTCTATGAATACATGCACTGACAAATATTCCATTAAAGGATAGACTTGCTTACAGCAAAAACATTTCAGTGCAACAGGGTTATCCACTCGACATTTTCTTACAGTACATTGTAATTATAGAGTGTAATTTTTAAAATTCTGATTAGGGAAAAAAAGTGTGAATTCTAATTATTTCTGAAAGCTTATATATTAAAAATGTCCAATTTAAGATAAAGTGGACCAAAGTTAGGATGTCTAAATTGAAGAATCTTAGTGGTATCTTCTTGAGAAAGAGATTGATAAGATATAATTAACAAAAAGTTTGAAAATAAATATTGCCTTTTATCGCCTCACTGAAGTATATCCAAATATACTTTATATCTGCACAGTTGACCAGCCTTTGGCTAATTACTCTTATGTGAGACACCTCAGGCCATATTCCAGAGATTTAATATAGACAGCTCACCTTTCATGAGAATAACTAGACAGGGCAGATACCAATTATGCAGAGATTTTGCAATGAGGATTGGTTGTCACTTACCCATCATTCCAAAGGGATATCTTTCCAGCAATTAGGTCACCACCCAAACTCTGTTACTGTTAGAAGGTCAAGATCTCAAAGTAAAAACTTTCAATACTGTGGAGGAGCTCCAGAGAACTGTCCACTATACCTCTGAATTCAGACATACCTCTGAATATGTCAGCTGTGTTCAAGGATTCTGGAATAAAGAACATGGACTGGAAAAGTTCCCGCACAGTTTTGCTCTTAAGTTGTCTTATGTGGGCTGACAGAATTGAAAGGATATAAAAAGATCTCAGTTCATTCAATAAGTATTTTTCTGAGGGTCCATGAACACTGTGCAAGACACAAAAAGACATTGCATGGTTCCTGCCCTAAAGTAACTAGGGACTAATTTAGAACATGTGATTTAAGTGCAAACAACATTTCAAGAACAACAAATGAAATCCATTTTCAGGAAGTGTTGAGGGAGATCAGGGAAGTATCAAGCAACAGGGTTTTGGAGTAGTGAAAAGCATCTATCTCCCTGCCTACCTGGGGCTGGTTTCCAGGTCGCAAATGTTGCAAATGTAGATTGCAGGATTCACTTGTACTCTGTGGTCTTGATGAAGCCCTGATTTCCGAGAAAAATATCTGTCCTCTGCTGATAAGTTTGATTGAATGTTGCCAAGTGGAACTTGTGGTTCCATTTTGATCCAGGGACTCCTTGCCTTGAAATGGTAAGACCTAGGTTTTCAAAAAAAGTGTTTGTAGACCTTGTACTGTTCTGCCAAAAACAGACAAATGGAAGGGCCACCAAGTATGTAGTATGGGAGAATTAAGTTGAGAAAATGCATTTGAAGATGAGATTTTTAAATCGCCAAGTTTGAGAGAGAACTGTGAAGCAGCTCTGATTTCAGATGTTTCCAGTAACGTGCCACATAGGAAAACAAGCCTGAGATTCACAGGGATCGACCTCTGGCGAAATTCCTGGATCAACTTAATTTCTCATGAGGCAAAGAAAATTCAGAAGTTCTCTTCACTTTGACACTTCTAATTAGATGTATTCTAAAACAAAGGCATAGATTCAAATGTACAAAGGTTTTCTAACACTTAAGTCTTTTTCTTACTTTTATTTGTATAATTTATTTGGCAAATATTTAAATGCCTATCTTTTAAAAATTAGGTCTCTTTACCACATTTTTCAGTGTGCCAAGTTGCAGCTTACATGCATAAAGGAACTTCAGGGTGTGGTGGAAATCTGTCCCTTTTGCCTCCCAGCATCCATTCCTCCTTTGTAAAATTATATTAATGCACTCTGAGGAGTTGTCTTGCCCTCACTGCATGTGGTTCTGTGGGCCTACTAGTCAAAGGACACTGTCCCCTCCTCCCCAGGCCAAAGTGGTGAGAAACTGGTCCAGGCCCGGCCCATCTGAGTATCCGCTGAGCCAGTCACATTGAATGCTCTACTAGAATCCTTCACTGGGATTTTATAGATAAAGTCTAGGGAAAGAAGTTCACTCTTTTCTCCTGGGGTCATTAGGGTGTGCTGTAATCTTAAGGCTGTCTTGCCTCCCTGGCTCCAGTTGTACAGGATGCTTATCAGCTGCAGGAAAGAATGAGGCCAATAATCAAGAGAAAGAGAAAAGAAAAAAACAGAGACCAGAGATGAAGAAAAAAGAGAGTGAGTGTGAGCATGTACACATATGAGGGAAAATGAGCTGATGACACTTTTTAAGTCCCTTTCAGACTCTGGGGCCTGCTCCATCCCTGAATTTCTCAACCCTATGAACGAAATATTTGCCTAAGCTAGCTTGAGTTGGATCTCTTTTCATCAGTAGCAGAAAGAATCCAGTGTTATACATAAGGTTAAAGCTTTCTATTTTTAATCCCATCCCCACTAAAAAGGCAGTAGAAACTATCCATCCATTTGTCCATTCATTTATTCATTCATCCATCCATCCATCTATGCAATGAACATCTAGTGGAAACTTGCTGTGTTCCAGGCTCTCTGCACAGCACTTTGGATACAAAAATGACTAAGACATGATCTCAATCCTCAAGGAGTTTCCAACCTTAGAGAGAGAGATGGATATGTGAATGAATCATTCATGATAAAGTGAGAGATTTAAAAATACTGATATGAGTAGCCACACATAGCTCTGTGGAATCCATTACATCTGCCTGGGAAGTTAGAGAAAATTGAGCAATAAGGTAATAAGCAGGGGTGAATAGACAAAGAATGGTTTGAAGAAGAAGCTAGAATGTGTGAATAATTGTATAATACCTTGAAAGTTCCTGGTACTTCTGGGGACTGGTGAGATGGTCACTGTGGCAGAAGGTGGGTATAGAAGAGGAAGTGGTGGGATATGCGGCTGGAGAGCTGGGTTATGGTGGAATTGTGAAGGGTTTGATATGTGAGGCTAGGAACTTTGGATAATCCTAAAGTCAGCAATGAATAGCAACTGACTTTTTCCCCTTTGCATGTTGTCTTGTCTTGTTTTGGGCAAAGGAGGACATTTTCAGCTTATTTTTCAAGAACCTAACTGTGTTGTCTGTGTGGAGGATGAACCAAAGCTGAGGAGAGTGGCTTAGAGTGGATTAGTCCAAGCTAAAGGGTGTGAGGGTCAGGGGAAGTACTGTCTTCAAGAGACATCTAGGAGATTGATGGGAGTGGTGCTTACCAAGGCAGTAGACAGAGCAGGGCTTGACCATAAAATCTGTAACTTGAATTTCCAGGTGGAAATTAAAGACATCAATCAACTTCAGGATTATAAGGAAAAGAGCAGGTATGGGGGAGAAGATAGCAGGTCCTCTTTTGGAAATATTAACTTGTGGGATGTGGAAGAGGTGATGCTTAATAGGCAGCTGTTAATGTGGGTATAGAACTTATAGAGTATCATTTTCAGGCAGTCTTGAAAATGTAGAGGGTAAAGCCCCAATAAGATGTATGAGTTCTTTCACAGGAGAGCTTTAAGACTGAGGAGAGTAGTGCATTGAGGATGAGACCTCCTTGGGAAACATCAATATTTAAAGAATAGGAAGAAGAGGAGGAGCCAGTGTTATAGAGAAAGGAAATGGGAAAAACCAATACATAAGAAGGGCTACTCTTATATTTTTGAATAAACGAATGGATGAACAAATAAGAACAGGAGGACTATAGAAATTAGGAGGGGCTTCCCTGGTGGCGCAGTGGTTAAGAATCCGCCTGCTAATGCAGGGGACGCGGGTTCGAGCCCTGGCCCGGGAAGATCCCACATGCCACGGAGCAACTAAGCCCACGAGCCACAACTACTGAGCCCACATGCTACAACTACTGAAGCCCACACACCTAGGCCCGTGCTCCGCAACAAGAGTAAGCCACCACAATGAGAAGCCTGCACACCGCAACGAAGAGTAGCCCCCTCTCGCCACAACTAGAGAAAACCTGTGTGCAGCAACAAAGACCCAACGCAGCCAAAAATAAATAAAATTAATTAATTAATTAATTTAAAAGAAAAAGAAATTAGGAGAGGAAAGAATTTTGAAAGCAGGGATGCAATGCAATGGTACATAAATGGAAGATAAAATTACAAATGATTAAGACTGATCTGTTCCCATTGCAGTGTTTCCTGAATATGTTTTTTTTTTTTTTTTAGCTGTTAAGTCTAATGGCTCTACAGCCTGTCTCATTAAACCTTCATATTTGCCCAAGTGGAGAAAAACAAATACCGTACGCTAACACATATATATGGAATCTAAAAAAAAGCAAAAAATGGTGATGAAGAACCTAGGGGCAAGATGGGAATAAAGATGCAGACCTACTAGAGAATGGAGTTGAGGATACGGGGAGGGGGAAGGGTAAGCTGTGACAAAGTGAGAGAGTGGCATGGACATATGTACACTACCAAATGTAAAATAGATAGTTAGTGGGAAGCAGTCGCATAGCACAGGGAGATCAGCTCGGTGCTTTGTGACCACCTAGAGGGGTGGGATAGGGAGGGTGGGAGGGAGGGAGATGCAAGAGGGAAGAGATATGGGGACATATGTATATGTATAACTGATTCACTTTGTTATAAAGCAGAAACTAACACACCATTGTAAAGCAATTATACTCCAATAAAGATGTTAAAAAAAAATTGCCCAAGTGAAAAAAGTCAGAATATACCCAGGATATTCAAAGAAAGAGCCCATCGCTAAGAGTTATGATGCTTTTGCATTGAGGAACAGCCTCACTATGTCACTGGGTGCTCCTGGCACTAGCCGTTTTCTCATCGACATTCATGCCAGAAGCTTCCACTGAGTCAATGTATGGAGGAGAGCACTAAGGCACGCCTTAATGTTCGTGCCCAGAAGGGGTTGCCATGGCACACTCAAACCACCTTTTGAAGAAGGGGGTGTTTCCTTACTGGATGTCAGTCTTCTTGATTCTGAGAATCTTCTTCTGTGTTCATTGGAGCAATAGCTGACATTTTCTTCATGCTCGTGGCTATAAATTGGAGACAACTGGGGAAAAAAGGTTCATAGAAAAAGAAGAAAAAATCTTTTTGCAGCATCTTTTAGAAACTGTGCCAATTGCATCTTGATAATTATTCATTTAGTTTCAGAGGTTTCAGTAGTTCAAACAGAGGGAGCATGGTTCGTAAAATTTAAATAGTAGCAGGTAAAGTCAGATCTGTGACAGGGGGCAGGAGACTGCCAGGGTGCAATTAGAGATTTCTGGATCACAGGGCAGAGAAGGTGCAACTAATTAAAATGGCTGCAGCTTCAGGCCGTGGCCTTACTCAGAAGGCTTTAAAATGTTCTTGAAATTTCAGTCAGCACATTTAAATGATTAGCTCAGGTGGTGCTCCAGTTTGCTCAAGTAAAAGTTGTCAGTAGGTCACAAACTGTGGATGCTGGGCACAAAAACTTAGAAAAACATTCACTGTATGACTCACATAGGCAGAACAGAAAATGACCTGATAGGTCTTTTCCAAATAATAATTAACACACATAGAACCTACCAGGTGCCCTCCACAGTTGTAAGTGCTTTAGTTATTCATTTAATTCTTACAACAACTCTATGAGTTAGGTTTCATTATTATCCTCATTTTGCAAGAGAGGACATTAAAGTACAGGGAGTTAGGAACTTATCCAAGGCCATACAGCTGGTAAATGGCACGACCAGGGACTCAAACCCAGGTTCTCTAGCTCCAGAGTCTGAATCCCCAGAAGCTTGGGAATGGTATGCATTATTTTCTGATTAAAAAGTATCATGTAGGACAAAGTGCTTTGTAAAAACTAAAAACTCCATCACAATAGAAGGAAAAAAATGTGGAGAAGAAGACAAGGGGAGTTGGAGAAAAAATATTAAGAAAGAAGAAGTAGAAGAGGAAGAGGTAGGAGAGAAAGAAAAGGAGGGAGAGAAAATGGATGGAAATAAAAAAGATAAGAGGGAGAAGCCTTCTGTGTACTGGCAACATCAAGGTTAACTGGCTCCACACTTATTGTCCAGTTGGATGCCCTATGGTGAATGTCCAACACATGCCTTCACTCCAGCCAGGATGACATGATGACCCCCAAGTCATTACTTGTTCCTTCTAATTCCTGCTGTCCTGAATGTGTTCTCCTCCCCTCTCTCAGATTCTTTCCACACATGCTGACCTTCTCCATCCTTCAAAACCACTTCAAGTCCAGCTCAGCCGGCAAACCTTTGCTGACTATTCCAGCTTTTAGTGAGTTTTAGACTGTTTAGAGAACGACAGAATTTTAGAATTTGATCACCGTTAGGCACTCTCTGGTTCAAATTGCTCATTTTACAAAAGAGGGAAACTGAGGCCCATGGAAGATAAATAGTTTGCCCAGGGTCACCCGCCAGCTGTGACAGTGCTGGAAGCCACTCCAGGTCTCCTTCCACAACACGTTACGGCCCTGAATCTATAAGCTGATTGCATGTGTCTCCTCCCTCTAACCAGAATGTCACACTCACGGACCAGGACCCGGTCTTCCTTGCCTTTGTGTTGTCCGCTTCACGTAGCACAATGTTGCACATAGTAGGTGCTCAACAAATGATTGACTGATTAAGAACTAATGAATGTTCTCTTTGGACAGCAAAAAACTGCTTAGAAATAGTAAAGAAAGTTAAGAAGAGACCATAAGCTCTGCTCTAATGCAGAATATTTTCTGTAGCACTTACCTAAGAGCAATTACAACTCATACATATTAGAGATTGTCTTCAATTTTTAAAAATAAATGTGCCTTTTAATAATAATCTAAGCCAATGCATCCTCATTAGCCCTTTTTGTATTCTGTTATGCAAATGGAATACTTGTTTCTTTCTCAGGGCAGTAGGAAACTTATCTAGTGACAAAATATATGAATTTGCCCTTCTTAAGTTTCTCCACAAATGGTAAATAGAGCAAAGGAGCATCTTAAACCATGCCAACAAAGACCTCATTAAGTACTTGCTGGCAATTGATCGAGATTAATGTGTGGGTATATTCATTGGACAAAGTGCATGGAAGGCTCTTACTTAATAAACATAACAAATTACAAAGAAATAAATTGGTTCATTACTTTTAATTGGAGCATCCCCAATTGACCACATTATCAGGGTCAAATAGGACAACAGATATGAACCTTGGGCGAATATCACTTTATACTACACATTTATCAATTATCCCTGTAGTAGTATTAATAACCGGTAATAATGACACTCTTAAAGGCAGTACTGATAGTACTAATAGTCTTGTGAAACCAGAAATCACAAGAAGAGGCAGGAGAATGAGTGACAGACCACACAGATATGTAGTGATAAGAGAAAGTCCTCTAGCTCTAATGGAAACACATATGCTAAAAGCTTTCCAAAAGTAAGGTAAAAAGGAAAACAGGAGAAACCAACAGCTATTAAGTTACAGTTCTGTGCTGTGCTCTTCACTGTATCACAAACATGGCCTTGTTTAACCCTCACCAACCACCCTGCAGTTGATACTTTCAGCCCTATTTTCTAAGTGAAGATACTAAGATTTCGAGAGGTGAAATCGTCTATGTATGTAAATGGTGAGTCTGGATTCAAACCCAGTTCTGTATGACTTCAGATATCATGGTGGACATTGTTGGTGTCCCACTCAACATCCACTGCCACTCTTCTTTGTTCATAAGACAAAGGTATGGAGCAACTTTGTGTATCCACAGCAACTGGCCTTCTTACTAGCCCCACACGGTAAATCTTGACTTGTTTAGTGACCTCTTGCCAGTGATCGATTTACAGTTTACAGTGACCCACCCTTGGTCAATGGAACATGAGGACCTGTCTGCTCTGGAGGCTTCTGGGAATATTCTTCTTGCTCTTAAAAAAATGGACCCACAGGGGCTTCCCTGGTGGCGCAGTGGTTGAGAGACTGCCTGCCAATGCAGGGGACACGGGTTCAGGCCCTGGTCTGGGGGGATCCCACATGCCGCGGAGCAGCTGGGCCCGTGGGCCACAGCTGCTGAGCCTGCGCATCTGGAGCCTGTGCTCCGCAACAAGAGAGGCCGAGAGAGTGAGAGGCCCGCGCACCGCGATGAAGAGTGGCCCCCGCTCGCCCCAACTAGAGAAAGCCCTCCCACAGAAACGAAGACCCAACACAGCCAAAAATAAATAAATAAATTTATATATTAAAAAAAAAAAAATGTCACAGGACAAGGCAGTTCCCATTCTACCACTAAAAAAAAAAAAAAAAAATGGACCCACAGAAGAGAGACACTCTTTGGCCTTTGGATATTGTTGTCATTTGCAATCAAGAGGGATATAATTGACCTGCTGACATGAATAGGGAGGAAAGATGGAAAGTACCTGGGTCTATGATTGTGCATTTGAATTGCTGAGTTCACTGACCTAAGATGACCCTAGCTCCAGCCTTCTTGTTATGTGAACTCATACATTTTCCTTTTTGCTTAAGCTACTTTTAGTTTTGCAGGCCAAAACATCTTCCCAAATACAAATTCCATGTCCTTTCAACAAAACTGAGATTGAATTAAAAATGAAACAAAACACTGCTGCCTAAGAGAGATTTTAGGCAAGTTGAAATTGTCCAAAGCATGTGAGGGAACAAGGCTCTCAAAGAAAATAGCAGAGGCCAGTCAGACAGGGAAGTATGTTTACAGTGCCTGTGTGGGCCAAAGGCTTAATACCAACTGCAGGTTTCACCTCTAATGACACCTTCCTTCTGAGAAGCTTAAGGGACTTAGGGCAGAGGGAGCTCTTTGTTTGGGGTAGCTTCTGATGAATGTATTCTCTTTGGTCCTTTAGTTCTCTTCACAGAATGTAGCATCCTTTTGGAATGGGTCCAACCTTGCAGAAAGGAGTAAAAATTGGCCAAGCCGGAAACATGTCTTACCATCCCTTCTTGTCTGCACACTCCATGGTCTGTGTGCATTGCCCAGATTATAGAGGAAATTAAATTACCATTGTTTAGAATTGGTTCCTTGAAAACCGGTCTTATGGGCCTTGATACTTGGCAAGACTGGTCCAGGTTATTGCAGCTCTTTTAAGTAAGGTGGGTACTCCTGGCACTGCTGTGGAAGAGCTCCTAGCATGCTCACAGCAAAAAATGAGAAACATCAGAGTTGCCGTACCTTATAGATCCTTGTGGTTGTAAACCAGAGCAGAATATCTGGGAAATAAGAGTATATATACATATAAACACATTTATATATAAACAAAGCAAGACCAGCTGCAAAAAAAATCAGTGCATGCAATGTGGAATTAATGAGAAAGAATAGAAATGATATAGCCATTTAGGCTTGGGTGCAATTCCTGACTGGCCAATGTGTAACGCTGTGACCTTTGGTCACTTATCCAGACTTTCTCACTTTCAGTTTCCTCCTCTGTTTGTTGGCAGTAACAATACCAAGGTCACAGGAGGGATCTAAGGTTTGGAGATGTCATTAACTTACTTCCTGAACATTTACACAATACTCACTGCTCTGTCACACGGATTCACGTGGATTATCTCAGTTAATTCTCATAACCTTATGAGGTAGATATTTTCTTCCTTTGCCCATTTTTTCAGGTGTGGAAACTGAGGCCTAGAAAAGGACAAATAACTTTCTGACAGTCACACAGCTAGTGAGATGGAGAGAGGAGTTGAATGTGGGGTGGCTGACTCCATTCATCCAGGCAATGATCAGGCACTGCGGATACCGAGCTGAACGTCCTCCCAGCCCAGGCTCTCCACCCAGCCTGAGGAGCTCTTCTCTCCTGAGGCTCATCACCTGCCTCACTTGTAGGATTTCTGAGCACTGACCCATTCCAGTCATCACCCACTCACTTGTTCTGCCAGAATTTTTTCCTTTTCATAATTTGGCCCCAAACTAAAGTTAATAGTATCGGGTAAACTTTTACATCCAAATTTCAGCCTCCTTTGATTTTAAAGGGGTTTCTTCTTTCTGGTGAGATCATCTGTTGTTTTAAGGGCTGATGTCGAGGTCTGTAAGAGAAGAAGCCATTGAGACAAAGGCCTCTGCCCAAAGCAAAACTGTCCAATTAGAGGGCATCCATGTGCTGGGATGGGCGTGCCTTGTTATGCCCTCTGGGTGGCCCACACACCCTCCCCACCACTTCACAGACTCAGCCCATCTTGTTCCTTTCCCTCCTGCCTGTCTCTGTCAGCAGTGAGTGGCTGTCGGGAAAAAGCCCGTTGCAGTTTGCTACCACCACTCACCCACCCCCAACCCACCCCAAACCTTGATACATTCCAATCAGCAGCCTTTGTGGCTGGCCCTTGGAGCCAGATGAGCCTGAGGAAAGCCAGAAGTAAGATGACTTGCTCCATTCAGCTCAGTGATGCAACAGGAAGCAAGAAAGTACTACTTAGAGCAGCCGGCTACATGCAGGTGCTTGGCTATCTCCTTCCCTAGGCGATTGTGAACAGGATGGGACTTCTTGGCCCGGAATGACCTGTGGAGAGTCTGCATGGAGACAAGAACAAGGTCTGGGTGGTATTTAGACATCCCTTTTCGTTGTGTGTAGGGCTAGGTTTAAGAGGATTGACCCCAGGGAATTCCTTCCCTCCAGCTTACCTTATGAGCTGTCCTAGTCGGCCACAAATCACTCGGGGTGAAGATTCCCACACTGAAGGCTAATCATGCCTTCATCAGAATTTATATGATTTGCTGGTTCTGCAGAATTCTCTTTCTGACCGACCACACATTTACAATGTACTGTTCCTGGACACTGTCTGCATGCCCTGAGCTGTGTCAAGCATTATTAACATCTACAAGCTTTGCTCAAGATTGATGTTTCCGATCATCTGGGTGGTTTTCCCTTTCACTTCACTACATCTGAATTGATATTTTTTACTTCGGTCTTTCATCCCCCTCTCCCTCCCTCCCTCCCTCCCTTCCTCCCTCCCCCTCCCTCCCCCTCCCTCCCTCCCTTCCTCCCTCCCCCTCCCTCCCTCCCTTCCTCCCTCCCTCCCTTCCTCCCTCCCCCTCCCTCCCCCTCCCTCCCTCCCTTCCTCCCTGCCCCTCCCTCCCTCCCTCCCTTCCTCCCTCCCCCTCCCTCCCTCCCTCCCTTCCTCCCTCCCCCTCCGTCCATCCCCCTCCCTCCCTCCCTCCCCCTCCCTCCCTCCCTTCCTCCCTCCCCTCCCTCCCCCTCCCTCCCTCCCTCCCTCCCTCCCTCCCTTCCTCCCTCCCTTCCTCCCTCCCTCCCTTCCTTCCTTCCTCCCTTCCTGTCTTGCATTTTATCCTACTCATGCAACTGTTACTAGTTTCCACTGCTGTCACACTTGGTATTTAAAGATAACCTGACATCAGAATAGGGTTTCTTGGGGCCCTGGACATGACTGTGGGTCCTGGTTTCCTATGACGACACATTCCCATGTTAGCTACAGAATAGGGGACTCCAGGTGATCCAGGTAAGGCTAATTTCTAGGTAAATGGATACAACCCAGGGAGTCCCAGAAATTGTGACACACAGCTCAGGGTGGGTCACACTGTACAACTCAGTTTAATATTGCTTTCTCTGGAAAGCCTTCTCTAAATCTGAAGTCCACATTCCAGGCTGGCTTAAAAAAAAAATCCCTCCTCTGCCCTCCCATGGCACCTTTTTCTCCACATAGACAGTGAGATCCTTGGGGACAGAGACTGGGTATCAAACATCTCTGTATCTCAAGTGCCTAGCACATTGTCCAGCAAATTAATAAGTACCCAATAAAATGTTTGTTGACTCAATAAATGAATGAGGTAGACCTGTGAATTCTCTTTGGAAAACACTGGTTCAAATTGACTTCACTTTCTTCTCTTTGGGAAGAAATGCCCAGGCTGTATCAGTACATAATTGATAAAAACCATGGACAAAACGCATTACAAAAATAAATGATATAGAATTAATTAATTTAAAATACCTCAAGGTACTTCATTCAGAAACTGTTAAAGGAAGGGATACATACCCAACAGACAATCAGACAAGAAATAACAGGGTTTTTTTTCGTTTGTTTTTAGCAAAGTTCATTGGATAGATGTCTCTGTGCCACTTGCTATGGATCTCAAGTTCTGGGTTGTTTGGGTGACCAGGTATATTATAAGTGATGCCCTAAGTGCTATAAAGTTATAAAGGTGAAGAAGAGGAAATTTAAGGCATAGCCAAAGGAACCTCTGAAAAAGAAATTTAAAGATATGCTTAAAGGTCTGCATATAAAGGTATGCTTAAACTATGTTCCCAGACTGTCTTATCTCCTTACAAATCCTGCCTCCTTGTCCTGTGTGCTTCCCTTTCTTGGAGTCAGTTGTCATCTTCACCTTTTCAGTCCCTGCACACATTCGTAATCTCTGCCTCCTTCTAGCTCTCAGCTTTGCCTGGCCTCTTCCATAATCTCTTTTGCAAAAGATACCTCTGGAGGAGTTAACGGTAGCGATGCCTCTTACAGATCAACCAGCACATGCCCTGAGCATCTTTACACATATACCTGTCTCTAACAAGCAGCCAGACATAAGTGGTTTTCTCAACTTAATGGATGATTTGCTGCCCTTTCCCTAAGAACAATCCTAGAATTTGCTGCAGGAAAATTCATAGGCTACTTTTAGGAGCTTTGTAATGGATTGCTACTGGTTGCCAGCATCTTACCTTGGCTTCCTTGAGAGGAAACAATCATGCCTTAGACATGCAAGCAAAATCTGCTTTCTGATGCCAAGCTGGCAAAAAACATGGTCCCAGGTATTGATCTGTGAAAGGGAAAAGGCATCAGGATGGAAGTTTCTAATTTATTACATCTCTTAAAAATAAATAGTCGACAAATTAATGGTTTTTTTATTTTTTCCCCAGAGTACTTGCTTGAGCTGAACTCACCTTGCCAGTCACTCAGCTCTCTGGAAGTTAACAAAAAGGTTTTAAGATAGAAACTGAACTATTTAGCCTTCATTAATCATTCATACTGTTCAAACACATCATCCAGTAACTGAAGAGGGGTTAATGTAGCTAAGCTTGAGGCTGTTGTCAAAAGTAGGTTTAACTTTCTATGAACTCACTGGACACAAAGAATGCTGCCTGCTTACTATTCCAAATGTCACCAGCTAGGAGCAAACGGATGACTACTAATGGTAATTAAATACCTCTGAAGCCATTTGTACCAATAACAAAGAGTTACTGTCAGAACTTGAATGAGGTCCATCTGCCCATTTTAAAAGAATGTTAACATTATATAAGTGATAAAGCAGACAGCAACAGCTAAATAAATAGACAAACAAATAAGTTTGGTGATAACATTTCTCTAGATGAACACTTGATTTCTTTGGAAACAAGAGATTAATGAAAATATTCTGTAGACTTTAGTTGTTTCAGTCCCACTTTGGCCCATGAAGTAATTAGAAGGAAGTTTTTAGTAAAGGTCCTCCATCTATATTTTCAAAGCTGTGGAAAAAGATGTTTATATTCTATTTAACGTTTTTCCTTTCTGCCTTGCACACTTCCTGGATTCAGTTTCTACTATTGACTATTTAATTTCACATGCTCTCATCTCCTTAAGTGAAGGGGGAAAAAAGAGTGTGGATTTCTCTGCTTTCTGTCTTCAGAGCACAGAACCCCACAGTTGCTACTTCTTGCACAGATGCACAGACAGCCCAGGGTTTTTCTTTGGTGGGCTCATCTATTCAATTGCCCCTGAGGCCCCTGCAAGGGGCTGTCTGACTTCTGTTGGATGTCCACTGTGGTTTTCTCTGCATCTTCATCTTTTTCTACTGTGACGAGACAAAATACGAAAAGATATTGCATGAAAAACCAAAGGGTGAAGGGTATCAAAATGCTTTCGAAATGCACCTAAAGTCCTAGAGCAGCCAGAATAAAAGTGTACAGAGCGTTCTGAGAGGAAGCTAATGCATTCATCAAGCCTTTGGGAAAGCAGTTTCTTGTAAAGCTATGGACTTGATTAAATCAGTCAAAGGGTCTTTAATAGCTCTCTTTTGCCAGGAGGTAGGAGTACTTGTATATCTGGTGGCTCAGTTCTAGTGAGAAGAGAAAGTGGCAGGTGAAGAAGAGGAATAGCAAGGGCCTTAGTGGCAATTATGTAGTGTGGGTAAATGAGTAGCGAGAACTGAGACATTTATCTCTGCCCTTACATAATGCTTAAAGCAGTGCTGGAGAAGGAATAACGAAACAACATCTTGGAGACACAGAGATCAAAGCTAAGAAAAAAAAATGGATGTGTAAAATGTAAAACGGCAGCCTGTATGAATTAGGTCTTTTTATGTTCCAAATAACAGAAAACTTAAACTGTTTAAAATGAGAGAATTTATTGACTTAACGGAACTGGGAAGACTGGAGGTAGGGCAGGCTTCAAGAGTGGTTTGATCGGGCTTCCCTGGTGGCGCAGTGGTTGAGAGTCTGCCTGCCGATGCAGGGGACACGGGTTCGTGCCCCGGTCCGGGAAGATCCCACATGCCGCGGAGCGGCTGGGCCCGTGAGCCATGGCTGCTGAGCCTGCGCGTCCGGGGCCTGTGCTCCGCAACGGGAGAGGCCACAGCAGTGAGAGGCCCGCGTACCGCAAAAAAAAAAAAAAAAGAAGACTGGTTTGATCTAGCTCAGAAATGCCCTGAAGAACTCTGTCTCTTTGCTCTGCCTTTTGTTCATGGTGTCGGTTTTGTCTTAAGTTTGATTTCACACATGGTTGCAAGATGGCTGCCATCAGCTCCTGGGACTGTAATCTTTCTCATAAATGTCCAGAAAGAGAGAGAGAGGTAGAGGCTCTTTCTCCCAACCAAACAAAAGTCCTGCATTTCATTCTGATAAGATCAGTTTTGGTTATGTTTGTGATGGGAATGGGCTCAAACTGGGTTGCAATCCAGTGCTCACATCAAGAACTGGGGGAAAGAGATCAATGACGCTCAAACTGTAAAATGGTGGTGGTGGGGAGAAGAGCAGTGGAACAGATGTGACAGGCAGCTCACAATGTTTTCTGTGACTCAAGTTTATCAATTCTGCATGGTTCCCGAGAAAGGAGACATTCCATCAAGTAAATGTTTCCCTCTTTCCTTAATAGAGTTATCTTAGAAGAATTTACAATATTTCTCAAAGTGTAGTTCATGGACCAAAATTATAAGGGTTGATTAAATGAAGATTCTTGGGCCCTTCCCAAGACCTGATTCATAATCTCTGTGAGTGGAAGCTGGGAATTTGCATTTTTAGTAAGCTTCCTGGGTGGTTTTTATGCCCATTAAAATATGGAAATTTCATAGACACTTGCTCAAAGATAAAGGTATCAGGAGACTATCTTCTTGCTTTAGGAAAGTTTGATAAAGTTTCTTACAGTACCTTCGCAAACTGTCTTCAACAAAAATAGCCATCAATAATTGCCACCCTAGTAACATCTCATGTTAACATGGACCTTATTTTATCTTAGTAAAATGTTAAAATCTTTTATTATATCTATCTACAAAATGTTTTATATATTTTATGGGGAGGGGGAATACATCTAGCTCTTTGGCATCATGCAGGCAAAAAAATAATGCATTTCATTATTCTCTTGTTAAGGAAATTAAACACATACACTTAAACTTCATCTTAACTCCCTTTTGGATCCGGTGATGGGTATTGCTTATAAATATTATAAACTTATAAATAAGTTTTTAATCAACTTATAAACTTATAAATATTATAAACTTATAAATAAGTTTATAATCAACTTATAAACTTATAAATCTCTCATCAACTTATAAATATTGATGAGAGATGGTTCTCTACTATATTTGGAAAAAGGGCAAGTAACTTCTAACTTTACTTGGTTTCTTTTTTGTCATGTAGAGATTCATTTTCTCCTGAGAAAGACAAAAACAAGAATGAGGATTTGTCCTCTGGCTGACCAATGATTTACAGGTAAAATTTTTTTCACAAAATTGGTTGATTTTGATTAATTTTTCCTTATATACTGAGATAGATAAATAATGTTATCTTTATTATCATCCTATATTATCCACTGGTGACAGTGAATCTCAAAGCATGAAGAACCTGAATGAGTTTTCCAGTGGATTGGTATCATAGGGACAAAACTTCTAATGAATCATGTGCACGTATTTTAAACTTATTTGTTCATTCAAAAATATTATTGTGTATCTAGTATATACTAGGCTGTTGTGCTAAACGTTGAGGATATAGTCATCAGTAAAATGTATGTGGTACCTTCCCTCGTGGAGTTCATAGTCTAATACTGTGCTATTCAATATGGTAGCCACTAGTCACATAAGACTATTTATATTTAAATTCAAATTAAAGGAAATTAGAATTTAGTTATTCAGTTGTTTTAGTCACATTTCAAATGCTTAACAGCCATATGTGGCTAGTGGCTATTGTGTGAGACAGCACAGAAATTGAATATTTTCATTGGACAACACTGGTGGTAGAATCAAACAGATTTCACTTCAAATCATTGTTCCAACACTTAGTAGTTGTATGATCTTGGAAAAGTTACTTAATTTCTCTGAGCCTCAGTTTCCTGATTTCTAAAATAGGGATATAATAGCTATGCACAGCATTATAGTGAAGATTACATGAGATAATGTGGGGATAAAAATTAAATGAGATAAAGACTTTTAGGTGAGTAATTAGCATATGGTAAACACTCAGTAATTCTGGACTATCATCATCATCTTGAGCACTGAACATTCTGTTGATCATAGAAGCATTTTATGCTATTCAACAGATGCTGGATGGATGGGAGAAGATGGATCTTGGCTGTGGTATCCTTGTCACCCAGACTCCATTCTAGAGTTTGCCAGTGAAGTGCTTTTAGATTTCTTGTGCTTGTTTACTTGAACTATGAACTGCATGGGGTCACAAATCACCCTTTCAGGATATTAGACTGCTTTTAAATATAAGAGAGTTTTGAGAACCACCCAACTCTTTCTTCTAATGTTAAACAACAAACCAAGGGACATAATGACATTGTGGCTTTTAAAACATGATATTGTAGTAAGTAGGCACAGCTAATGGGGTGAATTTATTAACATTATCTTAGGCAGAGTTACCTGCTAGTGCAGAGTAACAAACAGTTTTTATCTCCAAGGCCAGTTGCAACTGATTTGTAATAGGTTCCTATAGAGCTTTTTAGAAGTATTATAAGGCCTATCAAAACATGACAAGGAAAAACTCTGTGATCAATTAGTGATGTCTGCCAAGGGCACTGGAGTTAGGAAGGGTTGGCATATATTTACATATTTATCAACCTTTCTTAAAGGCCAAGTTGATTAAAAAAACAAGTAGGTTTCTTGTTTTGGGTTGCTATTGCTAATTGCAGCCATCTTCAGTAGATTAAAGTTTATCTGTCTGATGTTTAAAATTACCTCAGGCCTATTTTCTCTACGGTATAAAATCCTGCACTACTTGAAGGCAGGGAGCAGGGACAGTGTTTTACATTTCACAGTCCATTAGTTCAGGTGACAACTCTTGAGATATGCAATTCATGCTATTACTTAGCTCCCAAATTAGTGAGAGGTGGGAGGAAATAATAAAAGACGTAAAAATCTTCCTAAAGTACGATTATGCTGTGTCACTCCCTACTCAGGAGCCCACAGTGGTTCCCTATTGCTAATGAGCACCTCTTTTTAACTTTGGAGATATTCTATAAGCCAGCTCCACATCCTGTTTCTAGACTTATTTTTTACAACTCACCAACAGCAGTAGTCCACTCCAGAGCATCCCAAAGCTACACAGTGCCCAGTTTATTTTTCTTGATAATAGTTCCATATTTGTTGGTTTGATCTTCCCAGATTATTTGCATTTAAAAAATAGGGTTACATCGTACATGGCTTATAAACTTCCCAATGCATTGACTGCAACAAAAACTAGGCACTAAATGATAAGACCCCTGAGGATAGGGGCCTTCTTAACAGTCACTGGGCTCAATAAATATTGTTGATCTTGTTTCTTGTTTTCAGTATTTCAATAAATATTTGATTGATTCCCTGATCGAAAAGAGAAACTGAAGTATTCCTGTTATTTTTCTGTTATAAATTCATTGTAGCAGGTATTCTGTCTGTTTGTGTAAAGGAAATAACATGATGTTGTCTACAACAGGGATTGATTGACATTGGAAAAAAAAAACCCACATCATTCTTCTAACAGTTTCCCTGAGGCAGCTTTTTGGGAGAGACCTGAGCATCTGACTGATTTCTGAAGGGTGATTTATGGTATATATGGCTAATGAGAACAGGGCAACTCTGGATAGATATCTCTAAGTATATCTTACAGCTATAAATTATGGTTAATAATCACAAACTAAAAATTCCAAACCCTTAATATGTTAAGAGATTTGATTCATAAACACTTTTACCCCAATCTTGAAAAATTATATTACCTCAATATGTTGTAAAGCAGCAAAACAATTATTAAAAAATTGGATTCTTTTTGCAATTATTTTGGACTATGGATTAAAACTGTATTAGAGTCATTTACAACCCCCAAAGTTATTTATTTTCTTTTGTTCCAACTAAAACCATGAATGAGTTAAAGGGGAAAGATTGAGAAAGGGTGGGCATGTATGAAGCTAAAGTGATATTGGTTTTATTAGTAAAACATGTTTACATAGGAATTGTTAAATATAAAAGAAAACAGCTTTGTTTAGCAACAAATAAGCAGGTGTAGAACTATAATTTTATAATATTATTGATGATTGTGGGGAAATTTTACTCTTAGTACTGTATTTAAATCACAGAAGTATTGTAAAATAATTTGAATTCTGTAAATGTGAAAGTATGTGACATTCCTTCCCTCTCTCCTTCTCTTTCCCTCTCTCTCCCCCAACCCCCTGCCCTGCCACCATCTCCCCCTTACTCCTGAATTCATCTGATTATATTAGATCTACCTTCTTACTCAAAACAATAGCTTTACAAGAAAATTCCAATGTGGAATTAAATCCTGGCATACAAGTACACAGATAACCTTTTTTGATGAAGGAAGGTTTGTTTTGGGGTCCTCCCCAGTAGGCTAATATCTGAATACTAGAATGAGGCTGTATATCAATAATCCTAAGTAGGAGGAACACTGTGGCTCTGGTCTTATTCAACTACTTTACAACACCCAGCGCACAGGACTCTCTCTCCCTTCCACGGCTTTGTACATGTCATGTCTTATTGCTATAACAGAAGCACTCTTTCCTGCCTGTCTCACCTCGGTAACTTCTATTTATCCATGAGGTCCTGATTAGCCCCCATACACCCCAACACCTCCCCCCAACACACCCACCCACACACAAACACCCCTACCTTTGGCTAGGTCAGGGACCCTTTCTCTCTCAGTGTGCTCACAGCACTCTGAACTTACCTCTTTCATAGTGGGTGAAACCTATATTGTCACTTGTCACCTTACTTGGTTTTCTTCACACTTGTTCCTTGAGGACAGGGAGATGTTTTAATTTCCACAAAATGCCAGCACCTAGTCCTGGCATTGAATAGAAACTCTGTGTGTATTGGTTTAATGAATGGATAGTTGATAAAATCTTATTCAAAATTCTCAACAATTACTGAATAAATACAAGCAGTTTTATTATTAGATTACTAACTCTTCAAGGGTGAGAACTATGAACTATGTTTATGAACCCTCAGTGCCTACAGCAATCTTTTGCACACCGATGTATTGAAAGAAATGCTTGCTGCAGGGTTGAATTGCTACTTTCAGATATAATCAATAACTATGATAAGGTCCTTGATATTTCTTAATTAGTAAAAGTTGGGGCAGAGGGAAGTTGGTTTTCTCAACAGAGGATACTAGTTTGTAAATTTTATAGAAATTATCTGTTGTTGCTTCTGGAGCAAGTTTTCCAAAATTTATCTGATAGTGAGAATCATCCGAGGGCCAGTCACAAAAATATAGCTCTCTTGTTCCCACCCCAGACCTACTGCATTAGAGTCTCCAGGAGCGGGGATTTTCCTCTGACTTGAGAGGTTTGGGATACTATTCACAGGACTTAAAAACAGTTTTACCTAAGTGCTCTGAGAGCCACATTTTATATTCAAAATTATAAATTTGCTTTTTCCTCAGATTATACAAAGTACATTCTATCTTAGTGCATCAGAATGATTCCAAATACTAAAAAGTTTCAACTTAGTAGAAGTCCATGATAATCAGGATTCCTTTGTGAGCCAGATTTTCTGATTTGATTAGCCTTGGGCCTGTTCCAATTAAATTTAAATACAAGCTCAACAAGAGACAGTGAAACTTCAAAAGCATCTCATCAAGGAGAAAACTGAGAATGGCTCCTTTTCCAGGGATTTGGCCATTCCTACAAACTGATGGTACTCGCCAGGTGAGTCTTTAACCTTCTCCCTTGCACACCAAACAGGCACACATGTGTGTAACAGCTCCCTGCCACCACCGTAAAGCAAATTACGAGGAACAAAGGACATTAGCCTTCCGGTGCTTAGGAGGGAGGTACCCTGCAGAAACACACAGGGGACACAGAGCAAACAAGGAAGAACCAAGCGGCTAATGAACAGGACAGGAAACTAAACCAGAAAAATAAACAGGCAAAAAAAGCAACTGGTGACCAAACAAAGGAGCAGGATGACTCCTCCCGAACCCAGGAGCCTGGTGCTCACCTGGGGCACACCTGCTGAACAGGTGAAGGGAAGCGGCTGGCGCTGAAGCCTTCTGTGGATCCCAGCCCCCACTGCTCCACACGCTGAAACAGCGAGGGTGGCAGAGTCACCAGGAGAGCTGTGTATGTGGCTCCGTGCTCTTTTGCCCTGATGGAAGACCCATAAATACTTTATTACGAAGAGCCCATAGACAAGGCAATGGTTACAGCAAACAAGTAGCAGGAAGAATGGACTGAAACTCATCAAAGCTATAATGTTCACTTAATTAAAAGAAAGCTTCTGCTTCTGCTGGGTAACTAGGTTCAACTATAGCCACATTAGAGGTGAGGATGACAGTAAGAGTGGTTATCAATAAATATTTGTAATTTGTTTGCAATGCAAAAATCCTTTCTTTGGGAGGCTCCAATGTAAGTGGACACACATACTAAATATAACTAACAAATATTTATTAAGCACCAATGCTATATAATGTACACATTAAGTATATTTTGTTAAAGACAGTCAACCCGACAGTGATGCTGCACGTGTAAAAGTGCCTGAAAAGAAAGGTTTGATTATTAACATGTTTCTCAAATGCTCATTTGAAGTTTATTTGGGGTGGGGTAGAAGAGTGGGTGGGGAATTGTCAGAGAATATTCAAAAGATTGATTCTCTTTATAAAGGGACACAATGAAATTTGCCATTTTCTGATTCATACAGAGCTTTCCATGAAAAGTTCTATTTTTTTAGTGAAATTATATTTGTCCTGCTTGAAAACACTCTTGCACATTTTCTTAAGGAAAAAACTTCAAAGGTAAGTTAGAACCATTTCTATATTTCTTAACTTTAGCTTAATCAGAGGGGGAAATGTTTTTCATGGCTATAGAGCCAGAAGTGAGGTTGATGCACAAAATTTGAGCCATGAAATCTTATGTTTCCAAAATGTGAGGCACAAATTTACCTCTGCAATTTCTAGCAGCCAATGAAAAGAGAGAAGCACTGCCAGTTACAAGATCTAGTATATACATGAAAGCAAAAACCAAACCAATTCTTCAAACCAAGAACAAAAATATGGATACTGAGACTAGAGAGAAATGTCTCCCATACCTGCTCTTAGAGAGGATTCTGAGCAACAGAAAAAAAAAAATCTGTACAGTCCTTATGATAAATATCCTTTGCTTCAATTTCTTATTTTTAATTTAAGCTATCTTGCCGAATTGTATGAATTACTGTAAGAATGTAAATCTGTTTAGAACAAGGTTGGGATAAGTCAAGAGAGAGAAAAATATACCTGTCTGAATTAGGAAATGGAGACCCAACCTTCTGGAGCCCCTTTTCCCTTAGTTTTCTAAGTAACTGTTCAGTCTCATGTTTCACTTTTCTAAGAAAAACTTTGGGAATGCCTTCGTCACTCTACAAATAAAAGTCCTTTTGGATTATTGTACCAGAGAAATACAAAGGTGTGGCTTTCTTAGCCCTGACAGTTCTGGGCCCGCCCTGTGGATGTCCAAGAAAAGGAGCTAAGTCCATGTCTCTCCATTCATGTTGACCTTTAGACAGAACACACCATAGAGAATAGCCTGGCACTTGAGCTTATCAAAAAAGTAGACTTTTTTTTCCTCACCCTTGGACATTTGCTCTTTTCCCAAAAGCGGCCTGTACTTTCCCATCTCTGCACCTTTGCCTGACTTAGTGTCTGCCTCTGGAATGCTTTTCCCTTCCCACATCTGTGTCTTGTCAGCTTGTAGAAATCATACATCTTTTCTAGGTCAATCCAAATGCCACTTCTTCCAGGAAGACTTGTCTGCTTACCCAAATGTGATCACCCCTGCCCAAATCTCCCAGAGTTCCTCAACTAACATAGAATAAGAACACTGCACTGCATCTGAGACACCTATGGATAAGCTTTATTTTGTCGATTTGATCAAAAGTTCCCTGGGCGGACTTCCCTGGTGGCGCAGTGGTTGAGAGTCTGCCTGCCGATGCAGGGGACACGGGTTCGTGCCCCGGTCTGGGAATATCCCACATGCCGCGGAGCGGCTGGGCCCGGGAGCCATGGCCACTGAGCCTGCACGTCCGGAGCCTGTGCTCCACAGCGGGAGAGGCCACAACAGTGAGAGGCCTGCGTACCGCAAAAAAAAAAAAAAGTTCCCTGGGCGATTTTTTTTTTTGCAACCTCCCGTGAATCTGTAATTTTTCAAAATAAAAAGTTAAAAACAATTCCCTGAGGATATTCAACTTTATACATCTGTCCCCAAAGATCTAGGACAGTGACTGGCACTCAGCTGTAGACCCTTGACAAGGACTGTGGAGTAATGTCCTGAGTGAATATTGAGGCGCTACATGTGAATGGGCTTTAAACTTAGAAAACCTGGGTTTGGGGCTTAGCTTTCCTTCGTACTTGGGAAAATCTGGGACAAATCGCTTAGTCTTTCTAAGCCTCAATTTTTCATCTGTCAACTGAGAATAATAATGTCACTTCACTGGGCTATTATGAAGATTAAGTGAGATAATAAATGTGCTACTATTTCATTAGCTGTAAGCACTGTGGCCATGTTCGTTATTATTATGATTGGTACTAAAGCAACTGTATATACACAACCCTCAGAGTTGCCCTCAGTGTCAGTCAGTTGTAGGTGGAATAATTCTACAACAGTTTTAGCTTGTCACCCTTCCTATCTCCTTGTCATACTTTATGACATTCTAGAAGCACTCTTTATCTTTCGATCCCTCCCTACTGTCCCCAAAATGACCTATTCTATCTTCTTCATTAGGACTTAGAGATAGATGGAAGAACAGAAAACCAGAACACCTTCATAAAGTTGTGCTCTGGAGCATTTATAACATGACTATATGTTTATAGTCAAAACATTTCTAATTCAATTTATGCTCTGAAAATCACTATTCAGTATGAAATATTTGTATGAAGAAAGGCCCTAAAAAAAAAAAGGCCCTGACTTATAAACACCAACTCATGAACAGTCCATTTTTGGCCTAGAACAAGTGTCCTAGAACAAGGACTTCAGCTGTATACCACCAGAAATTCAGGACAGGCCATTGACAGTCTTAGTAGGAGACAGTGAGGAACTTCATGGGAAGAAACCCCATTAACCAAGAGAATGGAGTTCACAGACTGGAAGCAACAACAATGGTGCATCATGCTGTGTCCTACTTAGATAGTTCTCAGGCTTAGGCCTCATACTACCACTTTAACAGGAAAAATATATTAAAATAGCTTAATTACTACAGAAGAATGCTAAGAAATGCAAGTCAGAACTTCTTTGTGAGCCCACTAACAGAGTGTAATCAAGGGAGGAGGCTCAGTATCTTTTTCTCTATAGATCACAGACTACTAAAATCCAAATTAGAGCAAGGAATAGAAATTTTGCTACACATCAGAAGGAACTGATGATTTCCCTGGTGTGACCTGGGCCCCATGCGGCCAGTGTTAGAGGCAGAAGAGGACTTCAGTGGCAGAGGAATTGACCCAGTGCCGTGGGACATGCCTCGTCATCTGAGACCACGGGGGGCGGACCCCTTGTGGTGGCTATAGGATCTGTACCTTAGAGCACATGTGAGACATACCATAAATGCACCATGAACTTGAGAAAGAGTGGAGTTGCCACTATTCTGTGGGTAGGGACCAAGCCAGACAAATGCTTTTCAATTTTATTAATGTAACCCTCTCAAACCCCTCCCCAGGGCTTGGGGAACCATGGGTTATTCCCATGTAATCAATCTCACTAATTGACTTCTCTCCATGATCCAACTTTACCCACTCACCTTTGCCATCAGGATCACCAGGAACTCATGCTGGCCCAAATCCATCTCATTTTGCTCCTTCTTCTTTAGCTCTAGTTTCAACTACTCTTTTTTCATCTTCATGCTTGTGTTCAGGAAAGGAGGTGGAAGGAGCCAAGAGGAAGTGTCCTTTTGTCCTGAGTTGAAACAAGGAATCCCCTTTCCTATGGAAACACAGCTGTTCATAGTGTGTGGCTTCCAAAGAGCTCTGAGAATTCTAGACTAAGAGGTTTTGCTGTGATCTAAACTTTCTTACACTGATTATATCATTCCCATGGGACTATGCGATTTGTATTCCAGCCAACCAATTTCTTCAGCCATATCTTCCAGACTGAGAGGTCTATAAGGAGAAGAATTTGACTCACTTATTTTACACTCACTCCGTAAGAGGGACTTGCTTTATGTTGGTTGAATTGAATCATATAATTTAGGGATCATCTATTTTAACCAATACAGCCTTGAGATAGGAAAAACTTTTTCTCGGCCTCAGGGCTTCAATAGTCTACTATCTCCTAATTCAAAAGACATTTTCCTGTTAAGTACACGGTCCACACCACTGAGTTCTATCATACATTGTCTATCATTCATCAATATAGTGATGTAAATGTAATTAACATGTTTTCTCTTAATTTGGTTAAGTGCTATACTTGGTGGCATTTTTACTCCATCTCTACTGAATTCAATAGTTAGATATGATTTCTTTTGTGCTAAAAATAACAAAGATAGTATTTGGAAGAAATCAGAATGGACGAGCTGATAAATTATTTATAGCAATTTCCAGCAGCCTGCCAATCTGTTTTGTAACGTAGTCGAATCTTAATTTTTAATGAAGGAACCTATGAAAATCTGCTGGGGTGAAAAACATGACCTCTAAATGATACCACAAAGGAGCCCATCACGTAGGTAGGCGGACCCTTCCTTTCCCATCACCTCACAAGGGCTTCACCTCCAGCTGACCTTACCTGGTCCAAGCTGAGGGGAGTTGGTTGGTACAAAACCTAAGACAGGAAAGGTGGAGTGAGGGAGAAGCCCAGTTCTGAAAGGAGATAAAACAAACCACCTTGGAGGACCATTGTGTGCCATTTCAAAAGTTTGTTTTGACTAATGCTTTGTGCTATTCAATTTTATATCCTTAATCTGTTGTGTCTGTTTCTAGTAAAAAAATGATAATAATAATAGGGGAAATTAAGGACAATGAGAGAGTATTAGTGAATACAGATAGAGGAGAGATGAAAGCAGCCCTACGAAGGAAGTGCCGCTTTATCTCTGATGATACATCTTAATGTGAATTTTGTCAATCCCATTTTTACCAATTGTGCTTCAGTAAAAAAGCATTTGACTTGATACAGTCTTGCTCCTGATTAAATTCCCCAAATTGTTAATGGACCTTTTGCTGTTCAGAGAAATCCAACAACAATCCAAACAACAATCCAAAGTGAGACCTGCTCACTTTGAGCTGTTGCATATTAAATGTTAGAACTTGTATGATCTTGCAGATCATTTGCTCCAAACTCCTCACTGAGCAGATGAGGAAACTGAGGCTCAGAAATGTTAAATGGCTTGCCCAGGGTCACACAACAGCTAATGAAAATGTCATATAGTAGTTCACGTCCTTTGAATCCTGGCTTCATCCTTTCTAGTACATATTCTCTTCCATACCCTGCCATCTCCACCAGAGACATATGCATAGGGTCTGAACCCTAACACATGTTTATTTTAAACCATGCTTTTCCTCAATATCCCTGTTGTTTTACTTCTTTACTTGCTTTACTTCTTTACTTACACTACTTCTTTACTTTACTTCAGCCTTTCTTCAACAAACCTAAGGAAGGCACTCTATGAAAAAGAGTCATACTGTCTTTTACAGTGGGGTTCTCTGAATTTAAAACAGTAGAAGGCAGTGAAACAGTGATAATACATTTGAGGAAAAGAGGGCAAATCAGATGATGAAGAGAGCAGAAGCCTCACCTGCATTAATACCACTCTGAGGGGAGCAAGGGAGACTTCCTTTGTGAATGGCAAAGAAAGAAGTTGTGATCTGTTTGTGCAAGACTTCAAGTCATTTAACCAGACAAAATAGAGTTTAATTTAGCCGACAAAAACACTATGAATCACTGGGGTGGTGGAAGGTGAAACTCCCTTTGATACTCATAATTAGAAAATTGTGAGCAGAAATTGCTCACGTAAAATAAACTTTCAGTTGTGTTGCAACATGTTGGAGAAACAGGTAGAGACGGCTTTAAAGTTCTTAATGGTTGAAATTCCTGCAGCTTTTGCAAAGGGCTGTATGAATTGAAATCTAAATTTATCATCATGTCTGTGCTCCATGACTTAGTATAGTGCACTGGGTAATGATCTAGTCTAAGGAATTGCCAGTTGTATTGATAATATTGTAAATTGTGCATTTGTTAAATGCAAACTTATTTTAAGATGTTACTGCAGCCCCAGTGGCCCTCTATTTTGCTATCAACTGAGTTAAACTTGGAGCAATATAGTGAAGAAATAAAAGGACCTATTTTCTATGAATTAAAACAGATAGAAATAAGAAATTAAGTTAATATTACTCATCAGAAATAATCTTGTCCTTTTATGAAGATTTTCAAAGATAATAAAATAAGAGAGATTATATAATATACATTTAAGTACCCATCACTTAGATCTAATAATTTTTAACACTTGCCATATTTGCTTCATATTGATATGTTTTGTTTCTGCTGAATTCTTTTGAAGTAAATTTCAGACACCATGACATTTCACTTCTAAACACTTTAATATACATATATAAAAATATGAATATTTTTGGTATAACCACAACACCAATATCTCTACTAATATAATTAACAAATATTTCCTAATAGTGCCTAAAACTCAATTGATAATCAATTTACCCCATATATATTTTATAGCTGGATTTGTTTAAACCAGAATCCAATTAAGACCACACATTACATTTAGCTGTTATGACTCAAATTTCTTGTAATCCAAACCAATAGCACCTGTCCATTCCCCCTACCAACATACAGTTTTTTTATATAACATTGACTTTTTTACATGACTACAGGCTAGTTGTCCTGTAGAATGCCATATTGTTTTTGGTGGTGGTTTAACTTTTTCTTCTATTCCCTGTGTTTCCTATAAACTGGAATTTTTGCCTATAGGTCTAATTAAACTCAAGTGAAACATTTTTCGGCAAGAATATTTCACAGAAACTTAATAGTTCCATTCCTACATATACACCTAAGAAAAATGAGAGCACATGGCCACCAAAAAAAGTCTCATTACAAGAATGTTCATAATAGCATCATTTACAATCACTCCAAATTGGAAACAACCTAAATATCCATTAACAGAAGAGCGAGTAAACAAAATGCAAGATATTCGTACGATGGCGTACTACGTAGCATTTAAAAGGAATTAACCAGTGATACACACATTAGTATGGATACATCTTAAAAGCATACTACTGAGCAAAAGAAACCATTCATAGAACTGTACATATTCTATGATCCCTTTTATTTGAAGTTCAAGAACCTTCAAAATTAAACTATGATGTTAGCAATCAAAACAGTGGTTGACTTTAGAAACGGGAAACTGGCTGACTGTAAAGGGGCAGGAGGGAATTTTCTGGGACGATGGAAAAGTTCTATATCTTGACTTGGGTGTAGTAACATGGGTGCTCAGATTTTTCAAAACTCATTGAACTACCTTGACTTTTATAGTATGTAAGTAACAGCCCAATAAAAGGAAAAAATAGGTGGCTCTACATACATCATGTTGCAATTCTCAAGATACACACAGTTATTATTTGTGACACTAACATTGATCACTAGAAAACATAAACATTTTAGTGTACTTTTTAATTTAAAAAAAAGCTGAGTGAGAGCATGGTGAGAATTCCAAGATCAGAGACACCTTTTAGATACAGTCCAATTTTTTTCCTCAGAATCAAACTGAGCCCTATGAAAATGAAAAGGTTGTTTTACCCTTTTGTGAGAAAGAAGGGCAGTGTGGTGGGAATGGATGAACTGAAACAAAATCTCCTGTAAAAGTAAGGAGTAAGGAGATGCTGATCCAGAAAGATGAGAAATTTAGGAAAGAGTGAGAGAAAAAAGGTCCCAGGGACCCACCCACCCACAAAATCACAAGGCAGTCACAGTGTACTTTTCAGAGAGAGGAGGGCTCAGGATCTGAGTTGGTGGAGATCTGCTGTGATAAGCAGCCCCTCCCTAGCTTGGGCCCTGCAGAGTCTCCCAGCGCAGGGCCCTCTGCCGACACCTGCTTGGTGCCCAGCCACACCTGTCACACCCTGGACTTCAGTGCCTGGAACTGAGCCTGAAAAGGGGACAGCACTGCTCAGTTCTAGCAGCTGCATGGCGCTCAGGACTTCTCAGGATAGGGGCCTGTGTGTCTCCTGGTTAGATGGGGTAATCTGAAAGCTCACTAAAGGGTTTTGTCCTATTAATTCCCAGAAGGATTATTGCTTCACTGACGGTTTTTGTGTGTATGTGTGTGTGTGTGATACGCGGGCCTCTCACTGTTGTGGCTTCTCCCGTTGCAGAGCACAGGCTCCGGATGCGCAGGCTCAGTAGCCATGGCTCACGGGCCCAGCTGCTCCGCGGTATGTGGGATCCTCCCAGACCGGGGCATGAACCTGCGTCCCCTGCATCGGCGGGCGGACTCTCAACCACTGCGCCACCAGGGAAGCCCCTCACTGACGGTTTTTAATCATAGCATGTCGTGAAACAACATCAATATAAAAAGAAATATTGACACAACCCAGAGGGCTGAGGCTTCTGAGTTTGACATTTGTAATGGTGGGTCTGACTTTAAGGAAACCTGAGGTACCAAATCCTAGATGCTAAAAGCTGGTTTCACAAGGCAGGCTGCAGGGAAGGTTCACATTCACATTGCAAAAGGATGTTTCACTTTATAAAAATGGTTTACCACCGGTTTCCTTAGATCATCCATCCATCCCCCCTTCCCCCCGACACACACACACACACACACACACACACACACACACACACGTCACAGGACTCAACAGTCAGTTGTTCCTTCTCTCCCAGCTGGCGAGAACACAGGCCATGCGTCACCAAGCCATAGGCAACTTTCCAGAGACGGGATGGGATTTATGTTTTCTTTGTGATACGTGCGCTGTATTATGAAGTCTTCTTTCTATTAAGTATTTCAGAGCCTTAAATCTATAATCTTTCAAAAGTTCTCCTTAAGGAAAGGTATGGAAGAATGATTATTAAAACATGTATTGAATGAAAACATGTTCTATCTTAATGATAAACTATAAATCAAGTTAAAAGGATATTGTCTCACCAGAAACTATATTATTGAAATATGATAATGCTCTGTGGCCTCCTATGATTTGAATCATTTAATCTATTTATTTATTCATTTATACCCTCTTTCCAATATATATTTGAAAATGTTTACAAAATACATGTGATTCCAAGGGATAAAATAAGAGATTGTCAAATCAAGATAGAAAGAAAATATGGGTATGGAAATAACACCAGGGCAAAGTTTAACATGTGTTGTCATGTCTTGTCCAGTACTAGAGGCAGAAACAGATTTAGCCCTGAGCTTACTGGACTCAGGTATAGCAATAAAACCTTGCTCAGGAGAAATTCCTTCAGTGGATCCTCATAAAGGAGGCAAGGTGTGATGAGAAAGACTCTTCCCATCTCCACCTCAGATAGTGAGTTTCACTTAATGACTTCTCATGGTGCCCATCAGTTCATGGCTAAGACCAAAGTTAAATGTAATAAAAGCAATTGTCCAAAGAACTCCCACCTCCCAAAAAACAAAGCATGATCTAAGTTTGTAGCCTTTGGAACAATGGCGTGATTTAGAGAAATGTATGGGCAGCACATCCTTCAAGTTGTCTTCCTTGAATACGGTATTTCCTACTTGTGTAATTTTCAAGAAATGCAGAGTAGAGAGTTTAAGGTTATAGTCTCTGGCAACAAATGAAATAACAACTGAGCTTTTATTGAGCACTTAATATGTACCAGACATTCTAAGCACTTGACATGTATTATTTAATCCTCAGGATGATGTCATGAGGTTATCATTCTCATTTTTAACAGATGATTTAAAGAGGCATGGGAAGGTAAAAGTTGAACACACTTTTACCTTCCCATGCCTCTTTAAATCATCTGTTAAAAATGAGAATGATAACCTCATGGCATCATCCTGAGGATTAAATAACACCGAAGTATTAGGGAAAAAAAAACTGGGCAGTCTGACTCTACCATCTTATACTGATTTTAGGAATATAGCTCTGATAGGTCACTAGTGTAGTTCAGAGCCTAGAGAAGGAAAGACTTGGCTTATGTCTCCCCAAACTCAGAAACCTGACCAGGTCAACTGCCTGAATATGTCCATCTCACCTCTACATGAATGTGATTTTGTCCATTTTTTAAAATAGCCTCGGAATAATAGTATAGGGGCTTCCCTGGTGGCGCAGTGGTTGAGAGTCTACCTACCAATGCAGGGGACACGGGTTTGTGCCCGGTCCGGGAGGATCCCACATGCCACGGAGCGGCTGGGCCCGTGAGCCATGGCCACTGAGCCTGCGCGTCCAGAGCCTGTGCTCCGCAACGGGAGAGGCCACAACAGTGAGAGGCCCGCATACTGCAAAAAAATAAAATAAAATAAAATAAATAATAATAATAGTATAGATCCAGAAAGGTATGTACAAGGAAAAGATAGACACCCACCTTTTACAGGATACCTTTCTAGGGCATAGGAAAACACATCTCTTCCCAATCAGAGGAGTCTCCCCAGGTCTGTCATCCAGTCTGATATGTTTTAGAGCATTTTAGGTTAACCTAAAAGTGCAGTTAGAAGCCTACTAAAGTGAATTGACCTTGCTATATGTCAAGTGCTTTACATTTATCTTTAGTTCACTGAAAAGCCTTAAAGTCATAAGCCAGTGGTTCTCAAAGTGTAGTCCCTGGACTGGAAGCATCAACATATCCTGAGAACTTACTAGACATGTAAATTCAGGGACCCCACCCAGACCTACTGTTTCAGAAACTCTGGGGGCAGGGCCCAGCAATCTGAGTTTGAAAATGTCCTCCAGGTGATTCTGATGTACCCTAAAGTCTGAGAACAGCTGCCCTAAACCAGCTGCCCTCTTTAGCAGAAAGAGCTAAGGCAGGACATGGCTTTTATCTCTCAAGAGATGACAGTATGATGGAATTGGAAGGAACCTTGGCAATGACCTCCCAGAACCAATTCCCTTTCTCATAGATGAGAAACCTGAGGCTCAGGAAAGTAGAGTGATTTGCCTGAGATCACACAGCAAGTGAATAGACAAAATTGGCTTGACCCAATTTTCTTGACTCCAGGTCTGAAGTTTTTCCTCTGGCACCAATTCTTATTTGACTTCTGACAGTTATATTACCTTCAGTGGTGATTTTTCTCTCTTTTCTGCAGTGTCTCTGTGGGCGGGACCTTATGAAAGTGGTTGCTGTATTCACTCCCCTGAATCTTTCTCATCCTGACATCGGATCCACCTAAGAAGGTGAATGAGCAGGTACTACTGTGGGTGATTCACTCTCTCATGTCATCCTGTTCTGTGTACATTGAAAATGCTCCAACCTGGTGAACTCCTCTCTAGAACTACTGACACTCATGTTTTTGAAAGCTTAAGAAGAACTTACATTCCATTTTCTGAAGAACCCTAAGATGAGCTTTCAAATCATTAGTTATAAGGATCATCAGAAAATGCAAAAATCCTAAATGATGCCTTTTTGTTAGGGTTTCTAGTTTCCCTGAGTTTTCCAAAACTTTTAAACACATAGAAACCTGAGAAGACAAGTTACTTAACTTTCCTGTGCCTCAGTTTCCTTGTGTAAAATAATGCTTCACTTAAAGAAATGTTATGCAAATTAGGTAAAATGATATACACCAAGCCTGAGGCCTCACATAAAGTAGATGCCTAATAATTGTTAGTTCATTCTCCCTCCTTTCTTCCTGGTCTTGTTGGTCTTAATATCTGACAGGTGATTGGAGGTACCATGTAATTATTAATGACTTTTCAAAGACAAACATGGGAGCAGTTCATCTTGTTCCATAAGAAGCTGCTGGTTGATGTCTCCTTTTTCATTTTTCCCTGTGGTTGTTCTAAGGGATTTGCTCTGTTTTGTATTAATTGGATTCATACGTCCTAACCTTTCCTTTATCAACCTTCCTTCCTGGGATAGGGAAAACTAGATGACAGGGCCTACCAAAGAAAAACATGTCATCTGTTGGCTTCAGGAGAGTGGACCTAAAGGGGCGAACTCTGTGTTATGCTCTTGGGGTACATCAGTAATTTTTAGACCAGTAATTTAGGTTGACATTGAATAAAAGAAACTTTATCACATATGATTTTCCCATGGCATGTTTTGAGTGAGCACTAGAGAAATAGAGGATAAAAAGAGTCCCTTGAATTGTGTGTTGGTTGCTCAAGTTCTGCAAAATTCAAGCATGAATTTCATATTTTTGAAAAGAATATGTATTTTAAAACAGTAGAAGTTGAGCTTTATGCTGCATTGGTGTAGCAAGCTTGCCTTTTTTTAAAGTCTGTCTATGAATCCTCATCTATCATTTCACTTACCTTTTGACTCTTTGTTCTACTGGTATCACAGATATCATTTTTCTATAAAACAACATTGCCCAGTGTGTGTTTTCTAACCATCAGGGCAGGCTGCCTGACCTGCAAACCCAGTTCTTCAAGCCATCATCAGTATTACTTAATATTCACCATTATAATCTGTGGAATTAGGAGGTAATAATAGTATTCACAACAAACTACAGAGGTTTGTGGTAACTTACTCTGATTCCCCACCAAATGTCCTAGAATGCTTATGGAAGACTGAGATAATATTCCAACTGCCTTGCAATACTTCTTGGAAGTAGCTGTTTATTTTGTTCTGGTGTTGTTTTAAACTATCTTAAAAATGTCTTGAAGTATATATTCTACTTCCACTTCACTAAGTACTAATTTGGTTATTTAATAGTTGACACTCCCTATCCAAACACTAGGTCAGACTCTGAAATTTCGTCTTGTCACTTTCCTGTGAAAATATACTGCTCAAATTAAAATATAACTGACAAAAAGGTAATAGAAATGGATGGTTATTCCACTCCAAGAGACGAAGGGAAAAGAAAATCACCTTTGCGAGGGTTAACTTTCTCAGAATCAGATATTGGTCCTAGCTACAGTTTCATGTCCCCCACCGGCTGCCAGAAGGGCAGTGAGCGAGGTAAGGGCGATGCTGGAGATAATTGGTGGTTTCTCATGCAGTTCTGTTTACCTCGGAGAATGGCTCAGATTCATGGGGTGGCTCATCTGTTTGTTTCCCAGGAGTGTCCTCCTCATCAGGTACAAATGACTTGTTGTTCCCCCTGTCCCGTCTGCCTCCTTGGTGACGGATAGACGAGAACTGTTCCCTGTGCTCTGGGACTCTAATGTGATCTGGGTCGTGCTGGTGGCAGGAGGGGAGGGGGTGGGGGGCATCGAGGGGAACAAGGGGAAGTTAACACTAGGGGAACTACAGTCTTTCTTGGAAAAGAAAGTGTGTTTGTGTTCTAGGGCTAGTGCCCTTCTCTCACAGCTGCTATAATATTGATCTAGCCGTGATTCAGGGTTCGATGTTAACATCACACTCGTCAGTGGGAAAGTGAGCCAGGGAAATGGAGAACTCAGTATTTCTTCTGATGAAGCAACTCCAAGAAACTAAATATTACAAGGAGGGTGCGGGAAGGAACACCACTTCTTTGAGTCTCATGGTAGATACAGGAGCCTTGAAATGAATAGTAATACCTCTGGCTTTTATAGCTCCCCTATAACCCAGGGGCTTGAAGCTCATTGTACATTAGTCAAAATCACCCTGTCAAGGGAGGCGATCCCATGATACATATTAAGCAGGAGGAAATCAAGGCAAGAAGATTAGCCACTTACCCAGATTCCCATACTAATACTACCATTGGCAGAGCTGGGAACTCACAACGCCCCGTTTATCCCATGACCTGTGGTTTGGACAGATGGCCACCTCACGGGAGCTTGCAGGACACTCTAAGAGCTAATGGCTCTCAGTCCTCAAGCATTTCCACTATTTGCTTGTTAGCATGCCTTGAATTTCCACCACTAGCAAGACAAGTGTTTGAACAAGTTATTGTATCTCTACAAGAACGCCCTTTAAAGAATCTATTAATAACCACCATGCTTTGAGTGTCTACTATGTGTTGCCTAAGCACTTTTTGTACAATAGTTCTCATCCTTAAAATAGCCCTGCCAGGTAGGTATTAATATGTTAATGTAAAATTAAGAAGCAACTGAGGGCCATTAGAGTTCAGGGAACTTGCCCAAGGAGGGTAGTGAAGATCAGAGAATTTAAATAACATGCTCTAGGTCACACAAATAAGAAGTGCTGAAGCCCCAAATTGAGGGATGCCAGGTTCCAAATCTTGTACTCTTCTATGGAGTCATGCTTCCTCTTTTAACCTTTTCCAGGGGAAACTTAAGCCATCTGCACCTTTCCTTGATAAGTTTATCAAAGATTAACAGACTAATCACCTTGCAAACTGGAGCAAGATTGAGAAAGGGAGAGAGGCAGGTGGTGGGTTTTAGGGAACTGAGTGGAGGAGAAGAGGGGAGGTGGCCTAATATATAAGGCACACTTTGCCTCATTCATAATTGTGCCAGGCCCCTGCCAAGTTTCCTTGTAGGTGAGTGTGCCACTGCCCAATGCTGCAACTCAGCTTCTTAGGCACCTGCCCATTCAAGAGAGAAATCTTTACATGTTACATTTCACTCATCACAGCTTTTCTATGCAGATGGACATGATTGTAACCAACTTCATTACACAAACTTTACATCACTTCTTGGTGGCTCCTTAGCCATCATTCCATTGCCATCTAGACTATGAGCTGCTCCAGGGTGAGGACTGTGTCCTATTTATGTCTGAGCCACCATGACAGTGTATTGAAACACATAAATGTTCATAGGGAAGAACCATTAGAGGAGTGTTGGTAATGACTTCATTTTACTTTCTGTCTTCATCACCATGGCCTATAAGATGAAAAATTTGGTGCTGAGGCAAGAAGGTACAGTGAGACCTTACCTCTAAAGTTAATCACTTAGATATTTATTAAGAAACTTCTATAAGCAAGGTATTGTGGGAAATTCAAAGATTTGGAAAACTCTTTGGTGGCATTTGCAATGTAGTTAAGGAAACAGAAAAATTAAGAACAAAGTATAATAGAAATTAAGGTACCTAAGAGCAGAATTCAACAAATTGTATAATGCAGGCTCAGAGATAGCATGGTGGAGAAACTGGCTAAGTCAGTATGAGAAATGTTTAATAGAGATGACATATATGACCTTGACTTTGAAGGATAAGTAGACAGAGGACAGGGATTGCCGGAGGGAGCTATTCTGGTCAACAGAAGAAAGGTTAATCAGAGGTGACTTTGTTTAGAGGAATGGCAAATAAAGAAATACACTTGGAAGATGGAGCACATGGAGAGATGTAGTGGCAGATGGGAAAGAAAAATAGTTTATGGAGAGCCTAAACCTCATTTTAGAGGAAGAAGGGAACCAGGGAAGATTTTTGAGAAGGAAAGCAACATGATCAGACTTGTGTTTCAGAGCCACCCTGTAGATAATATGGAAAGGAAATTGCTCTGTGAAAGCAGGCAGGCTAAGTGATTTCTTGACTATTTTCTTTGATCCTAGGGTAAGAGTCCTTTGCAACATTTACTTTGCAGGGGCCATAAAACCACATCAAAATGAATCATGCACTATCATCCTCTAGGTTTCTGGTTCCAGTGGGCCTGATGCAATGCTTAGGTTTACTGAAATTTCAAGTAATCAGAGCGGGAGGGAAATCATTTTAGCAAACACAGGCCATTTATGTAGAACACCAGATGAACGCACAGTCAAAGTCTGTGTCAAGGAGAGTGAGAAGCATCACCGGGCAGGTTATGGAGGGCCCTCCTATTTCCTGTGCCCAGTGTTGAGCTGAGTGGGGGGGTCCATTCTGTCTCACCCAGGACAGTTAGGACTTGAGACACCTTCTGTGGTGAATCTTGGTACCTCGAAACCAGGAGCACTTCTCCTGGTTTGGGTAGTTTGTGTTTTTGTTCCATCAGGCATAATGCTGCCAAGCACTTAGAGGCACATTTTCCGCACAGTGTGTAGGGATTTAGTGGTACAACTCCCATTCACGTTAATGGAAATCCCTCCAGGAAATCTCCATCTGGGCCACACTGAAAATTCACCCCTGATTGTTCTGTTTGATTTGTTTCACCTGTGTCTTCCTCCCTTCTGCTCTGTGGATGTTTGTGGGCCCGTCAGTGCCAGCCTGAACTCCGCACTGAGTTTTAATCCCCCGTCTAAGTGAGGAGACTCAGAGGTATCTTTATTGCAGAAGGAAAGTGTGGATTTAGAGTGGTTTTATTTGAAGCTATAGTGGTTCTAAGAAAGTCAACAATCCCCTGGGTGCTGCTCTCAGGACAGATGTATGCTCACCTTCAAAGGTGAATTTTGTTGTGTTCGGTACAGAAGTGAGAGAAATCGAGTGAATCCCCAATATGATGGGGGAGCCCCTGGAGCCACCTGCCTGGGGGTTCAGGGCACAGTGGAGTCCAGTCCTGAGAAGATGCAGGCTGGTCAAGTGCCCCAGTGTGGAGAGCATCTGGTGAGGGGAAATCAACCATTTCACTCCAACACACGCTCAGTCATCATCCTTCTCACACGATGTGCCTGCCATATATGCACTTTTGAGGGTAGCAAAGATTATTGCTAAAGGTTGTGAATTGTTACATATTTTTCTCTAAAATATGTAGTTTCTTTAATTTAATAGTGTCTTTCAGAGAGGCTTGATTTGCTCTTGCCCATTTAGGTACCACAGCATGCTGATTATTGGACTTTTCATGATGTTGGGACATGTGGCTGTTTTGACACCAGGACTCAGCTGACACGTTGTTTCTATCCTTGGCCACTGACCTTGGCCTGTCTGATGTTCATGCTGGTCTCAGCAACCCTTGTCTTTATGTCCTTTCCGTGCGCTCTTGTGTACTGACAATTAAATGAGACCTAAAGATGTGAGCTGTGACTCTTCCCTTAGGATCTCAGTGCTGTATATTTGGGAAACTCGACTTCAGATTCAGGATAGAACTTTGCCTTACAGCTTCCTCACCACCTAAAAATGTGATTAAGACTATGGACTCTGGAGTCAGACTGCCAGGGCTGACATCCACTGTGTGCCCGTAAACAAATTATTCAACCTCTCCAAGTCATTGTTTTCACCTCAGTAAAATATAGACAATAATAGTGCTATGAAGTAAGCACTAGGGTAAAACTTAAATGAGATAATCCATGTAAAGAACTTAGTACTGTGTCTCCTTCATAGGAAGAGCTCAAAAACTATTGCTATTATTAATTATCATTACTTCTGCAATTCCAAATAACAGTGCAGGTATTTTATATATAGAAGCAGAAACAATTTAAAGGAGACTTTGAGTATGCTACTTTTCATTCTGTGTATCATCTGCTTCTTTATGTAATGTGTTCTTTAAAAAATAACCTTTAAAGGATAGCTATAATAATAATAAGGCAGCATTGTACATGTGTAACACTCTATGGTTTACTCCCAGCCACCATGCGAGATAGGCAGCAATGATACACTCTCCCTATTTCCCAGCTTGGGAAACTGAGTCACAAAATGGTAAATGGCTTCCTAAATGCACATAGCTAGTATGTGATGTGACTGAGACAATCTCAATTTCTATTTCACTAAATATGGTATGTTTTATACTTGCAGGGAAGACACACAATAGAAAGAAAACAATAAGATTTTCTGAGCAAAGGAAGTGGGACAGAAAAAAATCTGGGAAAGCTGATGTAATTCATTATCAGAAGAAGCCAAACAGCATTGTCCTGATGCCCTTGTAAAGCCAATCATCTTCGACCTGTAGATGTTTAATTGGAAATGATTTGGAAAAACACAATTCACATTCTGTGGTAGCAACTTGTTTCCTTAAGGGTAATTTCACTCTTAAGTGATCTCAAATTCTACCAGAAAGATATAAGCAAGAATATTGTACCGCAGCCTTCCCAAAGAGCAGCATCTCAATCTGCATTTTTATCATCATCATGAATTATTTATTAAGAAACAAATTGCTTATAGGGGCACGCTAAAAAAACTGTCCAAACAGACAGTGAAAATCTACTAGATCTCATCTTTGTCTCTGCAAGTTAATAATCGAATGCAATTCCACAAAAGTAAATGCATATACAAACAAAAGAAATAACATTAAGCCAAATGGGTCAATGATAAGCGAGTTATACTGTATAATTGAGAGCCTCTGGATCTCTGTTAGGGATTTCATTTTTCGTGCCAAATTTGAGTCTGAATTATTTTCTGAACTAGGAGGAAAAGCAGCAAATGGTGTAGAGACTGCTTATATTTTCGGCCTCTTGAGGACTGGTCTGAACTCTTGCTTTGCCTTGTACCTCAAGCACTTGTCACAGAGTTGACACATACTAGATTGTGGGTAAATGACGCTGGGCAAATCAAGTGAGATAACAGGATAGATATGCAATTAGTTGGAGCTATATTGACAGAGGGAAAATTCCAAAAACATCCTGAAAGACTTCACGGAAGAGGCAACTACATTAAACAAAGGAGCTTGACCATTATTTCATTCCTGGTGAAACTCTGTGGAAGTCTAGCCACACAATGTCAACTGTAACTTGCTGGGGAAAGGAAAAATAAGAATGTCCCTACTACTCATTCTCAAAGGAAGAATAGAGATTTTTTAAATTTTATGCTCAAAAATTTGTTTTATTTTTAATAGAATTATTACCTAGTATAATGACATGTGAAAAGCTCACTTTATTTTGTTGTATATAGTCAAGCATATAGCAGAAAGTTCAGTTTGTAGATTAATTTACCAACAAAATAATTCTTTGGCTTCCATTGATCAGTTAGATGAGAGAGGAAGAAGGGAACTGTAGATTGATCCCTGGAAAAGAAAGCCAGAAAGAATTTCTCTCGCTAGGATTGTCCACCTCACTTAACTCTTAACTTCCTGATTCAGAAAGCCATTCAAATGAAAACTTTAATTGAAAATAAGCAATAGACAAATTGTCTCCTCAAAAATCCCCCTACTCTAGAGTTTGAGGGCTCCTCAATGTTCTAGACTCCCATGTTCCCTTTTTCCTTATCTCCTCCTGAAGAGTTTTGATTCACTCCTAAGAAACAGTATCTCCTCTCCTTCAATGAATGTCTGTATTTCATGCCTTCTCTTTGGACGCCATATCTTAACTGTAATTATACTCAGAACCAGTTTGGCTAAGTTGGCTGATTTAGTGGTTACTAAGCAGAAGAGTCTTACTCGCTTGCATTTCAGCTCAGACACAGCAAGGAGATGGTCACAGGGTCCTCGATGGCTCCTGGTAAGAGGTAAGGTTGTTTAAGCAGCATTTGGAGTGGAACTAGAATTCCCAGGAAATCTCATGAAGACTAGATGTTCTTTTGTTAGAGCTTGATCCTGTTTCAAAAGCTCTCTATAACATGGGAGAATGTGCTTGTTAACAAATGTGTATACTTTCCTTTTTCTGTATACAGTGCCCCCATTGAAATGAGAATACTTCGGCTAAGTTCATCATTTTGCACATACACATTCACTTATAAGAATTCTAGACCTTGTCCTCTGTGCCAAAGACCTTTCAGTGCTCCCTCCTAGTCCCCAAGGAAATTTTGCTGTTGTCTCCAGTGTTTTGATTTGGTTTGTTTAATAAATATTGAAGTTACACATAATAGAGGGATGAGGTTCAGGACAGATAAACAACCAAAGTTCAAAGCAGAAAGTGATACAAAACACAAAAATCACGGGGTAGCATGCACACCTATCGCCGAGTTAAAACTGTTCTAATGTTTGTAGTACTTTGTGGTGTTGTTGGGACTGTTTGTTTTGTGGCAACAATATTGTAGTTATGATGTGCTTTGTGTGATTTTTCCTATTTTCTCCAGTTGCTAATGGTTTGGAACTCTAGTGCATCCATACCAACTTTTGAAATGTATTGGACGTTTTTGTTTACTAAATTTTAAATCAGAAATCAGAACCAATTTGGAGAAATACGGCTGATATGATAAATTTCTCTGACATGACTGGTATTTATTTCTTCAGTTATGACATCGCTATCCTTTTATGTCTCTGAGTAATGTGGAAAGCAAGTCTTAATCTTAACTGAGGACATGTGAAAATGAAAGACTGAAAACTTATCTGCCCATTAATAATGTTGCTTCCCCCAATAAGTCATAGCTGAACCCTTAATCTCCCCTAAGTAACTACTTTTTATGTTATTTTATTTAATCCTCATAAGAATCCTAAAAAGAGATACTATTGTTTTGCATTTAACAAATAATCTAGAGGTATTAAGTAATTTACCAAAGGCCTCACAAAACATAAGTGACAGATTCCAGGATTCAAGCCCAGGCAGTCTGAGTCCAGGGCCCCCATGCTTAGCTGCTTTGCTATGTCATTGCTTTATGTTGGTTCTTCACTCTCTACCAGCCATTTCATACTAGTCTTCAACATGCTTAGGTGTTAGTAGATCTGTGCCTTCTGCTAGATTTTAAATATTTTGAGTCTAAGGATTATTTCCTTAAGCAAATGTATAATCCCACAGTTCTTCAAATATAGTAGGTGCTCAGTAAATTCTTATTAAATTGGGGAACTTCCCTGGTGGTCCAGTGGTTAAGAGTCCATGTTGCCACAACAGGGGGTTCAGGTTCGATCCCTGGTCAGGGAGCTAAGATCCCACATGCTGTGCGGCACGGCCAAAAAATTTTAAAAAAATAATAAATTCTTATTAAATTGAATTTAGTCCTTAATGCTCCTCATAATCTACATGTTCTCAACATATGGATGAATTAGCTCCAGGTTCTTTCTTGAGTTCCTAACCAATTAAAGTGTCCACAAGACCTCTCCAAATGAATGACCTGCAGCTGGTGCCTCCGGTGCAACTTGTCCCAAATCCAGTTTAGCATCATCACCTTTCCCCTTCCCCAGATTATTTCTCTTCTGTGTTCTCTGTCTCCGTTTACAGCACCCTTATCCACCATGTGCCTAATTGAAAACTTAGGAGACATTTTCCACATCTTTGGTTTCAACACTCTTTCCCCATCATCCAGGAAAAAAAAATGAAGCCTTTTAGAAAAGCTATCACACATTTTATCACAATTTAATATTCATCCTTTCCTTTAAAATACATGTATTGAATACCCACTCTATGTCAGGTGCTTTTCTAGGGACACAAAGATGAATAAGATGAAGCCATCCTCTGAGAAGACGTAATATAGTGACAAGGAAAGTGGTTGGATATAAAGGTGGATTATAGTTATTTATTTCTGTTACCCTAGAGAGAAAATAACCCCATGAAAGGAGGATTTTTAAAAAATCTCTGATGTCTAGCATAGTACCTGACTCATAGTAGGTAACATATATAAAGGCTTAAATAAGAAATGAATTAAACTATGAACTACCTAGGGTATATTATGGATTCCTTCTCTTGTACTTCACATGATATGGTACTGAGGCTTGCTTCCATATAATTCTTATTTGACTCTGGTTTATTCTATGGTGAGTTGTTAGATATCATCTGTCAATCTAAATTATAAGCTCTCTGAGTCATGGGATTGGATCTGTAATCCACACAGCTCAGTGCAGCACTTCAGGGGTCAAGAGAGACTCAGTAGTTATTGAACTGAGTGGGCACCTGGGCCCCGTTGGTAGACAGTATGGGAGTCATGGGACACTGAACGTTTTTCCTTTAAGTTCTAGTTTGTGCTATGTCTCAGTAATGGGTCATTAACAGGTTAGTCTTCAGGGTTTCCACCTCGATTATTTTAGTATAGGATTGAGGCTAGGAAACAACCGGTTTAGGGCAAGATCACTCGCTGAGTTCAGAAAAGGGCCATATGCTTCTTCTGAGTCGGGGTTGGAGCCCCACTTAGTTAAGTGGTAGGTAAACAGTAAGTGGGGCACAAGGTAAAGCTCGATGGTGTCTGCCAAACCTGTCCCTTCTCTATGCAACTCAGATTTGCTGCAACTTCACCCATGCATGAGACAGTGAAGAGGGAACAATCAAGTTATTTACTTATTTACCACTGGAGTCAGCAAGACTTTTTTTTCCCCCTTAAGCAGTTAAAATGAATAGCACAGTAGAGAGAGAACTGCAAACACTGGTTCCTTATAAAAGAATATGTGAACTGGTTTTGATAACACCAATGGCTACCTGACATACATTCTTCCTACAGTGTTTTAACAAGCTGGACTATTTTTAGGGAAATTCTTTGCCTTGAACTAAATTTATGGCCTTAAAGTCTTCTCGTCTATTTTTCGTGTGTGCGTGCTCCAACGGTTCAATTTATAACTGACACCTTTACTACCTACCAGCATATCGGTTTCATCTCCCAGAGGAAGAGAAAACCAGACCCTGTGACTAGTGAACTGGATTGAAAATCTAGTCTAATGCTGACAGATAAATGCACTAATTTTCTTCTGTGACCGGTTCTGCATTGCAGGGTGAGCCTGCTTCTAACAACTCCCTCAAAAGGCTCTGTAACCCGTCCAAAAGATGATGTCAAGTGCTACAAGGACCCAGGTCAGCCCTGCATCATAGGTAACAGTTACCCCAGTGATAAAGTTACCAGGCAGGTTTTGAATGAGATTGTGTTTTTAAATGAAAGACTGGCTGGAAATGTAGACTTGGACCAAGCATTAATAGGGGAAAATTTGAGACAAACAGAGGTTAGCATTTGGTTTCTTTGTGATGTTCAGCAAAGGTCAGGGAAGGTTCTAATACAGAAGGAACCCAAAGTTTCAATGAGGAGTAGTGGCGTTCCACTAATGTGTGAGCACGTAGCCTAGACAGAGTGAACTCTAGGTGTAGCCAAGAGCTGTTTTGTGACATGGAAGCCCTAGTCATTCAGCTGGAACTAGTCACTTAATTTGGATAAATCCCTGAGCAGTTGAAGACCTGCAGACTGTCTTGTTTAATTTTATTCTAAGGAAGAAATACCACCTCTCTACCCCCATGCCAACTGTTTAGGTCAAACGGGGAGGGAAGACATAAACAGCAGGCATGGAACGTGTCAGAGAGCCTTTGAGACTAGCTTTATAATTTTCCTCCTTTACTACTAGAGTCATGGCTTGGGGTGGGGCAGCTCATGAATGGACCAGAGCCCAAATGGCAACCATGTTCCCATTATCCATCTGTTGTGTTTCTTCACAAAGGTTTAAGTACAAGATTGATTGTGCATATCTGACAATGTGAAGTATCTCTGAGTAAAGAAACTAGAAACAGTTTCTCACTCTGGACAAAAGAAAGAAGACATACATCCAGAAGATGAATGGTGGAAATCGAGGCAGTAAGGACATAGAAGATACTTGTGTTGTTAAAAATAAGAAGAGGAAGCAGAAGGAGAAGGGGAAAGAGAAGGAAAAGTATTGAGAAATCTGGAATTTGAAATATATGGGTTTAAAGTACCTATACAAGTTGACTTAGAAAAAAATAAAGCTCTCTTTAAAGCAAACATAGCTAGTGAGAAACCATGTCCCCATGAAAAACAAGCTGTATGTAGAGAAAATAATTTTAAAAGCACAAACCTAAAATGAAACTAACTGCAACTAAAAGGAAGAATGGGGTTGTTTGCTCAAATGAAGAGTTTATTACTGTTGGCGTAAACAAACTAAAATATTTTCCATTTTAAAAAGACAACAAAAACTGGGAACTGTGTTGTGTGGATGGTAATCAACACGGGGATTAAAAACACGGAAACACGGAGCATCCGTGCTGTGGGGCTCCTCTCTGTTCAAGGTGGGGATTGGACTCGCTGACACTTGCTGTTATAAACCCAGGAGGACGCGTTTCCTGACGCTCCACCAGCTGCTGCCCAGCCTTCTCCCGCCCAGGCCGCCCACACAGGCTCAGCCTCGCTCAGGAGAGCCGGTGGGTCCACGGTGGTAAAGCCTGGCCCCGCCTCCTTCCTCCATGTCACCTGTTTCTTTCTCTATGGCCCTTCTTGATTAGGAAGAAAACTGTTTTGTCAATGATTCCTGACTCCACAGGACTTTAGAGGGGTCTTCTTTCTTTCCTGCTTCATCCTAAAAGTGAACTTTGCTTGAAATCTCTCCAGTAGGAAGACAGAAAAGTCAGAAAAGTAATACCTTCACAATATAGTACTTTACCTTCAAAGCCCTTTCCCACACTTTATCTCATCCAGTACTATCCTGAGGTGGCAGGGCAGATGTTCTTCAGCTCATTTTGCAGATGATGATGACCCTGAGGCTCAGAGAGGTAAAGGTTTTACCCAAACTCACACAGTGGGTAAGTGAAGTCCAGGACAAGACACAGACTCCCAGTCTTGTACTTTTTCCAGAACACATCAAATTTCATCACAGTAAGCATATGCTGCTTTCTACAAAGAACTTTGGAGTAATCTAGATGACAGAATGTGTTTTTCAGTTGTTTACTTGTGTGTATTGCTACTATTGCTTTACTGTCACATTTCAAAGTGATTTACTTCTTGAGAGGCAGGTAGTTATGTTTTTATATAAGTTTTCATTTATATAATCGTAGCTTTAGTTATATGCTACTTATGTGTCCTTGGGATCTCTCGCTAGATAGGATAGATAGATACCAAAGAGGGATTATAGACATGGACTTTTAAGATATCCATTTCTATTTGTTTCCTAAAGAAATAGTTTTACTTGATGGCGTTTTGTGTTTTTCTCGAGTCTCTTTTAAAACTTATGCAAATTTTTAAGGCCCAGAGATTTTTGAAACAAGAATTTAGGAGGAATTCTTAATCACAATACACCCAATATCTTCCAATGATTTTAAAGTTTCACTAGAGGGCACTCCCACTTCATGGCCAGGAGACAGCAAGGACAAAGGACCAGAGTGGTCTGGATGCTTAACTCGTTGTACAAACTATTTTGTTTTCTTTCTCACTCTCTCTTGTCCTCTTTCTCACCCACTGTATAAAAAACAAAGTGAAATTATACAGGTCTTCCTTTCAATATATGAATAGAAATGAACTACATTGAAAAACTAGCAAACATCTCCAACTGTGAATTATGGTTCACCTTGTGACATAGAACACATTATTCGAAATCTTCGGCATTGAATTTTTGGTTGTCAACATAAATAAGAATACAAAATATAGTGTGAAATGTTAGCTTAGTACATCAAGAAATATGTCTTTATTGGGCAACCCGAGGAGGAAAGCCACAGGTTGCCCAGCACTTACTTCCAGCTTGTAAGATCTTTATGGTCACCTCTTCTGGTAAAATTTTGGGTAAACCCAAATTATAAAGATGTGTGTGGTCAGGAAACAAGGAAATTAAAGAAAGATCCAAATGGACAATCAAATGAAATTGCTTTAGAGTAAATTAAACATTAAGCCCTGCTTTCTAGTTCATACACTTTTATGTATCAAAGAATCTGAAGATAGTTTAGATTTTAGCAGGTATTTTAACAAAACAATAAATAGAGCATTTCTTGTGGGAGGAGAGTAAGGTATTTCCAAGTCAGAAGGAAAGTAGCCTATTTGCCAAATGTAGAGCCCCACAGAGCCCTCAGGCTTGAAGTTTTAAACTGATCTCAACCCTTTGGGGGTTTGAATTTCTTTACTGTTGGCAAAACACAACTTCCTGCTTCAAAGAGGAATGGCATTAGGAAGGCCTGTTACAGAGAGATTCAAAAGACTTCTTGGACACCAAGTCACTCTTACAAAACACCATTTTGATGAGTTTAGTAAAGATTAATCAGAAACATATGGATGAAGTTTTTCTTTTAAATTATGTTGGTTTATGAAATAAGGGAAAAGGGGCATGGCAAAATATGTTTCAGCCTTTGCAAGACCCAAAACATTTGAAAAGTGAGTTAAGATGCTGATGGACCCAGGGAAGCAACCAGATTTTCCTTGTGTCCACTTGAACCATCCTTACTTGATTTAAATTTATATCAAAGGCAAAATAAACATTATGACTTTGTGCCATTATTATCCACAGAGGGAACGAGGGAAACACACATTTGCTTCAACCATGGACTTATAAACTTCAATGAAAATGTAGGCTTATGCATTTATTTCACAATGATGCAAACTTAATTATTCATATGACCTAAAACGTTTCACATTGTTTGAATAGAAGGCAGTGCCTCTAAAGCCTAAGCTGAAGACTCCTTGGGAAATTTATCTCAAATAATTAGTTACTGGAATTAAATTCTTCTCTGACAGCTCTAGAAGTAAACTATACCTGATAGAAAAGACCTACCATGACCATCACTAGGGAAAAATTCCACTGTAATGGGTAATATTAGAACAACGTTACTACCAATCGCCAAACCAACCAAGAGTGAATAAGCCTTAGACAAATCGTGTTTTAAAGAAATCTAAGGTGAATAGCAAAGCAAGCACAGATAATTAGGAGTCGATGACAGAAATCACTAGAAATTGATAAAGCCTACTGAACTTTCCCCTGTAGTTCAAGTAATCATTTAGAAATGTAGCACAATTAAAATAAAATAAAAGTTGGGATACAACTAAGAGATTTTGTAAGTCATAAAATATAAAGTTCCTCCCTCCTGCAAATAAATCAAGAGATACTTTCATGGTTGCCTTTATCTTCGGAAAAATATATGTATAATATATATCATATATAATATAATATATATATATATCTTTACCCTATTAAGTGCTTAATAATCATTTGTAGCAAGATTAAGCAAATTTAGGAAGTCTTTTCTTCAGAAATATTTCTAGTTAATGTTAACCTTTCATACAACCAAATAAAAATGTTTTCCCCAGGGAATGTGGTGATGAACAGTTGGTCTATAATCAAAAGGTTCTTGCTAAAGCATGTCCGGCTTTCCTTTTAAACAAGTACGTGGAAAATAATACCAACTTCTATCAAGCATTGGATTTAGCCCGTTATCATGTGCAAATGTACCTTCCTATTAACTTACAGATTGGGCAGGTATTTTACTAAGGTGCAGTATTTCTGTCCCAGGTCATAGCTTGAGTTATTCTTCCTTTCAAGGTCCCCAAAGCTTCATCTGTCACTCTTATTGTCAATATTCTATTTTTCCTTTCCCTGCCAGCAGTGATTTCAGTTTGGGCTTGACTTCAAGACAGGCCACATTGTATCTGTGATGTCAGTGGAAAGGGAATAAAAGTCATTAAAGATATTTGTTATTTTGAAAGGTTAAAAGAGTTTTTCTTGGTGGGTAACACTTTCTCTGGAAAGAACCTCAACTAATTGTCTGACCAGGGAATGGGCACCTAAGTGAGAAAAAATATACTTAATAAAGCATTGGCGTCTATTATTTTTCCCCTTTTATTGTCCAGTGCCTCTGGGCCTGGTGGGCTTTCTGGAGGCATCTGAGCTCAATATTCCTTCACACAGCAGAGCAGTGATTACACTGCTGGCTGATTCTCTTTCTGTCTGCCCTAGGTACGGAATTCTACCTTCAAACACAGTTTATTGTAGAAATTGTTGCTAGGGTTCTAGAAATTGTGTGTGTATCCTTGAAAGAGCCCCCAAAAGACAGAATTGGAGGTTCACTTAAAATACTATTTTGTTGTGCTTAATACTCACCTCACCTAACATCCGTTGCTCCTTAGCAATAGAGTAAGAAATTTAGAACGTTTTCTAAAGGGCCAGTGGTACCCAGATGATTTGAGTTCTTCCAAGAAAGGCAACAATTTTAAAAAGCAATGAACTCAAGAACAATAGACCAAACTCACACCATCACACAACATCCATCTGTGCAATGCTTTGAAAAGGAGGAAAAAGAACCAAGTTGTGACATTTACATCTGTCAGGTTATGGGGGGAAAAAAACCCACAAAACAAAAAGGCAACACTTTTAGTTATATTAGATTTTTGACTTGTTTTAAAGGACCCTCGTGGATTAAGGACAATCAAAACGGAATAGGCTTATATTTGAGTGGTAAAGATAAAATTTTTTTCTCTTGATATCGTTCACATGTGGATGGCAATGATTCTCTGATAGTCACCATTTTCTAAAACGTAGTTACCCGAACACATCTGAATAACACAAAAGAGAAAGGAACATTTTGATGTGTTGAGGAAAGTTGTTTTGACAAATGTCAATGCCTGGGTCTTGCTGGCTGAGGCCTGTTGTTAACTTCCCAAGACTGCATGCATGCTATAGCTTATGCCAGTCTGTCAGGGGAAATTGGACATACCCAACACAATTTCATTTCCATTTCTCTACATTACAAGCTTCCTTGGCAGCAAAATCACATATTCTTATCACAAAAATAAATGAGAGAAAAGAAGACATACATTCCTGTCAAGTTATGTCAAGACATATTTGGTATGTATTTCACTTCACTATCACTGACAGCAAAGATGTCACATATTCTTAATACAAAGTAAAGAAGTATTTTCCTTTTTTTTTCCCCTGCTAGGCATCAATTTCATTTTATTCACTTACAAGTACCAGTGACAGGAAGGTGTCTTTTTTAAAACAAAGCTTTTAAAAAAAGCAAAAAAAAAGTTTTTGTGTTTTGCTAGATTTCTGAATGGACGTATTGTACATGAATTTATTTGACAATATCATAACAACCACAATAATAGTCATCTATCGCTGCTTTATTATTCATTTTCACAACACACATACATTGTTCTGATTTACTTCTTTCCACGCATGTGATGGGATCTGGGTTAAAATAAGTCGTGGAGATATTCATTTTCTGTTAAAGGTACTAATGGAATAAGAAAGAAAAAAAAGGAAGGACAGAAAGATGGAAGGATAAAAGGAAGGAAGGAAAGAAGGAAGGAAGGAAGGAAGAAGTAAGGAAGGGGGGAAGGAAGGAAAGAAGAAGAGAAACTAATTAGTTCCCTCAAGAAATGAAATAGGTTCTTAACACTAAATAAAACAAAAATCTTAAAAAACCTAAATGTGGGACTTCCCTGGTGGCTCAGTGGTTAAGAACCCGCCTGCCAATGCAGGGGACACAGGTTTGATCCCTGGTCCAGGAAGATCCCCCATGCCGTGGAGCAACTAAGCCCGTGTGCCACAACTACTGAGCCTGCCCTCTAGAGCCCGTGAGCCACAACTACAGAGCCCACGTGCCCCAACTAGAGCCCGTGCTCCGCAACAAGAGAAGCCACCGCAATGAGATGCCCACACGTTGCAATGAAGTGTAGCTCCCACTCACCACAACTAGAGAAACCCCGCATGCACCAACGAAGACCCAATGCAGCCAAAAAATAAAGACCTAAATGTGATATACTAAGGAAAGTTAGCATTGAATTGTCATTTGGACAGTTCACATTGAATGATTAATTTTCAACTTTTACTACATTATGTTCTTTTTAATTATGACATTTTGATAAACATTCATTAGACTTGAATTCAGTTAGCTTCCTTGCTGGAAATGGGTGGAGCTCTAGCTTCTGAGAGTGGACACCCAAACCACACTCACTGGACCAACACCACCCAGGAAAGTAGGTGTTCCCCCAGCCAGCCTTGTTCTGTCTTCAGAAGAAGCCTTCCCTGGGAAACTTTGCTTATTGCGCTTTGAATGTCACAGGACTCATATCTGTGACACTTATAAATCCACAGAATTTAAGGGCTGAGAATTATTTTGGAAACTCTTTAGTCAAACAACCTCATTTCATAGCTTAAAAATGAAAACCTAGAGCAGTTGGGATCAAACAGTTTGTAACCAAGTTAGACTTAGGAACTAGTACCTAATCTAATAGTAATGAAAGACCATTCAAGATTTTTATGTAGGAAAGTAATATGATAAAAGTAATGGGTGTACATCACTGTTTTCTAGAGTTTTGCATTTCACAGTCCAAAAAAGTTCTGAGAAACTCACAGACTTCCAGATATGTACACATAAACTAAAAATGGGGGAATCAAATACAGTGTTACATCTTTTTTCTTTTGTCAACTAGAAAAAGAAAAGCAAATGGACACAAAATAGTCACTGAATAAATATTTATTAAAATTTTATATGAGAGATTTTTAATACAGAAAAAGTTATGAAATTCTGAAATTTTTTTCAGAACTGAAATTTAAATCTCTCCCTGGAGATTCTGATTCCACAGGTCAAGGTTGAGGCCAGGTTTGGGGGAACCACTGATTTATTCCACCCTGTCCTCCAAGGCAGGAAGCATTCCCCTAATCTCAGAGAGACAATGGTATAGATTCTGCTGGATGCCTGCTCCATTTCAGCCCCTTCCTCCTTGAAAAAGTTTTTTAAAAAAACTGTGTCTGCAAAAAGCTGGAGGTTTGGGGTCCAAAGATGGACACCACAGGCTCAGCTCATTTTCCTAACACATAAAAAGAGGATTATAAGGCTTCCCTTGTGGCGCAGTGGTTGAGGGTCCGCCTACCGGTGCAGGGGACGCGGGTTCGTGCCCCAGTCTGGGAGGATCCCACATGCTGTGGAGTGGCTGGGCCCATGAGCCATGGCCGCTGCGTGTCCGGAGCCTGTGCTCTGCAATGGGAGAGGCCACAACGGTGAGAGGCCCACACACACCAAAAAAAAAAAAAAAAAGCAGATTATAAGAAGACATTCCCATACCGTAGGACTGGACTGTATTGAGGATTAAATGGAAATATAAATGTGAAAACGTCTGTGTAAACTATAAAACACTATACAAATATTAGTTACTGTTAATTGTATTCAGGAGCTGGCATTTGATTTACCAGTTCTCTCAAGGGTTGAATTAAAAATGGAATAATGTCCCCCCACCCAAATCATACATGAGCACAAAAATTCTCAAAGTAGAACATGCTAAACAGATATGTTATCCTAGGAGGGACCTGAGGTGATTCTTCGGATTTTCCTCATTTTAACATTAAAATAACTGAATACCAGAGGGACATCTTGGAATTACACAACTATTTCCTGGAATCTTCATCAGTAAGAAATACCACAATTGCCCCACTTCTCCTGACTGATGTTTATATTGTAGAATTAGAGGGCATTCCTTTTCTAAGAACACCAAAACACAAAAGAATCCAAGACAGTGCTCGCTGGTACCCACACTAGCTGACACCTACAGCATCAGGAGCATTGGACTCAACCCTTGTGAGAGCTGAGAAGTACTTTAGATTTCACAGTTCAGCTCCCTTATTTTACAGATGAGGAAAGAGAGACCCCTTCAGTGAGGAGGAGTGACTTGCCCAACAGCACACATCTCCCAGGTCAGGGTTCTTTCCGAAACACCACTACTGTGAAGGCTTATTCTGTTGTTTCTATTCCACCTGCGAATGCTCCTCAGCATACACAAACAACACATACACGATCATGTATTCATATATCAAACATACAAAAACAGGAAGGTAGCACATGATGATTCTGCCTTCCTCCCTCCAGGGACCAGGTACATTCATTCACTGTTCCTTCCTTTGTTGATTCCTTTACTGATTCATTCATTCAACAATCAAGTGATCCTCAAATATTTAGTGAACATCTACTATATTTGAAGTACTGGGCTTGGGAAAGCAGAAAATAGGAAAAGCAGGGCTTCCCTGGTGGCACAGTGGTTGGGAGTCTGCCTGCCGATGCGGGGGACGCGGGTTCGTGCCCCGGTCTGGGAAGATCCCACATGCCGCGGAGTGGCTAGGCCCGTGAGCCATGGCCACTGAGCCTGCGCGTCCGGAACCTGTGCTCCGCAACGGGAAAGGCCACAGCAGTGAGAGGCCCACATACCGAAAAAAAAAAAAAAAGGAAAAGCAAAGGCAGAATGGCAGAGAAGACTTATACATGTGGGAAATAAACCATCACAGAAGTGTAAAGGTCCAGTGCGAAATGCAAGAGTTAGAGCAGGACAACCCATTTCAGTAACCCCAAGAATGATATAGATGACTAACGGAATGAATTTACAGCAGCTTGCAAAAGAAAAGCTGGGTGACAAACATCCATTTAAAACAGTCAAACAAATAAGGAAAACCAGTGAATAAAGGGCTCAGTGAAATGCAAGCTCAGGTCTGTTTCATGCACCAGCGTAGCATCAGTGCCTAGAAAATGGCCCAGCGTGCAGTGGGTGTTCAATGAATATTTATGAACTGAATGGTATAGGTTCAGGATGTCCACTTCTAGAATGCAAGCCCTCAGTGCCTATCCTGGGATGGGAATTAAAACCCATAATTAAGTGGACTTGAGGCACAATACTTGTTAATGTTTGACTCAGAGCTTTGGGCCTTCTCATTATGGCCGGTTTTGAGGAAGTGACAGAATCTGAGGAGTGATTCTTACGTGATTTCATTCCTTGAGGAGTGGACAGACACCAATTTTTTAATGTTTCAATATTTTTACACAACTTTAATGTTGTGGAAAAACTGGATAATTAAAAAACACAGAAGACGTAGTTAAAGACTGAACAATTTTTACTTTCATCTTAGGCTCCAGTATGGCTTGGCACAGTACTGGCCTTTTCAAAATTTTGATATTTTGTTCATCATGGATTTTTTGCATTAAGTTCAATTTTAAAAAATATTGCATTAAAAATAGTATTTATTTCGATTATGAATTTTTTGCCCCCCCCCTTAAATTTTGTGCCTGAAGTCAGTGTCTTGCTTGCCTTAAGGTAATCCTAACCTAAAGAACAACCTCCTCCACGCTGCTTCCCTGCAGCCTTGCCAGGGCTTTTTTATACCTCGGAGTCAGATTAACCCACCTTAGAAGACCCTGGAGGCTGAAGTGACATGGAGAAACCCATAGGTGGGCCCTGAAAAGTTGGGAAAATTCACACCTTTAACAATCAAATTGCATTTCAAATGCATTAGAGTAGATTCTAAAGGTGAATTTATTAATGTGAATTATTTTAAAGCAAGGGGTCACTTTTTTATCATATATTTGATGTTTGTTTGTTTGTTTGTTTGTTTTTGCGGTACACGGGCCTCTCACCGTTGTGGCCTCTCCCGTTGCGGAGCACAGGCTCTGGACGCGCAGGCTCAGTGGCCATGGCTCACGGGCCCAGCCGCTCCGCGGCATGTGGGATCTTCCCGGACTGGGGCACGAATCCGTGTCCCCTGCATCGGCAGGCGGACTCTCAACCACTGCGCCACCAGGGAAGCCCAATATATTTGATTTTATAAACTGTTTTTTACTCAAGGCGCACACATACCTTCTTGCTCAGTGTGATTATTATCTTCATTTTTTTCCCTCATTAATATACAAGAGAAAGAATAAGGTGGGTATGAGATAGAAACTCACCAGTGGATGAAAAGAGGGAACAATTGGGGGTGCAATCTGTGAATAGCCTCAGAAATCAGAAACTCTAACTTTAAAAAGGCTTGGGACTGGGAGATCTGGGGGTGGGAGAGGAGAGTGTTTAAAACTCATGATACAGAACCAGTTTTAAATCTTCCCATAATAGAGCTAAGTGGAATTTGTTATGGGCAGAAATAATTAGCTCCTTTTATAAGGCCTAAAACAACTATAACTGTGCAGGATAATTTTATTGTTTTTTAAACTAATTATAGAAGTATTACATGCACATAGTTTATAAAGTTAGAAAATATTGCAATAGAGGAGAAAATAAAAATCACCTATAATCTTACCAACCCAAAGATAGCCACTGTTAACATTTTAGTAAACTTCCTTTTAGTCTTATTACTATATATGTGATATCATACTCCATTTGCAGTTTTGTTGTATCTTTTTTATTTAATATTATGCCTTGAGGACTTCCCTGGTGGTCCAGTGGTTAAGATTCCATGCTTCTAATGTAGGGGGCACGGGTTCCATCCCTGGTCAGGGAACTAAGATCCCACATGCCACGCGGTGCAGCCAAAAAAAAAAAATAATAATAATATTATCATGTCTTGAGTATTTCCCCCATATCTTTAATAATATTAACATATATCATTTATAAGAACTGCATAATATTCCATCCTGTGGATTTCACAGGTCCCCTGTTATTGGACATGCAGTTTATTTTCAATTATTACCATCATAGTAATTCTGTAATAAATATCTTTACATATTTCATTGGATGAATTTCTGTCCATTGGCTTAGGCTAGATTTCTAAAAGTGGAAATAAAACTTTTTAGCTTTGAAGAACATATGGAAGTTTTAGCTCAGCTTTAATATTTTTTAGATATAACAAATATCATTTCATTCTTTGTTATATTTATTCTCTACTGGTCTCTCTGCTGATTTAGTGTCTACAAGAAATGCCAAGGTTATTATAATAATTGGGAAAATGTATCAGTGATAATGCTAATACTAGATATTTCAACCAGATTTTTTTCTGGTGAAGTCAAATGTTATATTTTGAATAAAGATTCTTTGGGTTATTAAGAGTTTGCCTATTTTTTCTAATGCTTTATTTGCTTTTTTACATTATGCTAATGAAAATAAATAGGATGACTGGAAGAAATACAGTCTCTTTTGTATTTCAACTCCTCAGACGTTGCTGGTTCAATATTAGGGTTGTGATCTGAAGAAATGACCATATTTCTTTTCCTTCCCAATTTTAGCTAGTCTGGTATTTTTCAAAAAGTGATTACGTAGACAGATTTCCTAGCACTCCTTCAAGCTGCTGGTTCTTGCTTTCATGGATGAGAACCCCAAGGCTCTTTGAACAACCCCTTGTCAGTGCCACGCTCTCACTTGTCACAGGGGCCTTTCCTCATACATTCCCCAGGTGTCTGTACAAGTCTGGATGGGGCCAGATCCCTCAGGCCCCTGAAGAACCATCCAGTGCCCAATTAGTTTAATGTAGTTGATGAGAGTTAGATGCATCTTTGGGACCACCCGTGATTGTTCCATGCCTGTCCCACTTCCCCAGCTCCTGAAAATAATCAACGTTAATCTTTTTTTTCAGTACTTGTGGCAGAAACTGTGCTAAACTCTTTACAAATATCATCTACCATATCCTCATAGCAACTTTATGAAGTGGGTACTATTATTATTTCCGTCTTACAGATGAGGAAACTAAGGCCAAAAGAGCCAGAGCTCAGACCCCAGAGCCCATTCAGTCACTGTGCTGTGCAGCCTGCACCCACATTCATACACCTTGCTTTCACTCTCTGAGTGGACAGGATCTGTTAGGTGCCTAAAGGCAAATTGAACTGACCTGACAGAGAATGAGAGATCAAAAGCTCCTCACCTAGTCTTGGGGATGGAAGAGTGAGGTAGAGGTAGACCAGCAACAAAATGTCCAAGTGGGGCTGAGACACTTCCTGAGTCTCTCCTACCTCTTAGGAGCTGCTCTGTGAGGAGCTCCTCCCTCCTCCTCCTGACTCTGCATTGCCCAAAGTCCCCCTCTTCAGCAATTTAATAGCTGCAGCCCCCGACAAAGTGCCTCCCACTTGAACAATCCCCTGGAGACTGAAGGGGACACTTCCTCTTTCACCTCTGCAGAGCTCCCCTCTAGCCAGACTAGTCTGCTCAGCTCAGTATTCACACCTTATAGTGCAGGGGTACTACATATAAGGCTACTCCAGCCTTCAACCATCTCCGAAATTAAAGTCTCTCAGAGGACCAGTGTGCGGTCGTCGAAAAAGCTCCAGGCCAGAACATTGAAACCCAGTTCCTTGTCCTCCATTTGCCATGGATTCAGCAGCCATTTTGCTGAAATGAGGAGCACCCCAAAATAAGAAACATGGGTGCCTGTCCTCAAGAAACTCCAATGGGGAGCCATGAAAATTTGATCAAGTAAACTAACTGGAGTCTCAATATTATATCTGTAGAAGGGTAACTAATATTTTCATTGTCTGACACACAGATCGGTGATATCTTCCTGTCCCATCTCCACCTCTGAAGGTGTTTTACCTCTCAGCTGCCAGAATATTGCTGTAAAACACAAATACTGATTGTGCCACTTCCTCATGTGAGACACTCAATGATGCTCTATTACCTTTGAGGTAAAACCCTGACTTGTTAGCCTGCCGTGCAAGACTGTTCATGGCCTATACCTGCCTGCCCATCCTGCTTCAGCTCTTTCTGTCCCACATGTCCCTGCATGCAACCAGGCCAACTATTCCATGTTGTGTTCTGTCTCCTCTCTCTGTAACCTTTTCCAATCCCAAAGCCCAAAGCCTTTGGGCTCCCCCCGTGTCCCACGCTTATGTCTAACGGCACTTCTCACTCCATTCGTCTCCTCCACTTGACTGTGAGGTTTTGGGGATGGCGACTGTGACTAGCACAGTGTCTAGATCATAAGAGGTGCTTAATAAATGTTTGTTGAATGAAAGAGGGAGGGAAAAACCCAAATGACTCTTAGGCTGTATGGAGTGGTTGTATTTCAACAGCTTGATCTTCCCAGTGCCCCTGAAGTAATCACACAGCAGAACGACTGTCTGTTTATGTCCAGTCCTCATGGTGGGAGCAAGTAAATATCTCCAGGTCTCTTGCTGCTAAGGAAAGAAGCCCATGACTGCTCATACTTCTTCTCCTCAAAGGAGCATTTGTTCTAGCACTGGAGACCTCCTGGGCTACTATGGCTCAGTGATTATCATCAAGTGTAGTTCCATAAGATAGAGCCTTGAATGACCCAGCCAGGAATGACTCAGAAGCTCAACACCTTTTCTTTCTGGCCCCAGAATACGGTGCAGACAGCTAAGCCAGCAGGGATCGGCCAAGATAGTAGGTGACTCAAGACAAAGAAGCAGGGAGGACTTGCTGGGAATTGGATTGGGATATAGAGGTTTTCAGAGAGCCTCAAAACTGTCTTTAGTTCTAGTTTCTTTCTCTCAGCCAACTCCAGAAATACTTTCTGTGTCCCTATTTCCACATTCCCTCCACTCCTATCCCAGGCCCAATGCCTGGTCAGCTAATTCTCCTGGGGGACCTTGGGCCCAGATCTCTCCTTTCCTAATTAATTTCCAAGAGCACACCTTAATCAGAAAACCAACTCTAGAGACTGTCATACAGAGTGAGGTAAGTCAGAAAGAGAAAAACACATATCGTATATTAACGCATATATGTGGAACTAGAAAAATGGTACAGATGAACTGGTTTGCAGGGCAGAAATAGAGACACCGATGTAGAGAACAAACGTATGGACACCAAGGGGGGAAAGCGGCGGGGCGGGGGTGGTGGGATGAATTGGAAGATTGGGATTGACATGTATACACTAATATGTGTAAAATAGATAACTAATAAGAACCTTCTGTATAAAAAATAAATAAAATACAAAAAAAAAAAAAAAAAAAAGAAAACCAACTCACAAGATCACCCTTGGTTCCAGTCCCGCTCTGGTCAATACCACCAGCCTGTGAAGTTTCTCTAGGGGAAAGAGGAGTGTATTCAAATGTGAATAAACTCATAGCTGACCTCTATCCTGTCAGGTCACTCACAAAAGCCACATCCAAAAATCCTTGGACTTTATAACCTGCAGATTATGGGCTATGCTAGCCTCTTAGCATGATCATCTGCCACATTTATAAAAATAAATAGAGATCATTTAGAATAGGTTCTTCTTTAAATCTTATATCTAATTTTAGAATTTCTATTTTTCCTTCCACTGACATGCCCTGTTCCTCTCCTGAGCTTGCTTTTCTCTCTCTCTCTCTCTCTGTCTCCTTCTCTCTCTCTCTCTCTCTCTATCTCTCTCTCTCTCTCTCTCACACACACACACACACACACACACACAATCTTGATTGTTTCCCACTGTCATATCTTTGTTTATGCTGATCCACCTGCTTAGTATTTACCTAAATCCAATTTCTCCTTCAAACCCAACCTAAGCCATTCTTCTTCCATACTCTTATAGTACAGTATTTTCCTCCCCCAAGCCCATTCTTAGCACTCACCACACCATTTTGAAGTGGGCTGTTAATACGTCTCTCTCCAGTCTAGTTTCTAAGTTCCTTAGAGAAAGTCTCCACCTTATCTGAATCTCTCTCAGGATCTGGTTCATAGTAGACTTCAAAGCTTCCGTGGAGCTTTCCTCGACCATGGCAGGCCATGCCGATTCCTCCCTCCTTCCACCTCCCATTGCACACGCTGCTCAGGACTGTGCAGTTTGATGCCTAAGCTGTTCTTGAGTTGGCTCATGATCTGTCAGTTCCGTGCCTGCAGTCAGGTCCTCAAAGCTGGAGATCACGTCATATATTCCTTCTGTTGCCCACACAGCGCCTACAAGTGCTGGTTGGAGAGTGGCACACAAAGTAATTATGAATTATTTGCTCTCTCAGAAAGGAAGGGCTAATCACAAACTGATCATGAACCACAGCAAAACAAAGGGATTTAAAGAATTATGTGCCCTCTGATTTTCTCAGGAGTGGTATTGTCCTGGTCAAACATGATGGGTTTCAGTTTTCGCAACTAAATCCCATTTACTGAGGATATTTTATGAGCCAGGCATTTTATTGAACACGTTATATATGTTAAATCATTAGATTTTCATGAAGGCACTGCAGGTCAGATCAGATAACTTTGTCCCCACTTTACACTTGAGGAACTTGAAGTTTGGTAGGGTTTGATGACTTGCCCAATGTCACTCAGTTAGACAGAAAAGATCCAAGAGTTCTGTGAAACTCTACAGCCTGTACTCGCTCTGTGCATTACAGAGTTTAGCCTGGCTGAACACTCTCTGAGCCTTCTTTCCTACTGTTCCCCAGACACGGCAAAGATCCCACCATGTGTGTCTCTGGTTCAGAGAACCCGAAGGAGGCCAAGGTTACTGAATTTCTGTTGGTGAACCTGGACGTCCAGTTCTCCTTGGGGCTATGGAAAGCCTAGAGGCTCCTAAAGTAATCTAGTTTACCCAGAATCCAAGAGGTTGTTAGTGACCTAGGGCCAGTAAGGAGGCTCCCAAGGGTCAGTGCTAATTGGGGCAGATGCCCCAGGGGTACATAGCCCAGACTGTTCCCAAGGAGTTCAGCTGGAACCAGATTGCCTCAGGAATGTGAGTGAGGCAAACAACTGCTTGATTGTTTGAGCCCCTACACTTGGTACCGGCTGCTGCTTCCCAGCTAAATGTAGGCCAACAGGATTTCTGAAAACTGTTTGCAAAGCTGAATGCAACACTTCCTTCATTTGCATTTAAAAAATAAACTCAGCCTTGAAATGGGCACTAGCCAAGCCCTTCCTGAAAACTGAGAGAGAGTGTAATGGAATAGACCTCAGCTCCCCAAAAGCTCCTCTCCCCAATTCACGTACAAGCAAAGGTGGGTTTGTTTTGTAAGCCTCTCCTTCCATTTAAACTCTAGCTTGAGGCCTTGAACAATGAGCTGCTGCCTTTCTTCTTCTGAGGTGAAATTGCCTCTATCGAGGGACTTGCAGGTAGTACCAGAACTTCTCTCTAGCATTACTGTTTTAGACCCTTCATCTTGAATGGCTTACATTTTAAGCACATGCTCATAATCATCCCCAATCCATAATGTCAATCACTCATAAATTAAGCTTAGGACAACACCTTGCTTCCCCTCTTGTGATCTCATTGAAAAGGCTCAGTATCATTCAGAAATGGCTACCACTTTCTCCTGGCTGGCCCATCTGCTACTGCCCTCTCATTCCCGAGCCCTTATACCACATGGTCAAATGAGAGTTTTGCGTGACATTTACTGGCTTTGGAGAAAGTGGTTGCTTCTCTATTACTAGTCTTCTGTATCTCTTGAATTAGCTCTCGTCTAAAAAATGATAATAATGTGCAAATAATAAAATATAAACTTGGCAAATTTAATCTCATCATAATATTCCCACTTTTCCAAAATCAAAACTCATTATGAAAGTACCAGGACATAGCATTCTGGGTCTCATTGATTTTATTTCAGGGAAAAATATGTCTGCATACAGCGTGAGTTAATACATATGAATTAAGGTTTCTAGATGAGTTTTGAGGATGTCCTCCATCTCTTTTTCTCCTTCTGGACTTTATTCACCTAGTTGTTTCCTTAGACATCAAAGATGTCACCACTGCCTTGATTGTTCTCTGTGGGCAGATGTGGATGAAATGGACAATACGTAATCAACATGTGGCCAGTGTATTTATAAACAAAATGATAGGGACAATTTCTGGAAATATGGTTTTTTTCCTCCAAACCTAAAACATTTTCTTTCCTTTTTAAACTTACATTTATCATCCTGTAAGAATGGAGTTTTTAAGGAAGCAATAGGTAGAATCATCTCTTAGATATTCTTGCCTTAGGTGACTAAACAAAATTATTATATTTCACTGATTTGAACACAGTTTTGGGTTGTGTTTGCCTGTTTGCTTGGTGATGTTATTTATAAAAACTATGACTGTTGGAATAACTGTGGTGGGGAGGGTTGAAGACCTATCTGGAGAAGTTTGATTTGTTTTCTCTGTCTGTAATCAAATTACTTATAAAAGATACGCCATGTTGCATAATGTTTGCAATTTTTTTTTTGTCAGAAACATGTATATATGTTTTGTGGTTGAATTCACCGAGGCTTCATTTTAAATCATGTAGGTCTCTGAGCCATTTCCACCAAAATGTGGTAAAGTGCAGAAGTTGGCAATTCAATTTTATTCAGCCTTTCAAGAAGGAAGGCCCAGATAAGCTTTGCTTGTTCACGTCAGTGATAATATTCATCAGTGAGGCCTAAATCTAATTCTGTAGGCTTGCTACTGCTTTGTTGTACTGTCATTTCTGAACCTCAATCTTCTCTCTCTCTCACTCTCTCTCTCTCTCTCTCTCTCTCTCTCTCTCTCTCTCTTTTTTGATCACAGCAAAAAGTTTCTTAAGAGCTTAACTTACAGCCAAGTGCCGGCTCCCCTATTTAATTTGTCCTGCTTCCCCACAGCACTTATACTTTATGTTCAGGCAGAGGTGAGGTCAGTTCTCAGGGCCTGGCTCTCTGGACACCCTCAATGATGACCTCATTAGAGTCACAGATGTTTGCTGCACTTTGGGAGATCTGGAAAAAACAGAGCAGTAAACTAGGCCAGCTTGCAGTAAGGCTGTTACCCACAATTCAAGATAAAATGCTGGATAGTTCCCACTAGGTTCTGGTCGGCTAGGAAACGGCAACTTATTAATCTTGTGTCAGAGAGCCAGCTGCAGCCGTGGCAGTTACCATATTTCACCACCAACTCCATGTCTGGACAGCCATTGTCTTTTTTTATGAAAAAACTCTACAAATCAGCTGCGTTCTCTCTCTCCCTCTCCCTCTCGGTTCCCCCTTTAACTTAGCAAAGCCCCTGCTCGCCCTCCTTGGAGAAATGGCAGTCCAGCCCCTATAGAGTTTGGGTGCGTCGTCCATCCTGTGGTTGGTTTACTAATTCAGAGAGACTGCTTACTTTCCAACTTTAATGATATTCCCTCAGCATATCACTTTGGTTGCCTGGCGACCGGATTTGAGCTAGGCCTCTCATTTGATTCCCACACATCAGACCCTGAAAAGCACTTTTTTTTCTGTCCCTCAGCTTTTGATTCTTTCTGCTCTGAAACCCTTCCCCCTGCGGTGTCGGTATGGGTGGGCAGAGCAGGGTAGAGGAGGGCAAGGGTGAAGCGCGGCCTGTGGCGCACTGGTCACACATCAAGGCCTCCAAACAAAGCCTCCAGGAACCCTTCCTGACAAACACAAATTCCCCTCAGAAAAAGCAAATTTGGCTTTCCCTTCATAGTGTGGGTGTCATTTTAAGACTTTCCTTGGATACTTTATTAAATCTGATGCTTTTCATTGTTTTTCATGCCGTTTCTCACCAAAGACTTCCTCTTACCAACAAGTTGCTACAGGAGTGAGCAAACAGATTCAGTGAAGAACTGGAATCACCTAATAAAAGCGAGCCTGTCACCCACGTCCTTATAGGTTTTAATATTACAATGTATATCTCAGCATAGGAATTGTCTATCTTAATTTTGCTATAATGCACCCCTTTTCCCACAGTGAAGAACGCTTTGTGCTGAAATCTGCATGCTAAAATCCAAAGTGCTACTGCAAAAGAAAATGGAAGATTTGCCTCTTGGGGTCTTTTTAAAGAAAAATAGAGATCCTTACATCCATTGTTTGAAAAGGCTCAAGTGAGAAAAATTGCAATGAGCATATATATATGTGTGCGTTTTGTGGTTGAGGCAACTAAAAAAAAGAAGAAAAAGAAGAAGGTAAAAGAAAAATTCGTATGAAGTGCATTTGAATTTTTCCGTAGTACTATTTCAATCATTTAAATGAAATTTTACGTGCTGTGATCAGGTTCTCAAAACAGCACAGTAACAAAAAACAGTTGGAACACCTAATGAGCCAGTTAGTTTTACTGACTAGAGTTAGTGCATACATAGATACATGAAGATTTCAAATCTATATGTACATGGTTTATACATGTATTTAAATACCTGTCTATACAGTTAGACATGTATTTGTAGATGGCTCTTGAAATATTAAGATCTCCATACGCACGTCTTTTTTGATGATCAGTCTATTGTAAAATGTAGTTCAGATATTCTTGTTAGAGTTTATTTTCTCACAGATCCCTGAAAGATTTGCTCATGTAACTCCCATTCTCGTGTGCAAATCCCCTGTGTATTGATGGGAGAATGGACCTCTAATTCCACACTAGAGCTGAAAGTAGGATTCTTAACCTTTCCTCTCTTGTTGTTGAACTTATATAAAGGCTAACAAAAGTTCTTTACCCTTTTTTCAGCAATGATTAAAAATGTATACAAAGTTACTGCTTTTCCACTAACACTTTTTTGGATTCCTCCCCATATACTCATCCTCCATGGTCTAAACTTACAAGGACTGCTACCTGCTATATGATTACTTACTTAGCTCCTAAGTGATTGAGCGGGACAGTTTCATACTGTACATCCCAGCATGCCAAAAAGGAATGTTTTCAGATTAGGGTTTAAGCTTCATTTCTCTTTTGTCTAAAGTTGTAATTAATACATTATTTGCATTTTAACTGTGCAGATGGGCAAAGCAGATATCTATTTATAAATTCTATTGATTCAGTTATTGTAATATTTGGTAATTTTATACTTCATGTATGCCAAGAACATTCTGGCTTTTGAAAACTGCATGATATATATATATATATACATATTAAACCCAGTAGATACTGAATGAGTGTTCTATAAAATATTTCTATGTTAAGAGCTACTAATAAAACAAGATAAGCAGGCTCCCTTCAATCTTATTTTTTCCTTCTGAATTGAATGATTGGTAGATCAGACCAAGAAGATAAAACTCAATACAAAAATATATTCCATATAAAAATTCAGTATAACTACACTAATGCCAGCATCTCATATTTGGGCTGTGATTAAGGAGGCAGAGGGTCAAGTGGAAAAGAAAATCTGATTGTTTGCAGGGAACTGGTGGGGGGAGGAGAGGCAGTGAGGATGGCATTTGGATACTGAAGACAGAGTAAATGGAATGACTTGAATAACTGTGAAGAATATCTCAAATATCCTTACCAAAAAAAAAATGTTTGCAACTCCCAATAAAGAGTTGACCTGAGTTTCTGTGACTTTTCATTAATATTCAAATGTTAAAAATGAATATGAAAATCAATGTTGTAGTATTTCTCTAATTTAATGCAAAGTACAATTATTATTCTATTTGCTCTTTCCTCTACTTCCTCACTCTAACTGAACCTAAGCTAGAAATTTAAAAAAAAAAAAAAAAAGGAACACTTTAAGAAAGGATTTCCTTAAAATATTTTCAATCTTGCAAATATCAAGTTTCTAAAAATCCTGTGATGGAAACCTGATCATTTCTAGCTCCTTTTCAGAGTGTAGACCACTGGATAGGCACGCACTTTTGGATGCTTGCCTAAATTGTTTTGTCTGCAATTCCCACCACTAATGGCAACTCACCTAGGCTGCAGAGCTGTCCTCTGATTCTAAAGACCCTTGTACGTTTTAAAGGAACAGAGAACATGAGTAGGGAATGGGTGATGTTTCACTCTTTTTCTCTGTAGAGGACAAAACAGAATCAAATTTGAGTTTGGAAAAAAAAAAGTCTTATTGGTCTTGTTAATAAATGTATGGCCATCAGAAACTTAGAATTATTTTGTAGTTAGTTATTTTCATGGTGACAGGGTGTGCATTTAGGTAAGATAAAAGAGCAGGGAAAAAAAAAATCTTTAATCCATGACTGTTGACCCAAATGAGTACTTCATTTGTTAAGAACTATTTAAGATTTATATTATTAGTATCATCATCGATGTATATGCAAAGCATAGTTGTATGAAAAATAGTAAATATGTCACCTTCCCAAGTGGCACCTTGCTCTTGTTTACGTGCTACTCTTATAAATGATGCCTATAAATAATGAGCTGCACATAATAAAGAAAGGAACAGGAAAATGGGGAAATCTGGGGTTGTGTCCTTATCCTTGTCATAACACCTGAGCCTCAGTTTCCTTAGCTGTAAAGCCAGAGAACTGTGCCACATAGTTTTCTAATAGTCTTCAAATAGCCCTTACTATATGTTCTATGGTCTCTATGAGGAAGGGCCTCAATGACAATTCCTATTTCTATATCATGGAGAGGAAAAGAAGGTGTGCACGTGTGTGAAAGTGCTTAAGAACCACATGACTACAGCAGCCTTTCTAACATGATACCACTCAACAGGGTCCATATGGTGAATATCTGCATTATCACAGTTTTAAAAAACAAAAGCTCATGAAGGAGGGGGGATAGAAAAAAGAACCCACCACCCAATGTAGACCTCCAGGAGAAATCGGAAACCCCTCAATTTACTTCTCTTTGTGCATCTGAGAGCTTTTAAAAGTCAAAACAGGCTTCTTTTTGAACATTTCTAGCAGATCTCACTGTTCTTGTTGTTGCATGCACCGAGTTTAAATTCTCAGCACAGATGAACACAGCCCAGCGGAAGTTCTAATCCTCAAAAAGTAGACAAATAACAGGGAAACTCCAACGGCCCCTTAATACAGCTGAGCTCTCAGGCCTCCCCAGGATGTGGGATTCTGAGTGGTGCCGGAGTTGGGGTTGCTATTTTGTTTGTCCCCATGAGCCCCACCTCAGCATGCCGATGCACTGATGTAAGAATTCCAAATGAGCTTGCTCAGAAGGGCCCAGATTAGCCGGGTTGCTAGGATCTCACCATTCCAACCCCCTTTTCCACTTCAGTGGACTGAGCTTTTTGACACTATGAAAAGCGCCATTTAAAATTAATTAAAGCTTCTTATTTGGTACCAAATCTCATCACTGCCGACCACATTTAATATGTTTTATGTGTGGCTCTAAGTCCCTGTCACATCATGTGTTGTATGATCCTGCGATGAAGCAGCTGCAAGTTAGAAAACACAGAAGCAACCTGAATTTAGCTCTTTGGTATTTTATCTGGTGTGTTAAACTGCAAAGCTAGTCTTCTAGTCTCTTGGGTGATGCAATTTCGCTAAATGATAGAATGGTGTCCTGTGTGGAGTTGGAGGCAGGAGATGAGTTCTAGTCCTGCTTGGTTACTAATTTGTTATTAGGAGGATGGGCACAACAGTTAGTTTTTAAAACTTCAGTTTCTTCATCAGTAGAAGAAAGGGGCTGGACTGGAGTCTCAGTGTGTTTAGTTTGAAGGTTTTATGGTTCTGAATGTAGGAGGCAGGGCTGTACTGAAGGTTAGACTCCCAAGTTTTGGGTCAAAGCCATCTGGGTTTAAATCTCAGCTTAACAACTTAGTGTGGGAACTTCCCTGGTGACACAGTGGTTAAGAATCCTCCTGCCAATGCAGGGGACATGGGTTTGAGCCCTGGTCCGGGAAGATCCCACATGCCGTGGAGCAACTAAGCCCATGCGCCACAACTACTGAGCCTGCACTTTAGAGCCCGTGAGCCACAACTACTGAGCCTGCATGCTGCTACTACTGAGGCTGCATGCCTCAACTACTGAAGGTCCCGCGCCTAAAGTCTGTGCTCTGTGACAAGAGAAGACAACGCAACAAGAAGCCCGTGCACCTCAACGAAGAGTAGCCCCTGCTCGCTGCAACTAGAGAAAGCCCGCATGCAGCAACGAAGATCCAATGCAGCCAAAAATAAATATAAATAAAATAAATTTATAAAACAAAAACAAAAAAAAAACTTAGTGTGCAACACTGAGCAAGTGACCTGATGGCTCTCCTGAACTCTCAGTTTCATCATCTGTCAAACGGGGTCAATTGTACCTCCCTCATAGGGATTGTTGTGAAGATTAAACAAGGTAGTGCATGTAAGCACTTAAGCAGTACCTCGTGCGTATTAAGTCCTCAATAAATGTGCACTAGTATCATTATAAGAACTGTATAAGGAATTATTTGTTGCCATTCCATTTGGATTCAATATCATTGGTAATCAAAGTCGTGTGAATTTTCAACTACCAAACATCTGCTATAAACAATGTCTTCAAATTCAAGATATGAGCCACAAATTATTTTCCAGACTGTTAGCTTCAAATGACTTATTGATAACTTTCTCCAAAAGTCAGAGGCCAACTCGTCCATCTCGTTGTGTTTTTCCGGAAAATAACACGTATCAATTAGATTAAATAACAATAGTAAAAATCATAAGGGCTTTAAGGCACGGGAAAGTCTTGTGGGCAGACAAAAAAGAAGTAAAACCTTTTTTAAAAACTGTAACAAAAATAATACAAGTAATTTACTTGACTGAACTCAGTCTGAGTTTTATCTGCTTCCAGGAGTCTTGATTTTTTTATGGTATCATTTTTAATACATTTGTTTGCATTGCTAAATTATATTACGTACTTGTTTGGACTGTGGCAATCTCTTCTCGATCTTTCGTGCACTATGGTTTAACAGAAGGGAAAAAATAAAATCTGAGAAGAAGAGAGTAATGATAATCCTGAGTTGCATACCAGAAGATGTGTGTATGTGGGAGACAAAAGTTTTTCTTTATGTATTGCTGAATCCAATGAGAAATACATACTTGTATAGAACGAATATTAATGTATAAGTAATCCAGTACTTGAATGTTTCTTGAAGATTTAGCAAAACATGTCACATTGGTTACCCATGAAAACAAATTCTTGACATTTCAACAAATAGGGTGCTTCTTCAAACACCATTGTGTCTTTTTATTTTTATATTTTTATCTGGCTCACACTCTGAAATAGTTTTAGAGAAGTGTCAAAATAAAAACTACACAGTGGGAGAAAAATAGACTGATGTGCACAATAAGTGGTGAGGAACCTTCCATTTACCTGATACAGCAGCAGAAAAAACAGGCAGCCACTCTGTTAATACTTTGAGTAAGGTCAGGAATCAGCCCATATTTTAAACAAGTGACTAATTCAGACTGGAAAATTCTTTGGTTACAGGAGTTTGTGGAACTTTCCCGAATGGAAAGGCTCTGCAAAGCTTTTCCATTCTTAGGTAAAGCTTTCATTATTAGGTATCCTTTGGGAAGTTTATAGATTTGTGTATTGTCTTATTTCTAAAACATTTGTCAAGTTACTACCTCTGGGTCTCAGTTTCTTCATCCATAAAATGGGAAGCATAATAATATCTATTTCATGAGGTTGTTGTGATGTGTAATTCATGTAACATATTTGCAGTATCTGCTATATGTGCAGTGCCTGCCATGTGTGTGGGTCTTCACTAAATGCTATTTGCCATCCCTGGTATTATAGCAGGGCATGAAAAAGGGTTTAGATATTATTGTGCATTACCACAAGGCTGATCACTTCTGAGCCATCTCCACCAACATTATGTGTAGTTTGGCTTAATAGGAAATCAAACCCAAACGCTGAGAAACATATGATTATCTCAAAAAGCACCAGAATGCTTTTCTCAGTGTAGGAGTGCTACAAATACAAGGGGTTTTCTAGGAGGAGCAAATAAAACTATTTCCTCACATAGAACCAGCCTTAACATTTAATAGCCAGCATACAGCTACTTTCAAAAGAAAGCCCTACTGTTCTGGACCTTTTGTTTCCTGGGTATGACAGAGAATCTCTGTGTATGACTGAGATCAACAGCTAGATATCCAGGAGCTGGCAGATCAAATACTATTTCCCTCTAATGTTGCTATTTGCAACTTAGCAAAATACTAGTATGTTTGTGTGACCCTCTATCTAGGTAAAACAGTTAATTAATAAAAGAATCAAACAGAAGTGAGGAGGGAAAAGTTATACAGTTATTAGTTATACTTAAAAAGAGATCAATATGAAAATGTTTATTCCCTCGGCAGATAATAAGAGAATATGCCTTCAATTTAAATTTTATTCTTGTGTTTATCTGTGTTTTTCCCCCAACTTTTACCATAAAAATATTTTATTAAGTTCAACTCGACTACTAAATGTTTTCAGTTACAAAAAGATATGTTGTGTTTCTTACTGTATTGCTCTAACAATACAATTTATTTGGTAGCAGTGGGGTCAACCGTGGACATGAAAAATTTGAAAAAAAAATTAAAGTATGTCTCCAAACAGATCATTTTATTGCTAAATGTACCTTTAACTAAAATAATTACAAATGACTGTGCTTCTAAATGTGTATGTATTTGCAGAAGTCTTGACATATCACCCATCTAGTATTGCATCATGCAAAAAATGACATAAATACTAACTGATTTTTTCTCCCATTTGGCGGTTAAAAAATTGTTTTAAACCAGAAAGGAATAATCAAATTACTTGAGCTCTGATAATCAAGCAAACTATGAATAAACTTTTCTGTTTTCATCCTGAGAATCTGTAATAACATAAAGAAGATAATTAATGACTATAGATCAATCCTTTGACCTATAACTATAGAAAGAAGCTGGTTTTGTTCCTCATAAGTGTGATAAGAACAAAGTGAACTCACTAATACCTGCTCAAGGTTGGTAAAAAGTGATCTTTCAAATAATCTCAATCCAGAGTCAAGGTGTCACTAACAAAGGGACAAACCATATAACCTGCACTGAGTAGAATACAAATGAGTAGAGATTTCATAAGTCAAAATACAGCAAAGCAGTCCATTTGCACATCCCTTTCAAAATTAATGTTTCTACTAGAGGCTACCTGAATCAAAGTGATAAAGCTATTCTGTCACTGTTACACATATTTAAATGGTAATATTAAAATTAAGAATTATCTGTAACAACTATAGCCAAATAACTGCCCATAGAGAGTCCAAGATTAAATGCCAGGTTAGTTTGATATATAATTTGATCAATTTATAATTCCTCAGGTGATGTTTCTGTGTTTGCCACTCACATGACTAATATCCGCCCCCCATCTTTTAAGCCCCATTTTGAACACAGATTTATCTCAAATAAATCTTTAAAGAGAAAAACAACGTAAGAACACATTCTCCTATCCTGTTGGATTTGAATCAACAAGGGAATAATCCCTTGTTGCAGGGTTGTTTTTTTTTTAATTCTCCCTACTCTTTCCTGCTACCCCAAAGAGTAGAAACTTCTGCTTCCCTTGTTTTCCTAGAAACTCTTTGAAAAACATCAATCCTCCCTGTAGGCTTTAGGAAGTTTGCTGATACTATCAGCTTAGAGGCAGCTACATTCACAGGAAGGCCTAGCACGAAAGGACCACTGTCTCCTTTCTGAAAGCGGGGTGGAGACATCAGACTCTCTGCTTGCCACTGGTGTATGACTGAGATTAAATAACTGGATACTTGGAACTGATAGGTCCATTACTATTTCACACTCAAGTTGCTAAAAAATAATTTTCACCTTGTGCCAATCACCTCTCTTTAAATGCTGGCTCAGATATTAGAATAACTATGGATTAAGGTAACCAATACCTAATTTTGAAATTCAGCAACCTAATTTTGAACATCCTTGGCTCAAAGGGTGGGGTTGCAGTGGCTCAATTTGGCATAAAGAATACCAGTGATTTCACACTTAGAAGTTGTTGAAATACTTTGGATTTGAAAAGAGACTTGTTTCCTGTGAAATTGGGTGAAATGTTCATTAACCATCAAGAAAAAGATGTTTCCAGGTTCTCTTACCATTTGCAAGGAGAAGAAGGGAAGCAGTGTCATTGCAATGATAGTATCAGATATAAAGCAATTTGAGCTTTTCACCTGTACCAGGTGAGGATGAGAGAAGGCAATTCCCTTATTTGGCTGGAAGAATGAAATCCTAGTTTCTACTAGTTAATTAAGCAATTAGTATAAACAGCTGGGATGGACCAAACAGCTCCAGGGGAAAAGTCCTTAGAACCAAGATAAGTAAGGTGTGCTTTCCTTAGCTTCATAAAAGTACTAGAAGAGGACTAAAGGAAAAATCATGTATTCATAATTTTATGTAGTTAGTCCCAAGCAGTACAAATAATAAATGTGTTTTCTGATGAATAAACAATCCAGTATTTTTTAATCCATTAAGATAATGTAATAAAGAGCAAAGAGGAACACATCTATAAAGAAAAACAGAGAATCTTTCTTCTGAAATGAACCATGCTGTAGTGAGTTTAAAGCCCCCTGTGCCCAGGCATCCTCATGACCTAACCCTTCAACCTCTTAGAAACCTAATACATTTCCTATTTTACTGGTACACCCCCCGGAAGGCTCTTTTTTATATGGTATGTAGCATTTCCTTACATTACTATACCAACAGAAAGTCACTATATTATAAAGGACATAGAATGAGTTGTGTCTCCTCTTTTGGTATAAATGGAACTTGATATCAAAATTAAAACACAAAAGGGAGCTGAATTTTTACAAGTCAGGTAAATGTCAAGTGAATGTTAGGGAAAACATTTTGCAAAATGGAAAGTGTGATAGCAATTAAGGGATTATTGCAACTCATTGTTTCCTTTAAGTGTTTATTTTCACTAGGAAATAAAATGGGGCCTTCAAGAAGAAACTCTTATTTTATACTTATTTGTAGTTTATGTTTTATTTTAGAAATGGGAAAATATAAGAACTAAATACTTAAATAAAAATAATTTTTAAAAAACCTTTCATCCATGTCATTTGGATTCTAAATTCTTTGCAGGGATTCTAAATTATACGGCAGACCTAATTTTCTTTGAGTGACCTCTGCTAGACATCTAAGTCACAATAAATGGTTTTGAGTATCAATTTCTTAAATGCACTTGATTTGCTAAGAAAGAAATCACTAATCCAAATATTAACCAACTTACCATCATATATGGGGGGTAAGCAATCAGCTACTTTTTTCAAAATCACCTTTTCAAACCTCCCTTCTCCCCCATAATCCAGTCCTCAGTATAAGGGGAAAAAAATGAAGGGGCTCTACTTAAGTTAATTCTGTTTAATTCCACATATTTTATCAAAATGTTTAATTTAGAGGTAATAATTTAGTTTAAAGAGAGCTGTTGAGACAAACTAGATGTGTTAAAGAAGTTGATACCAAAAATGTTGAGTGTCAGTGAAACATAGCTGAAAGCCAATAGGATTGGCCATCTAATGGCGATTAAGTATGCTATAAATTTAAATCTTTGAAATACTTGTTGAGATTTATTCAGGCAGACAAACAGAGATAACAAAAGTCTTTTGTGTGTTTGTCAGTCATTTCCACTCCGCTGTTGTTGTAGTGTCAAATAATGTCAGTTATTTAAGGGCAATTACTGTAATTTTAAATTCTCAACAAATTAAACTATAAAGACTGGAAGTCCAAGAAGGACCCTACTCATTTTTCTACATTTCCCATCTTCCATTTTTAAAGGTAAGTTTTAATTCCTTGAATGTTTAGAGAGGAAAACATTTTTTGTGTGTTTTGGTGGTTTTTTTAAACTACCCATGTTTGGACATTTCTTTTTCATTGAGCTATGTTTTATAAAATTTTCCCAATGGTGCTATGCTTTTTTAAATGAGTAAGTTAAATGATTTTTAATTAGACTTCATTTTTTAAAGTACTGAGTAGCTATATTTTTAATCCTCTTTTATATTTTGTATATACAATTTAATGAAGTTAGGTTAGGGTCTAGAAAAAGAATTGTTCAGGGAAGCAAAATAGATCTTGAGATGTGTGAGAAAAATATGCATTTAAATTGTGTTGGTAATAGAATGTTCTACCAATAAAAATCCTGAAAAAGAAATGTAAGCATAATTAATTTGAATGGGATCATTAAAGTAGTTTCAAAAAATAAAGTGAAGCAGGAAAATAATTACCTCCCATCATCTTTAAGCTATGTTGACAAAGTTTAAATGTTATATAATTTAAGAGGAAGGATTCAATACATTTTATATTTCATGAGATCTTTTTTAAGATTTAGAGCAGCATCTAGGATTTCTTTGCAGTAATAAAGACAATGATCCATTATGTTCTTCTATTACTAATTATTCTGTAAAGATTGTCTGTTCCAAAAGATAATTAGAAAGGGTGAAATTTAATTCCATTAAACAGAACTCAGCTGGGACATAATGAAATTTTGCTGTGAAGTTGAAGACTTTGAAGCCAAATAAAAAGCTTTTACATAGATAGAGCAAATGAGATTGTAAAACTCACACCTCATTCATGCAGGGCATATTTAAGACATACTAGGATAGGATTATGTTTACTCATGATGAGTTTTAAGTGTTAAGTTAGCACAAACATTTATAAAGGATGTTTCTTCTCTTTTCTTTGAATGAGAGTTTTAGTGATGGACAGAGGTCCTTTTAGATTCTAGGTTTGTTCATTCACTTATTAAACAATAATGTTTTGCGTATCTGCTCTGCACCTGCCTCTAGACAAGATACTAAGGGCACCAAGATTAATAGGGGGGTAGTGGCTGCTCTGAAGGAGACCACTGTCTCATTCTTCTATAATGATCAACCGAGTCCATTTCATTTAGCAATAATATTTAAAGTGTCCACCAAGACTTGAGCTTATCAGAGTTTTATTAAGCTCTTGCTTTGTATGTCTGAAAAGTTGGCACAGATGGAAAGGACTCAGTCCTTGCTCTCGAAGAGCTTATCATCCAACAGAGGTAGACATATGTACTTTTACCCACAACAAAATGTTAGTAGAGTTATAAAAATCTTCAATTCCCTACCCGAACTCTTGTCTATTACCCTTTACTCAACTTTGCACCATGCTCACCACACTATTCTTAGCTCTTTAACATGTCTTCCCCTCTAGAGTGAGCAACTGAGCAAGTACTGTGTTGATTGTGTTCACTTCTGTGTTCATACCACATACATGTGTAGCACGTAGTAGGTGTCAGTGAGTGAATAGGAGATAAAAATGACCACCAGCTGTTGGTGACAACTAGCTCTCACGGCAAAGACAACGACCCACAGAGCTCCAAAGGATTTAATTTCACAAAAAGCACATAGTTGTTAAAAGCAGAAATGGGATTTGAAATCAGATCTAGATGGCTCCAAACACCTGTCCTTTCCAAATACTGGAAAAGTTGTACCGCTGAAAGGGGCTCTAGGTAATAGAAAAGGTGAGACCAGTTGTTGTTTTGTTTTGTGCTGTTTTTTGGAATAATAGAACACTTCCTTTAGTTCTATGTAGAGCAGAGTGGAGGAGGTGCCCCCAACAGGGGTGATCTTTACAGAAGTAAGAAGATGGACCTAAGAGAAGTGGGCCTTTATACAGATAATACAGACACATGATATAAAAGAAAAATGAAATTACTGTTACCTCATTGCTCACTAAACCTAGCAGAGAAGAAAGGGGGAATCCCTAGTCCAAAAGAGAGTAAGAGATTACAGGTCCTAACAAGGTCAAAATCACTAACACTAGAGGAAGCCAGTTTCTGAAGATTCAGAAGATCTTTGGAATGGCTTGTACTCAATGAAGAGCAGGTGTGTGAATAAGTAAATGCTCCTCTCAAAAATATGCTTTTAATGGTCAATATGCTTTTAATGGTCAATTTGGTCAGACTTCACAGTGTTTGAAGTCTGTAGGCCTTAAATATAAAGACTGACAATATTGTAACAGTTTAAATTTTGGCTCAGGGTTACTTGTACTTAAAGAGCTCAGGCCTGAATTATCGAGAATTCTGGCTATTCTCAATAATGTCTCAGTACCACATTCATTTGGCCCCCCAAATAAAGAGAGCCCAGTGCTATGTAGCTGGGATCCATATAAAAACCAATTCTATTGTGTCGCACCTGCTCAAGCTGGTGGAATTGTTCTCTCTCTTCTTCTCTTCTCTTCTCTTCCCTTCCCTTCACTACCCTTTCCCTTCCTTCCCTTCCCTTCCCTTCTCTCTCTCTCCCCCTCACTCTATATCCATCTCTATCTCTGCTTCTCTACCTCTCTATCTTTCTATCTCTATCTCTATATCTCTATCTCATCCTTTGTGTGCCCACAGATGAAAAAGCTTACAGCCCTGTATGGTAGGTATATAATAGCCCTCAAAGTAGTCCACAACCTAATCCCCCAAACTGTGACTATGTTATATTACATGGTAAAAGAGAATTAAGGTTGCAGATATAATTAAAGTTGCTACTCAGATGACCTTGAGATGGAAAGATTATCCTGGATTATCCACATGGGGCCAGTGTGTAATCATAAGTGTCCTTATGGGTGGAAGAGAGAGGTAGGAGAGAGAGAACCAGATTGACTGAAATATGAGAAGTTCTTGACCTAACACTGCTGACTTTGAAGATGGAGAAAGAAGGCCATGAGCCAAGGAATGTGGGTGATCTCTAGAAGCTGGAAAAGGTAAGGAAACAGATTCTCCCCTAGAACATACAGGAAAAATATAGCCTTGCCAACACCTTGATTTTCACCCAATGAAACCCATTTCCAACTTCTGACTTCTAGAAAGAAAAATTTTTGTTGTTTTAAGCCACCAAATTTGTAGTAACTTGTTATAGCAGCTGTAGGAAACGAATACAGCCTGGGAGCAATTGACAGCTTTCTTGTCACTAGAGCCAAGCTAACAGCACAGAAAGCAGAGCAGAGATAAAGAAATTAGGCCCTTGGTGACATTGTTTAGCCACAGACACCCACCGTATCTCTGGGGGAGAAGGAACAAATGTTCCTTACAGAAGGATTCCAAATAATAAATGAAGAAGCAGTGAGGGAAATAGAAACTCACCTTTAGAACACCAGAGTAACAATTGCTCCAAACAAGATCCAGTGATGAATGCTAAAATTAGTTGATGAAACTTTAAACAAGAAATGTGATATTTGCATAGTTTTAAAGTATCTCTACCTCCAACTATTTATTAAGTAATGTGATAGTTTTAACATATGTCCACAAATCCTCTGATACTATTTTCTCTAGGAGGTGAAGATTGGCCTACCTCCCCTTGGAGTGTGGGCTGGGCTTAGTGAATCCTTTTTCCAACTGAGTATGGAAAGAGAAAAGTGATAACTTTGAGTGGAAAAATCCAAACTGATCGACATTCTACAGAATATCTGACCGGTACTGTTCAGAAGTGTCAGGGTCGTGAAAATCAAAGAAATACAGAGCCTATCACAGACTGTAGGAAACTAAGGAGACTTGACAGCTAAATGTGATGCAGGATCCTAGATTAGGTCCTGGAAGAGAAAAATAACATTAGTGGAGAAACTGGTGAAATCTGAATAGTCTGTAGTTTAATTAATATTATTGTACCAAAGTTAATTTCTTCATTTTGGTAATTGTATTGTGATTATATAAGTTAATAGTGGAAGCTGGGTGAAAAGTATGTAAGAACTCTCTGTATTACCTTGGCAACTCTTCTATAAATGTAAAATTATTCAAAAATAAAAAGTTGGGCTTCTCTGGTGGCACAGTGGTTGAGAATCTGCCTGCCAATGCAGGGGACACGGGTTGGAGCCCTGGTCTGGGAAGATCCCACATGCCACGGAGCAACTAGGCTCGTGTGCCACAACTACTGAGCCTGTGCGTCTGGAGCTTGTGCTCCGCAACAAGAGAGGCCGAGACAGTGAGAGGCCCGCACACTGCAATGAAGAGTGGCCCCCGCTCGCCGCAACTAGAGAAAGCCCACACACAGAAATGAAGACACAACACAGCCAAAAATAAATAAATAAATAAATAAATAAATAAATAAATAAATAAATAAATAAATAAATTTTTAAAAAGATTAAAAAAATAAAAAGTTAAAAACAAACAAACAATTCAAAGGCAAAGAACAGAGGAAAACAATATAGCTGGCAGAAAAATGATTGAGAGCCGTACAAGCGGCTTTTACAAACCCATTGAAAAGTGGGCAAAAAAGATAAATATGCAATTTATAGTGAGAAATACAAATAGACATATAAAAATAATCAGCCTTACTAAGAAAGTCATGAAAAATAAAATCATGTCCCTCTTTTTTCAGCCTATCTAATGAGTAAATATTAAGAAAAGATAATAAAGTTATTTCTTTGAGGTTATGAAAAGAATAGATATTCTCATGTACTCTTGTTAAAATATAAATTGATATAACTTTTGTGGATAATTTATCAACACACAAATAAAATTTTAAAAATACACAAATCTTTGAGGCAGAAATTCCACCTTGAGTTATAGGACTGACTACAAATTTTTTTTTTAGTTCTTCTTCATTGTGTGTCTGAATTTTTTTAAGCAATGAACATGTGTTACATTTAAAATTAGGCTTTTACTGGGATGAAGTGAGAGAGTGGCATGGACATATATACACTACCAAATGTGAAATAGATAGCTAGTGGGAAGCAGCCCCATAGCACAGGGAGATCAGCTCGGTGATTTGTGACCACCCAGAGGGGTGGGATAGGGAGGGTGGGAGGGAGACACAAGAGGGAGGAGATATGGGGAGATATATATATATATATATTGCTGATTCAGTTTGTTATAAAGCAGAAACTAACATACCATTGTAAAGCAATTATACTGCAATAAAGATGTTAAAAAAAAAAAATGAGGGGCTTTCCTGGTGGCACAGTGGTTGAGAATCCGCCTGCCAATGCAGGGGACACGGGTTCGAGCCCTGGTCCGGAAAGATCCCATGCGCCGCAGAGCAACTAAGCCCGTGTGCCACAACTACTGAGCCTGCGTGCCTAGAGCCTGTGCTCCGCAACAAGAGAAGCCACCACAATGAGAAGCCCGCGCACCGCAGCGAAGAGTAGCCCCCGCTCGCCGCAATTAGAGAAAGCCCGTGCGAGGCAACGAAGACCCAACACAGCCAAGAATAAACAAATTAAATAAATTTATTTTAAAAAAGAGGAAAAATATTTTAGGATCGTCTAAAGTATTTTGCCTATAAAAATAAAGGAGAGAAAGAGTTATTATAATGCTAAAAAATAAAAATAAAAATAAAATAAAATTAGGCTTTTAAAAGAAAAAAAAAGTCGAGAATATATACCTGTATCATAAATGCTCACTGAATTGAGAATGATACAGTCCTGAGATTCTTACAACTATATTTATTAATGTGTTAAGTAATAAGAATCCCAGAATGAAAAATATATTACTTAATTCCCTAAGAAATACAAGTTGAAGCAAACAATTTTGTATGGCTTAAAACATCTGTCATTAATAGAGGCTATAATGATTTTAACTAGCTATATTAGTCTTTTACTTTTAGTTAAACAGAGGTTCTAGAAATTAAAATGACAAAAAGGAGACTTACATTGCCAGAAAAGTTTGTTAATTAGCATCTAACGAAAATCTTTCATTTTTAAATGCCAAAATATCTGAGCCAAGATTAAGAGATTTTTAGCCATGATTAGATTATTTTCCAGTCATAAAATGTGTCAAATTGTAACTCGTGTTTATTAATATAACTCTCGTTTTTTATAAACTAGAACAAAGTCTATGTAGAATTGGCAAGTAATTTTAAAAACTAAATATAACTATAAATTGTGATTTGGAATTTCATTTGGATCTTATTTATTATAGCCAAATAAACTCATACTTCATTTAAAAATAAATAAATAAATAAATAAATAAAATTAGGTTTTTAGAAGGTATTTACTTAAAAATAATTACAGCAGAATACTATAAAGACAGATGACATTGGAAAAGAAGATTTAATGGCACATAAAGATGCTCATGGTATTTTGTGAAGTGAAAAAAACTAGATTAAAAATGTTACCTATAACATGATCTATTTTTATATAAAATAAATACTAAGCATTTTTTAAGAGACTGGAAGGTTATATACCAAAATGTGAATTGTGGCTATTTTTTGGGTAATAGGTTTACATGTGATTTTCAGATTTTTTTTCTTCTTTATATTTTTTGTAAGAGAACTATATTACTTTTTGTATTAAAGTTCTTCCATAAGTAAATAAAAAGTGGCATAAGAAAATGACAGTCAGTATATTTCAATCGGTCTTAATTATTTATCATCAAAACCATTTATGGATTGTGGGCCTGTATGTGCTGCCCTGCTTTTCTTCAAGTTTACAGCACTTTCAGCCTGTGTGTATTGCAGGCTTTGGTGATCTGTTTTTGAAAAGAGGAACTTTGATCCAGGCTCACAGCTGTGGGAGTGGACTCTGAATTAATGTTGGCTATGGTTAGAAATAAAAATAAATCTTTTGTTGGAAATACCACTATTTTTATTGACAGAAAGATAACCTTAAACAGATAATAAGCAGATTCAAATCAGGCTTAAAGGGTGAGGGAAACTCCTCATTCGTTTTTCAGAAAGAGTTTGAGAACCATTGCCTTATAAAAGAACTCAGCCCTAGGTCTGTGAAAAACATGGCAGATAAATTCATCTGGAGAGAGGAGAACATTTCACAAGAGAGCTGATCGCTAATGCAGGTCTGAGTAACCTGTCTCAGACCATTGGTGGCAGCTCTGACTTTTACCTTGGCCTCAGTATTCTTATAGACATAAGTCACAGAAGCAAGGATTAGTGGAGGGACCTTCTAAGACTGTCTGGCACATAAATGGCTAATTAACTCCTGATTGGATCCTATTAAATCCCCATTTCCTTTTGAATTACATCCAGCCTTTTCCCCTACCCCCTAAAAATTTATAAATACTGTATAAAAGACAAAAATTGTAGCTGAGGGTCTTAATTACATAATCTTACTTCTGCATTAGTGTCTCAAAATAGCATGTTCACTTTTTCTCTTAAACAGTCACTTGGGTTGCTCATGGCAATGATTGGCCAGTCAAAACATGCACAGACCCAGGCCCAAACCCACAGTCCCAAGCAGGAAAAAGATTCCCATGGGGAAAGATGATGTTTACATTGCCTAAGTGATGCTAAAGCAAATCCTGTTCATTTAGGTGGAAAACATGAGTAAAACCCTTGGGACAGATGAATAGCAAAGGTCTGTTTCAGAAGTGAGGACGAAGGCCAAGTATCCCTCTCTACATCAGTGCTGCCGACCCTGAGTTTTCTTCCTCTCTTGCGTCGCCCCTTTTCCTGCCTCCCTGTCAGGAAGGCAGGGCAGACTAAAGCAGAGCAGGAGAGCTTTGAAATCAGTCACAGCTGTGTTTGCAACCTGCCACCGTTAGCCATGTGACCTCAGGCAAGTTAATATGCCCCTTTTTGGTCCTCAGTTTCCTCATCTGTAGGATGAGGCATAGTAATAAATTCCTTAAAAGGCTGTTGTGAAGACTCAGTGTGGATCTATGTAAAATGGCAGGCACCCTTGAAATGATGGTGATTATCATCATGACCTTCACACTCATGGGCTGACTCTTCATCTGAAAATATGGTTCCTGATACCCTGCCCCGAAATATTTAAAGGAACCAATGCAGAGCTGAGGGCAAGAGATCTTCTCTATTGCATAAGCAGAAAGAAAGACCTGAATGTAAATAGTGTCAGCAGACTAACATAACATTCTAATGGTCAAGTATTGTCTGGCTAAAGATATGGAAAGTTCTTACAGTGATAAATTTTTTTTTTTTTTTTGGCGGTACGCGGGCCTCTCACTGTTGTGGCCTCTCCTGTTGCAGGGCACAGGCTCCAGACGCACAGGCTCAGTGGCCATGGCTCACGGGCCCAGCCGCTCCGCGGCATGTGGGATCTTCCCAGACCAGGGCATGAACCCATGTCCCCTGCATCGGCAGGCGGACTCCCAACCACTGCGCTACCAGGGAAGCCCCCAGTGATAAATTTTTAACATAGAAATTTCACTGCCTTAAATCCATTTTGGAAACAGGCAGAGCATAAATAAACAAACAGTCAACTCTTCCCTGGTTGTTTGGGTGATAGCAGGTGGCGATTGAGAAGTCAGGGGTCAATGTGTGTGTGAGAGTTAAAAACAAATGTCTTATGAGGTAAATAACTTGAACAATAAGAATGGAGATCTTTCTTGAACAGGAACCCAGGTCACTTGGGTAGCATTGTTCTGGGAGCCTCTCTGTTCTGTTCAATGTTAGAGTATGTTGCAAAGCACTGTCCTCTTGGCTTGGCCACGGTCTTCTGTCCTCTTATCTATTTCCCTTTTCATTCCTTTATTGTGTATCGGGATTTTCTCTCACTTGATGGTCTTTTCCTGCCACAGCCTCTGCTCTCCCCTTCCTCTTGCCCCCAGCTTCATGTTGGTTCTCACATTACCTTGCCCCTAATTGTTACCGTGAGTAGGTGTTCAATGCCATCTTTTGTTGGAAAGATACAGAGCATATGAAACTACCCAAATGCCTTCCCTTTCTGCTTTCCACACCAGTCTTACATAAGCCCTTCCTGATTGCTTAGTCAGACGGGATTGTCACGGGCACCCTGGAGCACACTCTCTGTTAACTGAGAGTCATTTCCTCTCCCTAGCATCACTAAAGGAACATTCCATTTGAGCTCAAAGCTTATATTTAGGTACTGTGTTTAGGTGAAATTTTCTTCCCCATGCCGACTGCTCTGTACTCCCAGATCATTACAGAACTCATAGTATCCAGTATTGTAGTAAGTGTGTTTGGGGAGCTGTGCCTCCCTCTAGATTAATGCTGAATTATCCACAGACAAATTAAATATACACTTAGTGCTCTGGGAAAGCAGAGGCATTAAACCAAATGAACTACTTAAAACACCAACACCAAAAACTATTCAGAAACTACAAAACAAATGGAAATTAGAAATTCTGGAAAGAAGCAATTTTTTTTTTTTTTTTTTTGGTGGTACGCGGGCCTCTCACTGTTGTGGCCTCTCCCGTTGCGGAGCACAGGCTCCGGACGCGCAGGCTCAGTGGCCATGGCTCACGGGCCAAGCCGCTCTGCGGCATGTGGGATCTTCCTGGACAGGGGCACGAACCCGTGTCCCTTGCATCGGCAGGCGGACTCTCAACCACTGCGCCACCAGGGAAGCCCAAGAAGCAATTTTAATTAAGAACATTTCACTAGTGTGTTTTTAAAACATTTAAATTATATTTTGGATTGCACATGGGACAGTAACGCCACAAACCTTCCAGATTTAGGACCTGCTCAATTCATACTCTGTGTCTGGTCTTGATGAAGAGTTCTAAGTGAAGTCTTGACCAGTCCCCTGAAACCTTACTCAAAATCAAGTGTTTCTGCATGTGGACATTTTTCAGGGGTTCAGACTCTCAAAGGGCTCTGAGACCCTGAACTGTTTAAGAACCACTGCACTGTGTTTGATTCATCTTTGTTTATCTGGGGCTAGGGCAGTGCCCAGCAGAGTAAGCACATAATCCTGGTTGATATTCAATGGGTCTTTCTGAGTAGTAAAGAATATGATTTTTTGACACTTTTTATGTATCAAAGAGAGGTAATTAGTGATTCTGTGACCCTACTGTGTCTTGGTTATTTAACATTTTTGTCTGCATGGTTTCAATACACACACACACACACACACACACACACACACTGCTTTTTTCTTTTTTGAAATTATTGGATGGTTCCTAGTACTTTGGTAAGCTTAGAAAAGTCCAAGCATTGAACTTGGTAAAAGGGTCATTTGCTGTGTTTTGATATCAGGATTTGCTATTCCTTAAGTCAGAAATGTTTTTAGGTACCCCATCTTCTCATTTGTCAATTTAAAATCATCCTGTTATTGTTTTGTTTGTTTTTAAAATTGGCAGGTGTTGTGAAGGCAAAATAAATCCTGAGGATTTTATCCCCATTATCAGAGGTTCTTCAATATCTGTGTGTCCTTGAGTCCCCAGGAAGCCTGTTAAACACGTGGATTCCAGAGCCCCACCCACAGAGGATCAAGAAAACTGGTCTGGAATCCACATTTTTAACAAGGACCTCAGTTGATTCTGAGAAGGATGTTCTGACTTTGAAAAACACCGCTCTATATTGGCTCACTCTCTCCATTAATATTCATTGAGGTTTTAATGTAAATTTAGGGGGGCAAATGAGCACGTATCACTCTTACAACTTTCCTTTGAGTCTGCCTCTCCAAGAGACAAAGTAAATGTGGAAAACTGCTCTAGGGGAGAAGCGACCAGCCCTGTTTGAGACTTGTGGGATTTGTTTTCTTTTGAACACGTGAGTAAATTCTAAACTAATCTGTGAAAACCTAAGTAGCACTGCGGAGAAACTTCTCCCTTTATTATCTGCTTCGTCTTGGGTGCTAGAGCATGTCAGGTTGAACACTGAAATTTGCAAGACCCATAGCCAGTGGATTCCTGAGCAAGATGGCAGAGGTTTATGGCACTAAGCCACCCTGTTTGTAAGTTTGTTTGTTTGTTTGTTCTCACTTCATGCAGCTACATCCTAAGTGTATTATAGCTATTTGTGGAGTGCCAGCCTATTGTTGCAGATAAATGTGTTGATAGTACATAGCCTTTCTTCTCACACGCACTTCTGACAAGGGGAAACTGTGCTTGGTTTTGTTTTGTTTGCTTTGGGAACATTTATTGAATACTTGTGTGTGATGACTACAGCTACTTGATTTTGCATATATTTCATGTAGTTCTCACAACGTCGGCAAATTACAGCTGTTGTTACATCCTATGATATATTATTATGATGACAATATGGTACCCGTGTACCCCAAGGACTGCAACCCCAGCGCTCTGCACAGCTGTCTCCTTGTCTCCTCCTGGAACACCTCAGAGGTGCAAGGTGAGCACCATTTCTTTGATGCAATAATAATGAATACATTAATTTTTAAAATTGAGGTATAATTGACATATGGCATTATATTAGTTTTGGGTGTACTACATAATGATTTGCTATTTGTATATATTTATTGCAAAATTACTACAATATGTCTATTCAACATCTGTCACCCTACATAGTTACAAATTTTTTTTTCTTGTGATGAGAACTTTTAAGATCTACTCTCTTAGCAGCCTTCAAATATGCAAGACAGTGTTAACTATAGTCACCATGCTGTACCTTGCATCCCCATGACTTATTTATTTTACAACTGGAAGTTCATACCTTTTGACCCCCTTCAGCCATTTCATCCCTCCCCGCCTCTGGCAACCACCAATCTGTTCTATCTATGACTTTTTTTTTTTTTAAGATCCCACATGTAAGCAAGATCATACGGTATTTGTCTGTCTCTGTTTGACTTATTTCACTTAGTATAATGCCCTCAAGGTCCATTCATGTTGTCACAAGCGGCAAGCTTTCATTATTTTATATGGCTGAATAATATTCCATTGAGTATGTAGATCACATTTTCTTTATCCATCTATCAATAGATACTTAGGTTGTTTCCATATCTTAGTTATTGTTGCAATGAACATGGGGGTGCAGATATTTTCTTATTTTCAAAATAAGAAATAATACTGGCATCCTGCCTCGAGAAAACAGGCAAGATCAGCTCATAAAAATGACTGAGATCTAGATGCAGCTGCAGAGTTCTGTGGCAGCTAAAAAATGACTGTCAGATAGAAGAGTGCTGTCAGGTGGGAAGAGTTCAGCCTTAGACCCGGCCTCACACTCCACGCTGCCGCTTCCCAGCCCTGTGACTTAGGGTAAGTTACCTAATCTGCACTTGTGCCTCAATTTCCTCGCATATAAACCAGGAATATGAAAACCTGCCTTCGAGCATTGTCATGAGGATTAAATGAGATAACTAGTGTCTGGCACACACCAATTCACAAATAAGCTTTGCAAATGCTTTTTTGTTTTTTAACTAGACAAAGATGAATCTTTCCCACTGAAATAGTTTTCTTTAGAAAGATAACAGTACATGCTTTTAGCATAAACCTGTATCTGACTTCTATATAATAATGGGCAAGATAAGGCACCAGAAATCTTTTAGAATTTTTTTTTAGGTGAGTTCTATTAGTCTGTGTTAAAGAAGCAAAAACCTTTTACTACAGACTGAGAAGGAAGAGAAAGGAAAAAACTGGCCTCTTTAAACAATGAGGGATTTTTTTTTTGTCAGTATCTTAAAGAGGCTTTTCTTATATAAACAGGAGTATTTGCTGGTCAGTACCCAGATTTTTTTTTCTTTTGATGTATATTAAAAAAATTAAAAGGAATATTCTTAGAAAGACATCTGTGCCTGGGGTGACTCACATTTTGATCAATCCCTCTGAACCGAGCTTTTCAGGGGATGTGCAATTATTTGCTCGGTTAGGCTTAAACTTTTTATTTATCTAATCACCCCCCTGTAATGCTTTGATCTGAACTTCCAAAGCCTATTTTTCAACCACTTTAGCTACATATTTTAAGTCTTATGGTCTAATCAACCCTAGCCCATAAAACATGCAATGTCCTGTTTAATGCATCCTATTAGGAAATCAGCTGCCACATGGATTTTGAAATCTCCCACTTTGTGACTGGGTGAGCTGTTTGGAAGTGTCATTAATGTCATTATTCTGGGAGAGCAGGAGAGAACTGGCAGCCAAGTGCACCCTCTGCATCCCGTCTGGCTTCCCCCTGCTAGCGCTTGCCGTATGACTCAAAGGTGAATCACCGATTTCTGCAGGTGTATGCTAGGGAGTCCTGGAAGCCTTCCACAGCCCAGCGGGGGCAAATGTTTACTTCATTAGTTCATGGGGTTACTCAGTAGATCCAGCTAACTTAATCTGACTGTACAATAGCTTAAAAATATATGTATGTGAGTGTAATTGTGTATATATTTACATATATATTTATATTCCAGGAATGCACTGCAACTTAGAAATTGAAAAATAAAATCTGTCACTGAATAATTAGAAACTGCATTAATTTGGAATCTTTGGAAAGAAAAATAATTCATATGTATATCAGTTTTCTTGCAAAACCCACTCTTGGTGATGGGATTCCTCTCTTTTCTCTCTGATTGGAGCACGTGAAGGACTAGGGCCCACCAACACGTGGGAACTAGAAGACTCTAATTTCTTTCTCAGACTTGGAGCTTATTTATTTGAGTATCTTCAAAAACTCTGACACATTAGAGAGTTTTTCTTTTTAAAGAACACAATTTTTTTCTGTGGAAACAAAAAGGTAAATATAAAGACAAATATATTTCTTTACTTTGCTAATCTCTGAACCAACCTTACTTTTATATGATAGCAGTGCCTAATGAAGATAACAGCCATCAATTAATAAATAAACAAGATTGAAAAAGATTGCAATATAGCCACAATGCATAAATTTGCTAAAAAAATTGATGGTCATTAATCAAGATGCATGACACAACATGATATACAATGGTTAATGGCTAACATTTGATTTCTCCCTATGTTCCACACCATTTAAAATGCTTTACATATACCATTTATTTTAATTATCAGAACAACCCTATAACTAATGTTGGTTCTATTATTGTCTCCATTTTACAGATGAGAAGCTCTAGGCGGAGAAGGGTTAAGTAACTTGCCTAAGGTCACACACACAGATAATAAAAGATGAAGCTAAAATTTAAACCCAGCCAGACAGACCCCAGAGCCTGCATTATAAAACACTATGTTATTATGTTCTAATGACAGATTTTTCTAACAAACACAGCAGAATCTATACATCCAAATGAATCCTGCCCACCCCAAAGTAGTCACCTATGTATCCTTTACACTTATTCCAAATGTTGCCATGGCTCAACAAATCTACAGCTTCCTCTCTCTTAAAAAATATTTTTTTCCTTTTAAAAATTTCCCTCACAGACTAGGGTTCATTGTTCTAAATGTCACCAGTAAAAGCTTTACTCACTGAGGTTGGATTTGATTTTGGGAGACAGTCAAAAGTAATTCAGAACCCAGGATGGTGAAGAGAGGAGTGAAGTTTGGTCAGATCACTATACCTTAAACTGTCTCTAAAGATAATTTTCAAACAGGGGTTCTACAATTCTAAAAATGTATTGTGTAATGGCAGTGTCATTAAAATAAAGGTATAAACTTGCGAAGGTCATTCTGGAGAGCATTAGATAGAGAGCAGTAGCATAAATGTGTCTGATACAGTGATTCATTCTCATTATTTAAAAAATGTTTTGTTACTGTTTTTAAATTAATTAATTAACTTTATTTTTGGTCTCATTGGGTCTTCATTGCTGTGCGTGGGCTTTCTCTAGGTGCAGCGAGGTGAGCGGGGGCTACACTTCCTTGCAGTGTGCGGGCTTCTCATTGCAGCGGCTTCTCTTGTTGCGGAGCGCGAGCTCTAGGCACAGGGGCTTCAGTAGCTGTGGCTCATTTTTTTTCATTTTTTTTATTGAAGTAGAGTTGATTTACAATGTTGTGGCAACCTCTGCTGTACAGCAAAGTGACTCAGTTATCCACACATACACATTCTTTTTTATATTATTTTCCATTATGGTTTATCCCAGGATACTGAATATAGTTCCCTGTGCGATACAGTAGGCCCTTGTTGTTTACCCATTCTAAATGTAATAGTTTGCATCTTCTAATCCCAAACTCCCAGTCCATCCCTCCCCCACCCCCCTCTCCATTGGTAGCTGCAAGTCTGTTCTCTATATCTGTGAGTCTGTTTCTGTTTTGCAGATAGGTTCATTTGTGCCATATTTTAGATTCCATGAATAAGTGATATCATATGGTATTTAACCTTCTCTTTCTGACTTACTTCACTTAGTATGATAATCTCTAGTTACATCCATGTTGCTGCAAATGGCATTATTTTGTTCTTTTTTATGGCTGAGTAGTATTCCATTGTATATATGTACCACATCTTCTTTACAGTGATTCATTCTCTAACCATATGAAACCATACTATTAAGTCACAGTTCAATAGATGCTATTTGGCCACTTGACCTGGGAGAACACCTTTGATTCTTTTCTGTATCCAAATTTATAGAGGATATATATATATATATATATATATATATATATATATACACACACATATATATATATATATATATATATATATATATATATATGTATATATATGTAGTCAAGATCCTGCTGAGAAAGAGGTGGTAACTCAAAATGGGTAAATAAAGGAACAATTTACAGCAATATGAGCAGAGGTTGTGGAAACCAACAACAGAAAGTGCAGATCCTGGAGGAGCAGCAGGGGGCGCCATCACACCCCTCAGCAAGAAGGGATGCGGGAGGGGAGGAGCACTTACCAGAGCCCAGGAAGGACCCAGCTACAGAGAGGACTGCCTCAAGGGGCCAACAGGGAAGGAGCAGCACAGAGTAGGTGCCCACAGCTCACTCTCTCCTGCCCACTGAACTCCTGTTGGTGATCCATTGACCAAACCCATGAGAATCTAGACAGCAAAGAGGCTGTCCATTAGACAGGCCATAGAGGTCACCTTTCTGGGACAGGGCAGGGCAGGGTGAGAGAGGTCCCAGAGGGGCAAATAAACAGCACAGGGACCACTTGTATTCAGGGGACCACCCCTGAATGTGATTATCGAAAATCTGGATTTCCACTTTCTTCTCAAACCTGCTTTCCATCTGGATCACACATTTCCTAGGATGAGAGGAACTAGGACATAGTAAAGATGTTTTATATTTGCCTTACTTTCTGGTGCCTAAACTTGCCTGGAGGTGGGAGGAGAGAAAGAATCTGTCCTTTATTGAGTATCCGCTATATGTGCCAGGTGTTTTACTTATGCTAAAAAAGAAGATTCATTATGTGAAGATGGTGTCACTTTACTTCCCTGCTCTTCTTCCCCCAAATCTGTAACTACAGCCTAGTTATGAGAAAAACATCAGACAAATCTCTGTCGAGGGACATTCTACAAAATATCTAAGCAGTGCTCCTCAAAAATATCAAGGTATTTAAATACAAGGAAGCCTGAGAAACCATCACAGCCAAGAGGAGCCTAAGGAGACATGACCAATAAATGGAACATGGTGTCCTGAGTAGGATCCTGGAAGAGACAAAGGACATTAGGTAAAAATAATGGAAAACTGAACAGGATGTATTTAGTTTATAATCATGTATAATATATAAGTATATAAATATAATGTGTAATGATCTTCGTAATAATGTATCCATATTGGTTCATTAATTGTGACAACTGTACCATACAAATGTAAGATGTTAATGAGGGATAATAATAATAATAATATGCTGGGTACAGGGTATGCAGGAACTCTGTGCTGGCTTCACAATTTTTCTGTAAATCTAAAGCTATTTTTTTTTTTTTTTTTTTTTGCAGTACACGGGCCTCTCACTGTTGTGGCCTCTCCTGTTGCGGAGCACAGGCTCCGGATGCGCAGGCTCAGTGGCCATGGCTCACGGGCCCAGCCGCTCCACAGCATGTGGGATCTTCCCGGACCGGGGCACGAACCCGTGTCCCCTCCATCGGCAGGCGGACTCTCAACCACTGCGCCACCAGGGAAGCACTAAAGCTATTTTTAAATAAAAATTTTATGTAAAAAAAAAAAAAAACCCAAAAAACCTATTGCTTAGTCTTTACTTGGAGAATAAGAATGAGGAGGAAGAGGAGGGGAAAAACTCTACTCCTTAGTGCTTCCTTCATGGCTATTGTTTGGTGGTAATATCCAGCCAGCATTGTGGCCATCAGGACCCTGCCACTTCTTCACTGAGCACCTTAAGCTAATTGCTTGAATGTTCTTACCTTATGATGTGAAGTATTATATTAGATGACTGAGATTTAAATCTTCTGAGGCCACAGGGCACCAAACAGTAATCATTTAATATGAAGTGCACCAATAATATTTCTCTTAAAAAAATCAACTCCTCCTCCTTTAAAAAAAAAGGCAAAAAACAAAAACAAAAACAAAAAAAGGGACTTGCCTGGTAAAAATAAAATACGGACACTTAAGCCAATATTGTAGCAATAAAAATTTAACATTATATCTGATTTTAATAATAGAAATAATAAATGCTACTCTGAAAGCCAGTTCTTAACACTGAAAATTTACCAGAAGAGTGTTGTTTTGGAAATAAACTGTCCTATAGTGATGCCAACCACTCATATCTCTAAAATATATATAGGACATATGTGTGGGTATCAATATACACCACACCACGGATCACATACTATCCATGAGGTGTGTGCACCGGGGGTACAGGAGAGCCACCTTTTGGTGTATGGGCCTCTGGCCCATCATCACAACCCCTGAGGTCCAGTGAAGGGACCCTACATTTTATTGTACTTTGTATTGAGCTCGAGTCTCTCCTTGGATTAGAACCATGGGTTTGGAGGGTCCAAGGCAGAGGGAGTGCCTGGTACCCACCAACCTTGCCTGCACAGGGCAAAGTCCCTGATGTGGATGGAGCTGCTCCGTGATGCCTGTCAGGCCCTCTTAGGTCAACTGATTCCCAGACCGCCCACCCTGCTCCATCCTTTGGCACCATGTGCTTGGGCCGTGTCTCTGTGCAGATGGTGTGTGTGCTGTGGAGGTGCAGCCCTGGCAATAACCCTCGGTCTGTTCCAGTACAGGAAATGTGTGTCTGTTCTCCCAGAAACACAAGTGAGGAAGGAAGACAGACAGGGGGTGGAGTGAGAAGCACGAGGACTTTGCAGCCTGCGGAACTGGGTTTGGATCGGCTTTTACCCTTGGCAGTTGTGTATCCTTGGGTCAGTCCCTTAATGTCTGTTTTCTCATCTCAGAAATAGGGATGTGACCCAGAGAAGATGCCTGTGAACTGTCTGACACATGATGAGAGGTCACCCGATGTGAATTATTCCTGGAAGCTGAAGATGTGGCCTCTTGTACGAGGTCATGAATGATAGCATTTTTCTTTCTAGAACCCTGGCCACCCATTGGCCACAGAGTAACTAGTGGCAGTTTTCAGTTAGGTGTTTAGCATTTCATTTTTCTCTGGTTTCTTCCTCTTTCTAGGTTGAATCTGAGTAATCCCATACAACTATCTAGAGGAGATACACAAGGGGTATACTAGGCAACATTTGTTCAATGAATGAATCAGCAAACCTTTTGAAGGCAATTCCATAGCACGTGTACACGTGAATGCAGAAGTGTGTGTGTATGTGCACACATGGGCACAAACAGACCCCCATCCATGGCATCCTTCTGCGCACATCGGCAGCTCAACAAACACATCCTTGTGGAAGCCATACAGGCATATTCCTGACTCAGTGAGCCGAGCCACAAGTCCTATGGATTTCAAACGGTTCCTTGCACTAACTTAAATCAATTTTTAAAATGTGTGAGTGAATGGATGCTCTGAAATTAGATGTTAAAGCATTTCTACAAAAAAATGCCAAAGAATAGCTGCATATATTCATGGCCAAATCTCCAGCGTTAAGCGGGATTTTGAAGTTTGAGAACATGGTTTCCAGTGCCTACTTCAAACATGAAAGCGAAGATGTGCCCAGTTCTGAAGTACTCTTCCCACTTCTACTAATGGGAATTCAATTCTGTCAAGATAATGTATTCTAATTGCTCACCAAAAATAATGGCCACATCCTATTTATGATGAGTTCTTTGGAATTCTAAAGAATCTGTTCTAATATATTAGGCTCATATTACATTTCCCAGGACAGACCTGATCAGCATTTTTCTTCTTCACTTTTGGAACATTTTCTCAGGGTGTGACAAGGACATAACACGGTTAAGTGTGTGTCCAATCCACCTCTGTACACCCATAAAGTTCACCGAAAGGCATGTAATGTGAAAAATCATAGATATAGAATTATATGGTTTAAAAGAAAGAACAAAAGCAAAGACCACTGACTTTGCAATCTCCACCTGGTTTCAGTGCTTACAAGCTATGTGACCTTGGGAAAGTTACTAACTTCTCCATCTTATTTCCTCAGTAGTAAAATGTGAGGGAAATACCCGCGTCCCATGGGGTCATTGAACACTTTAAATGAGATAATAAACAGAAAGTGTCTGGTACCTAGTTGGAACCATCGAAACATTAAAAATTTTTGGTTTCAAAAATAGATAAAGACCAAAAAAAGTTTATAAGAAAGGATCTTTCCTTCTTTGAAGAAACCTAAAGCTTCCTTGTGTGTTGAAGTCCGAGCTTCAGTGACCGTTAACCTCCATAATCCCTTTGTGTCCTGTGAGTCACAAGAGATGAAAGGCCTGACAGTGCCGTGGTGACCATCTAGCTGTGGTGCAGAAATGTGGCCTGCTGAGGAAGATCCCCCCTAAAAATGGCTTTTGCCAGGCTTTGACAAGCCAGAATTCCTGCGTCAGTGATGTTCTTGCTATGGGTTAGAGATACAACTATAGCCGTACAGTCTCGATAATTCTCATGGTACATCTGCACACTCCATCATCTGTGTCTACCTAGTGCCCAGCACTGTGCCTGGCACAAAGCATGTCTTCACTAAAGGTTTGCTGATGGAAGGAGGGGCTAGAGACATGTGTGGATGAACTCTCACTCCTACACTTTTTGTTAGTCTCCAGGCTTAGTTCTCCACCTGTCCCTGCTGCTTCATTCAGGCCATCAGTCCTGCCTTCTACGTACCTCTTGGGAACACACCCCTCCTCCTGGAAGCCTCCCTTGATCTATCATAGCCCCAACCCCAGCCACAGAGTCTACTGCTTGATCTTTCTTCAGAGCTCAGAATATGGTGTTTGGATAATGCTTTTGCACTTGAGCTGTCCCATGTTTTTATTTATTATCTTTCCATTAATGCTTCTAGGGCAGGAATTGTCTTTAACAGCTTGAAAAATATTGTGTTGTTTTAAAATGAATTTTTAGTATATTTAGGTAGGAGCCCATAATACAACAGGCTTTATTTATACAAAGTAAAATTAGACAATGGTCCTGCCCTCAGAAGGTTTACTTGGCAAGGAAGGTAAGACCTAAAGCTGTAGATCAGAAAGTGAAGAGTGCTGAAGGACTGATGTGGTTGAAGGGATGATGGGAGAGAGGAAAGGTTGCATTACATCTTGCAGATGTCACCATCAGGGCAGATCATTGGAGGAGGTGCCATTTGCGTCAGGCCTGGAAATACCATAGGAAAAGCACTGCTGGCAGAGGAGAAAACCTGTGCAAAGGCATGGAGGAGGGTGGCAGGTGTGTGTGGCGAATATTTATATCACACTTTACAATTTTCAAAGGGATTCACATGCTTTTTTCATTTGTTCTGCACAACAGCCAGTGAGGAGGACAAGGCAGAGGTTCCCTGGCAACATCCACAGGAGTGCAGAGAAGCTAAGGGACTCACCCAAACTGGCATTGAACTAGGTCATGGCTGTCAGTGGAACTGAAGTCTACAGGTAAAAACTTCCTCTCTGGATAGAGCACTGGCCCCTGTGGAAATCAATCATTCCTGCCAATTGATGACCAATGGCTTGGAAGTGGACAAATGACGCATCCCTTGCATCTGGGAGGCAGTAATCCAAGAGAGAACCCTGAAAGCACTGGCTACTGGGTGCATGTGGATCACAAACACTCCTTTGGGCCAACTCTGAACAATGGAGGACCGTGTGAGGTGTGTGACACCAAGGGAAGGGGAGCCCTTGAATAACGATGGGGGGTTAGCATCACTGAGCCCTTCCCCTGAGCTGGGCACTGCTTTCTGTGTATTACCTGGATTATTTCATTTGATCCTCACAGCAAACCTGTGAGGTTGGTTCTCATCCTACCTTTAGAGGTTGAGGAAATTGAAGCTTAAAATGTGAGGAAACCTTTCTCAGGTTCTCAGCTGGTAAGGGGTAGGGTCAGGATTCAGATGTACCAGTAATTGATTGCCCTCTTTACCACTAAGCCAGAGGTTCTTAACCACTTGTGAGCCATGTACCCCTTTGGCTATCTGATAAAGCCCATGGACCCCTTCTGAGAAAAATGCTTTTAAATGGATAAAATAAGATGCGTAGGTCTTACAAAGAAAACCAATATTATTTAAAATTTTAATTACAAAATATTAAAACAAATTTTGTATATAGCAGTGTAAGCGTTAATTGGTTAAATGATTAGAGCTGGTGGCAGGTCATGATTTGGAAGTCCTGATGAATGTAAACAAGATTTTGAGATAAAAGCAACAACTGTAATGAAAATATCTGTGATTTCTGCTGATGACAAAATCATAGGTACCAATAATACTACTGCTTTGTTCCACTCAAAATGGAAGAAAATGCTAAATTTCAGTTAAAGGTTAGTGAAAATTAAAAGGTTGTTGTTTCCATTCTAGTTTATAGGTCGCCTGAATTCTGTTCAGTAACCCTAGGCTAGGAACTCTTGGGCCAGGCTAGACTGTGGTCAGGATCTTGCTGGGCAGAGTCCTTGCAGCCCAACGCTTCCCACAGCCCCAGCGCTGCCTTGATTGGTGGTGGGAGCTTTAAAACATCTCCTGGGAAGGAGTGATGCCCCGGGCTGATCAGGTCACTCTCTGTGGGACAGGGAACCGTGCTGATGGGGCCCATAGAGCTGGAAGTGAATCAAAGGGCTGTAAAGGTAAACACAGGAGAGTGATGGGGCAGAGGGAGGAGGGGATTTGGGGTGGGGAGAGAGGGTCATGGGCTCCAGCCAGAATCCTGTGCAACATAAGTACCTGGTGCCCAGAGGCGACGAGAGCTCAGGGGAGGTAAGATGGAGAGCAGGGGAGAAGTGGGAGGAAGAATACCCTCTTTTTCCTCCACTGGAGACAACATGAAAGAATGGGAATAGGAAGGAAGATCAAATTGGCCAAATCCTGTTGTCCTCACTTTCCAGCCCTGCGGCCTGAGGCAAATTACATTGCCTTATCTGTATGGGAAGAACTGAAACACTGGACTCACAGACCATTTGAAGGGTTGACCCATGGATTGGCACTTGGCAGAGTTCCTGGCACATGGGTGCTGCTCAGTACAGTTCAGTTGAACTATATGAGACTGCTGTTTCTGAAGGTCAAGAATGGTTGGATATGGGTAGTTTCATATGGTTCCAATTACAGCTCCTGGAAAACACGGGAAGCTCCTTTGAGCACACCCAGCTCCATCTGGTGGAGTTGGTTGTGTATGGGACTAAAGGCATCCAATCAATCACCTATACTCCCACTCCATCTCCTTTGGGGGAGGGGGTGTTATTGAGAACTCCCTTCCCCACCTTCATCCCATGCCAGAGTAAATTCTGTAAAGGGATGCTATGGCAGCATTCTCTTTGGTATTCCAGGGAGTGATAAATCACAAATCACAGTATGGCACAGTATGGACTCCTGTGACCTATCAGCGGATGAAGAGGCCAACGCAAGAGGAGAAAGGACTTTATGTTTCTTGGACTAGCTCTCCTATTTTTCTGAGCAAGTAGAAGCCCAGAGTGGGGATTGGAAAACCCTGCGGGCTAGACCTCGGCTCAAACCCATGCTCTGTACCTAACACCTACTTTCTTGTATGACTTGGACCCATCACAACCAACTTGAACCTCAGTGTCTTCATCTGTAACAAGGGGATATTAGAACAGAGCATCTCCAAGACCACTTCCATGGGTCACCTTGACCATGGAAACTTTGGTTTGCTCCTCAGCTCTGCACTAGGATGCCACAGGTTCACTGCAGGTCTCAGTTTAGGGATCAGCTCAGCAGTGTAACAATAACTCACCCAGTGTAGTGGGACTCAGGGAACCCAAGCTTGAAGATGCATCTGTCGAACTGGGCAGATGTCTGGAGAACCACGTGGAGGGGCCTTGAGATGAAGCAAAGTAAGAGTCCATAGAAGTATCAGAGATGAGGCTGAGGAATAACTGTTTAGGTTTGTTTTGCACTACAGCTTTTTAAAAAGCTCATTTCATATTAAATTATAAGAACCTTATGGAAAAGTGATTCAAGCTCTTTTTGCAGCAATAAAACAGCCCTTGGGGCACAGAAGCACTATGGCTTAATATATCTAAAAATATCTTATTTTTCTACAGCTTGATTGAAACTGATGTAGGTGTTCTTGGCATCTGACTTGGGGAGGTCGTGCCTTTTCTTCTTCTAATAATAATACTGTTTGGCAGCTTTTTACTCTATCTTACCACAGGTCTTTGCCAAAACTTGAATTTACTTCCGTCAGATTAACTGTCTCCAAAAACAAACTGGCATTTCTTCTAAGGGCTCTGATTAAAAGGATAAGCTTGAGTGACACTCCCTTAAATGGCTGGATGTTCTCACAGGGCTAGGAAATCAGAATTGGAAAAGTAGCAGGGCTGAATTTAGTCACACGGCTGCACAGGCATTTGGACAGTGAGAGGGGCTGCCCTTTCACTCTGCTGTGTTTAGAAACGACGGGTGAATTATGATTTTGAATATATACCTCTCAAAAAACTGGGAAAAGAAAACCACCACTTTGTTCTAGGTCCCAACCCTCCAGCTCTTTGTTTGTTTTAAATATCACTTTCAATAATTTTACTGATCAAATTATGTTGGCTTCCCCAAAGCACCAACGAAATAGAGGCCTTTTCTAGTTGCACAGCTGAATGCATATGGAATTTGAATGAGTCAGCTATGTATGGGCCAACAAACTTTCTGTCTTTAACATTCCAGTAGAGAGGAGAGTCCAGGAAAGACGGAAAGCAAGACAAGAGGAAGGAAACATTCACTAGTTTTACCCTCTCTCCTGTTTATAATTTGATCCTTCAAGAATAAGAGTCAGGGTCAAAATAAATTTCCAAGCAGGTATTTTTCTTTTTGTTTGTTTGTTTATTATTATTATTCTAAATGTACATATGTTGAGGAAAAAATTGGGAGGGGATAGGGAAGAAAGAAACAGGGTTGTTGATTCTCTTAACAGGTTACAAATTTGAATGCCTAACAAACACAAAAAATTCAAGGAAGATAGCATTTGAAGAATCGAGTTGAAATGTGGCTCTTAAGCATTCTCTCTCTCTCTCTCTTTCTTACAACAGTCTATCTATCTCCCTGAAAGTACAAGTTCCTTGAATGAAAGAACCCTGTGAAAAATCTGTGGAAAACTCCTCGTCAAATGTAGATACTATGTTAAAAATTCTCTTATTCTGTATTGATATCAACCATCCAAAAATGAAGGACAAAATAACTATTGTTGCTTTTTCCCCCCTAACTTTTATTACTCAGCCTGAGAAGATGTAAGATCAATAATTAATACTTTTAATTAATGCTGAGAGAAAAACCATTTTGCTCAGATTTCTATATGCACTTAAACTTCTTTATTGCCCACATCCAAATTTCTCTGAGTTAGAACCTATTTGGCTTATCTAAGCATGGTTATTTTATATTTTTATTTTATATTATCCATCTCTTCAAATTCTGAAAATGAGATTGCTGTCTCTCCTCCGGATAAGTTGCACTGAACAGAAGTCAGGTATGAGTGGTCACCATCTCAAGCCTATTAAATTACTGAGGTTCCTTCCACGCTCTCCATAAGGACGAAAAGCAGGGCTGCTTGTGGGCCACTGGGTAACTTCTCGGGTGCCTTCGATTATGATAAAAATATCCCATCTAGAATGGCATTGTTCATAAAGGCCTGGCATAAACTGAAATGAATTAAAAATATATCTTAGTTCCCACTGACAGTCATCTCAGTAGAATCCCCTTAGTTTATTTGATTGACAGCTATTGGTGACAAGTGCTGTGCTTGGGACATAATACATATGTTTATATCCAATCCTTGAAACAAGTGGTTGCCAAAGTTTTTTGATCATACAGCCAGAAAATCAGTTTGAAACATGTACCTTCAAAATATGCATATTCACTTATTTCTTATATACATTTACTGCACCATTGCTGTATTACATCCATTATGAAATGTGCACAAAAATAAAAATTTTAAAAGAATCAGATGAATATGAAACAAACATTATTTTAAATAATTACTTTAGTTCTTAAAGGCACAATAATATTTTGCTCTCAATAAAAATGTAACTAATAATATTTTAATGAGAACAATATAATTGAACATGTTTCCTATTCCATGAAAATTCTGACTTAGTTTATGGTTCAAAGATCTGGGTCTAAATTCCCCTTATTTTTATGCTTGGTGTTAATGATGTCAAAGCATAAACAGATTGTCATTGTCCTTAGCTCAGTGTGGCTATCATGAGCTCTGCTAAGGGTGGGAGAAGTGTCAGCTTTGCCATTTTCTTGTTCATTTGTATTCACATTATTAAAATTAACTTCAATACGTGATTTCATTGTCGGGATCTTTTAAAGCCATTAATCCACTTTATGAGGGACACTGTAGTTAAAACTAGACAATGTAATCCACAATTCCCTTTAGCCAAGCACTTGAGGACTGCAATGCCTGACAGTATACTGAAAACAACCTAACAGGTGAGTGTGTCCAGTAAGCCCTCTGGGGCATGGCCCCTCCGTCAGGATCCCTTCTGTGCTGTGTGAGACCCACGGTCATGTGACACGTGGGACAACCAGAGGCCTCAACGTCAGCCCATGTGTCAGCATACCTATAAGTCAATTGTATATAAATCAATATACTTGTATATAAAATTATAATACATAACATACACACACATATAATAAAAGTACACCAATTTTTTTTTCTTTCACCCCTTAGGGTGAGCATATCTGATTTTGAGGCCACTTCTCAAGGTAGTTTACATAAAGGCAAAATACATATTGTTATCTTCGTGTGTATTTTGTATGAGGAGAATTAAATTAAGTTGCTGAGGGTCACAATCAGTAATTTTCCCTTTTTCTGCAGCCTGTGTTTTTCTATAACTACTGGCAGAAAAAAAAATAAAAACAATCAAGTAGTTTAGTCACACTGTTTTTATTTTACTTTTAAATCTCCTTTTTAAAGACTTATTTTAGGGAGGAAACGTATTTTCACTTGGTAAGATATGGGGGAAAAGCTTGTAAAACAGTTGCTAATAACGATCAGTAAAACTGAGTAGAATCTAAACTAGAATTGGTTCAATAGCACCCGGATATTAATAATCATACCACCTGAATGTTAATAATCAATGTCCCATTATTTATTTATCCTGTTATTCTAACCATCCCTCCATTTTTTTTCCTTCCTGTCCATCAGTTTTGTATTCAGATCATCCTTCTCACCAGCACATCTACCAACTAGTGGTCAGCTTCTTTATTGGCACAGATTCAGAATTTTCATTTCTACATGTAAAATAACTCCAGCAAAATGGATGTATGATTTTAAATGTTGCCTGGAAATATGACTCAAACTCACATTATTCATTTTATATGATAATATTTATATTATGAAAATAATATATATTTGTTATATACAAAATTTGGAGAATATAGAAAAAGGAGAAGAAAAATTACTCATAACTCTATCACCCAAAGTAATCAAAGTTAACATTTTGGTATATTATCTTCTAATATTTTTCATTTACATAGTTGTAATCATATTGCACATGTAATTTTATACCTTGCTCTTTTTTTTGCCTTAACATAAATATGATAAACATCATACGTGTTATAAATATTTCCTAAGTATAAGTTTCTTCGGAAAGAAACTTGTGGAGGCATAATAATCTGTCAGGTGGATGGCAGCACACTTTTACACGTACAAAAATCCTTGAGGTGTGAGAGATAAATACAAGATTATGTAGGTAAGTATAGTTAACTGTGGATTCCAACTCTAATGAGAAATATGAATAGACTGAATAATTGAAAATCAATTGCGTTTTCCTTTCTTTTGGTGACTAATTCATCTTCTGAATTTTGCTAAGTGGATGGAAGATATTTTGTATTTCTCAAACACTCATCTTTATACATGAAAGAGAAAGTAACCCAAGAATACAGTAACTGGCAGAGGAAAGACATTTTAAAAAAATTACAGCTAATGCATAAATATTATCTGTACTTTATATTGTATTAAGTATTCTATAAAAATATTAATAAAAGTTAATTGTGTGTACAATATTTTAATAAATCATTTTAAAGTTGCAGTTTCTTATTGCTTCTAATAATATTAGTGTTGATTACTGACATGAAAAGTTAGCCACTATTTTATAAATATATTTCTGCACCAGTGAAGATGGTCATTAAAAACAGAAGGCTAACTTTTACATAACAATTTTTATTCCTTAAAATAGTGAGTACTGTATATAATGAAAGAAGAAACATAGAAAATTTTATGAAACTATCCTTGAATATAAGCTGCTACATGGAGAATAGCTATGTAAGAAAATGGGATGATAATTGTCTGTGGAAAGAGTATTGCTAATGTCACTTCTGTTTTCTAATATACACCATTTTCAATAAAGGTGCTTGCTTTATGTTAAGGTTATAATTATTTTAAATCAAATAAAGGGACACATTTAAGAAATGTTTTCCTATGTGTCTATACATTTATATGTATATGTATACCTATTTTCTATATTTAATACATAAAAACCAAATTTGATTACCTTGTATAGGTAATCAATGTATATATAGGTTTTATATATGTATGTATTATGGAAATAAAAATAACAAAAACTCTTTGAAAATTTAGTCAACTGGATATATAGTTCCATTTAGACAAAAATGTTTGGATAAGTCTACTGCATTTGTTTTAACTTTCCAGAAAAAAAGGTTTTTTTGGCTTGTTTGTTTTTCTACGGATATATATTTTTTATTGAAGTATTGTTGATTTACAGTGTTGTGTTAATTTCTGCTGTACAGCAAAGTAACTCAGTTATACACATATAGACATTCTTTTTATATTATTTTCCATTATGGTTTATCCCAGGAGATTGAATATAGTTCCCTGTGTGTTACAGTAGGACCTTGTTATTTATCCATTCTATATGTAATAGTTTGCATCTGCTAACTCCAACTCCCAGTGCATCCCACCCCCATCCCCCCTCCCCCTTGGCAATCACCAGTCTGTTCTCTATGTCTGTGAGTCCATTTCTGTTTTGTAGATAGGTTCATTTATGCCATATTTTAGATTCCACATATAAATGATATCATATGGTATTTGTCTTTCTCTTTCTGACCTACTTCACTTAGTATGATAATCTCTAGTTGCATCCATGTTGCTGCAGATGACATTATTTTGTTCTTTTTTACGGCTGAGTAGTATTCCATTGCACATATATACCACATCTTCTTTATCCATTCATCTGTTGATGGACATTTAGGGTGTTTCTATGTCTTGGCTATTGTAAATAATGCTGCTATGAACATAGGAGTGCATGTATCTTTTTGAATTATAGTTTTGTCTGGATATATGCCCAGGAGTGGGTTTGCTGGATCATATGGTAATTCTATTTATAGTTTTTTGGATAACCTCCATATTGTTTTCCATAGTGTCTGCACCAACTACATTCCCACCAATGGTGTAGGAGGTTTCCCTTTTCTCCACACCCTCTCCAGCATTTGTTAAAAAAAAAAAAAGTTTCACAGGGAGATCAGCTTGGTGCTTTGTGACCACCTGGAGGGGTGGGATAGGGAGGGTGGGAGGGAGGGAGACGCGAGAGGGAAGGGATGTGGGAGCAGATGTATATGTATGACTGATTCACTTTGTTATAAAGCAGAAACTAATAAAAAAAGTTTTTAAATGGTTCTGGCTCTTGACTAAAACCAATCCTCTGTGTTTCAACAACAGAATATATTAATATCTAAGATTCTGTGTGGCTGCTAAGGTGCATAAGCCATTTCAGCCTCTGTACAGCACCACTTCAAGCATTGAAAAAAGTGAAGAATTTGATCAACCAGGTGTTCATTTGATAGATTTCTTTCCTTTCTCTCTCTTCCTTGCTTCTTTCTTCCCTCCCTTCCTTCCTTCCCTCCTTCCTTCCATTTTCAACTAATTTCATGGAATGTCTTGAACATTCCAGGGCCTTCTAATCAACTACAATCTAATTTGTCCATCCTTTTAGTTTCTGGAAATTTCTGTAAGTATACTTAACAGATTCCAACGCAAGCTCTTTGAATGTTTATCACTGAATTGGTGGTGGTAAAACAATCACTTCTTAATCAAAATAACTTTTGAATCTCAGAAAGGATAGTGTCCTTGCCCCAGAGTTAAAGAAGAGTTAGTTCTCAAGTGCCCTAGTATCTGACAAACTGACAAATTGCAACCTTGAAGTAACCTCACTGAGCCTCAGTTTCACCATCTGTAAAACAAGAAAACTAATATTACTTCCTCTAGAGGGATGCTGTACAGTTGAAGTGAAATGGCATTTGCCTAGCCCTTGGCAGAATGCCTGGCATATAGCAAGTGCTCAATAAACAGTAGCACTCAGTTATTTAACATGTCATTTCCTTGTATGTGAGACACAAACAGTCTTGAACTCATGCTACATGGAGTGATTGCCCAAATGTTCCGTTATGTTGCTTTAGGTAACCAAAGGACTGTTATAGAGCTCAGGGTAAATACATTTAATTCTCAGATGGCATGTTTGTTGACATTAGTCATTATATATTAATTGTGGAAACAGGGAGACAAGCAATTATGGCTAGAAATACTAGAATTTACAACAAAGACTTATTTTATAAAATACATTTTATGTGTTAAATGTGGTCAGGAACTAAAAAAGAATCAAAGCTCTGATAAAAGATTATGAAAATTAAAAGGAGCTGTGAAAAAAAAAACCCCACACAAACACTCCCAAAACACTTTTCGGAATATTCTGAGCCCTGGCAATGATAGCATCTGAGATTTTTAATATGCTTTGAAGGCATTCTACTGACCTAACAGAATTTCACATATACCCTTAAAAAAAAAAACGCATAACATCTGCTGTATTTAACCACTTTTGAAAATGAGTTAAAAGGGTCTCATGCACAATAGAGAGCAGTTATTAGAACAATCCTGTACTGAAACTTAAAGTTATGATAAGAAAAGCAAGAAAAGCTGCTCTAGACTAACAGGTTGGAAATAGAAAAAGACAGGTTGGAAACAGAAAAAAATAGGGCCTTTTTCACCTGGGCTCATTTATCTTTCTACCTGACTTTAGAAAATCAAACTAAACCAAAAACAACAACAACAACAAAAACAAAAACAACAAAAAAGCCAACAATAGTTCTGTTTTAAAACTCCAAATTGTTATACCATAAACAGTCAAATTTATTTGGCGACTACTGAGTGACATGGAATCTGTCAACATAATTCACCAAAATGTGAGCCAAGGCAGATTGGAAAACAAATTGAAAGCCTAGATTAGAGTGACTAGTTTCTTTAGAAGCATCCAAAAACATAAACTTCATCTTATTAAAGATGAAAATCTCCTAGTCTGCTTGCTTTTCATAAGGGGAAACTATTCCCTCAAACTACATAATTTCCCCACCTTTTGTTCTATGGCAGAGCCTCATGTTTTAATATAGTAAATAAAGATGTGATTGGGAGTGAGGGAAGGTCAAGGCACACAGCTCTCTCTTTCTTTCCCTAAACATCTTTTGGGGTTTCCAATCAATTCAGTCAAGGGCAAAACAAATTAATTAGTCGAAAGTGATATTTCAAATAAAACAATTAACACTTTAATCCAATTTTGTAAGGGGTGGGGACTTCACCCAGTCTCCTGCCTTTTGTTGAAATGAATTCAATTTCAAAGTTAATTTTTAAAATTAAAAGCACTACCTTGAACCTCAACAAAAATATTTAACTATTTGTAGTGTGTGAACTTTTTACCTACACCTGCTGAGTGAATGAGAGAGCTGAGACAGATTTTCTCTGCCACTTTATTTAGGAAAAGAAAGAAATGAAACAAGAAAACAAAGGTGGCAGGGCAGTGGGGAGGGGTAACTCATCTTGCTGCAGTTCTCAGAGGCAATCTGAAAACTCTCTTTGGCATACTGTCAGATACACAAATTATAGATTAGAATATGCATGATCAAAATGAGATGTAATATGTAATAAATGATTAATGTAAGAGGAAAGCAGCACTTTTCCTATTCCATATTGAGCATAAACATTCTAACTTTATGTTAAAACTTTTGAAATTATATACATAAATACAATTCTACAAGTTGGATCAAAAGCATAAATAATAATGTAATTATTTATGCAATGATTCAGAAGTTGTGAGAGTTTGGGTTTTTTTTTTTCCTTAATCTATAAAAAAGTAAATACAAATGAGCCCTATAAGATTTTTTTTTAAGAGAAGAAATGGAGTGGATTTTTAAATAATATTTCTTCGGACAAAAATCACTGCGTCATTGGTATCTGGGAAAGCTAGGTACCACGTCAATTTTAATATATATAGTGCAATTTAGCAGAGCCCTTAAAAAGTGCTAAGGGAAGTTTAATGGGGGAGTACCATGGAGTATTATTGATTGATCTGTCAAAGGAAATGAATGCTGCGAACACAAACCAAACTGCACAGAGAGTACCTGTAGGCTTAAAAAAAGTGAATGAGCGCCTGGTGAGGATAGAACTGCAAGATGACTGATGCTCTTAGAGAGGCGAGGCCAGGTGGGTTCTGCTTAAATCTGATTGGTGACCATGTCTTAGGCAACCATCCTCAACCATGCTTTCCCCTGGAAATATTAAAAGTCTGTTGCATCCAAACCTAAGCAATCACACACATACCCCCTCCGCCCCCCAACACAAACAAGCACAATAACTAAGAAATAAGTAAAGGGCAAAATAGCTTCTTAGTGAACGGAAACTTTCTTACTTCAGAGCCATTCCTAGCACTGCCGGTCCTGGACACTCCCTGATGAACAACTTTGATAAGAGTATTTTCAGCCATATCACTAATTGGTCTACTGTTACTCTTCACTTTAATGTAAAACCAAAGGGGGAAAAGTGATTTCAAAAGCACCTGCAATCTGACATGTGTGAGCAGAACTGAAAATTTTTTTTCCAAAATTGGATTAATTAGCATTATCAGAAAAACAAAGGGAACAAAACCACCGGTAAGTAGTGCATTAATCATATTGCTAGTAATTAGTGCCACAATAGAAATACAAGACAAAACAAAGAAGTTGGAAATAGTTCTGAAACTAGTCATATTTTGTAGGTATGACTAGCTAAGAAATAGACATAATTGGACATGCAGAGAGGACAAGAATAAAATAGAATCTCAAAAATCACATAAAGTTGGAAGACTCAACTACATAAATCCTGAACCCCAGAGAAGTGGAGAAATTGATGTATTTATAGTGTCTAATATCCAGAGTTTAAAAAAAATAGGAAAGAAGGGGACAGGGAGAGGATGGGAATAATTGGAGGAACAGATTGTATTTCCATTTTTAAAAGAGAGAGAGCTTACACTCTTGTAACAAAGCTAATGCTACGTCTAGTCAAACCTCAAATATGCAGGATCATTTTCAAACACAGAAATAGTGATTTTTTTTTGCTTTAAATATATGATTGGATGACATTGGAGAATACAAAACCTTCCTCAAAGTGATAAAATATTAAATTAATTATAACTTTTAAAGAATGAAACCATTTGTATGGTCAGTTTCTTGGCCTTGATTTTCTGTATCAGAGTCTTCCAAGAATCCTTTATAAAAGTGTTTCATAGGAAAATGCTGATTTGTATTGATTCATTTTACAAATGGAAACTGAGCCCAGTGAGGTCCAGAAGAATAGAGGAAGTCTAAAATTTTTCTTGTGGTTCTGAATAGTCCACATTAAGTCATTCACTTTCCTGTGCTCCAATTTTTCTTACCCAGAAAAAGAAAAATTGGCAATATAAATATCTAGTCTGAGCATTACCTCCTTGAAGATGGCTTTTGTGGGGGGCATATGGGACAAAGGACTTTGTTTTTCTTATTTATGAAAAAAAGAAAAGGACGTGCATCTGGGAATGGAGACAGGTAATGCTGACTGGAGTTGATTTTCATCTCAAGGCCTGTAGAGCCCTAGAAATAGGAGGGACGGGACCTCTCAGAAACCAAACGGAAGGGAGATATTTGCCTGGGAGCTTCCCCTTTTACACGTCTTCTGGACATTCACTCCTGTTTTCAAGCTTCACTAAATACCTTCCTCAGTCTTTGAACATTTCTTTTCCTTTTTTTTTTTTAAAGATTTTTTTTTTGATGTGGACCATTTTTTTAAAAGCCTTTATTGAATTTGTTACAATATTGTTTCTGTTTTATGTTTTTGGTTTTTTGGCCGCAAGGCATGTGAGATCTTAGCTCCCCAACCAGGGATTGAACCTGCACCCCCTGTATTGGAAGGCGAAGTCTTAACCACTGGACCGCCAGGGAAGTCCCTGAACCTTTCTTTTCAACGCTCCCATTGCCCTCTCACTGTGACTCCCTTCCCCATTGGATTATCTCCTTTCATTCTTCACTTATCCCTCCCATTCCTTTTCTCTTCACAAACTTTATCTACTTTCACATTTTATTTTAATGCTCTTCAGCAAGTGAGTCTGGGAGTTAGTCACCACACAGCTCCCTCTGTCTCTCACCTTGATCAAGTTATTTTTCAGTTTTGTACTTCCCCTACTTATCAATATATGATGGTAATAGCAGCACTTATTACCTCGAGTTGTCTCAACATTTCAGTTTAAGAAAATCTATTCAAATTCAAAATCCACTCTTAATTAATTTGGCTAATTAGGTAGCTAATATATTTTTAATGGTCTTTGCAAGATTAAAAAGAAAGGCTTTAGAAATATGTCTCCACAAAATGTTCATGTGAAAAGAATATATATGGGACCAAGCATCTAGAAGTTATAAAGGAAAAGGCTGATATCTCTGATCACATTAAAATAATAAATGCTTACATGGACAAAAAATAAACAGAGTTAAAGTATTAAAAACATACTGGGAAGAAATTTGTCCAATATATATGAAAAAGGACTGATTTAATAAATACACAAACAGCCCTTGTGAAATTAATCAGAAAAATACAAATCACTCAATATAAAATGGACAAAGGACACAAACAGGAAATTTTAGAAAATAAAATATAAATGGCCAGTAAATTAGTAAGTTTTCATCATCACTTATAATTATAAAAATGCAAATTAAAGTACTAATGTACCGCTTTTCATATACCAGATAAAGATTTTAAAAATTCAACAATGCTATTGTTGAGAAAAGCCTGGAGAAATGAGTGCTCATTCACACATACATTAAACAAGTATTTACTAAGTTCTACTCTGAAACACTGATGATGGGATTGCAAATTGTAACTGACTATACTGGTCCAGAGAGCCGAAGGAACTTACCCAAGATCATCTGCAGTGTTAACTCACACATTAGATCTAAACTCCAGTTCTTTGATTTGTGAATCTTTTTTGTGTGTGTAGAGTCAGCCCCACTATGGATTCTCCACAGATGTTAGTTCACATTTCCCTGTAGTTGATTATCTTAAAAGTAATGGCCTTTGAACTCATAATCTTGGGATGTCACACTCTAGTTGTCTAGAACCCAGAAGCCCCAATCCCTGTTCCCTGATGCAGCCACACCTGAGTTACTTCTAGATGAGAAACCAATTTGGCTATTACACTTCTCCATTTATCAGCATGTCTAGGAGCATACCTAGGTGTGCAATGTCAGCCTTCTGAAAGGACTATGTATTATTTACTGACAATGAAGAAGATGATGATAATAATTAGTAAATAATTATTTCATGGTGAATTAGAGTTTACAAAAGATTTTACATATATGATTGAAAATGTAATCTCTACAAAAAACCTGTTTGCAAAATGTTATCCTCATCTCCATTTTACAGATGAGAAAACAGATTTAGAGAGCTAAAGGAATCTTTCTAAGATCAGTAAATTTTAACTGGAAGAGCCAGGAGTAAAATTCATGCCTATCTGATAACAAACCTCATGCCCTTTACTGATAGCTGTGGTCTGCACCTTTCCCATTTAACAGATTGTTGTAAATGTAGCTGAGAATATCAAAGAAGTCCGTGCTTACTGCCAGCTTTTCAAATTAAAAATCTACCCTCCCATATGATCTTGCAGCTTTCCTTTTGACCATATATAGTGTATAAAGGTTTTTTCCCAATTAAATATACTCCTAAACTCTTAAAAATTTAATCAGCTATTGAATGAATACTATGCCTTCATGGTTTTTTTTGACAGTTAAATGCAGATTTGGAAATTGGGCAGCTTGCTTTTTTATTTTTTAAGATTTATAAATCCTCAATTGTATTTTATGAAGCCAAACAGGCTATAAAACTAAAGAGGACTAGCAGAAGAAAGACTTGGAGATGTAAATGCTACCAGCTTTCAATCCATGGAGTTCCTGGTTGCAAAGGAAAGAGAACAGGAATTCCTTTTTCTTTAAAAGTGCTGTTTTGCTTGCCCTAGACCCCTTTTTCCTCCAGTTGTAGGCAAGAAAAGAGGGCCACGAAATGAAGGACATGGAGTAGAAGGACATTTGTATTGGGTAACCTTGTTTATGGGGACAAAAGTCATTCGGGGAGGCTTTCTTTGCTTCCTGCCCATCTCCTACCTTACCATCCTGGCCCTTCCACCCTCTCTGGAAACTTAGTGGGCTTTGTAGACGTAGCTAATTTCTTAGCCATTGAGTGTTTAGACTTAATTGGAAGACTGGAAGCATAAAGCAAAGCATAAAGCAAATCTGAATTCAGAATCAAGCTCACAGGACTCCCAGACTGTTGCTCCCACCACAAGAGGATTTTGGCCAGTAATTGCTTCGATGAGTCCCCTCTTCCAGTCTTATGCAAATCCACGTTCTTTCACATTGAAAAAGTATTTTACAAAGAATGGAAGAGAACTGCATCCTAAATTTTCTGGGCAGCACTTTGGAATATAACATATTGAAAAGATGAAACTTTCACCATTAACAATAACAATTCCCAGACATGGTAGGCAGTATGGTGTGGTGAAAGAACCCTGGCTGGCCTGGGAGTTGGTTTCCAGTTCTGAAGGCATCTTGTAGCCTCCAGGAAGTCATGCCTTTCTCTGGATCTCAGTGTCCTCACCAGTAAAATGGGGGGGTGGGGGATGGGGGTGGACTAGATAACCCAGCTCTAAATTGTTGTGTCTAAGATGAGCACTGTAATAAATAAAATGGACATGATTACATCAATATGCTTCGAAAAGACTTTTTTCCTGTCACTTACACTCTTTCACCAGGGAAGGGAGAAGAAAACACTAACATGGTCTGATTTTACTTTTGCAACATGTAACTGATCTTTTAAACCCAGCTAGGAGAAGGCATTTACTAAGAGGACATAGCATTTGGAAAGACGAATGCACCACCTCATAGTTGGAATTGGTTGGTGCATTTCTTACTAGTAGGAGCAGTCCCTTTACAATAATGTCTACAAAACTGGTGATTCCAAACCCCTGCTTCCTCAAGCACAACTCTGAAGAGCAAGTCTTTCTGGAGATTATAGAGTCAGTTATTGAATTTCCACAGCATAGATTAGAATAACATTGAGCCCATTTAGAACCAGGGTTAAATTTACAGTTTCTCTTCAAATTTGAACATTTTTAGCGTGTTCACCTTTTATGCTCTTAAGACTGTATTACTTATTGATGTTGCCACCTACTCTTATCTTATCTCACACCATCTTACCTTTCCTTACCTTATCTCAGCCTCTGAAGTCATTATACTAATATTAAGACACCTCCTAAACAAAAGGCTTTTGTTCTCATTAGGACCTTTCTAAGTCCTCTTTCCCCTCTACCTGACATAAAAATGCACCTTAGTTCTCCTTTCTTTCTGAGTTAAGCATTAGATGGAAGCCAAAAAAAAGAACTAAGCAAATATTTTGTTGAACATGAGCAGATACACATGTGCCCATGCACCCAACCCCAAACCAATTAGGAAAGCAAGCCGCCGTGAATGGTAGGAAGGCCAGAGGAGCCCAGACCTCTTGTTTAAGCAGGTGCTCGGGAAGGAGGAGACATCAGCCAGACTCAGGGCATCGTGTGAAGATCTGGCTTCAGTCATCACTCGTTGTTGAACACCGGGAGCAAAAATGTAGCAAATAATGCAGAGAAAATCCTTCTAAGAAATCTGGGCCCAGAAACTAATCCAGGCAAGTATGCCTTATGTCTTTGTAGTTTTATAAGGGCAGATCACTTTGGTATTTAATTAGTGAATGGATGGGATCTGCATGTTGAACTTAAGAAGAAAGCATTTCACTTTTGAGTCCCTGAGAAGTTGTGAGCAGTCCAGGAAAAATACTGAATTGCTCACGGCAATCACAACAGTGTCGATGGCCTTTCTTGAACTAGCACGCATCACGATGCGTCAAAGTGGAGCATGGCATTCGGAGGAGAATCTTCTATTTGCAAATATGAGTGAGAACTAAAAATAGACTGGGAGTAGATGGGCGGTCCTTGGTGGGGATTATCCATCTCAACAGGTGTGTGGCAGGAATAAGAAGGGTGGTAGAGTGTTATTTAGCTTTAGGCTTTCAATTTACTGGCAGAGGGTGCCCAACCACCAGCAATAATGATCATATTAAACATCTAGATGGGTCCACCTGTGAACATTCAGTCCTGGGCCCACAGGGGCAGGGAGGGAGGGACAGAAGGAAGTAAGGAAGGGTGGGTAACTGACTTTTATTGAACACCTGCTATGTGCCAGGTATGGCAGTGGGTGCTGGCAGGTCACTGGCTGGGAAGGGGTGAGGGCGAGAAGGGAAGTAGAGCTGATGCGGCTTTTGTTGTTTCTACTTGCTTGGCCTGTAACTGCTCCTGTCCCCTTACACTTTTTCTTTCCCTCTCTCTCTGGACTTCATCTGGAGTTTGCTCGTCACATCTCTCTCAGGCTCTGCTTGACTTACCCTGGATGGAAGCTGAGGAAGGTGTACCTCACCTGTCACCTGAGGGTTGGAGGTAAACCCCAGGTTATCAGGGGGCTGGATATTGATGTGAGACTGCGGGGAACCTATGGGCTCTGCTTGAGGAAGACCTGCTTTGGACTGTAAGTCTGCCACTTATAGGCCATGGACTCTTGGGTAAATTACTGTGTTTTATTTTTCCTTTGAACCTTGCTTCATGTAGTGGTTTAAAGCACAGATTCTGGAGCCAGCCCACCTAGGTAGGTTAAAATCCAGACTCTGCCATTTCTTAGCTGCGTGACCTTGAGCAAGTTATTCAACCTCTTTGCCTCATTTCCTCATCTATAAAAATAAGCACGACAGTAGCTCCCACATAGGGTTTGTGAGAATTAGAGGTGATACAGAGAGTAAACGGATGGTACAGTACCTGGCATAGAATAAGTGCTCATAGATTTTTTTCTTTAACTGTTTCTAGGCATATTAACCCTGCTTGACAGATTCGCTGTCATCAACCTTTGAGAAGTAATTTTGAGCACCTATTTTTTTCCCCAAAGCCACTTCTTGGTAACTAGTTAAAGGGTATTTATATCCTTTCTTATTTATGTCTTGCCATGGTTGGTTCCTTCTTAGGCTGCAAAGAAATCATCCTGTGGAATAATAATAGTTCCCTGAATTTACACACCAGTTTTCTCTGCGTCCCTGTGGCTTCTTAGATCAGGTGAACCACATCTGAACCACAGCCCGCAGCACATGGTGATGGGGGCTCGTTATTATTATCTATGTTTCATGTGAGACGAAGATGACTTACAGAGGGCAGGTGGAATGCAGGGCCCAAGGTGGCACAGGGCACGGAGGGTGTTCTGACCTCAGAACCCGCCTCACCACCAGACACATACCAACCACGTCAGCCATCCACACTCGCCATTTCCTGAACCATCACAGTCTAAAACAATAATAATCTGTGACTGATTTCTGTCCTATCTTGTAAAGCACTTGGGTACTGTGGTGACAATGTTACATACATATCAAGTGGAATGGCAAAAAAGCATGTGGAAGACTGAAGGCAATTTGGAACATGCAAAATGGGGTTACTGACACAGAAATTCAGTGATACCGCATTCTCTTTGTGCCAGCATCATGTAAACGTATAAGTAGGTGGAATTTTGTCAAAACATTTTTCAATTATTGCAAATTACCATTGTATTTTTTTTTTTTTTTTTTTTTTTTTTTTTTTTTTTTTTCTTTTTGCGGTATGCGGGCCTCTCACTGTTGTGGCCTCTCCCGTTGCGGAGCACAGGCTCCGGACGCGCAGGCCCAGAGGCCATGGCTCACGGGCCCAGCCGCTCCGCGGCATATGGGATCCTCCCAGACCGGGGCACGAACCCGTATCCCCTGCATCGGCAGGCGGACTCTCAACCACTGCGCCACCAGGGAGGCCCTACCATTGTATTTTTAAGACCAACATTTCCAAGGGGGTTTTGGGAAAGACTTGCACATTTCTAGTTGTGTCTCATAGCTAGTAATATTTTCTTGGAAGCCAAGCATCTAGAAGCTTTTGAGATGCTCTTGGGTTTGTGAATGAAATTGCCAATAAAATGTAGACAATTTATATAAAAATGATACATAATAAAATGTAGAATTATAGGTTATGAAACTTAAAAGATATATTAGAGGTAATCTAGTTTGGTGATCTCTCCACTCATTTTTACATGTGAGAAAACTGAGGCTCAGAGAGATTATTTATTCAGGTTTATATTGATTATTAGTTTTAATAATATTTATTATTCCATAATCAAGTTGCCAGATTCCAAATCCACTGATCTTTCCATTTCATTATACTGAATTTATGAAGTAAATTACAATGTTAGCAAATAGTGCTAAAAAAAGCATCACTTAGGAAAGCTCGCCTCCATATTATAATTTATTTTCCAAATTTATAATTTATCTGGGAGGCTTTACATATTCACTTGCTACATGATCAATTCAAAATTGCATAGATTATTCAACTACAGTTATCTCTTAATTCAACCCTTCAGACAGTTATATTTGTTTTTGGTTCTCCAGAAAATAGAATTTAAGTGTTACTGAAGAACTTTCAACTCTACATCATATCTAGACACCTTCAATTTTGTGTTTCTGCAAATATTAGGATCTTTGATGGTCCCTTGCCTCACACTTTATATTCCTACCTGTCTGAGCCTCCTTGAACGTCACTCCCGGGGGGTTAGATTTGTTCTTCCCTTCACGTCTGTGCCCGATAGAGCCTTTCTCTCCTTCAAGCCCATTGGAAAGCTGTTACTAATATCCAAACCAATTTACATGTTTTATTTCTCCATTTCATCCAAGCCTTTTCTCAGGGAAGTCTATTTCCATTCACCCACCAGATGCCCATTTTTAAAGGTGATTTCTCTAGCACATATATTTTAAAATCATATCCTTTGACCGCCTGGAGGGGTGGGATGGGGAGGGTGGGAGGGAGGGAGATGCATGAGGGAAGGGATGTGGGAACAGATGTATATGTATGACTGATTCACTTTGTTATAAAGCAGAAACTAATAAAAAAAAATCATATCCTTTGCCTCTGAGGAAATCAGTGTTTTTATTTAAATATTTTAAGTGACTAATGTTAGCAAAGAAGGCGCCGTCAAAGGGAAATGCTGGCCACATGTCACACACTGTTGCATAACCACATTCATCACAGTGAAACCTGCTCTGGCTCGGCTCACCCAACTTACACTAAAATGTTAGTGTGGATCATGTTTTAATACTTACGTGTGTGTGTCTGTGTGTGTGTTTGGTGCCATTTCCACTCTGTCCACACAGGTTAAAAGAAATAATTATATGTTTATTTTTTTTCCGATTTGAGGTTGTTTTCACTATTTTCTGAACCACATTTTTCATTTGAGTGCCATGTTCACTTTGATAAGAGATCATTCTCCTGTTTTCATATCTCATTGCCAAAAGGGACTGCTGGTTATCTCTGATTGCAGGCAATTCGAACTTTAAGTAAGCCTGTCTTTATCAACTACTGTTTTAACAGCTGATTAATTAGTGCTACGGAGATCCCGGGGAGGCCTTTATCTGAAGAGCCGTTCAACCATTAGCAAAGGAAACTTCCTTGTGCACCAGCAGCTCAGATAACAAGGTAAGATAATAGTTCACAGTCCTTCTCTGGCTAATGCAAACAGGAGCACTCCCTCTTATCCCAACACAGAGGCCAGAGAGAAAGGCTCAGCTAAATTCTCAAAATACCGTGATCTTTGCTGGCCAAAATCAGTCATTTATTTTTGTGAGTACTTTTTAGAGTAGTGCCTTGCAGTTACACAGAACACCTGGCACCTGGAAGTGGTAATAATATTGGAGAGCTATTAGCTATTTACAGGAAATCAAGCCCCAATAGGATTCAGCAATGAACACAGCAGGATTTGTCTTATCAGTTGAGAGTTAGTATGTGTGCCTGGAGCCGGCCTTCTTGTTAGCTATTTACTCCTGGACAAGCCACTTACGCTCCCTGTAACTCAGCTGCTCTCTCTGTAAAATGGAGCTAATAATAGTGCCTGGCATTATTGTGCGTATTAAGTGAACCAGTGCTTCCAATGTTCTTAGACTTTGTCTGACATATGAAATGTTGATGCCACTACTAAGTTAGGAAAGATGCAAATAACTTATGTTCTTCAAATCCTAATAGAATGAACAGGAGGTAATTAAATATAACCAGACAGGATCTGGGGCATAGATTGTTAAAACTATCACCCCACTACCACCACTAATAGTGACTTCTATTAGCAACTCTCTAATCGTTTGTAATAAGAATTAACATTATTCTAAACACTTTGTATCGATTACTATATTCAACCATCACAACCCTATGAGATAGGTTCTATCTTTATTCCCATTTTACAGCTGATGAAACTGAAGCCCAGAGAACTGAAATGACCTGCTCAAGGTCACACAACTTATAATGCTGAAAAAGATTTGCCCTCAAGCAGTCTGACTGCAGATTACATGCTCTTCACCACTCTCTGTTGCAATCACATTATTATTACTCCATCCCCATTTGGGGATGCTCAGAGGTGAAGTGACTTACCCAAGACCCATGGCTACCAAAGAGTTGAGCCAAAATTCAAAGCTATATCCTCCCTGTTTTCCTTGCACGATGATGGCTGTTCAGTATGGAAGTTTGGGGGAAAGGAATGTCCAAGTTTAAGGGAAGAAAAGTGATACGGGGCCCAGGAAAGTGGATTTGACTCATTTGACTTCCTACCCCTTGGGACTCCCGCAAAGGCTCTGGCCCTTGCTCTGAACCTGTCCCTCCTATCACTTTGTAAGAAGCAGGGACCTTGCCTTAGTCATGTTCGCACTCCATCCCCTAAACTAGCTTAGCACATAGTAGGGAGCCCATAGCATAGCACTTGTAGAAGGTCAATACAGGGGAAAGAGTATTGTTGAAATTAATCAGTACAGAGCATTCATGAACATTGATTAAAATAAATTATTGTTACTGATAAGGGATAGAATGTGATTTAACTAGACTGGAAAAGCCCTGTTTTGTTGGTTTAATAGATGAAAACAGCTAGAATATTTCAAGGCTAAAGTAGAGAAAAGCCCAGGGTGGACTTTGGAGAGAAGTGGAATAAGCCAAGCAAATGTTTAGAACTAGAGGTTCATCACATTTAAGAAGAGGCAGTATGCCATCTGTACTTGATTGACTTTTTCCTTTATAAGATATTGAATGGTCTATAGATGTAAGTTAACACTGCTCTTATGACTATAACTTTGAGTGCAAAACATCAAGTCATTTTTGGAGAGCATAGACTCTAGTATAAACCTCCACTACTTAATTCTCTTATACCTACCTAGGAAATTCAAAACCACTTTTCCTGCTAAATTTCTCAAAATATCCAACTCTGGTCATCTGGTGGTAGACACATCAAAGGGACTACTTGACCCCCTTTGGACATATCCTCAAAGTCAATCCCTCAGCTGAGAAGGAAATGTCACATCAGTTATGGAGGAAAGTTGGCAGGACACTGGAATTTGGACTGGGCTACGGGACTTGAGGAACTTGTTCAGCTATTGCATAAACATTTATGGCAGACCTAACGTGGACAAGGCTCAGGGGGATATAGAGATGAGTCTCACATGCCCTTTCCCTCCAGGAGTATCTGGTTACAGCATAAATAACAAGAAGTAGAGGCGTTAAGTGCCATAAAAGATGTGCAGGTGAAGCGCTAGGAGAGCATTAAGAGCACGAGGAAGGTGATCTGTCTGGGTTGTGGTGTAATATCATTATCACTTTCCTTCTGTGGCTTTTCCCAAGAGTGAAAACAGAAGATGTCACACCAGCTGACAATGTTTTCTGAGCAAAGCCAAGAGTAAATAATGTATTGGTGAAAGTGTATGTGTGTGCAAAAGATGTTTATATTAGCATTATTTACAAATATCAAAAAAAAAAGAAACTTGACATAGAGGATTTATTTGATGAGCTACTATACAGCTATTAAAAAAATCACATGAAATAATATTTAATAAGAAGAAAAGCATGAATATTACTAAGGTTTTCATGCAAATATTTTCATGAAAATAATTTTGTGTGTGTGTGTGTGTGTGTGTGTGTGTGTGTGTTGGTATATAACAAAAGTTTGAAAGCACTTATACCAAGAGGTCAAATTAACCACGGTTATCACTGAGTGGTAGAATCATGAGTGATTTTTTTTCACTGTGATTCTCTATGTTTTCCAAGTTTTCTAAGCTAGCATATATGGCTTTTGTGTTAGTATTACAAACAAATAAATCTTAATAAAAGGTCACTATATCCATCCTTTCCAAAACTTGCATTCTCAGAGCCCACAAATTTTGGTCAGTCAATACTAGCATTCCACTAGGTTGCTTTCATTTGTTCTTGAGACGACTTCTTCTCTTTGGATTGTTCTGCTCTCTTGGCTATGACAGTGACTGAAACCAGACTGGAAATGCCCTGTTTTGTTGGTTCTGCCTCCATGTAACTTGAGTTTTCACCAGTGAATGTTTCTTATTTGGTTTCTCATGGGATTTTTTTTCTCTTCACTCTGTTTAAATATTTGTATGTTTATGTCATAGTTGCCTCTCTTGTTTCCCCAGGGCACCTGTCTTGGGGATAACCTGGGTGTGGATAGTGATGGCCATGGTGCCTGACTAGAGCCTTGGCCCAGGGCTGCTACCAGGAAGGTGGGCTCCCAGGGCTCATCCATTAGCGAGGGTCCCAGGTGGCTCTGATTCCCGGAACATGTAGTAGTGGTGACCTGCTTCACTGCTGTGGCCCTTTCCTCTGCCTCTCCCATGCTCTGCTTTGTCTTACCTCACCATGACTGTCACTATTTCTCTGGCCAAATCTCCAAACACCGGGAGTTCTGAGGGCTCCTCAGAACTGGCAAGAGGTGGGGATTGCTTGGTTATTTGATTCTTTTCAGCCAACCTTGAAGGGTTTGCAGAACCAGCTTCATGGGCCTATGATCTGTACACACAGGGCCGCATACTCAGGAGGGCCATGTTCTTGGCTTATTGCTCTGCTCTTGCTGTCTTAAAATTCTTAATAAAATTTGAACAAGGGACCCTGCATTTTCATTTTCATGGGGCCCTGCAAACTATGTAGCTGGTCCTGATGGTTTTATCTCCAGCTGGAGCCTTCTTTGGAGAGGCAGAGTGGAAAGACCATGATAGTTAAAATCAGGCAGTTCCATGATTGAATTCCAGCTCTGCCACCTAGCTGTATGATCAAGTTGCTTGATCTCTGAGTCTTAGTTTCGCCATCTGTAAAACAGGTATAGACATATGTACTTTACAGAGCTGATGTTAGAGATGAACATAGGTAAAGATTCTAATACATATTAGACAATAAATAATACTATTATCATTATTATTGTTGAATAATTATAGCATTAAGACATCCCTCCTCTCAAATGTAATCTTGTTCTTTGAGTTTACCATTCACTTGATTAAAGAAACTTAAATTAGTTTTTCTCTAATGCCCAGGCTGGATTGTGTCCAGGTCATCATTTAGTACCATCTCATGTCAATCCTGAATTTAGACACAACATGTCTCATTGACATCCTCCCCATGAGGACTGGGGTGATCTTTCTCTTCCTTATTTTTCTGGAGTGTCACCCAGGGGTTACCTGAAACTTCTGTGTTTCCTTTCCTTCCTCCCTCGGGTGATAGGGAGTCCTTCTGCAGATAGAACTCCTAATGGGTGACTCCAAAGTTCCTGAAGTTAGGGTGTAGGTTCAGTCCCTTTCCTGTCCTAGGTCCACAATTGCTTTCAGGTCACACTTGATCTCAGATCTGCTTTTGCTTTGTTGCCTGTATTTAAAGCTCTGGTAGCAAGAGTACTTCTTGCATGGTAGCTTACATTTTAATAGAGTCTCATCCTTTCCAGAACATTCATGTCATTTTTATGCCATTTGATCTTTGAAACTATACTAAGAAGGGGTTAGAACGATATCACCATTTCTTCAAATGAGAGAATGAGCACTAGCAAGATAAAGAGACTTATTCAAGGATACCCAGCAAGCTGGTGATAAGCTATGTGTAGGGAGAATATGTCTTATTCATTTATTCATTCATTCATTAGTTTATTGAATCTCTAGCAGGTTTTGTGCTGGGGACACAGTGGTAACAAAAGCAGACAATGCCCTTACCTTCAGGCAGCGTATAGTCTATTTGGGAGACACAGATGTTAAACAGATAATCACAACAATAAATGTAAAATTTCGATCATGGTATGTGCTGGGAAGAAGATGCACACAGAGCCAGGTTCTGACTGGTCAAAAGGTTCCTCAATCAAGTTGCTTCTTTGATAAAAGCAAGATGTAACTCTATGTTTACAAACTTGCATTTATTTGTCTGTTTATGTGATACTTTAGCTCTCTGGGAGCAAAACAACTTGTTTCATTGGGTAGATATGAACAACTTTAGAGTCTTCTTTCCTTTTAGCCACTCTCAATGCTAATGCTTTGCTAGGGGAATAAGCTATAGTGGAGCAATCTGAGTTCTGTGGGTCTAGCTGGGTAACAGAGGATTGAGAAATATTGGACTGTTTTGATCCTTGGGAATCATTTATCCTCAGAAAAGTTTGCCATTTTAACCTTGCACTCTTGATCTAGAGCATCGTGACCCACAGCACCTATTTGCTGGGACACAAAAAGGAAGAGTGGTCACCCAGCAGCATTACACTTGGTGCTGAGAACCCCTCCTTGCTTATTACCATCTTAATCTTATTCCAACATTTATTTATTTATTTAAAAAATTCCTTTGGGCACCATGCAGGACACTGGAGATGGAGTAGGAAACATGATGGATAAGCTCCCTGGTCCCAGGAGCTTATTGGAGTCAGACACTAAGCAAACACATGAATGAAAATATCTTTGCAAAATGTGGAAGTTCTATGAAGAAAAGAGACAGTCAGCCAGGGAAAGAATAAGATGGGCCTTAAAAAGGTCTCTCTGAAAAGAAAGTGACAATTGAGCTGAGATGTGAAGAATAAGATAGAGTTCATGCAGATAAATTGAAAGAGGGCGAGCTTTCCAGGCAGAGGGAACAGCACGTGCAGAGAGATACAAAAAAAAGAGGGACAGAGAGACAGACAGATATAAAGTGCACCAGAAAAGGCAGTTATTCATGGTATTTTACAAAAGCCTAAATCAAATGCCAACTAAGTATCTTAATTCAAGGACAAAGGCACACTTTGTATATTTTTAAAGTTTCTTTGGGTGGATGCAATTTAATAGATGACATCTTTACAAAGGCCCAAGGTACTGCAACAATCAGAACGTTTCCTTTTATTTGGTTTTGCTCCCATTTATAAAGTGGCTTGAATGTTGAAGTCTGCTTTCCCCACCTTTGGCCTATCTTTTTTTTCCCTAGACCAATTTTGTGCTTTGTATTTGCAGTGCTGGCCTTTGAAACAGAACTTCTACTTTCTGTCACCACCTCGAGAGGGGACAGCTCTCCATTGCTTTCCTGATTGTCTGAAAGCTCCTATTCTGTCTGTACCAAGTGATGGCTTCTTTCTCTTGGCCAAGTGCGTGTTACTTTAACGTGGCCCTGAAAGCAGTTTTATAATCTGAAGAATAAACAGATTGCTTGTCAAATTCTCTTTGTTCCATTGTGACCTACTAACATTTACACTGCTTTGCGGAAACATGAGGAAAGTGTTGGTTGCCTACATCAACTATTTCCATTGCAGGAAAATGTGATGGTGCTGGCTTTCAGGCCGGTGGGCAGGGGGGGGCGGTGGCACCTCCACCTCAATGCCATAACCAGCCCAAGACAGTGGGGCTGAATGCTCAGTTGTTATTCACAACTCTGAATCATTTTAGAAAATTCCCTTTAAAGAACAGATGCATGGATGAGACTATTTTTTTCATAAAAATTTCCTTCTGTAAAGCCATTGTTTTGGGACTCATTTTTTCCCTTATTGTATTTGGGTAGATATTAAATATGCATTTCTAAGAATCCATGATTTTTAAATTACAAAAGCCATGGACATGGAGAAGTGTTTCTTAGCGATAAAGGAAAGGCTTTCAGAAAATTCTACAATGGCATTGAGAGGTGACACAGTGCAGTGCCCCATCTCAGCTTCATTCCCTCCTCTTTACAAACATCTCCAGCCTCAGAGACCTTTCTGTTGCAGCCCATTACATCTTTGAACAGCTCAGATCATTAGGAAATTCTTCCTCACATGGAACCAGAATCCACCTTTATTTTCTACCCACTGGCTGCACTCTCTGCACAGGGCAGCACAGACACTTACTCCATTGAAATATTGTTGAGGAAAGAACAGCGAACTCAATTTCTCTAGGCATCTGGTTTGAATTAGCTATTTCACAAATCCTTTTCTCATAACTGGTACCAAATTTCTTTATAATTGAAAAAAAACACATGTTCACCTTACAAACAAAAATAGCCAAACATCTTAATGTGGAAAATGTTCCAGTGGTTTCTTGCTTCTAGTAGCTTTAAGGAGAAAATGAACATTTTTCTGAACATAGGGATTTGATTTTTTCTTTTCATGATAGCATGTTGGAATTTTAGGAAAATTTTGTGACTTAGAATGAGCTGGAGTGAACAGTAAGAGCCGACGATTGCTACCTGGAGACTGGATGCCACCACAGCTTTGCCCCTTTCTAAAGCCCCACGAGCACGGTCCATCCCCAAAGAACCCGTGATTGCTGGTCCAAATAATTGCTGGGCTTAGCTGCCAGATTCATTCAGAAATTGCTGGTATTGTCCTCTGTAAAATGATATGTCCCTAAGATCTCTCTCTCTCTTTTCAGCAAACCAGAATGCTGGATATAATTTGATCTCCATTATGGAGAGGGAAGCTGCATCAGATAATAGGAGACCTGAAGAGTTTAAGTAGCAGAAGATCAACCTCACGTTCCCCATCCGGCTCTGCTCCCCAGCCCAGGCAGTTGTTTGTGGCTCACGTGAATTCGATAGGACCTGGGGAAAGAATATTTTGAGTCCAAGACCTGAGGCTATGGGCTTTCCCCTCTAAACTCCCATCCATGAAATCTACCCAAATCTTAGATTTACATCTCACAAAGGGAGATGCCAAGCCTGTTTCTTTGCACAAGTAGTGCACCTCTCCCGCCTGCCTACAGAAGCTTCCAGGTAGCAATTTGCTGCAGCCTCTGCATTTAACAGAGGGCTAGGAATTAGAGGAGCTGTTTTGCTCTCCTGTCACTTGTCTCCTCACAGTATAATTATCTGAGTTCCTAGGTGCTGCAGTGATACATGAAGAAATTCATAGAAGAAATACAATATATCTTCATTGTCTTGTATCATTAGCCCTCGATTAAATATTTCTTACCCTGGGCTAAGGTAGCATGGCGTGGAACAAGCCAAGGGCTGCAAGCCAGAAGAGGTGAGTCTTAATCCCTCTTCTACGTGTATCAGCTGTGTGTCTTTACTCAAGTCACTTACCATCTCTGAGGTTTGATCTTTTCTTCTATAAAACCAGAGGATAGACTGGATTATTTCTGAAATTCCTCCTGGGACTGAATTTTTTGCTTTATTCTGTGATTATAAGTTACACTCAAAATCATGATAGAAAAAAATACTCTAAGTAAGTACTAAGTGAGGGTAGTTAAAATCAGTTGATGGGGGGCTTCCTTGGTGGCGCAGTGGTTGAGAGTCCGCCTGCTGATGCAGGGGACATGGGTTCGAGCCCTGGTCTGGGAAGATCCCACATGCCACGGAGCAACTGGGCCCGTGAGCCACAGCTACTGAGCCTGCGCATCTGGAGCCTGTGCTCGGCAACAAGAGAGGCCGCGACAGTGAGAGGCCCGCGCACCGCGATGAAGAGTGGCCACCACTTGCCACAACTGGAGAAAGTCCTTGCACAGAAATGAGGACCCAACACAGCAAAAATAAATTAATTAATTAAAATCAGTTGATGATAATCTAGTGAGCTTTCCTCCACAAGGTAATTTTTAATTTTGCCTGCCCACTTGAAATATTAGGGGGGTGGCAGGAATTCAAGGCATATTTTTTATGTAAACACAGTACTTTTTTGTTGGTGTTGGAAGCACCTCAGGAAATATTTTGAAGCAACCTATGCACTTCACAGTTTTTATAATAAATTCTGAGACATTTACTTGCTTTATGTACATATTTCTCATATCTAAGTCTACCCAAAAAGCAGTGAGACAGTTTCTAAAAGCCACACCCAAAGAAGTTTTGTCATGTGTCATACTTCATGTCCTCCTTTCTGCAAGAAAGACGTATTTTAACAATAAATAGAATTTAATAGGTCATTTATTCCTTACACCCCTGCTCTTTTTGTCATCTACAGAGAAAGCAGGTAAAAAACAAACAGACGAAAACAAAAAACTTCTACAAGTAAATCCAGGTCTTAAGTAATAATATTATTTTATATTTGAATGGTGCTTTAAAATTCTTTAAAGTATTTTCACGTAAATTTTTTTTTAGCTTCTCCCATTACCCTTGTGAAGTACAGAGCAGGGTAATGTTATTGGCATTTTATAAGTTAAGAAACAAAAGCTTGGTGGTAAAACTTAAAAGAGAAAGGAGACATGGACCCCGGGATCTTGGGCTGAAGCCAGAGTGCCATCAAACAGGATTTCTTTCCCAACAGACTTTAGCATTTAGGGAACATTGCATTAATCTTGCTTTTCCCGAAATGAAAATTCATTGTGCAAATCTTAAAGGTAAGCTCCTTGGGTCTCAGGTGGCTTGTGTCTCTTGCATGGCATCAAGCATCTGTTGTCCTTCTGTTTGAGGAGTATTTTTTTTTTTTTTTTTTTTGCGGTACGCGGGCCTCTCACTGTTGTGGCCTCTCCCGTTGCGGAGCACAGGCTCCGGACGCGCAGGCCCAGCGGCCGTGGCTCACGGGCCCAGCCCGCTCCGCGGCACGTGGGATCTTCCTGGACCAGGGCACGAACCTGCGTCCCCTGCATTGGCAGGAGGACTCTCAACCACTGCACCACCAGGGAAGCCCTTGAGGAGTTTTGAAGGGGATTTGCTTATATTAAATCCTGACTGTGCTCAACAACCACAGCCTGTGGTAGACATGTAGGGAAATGACATCCAAAGCCCTGAATGAGTTTCTAGAAATTCCACGAAGCCAGCCTGCTGGATTTTCTAGTCTGCTGACAGTAACTAAAATCATTATGCACTTCCTCAGAGAAGATGCTGTTGTATAAAATACAGCTTTGATGTGCTCAAATGTCTAAACACAATGGGTCGCCTTTTCTGCTTGAATTTTAGATTGACAAATGAGTGACAGTGTGCTGCAGGTGTGTGGGTTGGCTTGGAATCTTTTTCCTATCTCCTAAGATCCCTGGACTTGAGCAGCAAGGTCAGGGTGGCAGTCACATTTTAAGAGTTCACACGTGTAATCCAACAACCTGAAGAGCCATCTCATATCATTTGAGTGACCCCTGCACACCTCCCGCAGGTCACCGTACACTTCCTAGCTTGAGGGCTTTGCACAATCCATGCAAGCTGTGAAATGATTCCTTTCCATGAAGCCCTGGAACAAAGAAGTTCACTCTGCTGTCTGGTAAGCCTTGCTGAGCTATCTAGAATTGTGGTTTAAGCTCCACAGCCTTGAACCTTTGGCAAACAATATCATTTCTTTCAAACGAAGATAATAGCAAGCAAGGCTATTATCATTATTACTCTCTTTTTTATTCTCCTCCATGAATGTTTCAAGGTTTTGGAGGCAGGGGGAAAAAATCCAGGTTTGCGGGTCAGTAGTAACAACTTTGGACAAAACTTCTTCAATAAAGCTTCACACTATTTGATTTAACCTACTCGAAAGCAATAACTTGCAGAGACAAGTAACATCTTTCAAAACCTGTTGGCCGTTCAGCTTTGTCATTGGATTTCTTAAAGAAAATACCAAGTAGGTTTAGATTTTAACACACTCTGTTTCATGGTGCCCTAGCAAAGTGAAATATTTCAGAAAAGTTAGGTCCTAGAAGAAACCAGTATTAAAGATTTATTTAGTGAAAGGAGATATAATTCATAGGGCAGAGCTAGAAGTACATGAATGGAGTCTGGACTTCACCATGAAATCACTCAGTTTCAGAACCCCTCAAGTATCTTTGACTGGGGAAAATTTGGGTTGATTTAATTTCTTGGAATGCATCAAACTGGTAGAGACTTGTAGTAGGAATATGAATCACAGTCTCTTAGAGTTCAGAGGGGCTTTGGGTGCCTTTTAGTCCAAACTCCCATATGATACAGGAATCTCCCCAGTGACGGTGCAGTCTCTGCTTGGGCATCTCCAGTGATAGAGAGCTCATGCCTTCACTAGGCAGCTCATCCCGTGTTGAATATTTTTAATTTTTGGAAATTTCTTCCTTGAGCTTGAACTTTCATACCTTTTTACTTCCATCCACTCTGGTCTTTGGAATATAATGAATAAATTAATTTCTTCTTCCACTTGACATCACATTTGGAGACAAATGTGATTATAACCTTGAATACTGGCTTCTCTGAGATATATATCCCTCTAAAATAAAAAATTGTCTCCTAGGCTACCAGAACTTTGATTTAAGAAATAAACATTTGGTTAATTGCAGAGACACTCAATGTTCTTGGTCAAGATTTAATATATTAAGGGTGTCATATTTCCCTATAGTAATCTATATATTCTATGTGATCCCAATCAATAAATATATAAATTATAAACAATATGGGTTTTTTTCTAGAGCTGTCAAAACTCATTTGACTTACTATAGGCTTACTATGTGTAAGGCACTATTCCAGCTACTGTGTCTACATCCATAATGCAGACAAAATCACTTACTTACGAGGTTTACATTCTAGTGGAGAAAGGTAGAAAATGCTTATCATTTAAGAAAGCTTTAGGTGAGAAGAAGAAAATATAACAGGGCAGTAGGGTAGAGAATGACTGGGGTTGATGTGTGAGTGGTGTGTTTAACTAGGGTAGGTGGGAAGCCTCTTGCAGAGATGACATTTGAGCTAAAATGCTAAGGATAAGAGGGAATCAGCCTTACTACCCATAAGGAAAGGAATCCTCCCAACAGAGGGAACAGCCAAAGCAAAGGCCCTGAGACAGCTCATCATGTTCAAGGGACTGCAAGGAGGCCAACGTTGCTAGAGTGGAGTGGATGAGGGCAAGGATGGTGAGAGAGGGTGGTCAGTCAACCAGCACTCAGGTTCTCTAGAGCCTGCACCTCATGGTGAGCAGCTGGATTTCATCAGAGAAATTTAAGTTGGGTAGTGATAGGGTCTGATTTGAGAAAATCACTCTGTCTACTGTGTGAAGAATCTACTGCAGAGGAATGGGGAGGCAAGAGTGGAAACAGAGACCAGTTGGGGGCCTAGGACTGAGAGAATGAAGGCTTAAGCTACGGTAGTGGTGGAGGAATGGGGAGGAGACAGGGCTTTGTGTTGTATTCTGGAAGTAATGTTGACAGATTTTGCTGATGGATTGAACAGGGAGTGTGAGGGGAAGAGACGAGCTGAGGACAATGCCGAAGTTAAGGCCTCAGCATGAAGGAGAGGGTAGTGCTGCTATTTGCACTTCTGGTTAAGACTAAGGGGGCAGCAAATGGATACTGGGGGTGGGAAACAAGAGTTTTGTCTTGGGCATATTAAGTGTGTCTACCAGACGCCAAAAGCAGAGATGTGTGTAGGCTATCAGAGACGTGTGTAGAACTCAGAGCTCAGAGGAGAGATCAGGGTGGGAGACAGAGTATTGAAATGTGTAGGACTGGATAAGATCAAGTAGATGGAGGAAAGGAGAGAAGAGTAGAGTAGGGGAGGAGGGGAGATGAGGAGAGGAGAGAGGAAAAGCAGCAAGAAGAAGGGAAGGTGGGGGAGAGGCCTGAGGTGCTCAGACTAGAGTTAAGAGATGGAATGGCAAAGGAGACGTAGGAGGAGAGACCAATGAGGTCCGGGGAAAAGCAGGAGAATGTGGTGGCCCCAAAGCCTCAGAAGAAAGTATATCAAGAAAGAAAGAGGAATCACCTGTGTCAAATGATATTGAGAGTCAAGTAGAATGAGAACAGACATCTCACCCTAGATTTGCCAAATGAAAGATAAAAGCTGCTTCAGGGAAGTGGTGGAGAGGAAAGCCTAATGAAGTGGTTGAGGAGAGGATGGGATGTGAGAGCAAACACGACTTAAGGATTTCTGCTGAAAAGGTGAGCAAAGAAATGGGGCAAGAAGTGGACTGGGAAACAGAACTGAGGGTTTTTCCTTTTTTTTTTTTTTGAATGATGATATTGAAGGTGTATTTAGTTGCATAGTTAGCAAGGAACTAATGAATGAATGTGAGGAGAACTGCAGGAGCAAAAGGGGATGCAGATGAGGACCATAGGTGGAGAGAAAGGCTCCATATAGGGACAGGCCCCTCTCTTTGCTATACAAGAAGAAAGGCCAAATGTAAGGTGCAGATCAGTGTTTTGGGTGGAGGGATGATCTCATTTTGATCTAATCACATCATTTAATATAATTTTATCTGGAAAAATAAACATGCCCAAGCAACCAGAAAAAATCTGACGAAAAGAGAATAGTGGTGGAAGTATGAAATCTCCCAGAAATTAAAACGTTTGCTATTTAAATAGAAAATCCAGAAATAGAGTACAGCACATATGAATTCAGTGTATGATAAAGGTAGTCTTTTAAATCAGTAGGGTAAAGATGGGTTAATAAATAATGACCTTAAGATATATGTCTACTAATTTGGAGGAGTATGAAGTTTGATCTCTGCTCCACTCTTTAAAGCAAAACAAATTTCACATGGATAAAACATTTAAACATAGAAAATGCCATAAAAATATTTTAAATGGGAAATTTAAATATATATATAGTTTGGGCATGGCAAAAGCATGACACAAAACTCAGAAAGGAAAGACATGGATTAAATTGAACTGAATAAAAATTTAATTAAAATGTAAAATAAAAATTAAAACAAAAATTAAATTTAATGAAATAAATTACTACTACATGAAACTATCCCATAAACAAAGTCAAAAGACAGACTATAAACTAGAAAATAATATTTGTAATATCTGTGACAAAGGGCTGGTTTTCTTAATATGTAAATGACTCTTAGGGATCAATTTAAGACAAGAAAAAGATCAATAATCCAACTAAAAAACAGGTGAAACATATGAACAGGGGATTCATAGAAAAAGGCATACCAGTTGCCAACAAATATATGGAATTAACGCTCAACCTCACCCATAAAATAAAAAATGCAAATTAAAACAAAAATAAAATACCATTTTCCACCTATGAAATACTTAAAAATATGAAAATACCCAGAGCTAGTGAAGGGGTGGTGAAATAGACAGTTCCAGAGGGGCAATTTAGAAATAATTAATAGGAAGGAGAACAAAAAACACACATGTGCACTTTGACCCAGTAACACCACTTTTAGGGATTCAAACTGTTTATATTCTTATACAAATGTACAATGAACAGCCAGAAATATTTATTCCAATAAAAAAATTAGAAACTACCTAGATGTTTATCAAGAGAATATCATTAAATATACTATAATAGTCAAAAGGAATTATTAATCGAACTCGGATACATTCACATTATAGAATATTATGCAACAATTAACAAGAACGAGGTGTAACATATGGATAATATGGAAATATAATCAAATATTTTAAGTAAAAATGTCAAACTATAAAAAATTTATCCTATGTGTGCTTAAAAAAATATACTGATATATGTTACCATATGCATAGAGAAAATCTAGAGAATACATATTGAATTATCCACATTAGTTTTCTTTAAGGAATGAGATTAGGGTATTGGATGATGGTGGGAAGACTTTTACATTTCATCTTATACCGTCAGAAGGTATGTATATATAAAATTTATATATATGAGAAATTATTTCTATAATAAGAAAACTAGTCAATTTAAACATTATATTCAGACCCAAGCACCTATAATCCAGATATCGTGTAATGTGTGCAGAATGCAGTTGGTGGCTAATATTTCCCTTGAAATGAGACCAGCACTCAAATCTCCGTATTTGCTTTAAGTTTGTTCACTCAAATATTCATGGAGTGTCCCCTGGGTCCCAGGCTCCCTCTGCAGTTCTGAAATACAGGCATGAATAAAGCAGACCATGCTCCTGTGTGAGTGTCACTGCTGATCACTTTGTCATAGCTGTGGGTCAAGAGCTGTTCCCCAGATCATTGCACAAGAATCTAACTGACCTGCAGGACACATCCGTGAGCAAACTTCCCTGATTAATTACAATCATGGAGTGCTTAGTGGGAGCTTAGCAGGAGCTGACATAAGTACTTTCTCACCATAGATTTCAGGGGAATTTCAACTCACACGTTTCTGACTCACCGGGAGTTTAAGTACCTGTTGGGCTGATATGACAGGAAGACTGGATATCCAAGATTCTTCTGTCATAGCTATGACTTGAAAGGGTAAAGACCCTCACATTGTACCAATAAGTTGATAGAATCACAACTGATTCTTTTTTCTGTTTTTAAAATTCAAGCACATCACGTTTTAGCCAGTACCAATTTGGTCCTCCTACTTTGCAAAGGTTGACTGAAGTACTATTACACAATATCATATTTGGTGATAAGTAGGAAAACAGCTTCCCTCCTGCTGTATGTGACTAAGTTCAGACACACAAACATTCCGAAACAGATTTATGTACTGAGGAAGAGAGACTAGATTTCCCTCAACAACTCCTGTTTGTTAGGCATTGAAATCTGTGTTTTGTGTGTATTGTTTGACTTAATCCCCTCCCACCCCCCACCAGCTGATTCTACAGAAGGAGCTGGGATTTGGGATTTAGAGACCAGGGCTTAGATCTCAGCCCTGACATGTATTAGGTGCCTTGTGAGTGACTGGCCTGTCTATGCCCTAGGCAACTGGGGGCAATAACACCTCCTCTCTGAATTGTGATGAGGAATGCACGTGGGGCTGTATGAGGGCCTGGCCCTGTGCCTGGTACACGGTAGTTAAATAGAAAACAGGAATCCTTCTTTTCCCTTCCCCCTTTCTTTCAAACTGCTTATTTCCACATAGTTCCAGAGGTCCTCCTGGCAGTCTGGTTCAGATTTCATTTTCCTGCCCAGGCCTAGTACAGCTCGAGGGCCTCACCTCCCAGGAAGCCAGACTGGGGCAGCCCAACCTACTTCCAGCCTTCCAGATTTACACTCACTCCTTCCTCCTCCTTAGATGCATGCTCTTATTTTTTAAATCTATAAGAGCTTATTACATATGTCATAATGGAAGCTGGATTCAAGTGGGGGGTCTCTTCCAGTATTTATTAGAAGGCACCAAGTTCAAAATGGAAATAAAACATCTTTAGATTCACATTCAGTGAATTTTTACAAAACACATATCATGCATCCCGTTGTACTGTGCATTTTTACCTATATTTTTCTTATTTGGGTCTCAAAACAATCTGATGAAATAGATTATGCTAGCCTCATTTACAGGTAAGAAACTGAGGCTCGGTAGAGAGACTAAGAATGACTTGCCCAGGGCAAGTAGCTCAAGAAGGTCACTCAGCTAATGGCACCAGAGCCGGGCCACAAACCCTGCTCCTTTGACTAACAGGTTTGTGATCTCACCTTGGCATCACCCGGCTGGTGAGAAATTCTGATTGACTCACAACTTCCCAGGAGCACACAAGGGAGTCAAAGGGGCTTCTGAAATCAAGTAGCACACTTTTCCCCTTGGACTGTGGCAATATAGCCTTTGTCTACTACCACTGTACCTATCCTTACCAAACGCCTGTATTTGCATTCATCTGCAGTAACACCGTAGAATTCAAAAAACCAAAAGCATCCAATTATTACTGAAAGCTTTCTCCTGTGTCACCAAAGCCACTATAAAAGTGGTTAATGACAACTTGGAGAAAATAATATCTGCCATGTCCTCTGCAGTAAGCTATTTGACTTAAATTAGAAATTCACTGCGCTTCTTTGTAGCTAAACAAAGACTGCATCTTGTTGTAAGTAATAGAACTTATTTATACTTGATATCCTTTGAAAAGTGGTGGCACTTCAGCAACTCAAGCAGAAAGTCTTCCCTAATTCTTCCAGATGAAGTGACACATCATTATTAGATAAGAGTGTTGTTAATATTTGAATATTGGCATAAACCTATCTGTCCATTTCCAAAACTGTTTGAGATTCACCAGAGAGTGATGAATTTGTGTATGTGTGTCTTGATTCAGCTTCTCAGTGTTTGGAGATCATCTATAGTAGCAGAAGCATCACCAGGTACCAAATCCTGCATGACCAGTTCGTTCTCTGTAGCTTCATGATGAGTTTGAAGTTATGCATAGCTGCTCTTGTTGCCAAGATTTGGGCCAGCATTTCTTGCTCATCATTCTTCATTCTTGTCTTGCATTTTGGGTGAGTCATTGCCATACTTGTCACTGAAGCTTCCTGGGATGAAATTCTGGGTCTCTTTCTCTGTCATCCCAGATGATCCTTTTGTATGAGTTTACCTTTAATTCTGTTTTGTTTTAATTCGTTTGCAGATACCTAGGTATGTTAGCCCTAAGTCAAGATGCAAATTATGTTTTCCTTTTCATAAAGCCTGGCCTGCAGGAAAATCCTAACTTTGGGAAAATGGTTGACAAAATCTACATGTGATCTTTAAGTCCTCCTTCACCCATTACCCCCAACACACACACATTCTGCCTCTGGTCCTAGGTTCATACACTTGACCTAGCCCATATGTGATGTTGAACAAGTCACTCACTCTCTCTAGTCTCTGTTTCCTTCTCCATAGATGAGGATGCAGGTCTGTCATAAGCATGCTTCCTGTCACTGCCCCTCCTGTGCTCAAGGAAGACATCACTAGTTGAACACCAAAGTCTTTCCTGATGAGCCTGGAAATGGCTACAAAATCTTCAATACAACATCCTTGATATATACATGTAGATGATACATCCTTCAAATAACTTTTGGGGATACTTTTTTTTCTCAAAATCTCTCTATTCACGTTAGACTCTTTTAGAGGATATTTGGTTTCAGATTTCAGATTTCTTGAGGAGAATAAAGGGAATGCCAATGACTGGCACTCAAAAAATTTCCCTAATGGCTTAGACTTGTGCCAGTTGTCCAGGTGAGATTTGCAAAGAGAGTCAGATACTCAGAGGTTTTGACAGGTTCGATGATATTTTTATAAAACTGACCGAAAATCTTGTATTTAAATACTGGTTGGACTGAGGGAATTGCCTTGCTATTTTATCACAAAGAAGAGACATAATATTTGGGGAACATTTTATTAATTTTGTTAACGAACATCATAGCACTTAAGTGCTGTTGTTTCTTCTAAGCACATTTCAAATATTCGTTTACTCAGCACAATAGCCCTGTGATGTAGGTACTATTAATACTCTCATCTTACGGATGATGAAACCAAGGCTTAGGGTGATTAAGCAACTTACCCACGGTCACACAGCTGGTCAAGGGTGGAGCTGGGATTAAAGCCATCATTCCACCCTTGGGTGAAGCTCTTAACCACTATTCTCTTTTCCCTCGTTAAGTTGTAGAAACCCTGCAAGGCCCAATCTGTCTGGTGTGCATCCTTGAAAAGACAAGAAGAGGTTGCCCTCAACCAATATTACCCATACCAGAGTCATAATGCTGTGAGGATCAAATTACATAATACATACAAAGGATTTGGCACACTGACTAGGTGTTTAATCCAAGCTCCTGCCTTCTACTCTGCCTTTCCCCATAAGGAAGATTGCAAATACGTGAATCCAGGAGAAAATCAAGGAGACATGTTGTCTGTACATAAAAAATATTTTAATACTGCATTCTATAATAAATTTTTATTAAAATTGTTGGTGTAGAGATCAAATAAAAGAATACAACCAATAGCTTGAAGAAGACAGAAAATGAAGAGAAATCAGTCATTGTTTAGGAAAATTTAGTGGGTTACTTTACATAGAAAATGCATTCTATGGTAATATTCTAAAGCCATGGTTCACTGACTTTATTATATGAGGGATGGAACTTCTTACTCCTACCTGCTCTCATGGGTCCTTTCTTGTCGAGACATGGAGACACTGAGGTTTCTTTTTATTTGACCTGATGAGATATTTATCAAGGGTCTTCTCACTTCAAAATACTTTTCCATACACCTTTTTCTTTTTTTCTTTGGTATGTTTTTATTTGTTATTATGAAATATATAATTCATGTAGAAGAATGTATAAAACATCCATTCATGTTTAATAATAATAATAATAGTAATAACAAACATCACCCTGGTTAAGCCCCGGAGCACCTTCAGTGTCTTGGAAACTCCCTCGCGCTGTCCCTTTCAGACATTTCCCCTCCTCCCACCAGAGGTAACTTCCATCCTGACTTTTATGCTCATCATTCCCTTTTTCTTTACATCCATCTTTTTCTTGAAAGGTGGCATTGAGGTTCTAAGAGTTCAGAGGGTCTCCTGACAACTAGAAGTTTCTCCTGAATTCATTCTGGCCATGCTTTTCACTCAAATGTTGTTGAAGGTATTTAACAATTGACTCCATGGATGGTATCATCTATTGATTGGAATTCCTTTGTAAGTGGTCCTACTGAGCACAAGACATCTTAATAATGCCCATTTCATCATGAAAGAGTCCAAGAAGGAGGTACAGAGGAGACTTGAAGAAGAGTGGGGTTTTGAATGAGGGAAGCAGTCTGAATTGTCAAGGCATGAGGTTGTGCGAGGTCGGGGGGACTGGAGTGGGGAGTAAATGGAGGGGAAGAAGGTTGACTTTTAGAAAGAGAAAGCTTAATTTTTATTCTGTATGCACAATGATGTGTCAGTTAAGTCTGTTTGGGTTGCAAGTGACAGAAAACACAGTTCAAACTGGTTTAAACAGAGGAGGGGTGGATAGCAAAGGTTGGGGTGTGTCATTGGCTCACATAATTGAAAAGTCCTCAGAGCAACTTGGTTTGGGATTGGCGTGGTGCCCTAGGATTCCCCTCTTAGTGATGCAGATTGCCCTCTCTGTTGGTCAAGCCTCTAATTTTGATTTAGTGAAATCATCTTGGAGGCAGACTTGAGACTGGACTGGAGAAAGAAAATTAGAAGCTTAGCTAACTGAAAGGGCAACCCCTGATCTAGTTCAGGAAAGAAATGATGAGAGGCTGGACTTTGGCAGAAGTAGTAGGTACGAAGAGGACATTTAGGAGGTCTAGTGATTGAATATCAAGGGTGTAGGGAGGGAGAAATGTAAAATGATTTTTAAGTTCCTGCCCTGGGCAACTGGATAAAAGTTAGGCTTTTCATCAAGATAGGAATACAGGAGGTTTCATGGGGAAAGATAGATATACCTGATTTTGAATTACCTCTGGGTCATTCAGGTGCTGATTTCTAGTAGGCTGTTGGATATGTTCATTTAGAGCTCAGAAAACCACTGTGGGCTGGAGATACGGATGTGGAGCTCATCAGAGCATATGGGCCACCAAATAACAGCAGCATTTAAAGGTTTTGGAAGAGGAGGGGGAAGCTCTGCAAAGGAAACCAAAAGGAGGGCAGTCAGAGAGGTACAAGAAGAACTAAAATACAAGACAGTTTCCACACACACACAAAAAAAACAAACAAGAAAGGAAGAGGAGGAAAAGTGTAAAATTCTAGATGGAATTAATAAAATTAAGAGATGAAGAATGTCCATAGGACATAGCAAACGAAAAGATCACTATCAAGCCAGGTCAATGGTGGAATCCACGCCTTCAACAATCAGTGTTGAAAAGAATCACAACACCATTAAATCAAGCAAATCAACATGTTTATTGATCACCTCCTAGGTGAAAGACCCCACATCAAGTGACAGCGAAACAAGAATCAAAATCATGCTATAGTCTCTGAGCACCAAGAACATAAATTCGTTATTTTATGTTTAATTTGAATTCAATCTGGCATTATAACTTAATTTGAAACATGAGCTGAATTTATTCAAAGGGGTTAAGCTTTCTAAAAAGGGAAGGTGGTTTATATACCAAAGTGTGTAATCAAGATCAGAGGATTTTGTTTAAAAAAATCAATCACGTATGATTGTGCTCATCAAAATTATTCCTCGTTATCTCCGTTTAAAGCCCTAATAAGTATTGCAAGTTTATCCTATTTCTGGAGTATTCTTGCGACTAGAACAACTTCCAACTCTTCCTGCTCAGTGGCTTGTTATAGAGGAGGCTTTCCCTCAATAACAGTTGCCACTTAATTACTCCAGTCCCAGCACTGCTGAAAGCACTTCTTCAGTTTCTCTCTCCATTTTCTCTTCCTTTGAATCAAGCATACTAATAGCATCTACCTGAAAGATGGTTGCTTCACCTCGCTTGTCTGTCTTTTACCTCCTGAACTTCCAGTGTTTCATCTTAATCTCTCTTGTAATGCAATATGACTTTTGAATTGTACCACAGTCCTTCCCAGGTCTCTGGGAGGAAGTGAAAAGTCTACCACTGACAATGACAGAGGAGTCCATAATTCCCATGACCTTGTAGGTACTGGCTTAAGTTGTAGAGCCGGCACTATAAAAGTTTGAGCAGATTTGTGATCCAGCCCTCACTCCAGGGATTCCTCATCCATATCCATGGATAACCTTTCGCCAGATTTTTGTGGATGACAGATCTTCTTCCCTAAACTCACAGACCTTCAAATATTTCCAGTAAGAATATCTAGACCAAATCAAAAATTTTTTGTGGCTTGCATGAACTCAACTGAACTGAAATAGGACTCACATTTTTTTCTTTTTAATTTCATAGTTCTGGCTGTGTAGTCTTCCTTGCTGTGTTTTCCTGCTTCTGTCACTATTTTCTTTCTTGTTTTTCTCCTAATGATGGAACATATATAATGCAATTGAAAGGCAAATGGAAAGAAATTCTGAAGTATCTGCTGTTTTCCATCCTCCCTGCCTCTGTGCCCCTGCACTGGTGTGGACCATCAATGGCCAGTTGTTTCTGTGTAGCATGTATGTGTGATTGGCACTCCCTGCAATTACCCTTTCCACAGCCTCTGCCCCCGAGCGGTGCAGCTTCTTGGGTTACTGATGGCCTCACAACAAACCTGACTTTGTTCTTTTAACCATTTTCTCTCAATGCCATCTCATTAAAGTATATTGCCAGTGAAAGCAGCCCTGACAAATGTCTTTCCACTTGTAACCTGGTCTGCAACTGCCTAACTTTTCTTGTTGAATTGGCTAACTATTCCAAGATAATTTAGAAGAGAAACATGAAAAACACCAGTTCATGGTGTCACTTGTATTTTTAAGAAGTTGTGTTAAGCACAGACCACCGACATTTTCAATGATCGTCTGCTTCCAATTGTGTGACAAGCATCATTTCATTTGGTGTCTTTTAGTCTTAAGTATAAATTATGATATGATACAAGACCCAGGAACTAAGGGAAACAATGGTTGACTGAAAATACAGGGGCAATGGGGACTCTAAATGTTGAGTCTCTTGGAATCTTTGGGAACGAAAGCTTTTTCTTATTAAAAAGTGGTAAAATGTCTGGTTCTAGATGGAAAACTGTCAATAAAAGTCTTTTTAATGTCAAAAGAATTACACTACTTATAATTTCAAATAGACTAAACGACATCACTGAAGACAAGATGTAGCCCCATCTCCTGTCACGGGGCCCCTGCCCCAGCCCCTGGTTTGTTCCCTGGAAAATCAGTAATAATGCAGGAGCCGAGCAGAGGAGTGGAACCGGCATTTCCCCATTGAGAGCGCAGTCCTGCTCCCCATCACTGGCACGCAGTGAGTGCTTCTGTGGGATCCCTGTGCTTTACATCTAGCTGTCCTATCACCTTGCTGCCTCCCTGAAGGAAAATGCCTCCTCCAAAAGAGGAAAGAATCGGGTTTCCCTGGTGGTGCAGTGGTTAAGAATCTGCCAGCCAATGCAGGAGACACGGGTTCGAGCCCTGCTCTGGGAAGATTCCCACATGTCATGGAGCAACTTAGCCCACACACCACAACTACTGAGCCTGCGCTCTAGAGACTGTGAGCCACAAGTACTGAAGCCCATGTGCCTAGAGCCCATGCTCTGCAACAAGAGAAGCCACTGCAATGAGAAGCCCATGCACCGCAGCAAAGAGTAGGCCCCACTCTCTGCAACTAGAGAAAGCCCGTGGGCAACAACAAAGACCCAGCGCAGCCACAAATTAATTAATTAATTAATTTAAAAGAAAAAAGAGAGAAAAGAATCAAAATAAAATAAAATAAATTTTAATTTTAAAAAGGAGAAGAAGAAAGGAGGGGGAGTTTAAGGAACAGGCTCCTTGTCCTAGATACCAGCTATCATATCCATCCATTCATTTATTTGTCAATATTTTTTGAATACTTTCCAAGAAGACTATACAGTGAAGTGGCTAAAAGCACTGACTTGGGTTCAAACTTGTTGGGTTCAAACTTCAGCTCTACCACTTTGTTGTTCTTTGACCTAGGGTAGCAAAGCTAAGACACATTATTTAGCCTCTTCCTGCCTCATCTGCCCCATCTGTAAAATGGGGTTGTAGATTAATTGAGGTAGTCTATATTGAGTGGTTAAGACAATGCTTGGGACTTAGTAAGCACTCATTAACTGTTAGGATTATTATTCCTACATATGAAGTAAAATTCTAAAAATTACGATAACATATTTCTACCCTAAGGAAAGTTTATATGCACGTCTATAATCTATGTAAAAATAAAGACACTTAAATCTCCTGAAGGGGGCTGATGTGAAATGCAAAAGAACTTAAAATTTGAAGAAAGGAATTGGAAAATATGATTGCTTTACAGATAGACACATAAAATGATAGGGCTTATGACTAATTAGACAGCCTATTTCATGGTTGTGCTACTATTTACATAGATCTAGCCTCATTCTTTACAAACGGTTAGAATCTGGCATTAGTTACTTCTACCCACCTGAATCTTTAAGGATGTACAGATGAGCTCCTCCAACTTGAATTATGAATGATAGCAAAGCAATTGTATATACTTATGTCTCTTAACCCTGCATCCCTATAACGCACATACTTCTTATTTTAGAGATGTGGAGACTGACACACAAAAAGTGAAGTGTTGGCTCAGACCAGTATTACCACATCTGCTAAAAGTCATAAGTGTCCATATCTGGATTGTGAAAAACAGGTTTTTGTGCCAGTGCTTAAACTCACTTGGATGACCCCTCCACAGATAAATAAATAAAATTAGTAAAAGTGCAGGTAGGGCTTCTCTGGTGGCGCAGTGGTTGAGAGTCTGCTTGCCGATGCAGGGGACGCGGGTTCGTGACCCGGTCTGGGAAGATCCCACATGCCACGGAGTGGCTGGGCCCGTGAACCATGGCCGCTGAGCCTGCGCGTCCGGAGCCTGTGCGCCACAAAGGGAGAGGCCACAACATTGACGGGCCCGCGTACCGCAAAAAAAAAAAAAAAAAAAGTGCGGGTAAAAAGTGTCATTGTGGGCTTCCCTGGTGGTGCAGTGGTTGGGAGTCCGCCTGCCAATGCAGGGGACATGGGTTCGTGCCCCGGTCCGGGAGGATCCCACATGCCGCAGAGCGGCTGGGCCTATGAGCCATGGCCGCTGAGCCTGCGCATCCGGAGCCTGTGCTCCGCAACGGGAGAGGCCACAACAGTGAGAGGCCCGCGTACCGCAAAAAAAAAAAAAAGTGTCATTGTATTTTTACATTAATGTGCCTGAGTGAAGCTCGGAGAGATACATAACTGGTTATACCTTCAGCAGCAGAGAAACTAGGATTCAAACCAAGAGCTTGAAAGAGCTGGTGTGAAGTCCCTGCTCTTTCCATGATATTATGAGCCCTTTTCTTTTTGGTGATTTCCACTCTCCTGATTTTCTGGGTAATATGCACGTGATAGATGTGGCAACAGTAAAAAGTTAATAGTAGCCAACCAAGCCTATGCATTGACAAATAGGAGCTTAACGTGTCTACCAGATGATTCAGTTGGACTAAAGGAATTATTTGAACAATGCTTTTGTTATACTTTTTTTCATAAATAGAGACATGTTTGTCCCAAGATATATTTCTTAATGCATAAATTCAAACATACTTTACAAAGACTGTTCCCACAAACTCAAGGATTAGATTGCAGCTGTAAATATTAAATATTTATATTTTAGGTACTTTAAAAACTTTACCTACATTTAAAATTAGCAGTTAATCACAAATTCCACAGAGAAGAGGAGGGTGTACAAGATCTTTGGTGAGGTGGGGAATAGCTCTTAGAGTTTATCATGGTAAGTACCTGCAAACTTCCACCAGAAGTCAGTCTGTAGAAGTTAAGAGCAGTCATCCTGGATCAGACAGGAGCAGTTTGAACATAGGATGTGGAAGCTGCTTAATCTTTCTGAACATCAGTTCCTTCATCTATAAAATGGAATAATAATGCAGATGGTTGTGAGAGTTAAATGACATCACTGGCGTGACACATGGCAGTCACTTGTTAAATGTTGTTTGCCTGTGGTTCCTTCTACTCTACTGGTCTCCATTTTTTCAAAAGACTACCTTCAGAATGTATGTACTATTTTCCCAAGCATTAAGTGTGATTTCCCAGAGAGAAAGGGACAACCAGGATCATTATTTTCTCTCTCCTCCCTAAATCATCTTTGTCCAAACTTTGCCTGTGTGGCCTGGCACACTTGTGTCACCTCTCAATGCCCAGCGGTGGCCATAACCATGTAGAACTTCGGATGATGCTTGTCATGGCATTGGCTTTTGGCTGCTCACTCAAACTGTCAACAACCAGAAGCTGAACACTCATTTATTTATAATCAGGCCCCCTGACTCCTTGAGAGAAAGCATGTCTGCTGGCCTCCACCGTGGTCTTGAGATGCTTCTCCAGATCATTCCAGGTGGCTTGACTTCGGAGCAGCTGGGGCAGGAATGCAGGAGATGTGAGGATAGTTATCGCTCCAACTTTGAAATGGCCACAGAGCAGAATTTTAACAGAAATCAAAATCACAAACACAAATGAAGCTCCCTCATTGAGGCCAGCTCTTTTCCTGTCACCACCCTCCACAGCCCCAAAGGAGAGTGGAGGATTATAGGTTTGGTGGATGTTCCTTGGGGCACATTCAAAGAATTTGAGGTTTTGTTTAAAAGTCTGTTTGCAGACAGTAAAAATAGATTAAATTGCCTCTGCAACACAAAGGAATGCCAGGTCTCAGTAGAGTTAAGACACCAGAGACTTAAAGTGCTACGAGAAGCAAAATAATGAAAAGAGTCCAAAATGCTAGATCATCTTTGCAGTCAACACTATATCCTGTATGTTTGAGTATCTACATTAATTGTGATGGAAAAAACCAAAGAAGTAATGCATTTAATAATACATTTTTTCTTCCTGAAAGGAAATGGGTTACTTAAGGACCATGGTATATATCATACATTCTTTTTTTTTTTAAATGTTGTTTTTTTTAGGTGGACCATTTTTTTTTTTAAGTGTTTATTGGATTTGTTACAATATTGCTTCTTTTCTTTATGTTTTGGTTTTTTGGTCCTGAGGCATGTGGGATCTGAGCTCCCTGACCAGGGATTGAACCCTCAGCCCCTGCATTGGAAGGCAAAGTCTTAACCCCTGGACCACCAGGGAAGTCCCCTACACATTCTTTTTTAAAAAGCACAACAGAAAGTTATTTCCTTTGTTCTATTTTCTATTGCTCCTCCCTCCTGTAAAATTTAGATGCTTTACATGTATAAATTCTAGAAGTGACATGGGTTGGTCAAACTGTATTTATAAAATGCCATTGGAATCCAAAGATTAAACAGAGAATAAAGATGAGACTTTTGGGGAAATCCCTGGCAATCCAGTGGTTTGGACTCCACACTTCCACTGCAGGTAGCATGGTTCAATCCCTGGTCAGGGAACTAAAATCCCGCATGCCACATGGCACGTCCAAAAAAATAAAAGATGAAACTTTTTCGTCTCTTAAATGGCAACATTTCAAAGCATTCTAAGAGGTTAAATGAATTTTTTTAGTACTTTTATGCATGTTGAAAGCACCAGATTATACATGTAGGGGAAAACTGGGAGGAAAAAACTATTTGTGATGGTTAAAGCAAGATCATGCTAATAAAAAAGAACCGTATATTTAGTAAGATATTGATGATTATCTAAGCTTTAAAGCACTAACATTTTCAACGGATAGCACCTACTAGAGACACTGTGAGAAAGATCAATTATGGGAGTACTTTTTTTTCCCCTCAAATGGCCTAAATCACTGTTAAACCTACACAAGTAGAGTAGTAGCTCTTTCCAAGGCTGAGTTAATAATATTTTCAAAACTTAATAAGTCAACATGTGTAAGGTACATTGCATATTTATTTTGTTAGATACTTTTTATCAGTTTTGCCTTCCTCTGCATGTTCCTGTGTGTGTCTGTACCTGTGCCTATGAGTCTCCGGGCAGTCTTCATACGGCAGACATTGTGCTCGGCATAAGGGCATAGTTCCTTTCCCAGCACTGCAGTGGCCCATGCACGGGCTATTGGAGCCTTAAGAGGCATCAGCTATGGAGACAGCACATGGCCTAAAAATAAGAGAAAACTCAAAGAGGAGTGAGCACTTCAGTTGAGCTCTGAGGAACATTAGGAATTATTTTGAGAATGCTTCTCTTTTTGTAATAAAATATATCATTTTTTTTAATTAATAGAATTTATTTTTTGGAGCAGTTTTAGCTTTACAGAAAATTGTACAGAGAGTTCCCTTATATCTCCTTCCTGTCCCCCAATACAGTTTCCCCTATTGCATTAGTAAGTACATTTGTTATAATTGATGAACCAATATAGATTTTTTATTATTATTAGCTAAAGGTCATAGTTTACATTAGGGTTCTCTCCTTGTGTTGTACAGTTCTGTGGATTTTGACAATTGTATAGTGTGATTGTCCATCATTATAATGTCATACAGAATAGTTTCAATCCCTAAAAAGTTTCCTGTGCTCCACCTATCCATACCTCCATCCCCATTTCCAAGCCCCTGGCAACCACTGATCTTCTTACTGACTGAATAGCTTTGGCTTCTCCAGAATGTCCAGTGGCTGGAATCATACAGTATGTAGCCTTTGCAGACTGGCTTCTTTCACTTAACAATATGCATTTAACATTCCTCCATGTCTTTCCATAACTTGATAGCCATGTTCATATTTTTACAAATAGAAAAAAGTACCATTCATAATCTCAGAGATAGATACTTTGTACAGTTAGACACATTTCTTTCTAGTTTCTTTCATAGGTAGATAGATAGACAGACAGAAGATCAGACATGCATATAGCAAATGATCATATTGTCTATACCATTTAAAAATCCATTGTTACTCAATAATTTATCAAAAATATTGTATTATTAAATATAAGTTTGTAAAATTACTTGTAATTCTAAAGACTATTCCATTTCCGGATGTATTATTTATTGAACTAAGTCCCCATTTGGAGGCATTAAGATTGTTGCAGATTTTCTGCTACTGGATACAGTACTGTTCTTCTTGCCAAGTATATGTAGGGAAAATCCTAGAAATATAGTGGTGGTATCACATAGTGTATAAAAGTTCCAGGCTTTTGATAGTGATGACTAAACTCTGCTCCAAAAGTATATATTGGGCTGGCCAAAAAGTTTGTTTGGGCTCTTCCATAAGATCTTACGGAAAAACCTGAACGAATCTTTTGGCCAACTCATTAACAATCTCCCCTCCCCCAGAGTGCAAGAAACTGCCTGTTTCCCTGCACCTTGTCAAAGCTGGGTAACACCGTTTTAAACAATGTTTAAATTAGAGGGATATTTGACATCCATTTATTGGTGGTTAGGAGGTTAGGGCAGGAGAGAAGGTATTTGGTGACAAAAATAGCACGAACAGGGTTTCCCTGGTGGCGCAGTGGTTGAGAGTCCGCCTGCCAATGCAGGGGACACGGGTTCGTGCCCCGGTCCGGGAAGATCCCACATGCTGTGGAGCAGCTAAGCCTGTGACCCATGGCTGCTGAGCCTGCGCATCTGGAGCCTGTGCTCCACAATGGGGGAGGCCACAACAGTGAGAAAAAAAAAAATAGCACGAAAAAAGGCATGAAGGTGGGTAAAAAAATCATGCCCAGACAATCGAATATTCTAGTGCAGTGGAAGTGCAGGGGAAGCAGCAAAAACTGAGGCCTGTAAGGCAGATTTTGGAGACTCTGGAGGTCCTTGACTGCTCAGCTAGAGGTGAAACATCTTGGGTAGACAAAAGGAAGCCCAAATTTCTGAGTAGGGTAGTGAACGAATCCATGCTCTTGTAAGACTATTTTGGTGGAGCATGAGGGTAAATTGGAGGATTACAAAGCATTCGGGGAACTGTTTAGAGATCCTGAAGTAGTTGAGGATAAGGATGGCAATTGACTGTTTTAAGGATTCAACAGTGGAAATGAAGTGGGAAGGATGCCACTTCATTTTTCCTCAAATGAAATGAGGAGAAGGTGCCAAGTGATGTTCCAGAATTTCTTTGGTTCCTTTGCATCTTCTGTTCCCCAATAATTTTCTCTCAGATACTGTCACATCCCCAGATGACAGAAATTCCCAACTCAGGGATTGTTGCTTTAACATGGGGGCTTTGAGGACCCCAAACCGAAGGGAATGTATTTTCCATTGTGGAATTTCAGGTAATGTGACAAGTCAGGGAAAAGCTTTTAGTGGCACTTGAAATATGTAGTAATTTTTAAAGCCAGTCAAAAATCCTTTATAATCTCACCAAGAAATTGTTCTGGGTTTGAATATTTATATGAGGAGCCACATAAATGTGTAAAGTCAAAATCACATTTAGTTATGCAGTCAATAAAACTGACTCCATTAAAAAGAACACAATTGCCTGACATCAAGACTCTGGTCAAATTCTGGGATGTTTAGTTACCACAACCATGATACCGGTCCCTCCCATGGACCCTTAGAGCTGTACACAGAATTTGCAAACAGAAGATGAGAGAAGCTAGCTCCCCGGGAAGGGGCAGGGGAAAGGACAGGTTTTGAAAGAGCTAGTGAGTCATCCGCATTCGAATGTCCAGCCACAACTGAAATGATGACTGGAACCCAGGGGGGAGGTTCAAGTTGTCTGCCCTATTTGGGAATTCCTCTGCACACCCATAACTGTTAAAACTGTGAGAATTCTGAAAATTTCCCTAAAACCAAATTTTGGGTTATGTCAGAAGTTTTCACTAAGAGAGAAATCACATTGTGAGCACACTGTTTATACCATCTTCTTTTGAATCGACATATATATTTGGCTTTGGACCCATTATAAATTACCTGCTCTGTGACAAGATTGTTTTTGTGTTCTCTTGCTAACATGTGTGTGCATCTCCACGTGACTCCTTCTCTGCCTTTTTCTGTCTTCTGTTATATAAGATCTTACTGCTGTCTTCACCATGATCACACTTCGACAGTCAAAAAAAAAAAAAAAAAAACCTGATGTATTTCAGGTGTTTGAGATGAAGGAGGTTGCGTGAGTTTAACCTTCCTTGGTATCCTTGTGAGCTTTCTGTATTTAATACTTGTTTTATCTGAAGCCTGTGGAGGTTCTAAACTATTAGAAGACACACTTTCTGAGAACTACCTTTCTAGTAGCCTGAAGATATATCATTGATGTTGGGCAACAAAGTTATTCTCTGTAATCCTCTTGATGTTGTAAATGAAAAAGAAGACGGAGCCAGCGCCATCTGAACTTTGGGCAAACCATTTGCTCAAAAGGATCATCAAAGGACCAAGCCCTGCCAAAATAATATTTTTTTTAAAAATCCAGCAGAAAGGAAAACATTGAGGAGCACGCACAAAAATGAAATTGGTGCAAATTAACTGCACTGTGATTGGAGAGCAATACAAAACAAACTCCCACCACAGCCTCGAAAGGAAAGCCACACAAGACAGACATTGAAGTTGTAGCCTCACAGTAGCCATCTTTTAACAGCTTTCTTTCTTCAATGCTTTAACCTAAAAAAAAAAAAAAGGAGGAAAAAGAAAAAAAAAAAAGAAAAGAAAAGAAGAAGAAAAGAAAGAAAAAGAAAAAAAAGGAAAGAAAGAGAAAACCTACCCATTGTTATGCACCCTATTCACCCTTCATTCAAAGTCATTCACTCTGCATTAATTACCACTCTCTTCAATGCACTGGGAGCTCCCAAACACGGCCTGTTTTCAAAGAGGCACACTTCCATGCCTCTGCTATTTATATGCAGAGCCTGCTGAAATTTTCATCCCAATACTTTGGATCCCCCTTAAGTTCTGCATACTGTAATTGTTCATAAGAAAAAAAAGACAAAAGAATGATTTCATGCTTCCAGGACAGTTGTTTGCATCTCTTTCATTTTTCTTTCCAGCTGTGACTGGCAGCAGCAGGTTCTTTAGCAGGTGTCCTGCCTGCCCTATGGTAATTTTTAACTTTCCTTCACTTTCTTTTATGTCTGACACATTTGTAGAGACTTTTTTTTTTTTTTACCCCCGATGCATGGTATGTTTTTTCCACCTTTTTTGTATCAATCTAATATTTGGATTTTTCCTTAATATGTCACTCTCCTTAGGAGCCGTTTAGGGAGAAGGAAAAGGACTGAGTCAAGAGTTCAAAATCTCATGTAGACATCTTAACTATATAGTAATTGGATCTCTGACACTCACTTCACCGACATTCCTGTGGGTCTGTTCACTCTGAAACTTGCGAAAACTACAATGTTGGTTAATAACAAATTAATGTGTGTGATAAAAAATTAATGCACAGCTGACAAAAAGAAAACTTGTTCCAGTGTCACTCCTTGGTAAAAAGCTTCCATTTTCTAAGACTATTCAAACATCAGAAGATGGACGCAATTGATTCTGCAACTAAATTTTAAAAATTAACACTTAATTAGGAAACATATATGTGAGTCAATTCAGATACTCATGTTCCAGCTTGTTCAGGCTAAACAATAGATATTAATGTTGTTTGAGGAGGCAAAAAGAAAAAGAATTAATGAATGACATACACCTATAGGACTATGTACACTTACAAGAGCACAAAGTGTTCAGGCAAATTGTAAAAACTAACTGAATATCACATCCAGGCATAGAATGCTAGACTTGGAAGGAGATTATTTCAGCTTTTTTTTTTTTTTAATAGTTGAGGACACTGAGGCCTAGAAAGATTATGACTTGTACAAAGTCATCCAGATCTAATGAAAGATAGAGTCTGGTCCTATGATGCCAATCGCAACATATTTTCCATGACATTCTTGCTGCTTAGAAAAGTTTTGCAGGCTTTCATGGGCATTTCAGCTACACAGACAAGAGTGCACAGTATACATCACCCATCCCTGGCACCAGCACAGGCCATGAACTCCAGTTTCCTGAGGATACAGCCAAGTTTCCACATGGTGACTTACAATGCCTGAAATACAGTAGATGCTTTAGAAATGATTGTTGCTATTATTACTAGTATTACCACTGGTATCAGTGTGGATCCCCTTCTGACACTCTTTTAGGTGAACAGCATTTTTCTTTATGCATGTGGGCAGGTTCCATTTTGAAAAATGTTCGCAGCATGTATATATATATTCAGATAAGAGATCCCATGTATGAAGACAATAGTATCTATTTCACTACCATAATCAGGATCTCTAATAAGTAGAACACCTTGGAAAATATAAATTATAATAACAGGAACTCAGAGTTGCAAGGGGTCTCATAGATTATCTAGTTCAACTGTCCTCCCCTTTATAGAACCCCCCCATACTTACATTAGATTTCTTACATCAAATAGTATAATGTATCATAAAATAGACCCAACAACAATTTGAAAGGAAATGAACCCTAATAACAGTAGCCACGGTTTATGAAGTACTTATTTTGTGAAGCACTATACAACAGGTGCTTTATATAATTATTTCTAATGCTTACAAACAAGCTTGCATGTTAAATATTCACACTAGTTCTACTTTATTATATGACTTAACAGAGCCTCTGAGGGATGAATCGCCAAATGTGTAAAAGTCAGGAAGAGGCAGAACCAGGATTTCAACCCAGGCCTGCACAGCAATAACATCCAAGTTCATTCCCCCATCACGCCCCACATCCAGATTCTTCAATCAGGAGATAATGGCTCCAAAATTCTGAAGAAATGTGCTTTATTCTTTTTCCTTCTTTTCCCTATGAATTATTTCTTGGATTCTATACTGTTCATCAAAGGACATTCCCAATCTTTGAATTTATATACCAGTCTTTCAACATGAACCCTGGCCAGTTGTTGAGACATTTTATAGATTCAAGGAATCTAAGCTTCAAACTAGAAATGAAGTAAACTTCTTGACTTGATCCAGATGAAATGTCACTTGATGTATATAGTAAATAATTTTAGTTTCGTCACATGAACATTTACCAGAGACCCCTCATTAGGAGGTGTCAGCTTCAGGTCCTGGCTCTGGGGGTCTCTGCAGCCTCAGCCGAGTCACAACCTCTCTGAGCCTTACTTCCCCGCGAGTCAGTTGGAGAGGTTAGTACCTCCCTCGTCTTTCTAATAGAGTGGGGTCAGTGCTAGGTGAGGCAGTATGATCCTGCATGTCAACTGCACGTTTTGTAAACTAAAGTGCATGATACAAAATTTCATAATTAATAATGATTCATATATAAAACCTCTATGGTTTAAGATGACTTTTTTGAATATCTGAAAAATAAATTATCTTAGAGTAATAAGGAAATAAGAATTCCTTTGCTCTGAAGCAGCACCAAAATACCACCACCATCTTTTGGCTTCTTGAAAAGAGATATATAAAGGCAACTTCTGTCTTATTTTTGTTTGTTTTTAAAGGCAATGTTTAATTTTTAAATATAAGGAGGAAAAAAATCACCCAATGCAATTATGACAGAAATGTAATTTCATTCTTTGGTTTCTAGGCATTTAAGATTTTTTTTAATCATGGGAAAGTAACTAATAAAATATAAAAGGTAATGCAAACGTTAGAATCATAGACTCCTAGAGCTGGATAAAGGCTTTTAGAGATAATCCGGTCTGCTCCCCCATTTGATTCGTGATGAAACCTAGACTCGGAGAGAGAAAGTGATTGCCCAAGTTCACCCAGCCCATGAACTTGGAGCAGGAATAGAAATGCAGCTCCTTCTAATTCAAAATCCAGGTCTCTTTTTGCTACACCACAGGCCTTTGTTCCTACCATTTAGGACACCTGGAGGGCTTGCAGTTTACTTTGTTAAGGCTGTAAACTCCTAGTAAAAATATTTGTCTTCAATTTCACACATCCTTCAGGATATCACAGCTGCCCCCAAAACCCCCCAGGCAGCGTAGGCCAGACTAGGGAGGCACCAGTGCTAGAGAGAGAGAGCGAGAGCGAGAGAGAGAGAGAGAGAGAGAGAGAGAGAGAGACAGAGACAGAGAGACAGAGAGACAGAGAGACAGAGAGACAGAGTGTGTGTGTATGTGTGTGTCTGCGTCCGTGTGATGGAGGTCGGGGTGCAAGACGATGGCCTGGAGGGGCAGTGCAAGAAGGGTTTCTAAGAACAACTGAAAGCAAAAAAATTTCTCTATCCATTGCTCAGGGCTTTAACAACATCTTCTGTAGCGACAACGCCTTATGAAAATAATAAAATGACTAATGCTTAAGATAAGAAACGCAAATAGTGCCCCATCGCCGCAAAGCTCCGTTACTCCTTCAGAGAGCACCGATTTCCACATGGAATCACTTTTGATTATATTACTCCCAACACACGATTTGGACATCTGATTATTACTGCTGCCCAGGCACAGGATACTATCATCTCCGCGACTGGACAGAATACATCGCTTTTATTGTTCTAAGCTTATGGTTTAAGAAAGAGTACATTACGGCTATCTGTAAGAGTATTGGAATCGTAAAAAACAAAACATAACAAAAACCAAAACCAAAACCGAAAGACGTTTCCGGGAAAGTTTTAAAGAAAGTCAGCCAGAGAACTTTTGTAAGATATAAAAAAAAATTTAATTAGTGGCCACAACAGGTAACCAAAAAGGAAACATGTGCATTATATTATACTCAAAACGAATGTTTCTCTCCATTTTTTAACATTAAAATTAAATAAGATATAAGCCTCCTTTCCAAAGTTCACGTTTTTTACTTTGGCATTTAAAAAAAATTTTATTGAAGTATAGTTGATTTACAATGTGTTAATTTCTGTTGTAGAGCAAAGTGATTCCCTTATACATATACATATTTTTTCATATTCTTTTCCATTATGGTTTATCACAGGCTATTGAATGTTGTTCCCTGTGCTATAGAGCAGGACCTTGTTGTTTATCCATTCTGTATATACTAGCTTGCAACTGCTAATCCCAACCTCCCAATCCTTCCCTTCCCCACAGCATTTTTTTTACTTCATGTTTTTTACTTCAGCGTTTGTCAACCTTATATGAGAAACCTGGTTTGTGTACCACTGGCAGGAAATTTTTGTTTTCTTTGAATATAGCAAATCTGTATCACACCTGGAACTCTTCTGTGACAGATACTTGTATAGATATTAATCAGTGCTTATGATGGTCATTTCGGGTTACTAGAGAGGGAAAGAGCCCTCTGTCAGCTGCTGTTTATCTTCTAAAATGTTTTCTTATTTCCTCTTCAGAAGAGAATTTTTTTTATTCACCAAAGATTATTAAGCTCTTAAGGGAAGTAAAACTGATCATTAATGCCAGTCTTCTGTAAAAATATTAGTTTCTAACATGGTGCCTTTCAGGTGACTAAGTAATGCTAAATAAGACAATTTTCCCTGGTGTACTTAAATTTACAAAGTGCTAATAAAATGCCATTTTTTATATTTTTATGAAACTGTAGAGCAAAAATAGTTCCCACATAGACAGTAGGATTCATCCTAAATTCCCACTAAACGGTGTTCCAGGCATGTTTAAATGTTAATCTTGTAGATAAGCAACAGCGTCCCTCCTTCTAATTCCTCTACTCTACACCCAGGTTTTCTACCCTCCCTACCACTTCCTTTACCATTCTCACAAATACTATATTAAAACCAACATCTGTAATACTGAGAAATAAGAATGTAGTAATAAGTTAAAAATTTATAGTAAGTGTTAATACCTATCTTTTTTTTATTATTGGAGTATAGTTGCTTTACAATGTTGTGCTAGTTTCTGCTATACAACGAAGTGAATCACTTATGTGTATACATATATCCCCTCCCTCTTGGACCTCCTTCCCACCCCTCCCCCCATCTCACCCATCTAGGTCATCTTAATACTGAGAGCTCTCAGAAAAGATTTAATAATAATAGTGATGTTTTAATCCTCTAACTCGAATGGTTGGTCCGCATGATTTTTAGGTTTTATAAAATATATGTTACCTTTGTCCCTTTGTGTGTTTACATGAGTAAAAAACATAAAGTGTCAACATAAAAAACATTGGGAAAATTCTCAGATTTTATGCCCAAAAGTTACCTGAAATATTGTCTAAATGCTTTGTAATTAAAATTAGACAAGTATTGGAACTATGAAGACAGAGAGTAAAGCTATAAATAATATTATCACCATTTATTGAACACTTACTTTGTGTCCCATGCAATCCTAGGTGCTCATGCACTTCAGAGCCTTGCCAGCCTCCAATGTTACAAACTCCATTATACAGATTCAAGGATGTTAGAGAGCTTGCTCAGAGCCACAGCTAGTAAACTGGAAAGCTACATTTTAAACCCAAGTTCGCTTTCTTTTATAAACGCAGTTAAAGCAGTTAATAGAATACATAAACCATTTAGTGTTAGGAATATGGATGGTTACGGCAAATATAATCTACTTGTGAGTATATGGTTTTTTTAAGAGAAAAGAGGAAGAAATGTAATTTTGTTTTCTTCTCTTGATTTCCACCCTCTTTCTAGTCTTTGAGAGCAGAGATCGTTTTTACTTACCTTTATATGCTAGCCCTTGGCACATACTAAGGATTCTCATAACTAGGCCATGTCATGAATTGTGAATTGGCTCTAAATACAATCCAGGAACATTGCTCTGTTACTCCTTAAGATACTGCTAAAATATCAAATATAACTTGGAGTGTTGAGGGGTAAATTAACTAAGAAAAAAATTTTTTTAACTTCCCCATGTTTACAAGTTTCAAAATATAAATCTGAGTACTTCCTTTCATTGCCAATTCTTAATGTCTCCTTAACACACAAGCTGCAAGATAATCAAACTGCTAGATTTTCAGGAGGCTCCTCATGGATACCCAAGGATAATATTGTGGGGTCACACTGGGGACTGTGGCCTGGTAAGATGTTGAATTTCATCAAATATTTAGTTTTAACAGTTTGAATTGCTCGGCTACATCTTGATTAACATTGAATATACATTAAGTAAGTTAAAGTGTATATCTAATGTAATGCCTACTTTTTCATTATTAAATAGACATTTGATTTGGAAAATATTTATGATTAGGTAATCTACTTCAAAATAGTGATGTGTTATGTACCCAAAATTTAAAGCATATTTATTAAAGATAATATAAAACAGCTAATATTTATAGAGTGCTTCTTATATGACAGACACTAGAGTAAGAAATGAATACAGTTTTCTAATTTAATCTTCAAAATAATCTGTATATCTTCATTTTACCTGCAAGTTAATGGAACATTAGAAAGTAGGCATGGTTGATAGTAAGTGTTCACATCCAATTTGTGCTTTTTACCACAGATTTTTTCATCTTGCTCTACCTTGACCTGTGCTTTATTCTCATTCTTTTATAATATCAGGATGAAATAGCTAAAACATCTATTTTGACAGATATACTAGTGTTGTTGCTGTATTTGTAGGGTCTGCCTTCCTGGTTTTTAAGTATATATTTCAAGGAGTTAATTTATTTTCTGCTTGTTGATATTCATGAAAATTTCTTGCAGCAAGATAACAAACAATTTCTTCCTTGAAAAGCAAATTTACTCCAATACCTGTCACAATTACCCTTTTAAGGGGAGTGGACAAACGTGGCTGACAGGTGACCTTTTAACCTCCCAGGCACTTCCATACCTGGGGCATTTTACTCCGAGATGTGCAGCCAGCACTGTTTGTTTGCATTCTCCTCTGCTATCCTGTTGTTTGTTTTGCCCACACCACTGTATTTGCGCTGAACACAGCGAGAACTCCACCACCAGCACGGCCTCTTGTTTGATACGGAAACAGCATCTGGGAGGGGAAACCCTTAAGAGTGCTGCCTAGTGTGTAAACTTGCAGTGGGAGCGTTATTTCTCTTACTATTCAACAGACCCTGATTTGGCAAAACACATTTTTAAGGCGCACGTGTGCACTTTCTTTTTCCAAGCCCTGTTTCTGTGCATTCTTTTCCATTATAGATGGGTATGTGTTCAGCTTACCTTCTTACATATATATCTGACTGCTCAGTCATGACTTAACTCTTGACTTGTATTTATGATTTTTCGATATGCTCATATCTCATTACAGCCCTTCACTCACCGTGATTGCAAGGCTCACCTGAAAACAAAATCCATTATTAAAAGTTCTGTGTCTTTAGACAGAAGACTTTACCCACCTAGAACTCAATTTCTCCATTTGAAAATTGGGATGATATTTGAGACTTGTCTATCTCAGTGAAAATCAAAGTAGGGACACCTTTTAAGGCTGGTAAAATTCAATTTTTCCCCTAACTCTGAGTCTTGCACATGCCACAAGACAGGAGAAGCAGTGTGGTTGATAGGAAAGCATGGTCCCTAGCCTGCTGTGTGGTTTGGGGGATGCCACCCCATCTCTCCTGGCCTCAGTTTCCTTGTTCCTTAAGGGAGGGAGTTGATAACATTGACCTCAAAGGACCCTTTCGCTGCTTTCATGTTCTAAGAATCTCCTGCCCAAGAGAAAGCACTTCTCCCCCTTCCTCTGTTGCTGCCTCAATCTCAGTGTGTACTTGCAGATTGCTGGCTTCACGTACTTTTCTCCACATTTTTTACAGTGTGGTGGAAATATCTCCAGGCATGGGGAGGCAGCTATCCCAGGTGTGCTAATGGGAAATGAGCAGAAAACAGCTCAGCCAGGCTTGTGCCTCTCCTGCCCCAGGCTCTTGGGTGAGGTGCAGTTCATTGGAGAAAGCAAGATGGACGCTCTGCTTGTCTCCAAGGGTGGCAGACACACTCCTTCCCCCACACTTGGGTCAGAAGCATCACACAGGGCCACCACCATCACCACCACCAGGGATATTTACATCAGCTTATTCTTGCATCTCAAAAGTCGGACGGTAGTAGGAAAGGCATCTCCATTCCTGTAGACACTGTGAGGCAGCCACTCTGCTGCATGTTCTATCCACATTATCTCATTTCATGCCACGACACTCCTAGGAAGTCAGTACTTACTGGTATCCCCATTGTATAGAAGAAGAAACTAAGATCCTTCCACTGTTAAGTGACCAAGCCAGTTTCCAAGGCAAGACCATCTGATTCTCAACCTCTTCTTCTTGCTAGCGTTTTCCACAGCCTCACCTCACCATGGTCGATTCACGAAGGAAACATCTCAACAACGTCATCGTCATTAATATTGTTAGTCTATTTTTTTAAAAAGAAATCTCAAGGGGATTTGGGGGATTAAAAATGTCAAGGTAAGTATTAAAAATATCCGTTCCAAAATGGCTGTGCAGCTTTCATCATCCCTAACCTGGTGCTTGGAAACCTTTTGAGCTGGTGGCAGCCGCTCATTTGATTCCCTTACTCTTGAAAGAGTGACTGGCCATCTACTTTAAAATGAAATGAAACTAATTTCATTTTGAGAATTCTTTGGAACATTTTGTGACAGTCATTGAGATAATTGGAGACATCCTGGAGTGTCACAAAACCAAGGTTGGGAATCAGTGTTCTAAGGACTCAAGAAGCAAATTAATTTTTCTTTCCAGTTTTCTTCAGATAGTTTTTTGTGTGAAAACTCAACTTTCTAAGGCTTTCATTATGTGTTTTGGCTTCCTTTTCCTTGTTATCCTTTTTCTTCTTTATTTACTGTGTATAGATGACCGCAGAGCTCATTAATGTATCTCTTAACCTAATTAGCTTTCTTCGCATGAAACAATGCCCCTCGTTCCAGGAATGTGCAGGTTTTTAGAGCCAGGAAGAAGGCTGTGACCTTCTGAACCGTTCCGCTGTCAGGCTGAGCAAAGGTGACTCATGAAACACTGTTGAGGTACAGGAAAAAAACAGCACAGCAAGACAGTGCCCTGTCTTAATAATAGGAAAAATACATTTTCAAAGAGTGGTGCTAGGTTTCTTTTGAAGGCTCTGCTCCTGGTTTTCAAGGTATCTGACCTAACCTGATTGAATTCTGGAATAAGCAGAGCTTCAGAAAAGGGAACCTGCATGCTGTCATCATGATGTGTTTATAGGCAAAGTCAAAACAGTTCCCAGGGAAAATTAAATATAAATGTCTAGTTCAGGGTGGCCCATTTAAAGCTTAAATCTCATAAAATTTAAGTATGACTGCCATGTGAACTTTTAAATCTGCCATCTGTCTGTTTACCTGTCAGTGACAATGTTTTTGTTTACTTACAGTCTCCTCAGTGACTTCTTGCTTTAACTTTCATATTTATTTACTATTCAGACATTCTTTCATTCATTCCTCCACTCACTCCATCAGCACTGCAAATATAACATTTCCACGAAATACTTTTCCATTAGCCAGCTCTGTTACTTTTGGAGAAGTCATTTAACTACTCTGAACTTCAGTTTCCTCATCCGTTACAATGTGGAACTGGAAAGAATCTCTTCCAGCAATTTTATTTGATAATTTCTAAACAAATCCCCAAATCATAACATGAACAATTTATATTGATACATCACTCATCCAAGCCAGGAAACAAATATAATATTTGGCAACTAGTTATAAACAATTCTCCCTACTGACTGTATGTTTGTTAACTGGCAACCCAACCAACTAGCCTGATGCAGGTCTGACCACAGATTTTTGCCAGTGAAGTGGTCTAAGGGTCCTAGAAGTCCACAAAATTGATCCTCCGATTGTTTTAGTTTTATTTGCTTATTATTTTTAAGGTTCCTGGTGTTCAGCCCACTTTTTAGAAGTAGAACGTTTAAGACTTGGTACTTAATATTTATTTCCATTGCCTCAGTAATAGAACCACACTGGTGACCAGACTAGAAACTGATTGTGACAGAGGCAGCTGTTTGTCCCCAGTGTCCACTCTCTTGCTTTTCCCTTCAGTAATAGAAGACCTGAGTTTCAGATAAGCACTTGATGGCCCAACAAAAGTGTGCACTTCCCAGACTCCCTTGCAACTAGGTGTGCCCGTGAGGCTGCATCTGAGCCAATGGAATGAGAGCTGAAGCAATGTGTGCTCCTCTGGGTCATCTCCTCAAAGTTGAACCCACTTGCCATGCATTTTCCCTTACATCCTTCCTACTGTCTGGGTAGTGCTGACAGCTTGAACAACCTTGGAAACAGGTATTGAGGATGCCGGAGCTGCCCACCAGGCATGAACCATTGGACAGTTAGTAGAGAGAGTTAAATAAACTTCTAGCTTACTTATGCTATTGTCTATCACAGATACTTTGTTACAACAACTTAGCCTATACCTTCACTAACACATCCTTAGTGCTGGACCTAACAAAGGAAAATAGCCTTAGAAGAAGTTACAAATATTAAATATTTTAAAAATAACTTTTAGGGAGGAAGATAAAGGGGTGATAGATTATACTGCTTTTCAAGTATATTCTGAAGGCGGGTGGGGGGGTCTCAGAAAAATTAGGAAAGAATAATGAATCCCATTTAAGGATCTCTTTAAAGTCAGGTGCACCTCTTAGGCCAGCTGAGCCTTACAATGCAAAGAAGGCTCTGATGTCAGAGGCAAGAACCTCTGACCAGACATCTTATTTTGTTCTCCTTTTGTTGTTATATTCTTCTGCCGCTACCGTAAACAAAGGCTTTGCAAGCAGGCAACTTTGAGTTCAAGAAGTTGTCGTTTTGCCACTGTTGGGCAAGTTACTAAACCACTGAGTCTCAGTTTCCCCATGTATAAAAGGGGAACAAAAACAGGTATTCCTTACAGAGTTGTTGCAAAAATCAAAATAACATATACACTCTAATGGTTCTTGGTCCCTCATGAGCTCTTCTTGAGTAAGAACTATTATTATTATTGTCCTTCTTGACTAGTAGCTTGGCAGTGTTGCTGCTATTGATTCAGCTGCAATCTTGCCAGTACTTCACTTTCTGAGTGGACTGAGTGAGCCTTTCTACAGAATGCCCCATTAGAGCAATGCCTGCAGTCAGCTCCTAACTCTGCATTCACAGCCCAGGCAGACCGAAAGGAGGTCCACGGCTCCCCGGTGTTCACGCTACGTGGAAGTGAGCATATTTTCTCTGACATTTAGTAAGAGGCTTGAGTAACTGGGTACTCCGCTCAGGGTTTAGAACTTGGTAAAATTACCTGAGCAGGTCAAGTTCCTATCGCAAGTCTCATTTGCAAATACAGAGCCTCAGCCTCTGTGCCCCTCACTTACATGCTTTCTTCTCCTGATCCTTCTTTGAGGATTATTTTTCAAATAATACTTACACAGCTCTCCAAACGCCTGCCTCAAAGGACCCTCATCTTTTTGATGCACTTTGCTTCTGCATATTATGGTCCTCTCATTTGGAAAGGGAAGAATTTTAAATGTAAGTCACGGAACGTCTGAATCCTCTTACGTACTTTCTAGTTACCCTTGAAATATTTTTGTGCAGGTTAAAGGGACTGCATGGTTTCTTCAGAATCAGAACCTGCTTTGTGCTGCATTCAGAAGGTTTTGACTAGGGTGATCTCTTCAGGGATCCAAAGTGGGGAGCTGAAACAAAGGACTCGGCTTCTCATATTGTCAAATTTGCCCAAATATATCCCTCTCATCATCCAAACTCAAATAAACTCCAATTATAGCAAATAAAGAAGCTAAATAGGTTGTAAAGACATTATGACCTGTGTGTTCAAAGCTCTTCCAAGTCTATTGCAGCATAGGATTTCCACATTTTTAAAAATGTCTGCATTATGTTTGAGACTCTAATGGTGGTGACATATTTATTCCACCTGAATTCAGGCCCAGCTCAACTCTTTAGATAGCAAAGATTATTTATTAAATGCCTCCTATGAGTCAGATAAGACACAGGGTTTAGGGCTTTGCATAGCTAATCCTTAAAGTTAATAGTACAATTATGCCCATTTTAAAGTCAGAGGGAGGCTTGGAGCACAGGGTCACATAGACAGTGAGTGGCTGAGTAAAGATTCAAACACTGGTCTGTCCGTATTAAGACCCCTGCCATCCCTAATATTTCTTACTCCTTCTCAGATTGGGGGCTTTATTGGGAGTAAGCAGTTTCACTTTATTATAAAACTGAAGTGCATATCTCGGAATTAACTTAGGTGGAGACCAACCATATTTTTCCTTTGTCATACTGGAAATTCATGGTTTTGGCAAGCATCACGATATTGGAGCAAAAATAAAAGGAGTTATTTTGTAAATGATGCCTGTTTCTTTGCTTCTTATTACAGATACAGTGGGGGAAAGAAGCTCAATAGGATTTAGTACAAATTCAGATTATTTTAAAATGTATCTCTCTGTGTTAATGTGCATACCCCAGATATGTGAAATGTGTCAGTTTCCCTTAATTCATGGAGGATGGAGGGAATCAGTTTGAGATCTTTGGGGTGTAGAGAAGAAGAGGAATTAATCTGACAATATATCTTCCGAGAAAGAACTCCTGGGAATTTTAGGGGAGTATTTCTGTCCAGCAGTAGCAGAGCCAGTGCCCAGGAAGCACCCAGTGGGCCATGTTCAGCTTTTACCTCAGTCCTTCTTCATGGCCAGTTAGCAGACAGTGTGTAATTTAGGGCAATTACTTGGCTGATGTCTCTTATCCTCCCTCCTTGTCCTCCCCCAAATTTCCACTGTACCTACTCTCTTTCCCTCTTCACATTTTTCTCGACAAAGAAATAGACAAAACCTGAAAGTGAGCTTTGCTCACCAGGAGAGCAAAGGCTGTCCAACAGGACCAAAAAAACACTCAGGAAGGGTGGGTGCTGACAGGTAAATCAGGCAGAAGAGGCGCGTGGCTGGGGGGCTGCAAGTCTCCAATCTGAGATTGCAGACACCCTCTCCTACACCTGAGCAGTATGTGAAGGAGGAATAAAAATAACATCTTGTCATCTGAGGGTTAAAAAAACCCAACCAAACCGATTATACATTTTGGGGAGAAAATTCCTATCTAGAGGATACATTTTAAAACAATTATTTATGAATGTTATAATTTTTAAAGCAGTGGACACCTATGACACCCTTGATAGAAAAAGAGAAACTAAAGATTTGGAAGACTATCAATATTATAAAGAAATACATCGAGTAAAAAAAAAATTACAGTCATATATGGATGGTGACCATTTTATCTCGATCTATTAATATCTTACCCCAATATGTTACTAGCATTTTATACTGAATAGTCATCATATTTAATAATGATAATTGTTTGATACGTACAGCTTTGTATTATTTTCAAAGCACTTTTCCATAACTAATATTTGTTAAATATTTTGGAATTTACTATGCACCAGGTACATCCTTAATGCTTTACATGGGTTATTCCATTGGATCCTTTACAACTTTGTGAGACATCATCATGTCCATTTCATAGGTGGGAAAACTGAGCTTCAGGTGACTTTCTCAAGATCCAAAATCAGTAACTGCAGACCTGGGGCTCCCTTCTGTTCTGTTCCTGTGCACTCTGTACTGATGACCACTGTCACTAAGCCACACTAAAATGGGATTGGAGCATTTTAAAATAATGTTTATCTACAACATCTACAATCTTCTCTTTGTCATTCATAAAGAAAAAGGTGTTGCAGTATCCTTTCATACATACTGCATGCTTTCCAAGCCCTCAGGGCCTGCCAAGACTTGATGCTGGATGGACTACCTGATTTCTTGTAGATGGTTCTATCTTGCATGTGATATTATTGAGTATGGTCCATTCATCCAGGGCATTGTTGGAATAGTGACCTTATTGTAGACTGCTGTGTCTTCTTTCTGCCCAAGAGTAGATGTAACCCCAGGTAAGGTTGAAGCCCAGAGCTTTGTTCTGAAAGCCTAGAGGACAGGGAAGTTCATTCCTTGGAGAAGCTTACTGGAGTGAGTGGGGTTTGAACGGTGGTTTGAAGCGTAGAAAATGGACAATTGTAAGTAAACACACTCCTTGCCTTTACAGGTGAAGACCTATAGTTAAACACATGAACTATCCGATATTTGATTTAAATATTTTATGTCAAGCCAGCCCTTTTGGGTCTTTATTTTCATCCATAAGATATAGATTGCCAAAAAGTAAAGCAAAAACGATTAAAAGGACTTTGGGGGCTATATTTATGGAGTTGATTGGTACAACACAAACAATCCTTTCTCTGCAATAGTACTTGAAATGAACGTTATAGAAATATACAGTTAGTTATATACTTACTATAGGATTGTTTCTAATGTACAGAGTATCGTAGAAAGATAAAAATAACCAGACTGTATTCCACATTAAGTATCAACAGTGGGTGATTTAGGCACGATGTTCTCTAGACTCCTACCTACCCAGTCCTATTCTGTCATCACTGGCAATCCCTATCTCTAGCAAAGAATATTGGCTGTACACACACACACACACACACACACACACTACACCACACCACACTACACACACAACACACACACCCCACACACACTACACAGAAATGCACACATGTGTCAGTTGCTCTTCCACTTCCTCAAAATAGTCCCCTTGCTTTTTGTATTGTTTACATTTTAACATTTCTCGCTGGAAGTCAGCGTCTTTAAGATAAGACCATTGAAATGAATGGTTTGCATTTTCTATACCTCTTTCTAAAGCAGCATGTCTGATCTGGTTCAAAATTGAGGCATGGAAGCAAATGCTAACAGGAGGCCCATCAATCTGGTCCACCAATCAGGTCCGTCAATCTGAGAACCGCAAACCTCCCATCTCTCCTCCTGCCTTGCTGCTCTATAACCGTGTTCCTCATCTCTCATAATTTCACACCACTGACATCTCATCCTGCCTGTTAGATCCAGTCTTCAAATTGCCTTCCCCTGAATTATGTCACAGTTCTTCCCCCAAAGCCCCTTAGGTTCGCATCATTCATGAAATAAAGTCTGTCTGTCCTTTTCGCATAGACGGACCTCAAGTTACCTCACAACCGCCCTTCTCACCCCTTGCCTCACATGCCCCCAGCCCTGCCACCAGGCACATCTTCTGGGCCAACCAGGCAGAGCCTCACTCTTAGCCAGGAATGTTCTTCCTCACTCTGTTCTGAATAGAAGAATCGTATTTTTTCTTAAAGATAAAATTTAAAAAATCACTAACCAAGGAGAGTTTATAGAAATGGGAAATTGTCTAATTCTCTCACAGGAGAGTCTGTTCTTTAATATTCTTTTTACCTTCCTTTCCCATCTCCCAAAAACTTCAATCACAATCACTTCTTATTATATGATATCACAGGGTGGCTTTTGAAGTTTTATTCATCTTTGCACTTTATTCTGACTTGTATTATAGTGAGTTGTTTATCTCTCTCTGCCACTAAATTTTAAGTGCCTTAAAGACAGGGATTGTATTCATTTTTCCATATCCAGAATTATATTTTAACTCTGTAGTTTGGCTTTAAAGACTGAGAATTTGATGCTTTTGCAATAATAAATACAAAAGTCTTAATTTAACAACTGAAAAACTACATCTACATAAACTGCATAGTACCCACAAAGCAAACATCCAATAAATGTTTGTTGATTGGAATGTTGACTGAATTACACATTTATAGAATGAATTCTTGAGACAGAACATTCTCTACTCTTTCCTACTTTAGCTACAGCACAAGCTGACGAAGAACAAATAAAATTGTTGATTAAGATCTCTTCCTTTGTTTCTTTAACATTTCTTCATTGTCAACTATAAACCTGTGAAAAAGAGAGGTTTTTTTGCCCTCAAAAAACTGACATTGCTTTTGTATAGACAGTTTTATTAATCTTTAAGCAAATACACATCATTAAGTCAAGTTCTCACTGAGAGACTGGGAAATTTATGCTCTGGTGGCCCAACTCTTTGAGCTTCTAGAAGAAGCCCAGGATACTTGTAAATCCTCTAAACATCACTGCAGATGATAATGAATAGTAACTTACATTTATGAGTACTTTGCTATTTATAAGGTGTTTTCATATATAGTATTCTTTAATCCTTACAGACAGTTTGTGAGGTAGGTTTAAACCTCATTTTGAGGTAAAAAACTCATGAGTTTAAACGTCTCTCTGAAGGTCATGCAGCTAGCATACAGAAGAATTAAGTCTAGAACCCGAGTCTTTTGACTCCAGATCTAGTACTCTCCATTATATCATGCAGAAGTAGAGCAAGACTGGGCCCCTGCATACTTAGAAAAGGAAAAGCAGGATCTGCACAACCACACAGGTTGAAAATACAGTGAGACTCTGGAGATAATGCTGCCTCCCTTTGTAGGGGTTTTGGGGATAAAAGTAATAGCCTTGAGCAATAAAGTGGACCATGCTCATGGGGAGAAGCGTCAGAGCAAGAAAGCAACACAGAAGGATCCAAGAGGCCAGCATCTCCAAGAAGGTGGTTAGGAACAAAACTCCAAACAAACTATGACCTTATCCTAAAATGCACCTAGAGGGAAGTTTGGATCACTATCCGAGCCTGAGGAGGACTACAACTGGACCAGTGACCAGAATGGTCTCAGTATTCCCAGTGCCTGGCACTGGGGGTACTGGAGGCAACTTATAGGTGTAGAATTAAACTAATGTAATTGAAATGAGTACAGGGATGCTATGCATGGGCACACCTAAATGTTTTAGTCATTTCAGTCCAGAAAGTCCAAAACTGAGAGGCACATGAACAAATCTATAAATAACAAACAGCATGGTTAATGTAAACATGTCCACAAAATCCTGAAACTAATAGAACAGGAGGAAATCTCTTAGAAGTTAAGTAAGATGAATACAGGTTCTGTAAGAAGAAGTCCTCTCTGTATCACTTCAGGTATCACTAATGCAAATGTAAGTAAAATGTTTTAAAAGTTGGCCAAACTGGTCGATCATCAGGCTACACGGTTCCTAACAGAAACTGGGCTGATTCAGACATTTCAGATATGTTTACTGATTCATTCAGCAAACATTTATTGGGTGTGCGCTATGTGTTGGACCTATACAATATGCTAGCAATGCTATAGTGAACAAAAATGACAATTCTGTCTCTTGGAGCTTGCAGTACGGTTGACATGCATGAGGATGATGGGCTCATTGATATGTCCTTTGGGCCCTGGATAGGCCTTGAGTTTGATCTTCAATTGCAGCTTCTATATCTCTTGCTCTTCCCTCTCCTGCTAATTTGGAGCAGAAAAGCAGGGAGCTGTTGATGTTGAATGGGAGGATTTAGCACTAAACAAGCAATTATCAGCTATTCACAGTAGCACAGAAAAGACAACAAACGACCAGAGACCCTCTAAGATCCAATAGGGGAACTTCCTGTTAATGTAATCAACTGCTCTTTTTCAAGCTCTCAATACAATCTGAATTCCAAATATCTTTATTAAGCAAGCACTATGGTAGGAAATGTGGTACAACAATTTACAGAATATCTGTACCTTTATTACACGTGTATTATAGACCAAGAACTGTCTGGAGTACTTTATGTTCATTATTGCAATTAATCCTCAAAACAACTCAACAAGATAGTTTATACTATCATCACAGTCTTGATGATGAGGAAGCTGAAGCTCTGGGTGGTTCTTTAATCCAAGGTTAACCTTATCCAAAGTAAGGTAGGTAAGTAAATGCTGCAGTCAGGATTTGAAACTAGTTTTGTCTGATTCCAGAGTCCATCTTAATTAGATGCAACATTGTCTCTAAGCCTCTGCCTTCAGTGATCTTAGACTTCTAGGAGAGAAAGATAATTTAAAATGCCATTTTGAGATTAGTGATAGCTGTTGCAAGAAGAGCAGGCATTGGGTTACTATAGTGACACACGGAAAATCATTAAATCCAGCTTTGAGGGTCAGAGAAGTGGCATCTAAGCCAAGTCCTGAAGGGTGTGCAGGCATCAACATCATAAAGAATGGAAGGAAGGACAGGAAGCAAGGAGGCGAGGAAGAGGACACAGTATGTGCAAAGATCCAGAGGCAGGTCTGGAGAAGTGCAAGTACCGAGACCATGATCATCAGTTACCATCCAGCCACCATGTGGCACAAATTGCAAAATGCTTTCAATCAAATCACCTCACCCTGGGCTTCCCTGGTGGCGCGGTGGTTGAGAGTCCGCCTGCTGATGCAGTGGACGCGGGTTCGTGCCCTGGTCCGGGAGGATCCCACATGCCACGGAGCGGCTGGGCCCGTGAGCCATGGCCGCTGAGCCTGCGCGTCCGGAGCCTGTGCTCCGCAACAGGAGAGGCCACAGCAGTGAGAGGCCCGCGTACCAAAAAAATAAAAATAAATAAAAAAAAAATCACCTCACCCTTGCTGGGATACAGCATGAGGGCACATGAGGACTCTGGTCATGCTTGCAAAAGCTGATACGAGTTTGGTGAGAAATCTTACACCCTACAATGAATCACTGCACAGAGGTCTGGAGTCCTGGCCACCCCAGGGCAGTGCAGCCTGGGAGGGGAGCATGCTGACACATGGCCAATGCAGGCTCAGCTGTGGTCATTCTTCTATCTGTGACTGCCTGACAGGTGGTGATTGGCTGTCCCTTCTTTGTCACCAGATGGTGCTGGAATTCTCAGACTTTGGTTCTACATCAAAGCATACATCTGAATGAAGGGGAATAGACTGAGAAACCAAAAAGGGCCATTTATACCCGGGCAGGCCAAAGAATGCAAAAAATATGGAGTGGGGAAGGCAAAGCCATTGGATTTGAGGTAAAGTCATGAAGGAAATGAAGACAAGTCTTCACACTCTACCATAAGTATCTGTGACATCTTCCCCAGGGCTATTATTTCAGGACCTTCATTAAGTTCAAAGTAATGTGGACTCAGTGTCATTGATCAGTATAGTTTCATGCATTCATTACTCCGTCTTACAGGGAGAAATGAAAAGGCTTCAGAAACACAGAGACCTGGATTCAAGCCTTGGCCCTAGGACTTACTAGCTGTGTGGCCTTGGGCAAGTTGCTTATCCTTGTCTTTAGAATGAGGATAATAATGCAGACTTTGAATGACAGACGTGGGGATTAAAGATGTAATGTATGTAAAGCATCTAGTCTGCCCCTCCGTAGGCATTCAACAAATGGTAATTATTATTATGATTATATTGACATTTAAAGAGAGCTTTTCAGTGACTTAACTCAAATTTTGACTAGTGGTGGGAGTTTGGAGCTGCTGGAGATAGAAATTTTTTGTGAATATTGATGATTTTCTGAATCAAACAATAATTTAAATTCACTAAGGATTTTTGCCATTTAAAGGAATCCTATAGTTAAATAACTATATTTGTGAGATAAGAAATTTACACCCATATCTGATCAGTATCAGTACATTTATGGGAATAAGAGAAAAGAATATTGAAGTTGGAACTCCCAGGAAAAATCCCATGATTCATTTATGAAAATAGACTCTGGTGATTAATGATCTTTCGTAACACCTTGAAGATTTATTGCTTCTGATCAACCAAGTACTCTAATACTCTAGTGCAAAAAACCAAGCTTGCCGATTGGTAGGAAAGAGGGTGTGTTTTTATTCTTCTTCTAAAATTGAATAGACTAGATATTCATGTTTGATTTATTTAGCATCAGTGGTGAAGCAGAACATTCAAGAAAGGCACAATTGTGGAAAGACCTCTGGACTAGGAATCAGAAGACCTGAGTTTTAATTCTGTCTCTGTACCAGCTAGTTATAAGAACTTGGTCACAAAAAAGGAAAACACAAAGTTATCACCTTCTCATTGGGATGAAGCAAGGATAGTCATCAGGGGGGTTATCACTCAGAAATTAAGTGTGATGAAACTTATTCTCCCAGCATCTGCATTCATTTATGGCTACAAGTTAGGTAGCTCTGGAAGTTTAATTAAGCTTTTACGCTTATCCATAAAACTCAGTAATTATTTGGCACTCCCTTTACTTATATGTCTAAAAAAGTCTATAGAGTTTAATTCTCAAATGTAAAGTATAATATTAATTGAACTCTTCCCTTTTGATAAATACATTTTAGGTTATAGCAAATATTAATAGGGGCGTCTATCTTAGCATTCTAAATTTAGAACCCTAGAATATTAACCAAAGATTTAACAGCTGCCGACAATGGTGTATCTTTCAATCTGCCTTAAAGGAATCTTGCTCAGTTACAGAATTCTGAAAACAAAAACATACTTTATACAAAAATTAATTTTCTAAGGGTCATCTAAGTATTTCATTAGTTAAATGAATTTAAGGGCTTCATCTGAGGAAACATAAGTCACTTATCTTGTTTTAAACCATCCATGTTTCCCCTAATGGTGTTTACTAAGTCTGAAAGGCATTTATTAAAAATAAGTAGAGTAACTTGTACATTGATTAAATTGTCTATCTCTTTAAGTAGGTCATGGAATTGCAATTTAGCATATAGAGTTGAAGAGAGCATCAATTAAAGATATAGCTATGCTTAGTCAGGTGCTCATCAGAGGAGATAGGATTAAAGATCGGTTAAAAAAAAAAACTGTAAACCCCCAAGTATGCAAAACCTAAATGCAATAATATAATGAAAGCACAAAATCAAACCAGTTGAGATAAAAATGAAGCACTTACCTAGTATGATCACCTGAAAAGCGTGGCAAATTCCTGCAAATTGCAGGAATTCATATTGCAAAGTACTCAGCAATACTTCTGTGTAGTTCTATAGAAAGCTCAGAAAATCCTGCAATATCTTGCAAAGTGCTCCACAGGTATCCAATACTTTTGAACTGATATCATTCTACCTTCCTCAGTGGATCCAAATCATGTAACCACTGGTCTTCAAGTGATGAAAAGGTAAGCCCTGGAGAAATGGAGGATTGGTTTTCAGTTTTGAGGATGGGCTAGAGATCAAAAATCTACTACTCAGAGGTACCCTGGATACCAAAAAAATACAAATAAAAAATGCCCTTTTGATTATTTTTTTAAAGTATTTGCTTCTAAAAAGGACAGAATCCCCCAACCTTCCAACCCATATTTTAATAACCCAACAATGGAAGAGAAATATTTGACAGAGGGTATATTGGATGTTGATGATCTCCAACTGCTTCCAAATCTGCATAAATAAAACTCCAACAAATCCCTACACAATGAACCAACTGAATGGGGCTCTATTTATCTGCCGCTGAAGAATAAAGGGCCAAGCCGATCCTATTGACAGTTAAGTCTGTAGTTTCCAACATATCACTGAGGTCACTAACCCACCACTACTGGACAGGCTGACATAAACAGCTGATGTGCTCAACAAAAATTAGGGCTCAAATCAATTCACTGCTGAAACCCAATTTAAGGAGCGCTTAGCTTGCACAGTTTTGGTTGATCAAATTCAGAGAAGGGATTCGATTCATATTTCAGTAATGAAGATCAGGGCTGGGAACTGATATATTGAAAGGTGTATTTTTCCATTTCTTCTCCACATAAAATATTCATGGCTGGCATGTTCTACAGTGTATTCTGACAGTGTAACAGCTGCCAAAAACCTGGTACCTGAGGCCACTTTTACATCAATAAATTATCGAAGGTTACATCTGTAGCAAGATAGCTTTATTTGGCCACGCAAATAATACCAAGGTAAGTAACATAGTTATCCCAGCTTTTGTTCCCTTGAGGGTGGACTACTGTTACACTCCATGTTGCAAAGCATGCTGGGAAGCTCCAACCAAGAGGTAAGGAGGAGAAAAATACTTGCCTTTGTGCTCTAATAGAGGCAGTATGATATTAAGGAAAGGTCATAATCTGGAGTCAAACAGCAGAAGCGGTGTGAATGTGACCAGATTATTTCACCTCTCTGAAACACAGTTTGCCCATCATTAAAATAGGGATGTTCCTCTACCTCCCTGCATGGTCACTGTGATCAGTAAATAGAAAATGTCTCTAAATGGTCTGCTACATGATGGACTGTCAGTTAATGTTATTCAGGTGCTACCTTCTAACAATGTATCACATTGTACTGAAACACCAAAGTATTGCATTATCACAAGTCCTGGAGAGTTTCTCTCTCTCTTTAGGAAAATTAGCTGAGTGTAGAAATGCAATTTTCTAGAGTTCTGAAGAAATTGATTTCATAAATGGAAAATTTCTTCCTTTGCCGTTCTCTCTCTCTTTATCCTATCCTCTCTTAGAACTCTGGAGTTCTCCTTCCTGCTCAGAGGAATGTGCTGAATATAGTGGGCACATTATCTCTAATAAAACCTCCAACCATCTAGTCCAATATGGATGTTAAAGACTTCGTATTTTGAAAGCACTTTTAAAACTTTATTGCTAAACACTTTTTTTTTTCCAGTTAAAAAAATATGTATATAAGAACAAGTGGGTGACTCACACCAAAGGCCACAGAAGGATCTGGTAAACAGCATGGGGTTCACGCCTGGCTTTTTGGCTCAGGTCTGTTGAACAGTCATCCTGCCAACTCATGCTCGGGTTCAGTGTCAGCAGCATGCCAGCCCGCAGGCGGAACTTTATAAACAAGGTTCCAGTTGGTCCAAACTGAGGCAGAACCTCTTGGACACCCCCGAGCCATCCCCCCCACCGGCCAAAGCACATGCTTGTGAGACTCTTTGCAAGGTGAGCACCCTTGCAAACTAGATTCCCTCTTTTGGGTCTTTTAGCTACTTTAAAAAAATCAATTTAAAAAGAAAGCAATAATAGCTAAATTTACTGGTTCTGCTGTTTGCCAGATATGGTTCTAGTCTCTTTACAGGCATTACATCTAATCCTTACAAATCAGGCATTTTTTTAAACTCAGTTTATAGACGTTGAAGTTGACACTCAGTGAGGATAAGGGGCTTGCCCAAGTCTTCGAGTCTAAAGAATATGAATCTAGTCCAGCGTGGCTTCAAAGCCGGCTCTTTCCACGATACCACACTGCCTCCTTGAATCAATTAGTTATATGTTAATACTGAAGCATAAGTCAAGGGATCCTCAACCTTACTTCCTTATTCATGAATCCCTTTTGTTGAGCACATTGCCCTGATCACAGCCAGTAGAGTAAGGAGGGGAAACAACAAAGAAGTTTGACCTGGTTGCCAAGAACATCATCCTCTCCAGCTCCAGGAGAGGCACCCCCAGTGACCCTACCAGGCCCAAGAGCCCAGCCCTGCTTTAGCAACAGGAAGCACAGATTTTTTTTTTTCCGTTGACATTTTGAGGGGGACCTCATTGCAGGAATACAGGTTCCTGCATAATGTACTGTGATACCTGACTGCCACATGATGACCTCAAATCTTGAGTTTGGATGACAGAGCATCCCTGGCTCTTTTCCCTTTCTGGAAGAGGTGGTGCCATTCAGGGGCTGGGCCTACAGTGACTCAGAAACTACTTAAACCCCGAGGAATCAGAGCGAAGGGACAAAAGCCACCATTTTGCAGGAGCTGAGTGTTTTGTTTGTCTAGAGGAAAGCATCTTGCGTCTCAGAAAGCTCATGGCCTCACGCACATCGTCCCGGGGGTGCGCCATGAGCTCTGTCCTGCAGGAAGAGGCCAACGCCTGACTCACTTGATCCTCTGAGTACAGCACCATGGTCTCCATCCTGCCTCCCACTCAGTTACCACCTAAGTCAAATGCCTGCACCTTGGGAGCCTGGAAAACACATCCCAAGGCAGTGTGGCCTCAAGCGGACAAAGGCAGCCTCCAGGGCAGCACGTCTCCTCTTTCACTGCCAACTTGCCCAGTATTTGACTTGAGTGGAAATGGCTGTTCGTTGGCTAGGTTCATTAGTGAAAAAATGTTACAACAGTTCCATTTAACAACCTGGAATGTCCTTTGGAGAAGGCCAAATTAATGTGATTTTTACCTTAAGAAGCTTAGAAACATAGCTGCTGCTAACTCAATAATTACATTGTACTGCCAGCAACAATTCAATATTTTTCTCTCGCCTGAGGGTTACAACACATTTGCACCATGGGGAAGCTTTTTCTCTTTACATCTCAAAACTGTACCACAAACTCTTCCTTTATTCATAACAGCGAGATCTCCAGCTGAGATAGGCACTTTTGTATTGCTCTAGATGACAGTTTTCTGTGTTCTTTCCAAGCACAGGGGGGTTAATAAACATATCTGGCAGGGCTTCCATAGCTGGAGGGCCCAGGATGACACTGTGTGCAAACAATATGCTCGCGCTGGAGGGAAACAAGTTTATTGAATTATTCAATTAATAGATTACAGTCAGGATACTTGTTATCCTACAATGAAAAATGGGGCAAGAACTCCAAGAATTAGGGTAGGTCCCAGGATTAGTAGCAGCAGGCAATATGGCATATACAGACCATGAGGGTCTAGCCAAAAGCATGAAAATGTACCCACCAACCAACCAACACACACACACACACACACACACACACACACACGGAGCTGTTCAAACACATGTGCACATGCACACACATGCACAGATACACACGCACTTGTGACTGTACCCTTAAGAAGGGGGACTCAGACTCCCAGAATCAAATATTATAAGGGCCTTAAAAACTCATTAAATAATTTAGTATATTTTAGTTCTGAGTTTGGAGCTTGCGGGTGAGGAGGAGGTGGATGTCAGAAGGAGCAGGTATATGAGCAGCTCTATAGTCTGTTCTCATAGAATTCTATAAGAATTCTATAAAGAGATGTTGGTAGAATTTTCTCTGTGAAACAAAGTATTTTTGAAAGGTTTCATGATTAACTGCCTTTCTGCTCCAGAGTAAGTTCTTTCCTCAATGCAGAACATCTTAGAATGTTTTCCACATCAGAACTTCTCACTCTGAAGCAATTCTTGGTTTCAGAGTGAAGTTTATGAAGTTTATCCAGTTTGTAGAGATATGTTAAGATCTCCTTAACAAGAAATGGACTACTACATCATTTAAACATGGGATTTAGGGGCAGGGAGGCCACCTTTCTTTCCATGGGGTATTTGTATGTTATGTTGATACAAAAATCACTCAGAAGAGAGTGGAAGGGATAAAGTTGGAAAGCTACCTTGGGGGAAAACTGTGAAGGATACTGTGTGCTTGATGAGGAAATTCTGATTTTATGCTGTAAGGAATGAGGGACCATTGAAGGTTTTTGTGCTGGAGTCATTTTCCTTGCCCTACCCCAGCTGTACTGTTTTAAAATCCTGGCTTTTAGTTAGAATTTGTGGAAGTAAAGAATTGGGACACAGTTCAAATGTGCTAGAAGTACTCTCTGTGAAATGGAAATGTAGTTAATATTCCAGGGAGCACAGGAGTAGCTATGTGCAGTGCAGATCAGTAGAGGAACAATTCTTTAAGTGTTCCAGTATGGTATTATTACTTTGAAAGTCTTCTTATCTGTGAAGATATAAACTCCTCAATTTGGGATCAAGGTAACTGTAAGAATATTTTTTACTCTATTGTGATACCAAGGAGACCATCTCCGTTTTACTGAGTGGAAAATGAAGCCAGTGAAATGTTTTCCAAAAGTGACTAAGGAATAAGACAGGAAATACATTTCCAAACAGTAAAACCTTTTGATTCTTTCAGGAGAGATTGGGAAAGGTCCCCGGGCATCTTTAGTTCTTTCCTTTGTGAACTTTAGCCAGGTAGGAGGGTAGACAAACAATTCTTCCAGCAAGCAAGTGGGCATAGGAAGTTAAGCAGATGGCTTATTTTTGCTGCTAGGGAAGCTAGCCAAGGCAAGAGCCTGAAATTGAAAATTGAATCACTCCATTCTCAAGGGCAGAATTGTTCCTAAGTTCATGGTTGTCTCCCAAAAAATGGATCAAGACAGGCTTTTATGTGTCTGTCAGTTGTGACCTTGCCCTGGCTCTCCCAGCTGGAGTCACTAATGTTCTCTACAACAGGCTCAGCCAGTCGCCATCCCACCGCCTGTCCAGTCCCTGGGCCAAACCAGAGCAGTGCAAGCCTTGGCCTGTCCAGATGGCTAGCTCTAATTAGAGGGTGAAGGCACCATGGCCAGGGCTGAAAGTAAATGCTGCAGACACCTTTTCCAAGAGTGGTAGCCACTGCTTCAAACTAAGTGCATGTATGCTGGGCCAAGGGTCATGTTTAGATGTGCATATGTATGAGAGGGCTAAGCCTGAAAAGGCAGCTTAAATGAGCTATCCAAAGATGGAGGAGAAATAGATATGCAGAGTTGGAACTGTCAGGCATATAGAGACAGGGAGGAAAAAAGGGCAAGTGAGAGAGAAGCCTGGTACATTCCTGAGTCAAGGACTATTGCCTATTACCTTGGCTGGTACTTCAAGCCAAGGTTACCAGGTAGTCAGCTGCTTTCAAAGGGACACAGGCAGAAGAAAGAGAACAGGGCTCAGGTAACCAGCTGGTGGGACCTGAAATTAGTCTTGTTACTGTGAATCTACTGTCTGGTTTGCCTACCAAGAGCCCAGGGACACATCTGGCCTCTGAGATCTAGCCTTTTCTGCTCTTCATCACCTTGGTCATGCTTTCTGATTCTGTTATCTTGAAAATGGGACACTTTGCTAGATCCCAGAGCCTTTGGCTGAGACCCAGTTTATGCCCTTCCTAAATCTTCCAGGGCTTGGCTCCATGGACCCTGTTGTTTCGGTCTTCTCTTCAAGGCATATGTTTTAAGTGGGCTGATGACCTGTGTGCTGTCACCTAAATGACTTTGATTGACAACTCTCCTTAAGACTAATTTCTGATTTCCACCCAACAGATTAGACCTGTTAGGGTACTGGGCTTTGATCAAATAGTGACTCTGTGTACACTACACATTGGACAAACTGAGGTCCTGAAGGAGCCAGTCTTATAGCCCATTAGCTTCCCCAGCTCTCTTCCGAAGAGGGTAGTTGAAGTCTCAGCCTGTCATGGGCTTGAAATTGCCCCAGTTAGGACGGTGTTTCCTGTATGCCTCCAGCTGTTCCAGTATGAAAAGCATGAATAACTTAATCCCACAGAGAGTCTTAGAGTCATCCCACAAAGGAAAGAGCTCGTAAATGATAGGATATATAAGAAAAGTGCTTTGTAAATTGAAAAAGCCTATGTAACTTACTATTAATGGTGGAGAAAAAAAGACCAATGAAAGAAGCACACCATATACATGATCATTCAACTTAATTCTTACAAGAACACTAGAATATAGTACTATTTTCTTGTTTACAGACAGAGCCAATAAGGCTTAGGAAGGTTGAGGAACTTACCCAAGTCACTCAACTCATAAATGGCAGATCTGGGATTTCAGCCTAGATCTGTCTATTTCTAAAACCCATAATTTTTCTTCCATGCAGGACTGCCTCTAAGTAGCCACTAGTATTGCATAAAGTTAAAAACAGACAATTTATGGATCAGAGAGTATATAATAAGATACTAATTATGTGGTAATGACAAATTGCAAAAGCAGTTTGGGAAAAGCAAAGATTGAGATGATTATCTTCGTGGGTGTCTTAGAGGGGATAGGACTTAAGGTGAGCTTTGAAAATTGCAGAATTTAGATGAAGGGGAGGGTATTTCTGGGAAAGGGATCAGCAGGGGTGAGCCCAATGGGTGGAATTGGTGCTGAGAAGGCCTGTGACATCAATCTGGGTGAATTGTGTGGGATAGACAAACAGAGGAACATCAAAAGCCAGGCCAAAGATTTAGACATCATGGGGTAGGAAGTAGGGAGCCAGAATCACATGGAGACTCTAACTCAAAGAGCCTAGGTCATTATAATGTTTCTTTTTTACTCACAGCCAAGAGGGAAGGAAGGCTGTAGCCAGCTGGTGCCCCATCTCAAAACTTTCTCCCATCACATTCATTCTAGTGAATCACTCATGAAATTAAGGTATGAGCTATGCACATGATGATGAGGATGTGAAAGGGATAATGTTACAAATCCAATATTCCGCACACCAAGTTGCTGAAATGGGTTGACATCTTCCAAACCAGACTTGGAGTAGAATTCTACTTACTCATTTTTACCCATAACTACAATTTCTCTTTGACAAACATGGATTTCTACTTATTTACTGTTTCTACATTCTTTTCCTCTCAAACAAAAATGTGACTGTAAAAATGAAGGCAGTGTGGTGAAGACTGGAGAGGGAGGATGAAGGCAAAAGGGATTTGTCCCACAAGATGAACTGTTGGGTTGGCCTTCCTACCATGGTGGCAGCAATGCACTTGTGATATGTGAGTCCAGCTAAAAAGAATCATATTTCTTGTTCAAAAAGACTGTGAGTTCTAGTTATTTACCAAAGAAACAATCCTACTATAGGCTAAATGTGATAGCTTTACTTCTAGCATTTAGTGGCAGAAATGAGAGCTGATTTCTAAAGCTCTCACTAGGCAGAACGCTTGATCTTGAACCAGCCCTTATTAATGTGCTAGGGCTGCCATAACAAAATACCACAGACTGGATGGCTTAAACAAAGAAACGTATTTTCTTGCAGTTCTGGAGGTAGGTTTGGTTTCTCCTGAGCCTCTGTCCCTGGCTTGCAGATGACAGCCCTCTCACTGTGTCTTTTTATGGCCTTTCCTCTGTGTATGCACACGTCTGGTGTATCTTTCTTATAAGAACTCCAGTCCTATTGGATTAGGGCCCCACCCTTACGACCTCATTTAATCTTTTTTTTTTTTTTTTTTTTGGCGGTACGCGGGCCTCTCACTGTTGTGGACTCTCCCGTTGCGGAGCACAGGCTCTGGACGCGCAGGCTCAGCGGCCATGGCTCACGGGCCCAGCCGCTCCACAGCATGTGGGATGTTCCCGGACCGGGGCACGAACCCGTGTCCCCTGCATCGGCAGGCGGACTCTCAACCACTGCGCCACCAGGGAAGCCCCTCATTTAATCTTAATGACCTCCTTAAAGGCCTTGTCTCCAAATATAGTCACACTGGGGGCTAAGGATTCAACATTTAAACTTTGGAGGAGGGCACAATTCAATCCATAACAAACCTAATACAATTTAAATGGAAATATAATGTTATGGAAATATTACATATATGTATATAATTATTAATTAATTTCTCACATTATTTTGAATTGTGGTAGCTTAGGTCAAGTGGGTTTTCTTCAAGTCAGCTTACAGTAAAAGGAACGTGGGACGAGGGGAGAAAAGTGTACCAGAGGCAAAGAGCACTGTGGGTACATAAGTGTGGTCCTAGTTCTGCCACTGACTTTCCATGTGACCTTGGGAAAATCACTTGACTTATCTATGTGTCAATATCCTTATCTCTTAAAGGAGAGGCTTTAAAAAAAATAATCTCCCGGATCATTTCTAACAATAATACCTATGATTTTGTGACTTTGCTTTACAATTTAGTCAATCAAAAGCTATTCATTCAGAGATGAAGGAGGCTACAAGTACTGGCTACTTGCCGAAATTGCTTACACCTGAGCATAAATATTTGCATTTTGCCCAACGGCAATTTCTCTTCAGTAGAAGATGGAGGTAAGGTCTGCAAGGTACCAGGTTCATCTGGTCACCACAGTCACCTTGAGCCACTGAAGTTGTGAGTTGGTATCTGGGTAGTCAGGTTTGAAATCGGGGGAATAAGTGCCAGATCTCCACTTTATTTGATGATATGTGTGCACAACCCGCATAACATAACCTTTGGCAAAAGCCAAGTTTGCAGTCACTTTGGGACTCTATTTTTTTTTTTTAACTGTGCTTTTCCTGGCTTCTCCTTTTTGGAAAGCCTATGCCTCACAATTAGTGCATACCAACTCTATTTAATCAGGCTGCTCATTTAAAAAGATGTCCATTCTGCATGTGGTATCCACAGTGTTGCAGGTAACTGATGATCAACGTATGTTAACAAAAGTGTTATAGTTATAATGAAAGAAAATGACAGAAACAATCCAGGGAGAAGGATTGATGTATAGTTAATCTACAGTCGAGGCAGAAACCTAACTCTTGGCATTCTTGAAAAAGTGCAAAATGAGGGAAAAAGATATCTCCAGATAAAATTAAAACCTATACTGTTTAGTCTAAAATATATTGAGCTTGTATTTTCATTGAAATGTGTCCACTACTACATACTACTGATAAAATTATCCTGTTGTAATGTTATACTAGTGGATATTATTCTCACCCATGAGATGATAAAGCTGAGTAGCCATGTGGTCCTGTGAGACTACTAATTACATGATCATAAAACCCTAAAGATAAAAGAGGCTTCAGAAGTTATATGGCCAAGTGACTCAACTAAAATTATACTGCAGAGGAGTAAATTAATTCTTTATCCTCCTCCCGTCAAGGGGAAGACTTGACCCCTCATGTCAGGGAGAGAGGAGGGAGCAGTATCAGAGTAAGAGCTACCAAGCCATAGCTACAGTGGCCACAGATAAAGAAGGGACTAGGTTCAAAGCAGTATACCTTATTATCTCTTGTCTAAGCATCTGAGATTGGGAATCAAAGATGGAGACCAACCATACCTCAAGGGTGATCACTCAGTCTCTACTCAAACACTGTGTGATCTACTTCCTCTCCTACCTGGCCTCCTATCACTTTCACCCTTGCTCACTTCACTTTGGCCCCTCTGACCTTCTTGCTCTCTTCAGAACATGACAAACTCTTTCTCCTGTCATAGTCTTTGTACTGTCTCTTCCTCTCTCCTAGAAAGTTTCTTTCATCGGACCTTCTCATGGCTTTCAGTTGCCTACTCAAATATCACCCCCAAGACACATTTCTATCCAAAAAAGACCTCCTCTGCATTCCTTTATTCCCTTAATCTGCTTGGTTTTCCTTCAAAGCACACATCACTACTGGAAACTATGTTTTTTGTCTGTTTGTTCCATTGGAATGTAACCTCTGAGTGTGGGGACCATGCTTTCTTGTTCCCTGCTGAATTTTCAGTTCTTAACAGTAGTGCCTGTGACATAAAAGATGCTCAATAAATATTTGTTGAGTAAGTGAATGAGTGAATGAACCCAGGGCAGAGTCCTGGCAGGACACAGGGCAACTTCTCTCAGGGTGACATGGGATGATTGTTCAAGCAACTGACAATTCATCTAAACAATATTACTAATCAATTTTCCCATCAGGTTTGTAAGAAAACCTCTCAAAGACCTTGGGGAGTCAAGATACTCCCCTTGTCTTCTGTGTTAGTTTCCGACTGCTGCTGTAACAAGTGACCACACATTTAGTGACTTAAAACCACACAGATTTATTACCTTACAGTTTTGGAGATCAGAAGTCCAAAATGGGTCTCACTGAGATAAAAATCAGGGTATCTGTAAGGCTGAGTTCCTTCTGAACACTCTAGAGGAGATTTGTTTTCTTACCTTTTCCAGTTTTTAAAGGTTGCTAGCATTCCTAGGCTCATAGCACCCTTTCATCTTCAAAGGTAGCAATGGCTAGTAGAGTCTTTTATATAGGGCATCACCCTGACACTAACTCTTCTGCCTCCCTCTTCCACATTTAAGGAGCCTTGTGAATACACTGGGCCCATCCAGATAATCCAGGGTAATCTCCCCATTCAAATTCAATTGATCAGCAACTTTAATCCTATCTACAACCTTAATTCCTCTTTGCTATGTAACCTGATTTATTCACAGGTTCAGGAATGAGAATGAGGACATCTTTGAGGGCTATTATGTTGCCTATACTTACCAATCCTTAATGTGGTTTATGTGCATGGGTGTCTGTTTTAAATGACTAGAATTTGTTCTTGGAGAATCATGTTAACTCAATGTGCCCTGCTTTCATCACTAAGTGCTCACAAACTCTCTAATTTAAAAATCTATTTTTTCTAGACAATAACACTAGTTTCATCAGACTAATGCTTTATCCTTCTACCTCTTTAGAAAATAGGGATGGTGTCTGCCCCTTAGTCTTCTGACTCTTCTCTTGTTCTCTGTGATTTCTTAAGACCAGCAAATCTGGTTCTTTGATCATATCTTTAAGGTGTTTCAACATCCTGGGATGCAGTTCTTCCAAACATAGACGTTTTCTCATTAAGGGCACATGACACTCTCTCTCTCTTCATCTGTCTTGGCTCTGTTTCCTCTTTGCATTGTTTGTTCTGCCCACTCAGTTTGAAGATTATTCTTCTTGTTAGATCAGTCCACAGGCAAATAGAAGTGATTTCTGGTAACAAAGCACAAGATTCTCCAAGCAAAGGTGCTTGACATTAATCAGAGCCAGGCCTCCCTCACATTCTGTATCTTCCCACGGTTTAGGGGACATGTTTAGCCATACCCTCCACTTTCATTTTCACAGCTCTCTTTCTCAGTTTCCTTGCTTGAAAGCAACTTTATACTTCTTTAGCATTTTTTTTTTTTACCAGCTTCAACTCCTTCTGGTCTCATTTGAATACAATTCTTTAGGATCTCTTTTTTGCATGTTTAGTATTTATTAATCTTAAACCTTAAACCTGGGAGAGAGAACGTCTACTCCAAGGCCCTCAAGAGCAAGGAGTGGCCCATCTAAGCTCCCATGTGGTTGAGCAGCCTGGGTCTAACCCTGTCACTGTCAGGGCTGGTCCATGGCACTGCCCAGCTAGTCTCTTCCATCCTTATGCCTTCCTTCTTCCATCTCTCCTAGGAACCTTTTAAATATAAGCTCATCAGAGAACCCCCTTGGCAGCCACAAAAGCTTCTATAGATGTGCCTACCTTTATTCACATGGAGATAGATTATTCATGCATATATGATCAGAATTACATTTTTCAGTCTCCCCTCTCTCATTTGAGCTATATTCCCATTTAAAGTCTCTGTCTATAGAATGATGTCATTTCTTGGGAGTCATTTCTTTGATTTAGGGGAAAAAATGCATTCTGAATGCCTAAAGAACACATTTGACTGTGCTCAGTCTTCCCTTCTTCAACTAATTTTAACTCTAAAAATGTTCTCATTTCCTCCCATAATCCCCATCACCTTCACAGGCCTCTCCTTTCTAGTGAGAATTAAGTTCAGAGCAGCAGTAGCCTCTACCTTCTGGAAGATCAACTTGTTGCGAATGCACAGCCAGGTAAGTACTTATCTGATTTCTTGATTTTAACACAATAAAACTTCCTGCCAATGAGTCAGTGGAAAATGTTCAGTCAGTCATTTCACATGTGTGACCTCTCTGAACCTTACTTTGCCTGTATATCAAATGGGGGAAATACCTACCTTATCTACTTTTCTTAGGGTTTCCAGGGAGGATCAAATGAAAAAAGTGTGAAAATGTCTTGGAAAGTGAAAGCTAAATAAATGGAAGATCTTAATTGTCTCTCCCAAAGTCCAAAGTACATGAAGAAAGAACTGCAGAAATAATAGACCGGAAATGCCTGTCTGTGCAAAAGCAAAAGAACTGGATCCAGGGCTCAGGAAATGTCTGACAATTCAGAAATGCAGGGCTATTGCTTGTAGGTATTCATACCATGCTCTGTTTTGCACCTACAATTCAGAAAGAAGAAAGAGAACTTGGAGAAAGGGATACAAGTGTTGGGAAGTAAAATCTATGCAGAAAAATGAAACTGACCGACAGGTTTCAACCAGGAAAAGAAACATTTAGGAGGTGACCCATTCATTCAACAAAGAGTTAATGCTTACTATTTACTAAGTGTGTAGGGCCTCATGGGAGGGCTGAAAATGTAAAAGGCATGGCCTCTGCCCTCAATGAGCTATCAGTTGAGTAAATGCTGATTTGCAAATTCCAAACATTTACTCAGAAAATGGTTTCAGGTGTCTACTAAAGAAACTTGAACATCCAACTTGTTGAGCGTGGAGCAGTAAAGATAAAAACATGGGTTTTGTTCAACTTACAATCTGATTTATAGAAATATGTAAATAACTCAGTATAACGTGAAAAATTCTACATCAGTCAGGATGGTCTGGGTTATGCTGTCGTAACAAGCAACCCCAAAAGTTTGGTCACATAAAACAATAAATGTTTATTTCTCCTTCATGCCACCTATCTACTTGATATGTAGGATATCACCATCAAACCAAGTTTCAGAAGAGTCCATCTCATTCCCATGTTTGCTAGGACACAACACGGATAGGACCAATATTAATATATTTACTGTCCATGAGTAAAAGGTGAAAAGAAATTGCCCTCAGCGTTTCCAAGTCAGAGTTTCAGGTTGGCCTCCTAGAGCTATAGGTGGTCCATTGTTGGAGGCCTCCCACTCTGTCTTGCTTTCCTCAGGCCTCTCCCTCCATCCTGCTATGTGTAGAACTGGGCTTTTAGAAGCCTTGTGTAGGCTACTCTCTCTGCCTAGAACATACGCCCTGACGTCCATGACCATGCCACCACTTACCTAAATCTAGTTCTGGGCTAAGGTGGTAGGTATAAACTAGACACAATGGAGCACTTCCTTACAAGATGTTCTAGTCTTAGAAAACTAGAAGAGTAGTGTTCCTTTTACCTGAAAAGTTCTAGTATGAGTGCTCCTGAACAGCATTCATCCAACACATCTCTTTCGGGCCTCAGCTGGGTGTCAGCCCCTGTCCTGGGCATCAGAAATTCAATGGTGAGAACACTGACCTATTCTCTGCTCTCACGGAAGTTTGTGGGGAGGTGGACATTAGTAGTTAGTCAAATAATTACACAAATGGTTACTCCAAACTGCAACAGGTGCTAGAAAGGAAAAGAATGGAGTGCTGTGAGTGTATATGACAAAGGTCCTGGGAAGGTTTACTCAGACCAGTGACATTTGAGCTGAAACCTGTGGGATGAGTTGCAATTAACTGAGGATAGGAGATAAACTAATGAACTAGATCAGTGGTTTCCAGCTATCGTTAGTTATGAGTCATATCTAACAATAAAACTAATAAAGCTTAAGAATGGTTTACATTTTTTAAATAAAAAAAATTTCAGACTAATTCTATAATTACATCATTTCCAATCACCTGCCTTGTGTTCTTCCTTCTGTTGGAAAGTATGGAGTTATGAGCTGTGTACTCTGAATTGTACACATCTTTGGAGATGCTTATTAAGGTGGGTTTTTTGGCCTGTGAATATCATTTCTCACATGTGTCTCTATGATAAAAGGTTGGGAACTAGTGGAGAAGATGACATATAGGGAATTCTAAGCTGATGATTTCACCACATGTCAAGAGAAAGGTCATTCACAGTAGACAGTATCAAATGTTACAAAATGTGATTCAACAATCCTTACTGGTATGATGTAAGTAATAATAAAATGATGATTGGTTTATTTTTTAAATTTTTTCCATAAAAAATACTTTCATAAACTTGGTGCTGAGGCAAAACTATCTTAAGCGCTGACATGATACAAATTAAATATCACATTTTAAAAAAATGTTTGCTCTATTTCCTCCTCACATCCTAATCCAGTGTGTGCTACATATACATATATGTGAGGCATTTTATACATATTCACCCTCATAACTTGACAGATGGGAGGGATCTTGCAGTCATTTCTAAAAGCAGACAAAAGGCCGTTGGTTCTGCTCCGCGTGATGGTTTGTGAAGACAGAATACACATGCTTCCGTTGATGATTATATAGCTCTATCCATCTGTCTGCCTCTGGAGGTTGGGAGACGAAGATACAGCTCCCACCGTCCTCATAAACAAAAGTAGACCATGCTGTCACCAGTCAGACACGCCAGCTAATTGGAGCTGTCGACAGACACAATATTCTGTGTCAACAGCTCTAGTAACAGTTTGAAACAGCAATGATATGTTGGTTGATGGTGAGGATGACACATGTGTCTCTAATAGCATGCTAGAAATCTGACATAACTAGAAAAGAATTACTAAAATGTGATTCCTGGCCTCTGGTATTCCTGTTTGTACTTACCAATCTCTACAGAGGCTGGGCGGGGGGTGGGGGCGTGCGGGGAGAGGGTGGTTGTAACACATCCTTCTCCGTATCATTTCACAGGCTGACAGCTTAATTCGATACTCATAATGTCTAACTTTAAAATGAATCTTGCTAAAAAGATTTGTTTCAACAAGCCACCAAATCGTAACCTCTTTGGGAAAATGAAAAAGGCAAAAAAACGTATTTGTACAGCTTGCTAAGTTGAAACCAAAATAGAATGGAGACATTTTGTCAATTTACCATTTCTATAACTGTAGATTTATACTGTTTTTCGGGAAAGTAATTTTTACAGAGTTAGATGTATACAAATGCTCATAGATGTGGCTTATTCTTCAACTTCATTTCATGATAGACAAAATAGGCCCCAAATAGAAACAGTTTTGATAAGGCTTTAGAACATAAATGCATAATGTACCTTAATCTCTGTGTAAACTGTACCTGCTAAGAAGGCTTTCCATCAGGTATTATATCAATAAAAAGTTAGACAGTCCCTTGTAGATTTCCAATAATTTATTTATCCTGTAAATAATTTAATCACATGACTCACTGGGTTGAATTTTAGCTCAGCCACTTACTAGCTTGGACAAGTTAGTCAACATCTCTGGGTCTCAATTTTCTCATCTATAAAATGGAGATAATAATATAACCTCCCTCACAGGGTTATATGGATTCATTGAGCTATAACACTTCAAGTGTGTAGAACAGTACCTGGTACATTACATAGTAATATACTTTGAAGATTTCAGATAATTTAAAGCACAGAACAATTCCCAACATATACTAGGTATTTTACAGATTATAGCAAAAATTGTTATTACAAGTTTGCATTATAGAGCACTTTTATTTTTAGACTAATAATCTTATCCTATTATTAATTCTTTGAAATAAAATATGATAACCACTTTTCCAAGGAAACAATGGTGCTCAGAGTGGTTAAGCAGAGGGTCAGTGGGGATGGAGTTACTGAGGTTTAGTTAGGTTGCTGTCTTCCAGTTCTGGGGCCAGAGTGATACTCAGCTATTTCCATTGCCTCTTGGCCAGGTAGCCAAACAACTGAAAGCCCCTTCATTTATTTTTTTCATCCAGACCCCAAAATTGTATGTCCTCAGAGGCCTCTGTCCCTCACATTTAGAATCAGCCTTAATCACTGCCTACTCATAACTCATTGATCTTTCCATATTCCTTGCCCCATTATAAAGACAACTAACTGAGGCAGTAACACTCACCAATAAACCACCACTACCGCCACAAACAACAATACAAATGTACGAGAACATCAAACTCAGATTATCTTGATCTATGAAGATATGAGGAAGACAAAGAAAAAAAGCTTTCTCTGATAGGTAGTTAAGATACTTTTACGGCACATACACCAGAAAGGAGGATTCAGTGCAGAAGGAATTTCTGTGTGCAAACCAATAGCCTATATCAACAATACATTCTTTTAAAGTCTTACTGTTACCAATTATACATGAATAATAAAATAAGCCAACCCTATGCAACACAGCTTTGTCTGGTCACTTCATGGCACATTCAATCCATAATATAAAATATTTAGCTTTCACTTCCTAAGAAGGTAATGGGACTTTGCCTTCTGAGAGGCTAGATGGGCAGCTGAGCTCTGACCATAGGCCTCCTTTCTGGAATTATTGAGTCCCTTGTTGAGAGCATGAGAAGAGCATCATTGACGTTTCCGGGGAGGAATCAATGCCTCAGTCTTGGCTTTTTTATTACTGTGCTTGGATCACTCGAACCTACTAGCTCAGCTCCTCACCCAATGCCCTTGCCCTTCACCTCCATCACTAGGACCATGTATGCGATCCTCTACATTTCCTCTCCTCTGGGTCTTTATCCACGGCCTGAGCCTGACACACTGCTTCTTTCATGTCTCTAAATGACCAAAGACAAAAAACTCCATCCATTCTTCAAGGACCTTTTCACAATGGCTCCCTTTCATAAAACTTTCCTTAATTGTCACTACACTCGTCCCAAACAGTGAGTGAATTTCTCCCTCTTTTGAATGCTCCCTGATATGACATTTATTATTTTCTTCCATGCATTTTAATTAGTTATATAAAAGCTTCTCTTTTCCCTGTATTGTCACCTCCTTGGTAGCAGAATTCAGGCCAGATTCATTTTTGTTTTCCATGTAGAACTTAACATGTAGTGGATACTCTCTCTATATTTCTTGCTTACTTGAATGAATGAATGAATGAATGAATTCCCCTCATCCCTATTTAAACTGTGTATGCTTGTATGGACAAAACCAAAACCACACAATATATCCAAGAGAAGGAAAGGGTTATATTGAACATGGTGGTGATTTAAACAATGGGGTTTGAGCTCTTTTTTGACATCAACCCCATTTCTTCTCTGGGCCTTGGGCTACTTGGAGATTGGTTTGCAGCAATGTATTTGCTTTAACCAATTTCATTATTAAAGCAATCAGGGTGCTTTAACTTGAAATCTATCATAAAAGAATTTTCCCCATATGATTATTACGACTCATTCACATCTGTGATATCTGTTAATTCCTTCTACAAAAGCAGCTATATATGCATAAGCCTTGACAAATCGCCTTGCTTTTTTACATGTAATCTCTAAGCAAGAATCAATTCCAGGTAAGTGGCTTTTCAGGTGATGGTACAGAGGTGTCCATGGCATACCCTACAAGGTGCCACTCAACAGAGCACAGTGTAAGTGGCACCTCTGGCATGGTGCAGCCCGCAGCCCATGTGACTGCATGAAGTTCTCCGAGTTGGGAAAGCTTTGGAGAAACAACCATAGTTCATATAATACCAAGTATTTTCACTCTTATATCAAAGAAAAAGAATAATCCAGGCTTGTCATTATATTTGAGAAATAGCTTGATAATTTTAAAATAATGCTTTTTATTATGTTTGATTATAACTCACTGTAAACATTGTAGAAAGTACAGACAAGTGAGTAGATTATAATTCCTTATCTCAGGGATCATCACTCCATTACTGTTAACCTTTTCATTGTATTTCCTTCTGGTTCCCCCATATGCACATATGAAAATATTTATATATCTGCATCCTTGAGAATATACTCTCCATACTACTGCTTAAAACTTAACATTATGCAAAATAGCATTTCTCAAACTTGCCTATCGAATAGAATAACCTGAAGAACTTATTTAAAATACAGATCTTTCAGAATTCTCCACACGAGAACCAATTCACTAAGTCTGAGGTGAGGTCCCCGAACTGGTATTTTTTAACAGCTACTCCCTGCTACATGGTTTTTATGTTCAGACAAATTTGAGAAACACTAATTTCATAGGTACATCCTCAGGTATTCAAGTGATTTCTGAACAGAGGAAAGCAGTTTAACCTAATTCTCCCAACCCTCTCAGCCAGGTAGATCAAACAGAAATCCTATACAAAAGGAAAACTGAGTGCACTGAATAAGCAAGAAAGTAGTTCTGGTGACCCAACTCTCCTTAATATCCTAGCCTTGGCCTCAAAAGGAATGTAATCCAGACCCTCCTCATGAGGTTGGATGGGCTAGGGATAATGTTAGTTTTTTTTAAGTGTGTTAGTTTCTGCTTTATAACAAAGTGAATCAGCTATACATATACATATATCCCCATATCTCCTCCCTCTTGCGTCTCCCTCCCACCCTCCCTATCCCACCCCTCTAGGTGGTCACAAAGCACCAAGCTGATCTCCCTGTGCTATGCAGCTGGTTCCCACTAGCTATCTATTTTACGTTTAGTAGTGTATATAAGTCCATGCCACTCTCTCACTTCGTCCCAGCTTACCCTTCCCCCTCCCTGTGTCCTCAAGTCCATTCTCTATATCTGTGTCTTTATTCCTGTTCTGTTAGTTATTTATTTCCCTGGAAACCACATTCCAGAGACTTTCCAGGGTTCTCTGAGCAAAATCAGTCTCCTTAGGTCAGAAGGTGGCCATATGTGCCAGTTTGCCTGTTCACTCCCAGTCTATACCTGCTGTTCTGGTACATGTTATTAATAATATAATGCCTTCTTTCACTCACTAATAGTGTCCCAATTTGGACAATAAGTTCTATGAGCACTAACCTGTAGGGTTACTGCCACCCTCCGCTCTGATCCGTATATTAGAAATGGGGCTTACTCTGTATTGGCTCCTTCATGTCTAAGAACTTTTTCTTCCAAGTTGAGATTTTATTAATGAATCAACTGCTATCTTGTATGGAAAGACAATATTTAATAAGACTGGGAACGAAACCATTCTCATGGTGAGGTCTTCCTGGCCAGTTTAAGGCTATTATTTTGGCTTTTTTTCTCAAGATATTTGTGTTTCATAAACCATTTAAGATGTGCTCTCTTTTCCTTATCACTCCCAGGAAGATAAAACAAATTTCAAAAAATCTTCTAAACACTCTGCCACAAAAATGTTCTGCAAAAATTGCATTTTAATTCTATAAAAGCTTCCACTTAACATTTGCCTATTATAAACAATTAGCTTTTTAATTTTCAGTATGATAACTATAATTGCGATTAATTTCTCTACCCATGGATCTTCAGTCATTATTTCTTTAGGGCAGATTCCTAAAAGGTAGCTATGATATTTTAAAACACCTCTCCTTCCTCAGAAGGACCCTCCCCTTTTCTTAAAATTAATAAGTTACAAGGAATTCAGGACAAGATGAATGGAATAACCTGCAAAACTCTCACTGGCTATGCCTGAGTGCCTGACTGAAACAAATGAGATTCAGGTGTATCTGCTAAAATCTAGGACAACAGAAACATCAATCTTGCCTTTGGAGCAGCAGCAAGGTGCCTGAGTTGCTGCCTGAGACTGAGCCACGTGCCAGTAGCTCCAGCTCCTTCCCTCCACTTCCTCAGATGGAACAAGAAGGAATGGTTGGCCCTGCCCTGAACTGACTGCCCTAGAGACTTGTCCCTCACCATCATCTGGCTGATTGCTGGAGATAGGACTCTACGGTCAAGGAAAAGTCAAGATGAGGTGACACCCAGAAGAAGAATAAAATAGAATGAGGGTTAATGAGATACGTTGCTTCACGCAACCAGTTAATGAGAGGAAGACCCACTTTTAAGTAGTTGCAGTCACCAATATGACAATAAGAATGTGATCAATTATTCATTCACTATTCATTCATTCTTTCCTTCGACAAATATTTATTGAGTACCATCATTTTGGAATATATACAAATATCAAATTGTTGTACACCTGAGACTAATATAATGTTGTATGTCAAGTATACTGCCATAAAAAATGCATACATATCCATATATATTTATCGAGTACCAACTATTGCCAGATACTGTTCAAGGTAATGAAAATAAAGCAGTGAAAAAAACAAACTAAAATCACTGCCTTCCTAGAGGCTATATTCTAGTGAGGGAGATGGATTGTAAACAAGATTAATAAGTAAAATATTTAAGATATTAGTAATAAGTGCTAAGGAGAAAAAAGATTAAGCAAGGAAGGAGAATACGAAAAGTGGGGGCTGAAATTCTAGTTAGGGGTTTCCAGGGGAGATCCACTGAGAAAGTGACTTTTGAATAAACACCTGAAGGAAAGGAGCTAGCAATGCCGCTATCTGGGGGAAGAAGGTTTCCAGAAGAGACCGGAGGAAGAGCAAAGGTCCTGGGGCAGGATGGCGCCTGGGATAGTCAAAGAATTGCCAGGCCAGTATGGCAGAGCAAGATGAGGTCAGAAAGGTAGGGGCTGGGGGTGCAGTTTTCTAGGCCATCAGAATGATGTTTTGGTTTTCACTCTGAAAGAAATGGGAAGCCACTGCAGGATTTTTAGTGGAGGAGTTGTAAAATTTCGAGTGGAGGAGTAACAGGATTTGATTTATACTGAAACAATTACACATTTTTGCTTTGAGAATAGACTTGAGGGACATGGGGGATAGACGGAAGGGAGATCAAGAGGTGAAGGGGGATAGCAGAAGAAGAGAAACTTGTCAGAAGATTATTTGCAATAAAACCAGGTGAGAGATGATGGTAATTTGTATAAGACTGTGGAAGTGGAGGTCGTGAGAAGTGGATAAGTGTTGGATCTAGTGAAGATGAGGCCAAAAGAATTTGCTGACAGATCAGATATGGGATGGGAGAAAAAGAGAGGTGTCAAGGATGACATCGAAGTTCTTGTCTTCAGCTGCCAGAACAGGGTTGCTATTAGCTGAGATGAAATCTACAAGAGGAGGCAGTTTACAAGTGATGAGTGGGACTTCCGTGTACAAGTTTGGTGTGAGATGCCCGTTAACCATCTGAGTGGAAACTTCAGTCAGACATTTGAACACACAGGTTAAGATGGAGGAGATAAGTTTGGGAGCCGCCAGCATATGGATAGTGTGTAAAGCCATTAGACTTGATGAGAAGCTCACAAGAATGAGTTTAGATGGAAAGGATGACCAAGGACATACCAACATGAGAGCGACATCAGAAACTGTTGTAAAAAACAAACAAACAAACAAACAAACAAGCAAACAAAAATGGTACTGTTCTTGTGCATGTGGGTTTGTCAGCTCACATGTGTACCATGTTAGAATGTTTCTCAGAGGTGTTAGGCTGGCTGCATACTGTGTGTAGGTGGCTGATCTGACTCACTTATGTCCTCCACAGGGCCTAGAAGAGAGACACAGTAAGCATTAAATAAAGAGTTGAATTAGCTAGAATAAATATCATATAGATTTATGATATAATTTAACTTTTTCTACCTGCAATTCCTACATTTCAAACCTTGACATTCAAAACAGTTGCTGGTAAAATCACTCTGGTACAAAGACATTTATATAAACCAGAACATTAAAGTGTAAAATAATTAGATATTTTCATTAAGCTTTCCAGGAATTTAGGAGCTGCCACAATCTGACCGTTGACTATTTTTTATCAGGGCTCCACCTAGGTTGACCCTAAATGACTAATAATCAGATTTTAAGAAGCTTATTAAATGAATTATTTTTAAAAGAGTACACATGACCTGAAATAGTATAGAAATATTCACGTATTCATATATAGGTGAATACTAAGAAACTCTAAACCTTAATTGGCACATGAAAAAACTGCAAAATGTTACAAAAATAAGAATCTCAAAACAAACATAATTTAGGGAGTGCTGATTGGGGTCACAAAAACCAAAATCTATCTGATTGGTTCAGAACCAATAAATTGAGTGGTTGTGTTGTAATGGACAAAGTGTAACTACTCAAGGGGGTGTGTTCCCTGGAAAATCTGCAGCCTCAGCTGGTCCAGAAAAGATAACTCTGACTCTGTGTTTAATGTGTAAATTGTATTCCTAAGAAGAAATAAGGAAAAAATACTTTTAAAAAAACAATGAAAAGAATAAGAATAGAGAAAATGAAGAAAAAATAAATCAGCATTAGAATCTTTATAGTCTGTTTCTGTGTAACTTTATGGATCAGTTCTTTATTCATTGCCATTTTTCTACTTAAGATGTTATAAAACTGACATATTAGATTTATAAGGGTGTAATTGATTACATTTGAAAACAATAAATGTTTATGGAAATATGTTAAATTCTTGAGTTATTCACTGAATTGTTGTCAAGTGGATGTGTACTTAGAAAGCATATTCAAACCCTAAAGATTAATAAGTGGAATTAGACCAGACAAAAATAACAGTGAGCATGTCTCTCCATCTACAAACCTCCCTCAGCCATTAGACTCTAAAGCACATATTTACATGGAGAGGGTTATGTGTACGTTTTTAGCACAAGTGTTCATTCATGATGTCAGAAGATCTAAGCAGAGATACCAACTAAACAATTTTCTCCCTGGAGTTGTGCAGCAGGTTCCAGAAGGCCCCAGGAGGAATCAGTATAAACACTGTGACCGTTATTTACTCAAACTGGGACTCCAGCAGCTGGGCTGTTTGCATGATATGCAAATGGGCACATCATTCAAGGAAGAAAGGATGAATGCTCTGGCACTTGCAGGGCAAACATTAACCACTATGGGAAAAGGGCCAGCAAAAGAGAAAGCAGACAGAAGCAAGTGGGTGGTGAGGGGCAGGACAAGAAACATCTTCCAAAGAGGCAAAATGCAGGAAGCAGACACTGCTTGCTGGGGAACCGTTCAGCATTCTCGGCCTCAGTAAACAACAGATGGGTGTGTGTGGCTGCCCGTCTCCATCAGGAGCAGTGAATTTCCTCTCCACCCAATTTCTTGTTCCGGACTGCATTCATAAAACCCTTTATATTTGGAAAGCTACTAAGAGGTACAGAGGGAAGATATTAACTGAAAGAGCAAAGGCTCAGGGGACTAACAGAGCATAGAGTGATGTGGGGAAAAGTGTGGCTGGAGTCAGACAGAACTTGGCAGGAGTTTCAGTTCTACAATTTGACAGCTATGGATAGTGGTCAAGAGTCTCAGTTTCCCTGTCTCAGTTTTCTCATCTGTAAAATGGGCTTAATAGAGCTATCTCAGAACAGGATTACTGTAGGGTTTAATAGATATTCTTTATGTAAAGTGCCTTCTACCAACATAACACTAACTGGTTAGTCTTAGAGCTGGGACTTGAATTATTCGGGGTTTTTGACCCCAGAGTGCATCAGTTCTTAGGAAGTCTGGAGATCTTGAGACTGTGGAGGTGCCAAAGAAGTAAACTGATGGTCATTCTATATTTAAAAGCTGCTCAATTCAACATAGTTTGGAAGCAATTCTATTTCTAAACAGGTCATAAGACCTGTGAGTGAAATCCATTTTTTAAAAACTCCAGCTTAACCAAGCCTGGTAGAAGCTTACAGGCTCCATTGCACTGGTTGCCTTAATTACACATGTGCATAGAGTGTGAAGTAAAAGAATATCAGTAGTCTGAGCGTCTGTGTACCCACCAGCATAATCTAGGCACACATTTCTCTCCTCCCCACTCAGGAGTAAACCCTACTGAATTATGCATTTATAACTCCTGTGTGTCTTTAAACCTTTCCCTGATATTTTGTAGTCCTAAATAATAAATTATTATTATTTATTTTATTTTATTTTTTTTGCGGTACGCAGGCCTCTCACTGTTGTGGCCTCTCCCGTTGTGGAGCACGGGCTCTGGACACGCAGGCCCAACGGCCATGGCTCACGGGCCCAGGCGCTCCGCGATATGTGGGATCTTCCCGGACCGGGGCACGAACCCGTGTCCCCTGCACCAGCAGGCGGACTCTCAACCACTGCGCCATCAGGGAAGCCCTATTATTTATTTTTTAAGATTTAATTTTATTTATTTTTAGCTGCACTGGGTCTTCATTGCCGCGCGCGGGCTTTCTGTAGCTGTGGCAAGCGTAGGCTACTCTTCGTTGCGGTGCGCAGGCTTCTCCTTGTGGTGGCTTCTCTTGTTGCAGAGCACAGGCTCTAGGCACTTGGGCTTTAGTGGTTGTGGCCCTCGAGCTCAGTAGCTGTGGCGTACGGGCTTAGTTGCTCCTCGGCATGTGGGATCTTCCTGAACCAGGGATCGAACCCCTGTCCCCTGCATTGGCAGGCGGATTCTTATCCACTGAGCCACCAGGGAAGTCCCAATAATATATTACTTAGTTTTGCAAGTTCTTATACTTTAAATAAATGGATTCATACTACATTCTTTTTTGGCTCATTAGGTTTTAGCTTATTACGTTTCGAAATTCATGTTACAGACCATCCATTTTAATTGCTATATAATATTCTCCTATATGAATATTCCACAATGTATTATCCAATATCTTCTCTTGATGTACAGTTGAATTTATTTTATTGTTGTTGTGTTGTTTACCATTAAAAATTATGCTACTATGAGCATTCTTGTACATGTCTCCTGTTTCAAGAGTCTCTCTAAGATGTTTCCTTAGATACTATGAGTGTAGGTGATTGAAAAGACCATGCATTTCCCATTTGTTGGGTGTCATGTTCTGTATAGTATATCCATTGAGAACAGCTTGTTATTTACACTGTTTTAATCTTCTATAGCCTTACCTAATTTTTGTCTGTCTGATCTATTATGTAGAACAGTGCATTGTTTCTCCAACTATGATGGTGCATTTATTCTTGCAGTTTTATCAATTTTACTTCATGTATTTTGAGGCTATTATTATTATAAATAGACAAATTTAAAAGTATTGTATTTTCCTGGTTAATTGAACATTTTAGCATAATGAAGTTGTCCTCAATCTTAAATTGCCTTAAAGTTCATTTGGCTGGATTTTGCTATATTTTGCCTACTTACTTTAGGTAGGAAGTTTGCAGGGAATTTCATTTTGAATCCCTTTCCTTTCAGCTGTTCTACATCCCTATGCTTTTTAAGGGTCTCATAAACATCATACAGCTGGGGTTTTAAAAAAAATCCAATCTAGCAATCTTTACATTGGCATGTTTCATTCATATTGTTAATATATTTGGATTTATTTCTTCCACAGTATTGGTGCTTTCTATTTGTCTATTTTCCTTTTGGTTTCTCCCTTCTTGACTTTTTTAGGTTAAGCATTTTTCTCTTTCCATTTTTTCCTCTTCTAAGTTAGATGTATATTTTATTTCTATTCTTTCCGTGATTATCCTAGTAATTTAAACATGCATTTTTACTTTATCAAAGCCTACAGTTAATAACTGTATCTTTCTCTTAAGCTCTATAACTATATAGTTATATACTTCTCTTAAACTATAACCGTGTAAACCATAGAACTTTAACTCCAATAACAACCTTCTAAATTATATGCTCTTATTGTCCTATATTTTACTTCTGCTTTTTAACCTCATAATTGGTTGTTATTGTTTTATACAGTCAATGTTTGCTTAAATTTACTTACTATTTGCCACTTAAAAAAAATTCTTCCTTATTGCATCTGAAACTCCCCCCATGGGATCACTTTCCTCCTGGCTGAGGTATATTCTTTAGATGGCAAATTCACTCAATATGTATATTTGTCTGAAAATAACTTTTTTCATGCTTGCTTCTGGAGAATATTTTCATAAGGAATATAACTCCAACTTTTCTCAACACCTAGAAAGCATCACCCCACCTTTTTCTGGCTTCCATTGTTGCTGCTGAGAAGTTGGCTGACAGTCTAATTGTCATGCCTTTATAGGTAACATTTCCTTGTCTCCAGCTACCATTAAGATACTTATTTTTGTCTTTGTTGTTCTGCAATTTCACTAAGATAGGTCTAGATATTAATTACTTTTTAATTATTATTTATAGGATTCTCTGGGCTTCTCATATCTAAGAAATATGTTTCTCATAATTTCAGCCATCAGTTTTTCATGTATTGCCTCATCCATACATTCTCTCTCTCCTCTCTTCTGAAACTCTACCTACAGGTTTCTTAACTTCTCATGACTGTTGCAGCTCTCTGTGCTGCATCCTACATGATTTCATTGGATCTTTCTACCAATTCATTATTCACTTTTCAGCTATGTGTAATCTGCTCTTAATTCCATCCATTGAGTTTCTAATTTCAATTACTATATCTTGCTCTTTTAAAATCGCTGTTTGGAAATGTTTTCGTTTCTTGCTCTTTACTCCTAACTATATTCTCTTCCTTTATTCCTTTAAATACATAAACATATTATTTTAATTTGTGTCAGACATTTCCAATTGAATCTGAAGCTTTTTCAGGTCTGATTCTGTTGGCTCTTCTGCTTGGTATCTTGTTTTCATACGTAGTATTTGATTTTTGACTATGAGCTCATGTTTATGGGAAGTTCTATCTATGGGAATTATTTGGGTCGAGTTTAGGTGGGTTTTCCAAACATTTGCATGTCCTAGACACATGGGCATGGCTTACCTCGTACCTCTTTACACCAAATTATTGGCTTTAAGAGTTTTCAGCCCACCCAGATAGTACATTTTTGAACTCTAAACCTAGGTGAGGACTCACTAGTAGCTGAGGATACTCAGGAGATTTTTTTTTTCTCCTCTTCACATCACCAAGACTTGAAAGAGGTCATTTTCCTTACTTCTTCCAGTGAATTCAGGTTTTTAGATTTTTACTCTTAATCTGAAGCTATAACCCTTTGAGGTTTTAGCTTTATGTCAGAGGTCTCCTAATTAAATTCCCCTCTTTGACTAGGTCCTATGTTTTGCCCCCTGTCCACAGTATGAAAATTAAAACTCAAAGTCACTGAGATTCAAATAGCTTCAGGGTGTTCAGCTTGCCCCTCTGAGTTTCTACTTTCACTTAGTATTTGACCTCTCAGGAATCTTTATCTTCTTACTAGCTCACCAGCACCTTTAAAAATATTTTTAATATATTTTGTATAGCATTTATTCAGTTTAACAGGAGAGTCAGCCAGGATCTCTACCTGGCAATATTACTAGATGTGGAAGTTATAACAAATTTCCTCCAAGTAGGAGATTAAACCTGTCCTTCAACACTTTAAAATCTGTCATATACTTTTCTTCCTTGATTCTTGCTATCTGAAATATTTTTAGATCTAAATACATCAAAATATATTAAGGCAGGTGTCATCTCTCCCAGTTTCTGTTATAAAAAAAATCCCATAGTAGCTTTATAATTCAGTATCCAAACACTTTGATGTTACACAAATTAAAACAAGTTTTGAACCTCTGGAATAAAGGCTTACCAAAGGCTTTATCACCATAATGGCCTTTAATTTCTTGAACAAACTTAGCCCTTTTTAGAGTTAATATCAATTTGATAGATGTGTGACATTGATGTAGATCTTCTAAGTCTAGGGTCTCCAAATGAGATGTGCATACCTCTTAGAGTGCAGAAGGTTATCCATTGAGGTACAGGAAGAAATTATTAGAACTTTTATTAACAAATATTTTTATCTTAAAAATCAAAAGGAATTAACATTTACTAGTATTTAATATAAAATTTGACACTTAATCTGTACTTGATCTGGATGTCCTAAAGGAAGAGGGAAAAGTCCACAGTATGGAGAAATTAGCAGTGGTACCCTCTCTCTTTCTTCCTGTCTGGCACACTACAATTTGCTACAGTGTATACGCAGTTCAGTGCATTTCTAGACTATATATTCTGGTTTAAGTTAATGTTCTCAAAGTGGACATGTGGTTTTTAAAGTTTTTCTGTAAATAAGCTGTGGATCATAAAGAATATTAATTATGTAAGTACATGTTAACAACAAGGAAATGGTAGAGAAATACTTCTCCTACTACTAAGTATAAATTCTTTGTTGACCACATTACAAAGAAAAAATTAATGATGATTTTGTCAGATCTAACAAGACATTTTCCTTCTCCAGAAAATGAAATTATCATCAAGAAGGATTTTTGAAATCTGAATTTACATTTATTGTTATTAATAAATAATCTTGTCTTAAGTGTATTTTTCTCTGAGACCTTAGCTAATGATAGTTGTATTTGTATGTTATGTAAAATAAATAAATACAAATGTATTGGGATACATACTTAACAACTGCTTATTGTTTGGAATGGTTTGAAACCTACTACCTAGGCACCTCCTCAAAAATTCCACACACACACACATCCACATAATTATTTTCTCTCTCATTATTGTAACTTACACAGGTACTGTTCTTTAAGTGATTCACCGTTTATCCTTTAGAATGATTCATTTAGACAAAGATTCATCCATGTTCACATGCAATGATCACCACTTTCTGCCCACTTCCAATTATTTGACGGCCTCTACTTTATTTTCGATACTTTTTACCTCATCTTATGAGTACTTTCTACAATCCCATTGCTCTTACATTTAGTTGGACGTGACAAGGTAAATAATTCTGACAAAACATCTCAAAGCTATGCACAAACATAGGGAATAATAGACTAAGATAAAGTGTCCTGCTTTCACAGGGCCATTAATGCCATTGAAGTTGAAATCCTCACATATGAAGCCTGGTGTGGTTCCTGTTTCTGAATGCTTTTAGATTGGAAAGTTTTAAGTAAAGTACTTTCTACATATTCAAAAAGCTCTGAGAGTCTGTGAAAAATTACATTTATAGAAATGTAATACAAAATTACATTTTGGCACCCAACTTAGCCAAACGTAATTGCTGAAGATTGTTTTTTAACTTGTAAAGAGTATGTACTCCCTGTGATTCCAATCTCTATGAAGAAAGCAGAAGAACCAGTACAAAGCTAGCCCAAATCAGAACAAGAAATATCCTTGTCAGCTGCCTCTTTTCCCCTATTTTCATGAGTATATATACAATGTAAGTTACTCTTGGATTTCAAGAGAACAAGGATTGTTTATTTTGTTCATAACAAACTTATTATCTCCTGAATCTCATCATCATTATTACCTATTCACTTTCCATCACATCGTGTTGCCTTGCCCTGAAGTCTCAAAATCTTTTTGTCCATTGATTGACTGCTTGATGACAAATCAAATACTTATAATTCATTGGTAATATATCACATGTAAAAGAAAATATACACAAAAATAGATATAAAGAATAAAGTTATAACTGAAAGTTAAAATAACTAAAATATTAACCAATATAACTAAAAGTTATAACCAAATCTCTGTGCTGTACACTTGAAACTAACACGATATTGTAAATCAACTATACTTCAATTAAAAAAATAAAACAACAACAAACAAATTAATTAACTAAAAGTTGAAGGGCCACTACTTGATCATTTGCACATCCCCGGGTGCATGGCCTACTTTAGTAGTTACTGATGGATAAAGTTTCAGACACTCAAAGAGTCTTTTCTGGCTTCTTTTGCCTTTTGCTACCTGGGGGTAAATAATCATAATCGACAGACACAAATTAAAAGTAGCTTGCAGGCTTCCCTGGTGGCGCAGTGGTTGAGAGTCCGCCTGCCGATGCAGGAGACATGGGTTCGTGCCCCGGTCCGGGAAGATCCCATATGCCGTGGAGCGGCTAGGCCCCAGAGCCACGGCCGCTGAACCTGCACGTCTGGAGCCTGTGCTCCGCAACGGGAGAGGCCACAACAGTGAGAGGCCCGCTTAATGCAAAAAAAAAAAAAAAAAAGTAGCTTGCAAAGAACACTGGGGAATGGTGGATGGTGACAGAGTACATGGTATTAAACCAAAGAATAATCCCAAATTCCACTAGAGGAAGTGGACCTTAGACGATATCCCTACCAATCACCCTTGTGCCTCTTAATTCCTTTCACCTTCTCCTACCAAATGCTTTCAAGTGTTTTCACCTCTATATGGGAATTCTCCTAAGTGTTCATTATCATGAAACCAAAAGCAATTCTTTAAAGACTTGTTGTCATTACTAAAGTTGTGTCTTTCGGTAAGGTTGCTATGGCTCAGATCAGACTAATGAGTTGTGAGCCAAGAAAAGCACCATGATCCATAATACATGGTGAATCACAGTCATAAATTGAATGCCCACTTAGTAGTTCATAAAACTACTCCAGGCATAATGATTATTGAAATTCTGACTATGAGAGAATGCAATGGCAATAAAGGGTATGTGGGAAGGGAATAATACAAAAGAGATGCTCAAAGCACATGAAGATAAAGAATAAATCATTTCTTTTGTAACTGCTGTATTTACTGCTCACCGGGGGCTGCTGCTCGTTCTCACCACACCTGGGCAAATAACGGGTTGTGATAAATAATCAGCCAATAAACACAAATACGTGTTTTCATGTTGGTGTTTCCTCCTCCACCTCTTCCTTCTCTTCTTTCACTTCTTTTCTTCTTATCCATCTTGTATTTATTTTTTTGAATGGCTATTTCACACATTCTGCCACACATACATAAAACCTCTTACTTGGCCCTTCACTGAAGACACCTTTATAACAGATACCAAGCTGAGATCAAGAATACCTGCTTAGGGCTTCCCTGGTGGCGCAGTGGTTGAGAGTCCACCTGCCGATGCCGGGGATGTGGGTTCGTGCCCCGGTCCGGGAAGATCCCACATGCCGCGGAGCGGCTGGGCCCGTGAGCCATGGCTGCTGAGCCTGCGCTCCGCAATGGGAGAGGCCACAACAGTGATAGGTCCGTATACTGCAAAAAAAAAAAAAAAAAAAAGAATACATGAGTAGATACTTATTTTAAATAAAATTAAAAGATTACTCTAAAAATGTGCTTAACACTGCACTATTCAAATATTTTGAAGTACCTTAAGCAAGAGCATTTGAGTGACCTATAATATCCTAATTTGTGATAATTGCCATAGCTATCTCCAAAGTTATTTTCACCATATCTTATGTGGGCATGTAGGCCATAAGGCTTTTCAGGTACAAATTGCTGGACAGTTACTGATGAGAGAAAGGTAATAATAATAGGTTTACAGATATCCGGGCTGGCTTTGGGACCATTTAGAGGGAACCATTTTGTCTTATTGTTATAAAGATGATAAGGAAGTAGTTTAAGGTAGTTAGAGACAATCAAACAAAAAACAGGCAAACAGAGCTATATAACTTCTACTTTCACTTCCTGCCTACTCCATTACTTCTAGCACTACGGGAGAAATAATATGATTGGGATGACCGAAAGGTTAGGGAGTGGGCAAGGTTTACCTGGCAGAAAGTAGATTGAACAGTGTTGATTAACCTTTTTGAAAGTGAAAAGTTGTAACATTTAAAAAAATACCAAATTGACAGTAGGGGTGGGAAAGGACTCAAACTGCATTTGGTCTTTTTTTTTTTCCTTCTTCCTAAGTGTGTATCTCTTATTAAGAGAGAAAGACAGAATTGAGATGGAAGAGTGGGGTGGGCAGGGGTTAGTGGAGAGGGAAAAAGACAGAGGGAATTATTTGCTTGAAAACTGAATGTCTATGATGATACTTCTGCAGCTATAGTTGCTCCAAATGTTATACAAGAAATCAATAAGATTCTAAATTGTATTCAATCAATAAATATTTCTTGAGCATTTATTCTGTGTCAAAACTGACTTTACAAAGCTCAAATATCTTTCCTGTTAGCACGTAAGACTTCTTCACCTGAGGACTGTAGATTTTTTTTTTTTTTTCGGTATGCGGGCCTCTCACTGTTGTGGCCTCTCCCATTGCGGAGCACAGGCTCCGGATGTGCAGGCTCAGCGGCCATGGCTCACAGACCCAGCTCCGCACCATGTGGGATCCTCCCAGACCGGGGCACGAACCCGTATCCCCTGCATCGGCAGGCGGACTCTCAACCACTGCGCCACCAGGGAAGCCCCGACTGTAGATTTTTTAAAGGTTTGTATAAATGGTATCTGGTCTCAGTAAACTTAAAAGGTCTGACACCAGTTACAGTTCCTTAGAATAAGCAGACTGGTGAGATTAAGAAACAGAAAAGAAAGAAAGAAAGAAGAAAGAAAGAAAGAAAGAAACAAAGAAAGGAAGGAAGGAAGGAAGAAAGAAAGAAAAAAGAAAGAAAGAAAGAAAGAAGGAAAAAGAAAAGTTACACACAAACAAATACTTGCAGAAACACCATAAAGATACTTTGTGATTTGACAAACAGCAATAATAACCTCTTTACTATTTGCTGGAGATACGTAATATTAATAAAACTACCTCTACTGTAAACTATACCTTTAGCTAAAAAACAAATTCATGGGGCTTCCCTGGTGGCGCAGTGGTTGAGAGTCCTCCTGCCGACGCAGGGGACACGGGTTCGTGCCCCGGTCCGGGAAGATCCCACATGCCGCGGAGCAGCTGGGCCCGTGAGCCATGGCCGCTGAGCCTGCACATCCGGAGCCTGTGCTCCGCAACGGGAGAGACCACAACAGTGAGAGGTCCGCGTACCGCAAAAAAAAAAAAAAAAAAAAAAAAAAATTCATAAGATAATAGGATAAAAGATTTGAAATTGAAGTTGATATTTAGAGTAATCTACACATAAATTCTAAATTCAAAGACACTATTTCTGGACAAGTATAAACCGAATTGACATTCAGAACAAGGGGGTGTATTGAGTAGTCAAGTTGGTCAATATCATGGACAAGACTTGAAAATCCAGAAATGTTAAAAGGATTGGAACAAGAACAATGGCCCCTTCTTGAAAATGGTAAGTTATCCGTACAGCATAAATGGGAATTAGAATGCCAGTTCAAACAAAAATACCTCAGGTTTTCTGCCAATAATGAATTTCATTTACATATTCTAACCAAAACCAACTTTTTTAGAGATCTAAGTTCAAGTATTAGTTTATTATACTTAAATGTTGTTGCCTAAGATATTGATAATGACAAAACTGTTTAAATCAATTCAGAATTTCTCTTCTGTTTTTATACGTTTTCTGGTTCTCTTCTCGAAACAAATGATTTTCATAGGTTTTAGATAAGCAATTTAACTTTGGTGTGTTTACTGAAATCACAACAATCCTCTTTTTCATATCATCTGGTACACCTCAAAATTGAGCATATTAGACTTTCCTGGTGGCACAGTGGTTGAGAATCTGCCTGCCAATGCAGGGGACATGGGTTTGAGCCCTGGTCTGGGAAGATCCCACATGCCGCGGAGCAACTAGGCCCACGTGATGCAACTACTGAAGCCCGTGTGCCTAGAGCTCATGCTCCTCAACAAGAGAAGCCACCACAATGAGAAGCCCGTGCACTACAATGAAGAGTAGCCCCTGCTTGCCGCAACTAGAGAGAAAGCCCGCGCACAGCAAGGAAGAACCAATGCAGCCAAAAATAAATAAATAAACAAATGTATTTTTTTTAAAAATTGGGCATGTTCCTTTAATAAGGAGGATTGGTAAGTGTCTTGGAGAATATCAGTTAGAAGAGAAATATTCATCTTTTTTTTTTAAGAACAAAGCAGATATGGCATACCTTTGATCTGAACAAGTAAATGGAAAGGGTTTTGGCTTACTCATTTTAAAAAGCTGGGAAGAATAAAGTATTGAGTAGATTTCTGCCTTTCTTATATGAACTGTACCACTGAATAACCGAATGAGAACAAATTTCTCTGTATAGAGGTATTTCAGCTAATAAATGGGGAAGGAATAAGATAATTATAATATCCACTTTGCAATCCCTAATTAGATGGCAAATCTAAATAATGCACAGAAATTTGTGTTAACATCAGAAAGAGAGGCAACTAGATATTACATGCCTCCTGATGGAAGTACATACCACTCTCTGAAGTATCCTTGCTTCAGAAATCTAAACAGAATCTTTTCAAGCCTCTAGATACAACTACCTAGACAGGGGAAACACAGAGGACAGAAGAATTCCGGGGATATAATCAGCAAAATCCTGACTATGGGAAACTATACAACAAACAACCTGGTTTTTTTCAACAAAGAAATGTAAGGGAAGTTAAAAAAAAGGGCAGGGGGGCAGATAGAGAGGGAACCTATAGATTAAAAGGGATTTAAAAGATATACCAACAAATCACAAAGTGTGGACATTATTTTTAATTCCTAATTAAATATGAAAGTGTTTTTTAAAAATTATGACATTTAGATATCTGAATATAGAAAAGTGAAAGTGCTGATGCTAGTGATAAGAGGTGTAGATTCCGTATGTGCAATTCAAACAACAAAAAATGGAAATCATTAGGCATGTCAAAGAGAAGGAATCTTTGGGGGACTTCCCTGATGGCAAAGTGGTTAAGAATCCGCCTGCCTGTTCAGGGGACATGGGTTCGAGCCCTGGTCCGGGACAATCCCACATGTTGCGGAGCAAATAAGCCTGTGCGCCACAACTACTGAGCCTGTGCTCTAGGACTGAGAGCCACAACTACTGAGCCCGCATGCCACAACTACTGAAGCCCGTGTACCTAGAGCCCATGCTCTGTAACAAGAGAAACCACCACAGTGAGAAGCCCGTGCACCGCAACGAAGAGTAGCCCCTGCTCGCCGCAACTAGAGGAAGCCTGCACGAAGCAATGAAGACTCAACGCAGCCAAAAATAAATAAATAAATAAATAGAAGGAATCACTGGCTTCAATTGGATACTTAAAGGAGTCAAGGCAGTCAACTGTAAAGGAAATGAGCAAAATTATATGTAAAAAAACTATAAGACACTGATGAAAGAAATTAAAGATGATACAAATAGATGGAGAGATATACCATATTCTTGGATTGGAAGACTCAATATTGTGAAAATGACTATACTACCCAAAGCAATCTACAGATTCAATGCAATCCCTATCAAACTACCACTGGCATTTTTCACAGAACTAGAACAAAAAATTTCACAATTTGTATGGAAACACAAAAGACCCCGAATAGCCAAAGCAATCTTGAGAAAGAAAAATGGAGCTGGAGGAATCAGGCTCCCTGACTTCAGACTATACTACAAAGCTACAGTCATCAAGACAGTATGACACTGGCACAAAAACAGAAAGATAGATCAATGGAACAGGATAGAAAGCCCAGAGATAAACCCCCGCACATATGGTCACCTTATCTTTGATAAAGGAGGCAGGAATGTACAGTGGAGAAAGGACAGTCTCTTCAATAAGTGGTGCTGGGAAAACTGGACAGGGACATTTAAAAGTATGAGATTAGATCACTCCCTAACACCATACACAAAAATAAGCTCAAAATGGATTAAAGACCTAAATGTAAGGCCAGACACTATCAAACTCTTAGAGGAAAACATAGGCAGAACACTCTATGACATAAATCACAGCAAGATCCTTCTTGACCCACCTCCTAGAGAAATGGAAATAAAGACAAAAATAAACACATGGGACCTAATGAAACTTAAAAGCTTTTGCACAGCAAAGGAAACCATAAACAAGACCAAAAGACAACCCTCAGAATGGGAGAAAATATTTGCAAATGAAGCAACTGACAAAGGATTATCTCCAAAATTTATAAGCAGCGAGCATGCAGCTCAATAACAAAAAAACAAACAATCCAATCCAAAAATGGGCAGAAGACCTAAATAGACATTTCTCCACAGAAGGTATACAGACTGCCAACAAACACATGAAAGGATGCTCAACATCTTTACTCATTAGAGAAATGCAAATCAAAAGTACAATGAGATATCATCTCACACCAGTCAGAATGGCCATCATCAAAAAATCTAGAAACAATAAATGCTGGAGAGGGTGTGGCAAAAACGGAACACTCTTGCACTGCTGGTGGGAATGTGAATTGGTACAGCCACTATGGAGAACGGTATGGAGGTTCCTTAAAAAACTACAAATAGAACTACCATATGACCCAGCAATCCCACTACTGGGCATATACCCTGAGAAAACCATAATTCAAAAAGAGTCATGTACCAAAATGTTCATAGCAGCCCTATTTACAATAGCCCGGAGATGGAAACAACCTAAGTGTCCATCAACGGATGAATGGATAAAGAAGGTGTGGCACATATATACAATGGAATATTACTCAGCCATAAAAAGAAATGAAATTGAGCTATTTGTAATGAGGTGGATGGACCTAGAGTCTGTCATACAGAGTGAAGTAAGTCAGAAAGAGAAAGACAAATACTGTATGCTGACACCTATATATGGAATTTAAGAAAAAAAAAGTCATGAAGAACATAGGGGTAAGACAGGAATAAAGACACAGACCTACTAGAGAATGGACTTGAGGATATGGGGAGGGGGAAGGGTAAGCTGTGACAAAGCGAAAGAGCGGCATGGACATATATACACTACCAAACGTAAGGCAGATAGATAGTGGGAAGCAGCCGCATAGCACAGGGAGATCAGCTCGGTGCTTTGTGACCACCTAGAGGGGTGGGATAGGGAGGGTGGGAGGGAGACGCAAAAGGGAGGGGATATGGGAACATATGTATATGTATAACTGATTAAATTTGTTATAAAGCAAAAAATAAAAATAAAAAATAAAGAAAAATTAAAAACAAACAAACAAAAATGTTGGAAATTATACCACTAAAATTTGTGTCCACATTTATTTTTTAGTTCTCTGAGAATGGAAACCTTCTTATAACATTTAAGTCTGTTGTTTGGATTTTACACATTTAATTTGCATGCATGTTTTAAGAATGCATTAAGTATAAAAGTGCTGTGTTTCCTTTGCCTGAGTTGTCTGTATAGGCTAGTGTTACAGCCACAACTTTCTGGAGTCCTGGGATTGCTTCCTCTGCTTGCTCCTTCGCACTTGGTGGTGTTAAGACCTCCCTGAGGTTGCTAGCCCCAGGATTCTTCACCATCGTTTCTTGATCTCCCTAAACCCCGTCAAATGTTTGTGAATATTCCCTTCATTACATTCTCCTTAATTATCCCATTTGAGTTAGTCATCTGTTTCCTTTTGGGACAGTCACTGATAAACCAGGCAAGAGAACCCTGAAGAAGTTAAGTGTTCTTAAAACCAGCTTGGACGTGGTCTCAAGCTCCCGGACTTACTTAACCTGCCATGATTTTGTAGCAGAATGTGAGGGAAGATATGCCTGTAATAGAGATAAAGCATATATATTTCTAATATTTTTTTATTACCATTAGAATTTTGTTTATAATTAGTATAGTAATTTACATTCATGTCAGCAAGAATGGGCAAACTGAAGATGGTGTGTTCCTCATTCACATATTTCATTTCCTTCCTGGTTTGTTAAGTCTCCACTGAATGTACAAAGACCATCCCTTTAAAAGGAATAGTAGAACCTGGGATTAGTTCCATGAAATTAATCTAATCTATGCTCTATGTCTGACATTCTGGATGATTTTACTACTCCTTATCTCTACTTATCTTTTAAATGGGAATAAGTTTATCTGAGTTTGGACTAAATTAATTAATAGTTTAAAAATCTGCCTTTTTTCCCCTCTTCTCCAAAGACACAAGATAATTATGATTGTGGGTTTTAAAAGTTCTAATAATTAAAAAAAATACTCTGTACTTTTAATCCTGTCTTCTTATTGCCTGACACTGAACTTTTCTCATGATAGGGCTGAGCCTTGGGCTCTGAGAAGAGAAGAGTTCCATTTGAAAATAGAACGCTGAATTTAAAATATCCCTAAGGCTATTCACTTCTACTTTGTTATATTGTTAAGGCAAGAGGGGAATTTACTCTTACATACATCTCATGTAAATCACTATTGAACAGTTGAATCAGCTTCTGGTTACTTCTGGCTTTCTTCAGGCAAAAAAAAAAAAAAAAAAAAAAAAAAACCTTTTGATTAGTTTCCTTTCTTTTCCAGTGCGGTCATTGTGGTGAGGCAAGGCCTTCTCAGACAGTCACCCTCGAGCCATTCTCCAAATGCTACTCACTTTGGGTTATTTTCTGCTGTCCCCACCAAGTTTTTAAAAGAATGTATGGGTAGAAGGTTGGGGGGGAATCCATGGTAAAGTAGCTGTTTCTCCTCCAAAAACCACATACACTGTCTCTCCAGTGCTGCGATGTAAGGCACAAGACGGCCCATGGTCCATTGGCGCTGAGCACTGGCCGGAGAGCTCTGGGCGTGGCCTTGGAGGACCTAGTCTGTGTGGAGATCAACCTTATGATCTTGAGCAAGGCATTGCTCCTCTGAGCTTCAGTCTCCTCAGATGTGAATTGAAGAGAACAGTCTCGCTTGGCAGACCTCAAAAACTTTGGCCAAATGAGCCAATGTGCATTCTGCATGCTCAAAATTGGTAAACCCAATGTACTGTTGTCATCATTTCTGGGGTTTTGTTTAGGAATTCTAAACTGAAGTATTTTAATCAATCTCCCAGTCACCTGCCATTCAATACTCTGGATTCTGTTATCTGAAAGATGATCCCAGACCCAACCAATCATTCAGGGCCTCTCTTTTGTGGGGTCTCTCTCTCTCTCCTCTGCCTCACCCCCCTTTCTCTCTCTCTCTCTCTCACACACACACACACACACCATTTCCCTGGGGCTGGAGGGAAGGAAGAATATTTTTCAGATTTAAAGGACTTTCCCTTCAGCTTCAGCCATGCTTGCTTGCCCTCCAGTCTCGTGAACCACCACCTCACCTGCTGGCCCCAGATTCCATCTGCAGAAATTTCCTGCTTAGGTATCTCACTCAGCTCTTAGAGCTGAATCTCTGGTCTCAGTCAGCACCTCCAAGGTTCCTCACTCATCCTTGAAAAGCCCCTGTCTTTGAAATCTGTCTCCTCTCCTAGAGGCAGAGGTGTTGCTCCCCTGGGAGGTCTCCTCTGTCCCCCTTTCTCACAGAGACCCGTTTCTTTGCCGAAATTTCTTCTCAGAGGACATTAGCTAGAATATCAGCACATCTGCATATAATTAAAATTCCACTTTTCTCTGCCTCAAGTTTCCTGAACACACCCAGACACCACACTGATTTTTGGAGAGTTTGCTGCAGACACATACCCTTAGTAATACTGCCTCAGTTTGCTCCCGTCTTCTGTCCACTGAGGCAGCCCCTCAGATTTCTTGTTCACAAGCCTTTATGACGGCCAAGTCTTAACATAAAGGAAGGGTTGTGCTCTCCTCAGGAATTGTTTTGTTTCTGTCTTAGGGACACATGAATTGTGCCATTAATCAATGTTTCTTATTCATTTTAGTGGCAGGAAACCTTAGACCAAACTTTCTCCCAACCTCCATGTTATTGACTGAATTGGGTCCTCCCACAAAATCATATGCCGAAGCTTAACCTTCAGGCTTAGAATGTGATTGTACTTGGAAATAGGGCTGCTAAAGAGATGATTAAGTTCTAATAAGTCCATTGGAGTTGGTCTCAATCCAATCTGACTGCTGTCCTTACAAGAAGAGATTAGGACACATAGGGAGACACCAGGGATGTGCATGGGCAGAGGAAGGACCATGTGAAGACACAGCAAGAGGTCACCATCTGCAAGCCAATGAGAGGGGCCTCAGAGGAAACCAACCTCGCTGACACATTGATCTTGAACTTCCAGCCTCCAGAATTGTTAAGATAATACATTTCTATTGTTTAAGCCACACAGTGTGTTGTATTTGTTATGGCAGCTTTAGCATATTGATATAAATTTTGGTTCCAAAAAGTGGGGCACTGCTCTAACAAGCACCTAAAAATGTGGAAGTGGCTTTAGAACTGGTTAATGGATAGAAGCTGGAAGAGTTTTGAGGCACATGTGAGAAAAGTCAAGATTGCCTTGAAGAGATTGTAGGCAGACACAGACATTAAAGGTGATTGAGGTGAGGTCTCAGACAGAAATGAGGGACATGGTATTGCACACTGGAAGGAAGGTGATTCTTATTATACAGTGGCAGAGAACTTGGCTGAATTGTGGAAAGTAGGATTTGTGAGTGATGAACCTGTATATTTAGCTGGAGACACCTCTAAGCAAAGTATCGAAGGTGTGGCCAGCTTCATGGTTACTGTTCACAGTAAAATGCGAAAGAAGAGAGATAGATTGAAGGAATTGTTAAGCAAAAAGGAGCCAGAACTTGAAGATTTGGAAAATTAGCCTATCTCTATTGCAAAAATCTGAGAAAGTGTGTTTTGGAGAGAACAGCAAGGTTGTTACTGGACAATCACTCCATAAAGAGACTAAGGGTGTGACTCATGCATCCACTCAGCCATGTCAGCAGAATCCAGGAACAGAGATGGAATGCACAGCAGAAACACTGCCAGTTTGTACTAAAGGTGACAGAGACGGGACAAAATGAAGGAAGGTTGTTGGACTTGAACTGCAACATCAGCTCTTCCCCACATCTCCTGCCAGACCACTCTGCAGATTTTGGACTTGCCAGACTCCATAGTCATGTTAGCCAACACACACACACACACACACACACACACACACACACACACTCAACCCATTGGTTCTATTTCGCTGGAGAACCTTCACTAATACACCCCACCCTTAGCAAGTATAGAGATCTATACTTTTATCCTGGCCTGATTCCTGTTTTGTGTTTTTGATATGTCCTTATCTTTGTTTTATTTTATTTCTTCTCACCTACATTTAATATAACTTACTGCATTCTGTGTAATTGTGTGAGCCAATTTATATCCTCTGGAATAAAAAGGCTGTAATCAAACTATGAACAAACTACCCCTTGGACATGATCACTCTTTCCTCAGGTTTCTAGTCTTTACTACAATGAATAGATAATGCCAGGAACCCTGGTATAGGTGAAGTAAGTGTGTGAAACTTTTTGCTAAGCTTTTCATAAGATGAATTTAGACTCTCTATAGCAAATGTCCTATTGTCATCTTCACATGACCCTATTATTCCTCCAATTGTTATCCTTATTTATTTATTTATTTATTTATTTATTTTATTTTTTTTATTTTTTATTTTTTTTGCTGTACGCGGGCCTCTCACTGCTGTGGCCTCTCCCGTTGCGGAGCACAGGCTCCGGACACACAGGCTCCGCGGCCATGGCTCGCGGGCCCAGCCGCTGCGCGGCATGTGGGATCTTCCGGGATAGGGGCACGAACCCGTGTCCCCTGCATCGGCAGGCGGACTCTCAACCACTGCGCCACCAGGGAAATCCTTATTTATTTTTAAGTAAAAGATTAACACTTGGTGCCACACTGATTAAGATTTTTAAATATCTTAGGAACTGGCTTCTAACTGCCATTATTTATAGGAAGATGGAAGTCGGACTTTTTTCATAAGAAGTGTAACATATCAATGTTGGGAGAGTCACAAAGGAAATGAGAGAGTCATTTCAGTGGGAGAAATAAGGAAGAGGAAAAGTATGAGAAACAGAGGCTTTTTAGGGAGGTTCTCAGGAAAGTGAAGTTCACAGGCCCCATGCATATGCTGAGATGCCTGAGGGTCTGAATTCACAGAGGGGACACTCATTGTCCTTACAGACAACGTGTAGCTGCCAGTATTAGCTGAGGCAGCCTACCTCAGTTCAGCATTCGTGAATGACACACACATAATGGATCGTTACACAAATTTGTTCCCAAGATAATCATGGAGTAATATAAAAGTACTCTGAGCAACAGCTATTGCTGTTTGTTAATAACAATCCAGCCATTAGAATGTTCTGAAAAAATTATCATCAAGGCATTTATTGTGAAAAAGATACCCTTCTTTAAAAACTAATATCAGATCACAGAAATGTTCTGATAATTTACTCTTGGCAAAAGGGGGCAGGTTTGCTACTGATAAACACTTCAAAGTTGTTTTGTCTAAATGGGGACAGGGGAGCCACACCCAAGGAAATTTTGTGAAGGTGCTGTGCTTTCTTTTTCCAATATTTCTCTAGAGTTTTCAACCTCATTGTATGTGATAATTCCTACCTGACTGTATTGTACTAAACCATGTTCTTTTCTTGCCTCCAACTGTGGTAATGGGAAATAAACAAGTCTGATATTTACAATTCCATTTTCTTACTTACTGAAAAATTCTGTGATTTTGTTCCCTGATTGGATTCACACAATTACTGGTTTGCTATTTTCCGAGCTATTGGGCTCAGGTAGCAACGAGATCAGAATTCGACAGCCAGGGTTGCTCACTGGAACTTTAACTTCCTGTGGCATAATTCCCACATCATCATCACTGATTTCCAATAGCGAACGGCAACCTAATTTTTAGATTTTAGAGCTCACTTACATATGTTTATTACTCCTAATGTGGAAGACTTATTTGAAAAATAACTACAAGGAAACAAGCGAATATTTGTTCATCCATGTGTCCTCCAAATTGCCCCTTGGGATGTTTTTGCTTCTTCCAAAAATGGAAAACTATATGAATCTTCACATATTTAATTCTGAGGCTTTGGTATGATAATTTTAGGCAAAGGGATGATTTGGCAGTAATGTAGAGTTTCAACATGCCATTACATCATCCTGTGATATACGGAAAAGTTTTGTATTAAGTGCCATAGACAAGAGCCTGTTATAATACTTGCAAAGATGATTTTTGTCAAATTGCCATAAAAGGGTGTTGTTTTTCAAATTTACTTTGGTGTTAAGAGAGAAGCTTCAGGAGGACTTCCAGGTGGCAAGAATTATGAGGCATTAGTGTGTGTGTACGAGTACACAGAAGTTTGGAGATCACTAAATGAGTTAATGTTGCTGAAATATATATGCATCTCTTCTCTGCCAGCAGATTCACATTAAAATCTGGAAAAAATAAACTTAAAATTAGAGGCTAAGTTCCAAATAGAAATGAAGCTGAGTTGCGATCTCCACGACTCACACAGAATTGTCATATCTTGTTGTTTGGTCCATTAGACGTTGGAGAACATGGTGCACTTTTGTTGGTGTTACTAGGATGCTTTGTTTGAGGATTCTGAGAATCTTTCCAGTATTCTTTGAAGTACTGAGTAACATCAGTTCATCTCAAAGATCACTTGTGTCTAGTAGCAAAAGGTCTAGAAGTCAACATCTGATATAAGTAACTTTAAACTTGCAAAAGAAGTGAATTGTATTCATTCTGGGGCTCACCTTGGGGTATATAAATGCTTTCATATGCTCTTGAATCAGCATGATTTTATAAAGTCTTCAGTGACTAGACTGAGAAAACCACCAAAAATGCTACAGAAAATATTTAATACTCACCTTTTTACTTTATTTAGTGTGCTATAGTGTGAACTCCGAAGTGCATTTAATATAACATTAAGAGCTGTCTTGTACGTTTAGAATCCTCGTCCTTTTTTTAAAGCTTTCATGACATGGGTTCTTCTTACCAGATTCTTCCAAGCCCCATCCCTCATTTCCACATGTTTGACACTTAAAATTTAAATCTTAAACCATTGTTTTCCACAAAGTTCAAGATTTTAAAATCTATCTTATGTTCTTCAGTAAAAACACTATCAGTAATGGTTTTGCCATTTACACACATTAAAGTCTCCTAAAAATCAGTACTTCCCCAAATGCAAGATTGAAAACCATAATTTCTGAATTGGTGGCATTCCCTTCAACTCTCATAGTTTTCAATTTGTTGCTCACTCTGCATTTTCAAAGCTTTTGGTTCCGTTGCCAAAAAAATGCATTGAAAAAATAAATCCTTTTTATAAGTCCCCTTGGGCTCGATTATGAGTCACTTGAAACAGAATCAAATTTCCCTGAGAGGGTATTTTTCCATTGTTATAGGGAGAAATGGATAAAATAAGAAATTGGAGAGGGAAAGCAAAATAACTAAAATTAGCTTTATGAAACCATAATTTTTAGAATGTATTTCCAAAAACTTTGCAAGAAGCATCAATTCTTCACTTTTCAATTTTCTGAGAAAGAGTGGATCTAAAATATTCTTCACATGCCTTCCCAATTTGAAGGTGTTATTAACAATATTGTTTTCTACATTAGACTTTCTGCCATCCATATTCTTTACTTCGTGCTCATTGTGGGATGACAGTATATCTTGAATGAAGAAGACTTAGAGCCTGCAATTACTATTTATATTTAAAAAATTAGGTCTATACTTATGAGATCTGACAAGTAACTTTATGAATAAACATCTCCTTGGAGGAGGAACTGCGTTTTATTCATAAATGTGTCCCTACTCCTAACTTTTAGCCCAGTACCAGACTCATAGCAGGCCCTCAATAGGTATTTGTTGAAAGAATGAATCAGTCTTGTTTTTATTTATAACTGGGTATTAGACATCTTAACCTAATTATTAGAGCTATCCTCTTAGTTGAGCTATGTATATTTATATTTTTCCTCCAAGATTTTACACAGATTTCACATTTTCTTGATTTGGGACTAAATTCAGAAGGCTAAAAATTGTTAGAAAATACTATGGTTTTAAAGGAAGACTTCTCCTCGGGCAATTTCCCAAGTCTTTACAGTAAAAGTTTTCATCCAGACATTACCAGACCTTTTAAAAACCCTGACATGGCACTCTCCTGTGTCAATTTTCATGCTTCATCATGAGAACAGGATGGGTGATGTTATTAAAGGACTTTCTGTTAGTTCATAAGCTTTGAAAGCCATTGGGCCCCAAGTATAATGATATTATTGCTAAAATTTTGCTTTTTGATCTACAGTATATTTTATAATGAATCTTCACAGAATGAAAGATAAGCATTATGATCAAGTCATTTTGCATACAAAAGACTAAGTAAGAAGTTAAAATAAGATAATCTGACATTTTTCTTTAGATCAGCTATAGCCAAATGCAAAGTATGGCAGTCACAAGGATCAAACTCTCAAAGGACAACATATTTTAACACTAAGAATAATGAGATAGAATCATGGAAAGCTCAAATAATTATTTCAATAAGGAAAGGCATTTTGATAATAATAAACGAACAAAAACTCTGTTGGGTAACAAAGGCCTTAAGGTTGATTTTGGGGGTTTATTTTACTCTCATGTATTAGATTCCCTGAATAACAAAACTAATATCTTATTAATATGAAACCACTAATGCCATAATGAGTGTTATGAAGTATTAAAATCATTATCCACTGAGATAATGCTGGATAATCACTAAGCTGAGTGAATGCTTCAATCTGAATCAGCAGTGTGCTCTGTACATCCATTTGGGAAGCTTGGTCCCAAGTGGTTAGGGCCGATTTTTATAGTGTGTTTCCATGACAAAATCTGTAAATAGGAAGACATGACTATCTTTACCTCTTAAGGAAATGATAAGCAAAAAACATGATCCATTCACCAGTGCTTCATAGTACCAAAAGAAAACTCAAATTCGGTTAGGATGGTTATTTGGTTCAAGAAAATTGGCAGATTATTACTCTTTTCTTTCTATTTTAGTCTTGCAGCTATATAGACAGTTTAAGGCACACTACTGTCACTTGAATTCAGAAATTAGATCACACAAATGTAAGCCCACAGAAATTCTGAGTGCTATATCCATGTCAAGCATAACTAATGCCTTTTATTATGACTAATAATTTATTAGTATCATTGATATCTCTCAAGAGACCTGATGTACACTTTCAGGTCAGTAGAAGAGTCATGTTAAGAGCCAGGTCAGCCCTGTCTTCCTGGTTCCCCCAAGGTAAAATGATCCTTTGCTCCACTTAGCCCTAAAATCTTGGACCCAGGAAGTCAGCAAGTAAGGGACAACTGTGACCATCAAAGTCAATAAGTTTCACCTGTACACAAATTTCAGAGGACAACTGCTCCCTGACACTGTGCTAAAAATTATATGTGTGTGTGTGTGTGTAAATAATGTTAAAAGTGGCTTAATAAAAAGTGACTTAATGTTATTCCTCTTCTTACACTCACAAGTTATATAATATCATATTTTGTTTAAATATTTTTAAAACTCTATATGGAGGTTCCTTAAAAAACTAAAAATAGAACTACCATTAGACACAGCTATCCCACTACTGGGCATATACCCTGAGAAAACCATAATTCAAAAAGACACATGCAACCCAATGTTCATTGCAGCACTATTTAGAATAACCAGGTCATGAAAGCAACCTAAGTGTCCATCGACAGAGGAATGGATAAAGAAAATATGGTACATTTATACAATGGAATATTACTCAGCCATAAAAAGGAATGAAATTGGGCCATTTGTAGAGACGTGGATGGACCTAGAGACTGTCATACAAAGTGAAGTAAGCCAGAAAGAGAAAAACAAATATCGTATATTAACTCATATATGTTGAATCTAGAAAAATGGTACAGATGAACCTATTTGCAAAGCAGAAATAGAGACATAGATGTAAAGAACAAAAATGTGAACACTGGGCGGGGGGAAAGGGGTAGGATGAGTTGGGAGATTGGGATTGACATATATATATGTCGCTGGGTATGAAACAGATAACTAGTGAGGACCTGCTGTGTAGCAATGGGGAACTCTACTCTGTGCTCTGTGGTGACCTGGATGAGAGGGAAATCCAAAAGGGAGGGGATATGTGTATACATATGGCTGGTTCACTTCACTGTGTAGCAGAAGCTAGCACAACATTGTAAAGCAACTATATCCCAATAATAAATAAATAAATACTACAAAATTAATAGAATAAAAAAATAAATATTTTAAAAACTCTATGACATTTAAACTTTTTAAAGAGTATCATACAAAATTAAAAATGAACTTCTATTTTGAGATCATTTATACTGCAATGAAAATGTACATGTTTCTCCTCTCAAACTTAAAACTGTGTGAGATTACAGCAGAAGGAGAATGACATAACTGAACCAGTTATCTGGAAAAGTTCAGGCTAAAGTTGCTTTTCTCTCAGTTCTCAGAACTCTTCCCATTATATATATTTAATCTAGAAAAACCTGTTTTCTTTATTATTATATATCACAGAGCCTCTCAAAAAATATATAGGTAAAATGAATACATTCATTAGGTATTTCCTGAATGTCCTTCAGAGAAATCTTAAGTTGGATAATGTACATTAATCAGAAATTGGTGCTTCACTCTGACAATAAATACTGTTTAATAAACCATGTAAAATACTGTTGGTCATAAAATGAATTCTGGAATTGTAAACATTTCAGGTTTGTTTAGGTTTTTTTCCAGTAGCATGTGTTCTCTGCAATTGCTGAGAAATCATAACTGGGAAGAAGGCTAAGCTCCTTGTTGAATATATCCAAGTATTGGATTAACAGGTAAAATGAGAATCACACTTTCAATAACTGTTGAGCATGTGGTAACATGTGGATCCATTCCCAAGGCTTTGAGTGATGTAGGTTTTACCACTTCCTTTTACAGTGTAACCTTATGTTTTTGACACGAGAAAAATAAACCCCTAACAAAAACCATTTGCTTTTAAGCAAATCCAGTCTATTTGGAGAGATTTGTGCTGGTCTCTAACATCTGACTTACTATAAATGACAATAACAACTTTCATTAATTTCCTTCTCCCTCCAAGATTCTGCCATGAAGCTCACAAATTCTGAAGGCATTTGAATGTATTGTGATACTGCATCTTTAGCTACCAACCTAGATCTAACCCAGTACACATTCTGTATAGACTGGCTGAAAGTATTTGGCTCAGGCACCCATCATGTTAACATTTCTTCTTTCTCCTTCCCTTCCTCCCTTCCTCCCTTCTATGCTTCCTTCCTTCCTCTCCTCGCTCCCCCTGCCCTGCTTTTTTGCAACTCTTAGTAAAAGGTCATTATCCCTGTCTAGACTTTTCTTGTAATAGTCTGTGCTTTTCAGAACAAATGTTATGTTAAAGAACTGGGCCCAATAGTAGTCACTTTGGTCTCTGATTTCTCTGTTTTCTGGCACTCAGCACTGATATGAAAAATTTTATATAAACATATGCTTTTCATACAGTCTTTTTGCAAGGTGACTTTGGGTCCATCTGAACTTGTTGGATTTAAAATATCCTTGGCAGAGAAGGGAGGGGGTGGGGGGAGGAAAGAAATAAGTGAGGAAGGTTAAGAGGTACAAACTTCCAGTTACAAAATAAATGAGTCACAGGTATGAAATGTACAATGTGGGGAATATAGTCCATAAGTGTGTAATATCTTTGTATACTGACATATCGTGACTAGACTTATTGTGGTAATCATTTTGAAATGTATGGAAATATCAAATCACTATACAGTATTGTATAACAGGAACTGACACAGTGTTGTAGGTCACTGATATTTCAAAAACAAACTCATAGAAAAAGACAGAATTGTGGTTACCAGAAACCACAATTTCTGGTGAGGGGAGGGGGTATTGGATGAAGGTGGTCAAAAGGTACAAACTTCCCATTATAAGATAAATAAGTACTAGGGATGATAACATGGGATTACAACATGATAAATGTAAATAATGCTGTTGTGTGTTATATATGAAAGTTGTTAAGAGAGTAAACCCTAAGAGTTCTCATCACAAGGAAAACATTTTTTCTATTTCTTTCCTTTTGTATCTCTATGAGATGATAAATGTTCACTAAACTTACTGTGATAATCACTCCATGATGTATGTAAGTCAAATCCTTATGCTGTGCACCTCAAACTTATACCGTGCTGTTACATCAGTTGTATCTCAATAAAACTAGAACTAAAAGCATGAAATAGAATATACCTGGCAGGAATTTATTTTTCAGATGGAGTCTAACTAGCCAGATCGAGGAAACATCTAGGATGTTTCATCCAAGGATGGGGAATGGGAGGAGAACTTTGCCCAGAGAGCAGAGGCCCATAGATGGTGATGGGGAGGATCCAGAGACAGAAGGCAGGGCACTAGCACTTTTTCAGTAGCCTCAGTCACTTTGTGGCCCTGGCAGTTTCTCTGTTCTGCTCACATTATTTATTGTGTGTTTTAGCATTTTCACATCACCAGGTTTCCCTCACACACTGCCATTACAGCCAAGCTCAACACTAATCAAGAAGCCAGAGGGATGGATGAGCCTGTCAAAAGGTCTTGGAGGGTAGATGGGAACTGACTAAAGATCAGAGTCACTTGTTCTCATAATGGAGTTTTAAGTGGAGCTTGCATACTTTTGCCTTATGAAAGAAAAGAGAGTCATCTTGATCAGCGGTCCCCAACCTTTTTGGCACCAGAGACCAGTTTTGTGGCAGACAATTTTTGCACGGACAGGGGTAGGGGGGGAGGAGGGGGATGGTTCAGGCAGTAACGCAAGCAATGGGGAGCGATGGGGAGTGATGGGGAGCGATGTGGAGTGATGGGGAGTGATGGGGAGCCGTGGGGAGTCATAGGAAGCAATCGGGAGCAGTGGGGGGTGATGGGGAGTGATGGGAAGTGACGGGGAGCGACGGGGAGAGGTGGGGAGCGATGGGGAGCCATAGGGAGCCATGGGGAGTGACAGGGAGCCATGGGGAGTGACAGGGAGCGGTGGGGAGCTACGGGGAGTGATGAAGCTTCGCTCGCCCACTGCTCACCTCCTGCTGTGCAGCCCAGTTCCTAACAGGCTGCGGACCAATACTGGTCTCCGGCTCAGGGGTTGCGGACCCCTGATCTAGATAGTTAACATATCCTTAACGGCCCATCCCACCTGGGCTGCTGTGTCAGGGCCTAAGAATTGCAGTACTGTTCATTGTGTTGTATGTCTTGTAATTAGGGTGACCAGGCATTTGGTATTGTCTGATAGTTCCAATTTAAAATATTTTATTCTGTGTCTCCATAAGTACATTTATGACTAACATTTCAAAACACAAAAAATAGACACACTTTAGCTCTTGAAATTGAATAGTGTTATAACATGAAAAAGTACTCTCCCTAGAGAAACAAATGAGGACTTGTTGCCAGTCCTTCTGTGCGGGTCCTGCTGTTCCCCATGGGACAAGGAAGCCCAGATGGAAGCAAGGATGATCACATAATGCTTAGGAGAATCATAAAAGCATGTTAGAATTGGACAGACCTGGGTTCAAATCTCCGCTTTTCCACCAACTATTGTGTGAACTTGACCTTGTTACTTACTCTCTAAGACTTAGTTTGTGGATCTCTTAATTGGGAATACCTACCTGTGCCTTAGGGGGTTATTATAGACATAGAATAAGAAAATGGATATAAAGAACAGTGTCTCTCACACAGTCAGTGCAAACTTAGAGCTATAATTCACTTGCTGGGATGAAAGAATTTCAAATTTATGAAGAACTTAAAAGGCCTATTCACCAAAGAATATGACAGAACTTTTCAGACAGCTTTATGCAATCTCACTACAAAAATGGAGCTCCTTCCCAACTCCATCTTCACTGGCTATCACCTTATTCAGAAGAAATTGAATGTTTTAACCCCATTTAGTCCTCTGCCCTTTCTATGCCAGTACTAACAAAAGTGCCCACTTTTTACAAACACGAAAGTTCAGCCATAGGGAAGTGTTCAGTGGTGGTTGGCAGTCTCAGACAGAAGTAACACTTAGTTTCTCTAGAGGGTTAAATCCTCAGTATCCTATTAATCCCACCACCCCCACGCATACAGTCTTGTGACTAATCCCAACCCCCAGTAGTTACAGACATATCCTATCTAAAACTCGTTATGAATTCAGACCTAGGCAGCTAGACTCACCCTATATTGAAACCTCGACCACGGATGCCTTCCGTGCTGAAGCAAAGCCTTTACAGTGTTTCAATAGCCGAAGGGCTCACTGTCATGCTTGTTAGCGTCTTGCTTCAGTACACAGAAAAATTGATTCTTTTTGCAGGTCAAATTATTTTTGTATTTTTCTTTTTTCATGCACAGTAACTCCATTCTTTTACCTGGTCATTTCCTTTAAGAAAGATTCAGTTAGGGGAGCTGCATCTTATTATCTTCTGCCACCAATGCAAGGTGCAAAGACAGTTTAATTCTTAAGGAGAGAATCATTTAAGTGTGACCTATTGTGTTAGTCTGGATGCTTTCCATATTAAGCACTGGGAGTTAAAGAGGTCTTTAATTTGTCTAAACCACATTGATAATTTACATTGAACTCGAAGTGCCCACTGCCTTTTCCAATCAGCTCAACTATTCCCAGATCTTCTAAGGTGAATTTTAATAGTACAAAACCTTTAGCTAATGTCTCTGAAAGGGATGCCTAGACCAATACAATCGCTCATAGGAAGGTTGTCACATGGCTGAAATGACTTCCCAAATTGTACACCAGTTGCCTGAAAAACATTCCACCTAACTGGAACTCTTGGAACTTAACTTCAACATTGATCCATGTTCATCTATTAACAGTATTATTGAGGTTGTCCAAATATACAGTAACAGTATAATCCCAGAACTCTGGCTTATACAGAACAGGTTTGAGGCAATAGTACAGTCTCTTGCTGTACTATTGAGTGAGATTTGTTATTACCAACCCCAAAAAGGAAACCATGAAACCCATATGGAAAAGGAGTGTAAGAGATGCAATTGATAATAGATGTAGAATCTACCTGCCTACAGGCCATAACTGACCCTTTGAAAGGTGAGCAAAAAGACACAATAAACATGTAATATTAATACTATTACATAACAAATAATAAAAATAACTAATATTTATTGAGCACTTACAAGGAAAGATGTTTTATCAACATTGTCTTATTGAATCCTTGACATGCCTGGGAGGTATACATTATTTTTGTTCCCACAGGAAAGTGAGTCTCTGAGAGATGTGAGTTGCCCAAAGTTCTGAAGTTAGGAAACAGCAAAGCTAAGATTCAGACCCATTTGACATCAATGTCCATAGCCAGAACCGTGATGCTGGACTGCCAGGGTTCTCAAGAGAGTGAGCTCCCAGGATCTATGTGGCAGTAACCTGGCTTTGTGTTTGCCAACACTGACAGCAGTGGGCTACATCAGAAGAGGTACATGGCCCTAAGTCGTACATCTAATAACCACAATGAGGCTTCATCCAGCATGATCCTGCAGCAATTTGTCAGGTATGTTTCTTGGTCAAGTGGCACCTTGTCGTGCGAGTTGTGCTTTACAGTAATTTTCCATAGTGTGCTCCTTTGATTTAGATCATCTATTGTGACAGAGATTAACACAAAAAACAAAATTGTTGGGGGGAGTTTGTGGGCTTTGGGGTTTCCTTTTAAAGCCTCTGTGGGCCCAAACCTGCCTTTGCCAGCTGCTCAGGTGTTGTATTATATTATCATTCTGCTTGTTCTGATACAGGTGGGGTGAATGGGAAGGGATACACGTTCCCGAGGGAACCAGAACTGTCTTCTGCTTTCAATGATCCATTTGTAAAAACTTCTCAAGTGAAGGACACTTCTGCTAGACTTCAGACAAAAGGATTCTGAGCCAGGATTTGAAGGAGATACTTCACTTTATCTTTTATTCTTCCCCCAAACTACGGGTGGCCTATCTCTCTCCATTCAGGTCTATGCTTACTTAGCGAGACTGAGAACTGGAAGAATTACTTCTATTGCTCTGATTCAAAGTAACAAAATAATTAAAAAGCTAGAGCATGGTTTTTAAAACTTAACTAAAAACGAGCCCAGAAACCAACACTGCTAGGGTAAGCCTGCCCTGTGTCCAATGATTCTGTTGGATCTGAAAGAGTTTTTAAATGTACTATGAGGTATAAAAATCTAAGAAAGAGGCTGGCCTGGAATAGATAGGCCAGGAAGCCTGCCATGGAGTTTAATTTCCATTTCCCATCTTCCAATCTCCTTCACCCAATCCTCAGCTGGCTCCGTGAAGACCTGAAACAGAAGTGAGAGGAGCAGAAAAGCCTTCATTGTTTTTTCCTCAGGCCCCTCCAGGGCTTGATCTATTTTTCTGGCAAACCCCAAGGCTGGCCGCATTGTGGTGGGGCAGGTAGCGGGTAGGGGCTTTGTGGATCCTCAGATGCATCTTAAGCCCTGTAAATACTATCTTTTGGGCTGTTTCTTTCAGGTACCACCCCTCTAGTTGAAGGTCAATAGATAGTTTTCCCTGAATGGGAAGCACAATGAGCACACTTTATAATTCTAGTGTTTGAGATGATGATGGACACCCTGAATCACAGGAGAGCCGTGCTCCTTTGGGCTTTTACAATACGTAGTTTGGTGTTTGTGGAGCTCTACCAATCTGTTCAGTGGTGAGCCCTGGTCCAGTGCGGTCTGAGTCTCATCATGTGACTGTGTCCATCTCATCCTTCAGATCTCACCTGAGAAGTCACATTCTGAGAGGGGCATTTCATAGTCCTCCTCTTAGCTTCTGTGCCTATTTCTCTCCATCAGAGGATGCTGTTTTTTCTTACATGGAAACTTAACACAATTCCATAATTCTTCACTATTTGTTCTACTTCTTATGGTCTCTTTGTTTCTACTAGAAGATAAGGTCTAAAGGCAGGGCCATGTCCATCTTCTTCACTACTGTCTTCCAGGGTATGGGATATGGCAGGTGTCCAGTAAATATTTTTTCATAATAATTTTAAAATAACATTTATAATATGCGTTATACTTCTATGTTCTTTCATGTCTGGCTTTTATATCCACTATGCCATGTGATTCTCACAATAACACCCTGAGATAGGCTGGGCAAATATTACCTTATGTTTATGAAGAGAGAAATGAAGTGAGATAATCAGGCTCCTGGAATTCCCATCCTGGTGTAGTCTCCTCCCCCATCAAAGAGTGCTGACATGTAAAAAAAATCGAACAATGCCAAAATGACGAGTGTAACTTCCAAGGCCATATTATAAAAGATATTTAGGCTTTGCCTCACATTCTTGGATCACTCACATTGGAGGAAACCAATGGCCACTTTGCAAGGACACTCAAGCAGCCCCGTGAAGCGCGTGGGAGGAACTGAGGCCACCTGCCACCAGCTCAGGCCAACATATGAGCCACAGAAGTGAACAGTCTTGAAAGCAGATTCTCCAGCCACAATCAAGCCTTCAGATGACTGCAGCCCGGGACAACATCTTGGCTACAACCTCATAAGAGACCAACCAGATATGCTGTTCCTGAATTCTTGACTTACAGACCCCGAGATAATAAATGTTTATCATCTTAAGCTGCTAAGTTTTGGGGCAATTTGTTTTGCAACAATAGACAGCTAATATTCCAAGACTCAGAGAGAAATGGCAATTCTTCATCTCTTTCTCATCTTTCCCCTTCTTTAACTCCAACCCCAGCCTTCCTGCCTTCTGTCAAAGAAACTTGGGGTATGTGTGTAGTTAATATAGACCAGAATACAATGTGTAATGTGTGCTCAATATTATTCCAGTTTTCTCTCACTACAGCCTCTTCTAGCAGGTAAATAATTACCATTCACATCATCTTGAAGAGAAGAAAACCAAAGGAGACTACTCAAGAAACTAGGCAGCTTATTTCTGTCAAAGTTAACTGCCCAATCTTTGTCAAGACCACAGTAGTTTCTGGGCCAAGCCTAGGTGCCCCAGGGAATCCTTTGAAAAATTTTTTTAACATAAAATATTTTAAAACCTATTTAAAGGCATTGATGGTGGGAGGGCAAGGGGTGTTGTGGAAGTTAGAGAGATACCATCTTAATTTGCAGTCGGGGCTTTTAAAGACAACATATTCTTATTGGAGTTGATTCAAATATCATTCAAGTATTTACATATTGGAAGTCTGAACAAAGTTGTATTTATTAATTAACGTGCTTGACCACACTAGATCTAAATTTGCCTTAAAACAGGCAAGATAATCTATCATGACACATATTTGAATATATACTGCCATGCAACATCCCATCAATTACTCCTTGATGCTGCTCTCCAACAAAACAGCTCATATGGTCTTTGAAAGTAAAGCCCCCTTAAGGTCACTTGATCTCCTCCCTTCCCTTCTCTCCATGCCCTCCCTGCACAAATATCCCTCATGATAGCCCCCTAAAGTTATTATATGGGCCCAGATTGTACTCTCTCATCTGCCTAGAAGATGGCTAAGTTGTGTGGGTTTATGGAGAACTGCTCTAGAGTGTTTCCCCAGTGGTAATGGCTAAGAGACATGGAATTTTTTACACTTGTTTCTTTTCTGATCACAACCATATTTGCCACTGATGAGAGATGAATTATATCAAAGACATGAAGTCATGCTCATTCTGTCCTAGTAACTGGGATTCTCCTGGGTGAGTGTGTGCATGTGTGTGTGTATGTGTGTGTGTGTTGAGGGGGGAAGGTTCCTCAGGGTCCTGGTTGCTATGTCTAACTTCACTCGCTTGGTGCATTCTCACCGGTACCCCACGAATTCCAGATATATTTTGCTCATCCACAGGGAGACACAGTGGCTAAGAGGAGAAACCCAACTCCATCGCTGGTAAACTGTGTGATTTAATACACATTATTTAATTTCTCTGAACCTCAATTTCTCATCTACCAGCATTCTATCCTGCCCACATCACAGGGTCTTGTGGGGATTAAATAAGATTGTGTATGTGAAAGAATTTTTTAAGTGACAGGTATCGATAGATGTATGAAATATATCATAGCAATTGAATGTCTCAGTGAAGTTCTCAGCAAGAAGTATTAATGAATAAATGGTAGACTCTATTGCAATAATCATGGGAGTATTTGTTTACAATTCTGAAATTGTTATACTTGTATACAAGACCGAACAAGTAAGTAAATGTTTAGTGCACGATGGGAACCAGATTTCTCATGGTTGGAGTAGGAAGTTACAGATAAACAAAGAGGAAAGTCTAGAATGAACCATGTGGTACTGGATTAGATTCAGAGACATCAGTATAAACTCATCTTTAGCTTATATAGATGCAGATGGATATACAGAGAAATAATTACAGATATGTGTGTACACATAGGTTAGCATAGACACATTTCCTAGCTCTGTCCAACGAGAGGACCTAGAACAATGACACCCCAGAAGCGATGAGAACACTAGTGCTCAGATCTTGATTTCTAATGCCACTTTCCAATAAAAGGAACCAGGGCTCCTTAGAGAAATAGCTCATTCCAGGGCTGGGGCAGGAAATATACAAGATGAACCTGAAGCATCTTATAAGGACAAAAAATAAGGAAATGAAAGGATTTTAGTGTCTGACAGGCCTGAGTTTGAGCTGCAGTTCCAATAGTTCCTAAGTATATGGACTTGGGGGCAAGTTACTTAAACTCTGTTGCTCTGGTTTTCTAACATGCAAAATGGGGATAATAAATCCTACCTCACAAGGCTGTTTTAAGTACTGAATGAGTAATGAACAGAATACAACTTGCCCAGCACAGTATCTGGTTTTATAGTAAGTACTCAAACAATGATAGTTATTAATTATCATACTATTATTAGCATCACTTTTAAAAGTGAGAGGCTAGATAAGATTATGCTTAAATTTTCTCCCAAAATTTAGGATTTGATGGACCACTATCTATTGGTATTTGCATAGTTTCTGCTGGAAAGGGGCTACTTATGGCAGTAAGGCAAAGTGAAGTCATAGATTCTATAAGGAATATAGATGTAGGGATAGGGATCTTCTCTCTCAAACTCTAAACTTAATGTGAAGCTAAAACCATTTGAAAATAAAGCATAAAAATATATTCAGAGGAAATAGGAATGCTAATACGATGTGAAATTCTAAAACACGAAGTAAGACAAACATAATCAGGTCATTTTCAAGGGAAGTAAAGTAGGTGGAAGATTTTTTTGCTTGGGTGCAATTTCAACTAAAACAAGTGCTTTATATATTTTCTCATTACTTAACAAAAATTAAGCAACCTCGAAATACTACAGTTTTTCTGAATTCACATGCTATAATTAATCAATAATTTAGACGTATTTGTGTGTGTGTGGATATAATTGGAAAGAACTGCTTCTTAATGTCACACTTACACAGAATTGAAAAATGGAGACTTGGAGCTAAAATGGTCTTCAGAGCTCATACAATGTCACCCCATGTGTAGGATGAGGAAACTGAGATGCAAGTTGTGAGGGGACTTGCCTCAGGCCAGAGATAAAACCAGAACGCAATCTTTAGCTCTTTTAGTTTCCTAAAGCACAGCATCCCTAAACCTCAAAGCCCCCAAGTGGTGTAAGATCTTCAGCTATGATGCATCATAAAATGAAGGCCTATCCATTCAGAAACCTACATTTAGAAAGAACACACTAAAAGCCACAGTTAAGAAATATCTTTGGTAGACAGTGGTAGAAATAAATTTAAAATAATTTCAATTACTGTACAATAAAAACAATTCTGGTTTAATCTAACCTGGCTAGAGTGTGATTTCCTCTAAGAATTTGTCTAGGGGTGGGATGAAAGGGTTAAGCCCGTGAAGCACCTCAGTTTTCAGCCACTAGCTGTGGTATCCTGGGTAATTACTGCGGCTTACTTGAGACCACACCTTAGATAAACCTGAAGCGCTGGAGTTTTCTGCAAACATTTTCTTTCCTGCAAGCAGTGGCTTGTCTCTTTCATATATTTGTCCTATGTTTTCAACTTGATTTTCCAGTGGCTAGTTTATACTTGGTTGAGCCAACAAATCAGGGTCTGTTGATTTAGTTTCATATCTTCTTGGTGCTTGCGTGAGACAACCATGCCAGCTATGTGGTAATGAACACAGCCAGGCTGGATGAATTATTTTCCTCCGAGGGGAATAAAGTTTAAAAAAAAAAGGGGGGAGGAGGAACTGGTTCAGGTAAAGGTTATGTTTTAATTTTCTTTGTTTTATCCATTGCTCTTTAAAATAATATAGGCTTTGCTTGTGACTGAAATTTCATTCTCATTTCACTTCTTAAATGAGCATTTAATTTTTCTCATTCTAAGAGTCCAGTACAAGAATAGTGGAGAAAAAGGACATGGTAGGTACTTGGTGTGACAAAGAGTGTCCTTGAAGAAGCCAATTCTCCATCATAGTGCTCTATGGAAAGTGGAATGACAGTCAGGGAACCATTTTTAGGTTATATCACTCTATAAAGATTACAAAGCAAAGTAGCTTGTGTTTCAGGTTTTAGTGGGTACCAACAACAAGGTACTTCTTGAAGCTGCAGACCCTTTTAAGAAAAAGTACTCATGACACCTAGGTCAATGGGGACATATCTTTTCCCTTTGTAAAGAAAAATTGTGTTCCCTTCTCTCCATCTTCCTGCACCTCATTGCCATCAGCATCATTGCCATCAGACCTAGGAGAAAATGTAGTGAATAATTACAGACGAAGAAGCTTTTGAAAATTTCAAAAACTTTCAGAGTCCTGTGAGGTTAGCAAGAGTGGTAGCAGTATTTTCTTAGTTTTGCATGTAAGATAAAGAATTAGGGCAAAGATACAGGCATTTGAAGTGACATGCTCAAAGTCCTGAATGAAGCTAACAGTGATAGCGGGATTACCACCCAGGCCAACTGCTCTTCAAATGCCCTCCAGCCACTTTTTGGGTAATCGTCAATGTCAACATCACCCAACAACACTTCTCACACATGCATTAGTGGAATTAGTTTAACCAAATAGTTTGATTACTATCTTGCTGAGAAGGCAGTATTTGGGAAATAGACATTTTTATTGGCTGGAATGGAAAGAACCAGAAGACTTGGGGGAAGGAAGCAGTAGGGGAAAGACAATGTGTTTATCAACTTTTTTTTTTTTTTAATTTCAAAAGTAATGAATGCTTAAGGCAACAAGTAATATAATCCAAAAACATATAGAGTTTTAAAAGTGAATAATATCCGCTCCCTCCCTCCTAGACTAGCCGGTATTAACGGCCTGGTGCATATCTTTTGGGTCTTTTTAAAGCCACAGAAGTAATATATTGAGAATGGTGGAAGTGGAGGAAGTGAGGCAGGAAGGAAAGAATTAAGGTTCAGGAAAACGGGTGGGAAAGCCATGCCTACCAACTTGCTCTCAGCCTTAGCCTGAGGCTATAATCAGGATGCTGAATTATCCTCTGGAAGGCTGAGATTTCAGTTTCCCCTAGGTCAGCCTCACTGCCCCTGTTGTCTTGGTTTAGGCTCATGAAATCCATACTCTCCATTTGAGCTCATTTTCTCCCCATCTAATCTCTGCTCTCCCACCCCCCCATTTGCACCCCCATTCTACACACACTCACCTATGACTGCCCCATATCAACCCATGAAGACAGAAAAACAGAACATACAAATGACAGAAGATGGTCCTCTTGCTGCTATCAAGAGAACCACCTTCCTGAAATCACAATGGCCACAAAAGTGGGATGGATGGCTACTCACTGAGTTTGCAGACCAAATGCCTCCGGAGATGTTTTAGGTCCTGATGGAACCTAGTAATTTGACATCGCTGCTAAGTCCTAAAGGTCAGCTTGAGGTTTTTGGTCATTGGAGTTCACTTTTGGAGAAGTTAATGGCAGTCTAGGATATGGGCCAGTTTCAGGCTGGGCAGCCATATTCCTGCCTGCTCTCTACCCCTCCCCCTCACACGTTTGAACAGTTTGCCTCCCCAATGAAGCTTCTGCATATAAATCCAGCCAGAGCAAGAGCTCCCCTCTCGTAAAACACCTTTCAGAGTCCAGCCCATCTCCCAGTCTTGGGCAACCACTGGAAGCTGTGGTTCTTACATAGCAGGTTAGTCAAGAATGGGGTCAGGGCAGTGAAGTGAGTTGTGAACTGATGACAATATCCTGGGAAACCCTTAAGCCTGGATGGAGGGAAGTTGCCAGCTAAGACTGATATTGACTTTAGGGGGACACAAGTGATGACGTGCCCCCAAAACTTCACCTTTCTGTCAGTTAAACTCACACTATTCTTACTGGCATATAGTTGGTGCCAGAACAGGACAAGTCAATGCCCTCTGAGATGTGCTGTGCTGGACTGTCCCTCCAGAGTAAATCTGAGTATTAAGGAGGGAGATCTTTTCATAGTGATCCAAGAAGTTCCAGAGTAATACGTATCTCACACACTGGAGCACGGCAAAAGAGCTACAGGAGCAGTGGTTGACATGGTCTTCCATGTCTCCCTTCTCTTTGATTTGAACAAAATCTGGAGGCTTGTTTTAACAGTGTTATAACTGTTTGTATTTATTTAGTGCTTTCTGTGTGCCAGACTCTGTGCCAGCACTTTACAGACATTATCTCATTTTATCCCACCAACCCGGATAAAAAGCTCACAATTCATCCATGAAGTCAAGGACAGGTTCATTAGACCCTAGCTTTGCAAATTTGGGTGAATGCTTTGCAAGAATTAAACTATTCTTCTTATTTTAAAATTGGTTATTATTCCAGCCTCTACTCTAATAACCTGGGTACTGGTTATTAGTAAAAAAAATATCATATTCACTGCCTTTACAACTATTTGACCGTTGAAAACCTAGGCCTTTCCAAATCTCCCAGAGTCAACCTGGAAGAACAAAGTATATGGTGAGTATAGGGATCCAGTTCAAGAAGGCAAACAGATCAAAGTGTGAATAACACACAATGATTTGTTACTTTACTTAAAAAATAATAATAATTAGAATTATTAATCTCTAAAAGCTAAAGGCTGAAGTGAGCTAAAAAGAAACATATGACATAACCATTTTCATCATGGAGTGGCTTTCAAAAAGCAAAGAAAATTACTTATTTTCTGAAAACATTGCAGATACCTAAAAATACTTATAAACAACAGACGGTTCCCCTTGAGACAGCAATTTGTTTCTGGCATTTTTATTTCATATGAGAGTATAATGACATTTTTCAAACCGACTTTTGGGAATTTGTCATATCAGGTCATGGGATTGGGACCACTGGTATTAGGACTCTTCATACTGGTACCAAGCAGAATCTTCTGCCCTCAGAAATAAACTCTTGAACCCACCTCCTTCCTTCTTGAACTCACCAACCAATGAGAGGGCAACCTGGGCAGTGTCCACATTTATGATTGTTAAGTTACCCCCAAAATGGCATTTTAACCTGCCCTCCCACCCCGCAGTATATGAATAAACTGAACTTGCTAAATATCTGTACTTACCAGGCTGCTATGGTCTACGTTTCTTTTCCATATAGCCTGCAATTCAAACTCTCAAAAACTTGAATTGGCCTCTTGTGTCTCCCCTCAATCAAAATGTGTGGAGTTTTACCATACAACTGAAATAAGGAAAGCAGAATTCAATCTGGAATAGAAACATTGTCAGTTCTATGTGCTGTGCAGAGAACTCTGACTTCCAGGGGTGTGATTAAGTAGAGGCGACTAAAATGGCATTTAATGGAGAGTGTTTCAAAAACAGGGTGGGGGAGTTGAAGCGGGTGTCCAAGAAAGGCGTCTGAGCAAGGGCGGGCTGGACCAGGGGATGAGGCTGGGCCAGGGGATGCTCCTGGGCGCAGTTCACGCGCCTGGGCCTGCAGCCTCGGCACCGGGGCAGGGGTGTGCGCATGCGCAGGGCGACACCCGCCGGAAGACGTCTGAAAGCCCAGTGATCCCGAGGTGATAAAGTCAACAGGCCAGGCAGCCCAAATGTGCGGCCTGAAACGGACCTATTTTTCACCACACACATGAGGATACCATTCCTGTTCAAATATTTATTTGCGCTTGAATTCCGAAAAGACTTATTCCTCTGTTAGGTTTATGCACTTCCCCATTCCTTTCTCTCTCTTTTTAAGGTTAGACGAGGATTTCTTTGTCATTTGTGCTACAGGACTGATGTTTTCTTCCTTGAAATAGTAGCTGGAGCCTGAAAACGGTGGATTCAGGGACACATAGATTAAAGGTTTTAAAAATCTAAGTCGTGAAACAAGCCCAAGTCATAGAGTCATATCCTCAGCTCACCACTCTGCAAACTTACCTTTTTTTTAAAAGACAGTAATAAAATACCTGGTGAGATTTTATATCATTGAATTCTCAATTGATGAATCATTTGGGATAATCTTTTTTTCTTAAGATTAAATTCTTTAAGAGCAAATTAGCTTTTAATATGAGTATCATGACTCACAGCACGAAAAAGATACAGGCACATTATAGCTGTGGAAATTATTCAAGAATGAACTATTCTCAGAAACATAGAAGTGATGCAAACCTGAGATTTTAGATAATCTATAACGGCCCTTTGGCAGGGATCTCTACTGGATTCTACTGGCCGAAAAGTATAAAAATGTCATGTAGTGCCTACCATATACCAGGCACTCTTTCATAAAGTTTGGTCATTTATCCTTAGAGTAAATCTGTGATGAAGGCATTATTATTCCCAGTTTATAGATGGAAACACTGAGGTCGAATGATTTGTCAGAGTTGCACTGCCAAGGAAGTGCTAGAGTGTGAATGTAAAATCAGGTTTTCTGGACTCAAAATTCGACATTCTCTTCACTACATTGCGACACTTCTTAAGCATGAATATTAAGTATTCAGTGACTGTTTTTGAAATGAGAATTGATTTAAATTTGTGCTTTCTCATATCCCACTCCAAATAAAAGCTTTAAGAATTAAATTGCAATATACAGAAGGTGTTTTCCCTAATAAAGGAGTGTGCCTTAAATCTTCTTTTAAAATAAAGAGGCATATATATAAAAAACATAGAAACAAAAATTGAAAAAAAAATTTTTTTTAAGTTTGTGAATTGTCTCAAAGCAAAATGAAATTGCATATTATCTGTGAATCATTAGAATGCTAGAGGAGTTTCCCAAAATGATACCCTGACCGAAATATCACTTTAAAGTATCACCAAGAATCCTAATTCAAAGAACTTTGGAGATACTTCGTCTCTTTAGTTTTCTTTAACATGTGCCCTTGAAATAAATATGCCAGTGCAATAAATGTTGACCAAGACATGTTGGCTTTTCACTTATGGTTTGCTATAAAATTAAAGATAAATTCTAATGAACTGTGCAGAAATACGACCTCATAACTAGGTAGGTAATGATACACTCAACTGTAAAACATAGCCCTTAGCAAGAGCCCAAGCTTAAAGTCTGACATTTTATTCCTTTGTTCTATATGTTTTTTTTTAATTTCTTAAAGACTATTAGAGGAAGTAAATTAATATCCTTAAATATTCATTGGCTCAAAGCAGTGGCCGTTTATGTTCCACTAAAGTGTTTGGTTTGTTTCAAACAATACAAATAAAAAGCAGAATGTTCTGCCCTGTCAACCATAGCAATTTGTGTGCTGTCTGTGGGTGCATGTAAGTGCACATGCAAAGGGTAATTGAGAATAATTGATAACTTTTTAGAATATGAGTCAAGGTAGATTAGTTAGATTTATGGGGAAAATATGTACAGGAAAGAAATGTCGTTATAGGTATTGACAAAGTAAAATGTGGTGCCAGTGTTATGACATTTCAAACATGTATTTCAGAAGGTAGTTTAAACAGCTTAAACCAAGGCTCAAGTGTAACTAATGTATTTCTTGATGAGATTGATTCCTCAGCTGTCTCGTTGCCCTGGGTCTTTACTCCTCCCACAGATTTCACAGTTTGTATATATCAGGTTTAGTCATTTATCTAGTGAAGCAGTTATCATATTCCACTATTCCATGGCTAATCATGGCATAAGCAGTTAGCACTTTTCATCTTCAAAGCTCTTAACAGCAGTTAATTAATATGAGCAACCCCCTTAGGAGATAAATTAATCATACTATAACAGTTCCCATTTCACCAGTTGAGAAGCTGAGGTAAAGGGGCTAAGTAATTGGCCCAAAGCCATTGAGAAAACAGTATTTGAAGATGGTGGTGGCCCAAGGAGCTCTGAGATCTCAAACTTGAATAAAATGTTTGCTTTTCTATTTGTCTCTTGTACATCATATATAATACCATTCAACCAGTAGCTTTCTCCAGATGGCCCAGTGGGAAACATGTTTTTTCTGCTACCTACACTCCATGGTCTCCATGGTCATAAAGAAGCCAAATGTATCATCACCCCCAAATTCCAGCCTTCAGATAGAATGCCATCTTCTGTTTACCTGATACTATCAAATCTGTCCACAGATCTCTATAGTCAAATCTATATAGTGATAAGTGTCTGGTCTCAGAAATCAAATGAAAATGAATGTCAAGCCAATTGATCATTTGCCCACACCATCAAATGCCTGAAATCTGAACGCAATTTAGACTGACTTAGATGAATCCCTAGATGTACTGACATTCTTTAGAGTTTGGATCAAATCACATTGGATAATTTTCAATAAACAATGTATAAGTAATTCAGTATGTTCGATGTGTAATTTAATGGTACAGCATGTGACTAGTAAATGGGGCACCCAAGCTGTACCTTTTCTCAGTGTACCCTGACTCACAAAATGAACTTGTTACTTTTGATTCCTTCTTCTGATAAAAATCTTAAAGTATCCCAAGCTGTTTTTTTTCTTTTATTGAAGTACAGTTGATTTACAATGTTGTATTAATTTCTGCTGTAACCCAAGCTGTTCTTGAGTATATATGAAACAGAATCTAGTATATGGAAATTTATTGGCAAGGTAAAAAATAAATTTGGAGCATTATCATATTAAAATTACTAGAACACTCTTACCCATGTTTGTCAGTCTTGACTCTTTCCAGTTGTTGTTTCAACTGGAAATGTGTGAACCCCATGCTTGTATCAGTCAATTCATTTGTTAGACACAATCATGGTCCTCTTCTCTCTCCTTGCTTTAGAAAAGTAGGATATAGATAATGGAGATCTCATTTTAAACAAAAAAGTACAACATAGGTTTTTTTCAACATATTTTGGCCTAAAAGTAAACACTATATCCAATCTTATTAGCTCCTGAAATCCTGAAACAATATCGTTAAGAAATAAAACATTTAAAAAATCATCCTAGGGGAACTGGGGGAAGAGTATATGGAAGCATTCTGTACTACTTCTGCATCATTTCCTAAATCTAAAATTATTCCAATGTAACCCATTTTTTTAAAAGAAAAGAACAATAAAGAATGAGCGTGGTAGATGGAAAAATGGCCCTCCAAAAGATATCCACAGCCTAATCTCTGGAATTTGTGAATATTACTTTATTTGCAGCAGGGATGTTGGGCAGGGAGCTCTTAGAAGACAAGAATAAAAATTAAGGATATTGAAATGGGGAGATTATTCAGGATTATCTGAGTGGACCCTAGATGTGCTCATATGTAGCCTTACAAAAGGGAGGCAGAGGAATTTTACACACAGAGAGGAGAAGATAATATGAAGACAGAGCAGAGAGATATTTGAAGATGCTAGTTTTGAAGGTTGGAATGATCCAGCTGGTGCCATCAGAAGCTGAAGAGACAAGGAATGCATTTACCCTTAGAGGCTCCAGAGGGAGTGCCGCCCTGCTGACACCTCGATTTCTGTCCAGTGATACTGATTTTAACTTCTGGTCTCCAGAAGGTGACAGTATAAATTTCTGTTCTAAACCATCAAGTTTGTGGTAATTTGTTTTAGCAGCCACAGGAAACTAATACAATTGGCAGAGAATATAAAAGAGCAAATGACAGAAGAAGAAATATAAACAGCCAGTAAGCATATGAGAGATGTTCAACGTTAGTAATAATTTTTAAAACTGTCAATTAAAAAAATTAGTTCACTTATTTGTTGCCTATCAGATCACAAAAATTAAAGAGATTGAGAAGTTTTTAAAAAGTCCTCTGGTGCAATTTTCACCAAAGACATTAAGGCACCCAGTCAACTATTGCTGTAGCCTGGCCAAGGTCTTACCATCTAACACATTTCACTTTCTTCAGGAAAATATGCGTATCTTAAAAACAAAACGCTTCAGTGCTTTATAAAATATTTTTTATTACGTAAAATTTCAAGTATATACAGAAGTAAAGAGGACTCATGGTCAATCTTGTTTCATCTATACTCTTCAATCTCTCCCAACCTAGGTAATTTTTTAAAAAAATTCACACACATCATATTTTAGCATGTATCTCTGCACATAGAGATTCATGCCTATAGATATATATTTTATATGTATAATATATTATATATAAAGTATACTTATATATAAACCACATATATATTCATAAATAATTCATATGTGTTATATATGTGCATATATCTATTGTTTGGTGCTTTTAATGGAACTCCCTTTTTCTTTACTTTCATTTTTCCAGAATTAAGAATTTTATACAGGGAAGTTTTGAGAAATAAAAGCAAGAGAAAAGACTTTCCTATGAGGGTCAAAAGATTCCAGAGTCTGATGCTCTTACATCATGTAGGAAAGAGACTCATATGTCTGTTGAGGTGTGTGGGAAAGTGTGTGTATGTCCTACGTCGTTCCTCCTGGATCTCAATCTATCAGTACTGTCTCCTTATCTTCAAACTCTCCCCCACCTATTTGCTATTTTTATAAACATGTTTCAGATGCTGCCAACCCCAGCCCCTGCTAAAACACCCACTTCATCTGATTCCACAGTTCCTCTAGCCATCACTCCATGCTTACTCAACCAAACTTCTTTAAAGAAAAGGCCACACTTATCTTCACTTTTCAATTCCCATTTACTTTGCAACTCAAAGCAATTGGAGCAAAAATGTTCATCTAAAACCACTCTCAACGTTGAGGGTTCACCAAGTGAAGCTGTCATGATGGTAAGCAAAACAGACAAGGCCTTGCCCTCACAGATCTGAGACCTTAAGTGTGGATCTCCCAGGTAGATGTAGGGAAAACAGAGTGAAAGTCTCAGCACTCTTCCCGCTGCCCTTCTCTGTCTCCTTCCATCCACGCAGCTCTGCTCCTATAAGGTCAGGTGAGCCATGGCTTGAATGAAGTTGAAAAGCATGAGCCTTGTCCACTGTTCCTCCTGAAATCAAATCTCTGTGTGACAGGTCATCAAGATAATAACTGAAGATGGCTATTTTTTTCCAGATCTCTTTATGATTGATATGGAAGTATAATTTAGGTCTCTGTGGTGGTTCCTAAGATTCCCAGAACTGTCCATGCCATATTTATTCATGTTCCAGATACAGACAGAGCTGGGTTTCCTAACAAGTCATTCAAACGTTCAGGAAGGCTGATTTCTTAGCATGTCTGAGTCTTCAAGCTCTAAGAAGAGTGAGCAAAAGCATAAGTGGAAAAACAAAAAACAAAAAAAACACAAAACTCTAAAGGGAATGTTTGTATTTTTGACCTAAACCAAAATAAACTGGAAATGTTTAGTCTGTTTCCAACAAGAAAGTTTGAGATAATTGGGGGAATGGACTAGCTGACAGAAAAGCATTGCTGAGGAATTAGATGATAATGCAACAAATCAATGTTTTACCCAGCAAGTAAGAGATTATTTATTGCAAATGTGAGAAAATGGATCAAACGTTGAATCCCTGAATGTTAATTTTTTTAAACAAGCTTGTGAGTGTTTGAAACTAGTCAATAATGGCAAAGTAAGAAAATGTCTTCATAGATAAATATCAACCAGAGAAATATCACATAAAATATTACATGTACACTCTGACCATGCATGCTCGCCAAGAAAACACCAGTCTTGGAGGTCAAAAAATACTGCTAGAGAATATGAATAGTATTTTGATACTTAATAACTAGGCTATTATTTTAGCTGTTGTGTTTCAGAAGTTCATGTAAGTAAAAGGATACAATTATTGACCTATAGTCTTTATAGTAAAATAAAATTTTATTTTTGAGTGAGAGGATTACGTACTCATAACTGAGGTAGAGAGACAGAGGAAATCCAGGAAGTGAGAAGGAGATTTAATCATTCACCTCAGACAGAACAGGCCCAAGATACTGTAAGTTCTGTGAGGAAAGGAATCATGTTTGCCTTGCTAACTTTCATGCTGTCAACAATTGATGGATATAAACTACTCTTTTATATCTCACCCAATCTTCTCTTGATCAGAGGAGGGATGATGTGAGTAAGAAACTGAGCAGTGAAGATAAGAATGGGAAGGAAATATTGGAATTGAGAAATATCATGACCAACTAGTCTCAGTTGAGCAGGAGAGTGTTGCAGAGTGAATGTGAGAATGGGGACTCAATATGAGTAGTCAATTCTTTCAAAAGCTATAGATTTGAGGGAAAGGAAAGGAAAGAGATGAGGCAGTGACTGGAGGGGCCTCCTGGATCAAGGGAGACTTTATTTGTTTAGAGGGAAAAAGGAGAAGACAGAAGGGCAAAAATAAAGGAGAAAGATTCCTGAGGAGCCAGGGGTGGGTCGTACCCACACACAGTTGTACTGGCTTAGAGGCTACATGATTTGATTGAAAGAGCGATGGAAGGAGAATCAAAGGCCCTCGTGCTTGCCCTACCTTTGGTCCTCATTCACTACCTGAGAGAGCTTGGGTAGGCCACTTGAGCGCTCTGAACATCAATTTAATGACCTCTGCAGTAAAAACATATGAAAATATGTAATTTGTTTCATCAGAAATGAACCAAAATGAAAGGGATTTAAGGAAACACAGCATTGGAAGACATATGAGGCACTGTTAAAACGCACTTAGGGGAACTCTGTGAGCTATCACCAATGACTGTGTCCCTACGGTGAGCTAGCAATTTCCAAGCTGGACAGAACTGCAGACCCGACTTCTTTTAGTAGCCCCATTATTCATGTCATAGTTGTCCTTTTCTGCATGACTTGGCTGAGCAGGCCTGTATGGGAACTCTGTTTTCTAAGCCAGAAAGAACAGACTGAGTAATACTATTGCTTTTGTATCAAGATTTAGCAATCAGCAAGTTAATAAAGTCTCGAAGATTAGCATCAGCTTGAAAGGCAAAATTCATACAAAACAATTAATTAGGAGCATTAAAACAAATGCATTGCTGAGGATGGAATTGGATCCAGGAGACAAAATGGGTTAAAAAAAATTTTTTTAAAGGAATGCTCTAATTGAAAACTGGCAGTGGCAGAAGACACAGTATAGTTAAAACAGTATCTTATCAGAAAATTAGCAAAATGTAATTTTTATTGGATTTTACAGATGTTATTTTTAACCACCTCAAAAATCTCACCTCATGGCTATTGGTACAAATTGTCATAATTGCTATAATTTGAAGTCTGAGCGATGGAATGGCTGAGATAGTTATCTCATCCCCAGACTAAGTCTGCATTAGTTGAGCAGCCAGGAGAAGGAGCTCATGTTTTTGTACTTGGTCTGGACTTCATTTGTGTCCTTTATCCAATCTCATTCTTAGGAATATTGAAGAAAAATTTTTTTTTCCTACCTGAAACACTGGAGAAAATCAGGAGGTTAATATTAAGAGTGCTGAGGTCACCTTTAATTAACATACCAATCACCTCACCTCCAATCTGCAAGTAAAGTGTTGTATTTTGTTCTATTTTTACATTTCCTGGTGAACTCTATCATATTTAATGCATATACTAAATTCTGGGCATAATATATTCAACTACCTACATAAGCACGGCTGATAATGATGAACTAAGAAGAAGGGGCTTTTACATCGCTCCTGATATCCAAGTTAACAAACTTCCTTGTTACTCAGGGAGTAAAAATATGACTAAACATGTCCAAAATATGTCCAACCTATAAATCAGAAGACAAGATCAAGAAATGCCTTAGAGGAAATTCTGTAGATAACTTGTATCCACAGATTCACAGGGATATCAAATAATGAAAACAGTTATGACTGGGTTATACTTTAGCTTTGGGGCTAGATTGGCAGAGGGCCCAGCTCAGAGACTGTAGAAACACTCAGCCAATTTGAAGAGAGGAGTCTCTGTAAGAGAATAAAGCTCATCAGACTTAAGGAAGCACTTTCAAACAAGAGAAGAAAGGCTAACATGCTGTTTTAGTGATCGTCCAAAGCTGAGTCCTCTCATTGTCATTTTACGTCATGGAAAATTTTCAACATCGTTTCTTTCACACTCTCAGCCATAGTTTAAATAAAGGATTGTATGAAGAAGGGGCCCGGATTAAATTTATTCATTCAACAGATACTGGTGCTGCTCTAGGCCCTGGAGAACAATAGTGAACAAGAAGTGGTGCTTCCAGTGGAACAACACAGGCAGGAACAATGCAGACAACAAACATATCAAAAATATAATGCCAGATAGTATGGACATTTTGATGAAAAGTCATGCAGGGTAAGGACATAGAGAGTAATGGAAAGGGGGCTGTTTGGATAGGAAATCCCTCAAATCAGGTAGTATGTGGGCAGAGACCTGAAAGAAGTGATGGAGAAAGTGAGGTGTATATGTGGGGGATGGCATTCCAGACAGAAACAGCATCAAGTTCAAGGACCCTGAGGAAGGAACATGCTTGGACAGAGTGGAAGGAGATAAGGTGGGAGAAGGAGGCAGGCTATATCATGCAGGCTTTCTAGGCCATGGTAGAAATGTTAGGTTTTGTTCTAAGTATGACTGGAAGCCCCTGAAGGGGAGGAGGAGGTTGAGCAGTAGTATAGTACAATCTGACTAAAGTTACAAAAAGGTGACTGCTGCTGGGTGGAGGATAGAAACAAAAGCCACAAGAAGAGGGATGAGGCTGTTGTAGAACTAACCAAGGGGTAATGGTGGCTTGGACCACTGGTAGTAGTGAAGGGGGTGAGAAGTGGTCAGATTCAGAATATATATTGGATGTTGTACCAACAGGACTTGCTAATGGGCTAGATATAATGGAAGAGAGAAAGAGAAGAATCTGAAATGACTCTTAGGCTTCTGGCTGAGAGAATGAACAAATGTAATTCCACTCATTGGGATGGGGAAGACTTGAAGAAGTATGGGTTTTGGATGTTGGGATGGAAATAAAAAATTAAATTTCAGTCATGTTGAATGTGAGATGCCCATTAGATGTTCAAATGGAGAAGACAAGTAGATAACTGGGTAACAGATCTGAATCCAAAGGAGAGGCCAGGCCAGCGTTATAAATTTGGAAGCCATCAACCTATATAAATCCATGAGACTAGATGCATCTATCCAGAGAGAGTACGGAGAACAAAGAGAATCCAAACTCAGATTTGAAAAGCAGGAGAATTCCTCAAAAGTAACTGAGAAGTATTATTTGACCTCTGTAGGGCCTTTTCAATACAACAACTCATAGTGAAACAGACTGACTTTGAACAGGTAAAGGGGGAAAAATCAGGGGCTGAGTGGACCATAGTCTAAATTTAATTATTAATAGATACTCACCTTATTGTTGATGTTACTTTTATTTTTATACAAAGTGAGATACTGGATAAATGAATACATGAAGTGTAATTTTGTGGCACTTCTCTTTTTCAGTAAATACTGAATAAGTCGATTCTGATGCAAGTGGTCCAAGAATCTTATTTTAAGAAAGGCTTCTCTAATGTGCATCTTGGAAAGGAGCAACAATTAAAAGGGAAAATAGCAGGTTTGTATGTAAGTCCCAAAAGTGAAGGTTAAAAAACTAATGAGTTTTTTGGCTCAAAGAATAATAAACTACAGGAGTCACCAAGTTTTTGAAGTGATGAACTATAATTGGTAGTAAGTGAAGAATCTTCATTTTTCACTGCAAATTGTGCAGTTAAGAAGAGGCAAAAATAGGAGATATCTGTGTTAACCATCAGAAACATGTTCTAATGTAAGAGGCATGAGAAACTAAAATAAAGAGTATTGAGATTCTTGGAAGAATTTAAAGGAAATGGACAAAGATCTCATCCTAGGATGATTTAAAGTAAAAAATCTGTAGAATTACCTGCAATGAATTTGGTACCTTTACAACATTCTATTTTTCTCTTTGCAAAGTTGACTTGTATTTTTCCCTTAGGCAAAAAATTAAATTTTAAGGAATCATTTGACATGAGAATCAGAGTAGCATGTCTATCTTCCAGAAAGCGGTTTTCTGTAAACATTAAACATTCAGCTTGAGCATTTAAAATGAAATTGAGTCTATGGTTTTTCTTTTTTGTTTGTCTTTTAACTTAAGACTTTTCTGTCAGTAGAGAGAAAGAAGGAAAAAAGTAACTGAACAGTAGAAAAACAAGCAGTAATGTAACTAGCCAAAAAAATGCCATAAGAAGTGTTGGGTGCAGTTGGCTTACGTATTGGGAGAAAAAGATAGTGATAGCTCTGAATACCAGGGCATTTTGTTTAAGAGCCAACTGTTGCCTAAACTAAAAGGAAACGAGAAGAGAAAAGAGATGGGGTCCATTGGAAGTGGCAGAGTATAGCGCAAGTGCCAGCTACTAGCAAAAACCAGATAAGGAATTAGGCTGTCCCCACCCATGAAGGTGCCTCTTTCAGAAGCTCTGGGTAATCTAGATAATGGATGGCTTGAGTGACCACTCTTCTCCCTTCCTGCACCCTAATTTCCACTCTTATGCTTAAAACTAGCCAATAAAGAGTGAACTGTGAAACCCTAGGCACGCCACCCTCGGGCCACAAAGGCAGAGCCCCAGAGCTGATACCTCTCTCTCTCTACCCACAACCTAGCTGTGTGGCCCTTGGGTGTGCCTGGTACTCTCCAGAATCTGTGAGTAATAAATCTTGTTCCTCAAAATTTTCTGATGGATTTTGCTGAAGTACTTCCTGCAATCGTAATAAGAACCACAAGGGCCGGTCCAGCCACAACATTGACGCATTGTGGAAATGTTTGGAAGGCCCACTACAAGTAATGTGGGACGGGGGATTGCCCCAGGCATCTCTAGCTGATAGCATCACTATTAATATACTGAGACAGCACAGAGATGAAGGTCAATTAAAGCACTGAGGAGCAGACACCTGATGTTAGGAGTCAGCTCAGAGGATCCCACAGGATTCTGCAATAGCTCCAGAATCTGACACCAAGAACCCACCTCCTCCCAGGAGCTTGTTAAAGGGCACACAAACCCTAGGCACCTCGGCCATGTACAAGGAGACCAACAGACACACATATTCAGAGGGTTTAAAAACCTTTGTGGCTCATAGTGACAAGTCTAAGTGATCAATATTTTTATTATTTTTGGTACACTTTATTTTAAACGGTAGGGAAATGTATGGTCTATTTTCAGATGGCTTCTCTACCTACTATGTATGAGGCACAAAGTTAGTTAAGGCATTGAAAATACAAAGATGAGCATGGCAGTCCCAACTCCCAGTGAGTTTACAGTTGGGGAAGGGGAGTAGGGCAGTGCTGATAAGGACAAATGAGTAAAACGATGCTTATAATACGAAACGGGGTGGCCAAACGAAAAAGAGAGCATAAACTCTGACCAGGACTGGCACAGAGATCAGGGAAGAATTTCCAGAAAAGTCAATGTTGAGTTGAACCTTGGATAATGAAGAGGAGTATTCAGAGTGAAAATGATTTAAAAATTTGAATTTCACCTACTTGCAAACAATCCATTTTTGGAAACACCTTGTTCGCCCATTGCACGAAATAACAGACATTATTCTATATAAGTCAATTCAAATGGACATCTGGCAGCTTTTATCGTCTTAGTAAAGTTTTGAATTTTGAATCAACTCTGAAACTTAATCAGGTATGTATAGCAGGCTGGTGGTAATCCACATATTAGGAATGTAAGTTTTTATTCAATGTAGGGTAGAGGGAAATGTTTTCAGCTTAGGGAAAAGGTACTACAAAAAATACGTTATCCAGGGGCTTCCCTGGTGGTGCAGTGGTTGAGAATCTGCCTGCTAATGCAGGGGACACGGGTTCGAGCCCTGGTCTGGGAGGATCCCACATGCCGCGGAGCAACTAGGCCCGTGAGCCACAACTACTGAGCCTGCGCGTCTGGAGCCCGTGCTCCGCAACAAGAGAGGCCGCGATAGTGAGAGGCCCGCGCACCGCGATGAAGAGTGGCCCCCGCTTGCCACAACTAGAGAAAGCCCTCGCACAGAAACGAAGACCCAACCCAGCAAAAATAAATTAATTAATTAATCAACTCCTACCAAAGGAAAAAAAAAAAAAAACACGTATCCTACAGGCTTACAATGAGTCAGGATTCTAATTCAACAAAAGTTCACGTTTTCGTATTTCAGTCCCTAACAGAACTAAGAGCAAAAGCAAAGAAACGCAAACTTTTTCAAATCTCAGAGTTATTCTGGTTTTCATTCTGTATTATAATCTCTTTGTAACTATCAGTTAAAGAAGACTGACTGGCTGCCCCATGTTTCCTTCTTCATCTGGTTTACATGTGCTCAGAAAAAAAATAAAGCAACACAAAAGAATTTTCCAATAAAATATGACTAATGAATTAGAAAGTGCTATTCAGTGCCTTGTGAACATTTCAAAATACTGTAAGCCTTTTTCCTCATTAAGATATTCCCAAAACAAAACCAAAAAAAAAACAAAGAATTTCACTGCAGAAGCATGAAATATGATAACTAATAAGAACAATTATAATCATTTCTTTAGAATACAGCAACAATGAATGACACATGTAAATACCTCCAATATATTCATTTAATATTACTGATAATTCACGTGAGCAATAGATTAGAATTGCCTTTATCAGCCAGAGTCGTAAAGTGCTGTAACAGCCTAGAGATTACTAGAAAAGCTGATACCTGGGTGAAGAATTTACCCAGTCTGTGATAATGAAGGAGTGTACAGACTTTTAATTCCATAAATAAATAGAATGTTTTTAAGCATCAGACTTCATCAAAATTTAGCTGAATTAATTAGTAAACACATACTGCATGTTTGCCCAAATCCTTTCATTCCCCACAGGAGCTAAATACCTTTCCTCATTTGCATCTGTGGGAATATTGAATTGTCCTAATTTTGAAATCTGAGCAAGCCCCACAGAATGCACTGGGAGTGATTTCGGTAGCGATTTTACACAGTTATAGAAATCAGTAAAGTGATATGTTCAATATACTTCTTAACCTTTTTCCCAGATACCATCAGAAAAATAAACAAGTTTTTTTTTTTTTTTGGCTAGGAAAATGTGCTAAAAAACAAGTTATTCCACACCTGTATTTGAAAACATTTTCGCTTACACTCAAAATAACATGATTTCAGAATAACTCCATATGAAGTAAAACAGGATGGAAACAGACTGAATTTGTGGTATATCTAAAAGATGAAAATGTAAATTTTAAGCAATTTAAACTGAACAGAATATTAACATCTGGGCAATATTAGAACATCTGACTTGTAATAGGTTCTCAATAAACGCTTGCTGAGTGAAGCAAGTCCAGTGGAAGTTTTTTGAAGTGAAACTTGAATGAAGAGATAAAATTAACAATTATCACTGGTTATTATTTCTTTGGGGCAAAATACTGCTATGTAAGTTTGTGATTTTAATATCATGCAAATCCAAACGCTTATTTCTTCTTTCCACTGATGCTTTTAATTCAGGCCATCATCACCTCACTTCTCAGTGACTGAAACAGGCATAATGGGCTTCCTGTCCCATTTCTTCCTCCCCTTCCTCCCTCCTGCTCCCATCCACTTTCCACTCTATAAGCTGAATGACCGTTCTGAAACCTTTCCATATCCCCGCATTCCCTCAGGATAAAGCCCAAAGCATCAGGATACTTCAAGGTGTGCCCACAGCCAGTCTCCCCAGCCTCATCCATCTCTACAACGTAGACCTCTGGCACTTACTGCTCCTGCCATATTCAACTCTGCAGTTTTTCTACATGCCACGCGCTCACCTCAGGACCTTTGTGCATGCTGTCCCTCCTGTTGGAAAGATTTCCCCCCTCCCAACTCTTGGCCTCCTATCCTTTGATCTGGCTTACTCCTACTTGTCTTTAAGGTTTTAGCAGAGACATTATATACTCACTGAATCTTCCCTAACAGCCCCTCCTCCTCTGTCAAGACTAGATTAGTATTGTGTCACTCTGTGCTTTCATTTAGCTAATGACTCAAAATCGTGGCTTATTTGTTATTACTTCTTAATAAATTCCTTGTGTTCTCAACACCTAACATGATGCCTGGCACATAGCCGGCATTAAATAAACACCCTGTGAATGAATTAGGAAAACCTTCAAAAACTGAGCAATCTTCTTTGGTGAAGCTGATCTGATAATAGTTTATATTATAAATGATAATAGTGAAAAAAGAAATATACCAAAAGTTAAGAGACCTGAATTATCATCCTAGTTCTGTCATTAGCTCTAAATAATTTCTCTGCACCCCAATTTAATCTGCAAAATAGGTATAAGACCTACTCCTCCTACTTCAACAGGAGGATAGATCCAAAGGGCTCTGTTAAGTGAAAGCACTTTGGAAAATATAAAGAACTAGTCATGCAAGATATTATCATTATCGTTATTATTAAATGCCTAAACTGCTGTTTTAACTCTGTCACATTCCAGCTCAAAAACCTCCACGCTCTCACCCACCAACCCACTCCCAGCCTTCTTCCACCTTCAACAATGTTTCCCAAAGCGTGGCTATGTGAATTGATGATCAGTCTCATCGACATTTCTGTGTTTCGGTTGGAGGGTTTCTGCCTGGAAGCCACTCCAATTCTGCTCCAGGGGAACATCTCCTCCCCCCTATCTTGGACCATGTGCTTTGGGTGAAGTGGATTCTGCCCCAGGACCCCAAACAGAGAGCCTAACCAGGCCAGTGATCACCCTGTGTTCTCCCAGCCAATGGACATGGTCCCCGGGCCTCCCTAAGCCATGATTCAGCCAAGGCAACAGAGAGAACCTCAGGACTTCTGCAGGGAAGACTGGAGCAAAGATAGCCACACTCCTCTGCTGGGCCAGCCAGGAAGCAAACAGCCCTAGGAGGTGCCAGCACTCATATTGTTACAATAAGCAAAGCCTCTTAGGATGAAGCCAACAAACCCATGGCAAAGAGAGACATGAAAATATCTGGTCCTTGGGGCATTCTCGAACTGCTGGTTCATGCCACGCTTGACACTAGCACTACCCAGCAGTAAGGATAATCAGGAAGAGGCAATTGTGTATCTTAACACTGCGTGTGACATCTCTCGGTCTCTCCTCCTAGAAAATAGATCTTTAAAGTTCTTTTCTTTGTTATAATAATGCTTTGAAAAATAAAATTTAACTCCATTTTCAACTAATGCTTACAGAGCAATGAGATCAAATTCATAAAAACAAATGTTGAGATCTTTATAAGTAAAGGGTTTTATTAATTCAAAGTATTACTGTAAGTGGAGTTACCAGCATTGATTTGATTATTCACCTTCCTTCTAGTACAGCTGCGAGTCTGCAATGTTATTGAAATATGAAGTTAATGCATAAAAAAATGGTTTATTTTCTACAAAATCAGTATCCAAGGGGAAAAAATTAAGTCCATGTGATCCAGGAAAAACGACCTTAAGAAACACTTATTGTTAAAATTCCAGCCTGACTTTTCTATCTAAATCCTTCAAAAATGTTTCTGGCTCTACAGTTTTGGTAAGATCCAGGTTAACACAAGCTTGTCAGAATTGCTTTCTTCAGTAGTAAGCAGTTAGATCAGGAAATAAACCACAAAAATTCCTTAATTGCTAGTCATCTAAGTAAGGTCTTATACTTTGGCTGAAAAAAATAAACCAAAGGAAAGAAATACCTAGCAATCTTTTTGTGGGTAATATTTTTACCATACAAGCTAAGAAAAACACCTTAGCCAGCAAAGGGGTCAAAAGAATGGAGAGGAGATATCTCTTCAAACCTTCCTTTCTAGGTAGAATTAGCCATTTAAGCTTTGTCCACATTAGCATTAAGTTAGCAAGGCTGGAGAGTGACTTAATTCATATCTCTTTGCCAGTTTGTTTACTTAATATTAATCCCATGTGTTTTAGGAATTGCTCTGAACCAAAGTGTATTGGAATTGCCTCCAGAAAGACTAAGCTATGCCTCAGGAACATCTTAAACTATTTATCATAATAATTTATTTACTATTTAAGATTTATAATGAATTCATTTATAATGAATTTATAATTCCCAGTTACAGAATGTCAATGTATCATTGGATTGTTGAGCATGGGCCATCCCTCACGTGTGCTCTTGGTATGAACACAGTTGTTTAATCCCCAGTCTTAGACGGGTGAAGTCTTTTAGAGGATTTAAAATAAGTAATTTGTGTTTGATGAATTCATGGTTCAGACACAGTCATCAACAAGATCAACCAATTAACAAATGGAGACTAAGAATGACAACAGTGAAGTTACCATTTATCCCTTCCTTTGGGCCAGGCACTATGCTAAGAAGGTAAAAAATATACTTTCTATTTCTCATAACCACTCTGCAAGGTAAGTTTTACTAAACTGATTTTACAGAAGAAGAAATTGAGGGTTGGAGAGGTTAAGGGACTTTCCAAAGTATTATGCTTTGAATTAGAATATCCTTACACAGCAGGAATAATATAGCTATACAGCTATCCCTTCTGGTAGAGCCAACACATGGAATTTAGCTTGCTATTGGTTTTTCTGTTTGTCAGGGCTTGCTTCTTTGTTTTCCTTTTATAATGTGTATAATAATGTGCATTTAGATGCATGAAAAAATTAGCATAGTAATTCAATCTTAGTATAGAATTTGAAATTAGCATAGAATTTCAAGCATAACTCTCAAGGAATTATTGATGAACCTGGAACTTTCTTCAGATTAAGCTTCAGGACAAAACCCACTGATTGACTACATGACAGAAATGAGGCACAGAGGAGAATGCACACCCTTTGCTAGCCATGGGGGCTCCCCAGCTGCAAAGGTGAAGTTTGAGGGGCTCAAGAAGGTCCTCGGAATCCTCTGGTCTGTGCCTCTGCTCCTCTGGGATGGAGCATGCCAACTGGTCACAGGTATTCCATGACTGCAGTCGGTAACTATGTATAGGATATGATTTCTAAGTTTATGACGCATTCATCCTGGGGTATATGCATAGTCATTCTGCTTATAGTGTGGTCCAAGTTTTTGTAACATTAGAGACAAGCCAAGGCCTTGACTTTCTTCTCTACTGACAGTCTGCTTGCAGGGGAATGATAGTGCTAGGAGACACATAAAGACCACTTTTGATGGCATCTTCTCCAGCGTAGCATTGACTGCTCTAACAGGGGCAGAAGTGAGCTGGGAAACTTTTGAAGGGTTAGGATGTCAGCATCTTTCAGCTGCTTTCTTTTTTGCTCAAACTTCTCAGGGCCAGAGCATTTGCCCTTTAATCTGATTGTGCTGCTCTCACTTGGCTAGACATCAACAGACAAGCATCAACCAACTCCAGGTGAAGCTTCTTCTGCTGCTGAGAAAGTTCTCTTTCTTTAAGTTTCCTCACCTCTGTTTCAATGCCAGGCAAGATTTTTTTGCTCTGAATACTTAGGTGTCATTCCTAACAAAGATAGCTTCCCATATGAATAAGAATATCTCTGACTCAGAATGAGATATGATCTTTCAATGCCCTTTCTATCAGGGCTCTTGGTGTTGGAGCACTGGCATTCATTAGTAAAATGAGATTTGTCTTGTGAATAAAAACCATTGCAGAAGTAAATATTATGCAACCTGCTAAAAGAGAGGCCTGTGGAAATGAGTTTATTTTCTAAAACTTTTCAGTCAAGTTCATGGAAAAGTTGAAAACTACAAACCCTCTGCTGTCGCATTAATTTAAGCTGGAGCTTGCTGGAAGCATGAGGAATCTCAGCGAACTTGCGGTCCATCAACTTGCCCATCACACCCTGCAGAGGACTAGGTGACCTCCTGTGCCTGACTCTGAGGGTGGATCAGGAGGGAGAGGACCCCGAGGCCCTGGCGGGACCCTCCACCCAGCAGCCAGAACTGCGCTGCTTTTATTTCATTTACAGGTTGTGATTCTGCATTGGATTTATTGGTGTAGAAGGGCTTTTGCTGTCCCCCAAGAAAGCCTTAGAATGAAAAATTTGATTTCCACTCACGATTAGTGCGACATCCCAGTTTTATACGTGGGGCAACTGAGGCCCTGGGAGATGAGGTGACTTGTTCCAGGGTCTCCCCACTAACAAACGAAAGAGGTTTCCTGATTTCATCTATTACTTTTCACCTGCTAGTACGACCAATTATTTTGCTCACAAGTCACATTTCTGTGTACCTCAATCTTTTTTAAAATGTTTTTAAATTTTTTCCAGTATTATTGAGATAAATGGACCTACATACAGCACTGTATAGGTAAGTGTAAGGTGGAAAGCATAACAACTTGACTTACCCATACCGTGAAACGATCACCACAGTTAACAGCCATAACCTCAGTCCTAGGCTGCCTCCAGTCACTTGGACCTCACAGGCTTATGGCGCCACATTTTGATACGAAGCATAAATGCACAAGGGGATCCCAAGGGCAACCTCCCCGTAGCTTGGAGACTCCTCCCTTGTGTTTGTGGTACTAATCAAAGGTCAATGCTCCCAGATGTAGCAGTCACTACTAAGACATTCTTTGACTGAGGAATGTACGTGCAGTCATTCTTACTCACTGACGAGAAGAAAAAGCGTGCCTCCTGTGTGCCCTGGTTTTTGCGTGACAAACGTATGATAGTGGTAGTATTTACCACGGAAACTTGATAAATGGCCGGTAGAGCTTCAGATCTCAGAATCTGTTTTGAAAGGACAAACCCCTTAAGAGCACAGTCCTTGACAAACTGGACCCTTTGGACCTTTATCTCTGTCACATCAACCCAAATGAACTTGCTGTCCCAGAGCCCACGCGCCAGCCTTCATTTATGCCATTTCCTTGTGAATCCGTCTGAATCTTCAAGGCTCAGCTTCCTCACATCCTGACCATTCCTGATAGCTTCCTTGGCCTCCTGGACCACAAGTGGTGTCTTCTGGTTCTCACTCCAAGTGTACCACTCAGGGCATTTACTACTTTCTAATGATAATAGTAAAAACAAATAATAATAATAACAATTAACATGTATTTATCTCCTACTGTGTACCAGAGACAATAATTCTTCTAAGTAGGTATTATCTCTGTTTTATATATTTCCACATTTATGAGGAAATGTGAAACTCAGTGAAAATTAGAAACTTACCCAAGATCAGACAGACAATAAATGACAGAATGTCTATATGAACCCAGGATTCTGCAGCCGTAGCTGTATATCATGGTATCATGTGAGCTCTACGTACCTTGGGCTGTACATCATTGTCTCTCTTCTGGCGTATAAGCTACCTGAAGATATGGTTGGTTTTTTGTTTGTCTCTTATCACCATGCGTTTTTGAACAACCACAACCAGAGAGGGGTCTCCATAAGGAGGTGTCATGGTCAGAGTCAGGGAGTCTATGTTCTGCAAACACAACATCCCTCAGCACTGGAACCACTGCCTACACACACACGCCCCTACTGTCACACTCAGCATTTAGCTCTTTCTGCCGTGTCTGCTGCAGCTTGGCAGTTCTAATATCTGACGGATTAGTGCTGATCTACGCTGATTGCTCACACCTGCAATTCAAACTAACCCCTGTTCCGCTTTGTGCAATCAGCCATGCCCAGGTAAGACCATCAGCTTCCCAAATGACAGGCAAACAGAGACCCACCTGACAGGTTGGACCAGACACCTGTGAGATCTGCAAAGTGGGAAGGAAAGGGGGGGAGGGGAAGGTGGAATTACAAAATTAAAACTCCAAATGTAAATGTAAATGTAAAGGAATGAGTGCTTCCTCTACTTCTCAGAAAGATTAGAAACTTTGTAGATGGAAAACATCAAAGGTCCCCAGCTAATGAGTACAGAGCAGTAACTGGCAATGGAATTTTTACAGGTACTAGGATTTGGTATTTGTGTTTCTATGCATAGTAAGCTTTAGTCAGAGAAGTTAGACCTTAGATTATCAAAAGTGCCAAACATAATCGTGCTGTATTTGTCAGAGCTGCCTCCTACTAATGAGTTCTAGACACACTTGCTAACATTTTCCTGATAATCCTCATGGCATTCCCTTCCGGAGGTAAGGGGTGTGTGGATGGAAAAATGCAGCTCATGCAGGGCTAGGAGAACTTGCTTGGAGCATTACAGCAAGGTCAGAAAAATACATCTGTTCTTCCTGATGAAAAAGGTCCGATTTTGTCAATTATGTTTTCTGTTCTGAATTTCTACCATGTCTTAGCTTTCAATATGTAATAACTAATAGAAAATGAATGCTGTAGATATACATAAATATAAGTATGGATGTATACATGTACATATTTGTCTTATTAATGATCATAATCACAGAAGTAAAGCCACGTCCCCATTCATCACATTACCCGCATTCTCAGTACCTTTGGTAATATTGCCTCCTCAAGGGAATAATAGTTAAATCCTGAGTAACTCGAATAGTTCCAGTTACAACCGTAAATAACTGGATTTTGGTTTATTTCCTTCTTTGGAGAAAAATTCCCTCTAATTTCTCTAAGTGTCAGATTTTTGCAATATAAATTTCACTGAATTTGTTCAAGCTATGTGACTGTTTTTCAAGGTGTAAAAGAAGAAATATCGGAAAGACAAAGTAGAAGGCTTTGTTTGAGTTTAAAGACATTATTTTCCAAATAGAGCCAAATACAAAAGATATCCATCACAATATCTTACAAAATGTCACCATTTTTCCTGCTGCTGCTGATACTTACTAAAGCATTGAACCAGGGGAATTTTTTTTTTTTAATTCAAGGTTTAGTTTAGGGTTTGATGAGCTTATAAACTTAAAGGCTCTGACTTCTTCTTAGGACAAGTTAGTGACAACGCGAGGCAGCTGTCCTGGAAGTGATTTCCACTCCTCCAAAAAATCATTTCACAGACTTTCATTAAAGATAGAAGGATGCAGCAAATAACCAGGATCTTCTCATGTCCTCTTCCTATTTTTCTCTTCAGGGTAGTTATATACCCTATCTTGTGATATTTGTGTAGTGTTGTTATCATATTCGCCAAATAGTCAAAGTAGGCCTGGGGGACATATATGAACTTGAGTGGTTTCAAGTTCCAATGAGAATGCTAAAGTTTGGCTCTGGATAACACACTCACCCCTGGCCAAGCCCTGAGCCAACACGGATGATGTGTAAATGTGCTTCGGGGTTGAGGGTTTGTCTCAACCTGAGAGAGTCAAATCTAGGGTTTTAACCATGGCAAACCACACCAAACAAAGTGTTTGGGTGAAACCTTTGAAAACTAAGACTCCCGTGACTATCCCTTTTCTCCATGTATCTGTTTCTATTAAGATGAGGAAGCAAAGAGGCTCAGGGAGCCAAACCACCAGCCTGGGACCATTTGACAGAAGAAGCTACTAGGAACCCAAGCATGTCACCCTCCTGTACATGTTCCTTTTTTTTTTTTTTTTTTTTTTTTTTTTGCTCCTGGGTCCTTTTGAGAAAGAACAACTCAAAATTACTACCAGTTGCTGCGCATATTAAGCAGCCATGTGCCAGACACCATAACAGATACCTTACACATGATCTCCTTTAATTTCAAAAGATGGCATCAGGGCATGGTTAAGAGCATGGGTCTGGTCTGAAGACTGCCTGGGTTAAAGTTCTGCTCTACTGCTTCTTAGCTCTTTGACCTTAAGAAACTTCCCATGTCTCTGTTACCTCTTCTGTGATAGCAAATCCTTCCTCCTGAGGTTTCTGTGAGAACTTTTCTTTTTCCTTTTTTTTTTTTTTGCCATGCCACGCGGAATGCAGGGATCTTAGTTTCTCAACCAGGGATGGAACCCATGCCCCTGCAGTGGAAACCCAGAGTCTTAACCACTGGACCACCAAGGAAGTCCCATCTGTGAGAGTTAAATGATTGTAACATGCTTAGTATAGTATTTGGCTGACACATGGGTTAAGTGCTCAGTATGAGTTGGATATTATTGTCACACAATCCTGCAAGGTAGGTAACATTAGCAGCATTTCATAGGTGAAAAGATTGAGACAAATTGGGTTAATCTGATGGTTCTTGAAGTCTGGTTCCTGTGAACTTGCTAGGAAGGAAAATTCTTGAGCCCCACCCAGCACTTACTGAATCAGAAACTTCAGGACAGGCCTCTGCAATCTGTGTATATATAGCCCTCTAGGGGGTTCTAATGCATGCAAAAGTTTGAGAAGAACTAGATAAATCAATTTGCCCAATGTTATACAGCTTTTAAGTAATGAAACCAAGATTCGGTCTGATTTGAGCCTATGTTCTTTCTACTAAACGTGCTATAAATTCAGTCCCAGACAGGAATTATGTGCTTTCCTTCCTGGGTTTGAACACATATTACTGGGATAACTGTCCTCCTTTCTCCATACTCCCACACATGGTTTCTTCTTTGTCAGTGCAGCAACCCTTGCCTTAGCTCTGCTATGAGGAACTTCTGTTTCCTTTTCCCAAATCCAGGGCTTTCATACTGTAGTAAAATCCTGAGGGTGGTGAGAGCTAGGGTGAAATGTTATACTGTGATCAGAAAAACTCATTATTTCGATGAGTGACATTTTCACCCTGATTTTTCAAATGTGTGATTAAAATTAAAAATAGAGGTAATTGATATCTAATTTTTCTTTCTACTTCCAGGATTGAGAAGGGCACAAGAATGCATTTAAGAATTACTAAGCACAGATAAAATTCAGACTAAAATGACTATCCAGATGTTAGACTATCAGTCTCAAACAACTATTTGGATGTAAGAAATGCCATAATTAACTGCCACCTGGTCATCAATAACTAAGCCAAAACTTTCTTTTTCTTTTTCTTTTTTTTTTATGTCTGGGGGTTATCTTTTTTTTTTTTTGCGGTACGCAGGCCTCTCACTGTTGTGGCCTCTTCCGTTGCGGAGCACAGGCTCCGGGCACGCAGGCTCAGCGGCCATGGCTCACGGGCCCATCCGCTCTGCGGCATGTGGGATCTTCCTGGACCGGGGCACGAACCCGTGTCCCCTGCATCGGCAGGCGGACTCCCAACCACTGTGCCACCAGGGAAGCCCTGGGGGTTATCATTTATTCATATTATTTAGATGGTTAAAACTAAGCCAAAACTTTCTACTTATCTCTTTCCAAAGCCATAACTTTAGAGAGGTATCTATCCCCCTCAAAATGCTACTGCAGCTATATCTTACTCCCAGAGTCCATATATCTTGCCAATTAATGTAAGCAAAGAGTCTTACCCACTTTATCCTCCTCCTCCACTTGCCAGGAACAGCCTTCTTTTGTCACTAAAGGGTTCCTGAATAGAAACGTTTATTCTGTGACCTTATAAAATTCAGATATGCTCTGTTATGTTCTAGTCTCACAGTGACTGTCCTCAGATTTGGGGTGTCCTATTTCCTGTTTAGTTGTTTAAGACTGTCTTCCTTAAAAGCTGATTAATCTCAGGTGCCTGGAGTGAAGGCCATGAGGCCATGTAATATTAAGGCACCAAGAAAACTTCAATAAGTGGTTTAATGTATTTGCAGTGCCCAAAATTAGAACAGCTTCCTTTTTCTTTGACAGCTGATTTTTGTGTTACAATTTGCAGTTCTTCCCCCTCTAACAACTCGAGTTAATTTCTACTCTGAAAAAATGAAGCAAAGGAGCTAAGGTAAAGCTATGGATTGAGATAGAATTGGGTAGGTAAAAGTGCAATGGCGAAGCAAGGCAGAATCTCTTCGTGGTTGTTTCCAGTGACCGAGGCACTGCTGGGTGATGAGCATCCCAGCAGTGGCAGCTGAAGAACTGAAGAGATGTGGAGACATGTTCCTCAATGGTGACAGTGGGGAGGGGCTCAGGAGTGGACCTCCAAGATGTAAGATAAAAGAAGAACCAGAGGCTGTGATCACCACTAAGTTTCCCCTCCTGCCAGAGCTAGTTAATGTGCTACAACCATTCCAGTACCCTGAAAATAAGGCAATTTTCTTGGAATGTGCATTACATGTACATGTCTTCTTATATATATAACAAAATATTTATAGGTTATACCATTCAGAGTTACAAGTATTATTTTTATATGTCTTGTATATAATTCCTATGTAAATATATATGTAAGCTCTTTTACACTATAATATAACCATCACAATATCTCACATTTAAGCACTGACTACTTAATGAGGAGATAGAAAGTGAAAAGTCATTGTTAACCTTTACACTGGGAATGTGACACTCAAAGGCGCATTGGGCTTGAAGCCAATGAAGCTTAAGCTCCAGGGCCCTAATAAGGCTATTATGATTGTTGATATAAGCACTACCATTCTCTAAATGTTCTAAAGTTTTGTTATAAATCATTTGCATGCATGTATCATCAATAATATTAAATTTTTCGGGGGCTACCCTGGTGGTCCGGTGGTTAAGAATCCACCTTCCAGTGCAGGGGATGTTGGTTCGATCCCTGGTGAGGGAACTAAGATCCCACATGCCACGGAGCAACTAAGCCCACGCGTCGCAACTACTGAGCTCAAGTGCTCTGGAGCCCACACGCCACAGCTAGAGAGAAGCCCATGCGCTGCAACAAAGATCCTGCGTACCACAACTAAGACCCAACGTAGCCAAATTAATTAATTAATTAGTTAAAAAATTGAATTTTTCTAGACCTGCAATGATCTTTTATAACAACTGACATTTCCTGGGTCACCATGTAAACTTTAGCATTATTAAAAATATCTTGCTTCAACCTTAATACATTATTTAAATCTTATAACTTCTGGGGATGAGATTACATACCAGGTAAGGTGCTTTCTATTTCCATTGTCACCCATTCATTCAACCAATACTGTCTACTATGTGCCAGATGTTGTCTTAAGTTTTTTTTTTTTTTTTTTGCGGTACGCGGGACTCTCACTGTTGTGGCCTCTCCCATTGCAGATCACAGGCTCCGGACGCGCAGGCTCAGCGGCCATGGCTCACGGGCCTAGCCACTCCACGGTATGTGGGATCTTCCCAGACCGGGGCACGAACCCATGTCCCCTGCATCGGCAGGCGGACTCTACCACTGCGCCACCAGGGAAGCCCTGTCCTAAGTTTTTAAAACTTGTTTTCACATGTAATTGTTACATAGTTATATTCAAGGCTTAAATATAAGCCGACATTCAAATTTTTTCATTGTTTTCAAACATTTTTTAGATTTTCATAATTAACACTTTTGGTTGCTGCATAATGTTCCATTTAAGAATATCTGCTACACACAGGGAGATCAACTCAGTGCTTTGTGACCACCTAGAGGGGTGGGATAGGGAGGGTAGGAGGGAGACGCAAGAGGGAGGAGATATGGGGATATATGTATATGTATAGCTGACTCACTTTGTTATAAAGCAGAAACTAACACACTATTGTAAAGCAATTATACTCCAATAAAGAAGTTTAAAACAAAAAAAGAATATCTGCTACACTGTAATATTCATTAAACTATTCTTGGGCATTTAAATAAGGCATTGGCATTGGAAATAATGCTGTAATGAACATTTTTGTACAGAAAGCTCTTCTCTTCCTTTGGATTATTTCTTTACATTAAATTCCTTCAATAAGTCAGGGGACTGAACATTTTTTGGACAGCTATTACATTCCAAAGTACTTTAAGAATTCACACTTTCATCTGAAATATAAGATACACCAACTTCACCAAAACTTTGCAAACACTTGAATACTGTCACTTTATAAATGCTTATTAGCAGATATAAAACAATGCCTCCTTTTTCTTTCAGCTTTCCATTTCTCTGATAACTTGTGAAGTTAAACATTTTCTCCTACTTTTTAAAACATGCTTACTACTCTTAAATTATCTACAATAAGGGTGTGTGAAGAGTATCAACACCAAAACTAAACATGGACCAAGCACACAGTGAGTGCTGGGTACTGAATTAGCTGTATGTGGGAACATTCGTGTGAAGGTTATGATGGGGACCATACTGGGGGGACTATGAGTTGGAAAGGCTGTCCAGACTTGGGTTCATATCCTCCTTCTTCCTCTTACCAGCTGAGAAAACCTGAACCTTAAGTTCAATGTCTATAAGATTGTAATAATGATATGAAGCACTCAAGGGTATAGTGAAAATTAAATAATTCTGAGGTAGAGATTGTATTCCTAGCACATAGCACAGTGCCTAGTATGCAGTAGGTGCCCAATAAATACGTGACCTCAATCAAGTCCCAATAACACAAGCAGTGCTCAATTAATGGTAAATTTTAAGATATTTTCCCTGATCTTCTGAAACTAATAACCCGGACAAGACAAAAAGACATGATGATAAACCATAGTAAGTTCTTTATATGGGTATGTGCACATGGGAGGCTTTTGATATAGAAATAGCACAGGGACTTCCCTGGTAGCACAGTGGTTAAGAATCTGCCTGCCAACGCAGGGGACACGGGTTCGATCCTTGGTCCGGGAAGATCCCACGTGCAGTGGAGCAACTAAGCCCATGTGCCACAGCTACTGAGGCCTGCATGCCTACAGCCCATGCTCCGCAACAAGAAAAGCCACCACAATGAGAAGCCGGCACTGCATTGAAGAGTAGCCCCCGCTTACAGCAACTAGAGAAAGCCCGCGCACAGCAGTGAAGACCCATCGCAGCCAAAAAAATAAATAAATACATTTATAAAGAGGAAAAGAAATAGTACATATTAAGAGAGTGCAAAGGACTCTTGACAGAAGACATGGGACAAAAATAATCACTATGACTTAGCTCATGTGATTAAGGCAGGGGTGTCTAGAACAGACAAATCTATAGAGATAGAAAGTATGTTAATGATTGTCAGGCCCTGGGGACGGGAGGAATTGGAAGTTACTGCTAATGAGAATGGGGTTTCTTTTGGGGGTGATAAAAATGTTCTAAAATTTTATAATAGTGATGGTTGCACAACTTTGTAAATATACTAAAAATCACTAAATTGTACATTTTAAAAAGGTGAATTTTATGGTGTATAAATTACACCTAACTAAAAAAAATAGGAAGTACGTTATTTTCTGTGGCTCATAATTTAGAATCCCTGCTAATTAAAGAAATTTTGAGGCAAGATTAAATAAGGAGTTCTTTCAAAGTCTCCAATATTCCATTTTTGCATGTGATTGAGCCCCAATTCAGAAATTACAGGATTGGTTGAATAAACTTTGGTATCAGTTGCCTCTATTATCAGGAAGAAAATGTGAACATCTCGTTACCCCTTCCTACCCTAAATTAGCTATTAGTTAGTTTCCTTGAAGAGTATAAAAATTACTGCTTTCAATTATCATGGGTCTGTTTAACGCTTAACAGTGTTTTAGCAGCTGTTGAGAGCATACTCATAACTAGTAAGCAGCAGATCACAAAGCCTGGCTATTACTCACAGGAGGGCCAACCAGCCAAAAGGCAAAAGGCGGCAATGGAAAGTGGAAACACCACCAGTTAAACTGTGTCTGTTTCTACTTTATAATTCCTCTTGTTTCTTCTGGTGCTACCCTTTGAAATGTCTTAGACGATTTTTCTCTTGTCCTTCAAGATGCCTGAACTAATAATTCATTATTGCAGGATTTAATTATTTCAATATGAAATGGGCAGAGAGTGGGTATCTGTTATATTGTGATTTATAATAAAAAAAATACATATTTGATCTTTGTCCAGTTTCTGGTTTTGTAGCTCCAAAACCCTTGGAATTTCCTAAGTGGTAAGAGCAATAAAGGTGTCTTTTGTGTTTTGTTAGGTTAATGACTTTTGGACCACACCTAAGGATGGGATGGGGCTCCATGGCAGGGAGGGTTGGTTGGGGGAAGGAACCACGTGATTAGAGTGGTTGGAGCTCTGCCCTGGGGAAGAGAGAGGGGCTGGAGATTGAGGTCAATCGCCAATGGCAAATAATTTAATCAATAGCGCCTAGCCCAGGAAGCCTCTGTAAAAACCCAAAAGGATGGGGTTCAGGGAGCTTCTGGGTGAACACGGGGACATTTGGGGAGGGTCACCCACTCTGAAAGGGCACGGAAGCTCTGTGCCTCTTTTCCCCTCTTGTCCTATATGTGTCTTCCATCTGGCTGTTCCTGAGTTATATCCTTTCACAATAAACTGGAAATCTAATAAGAAAAAGGTTTCTCTGAGCTCTGTGAGCCCCTTTAGCAAATTAATTGAACCCAAGGAGGAGGTCATGGGAACCTCTGATTTATAGTAACCAGTCAGTCAGAAGCAAAGGTATCGACCTGGGCTGGCTGGCTGCTCTGAAGTGGAGGGTAGTCTTGTGGGACTTTTAATCTGTGGAATCTGATGCTACCTCTGGGTAGACAGCATTTACTGAGCTGAATTGAAGGACACCCAGCTGTTGTCGGAGCATTGCTTGATGTCAGGGAGAAACCCACGCTTTGGAACTGGGTGCAGGACCCTTAGGATCATACACCCCAAACAACTACAGGCAGTTTAATCTTATATATAATCTGTATTAACTTGTGTCAAATATAATTTTTCTGCTAAAAATTCAAAAGTGATACATTTTAATGATATATATTCCAAATTTATAATAGATTATGTGAGCAATCACATGCAGGACATAATTGTGTGACTATACACAGTAATGTATATTGCACACTGTGTCAAACATCAGATTGCAGTGTGTTAAGAATCAACTTATTCTAAAATTGTCCAGTAATCAATGAAAAATGTGATTTGGTCCCTTGCTGTGTGTCTTCTTTTGCCACACGCTCTCCAGCTGTTACCTGCTGGATCACACTCAGAATACCTGGCTAGATGCTCTCAAAGTTATCAATCAAACATGGAGGAATCAAAGCCTGTCTCATGTTTCCTGCTTGAGCCAACAAGAAGTAAAAGTCAGTCTTTTGAATAAAATATCTAGGAATAAACCTACCTAAGGAGACAAAAGACCTGTATGCAGAAAACTATAAGACACTGATGAAAGAAATTAAAGATGATACAAATAGATGGAGAGATATACCATATTCTTGGATTGGAAGGCTCAATATTGTGAAAATGACTATACTATCCAAAGCAATCTACAGATTCAATGCAATCCCTATCAAACTACTACTGGCATTTTTCACAGAACTAGAACAAAAAATTTCACAGTTTGTATGGAAACACAAAAGACCCCGAATAGCCAAAGCAATCTTGAGAAAGAAAAACGGAGCTGGAGGAATCAGGCTCCCTGACTTCAGACTATAGTACAAAGCTACAGTAATCAAGACAGTATGGTACTGGCACAAAAACAGAAACATAGATCAATGGGACAGGCTAGAAAGCCCAGAGATAAACCCATGCACATATGGTCACCTTATCTTTGATAAAGGAGGCAAGAATATACAGTGGAGAAAAGACAGCCTCTTCAATAAGTGGTGTTGGGAAAACTGGACAGCTACATGTAAAAGAATGAAATTAGAACACTCTAACACCATACACAAAAATAAACTCAAAATGGATTAAAGACCTAAGGCCAGACACTATCAAACTCTTAGAGGAAACCAAAGGCAGAACACTCCATGACATAAATCATGGCAAGATCCTTTTTGACCCACCTCCTAGAGAAATGGAAATAAAAGCAAAAATAAACAAATGGGACCTAATGAAACTTCAAAGCTTTTGCACAGCAAAGGAAACCATAAACAAGACGAGAAGACAACCCTCAGCATGGGAGAAAATACTTGCAAATGAAGCAACTGACAAAGGATTAATATTCAAAATTTACAAGCAGCTCATGCAGCTCCACATCACAAAAACAAACAACCCGGGCTTCCCTGGTGGCGCAGTGGTTGACAGTCCGCCTGCTGATGCAGGGGGCACGGGTTCGTGCCCCGGTCCGGGAGGATCCCACGTGCCGTGGAGCGGCTGGGCCCATGAGCCATGGCCACTGGGCCTGCGCGTCCGGAGCCTGTGCTCCGCAACGGGAGAGGCCACAGCAGTGAGAGGCCCGCGTACTGCAAAAAAAAACAAAAAAACAAAAAAACAACCCAATCCAAAAATGGGCAGAAGGCCTAAATAGGCATTTCTCCAAAGAAGATATACAGATTGCCAACAAACACATGAAAGAATGCTCAACATCATTAATCATTAGAGAAATGAAAATCAAAACTACAATGAGATGTCATTTCACACTGGTCAGAATGGCCATCATCAAAAAATCTAGAAACAATAATTGCTGGAGAGGGTGTGGAGAAAAGGGAACCCTCTTACACTGTTGATGGGAATGTAAATTGATACAGCCACTATGGAGAACAGTATGAAGGTTCCTTAAAAAACTAAAAATAGAACTACCATATGACCCAGCAATCCCACTACTGGGTCTATACCCTGAGAAAACCATAATTCAAAAAGAGTCATGTACCACAGTGTTCATTGCAGCTCTATTTACAATAGCCAGGACATGGAAGCAACTTAAGTGTCCATCGACAGAAGATGTGGCACATATATACAATGGAATATTACTCAGCCATAAAAAGAAACGAAATTGAGTTCTTTGTAGTGAGGTGGATGGACCTAGAGTCTGTCATACAGAGTGAAGTAAGTCAGAAAGAGAAAAACAAATACCATATGCTAACACACATATATGGAATCCAAAAAAAAAAAAAATGGTCATGAAGAACCTAGGGGCAAGACAGCAATAAGGACACAGACCTACTAGAGAATGGACTTGAGGACACGGGGAGGGGGAAGGGTAAGCTGGGATGAAGTGAGAGAGTGGCATGGACATTTATACACTACCAAATGTAAAATAGATGGCTAGTGGGAAGCAGCCACATAGCACAGGGAGATCAGCTCGGTGCTTTGTGACCACCTAGAGGGGTGGGATAGGGAGGGTGGGAGGGAGGGAGACTCAAGAGGGAAGAGATATGGGGATATATGTATATGTATAACTGATTCACTTTGTTATAAAGCAGAAACAAATGCACCATTGTAAAGCAATTACACTCCAATAAAGATGTTTAAAAAAAAGAAAAGTCAGTCTTCTGCTATTTTGTCCTATTTAAAAGTTAAAAAAAAAAAATCTTATATATGTATGGGAAGAAAAAGCCTCCTGCTAAAACAGTTCATGAAACCTAGGCAATAATTAATGACTTAAAATGTCAAATAGGCACCCTAGATTTTTGCCTCTTAACGAACTCAAAGGAAAGTTTAATTTTAAAGTGCATGTATCAGAGGGAATAAACACAACAAATATATTTACACTCAGTTGACTCTTAGAGCCGGTGAGGGTCCAAAGTAACGGAGAAAACAAATCCACACTGCATTGTTTCCATTTTATTGTTGGCCATAGGAGATTATAGTGAGTGTTTCTTTTACTGGAAGTTTCTTTCAACTCTTGCTAGTTAACAAAAGGAAGCTTACCCTTAGCGAGTCAAGATTTGAGAAAGAAGGTTAGTCTGCTCACATCAAGATCCCCTTCCCCAGTTCTACTCTAATTTTTGTATCTTTAAATACTTCAAAGATTTATTCCTCCCTGTCCAAACGTGGTAAGAATGAATTGGCCTTAAGAAGATCAGAATACTCTGATAGCCAAGTGAGTGAACAGATGAGGTTCTTAGAAGGAGGTTATCCCAAATTTGAGCTATTCCAGAACAGTTATTTCTCCTGGGAAACCTGGCATTTGAGTGGATAGAGACTATCTATCCTGTCTTCCCCCTCCTGTCCTTTTCTTCCATCTCCTGTCTCACAGCTCGAAAGCAGTGGTTAGAGAATCAGAGGAAGGGAAAGTCCTCAGAGGAAAAACACCCTTTCAGTTTTCCTTTGATGTGCCTGAGTTTGTGTAGTGGAAGAGAAAAACAAAAACAAACAAACAAACAAAAACCCTTGTTTTGTGGAATCAAAGAACCAAGATTTTAAAACTGGCTCAGTTTACTCATCCTTGAATAGATTACTTAGCCCCTGTGGGCCTCAGGTTCCTGATCTATTAAATGGATATAAAATGATTGCCCTTGCTGATTTACTGTAAGGAAAGTACCTGATGCATGATAAGTGCTTAGTAAATGCTGTTGGCCTTCCTGTGTGTGCTGAGTGTGTGTGGCAGCGGGGATGAATGCCGCTAGCCTCTGCACAGGTAAAGTGCTACAGGAATGTGCTGAGTGACCCCCAAAGCAGTTATAGTCCATCAGGCACACTCTTCAAAAGAGAATACAAGATCTCAATTAAAAATGTCAGGAGAGGGGCTTCCCTGGTGGTGCAGTGGTTGAGAGTCCACCTACCGATGCAAGGGACACAGGTTCGTGCCTCGGTCCGGGAAGATCCCACATGCCGCGGAGTGGCTGGGCCCGCGACCCATGACCGCTGAGCCTGCGCGTCCGGAGCCTGTGCTCCGCAATGGGAGAGGCCACAACAGTGAGAGACCCGTGTACCGCAAAAAAAAAAAAAAAAAAAGAAATGTCAGGAGATACCAGCTTATTCAGGGATCACTCCATAATATTTTGAGGGCCTCCTGTAAATCAGGACACCATAGAAATACTAGAGGATTTTTTAAGACGGACCAAATTCACAGAACAAACTATGCAATTTTGAAATAAACTTAGATCTAACTCTGTATATAGTTAACTATGTATAATCATATATAATACATATTTTTCAATTATAGTTCAGCCTTTACTGATACGCAGATGGCAAAAATGAAATGAGATGAAAAACTACATAACATGTAGATGAGAGTAGAGCCAAATGCAAATTAAAGTAGAACAGCATTCCCAGCCACACTTAAAGAACCGTAGAGAACCCTAAAATTTCAAGTACGAAAGCCCCTCAATGATCATTCACTCTAGCCAGACAGTCAAAGCATACTCTATGTTCCGATTTACAGGAGAATTAGAGTCACTTCTGTTTTCTCATTTCTCAGATCACTTTTTGAAAGTATTTTATTCAAATTTTTGTGTATTTATCCACACATAAAGATAAATGTATATACATGCCCTTTTAATCCCCTTTTTCCCTCTTACATTTTGTTTGACTTTCCCCAGCCCTCCTCGTCCATGCACACCAGCACTGCCCAGCAAAGTAACCCTTGTTAACAGCTTCATATATGTCCATTCATATGGCTCTCCAGGCTGAAGTCATCCTATACAGACACATACATACATAGACGGTTTTTTTTTTCTTTTCGTTATATGTTTTACAGAAGTGGAACAATCTTTACACAATATCCAAGAATGGTTATTCAGATTCAGCCCAATCTTGATCTCCATTTGACACCTAAAACTAGCAGTTTTATAATGTTTGGCCTACTACCAGAAAAATAAACTAGTACATTTAAAAAATATTTTCAAAAGTGAAGATGAAATAAATGGATTTTATAGAGCAGGCCTTAGTTAACTTGGTGATTTGCACATAGCACTGCTTGAGTAAAATTTTGATTTTAAAACCATTTCTAGTTTTTACTAAGTTTGTTTTTTTTCTTTTTGGTGCCTATGGTTTGAAGCACTACTTTGTCTACAAGGGTGAACTTTCAGAAGTTTCTGGTAAAAGTTTTGCCTGAAATGTGTATATGTTCTAGGGGGACCAGGCACATATACACTGAAGGCCAAAAGAAAGAGTGGAGACAGAGTGTGATGAGTCACTAGGAATGGATGTTTGTGTCCCCAAGAAAAATGGGTCAGAGGTTCCACCTCACAGGAGCACAGCAACTGCCACTCACTAATGCCTCCATCACCAAGGCTCTTATTTGGTATCTTTTTGGCTTGGTGGGACAGGAAAAGCCTTCAACAAAGTTAGGAGGCCTCAAGTCTCCAGCTCCACAGGTTAGGATCTCCTTCCCTCTCTCAGGCTCCCAGTGCCCCGAAGGTCTCATCCTCATTCCCCACTAAAACTGCTTCAAAGAAAAAACCAAAGGGGTATATTCACACTAAGATCATTTTAAAAATGAATAAGAAAGCTTAAACATTATACCTACCGGTATTGTTTGCCTTTTTATAGAAACCAAAGCATTACTTTTTGTAAATTCCAACAATAGGCTTATTGTCAAGGATAATAGAAACATAGGAAGAGGGCCTAGGAGCCTTTCCAGTACCCCTGAATGTACATATAAACCCCCTGAAAAGCTGGCTCAGAGAACCCAAGGCTGTGAGTGAAGAGACTCTGTGGGTTTAGCTGCAGCTCAGCCACGTACAAGCATAGGAACTTGAGTCACTTCGCTTGTCTGGGATCCAGTTTCCTCATTTGTAAAATAAAAGTCTTGAACTAGACGACTACAAGGACATGTCCAGCTCCAACATGCTGGGATTGTATGATTACACTAGCCCTTCTGAGTGGACCGCATAATCATCTGGACTTAAAAAAGGTTGCATGCTTGCCACAGCACTATAAAAGACTTCTTGGCAAATCCAGAATGCAAAGCTTCTACTCTGCCCTAGAACCTCCCCACCCCTCAATTCCCCTTTCACCCTTAAGGTAGAGAGCATGGCTCAAGGAAAATATTTAGCTCCAATCCCATAGATAGATAGATAGATAGATAGATAGATAGATTGGTTACTTGGCGTCTCATAAGACTATCCCATTTGTTCTCAGTTTTTCTGCCTACAACACTAAACTCTACACTGATGACAGGGTGATTTTTTTTTTAACATGAAAGGCAGATCATGCCAACTCCTGCTCAATTGTCTACAATAGTTTTTCCTCACCTACTGTAGCCAACGTTGTTGGTTGTCAACTCTGCAACCATTTGTCCCCTTTCCCCTACTTTCTATCAGAAGCCCAATTTTGTTCCACTATCCTCTACCCGGCCATGTACTTCAGAAGAAGTGGGTCTCTCACCTCCGGGAGTGTGAGCCAGTCATGATGGTTGCTTTCCCCTTGCCAGTGAACGGTTTAGGATTGGGCATGCCATGCAGTTTTGACAACTGAGACATGAGGATGAGTTGATGGGGGCTTCTTAATAAAGCTTTTCCTCACTGATTAAAGAGAGACACATCAAGACAAAAAGTAAACGAACCTCTCCTTCTCTTCAGTCATCTTGTGATCAGGAAAAGGGCAAGTCTGAGGATAAACCATCATACCAAGAATGGTGGAGCAGAAAAGTGGAAAGCACCTAGGTCCTTAATGACAGAGTTGAGCCACCGAATTCAGCCTTCTTGAAATATCCCTGCCTTTCAGCATATTATATATGCTGATAAATCCACTACTCGTCCTTCAAGTTCCAACAAAAGTACCTCCTACTTTTTAAAAATTTGGTCAATCTCCCCTGCAGACTCTGCTGTCCTAATTTTCCAGGGCATTTCTTACATGCCTCTACTGTGTTATAACCATCTGCATACCCATCAACCACACTAGACTGTGAGCTTCTTGAGGGCAGGGCCTCAAGGGCCTATTTCTCTTATATCACCCGCCCCTGTGCATGTGCAAGCTCCATGGGCACACAGTCAGTATCTACTGGATGAATGTAATATCTGACTTTATCACTTTTGGGATACCACTTACCCCTAATTTGGAAAGTTGAATTCCTTTTGATCTCAGTGTGGGCCCTGCACGGTGGGCTGACTCAGATTCAGAGTCTGAACAATTGCAGTATCTGAGGCAACATCACCACCAGTTCCGAACTGAGACCTTCCCAGACTTGGAGGGGCAGCTTTGGAGTCAGTTATGTTTAACAACCTGACCATGAATCATGTTCTATTCATTAAAGGAAATGAACGATGAAGAGGAACATGCCCAAGTCCATTTGGGCAGGGTCACCATCCTGTCCTCCGGCTCAGCTCCAATACGAGGCAATGCTAAGGCATCCTGGGGCACCTGGGCCATCCATCCCGAGACCATCAGCGCCAGCTTAGTTTTCAGAGCAACCAAAACTCTCAAAACAGAAATATGAAACAAGGAGATTTCAGACCACAAATCCAAAATCTAAATCTGTTCAGCTTAAGCTCTCTTGTATGTCGAGAAACTGCTCAGGCACGATCAGACATCATCTTCTGCAACACTCTGCACTCTGCTGCTCTTCCCTCAGCCCCACCCTGCCCCCAGCACACATGTGTAAACATCTAGAAAATCAGTTCAGCTTCTTTCTGTACATATGTGCTGCTTGTTCCAATAGCTCTGGTGAGTGACCGTGTAAAAGTCCACATCTGCCCAGATGTGAAACAAAAGATGCATCCCGCCATGCAAATGATAAGCCGTTGAGAATTGGAACCGAGCAATTTCAGCAACTCCCTATTCAGGCCAAAGCACTCTTTTGGAAATGTAGTCACATTGAGTGTGATGGGGGGTGAACAATTACACCAGGGTTGAGATGACTCATTTAAAGAGCATAATTCAAATATCTTATTCATCTTGCAATATAATCAAACTCCTGAGGGGCTGCTACACTCCTTGCAAGGAAGAAAAAAAAAGTGACAAAGGGGGAAAATGCAGAGACATTACAGGGCCTGGCTGGCAGTTACCAGAAGCTAAAGGGAGTCAGGGTGAGCAGGACGCCGCCTGCCATCACAGCCAGCAGTCCCCAGCAGACTTCACAGGGCAAGCTGGCAAATTCCCCTCTGCTCTTCCCAGACTCGCGAGTCCCCGCCGGCCACTCACTCTGTCTGCCTGAAAAACACATGAATGCTAGGCTGAGATCTCTCCATCATCAAAATGTGCTGAGTGTCTACTATGTACTAGCACTGGGGAGGCAAAGACAGGACAAAGTTTCTCCCCTTGAAGGAGCTCTCACGATAATAGGGAAGACAGAAAAAACAGTGTGACCAGTGCTAGAACAGAGAGGTAGAAAAGACCCTTCTGAGCAAACAGGGGATGCTACTTGAGAGTGCAATGCAGGGCTCACAGAACGCATGCCTCATGTGCCTTGAAAGATGAGTAGAATTCTCTAGATGGGTAGGATACCCTCTAAGGAGGATACCCTCTAAGGAGGGTATCCTGGGCCTACACAAGGCTCAGAAACACCATAGGCCACGGGGAGTGGTCTGTGAGGGTGGGTTGAAAGTATATGGGGAGGGCAGTCAGCTTTTACATCTATGCCCAGCCTTGGGCCGCCTCTCCAGACTTATTTCCCCCATTGCTTTCTCTTGACTTATAGTCTGGGCACATCCCTAAATACAGCCCCCTTGCCTTTCCTGACCTTCTTCTCTGAATGTGTGCCCTGCCCTCTCCCTTGATTCCCTCACCCTGTTCCCTTCTCTGCATGGACCCTCATCTCTCTGTGAAGCCTCCCCACATCCCTGGGCAGACCGAGGTGCCTGCCCCTCTGTGCTTCCCATGTGGCCACTTGGTCAGACTATGTCTCCACCTCACAAAGGCATAGACGCATTTCCTCCTTCAGGGAGCTTGAGAACCCAGAGCCCTAAAACCCAAAGCAAAAGGCACAAGCAGTGAGTGCAATTCCTGCTGCCCAGATGATCACTGTTATGATAGAAGTTCCAGGGACCCAAGGCCACAGTCTTCAGAGAGCTCCACTCCTAGCCATCCCCCTCATCTCTTCCAATTCCAGGGCCCCTCGCTCCCTTGTCTCAATCTATGACCCCAATTTTGTTTCATCTCCTTAATCCTCCACTTAAGCGTTGCTCCATTCTTTTCCCACCCCACGACCAATTGTCTTGGGAGACTACACAATGGTGAGAGAGAGCACAAGCTTTGACTTCAGGCAGGACTGGGCTGGAATCCCAGCTCCAGAAATGTGATGACTTGCTGTGAGGACTTAAGAAGATGATGTGGCACTGTTCCAAGACACAGCAAACACTCAAAAAGCCACAGGTCTCATGGTTGTTGATTAGACTTGGGGTCATCCAGTGCAGCCGGCACCTATCTCCAAGCTTCAGACCTATTGTCCTGAGTTCCACCCATTTTCTTCCCCACCCTATCCCTTAACCCTCAACAAGAGCAACAGGTCCTACACAACTCTGGGACTTCACAAGCTTCATGAAAGAGGTGGCATTTCTGATGAACCTGAAAGACATGGCATGAAAGAGGTGGCATTTCCAATGGACCTGAAAGACAGGAATCATTTGACATGGCTCCAAAATCTGCAACCGATGAGGCAGGTGACGTTGGGACTTCAGTTGGCTCATCTGCAATATGAGAGGCTTAACTTTCGTGTGGAGTTACCAAGTTCAAATACCAGCCTGGCCGTGTATCAGAACAGGAGCTCAGGTAGGATACCGAATATATTGGTGTCTTCATTTCCCTCATCTGTAAAATGGTGACAAGAGCAAAATACTTCCTTTGCAATGCTGCTGCAGAGACAGCGCTAACAACCATACCTGGTACACAGTAGGAATTTTAACAGAAAGAGAAGAAGAAAAATGGTGGCTGTCAGAAGCCTTTCACGTTTAAAAAAAAAAAAGAAAAGAAAAGAAAGAAGGGGAAAAAATCACAGTCCTTCCTATGACAGAAATGACCATACAGCAAAAAAAAAAAAAATCTGGAACCCAACCTGGGGCTCGTCTGTGATACAACATGAAAATTTCCTTCTGATCCATTTTTCAAAAAAATTGATATGAGTACACACTATTCCTTTCCAGATACATGTTGTCTTCAGAAAATGTAATTGTATTATTAGGAAGACAGAAAAGCAATTGTAAAAGTCCTGCAAGCAAATAAAACTCAAGTAAGCCTTTGATTTCTACCTCAGACTTCACCTGCGTTTCGAAGAGCAAGGGCTATCAAACAGGGATGCAGGCACCACTTGTGCCCTCGAGCAACTTGTGGAAACCCTGGAAAGCAAACAGACCACAGAACTATAACCAAGTGTTGGCGAAAGTCAACCCAACCTCAGCTATCCCTCAATTTTGTCTGTGACAGATCAGTATGGACCCTTTCCAGAATCTGGCAACAAAAACTTATGACCTATTTCAAGACTCTGGCTAACGAGGTCCTAATTTAATTCCTAAAAGAAATGCCAGGAGTCCTAGTCCCCTTCTACCCAACACGCCTCGCCCTGACCTACCATTAGGAAAACGGTCATCACATTGCACGGGAAGGCCTGCATGTCTGTCTACCCAAGAGACAGAGCTCAAGGGCATGTCTCCTTCACCTTTCTCTCCCCAGTGCCTCCTGGATGTCTGTCACCACATCTACTGTGTTTTCAAGCCCTGGAATCCAGGGCAGCCTGACACCAAAGTGTACTCTCTTACAGCTGCTCCTGCTGCCTCCCAAAGGACTGAAGAAAAAGGTGCCTGGAATAAAGGAAAAATGAGCGGTCACCTCCTATGCCATTCTTTCCACCCAGAATACCCTTTCCTCTCATCTTGGGGACCCTTCAAGTTTCCCCTGGAAGGCATCCTTTACTGAGCCCCACTGGATTCTGACTATCTCCACCCTGCTGTTCTTAGCGCATGTGGACTCAATGGGTATTAAGAGGACGTGCTGCCTCTTTTCATTCTTAAGCGCTCTGCTGCCCAGAGGAGCTCCTCTCTGGGCTCTGTCCTTGGCTCTCCTATCTGCTTGGCCACTCAGAAAGCTCCCCGCTTCCCAAGCCTCCCTCTTCCACCCTCCTTTCCTGCAAAAGATGCACCTCTGAGGTGGACTGAGCAGGGCCCAAGTAGGAGATTCTCACCTGACTATTCATCACAATCATTGACAGAGGTTAAAAATAATAACAGATGGCTATGTGCGAACACTGTTTTTGGAAGGAAACAGATCTCAAGGTTCTATTAGAACGTCTGCCTTTGGGGAGAAGGACTGAGGGTTAGGTAGAAGAGACACAGAGATTTTCTTTTCTGTACTCTGAATTTTCACTTTGGGCATGCATGTCACTTAATTTTTAAGAAATGGAAAAATTCAGATGCTCAAGGTCTGAGCTCTACACTACCAAACGTAAGGTAGATAGCTAGTGGGAAGCAGCCGCATAGCACAGGGAGATCAGCTCGGTGCTTTGTGACCGCCTGGAGGGGTGGGATGGGGAGGGTGGGAGGGAGACGCAAAAGGGAGGGGATATGGGAACATATGTGTATGTATAACTGATTAAATTTGTTATAAAGCAAAAAAAATAAAATAAAATAAACAACTTAAAAAAATAAAAAATAAATAAAATAAAATGTAACCCTATTTTTCACGCAAAAAAAAAAAAAAAAAAAGAAATGGAAAAATTCAGATGCTCAAGGTCTGTTTCCAGAGATGATTATTCAGTATATCTAGGAAGCCTCGGCATATCTGTATTTTATTTAAAGCTCTGGGTGATTTTGATGCAAAGGCAGAGTTGGGACTGGGGGAGGAAGTGTGTGTGTGTGTGTGTGTGCGTGTGCATGCGTGTGTGTGCTTTGTGTAGGTGTGAGTGCATATGTGATTGTGTGTGGTGGCCGCAAAACTCCACAGGTAAAAAAATAAAAATATTCCTCCTTCCCAGTACACCTCATGTAGCAATTTCCCCTGCCTTCTCCTCCCAGGAATCAGATCAGACCTTGGGTTCAGACAATCACCTTCCCCCAAGGAAAGGCCAGAATGGAATTTGTTCCCCACTGGTGCGCAGGTACTGAAGGGTGCTGAGCACAGAGTCGGGAGCTAGGCAGCCCAGGCTCAAGTCCTGGCCCTCACTGTGTGCCTTTGGGGCATTTCTCTCTGCCTGTTTCCTCATGTAGGACTGTGTGAAAATAACATGTGCTGCTATGTCCGGAGTACCTAGAGCCAGGCCTGGTATGGGGGAAGCACCGTGTAATGACCGGCTATTAGTGCAAGCTGGGGAAGCAGGTGAGCGCCTTGTCATTAAGGTGGGAGCCGGGTCATCCTCTTCTGTGCCCCTGCAGAGCCCTCTTCCTGTCCCTGTGGAAGCGCACCACCATGCCATTATTTGTTTACATTCCTGTCTGCATTGCTGGAACTTTTGTGACCTAAGGGAAGTACTGCGTCTCATTTAATTTTTTGTTATACTTCACACGTAAAGCAGTGGCCTTTGTGCACCTGTAAAGCACACCAAGGAAGGAGTCACTTGGTTAAAAAGCCCAGCTCGCCTTGCAAGTGGCGCCAGACCAAATAGGGGTAAGTTATGAGGAGTAGTAAGGGTGGAAATTCCTGGAGTAGAGAGCCTGTCCCCACTGCAGGAGACACTGGGATTTCCCTCAAATGGCCACCACCTTGCCTCTATCTCCCTTTCTCTGGGGCCAGCTAGATCTCAAGTGTTTCTTAGAGAATGCACAAGGGCTAAGTTTTAGCTCTTCACTATCTTTTTTTGAAACCCTGAGTAGAGACAATCACACACACACACACACACACACCGCTATACTACTCGCCTTCCAGAATGATTCAGTTGCCACCTGTTCCATTTTCTGAGTATGTCCTTTCCTATGGTTCAGCTGCGGGCGCCTCTTTCTTCCTGACCTAGCCATGCTTGACTCCCTCCTCTTCCTCCAAGGACTCATGCATTCACTTCCCTCAGAGCATTTCAGCGTTTTGTCACCTTAGGCTGAAATTCAGTTTCTCTTCCTAGGCGGGGGCTCCTCGGCAATGACTCTTTTCTTCTCCTGTGTGACGTACTCCCAGATTTCGATACATTCCTCTCCTCAGCTGACTTTCTCTGAGACCGCTGCAGAAAGCAAACAAGGTGTTAACTTGGTCTCCATATCAGTGGGAGTGGGGCAGGATGGAGGTGGAAGGCAGGCTTATCGCTAAGGGAAGACGTTCTTTTAGTAGAGTCTGCAGATACTTGAAAGAGAGGATTATGTTGTGTCCTGTTCTAAAATCCTAGAAAATTCACTTCGTCAGCAGTGGCCTTCACACATAAAGCAGTGGCCTTTGTGCACCTGTAAAGCACACCCCTTGTTTTTTATTAAAACTGCATAGGAATAACCTTGCCCCGCTATTGTCACTATTACTAACGTGCAGACCTTATCACATTACAAATTGTGTTATGAAAATTGAGTGCCAACGCAGGGGAAAACTGATAGGACAAAGCTACCTGCACTGTTGATAAGGGAGCTGACTTCCTTCAGACCTAAGCCAGCTCCCTCCTGGGCCCGTGAATAAACTGCAACCTCTTCAGCCCCAACCTCCTCTGCAAACTCGCCCCTACCAAAGGACTCGGTGAGGACCATCTGCCAAGTGCTCCCCAGCCGTCCTGAAGAACTGGCTCCGTCTGCACCAGGGCCAGCAGTTTGCATTCAGGACAACCAGCAGGCCTTTAAACAGACAGGGACGCAGTCCAATCCACACAGTTGTTGGTTTTTATAAGGACATCTTCCCATAGTTTCCACTTCAGTCTTCCAAACCACACTTGTAATTAGGGCGTCATCCTCACTTCTGTGATCTTATCCTCATTCTGTGTGAACTAGGAATTCTCCTAAACAAAAGATGGTCAGGGGCCGGGGTGGTGGTGAGCTTCTCACTCTAGATATGCCCAGGTGCTCTCCCCGATGATTTTAGCCCCCCTCTTGCCACCATGAGTGCACACACACAGCACTGTGCCAATGGGGAGGAGAAGGCTTCCATCTCCAGCTCATTACCCTCTGTTGCTGTGTGCATCTTCCATAGGAACAGGGCACCCGAGTCCAGCAACCAATAGAAGAAACCAAGGAGATGCCTGCTCAAGGCTTTCCTTTGCCAACCAAAACCGAAAGTGTGCTGAAACCAATAAGGAACTGGCTGGTTTAACCTTCTAAGATAACCTCTCATTCTTTCTGGGAAAACCCTGCCCAATGACCCAACCTGATTTTCCTCATTTCCAATGCAAATTGCTCGCACACAGACACACACACAGACACATACACAGACACACACACACACACATAGACACACACACATAGACACACACACACACTGTGGAGTATTTTTGTGAGGTAAATGCTGGCGTTGAGAACGTCCAAGTTCAGCACCACTTTTTAACTTTCCATCACCAGGCCTTATCTTTCCAGATGAAAAGGTCTGAGGGGGGGAGGTGATCATAGAGATGAGACTGGCTTTTATTAAAAGAGTGTTTTCCCAGACCTTAACTAAACCTCATCCACTTTTGTCAGTCAGGGCCGACAGCTGAGAGCAATATTAGAGGAGGTAATTGCACGTATCAGTCAACAGCTTTTGTCCCGTGGCCGCTGAGAATTACAGTAAAACGGGCACAGGAAAACAGCATACTGGATTAAAGGCAAAAAAGATCTTTCTCCAGTTTCTCCCTACTCACCAGCTGTTATGTTCGGCTGTAGAGACAGAAGCAGCAATAATATCTGGGAGAAATCTAGCCTACCACAGTCTGGGTTTTTTTCCTCCTCCTGTTTTCCCTCTGCCTTGAAAGTGATTAATCTTTGACTTTAAAGAGACACTTTTTCACAGAGCATTCTATCTCACCATAGCAACGAAGCTATTAACGATATATGCATTTTTTCTCCCAGTAAAGTATATGAACACATATAAACCTGAACCTTCTACCATTTCTTGGGCTGACTATAAAACCACCACCTCAGAGCCTTTGATGTCACTTGGTAACAGGTCCCAGTAGTTGCTCAAGTCAACAGTTGGCAAGACACATGCACATTTTATGTACAGTTGATTGTAAATCACAAACTCAAGCCGATGAAGAGGAAGCATAGGGGTTTGACATTCACCCCAGGTGAATGTCCCTGTGCCCCTGGCACAAATCCCCACAAGATAAGTGTCATTGTTGCCAGGTCCCTGAGGCTCCAGACACCATAGACTGTGTCCCACTCCAGCATTGAAGGAACGCCCTTTCTCTCCACCATGAGAAAATAACTAAGACTGTCCAAAAAGCTGCCAGGGACTTTGGATTTGAAAGAGGATAAGAGGTGCATCCTTAGGGCTAAGTCAAGGGTACCTTAGAGGGAGAGCTGGCTGACCTGAAAGAACAGAGACCAACTCTAGGGAGACAGCAGGGACCAGAAAACAGTGCAGCCTGAGTGATTTCTGAGTGAGTGAAACAAGGTGCAGAGGTGCGTCTGGCCAGCTCTCATGTGACTCTGACAGAGGCCAGCTGGGACATCAAAGCGGTGCGCTACCATAGAGCTGTTGTCATTCGTGAGCTTGAGCCTTAAATATTTGAAATCCTCTGGTATCTCAGGGTAGCCAAGGCTGACTTCATGATGCAGTGATGAACAGTTATTATTTCTATTTTACAGACCGAGACACTGAGGTTTACGGAGGTAAGGCAACTCAACCAGGTTAATATAGCCAATGAGTACTGTCGGCAGGATCCAAGCTCAGCTCTGTCTCTTCCGGAGTCTTGCTCATGGCACTGCAACTCTCTCGCCTTTGGGTTGGTGCTTGTCCAGCAGTATTTGATTGTGGACACCAGGGATGTAGGGAGCTATCGGAGAAATCTGTAGTAGCTTCTGGGGTATCAGATTTACCCAAACATTGGTGGGCGTCAAATGGAACAGGAGGAGGGTGGTGTGGGATTAAGTAATTGCATTGATGAGTATTTCAAAACATGCATTTTCATGTTAAATTCAATGGCTGTATTAGAGAGCCAATGCCACATTTCTATTTTTTGAAAAGACTGAATAGGTAATGAATTAAGATGATTCAAAATTCCAACACTACAAAATGGCACAAAGTGGAAAGTTTCTCTCACACTTATCCTCCAAGCCCCAATGGCAAATTCCCCTCTCAATATGCAAATTATTGTCTATTTTATGCATATACACATATACCTATATAGTCTTTTTTCCTTTCAGACACAAATAGTAGCCCACTAGACATGCTTTTCCATACTTTGCTCCTTTTCATTTGACAAGAAATCTTGGAGTTCGCATCTGTAAACAAAGTCCTCCCTTATTCTTATTTACAGCTGTTAATATTTTATTAAATTGATGCATCATTATTTATTTAACCAGTCCTATTACTGTACTTTCAGGATGCTCTGAAAATGGTACTACTATAAACAATACCTCAGTGAATAATCTTTTACATGGATCATTTCAGACATTTGAGAAAATATATGTGGGATTCACTGCTACAGGTGGAACTGCTCGGTCAAAAGACATATGCATTTCATTTTGATAGATATTAACAAATCTCTCTCTGGAAGTTGTATCAGTTGGCAGAGAGCCATCTCCCAGTGTTATCAGACTCTTTTATGTTGGCCAGTCTGATAGGTGAAAAATGAAATTTCACTGTCACTGCAATTTACATTTCTCTTCCTATGAGTGGGGCTGAGTAGATTTTCGTGTGCTTAAGATCCTTTATTTCTCTTTTATTTTCTGCAAACTGCCTTTGCTCACTTTTTATCGGGCTTGGGGTTTTTTTTAATTGGCTTGTTGAGTACGGAAACTAGACCTTTGTCTGAGACTTGAGTTGCACAGTTTCTACAGGCCCGACAATCTGTCTTCTCTTGTCAGTTTCCACTGAGGACCCCAGCCCCACAATGGTGGCACTGGCATCAGCAGCCTGACCATCCCCATGGTGACCCACCCGTACCTCAACTCTCGTGAAATCTACTTGCTGCCTGGCCAAGCTTCCTTCCACAGCCAGGGTTCATCCGCCACGGCCTGCTCTTCTCCAAAAGACAGCTAAGTTACCTTGATCTAGCTATCCACCTTCAGGCTCCCCTGAGGAGATAAGGAGGTAAGGAGAAAAGTGAGAACTGCTGCACATTCTCAACACCAAACTGCAACCCAGAATTCATACACACCACTATTTCTTGTCCACTGAGCACTCCCGATATCATGTAGAGGGGCTTGATAATGATAATCACTATCATGTATTGAACATTTACTATGTGCCAAGCACCAACGAAAATACTTTACATATATTAACTTATTTCATCCTCAAAATATCTCCTGAATTATCATCAGCTCATTCTACAGATGACAACACAAGTGACGAAAATGTTAAACGATTTGCAAAGGGTTATAAGACTAGTATGAAGATAAGATTGAAAGCCAAGCATTCTGGACTATATATCAACCTAACCAGACTCTGACATTGCTGTAAACTTTATCAGGAACCCTGGTCACCACTCAAGTCACATATATCACACGCACATACCCACACATACACACAGTACAGAGAAATTTCACTAATATTTTATTATATTGAGGAAAACATATCCTAGTACCAACACGATACGAGGTCTTGTGGCACTTATGTAAACTATGATGCTGAAAATTAAAGATGCTTTAGGCCTTAGCTTGCCTAGTTTTTTTTTTTTTTTCTGAATGTGGGTTTTTTTAATTGTGGTAAAATATTCATAACATAAATTAACCATTTTAACTATTTTTAAGTGTATAATTCAGTAGCACTGAGAACATTCACATTGTTATGCAACCATCGCCACCATCTTCCCCAACTGCAATGCCACACCCATTAAAACACGAATTCCCCATACCGCCCCTGCCAGGTCCTGGCAACCACCATTCTACTTTCTGTCTTTATGAATTTGACTACTCCCGGTACCTCACAAAGTGGAATTACACATATATTTGTCCTTTTGTGATTGGCTAGCTTGCCTAGTTTTAACTGAAAGCCAAATAAGTTGCACATAAGTCTTATGTGGGGAACTATCCATCAACTTTCCAAGAATAAAGGAAATAATATGTAGGAAAAGATGGCTAGAGAATTGTAACATGAGCTGGTCCCGTGGGCCTACTTGGAAGCAGTGCTTTGTTACTTAACTTTACACTCTCATATCCTAGGCAGAAATGCATCCCAACCATCGACACGTACATATGACAAATCTTACTACAACAATTGACTTCGGGACACCTACTTGTGCATTATATCTCCATAGCCTAGGTCTATAAAATTAAACTTTCCCAATTTAAACCCACATCTCAAAGCCAAACATACTGAGCCAGACACAAGAATCACTCATTCAGCCGTGTCTTTGCCATGCCAGCTGAGGCAGGCTCATGTCTGCCCTCCACTCCCTTCTCATTCCCTAGATGACCACAAAGGAAAAAATTATCAGGCTGCATCTTCATCTTCATTACATCAATGCAAACCAAAACAGCTGTGACTAAAGGGGTTTGAAAACCAGAGTCCATCCTTGTGACTGGGTGATTCTGTGCAGGGACTGTCAAAACACAACTTCCTTGCACTAGTTTTGTAAGGAATTCCAGCCAGTGTCTATTTTTAAATACAAAGTCAGATTTTGACTATTCTGGGTCCAATAACGCAGATGGTGATCTAATTCAATTTTTAGTTCCTTCTACCCAATATTCCTTTTTTTTTTTTTTTTTTTGCGGTACGCGGGCCTCTCACCGTTGTGGTCTCTTCCGCTGCGGAGCACAGGCTCCGGTCGCGCAGGCTCAACGGCCATGGCTCACGGGCCTAGCCGCTCCGCAGCACGTGGGATCTTCCCGGACCAGGACACGGGTTCCCCCGCATCGGCAGGCAGACTCTCAACCACTGCGCCACCAGGGAAGTCCCCAGTATTCCTTTTTGATCAATTAGCTGTTAATTCATCCCTTGGGCTAAGGACATTCCATTTATTTATCACTCCAAAAACATATTCTGAGTCCTGACTGGCCTATGGGCACTAGAAAAAAAAGACCAGAAAAAAAAAATCCTACCTCTAAGGAGCTATGGTGTATTAAGATACAGGAATTTAAAACAAAAACAACAACAACAAACTTTTAAGGGTAATTGCAATATTAAGGAACTTCTGCTTGGTGGAAGTAAGCACAAATGCCTTAGGGAGTGCACAGCATGGCCCTCAGAGCTGAAACGAGGCAAGATGGCAAAGGACACCCAGGGCAGGTGATGACTGAGCTAAGGCCCTCTGTGGTCTAGAGGGAGTGCACAAGTAGAGGGGCACCGTGAGCAAAGGCCCGGAGACGAGAAAGCATCGCCCACGTGAGAAGCCACAGAAGTAAAGAATGACTGTGATTTGAAGGGAGAAGGCTGAGAGAGAAGATGCTCTCAGCATGAGCAGGGCCAGGGTGTGAAAGGCCCTGCATATGCTGCCAAACGTGTCTTTGACCCTGAAGGTGGCAAGGACACAGAAATGTACTAAGCAGGAGCGTGATATGACCAACTCTGAGCTTTAGAGAGGTCTCTCTGATAAGAGAGTAGAAGTAGCTAAAATTAATGAATAGGTGACATTTGACTATTTCCCTCTGGTCTCCCTTTTCACAGTCTTTTACTTGCCATCTCCTCCCTGACTTCTTCCACAGCAAGATGGCTCAGGGGGTTAAGCATTCATGATAGAGTGCAAAGGATTGATAAGACTTAATCGGTTGGTGTTTTGATAACACAAAATCTTAAGCAAAGGAATGCATCCGGATGTAGAATTTGGAAAGATCAAATTAAATTGGTGGGATAAATATCTGAGTGGGAGACACCCCACTGGAATTTCCCAAATCCCACTAAATGACATCCACCACTGTTCTTATTGGCACAAAATCAAACACCCACACACCTGCAGAATCACTTATAGGTAAGATTATTCATTGCAGCAATAGTTATAATACCATAGATTGAAAACAACCTAAATATTTATCAATGTGGGACTGTTTAAATAAATGATGGCATATTATAAAATGAAATACCATGAAGCTATAAAAAAAAAGGCTAGGAAAACTCATGATATACTGAGTTAAAAAAGATACAGTATTAAGTGGAAAATGCAGAACAGGGAGTGTACTGCACTACCGTTTCCCCACAGAAGATGTTGGGATCAGGAAAAGGGAAATATATACGTGTTTCTTTGTGTGTGCATAAAAGAACTCTGGAGAGAGACACAAGAGAACAATGATATTTGGCTGCCAATAGGAAGGGGAAACGAGTAGATGGGAGAAGTAGTCCCTGTCCTTGACTAGCTCACAGCCAACACAGACAAACACCCGTACAACGGGCAAGAGTTCACTGGAACAATCTTGTAAGTTACAGCACAAAGGCAAGGAAGGGGTTAAACAAAGACTTGGTCATGGGCCAGAGAAGATAGATCTGAGAGAGATTCTATTCCTCCTACTTCAGCCCAGATTTCTGTGGAACCAATGGTTCATCAGGCCCCTGTTCCGCAGGCAGGCGTAGTTAGATCACGATTTAGCAGCCAGGGGACTCTTCCCCTTGCTTTACAGGTGTGGCAGCTGAGGAACTGAGGTGCAGCAAGGTGCAGGGACTTGCCTCAAGCCACGTGGGTGGGTGGCAGTGCCCCAAGTCTGAACCCACCACGGTGTCCCTTCCACTGGCACAGACCCGGTGACCTCAGCAGTGCTCTGGACTGGCTGTGCCCCAGTGGCTGTGGAGACTCCATGGGCCTATCCTCTCTGGAGGCCCTGAGCAACCTGTGCACCCAAGAACGATTCAGATGCCGCCGCCTCCACCGTCGGCTGAGGCAGACTTCTAAGGAGGTGCTCAGCAGTCACCTGATTCACTTGGTCCTTGCCACCGTGTCGGGCCAGAAGCCCCATCTTGGAACTTTCGGTTTGGTTCTTGTGCATACCAGCCCCTCTGTGGAGTGAACCAGCGGAAATCTCAACATTTAGTTATTCCTCTTGCTCTAAAGGAAACAAAAGAAAGCGCTTCAGCCTTTAATTTCTCTACAGCAATAGAGCAATTTGTTCTCATTTGCGAATCCCCACACCGCTGCCTGCAGCACGGGGGCCCGGCCTTCAGTACCCTTGCAGCTTTAGAAACGGACCTGGGGCTTAGCGTGAGGCAGCTAAACTCCTCAGGGATTTCAGAGCCCTGACTTGCTCACGCGTCTTCAGTTTCTCCCCGGAGCTGCTCTTCCTGTCCAGGACCTTTCGTTTGCTCCCGCAACTCCTCACACTTAGCCGCGGAGCTCCCCTCTGCCCTCCTCATCAGCCTCTTTATTCTTCCTGCTCCTTCCTCTGCACTTTACAGTCTGCACTCTGCAGCCTGTTCCTAAAAATAGCTCCCCCTTGATCCTGCCTGCTCTTTCATCTGTGGTGCTATGCCTTTTTCCCTTTCACGTCTAGGTGCCTTTGGAATATGAGAGAGAAAAAAAATCACACCTCAGCAAATTTAATAATAAAAGAGGAATAATGTAAATAACACAAGTGGCAAATATTTATTGAGCACTTACTTTGTACCTGGGACCAAGCTAAATACCTAGCATGTGTGACTTCAGAATAAACACCTTTTCTGTTTTGCAAGCTATTTTTGTCTCAAATAATAAATGGTCTGTGGAAACATAGATTATGATTGGTTTCATCACAGTCCACCCTCTAAGATGACAATAATCAACTGTGTTACCACATGGCTGCTTTCAAGGAGCCTTTAACTGTGTGATAGCCACACTCAAGAACCAACTCTCTGGGCCTTCCTGGTGGCACAGTGGTTAAGAATCTGCCTGTCAATGCAAGGGACACGGGTTCGAGCCCTGGCCCGGGAAGATCCCACATGCCGTGGAGCAACTAAGCCCGTGCACCACAACTACTGAGCCTGCGCTCTAGAGCCTGCGAGCAACAACTACTGAGCCCACGTGCCACAACTACTGAAGCCTGCGCGCCTAGAGCCCGTGCTCCACGACAAGAGAAGCCACCGCAATGAGAAGCCCATGCACCGCAATGAAGAGTAGCCTCCGGTCACCACAGCTAGAGAAAGCCTGCCCACAGCAATGACGGTCCAACACAGCGAAAAATTAAAAAAAAAAAAACAAATAAATTTATAAAAAAAAAAAAAAAAGAACCAACTCTCTGGCTATATGATGCTTGCACTGTAGCCAGAAATGAGTGGATGGATGGCCATCTCCCCTCCCACCTCAGGGTGCCATGGAACAACACTGTCTCAGTGTTTTATTCTTATGCTACCAAACTCAAATTGCAACATCTCTCACCACAACCAAATCCCTCCTGCTTGAAATGCTGCCTTAAATTGAAGCTATACAACATGACAACCCAACAGCCACAGGATTAAAATTTGTAAGAGAAGTATATGTGAAAGTGAGCTCTGAAAAATCTCTCACTTCTACTTACAAAGTTCTTATCAACTTTAACTGTTTGGGATGGGCACTTTTTTTTTTTTGGCCGCACCACACAGCTTGTGGGATCTTAGTTCCCCAACCAGGGATTGATCCCCTGGGCATCACCAGTGAGAACGAGGAGTCCTAACCACTGGACTGCTAGGAAATTCCCTGGGATGGACATCTTCACTATAAGGAAGTTCCACTAGAACTAAAGATCCAAACAACTCATGGATCTTGTGATACTATATATTCTATGCACCTCATTGCCACTTTTTTTAAATGGCTAAGTTGCTGAATACTTATCTGAGTCATTCAATTAGTATAGCATCTGAACCTGGTCTCCCTTCCTCAAATCTTTCTCCCCTCTAATCAATCTCCCTTCCACATGCTGCAATAGTGGTAGTTCTAATACAAATATTTGAGTAGAATTATTAAACAGATATATCATCACTTTATTTTGCACACTGATATATCCCAAGACTAACAGGTGTTCAATAAATATGTTATTAACAAATAAATGAATTAGTTAATGATCAAGAAAAGCATATTAAAAAAGGAAGCTTATTGTTGCCTATAAATCTACATTTTTTTGCTTTGGGGTGTTTATTTGTTTGTTTTAATAATTCTTCCCAAGTGCTGACAGGAGTGTGATAAATTAAGCATCCTCATATTCTTGACAAAAAGAATTTGACAACATAGTTTTTTAAAGACACTTCATATCCTTTCACTTCTAGGAATTAATTCTAAGAAAATAACTTACATAAGAACAGGAAAAAAAAGTCATATAGAAAATATTTCCAAAATTTGAAAATATTTAAAGTTCAGCAACAATAAAATGTAAAGTTAATGGTGGTACATCCACTCAATGAAATAGTATGTAGTTATCAAAAATGATTATTAAATTTACATAATAGCATAATAAGTGGAAAAAGTAACAAAACATGCACTGTGATAATACCTATGTAAAATATGCAGAGACTCATGCAGAAAACGCTAACAAGGGGAACTAGATTTAAATTCTGTCTGCCCAGTTCATAAATTGTGTACATTTAGGTGGGTTAATCTTTATCGTCCAATTTCCTCATATTAACTATAATGTGATGATAATAATAAGAAAATCACTGATTTCTTAGGAGTGTAGTGGGGGGGGAATGAGTGCTGTGACTTAAGAGGATAAGCACTCAGCAGACATGCTGACTGTAGTGTAACTATGAGAGTGACTGAACTACAGAGTTTTGTCTTCATATCCTAAATCCTCAGTGATGAGCTAATAGCACACACATCATGATGTGTTCTCCTCACCTTTCTCCCCCTCCTCTGGGAGAAATGCCTGGGTGTGGATCACTTCCGCCCATGGTGCTCCTGTTCTCTTCCTCCTGGGACTCCCGGTAGTGCTTCTGCTGGACTGTGGCTTGACACTGCATTCATGCTGCCTGGAGTTCATTATTGCCTTTTATATGTATGTATTGATCCCTGAATCCGCCTACATAGCTCTCAGGAAAGGGGCATTTGGGGTCCCTCTTCATGGGCCCTTTAGCACGCAACCAAATGCACCACCACAAGTTATTTTGATTTTTAAAATACATTAATTTGGCGATCATACAGAGAGAAGAAGTATATAGAGAAGTTTGAGTGTTAAATAAATTGTATATTCACTTTTTAAAAAAAGTATATAGATTGTACATAATTCAGTCAACATTAGCTCTTCTTGTCCATTTCTTCCTCTTATGCATATTTTATTTCCATAGTCATATATACACTAAAGAAACAAATAAATCCTGTTTTCCTTGGTTTGTATTTCACATCGACTTAGTTTTAACTACTCAGCAGAGCCTGCAGATTAACTAATTCTGTATCTTTCCTGTACAGAAATAAATGTCATAATCGAGGTCAGTGGTAATTAATTCCTAGGGGGGAAAAAAAAAGATGTACCAAGTGGAAAGCCAGAGGATAGGTCATATATGACTTTTACAAAAGAATGCTTTGGAAGGCAGGAGCCCTCTCAAATTCAACTCGAATGACGCTCCCAATCCAAAGGCAAGTGGTTCGACTCAAAGTTTTTTATGCCCATTATTTCCCTAGAGCAGGACCCCTGAAAGCAAATACCTTTAATTTTGCCAGCTCCTTTTGTGTTTTTCACAATTAGCTTATCTCCAATTATATAAACACGTCGTACATGATGACTGTCTTCGGTTATGGAGCTACTACAGGAAAATAAAGGTTACTTTAACTTTGAGAGTTGATTTGAGGACAAACCCGATTAAAGCTTATATGGATATACAAAGTAATAGACTAATGCTATTGTCTGCTTCCCTTAAATTATTTTATTAGAAGGAACATATTAATTATAATGAAAGCAAACTTGGACTCTCTTGGTTTCTAAAGAAAATTCCTTTGTAGCATCACGGCAGGATTTCCCACCATTTTTCTCTTTCTGATGAAATTAACTCCCCATGGTTGGTCAGCAGGATAATCTAATTTTAGCCAATCAGCTTGGGAGCTGCCGTTGACCTCACAAAGGGAGAGAAAAGTATCTGCAGTCATAGCAACCACCCGCTCAGCTCTGATCATCTCTGGACCCTTCCGCCTAATGACAGACACCGGCTTGCTTCTTAGATGATTAATCTTTTCCCCTGTGAACCTCCTTGAATACATTAGCCAAACAAGTCTGATAAATTTGTTTATCCCAAGACAATCATTAGAAAATTACCTGCAAAAGTAATTCTCACTAGAGCAGTTTGTGAATGGAAAGCCATATGGCAGACGAGAACAGAAATAAGCAATAAAATCTCTTGCTGTATGTCGCAACAGGTCAGGAAAGTTTTCCCCTTTAAACTTTATCATTTTACATTAGATCACAATAGCACAGCAGCCTAAAGCCCATTTCACAAGAGCAGAAAAAATTTTATCCTGTCACTAGTTATTCCTCCTACCAGTTCTGCACACCTACTGTGTGTTAGGCTCTAGGGACACACCACTGAATACGAGCTATCTATGCCTTCCACAATCTCACAGGCCAGTGGGAGGAGACAGATGTGTAAATAGATAATTACAACACACCATAAAGGCCACGAGAGAGACAATTCAGAGAGCTCTGAGAGCACTGGAAGGAAGTGGATAACTGTCTATTTTCCAGAATCAACAAAGGATGTCACTGCAATGACATTCAGATTAGGCAAAAAGATGGATGAGCAGGACTTTTCCAACATAGGAGAATATTCTAGGCAAAGAGAATAGCATTGGAAAGATGCTTACGGACATTTGATTTTTGTTTTGGTTTTTGAATTTTATGTTATTTTTTTATACAGCAGGTTCTTATTAGTTATCCATTTTATACATATTAGTGTATATATGTCAAACCCAATCTCCCAATTCATCCCACCACAATCGCCCCCGCCCCCACCACTTTCCCCACTTGGTGTCCATATGTTTGTTCTCTACATCTGTGTCATTTGTGATAGATTCCCAGGCAGCAAAATATCTGGAGCAGCTGGGTCTTGGCCACACCTTCTTCCAGGAAATGAGACTGGAAATGTGGGTTGGGACTAAGTTGACAGTCCTTTGTAGGATGGCATGAACACATTTTCAGGACTTCAAGAAGACTAGACAATGCGGATGGACAGGAAGGGCCAACTTGGGAGCTCTTTCTCAGATTGAATCAAGAGAATGTAATTGTTGATGTACCCTTGGTGATGCTCCTCATATATGGAAAGAATGGGAAGACAGCTTGTGTTGCAGCCACACAGCTAATATGGACCATTTCCATGTGTAGTCACTGGATCCACTACTAAAGGGTCAGTTTGCTGAGTGGGAGAAAGGGTAGGGTCCCTGTGTGGTTGAGAGGTTTAAAATGAGAGAATGTATTTTAAACAGCTGATGAGAAAACTGTGTGGTCATAAATGTAGGTGTAGCTTACTTGACCTACAAGCTCCTATAAACCAACATTAAACAAACCTCACCAAAACCAGGGGTCAGGTTCTGGAAGGCTGGACCCCCAGCCAAGGCAGTCTGAGTCCAGATGTGGACTCTAGCAGTGGTAAGACAACTGGCCCATGCCAGAGGTTCCAGAGCAGTACTCTGGTTCCATTAAGATGTCTTCAGAAACGCAGACTGCAAAGAAAGAGGCCACATAGCCGAGCCCATCATTGATAATGTTCTTCAAACCCATTCGGGAACCCCAAGCAAATGTGCTCCAGGCCTGGGCCAAGGCCCTGGGCCAGAGGATTTCTACACCTACTGGTCTGTCGGGGGATCCCAGTTCTGGTCTCCAATTCTCTCACATCTTCCAAGAAGAGTATCACCCACCACAAACTCAATCCACAAAAGCCCAAGAGAGGTGCCAATCATTAAGCTGAGCAGTTGGTATTTTCTATATTTTCCAAATTTTCAGCAGTGAGCATGTTAGGTTTTGTAATATAAACATGTTTTTTAAATAAAAATTGCAAAATAAATAACCCTGAATGCTATGTCTCTATAATAGCAAAAGCACAGCAAGTTGGACACATAACCATCACAAGTGCTTACTAAGCACCTGCTCAGTACCAGGCCTGTGCCAAGTCCTCCTCGGACCCTGAGTCATTTGTTTTCTCACAGCGACCCCATAAGAAAGGGGTTCTATGAGTTTCTCTATTTTCTTGATGAGGAAACAAACTTGGAAGTTTATGTCTTTAAGAAATTTACAAATGCAATTGTAGTTTCAGATAGCCTCTTCTTTAAAAAAAAAATAACACAAACCGTCAATTCAACACTTTAAAGAGACTATTGCCTGGAGGCTATTACTGCTACTACCAAAAATATAAAAAAGGAAATTCTATCCATTGCCCATATTCTGAGCACTGTGTACCAAGCTCTGGAATACAAGGAGAAGCAGGTGATCTGATGGGGGAGACACACAAAAAACTGCATCTAAGATTGTGTGATACATGCCTTAAGGGTGGACTATGCTGGGACTTCCCTGGTGGTCCAGTGGGTAAGACTCCACCCTCCCAATGCAGGAAGCCCAGGTTAGATCCCTGGTTGGGGAACTAGATCCTGCATGCATGCCGCAGCTAAGAAGCCCTCATGCTGCAACTAAAGATCCCACATGCTGCAACAAAGATCCCACATGCAGCAACTAAGACCGGGCTCAGCCAAAATAAATAAATTAGATAGATAGATAGATAGATAAACAAATAAATAAATATTAAAAAAAGAGTGGGCTATGCTAAATATTCAATATTCTGTGAAAAAACATAATGGAAAAGAATACAAAAGAGAACGTATACATATGTATAACTGAATCGTTTTGCTGTACAGCAGAAATTAACACAACATTGTAAATCAACTATATTTCAATAAAAGACAAAAAAGAGTGGGCCATGCAAAGAGGAGGCACAAGTCAGCCCATATGCACCTTGTCTGAGCAAGAACCATTACAGCAACAGCTCACCTCAATGAGTACCAGGCTCCATGCTTGAGGCTTGACAAATGTACATACTTCATTTCAGCCTGTGACAGTCTCGGCGTGGGGGGGGGTGTTATTTTACCCTGCCATTTTATAGATGTGAAAGATAGAGGTCAGAGGTAGGGAGTTTATCCAAAGTCCCACAATTATTACATGATAGCTCTAGGATTTGAGCCCAGGTCTTTGTGATTCCAAAGTTTGACTGTTTTTCACTGCATCATAAATCACAAAAAAATACACTGTATGCCCATTTCACAGGCATCAGTTCTTTACTATGACAGTACAAGCAACATGAATTCAGAAACGAATTCCCACATTCACACAGTGAAGGGTTCTTCCCTAAATTTGTTTCACTTATTCCCCAGCTTCCTTGTTTTCTTCATTCTTCCACATAAGCAGTATTTTCCAGGACCAGGGCACTAACACAGTATTGTGAAGCAATTATACTCCAATAGAGATCTATTTAAAAAATAAAATAAAATAAAAAATAATGCTGTTGGAAAACAAACAAACAAACAAATAAGAAAGGACCTGTGTTTCAATTCCAAAAGATATAAGCTACACGCTTAATTTTTCTTTGGATGTCTCCAGACCCTGGTGATTTGCTGGAGACAATATTCTTTCTCTGTCTCTCACTTTTTTCAACACTGCAAGTCCATAGTCTATCTTTTTACAAAGGAGCTCTCCATCAATAATAATAGGTCCTCAGAAGGATGGACCAACAGGTACATGAAAAGATGCTCAACATTGTAATCATCAGGGAAATGCAAATCAATGGGATATCACCTCACACCTGTCAAAATGGCTCTCATCAAAAAGAACATAAGTAACAAATGTTGGCGAGGGTGTGGAGAAAAGGGAACCCTGCTACAATGTTGCTGGGAATGTAAATTGGTACAACCACTGTGGAAAACATTATGCAGGAATCTCAAAAAAAGAAAAATAGAACTACCATGTGACCCAGCAATTCCACTCTTGGATACATATCCAAAAATAACAAAGACTAATTTGAGAAGATACAGGCACCATGATGTTCATAGCAGCACTATTTACAATTGCCGAGACATGGAAACAACCTAAGTGTCCATCAACAGATGAATGGATAAAGAAGATTTCATACAATGGAATGCTACTCAGCAAATTTTGCCATTTGCAACAACGTGGATGGACTTGAAGGGCATTATGCTAATTGAAATAAGTCAGACAGAGGATGAACAATACTGTATACCACTTATATGTGAAATCTAAAAAATACAACAAACTAGTGAATATATAACAAAAAAGCAGCAGACTCACAGTATAGAGAACAAACTAGTGGTTACCAGTGAGGAGAGGGAAGGGGGAGGGGCAATATAGCAGTAGGGAACTGAGGTATAAACTACTATGTATAAAATAACTAAGCTACAAGGATTTTTCGTGCAACACAGGGAATATAGCCAATGTTTTATAGTAACTATATAAATGGAGTATAACCTTAAAAATTGTTCATATTTATATTGTACACCTGTGTAACTTATATAATATTGTATAGCAACTATGCTTCAATAAAAGAAAAAAGAGCCAAAAAAAAAGCTCCTCTTTTTAAAAAAATTTAAATATTTAAATATTTATTTATTTATTTAAGCTGTGCTGGGTCTTTGTTGTGGCACATGGGATCTCCATTGCAGCACACAGACCTTTTTTTTTTTTTAGTAGAACTGGCCTCTCCCTCCCTCAGACCCCTCTTGTACCCCATCATCTAGCTCTGTTCCTACATTCTTTTTCTCTTTTTAATTAATTAATTAATTAATTTTGGCTGGGTTGGGTATTCGTGGCTGGCGCAGGCTTTTTCTAGTTGCAGAGATGCAGTGCGCGGGCTTCTCATTGTGGTGACTTCTCTTGTTGTGGACCATGGGCTCTAGGCGCACAGGCTTCCGTAGTTGTGGCACGTAGGCTTCAGTAACTGTGGCTCGTGGGCTCTAGAGCGTACGCTCAGTAGTTGTGGTGCACGGGCTTAGTTGCTCCCCAGCATGTGGGATCTTCCCCAACCAGGGCTCGAACCCATGTCCCCTGCATTGGTAGGCGGATTCTTAACCACTGCGCCACCAGGGAAGCCTGACACACAGACTTCTTAGTTGCAACATGTGGGATCTAGTTCCCCGACCAGGAATCGATCTCAGGCCTCCTGCATTGGGAGCATGGAGTCTTACCCACTGGACCGCCAGGGAAGTCCCAGGTCCTTTGTTCTTTTCCCCTCTGAAACCCACATGATTAGAACTCTTGCCCTTAATCTTACCTCTGTAAAGGTAATGAAATGTGTTTAAAACTCAAGGAGACAAGAGGCCATAAGGCCCTACATGAGGATAGGAGGCCACATCATTTAACCCAGAACTGCTAAAAACTCCAAGGAACATAGGTCCCACAAAATTAGACCTCTCGTGCAAACCTTTTCCATTAACTTTCTTGCATTAGCCAGAGGGAGATGACCTTTAGGACAAATCTATCTAGGCAGAATGCCTGAATATCTTACTGACAGATGTGCATCCCCTCCCTCTTGTTCATCCAGAAGGGTCCATGGGGAAAATCACAAGGCCCTATGGGAGCATGGGACACCACATGGGGACGTAGATATTCCAAGGGAGCAGATCCAGCAGATGGAAAACATTTTGGTTCCAAGGCAGAGTCCATCTGTATTAAACAAAGGATCTCACCAGTGGTTGGGGTACCTGAACAGAGTTTTGTTTCCCCAGGACTTAAGGATTGGCTGATAGCCTCTGGCAAGCATGCTGAGGTCCAGAAATGACAATCATTTCAAGCAGTGAACTAGAGAAAAAAACCAGAGGTCAGGACAGAAACCTAGACAAATCACACTAGTATCTCTATCACAATCTCCTGTCTGCTGTTCTCTCAGCTCAAGGTTTCTTCTAAATCATGTTGCATACCACTGACAGAATTATTTCACACCCCTACTCAAGAACCTTCTATAGCTCCCTGTTGCCTCCTCTTGCTATGGTGATCATACATCCTGATTTGCTAGATAGTCTTGGTTTACACTTGTTATCCTTGTGTAACTACTAACGGCATCTCCTATTATCCTCAATAGTGTTCCAATTTGGATAATTAATGTGTGGTCACTGTATCTTCTACCTACTTCAAACTCCTCTGCCCAACTTGTTATGTCTTTTATGTTCAATAGTTCTCAAATCATTTTGTGTTCATGGTGACCCATTTAAGGGATTGGATCCACCATTATGACCTGTTTCTCCCTTCAGCACTAAGTAGAGATATTTACTGCCCTGCATGTTGTGAGCCATGGTTCTTAAATATTCCAGTATGTTACGCATTTAGTAGTTACATGTTCCGGTATGCAGAATCTATTTTTTGAGCTGAATATGAAGTTAAACATAGGCGTGTTGGAATCCTGACTGTGCAACTTACAAATTATGTGGTCATGAGCAAATAATATATCCTCTTCCAAACTGAGTTTCCTCACCTGTAAATATATGGATGGTCATAGAACCTAACTTAAGGGTTAGTCATAAGCTTTAGGTATGAAGATGCAGGTAAAGTGCTTAACATCCACACGATGGCTAATGGCAGAGGCCGTCATCACCACTCCCGCAGCCCGCTCCGCACAATGTTGTCGGACAGGTAGTTCCCCAGCACAGCGTCCGCACTTGTAGCAATGATGCACTGTGCACTTTGATCACAATTTGGAGGTATAGCTGGGGACTGTTTGTGTTTTACGTAGGGCTTGATTTATTGGGGGAGTGCTCTCAGGAGAGAGTGTATGGGGACGGAGGAGAAGTGAAGCAAGAATGTGAGCTCAGCTTCAGACGAGTTTCGATCTGATCCCAAGGAGGAGCTCTGGAGCACAAAGCACCACGAAGTGAGACCCCACGTGAGCAAGAGGGCTGGACTTTTATGCTCCATGTGTAATGGTCATTGGCCAAGGTCTGGAGGGTGCATCCTCCTTGGGAATGAATGCAGCTGAGGGGATAAAGTGGATGCTGTTGTGGGCACCAAGAGCATCCATTAATTTGTGATACCCATGTGGACCCCTGTATGTCCCACTATGCCTGGACAAACTCATGAAGACTTTGGAAGCTTGTGCATTTACTATGTGTGACTGAAGACAAGTCAGTTAATTTTTCTAAACTTCAATTCCTTTATCTGCAAAATGAGGTTGGTTATACTTAATCTTGTAGGTTATTCTCAGAATTGAGAAATATCACATTCCTAATCGTGAGAGTACATGTGAAGGAATTGCACATCTTTTTCTCACAGCCTGACTTCCCTCCGTGCATTACGCATACACAGCATCTAGGTTCTGTCGCTCACATCTTTGCTCATGCTATCTCTCCTCTCAACGCTCTCCCCAAGAAAAGGGTGCCGAGCATGTATGCACAAAACACACACACTCAGCATTCCTCTCAGGCTGCATCCACCCCAAAATAACTTCCAATGTATCCTCTCCTTTAAGCTTCCGTTTCCAGATCCTTTCCACCTCCTACCTTAGCCTCATCGGCTTCCTCAAACTCACACTGTTCTTGACCTTCTCTGAAATCCCTTTTCACTTAATTCCATTTGGCTTAACATGTCACTGATTACTAATTGTTTAGTATTTGGTCCCTTCTAACCAGATTTTAAATTTCCACTCCTCCATTCGCACTCTAGAACATAGGCATGGGACTCAGTTAGGAATCATTTGTTGATCAGAAATACCTCAGGTGACCATTTCAACTCTCAGGATTCTCAAAGCTAACAAAACCCTTCCCTGTGATCCAGAGGTGCTTGGCTGACAACCTGGACCAATACTGCATGTAAAATGAATGATAATGGCTTCCCCTGTAATTTAGCTCACAGATGAATCTTAGGTGAGATTTTTCTATTGGGTTCTAACAGCTTCTGAAAATTGATGCCCTAGGAGGTGCAAAGTGGAATGCCCAACACAGCTCTGATTATCATCTGCAGCCTTTGCATGCATTACAATAACAGAAGGGCTAGGCTGCTCTCAGCAACCTGAAATCTTTTACTAAGTCAAACCTTAAGTATTTAAGACGTACAGGTACGTCCTAATTTATGAAATAGGTATGTTTCTGGAAAGACGATGCAAATTAAAATTGGGGGGTAGAGGGGATCAAATTATATTTGAAATTCTCTTGGAACACTCTCTAATCGATGGCATTATGCTACTGGGGATTTTTCCTGTAAGTAATTATCTATTTATTTAGTTAGTTAGTTTTAACATAGAGTTTTTGATCTTTTCAAGGCAGGATATACGTATATTTTCTCTCTCAGACTTCTAGAGAAATAAATAAAAATTTAAAGTTACTGTGATCCAATCTGCTTTCGTGTCATCTTTTCCCTCAATACAAAATAGGTTATTTTACCTGTTTATTTTAAAATATCACCCACTTTTATATCATAATCTCCATTTTACAGGTAAGGTGAAAATTCAGAGGGGTTAAATATCAGAGTTAAATAGTGTATTCATTTGCTAGAGCTGCCATCACAAAGTACCACAGGCTGGGCAGCTTAAACAACAGAAATTTATTTTCTTACAATTCTGGAGGCTTGAAGTCTGAGATTGAGGTCTTGGCAGGGTTGGTTTCTTCTGAGACCTCCTTCCGTGGCTTGCAGATGGCCATCCTCCTCCTGTGCCTATATGTACTAATCTTTTCTGAAGATATCAGTCACATTGAATCAGGGGCCCCCCCGCCCCACTCCAATGACCTCATTTAGCCTTAATAACTTCTTTAAAGACCCTATCTCCAAATACAGTCATTCTGTGGTACTGGGGGTTAGGACTACAATCTGGGGGACACAATTAAGCCCATAATACACAATTAACAAGTGAAGGGCTCGGACTAGAGCCCAGCACCCCAGAGGCCTAATCCAAGGCTCTCGTCCATTGTACCTTTCCGTCCATGTTTATTCCTAGCTATGTGTTGTTTGTGGAATTACTTTAAGAGTAAGGTATCAAATAAATGTAAGGTTTCATTTACATTCCTATGTTCCATCTACAGCATTTCTGCTATAATGCAACATATGTGTAACTGTAAAAACCCTTGCCTTCTGCAAAATTGCACATGAAAAATAAGAGCTTGTGGGGAAAATAGGGTTAGGCAGCCCACTCAAGAGCTGTAGACCTTTGGAATAGAGCACTAATAAAAACATTAACAGTCCTAAAAAATCCTCTAACGGCATTAGCACTTAGCCTCAAATCAGTCTCCCACATTTGCAGCCTTAAACCTCAGAGCTTGGTAGTCATCTTCCTTCAAGATGTACGTATCAAATAACATTTGCTTCTAATAGAGACCATTTTCATCAAAATTTAATAATCTGATCCTGAGTTTGGTCTTCATAAAGACGGTGTCCTCATACTCTCCCTAATTTTGTTATGAGTACCCAGTTCCTGGGAACCAGTATCCTAACTGCTAAAATGCACACATACTTCTATCTCCAAGCACTGGTTAGGTGATAATTATCATTCTAATAGCTACCATTTACCAAGCAGATACTAGGTGATAGGCCCTGGGCTAAGTCCCTTAAACATCTATAATCCTCATGACAACTCTGCAAAAGAAGTATTTTTATCCTCACTTTTCAGCCAAGGAAACTGAGGCTCATAGAATTTGTGGGACTTCTTTGAAAACACACAGGCACCCAACAGTGTGGCCAGGATTTGTTCCTGGATCTTACTATAGTGTTCAAAAACCTTTGCCTGTTCCACACTTCACAGATAAGCTGGCCTGTTAGATTTAGGTCGGCCCATTCAACCAGTCACCGGTTTTGATAGTTAACTTTAAGAATCATCACCATCCTCACTACTTTGCTCCCAAAAGCGAACACTCTAATCAAATGTGCTTTCTGACCATCATAATGTGTGATGACTTTTTATTTCTCATGAGACAGAAAATAGAGCAGCTGAGGTGGTCCATCAACGTTTCATATAAACTGCTGCCATGCTGGACTTCCAACCTCTTCCTTTATGCTCTGATTTTATTTTGTTTACCTAAATCCAAAACTTAATAGTAATCTCTGTTAATTTTCATTATGTCAGTTTAAGCCCATTATTCCAGGTGTTGGTTATCTTTTTGCACCTGTCATCTTTCTATTAACTCTCCCTCACAGCCTGGACCTCTCTGCCAATTTGATGAATATTATATATGTCCCCATTTAAGTCATTAATAAAGACACTGAACAGAACAAGATTACGTTTAGGACACTTCCTTCTTCTAAAGAATCCTTCTCTGATCACAGAGGCATGCTGTTAATCCATCCAACTCTCCTATCATCTAGATTTTCATGAGAGGCTATAATCTTGCTGAGTGTATGATACAGCTTGTCGATGCATTTTCTTTTAGGTACTTAGAAATCATTAGATTTATAATTTGTTTTCAATTATTGCCCAGGATCTTCATTACAATTTAGTAGTCCAACAGTTTTTTCTTTTGTTAACAGCAGTAACATGTGTTCACTTCCTACCTACTGGCCCTGCTCACATTGTCAGCAATGTCTCATTAAGTTTTATCAGCGGTGGATTGGTGGTCACATCTGTAGACTCTATAAGCACCTTGCATATGTCATTCAAAAATGGAGGCAGGGGCTTCCCTGGTGGCGCAGTGGTTGAGAGTCCGCCTGCCGATGCAGGGGACACGGGTTCGTGCCCCTATCCCGGAAGATCCCGCGTGCCGCGGAGCGGCTGGGCCCGCGAGCCATGGCCGCGGAGCCTGTGTGTCCGGAGCCTGTGCTCCGCAACGGGAGAGGCCACAGCAGTGAGAGGCCCACGTACAGCAAAAAAAAAAAAAAAAAAAAAAAAAAAATGGAGGCAGGAATCTATTTGAAGGCATGGACTTATTTAGATTTAAAGTTCTTATTTTATCCTAGTTAAGGTACCCTTGTCTACAATGTTTACCCTACATTTTAGAGTCTGGAGACCATGTTCCTTAACAGATGAAAAGAACTGAATATATCTGTCTTCTTTCCACCATCTATTATTATAACATTTTCTTTCCCAAATTTGTACATCTTTTTCTTCTTGCTCTGAATGTCCTTTTTGTGGTGTTTGGTGTTTCATGTGGACTATTGAATACTAAAATTAACCTTTCTGGGGCTTCCCTGGTGGCGCTGTGGTTGAGAATCTGCCTGCTAATGCAGGGGACACGGGTTCGAGCCCTGGTCTGGGAGGATCCCACATGCCGCAGAGCAACTGGGCCCGTGAGCCACAGCTGCTGAGCCTGTGCTCCGCAATAGGAGAGGCCGCGATAGTGAGAGGCTCGCGCACCATGATGAAGAGTGGTTCCCGCTTGCCACAACTAGAGAAAGCCCTCACACAGAAACGAAGCCCCAACACAGCAAAAAATTAATTAATTAATTAATTAACTCCTACCCCCAACATCTTCTTAAAAAAATAATAATAATAACCTTTCTTACACCCTTTAAATATGAATCCTCATTTCTGTCACCATTCTCCCATGGCTCCTTAACATCTGAGCTCATCAAAGAACTCCTGGGTAATCACATCTCTCTCTTTAGACGCTTCCCATAATATTTTGAATGACTCTTTCAAGGTTCTGGGCCAAAATCTTGTGCTTTTGTCTCAAACCTCATTGGATACAAAGTATATATTTGCCTCACAGGTACAGATGTTTCGGAACTATTGTAACACATATACTTGAATTTGCATGTTTTCTTAATTTATGCAATAATTTACATAAGCACTGAATTTTTGAAGAGCTTACTAGATCTCATCAATAACTGAATTTGGATCTTATTTTTAGATGTTTTCATGTTATTAACACATTGCTTTACTTATGAGATACCTATAACTAATCTATGAAATACATAATTCTTTGTGGTTATTTTTAATTTAGTGAATCTAAGATGTTAACTTTATCAGATTTACATAAAGAGAGAATAATCAATTCAGCTAAAAATTTTATATTGTTTTAACAGACACTATACTGATTAAATAGTATATTAGTAGTTTCAGTCACATTTTCAATTCCAAATGTTCCAAGCTCTTTAAAAATTTCAGGGCTTAGCAAAAGCCAAAACATGCTTTGTCAATATATCTAGCCTTAATTTTTAAACCCATGTGCACTCTAAAAAGGATTTCATTCATCTGTTTTTTATTAATTTATCCTGAACTCATCAAAATATAACACTGGAAGAACTACTTGATGTCTTCAGAATTTAAATTTTTAAGTTATTTCTAGGAATTACAATAAGTAGGAATCAACTCCCAAACATCTAAAATTAATTCCAAAATGTATAATTCTAAAGATGAAAACCTTATTAAAATTGCTTACTTAGAGACACTTGGTGAGGTTAAGAACTTACAGATAAACAGTGGGTTCTGCTACTCTTCAGAAGCCTGAAGCAGTATTTGCTATAAACAAAACAACAAACTCATACCATGCTTCTGACCACATCTCCCCATTAAGTTGACATGGATGTCCTAATGCAGAAAGATTAGACTGATACATGAAAGGCCTCAGGAATATAGCCCAACTAATGATCATGCCAAGTGGTAGGAAGAATGTACAATGGGAACTAAAGCTGACCCTTGGCTTGGTAGATGTCCTATCCTTGGTCAACTGTGTGTTCTTGCTGTCCAACATGCTGCTTCACCCATAGAAGATCTTCATAAATATTCTTTATAGAAGTGTCCTAATAGATGAATGAATGAAGGAAGGAAGGAATGACTCTATGGACCACTTGTTAATGGACTTGAGACTGTCAAGTGGCTTATTGCTAAAGTCAGGAATGTTTCTGGACCCAGGAGAGCCTAAGCTTACAGAACATGGGTACTGCGGATGCTGGCAAGAGGTAACAAGTGTCCAAAAGAAGGTGGTGTGCTGGTAAATGTCTAAGAACCAATTTGGAAGGAAATAAAAATCCCTCCTTAGTCTATTTTCATAGTGTAAATACTCCCACTATTGCCAAAGTGGCATGACTGATTGTGGAGTTGGGAAGAGATGCACACAGTCAGCTCTCCCTGAGACAGTATGAGCAGCTTCAGAGCACCAGTGAGCTAGTCAGCACATCAGAAGTATTCAATACTTACATGTAGGCTATGACCCCTTTTCTGTGATTGTGTATGCATATGATTTTATTCAAATAAAATGTGAGATTAAATGCTTTAATTGCCAACTATACAGAAATGCAATCATTTAAACTGACATAACAGATGCATATTTATTGACATGGAAATATATTTCATATCAATATTTATTGATGGGAGAGATTTCAAAACAGTTAATATGCCATAGCACTTTATTGAAAATATAAATACATAATCAAATCTACACCCAGAACAGTTCAGAGTAAAACAGCAAGATCTCAAAGAAAAAGATCAAATATCAAGAGCAATCAGAGGAAATAGACATCTTTTCTACAAAGAACTACATAGATACCTCAGCAGTAACAAAAGAGACCCAAAAAATCATTGAATCTTCAAAGTGTTGAAAGAAAATAGCTGTCAATCTAGAATTCTATAACCAACTAAAGTGTCATTTGAAAATGAAAGACAAATAAGGATTAGAGAGATCATAATATGCAGACATCATCACTGAAAGAAATTCTAAAGGAATCTGAAAGAACTACTAAAAAAAAAAAAAGAAATTAATACAGATGGAAGAAGCAGGGTGCAAAAAAGTAAACTAAAAGCTCCAGCCAAGTCTCCTTAGCATTAGAAATTTTTGCCTTCTAGTAAGGATCTCTAAGCAATGTTCTTAAATATCCTGGTCAGAATCTCTCCTTCTGGTGACAAGTGACAATCTGAACACATTCTTATGGTCTAGAAGAAAACATGCACACACATAAAGACAGCCAGTGTTTATAGAATGTTACAACTGAATGATCCTCTAGAAGAGGTTTCTTTGACGATCACAGATCTTTTAGAGAATCCAAACAAAGTTATGGATCTAAGAAAAAAAATAATGTCCATAAACAGGATTATGAAACTATTTATGGGGGTTTACAGACACTCCTCTCCCCAAAAACCCATCCTTGAACCATACTAACAGCCATAGATAGACCCCAGTTTACAAACCTACAGTTATAAGATAAACAAAAAGTGTTGCTAGAAAAAAAGTTAGGTATGACCAAGGCTGCCTGACCAGGTTGTGGCAGAAGCAGGGTACAGAGTCAGGGCGTGCCGCCCTTGACCCCTCACACAGTGTTCTGTCCACCAGTGTTCAGTATACATTTCCGCACACTGCTGGGGCCGTTCCCTGAAAGAGCACTTCTGAAATAAATGGAGGAACCTGACAAAAACGCCAAGTAACAGCTCCTTCTATTCCTTCTCTCTTCAAAGCTATTTTAAATAAAATTCTTAAGCCAAATGATAAGTTAACTATTAACTCAATGAATGCAGAAGGGTCATATGGCCCAAATTATGATGAAAAAAATCATCATAATGCATGTTATATTTAGGGGCCTTGAAGATATATCATGCCTTAAAAATCAGGCATGGACATAAAGAGAAAATGTGGCGCAATTAGGGTAAGGCAGGTTGGTCTCTTATAATCTTTTCTAATAAGGGACTTTCCAGGGATTGGAAATATACCTGTCTCAAAAGCACTTTGAACTATCAGAAAAATTCACTTTATGACTAAAAATCATTATTAATAATCCCATGTAGATTTTTAACTGAGGGAAGATAGAAACAATCTTCCACTAATTCATACAAAGCTGGTCATGTCTTCCTCTAGGATTTTTTAAAATAAGGACTTGGATAAAAGGCTGTGGCTAGCTGGAGACAAGAAAATCTCCTTTGATTTCAGAAATTGTACAGTATTTCTTTCTTATCCTGCTTTGGAATTAAATTTTCTATACTTCACTTTCATTATCATTGAGAAGTGTAGTTGTTTGATAAAAATGACCCAAACTTTTTATGAGAGCTGAGGGAAGCAGGAAAATAACTTTGTGTTTAAGCTATTAAGGTATCCCCACATTCTATGGAGTGTGTTAAAGATGAGGAATAAATTAACATTTATGTTCCCCTATAAATATGAAGGACACTGTTTTGAGCCACTGCCTATTGGCCCATCAACACTGACATCTGGTCGTGAAAACCTATTGCACTGTTAAAAAGAAACACTACATTTGGGAATTCCATAATTGACTAGACCTAGAGACAAATTCAAATGTTGTTACTCCCAACTGAATATCTGAACTTTCCATATTGGATGAGTGAATCTAAAATATGCAAGGTTGATTCCAATAGTTTGCTTGATAGGACCTGTGAAAGAGTGGAAACAGAGACTTAGCTCTTCTCCCCTAGACTGTAACCCCCAGGAGGGCAGGCCCTTTGGCTTGTTCACAGCATGCCCCTCATGCTTAGCACAAAGTCTGGGAAAATATTTATTGAATCAATAAAGTAATGTATAAATTTTCCTGGTACACATGTATTTTTTATTGGAAGCATCTAGTCTTTGGCATCTTAAAAAAATGTATTTAAAGTTCTTTAAAAAAAAAAAAAGCAGTCCATAAGTAAGGGCAAAGAGGAAAAGAAGGAAAATGGGATTGTTGAAGGCACATCAAAATGTCCAAAAGTCCGATCCAACGTGTAGTGAATGTCTACTTAATAAAAGTTATCTGTCTGATAATGTTTTGTTTAAAACTGTACACATGAGAGTTCTTAGGATCACCTAGGCCAGTATCTACTTAATCAAGCCCCGACGAGACCAGGAATAGAATGAGAAAAGAGCCAAGAACACAAAGAAAATCTGACTCATGGGAAGGTCATGCCCATCGTCTTTTCCCCTCCTTGCCTAACATTACCCCTCCAACTTTCAGACCCTTTGCCAACTCATGCTACTCTGTCCTGTCATTCATTCTAACAACCAAAGTGTCGCACCTTGCTGGTTTTGTCTCTTCAATTCTCCTGCCACCCCACCTAGAACTTTTTGATCCCCTCGTGCAGGCTTGGCTCCCTCTTCCTGTCCCAGTGACCTTAGGCGTGAGAAATTCCAGGAGCTCTCTTCTCAATGCTCTGTCTATAAGCTAACAGCCAGTTTTCAAGGCCACATAGCAGTTTTCTCATCTTTGTCTCTTTGTCAAAGTCTTCAACTACACGTAAACATGCACACATGGGCATATGCATGAGTGTACATGCTAACACGCACAGACACATACAGAAACACACACACCTACACCTTGCATACCCAGGTAATGAAAGCTGGTAATAAAACTAGATCTCTAGTATCAGATGTCTAAAAATCTTAACTGACCTTTTTTTTTTATGTCACAGCATTGTGTTCATTATTATTCATGTCAGTGACCCTAAGGCATTGCAAGTCATTAATGTCCCTTATGATATAGCAAAGATTAATAATTTCTGGACAGTTTTAGTAATGAATGGATTTGGATGAATTTGAACCAGGTCAAAGTTGGCAACTCCTGCCTGAGGATGCTTACCTAGCTAACTCCATCCAGGCAATGGTTTCAAGACCAAATGTCCATTGGTTCCCGAGGCCTGAGGTTTCTCTTCTCAATGAAATTTAAATGGGGTCTTTAACCCATGCCTAAAATGGAAGTTATTGGGAAAAAAATAACCCTTGTAAAATTAATTTCTCTCATCTATCTGTGCATCTATTTTCTATACATCCATCTATGATTTATTATATATAAATGTTTAGAACGGCCAAGCACATAGTAAGTGCCATATAAGAGTTCACTATTATAACACAGAAAGAGTATCATGGGCAAGACTTACAGTCCTCTTTGGATAACACGGCTTTTGCCAAGGTCTGGATTTCTCCTTCTGCTGTCTGCCCCTGTGTCATCCAGCATTGTCTCCTTTTTCTCTTTCCATGTAATTGATCTGCACTAATCTTGTCTTCTGTATCCACACTGAAATGCTAACTGGAAAATCAAAAAGCACATAGTATTCTAGGCAAATACTCAAAATTCAATCAATAGAACATTAAGATTTTTTTGAACCTTAATTATAAAAATTTATTTACTGCTCTTCTTTTCCTTCTTATCCATGTAATGTGAATTTCTGCACCCAGAATGAACTCATTCGACACTTTGCAGTAACCCTCCCCAAACCTCTTGTGAAGTTTCCTCAGGACACCCTTGCAAGTCTGTAATGAGCCCCCACTGACGGTGGAAAACGTTATTTACAGACCTTGGCAGGTCTTTCTTTCTTTTAGAAAGAAAAGAAGAGCTTCCTGGAAAAAATGTTTTTCTATCTCTCTTACTCCCAAATTATGCAACTCAAAGCTATAGTTTCCTATCAGCAAGAGGGGAAAGGGGAGAAAAATGTTATTTTAATTGTTACATATGTGCGATAAATTGAACAACTTTTAAGTATTTTGTTGATTTATCTTTGCATTTCAATATAATAGGTTCTCAATAAATGTTTATTTTTATAGATGAATGAAAGTCAGTAAAGCAGATTTTACTCATCAGCAGATCTAATCTCATATCATTCTAACATAAATGGAAGTTTATTGCATGCACCATAATTGCTTTATATTACTTCATGAGGAGAGAAACAAACATCATAAGGTATTCGCCACCTGAAACAAATACGTATGTTACTGTGTCCCTGACAAGATGAGTCATGAAACTGAATGGTTCAGAAAGAACAGTCACACCAAACTCCATTCCAGCATGATTTGGTCCTACTGTTACAATCGTTTTACTCACACCTATATCAGAGAGCCTTTCCCTCCTACAGCAGGTGTTACACCTCCCAGGGTAAATCAAGACCTCAACTTGTGACATTTCTCCAAGTTAACTACTCCTTCAATAGACACTACCCAAAATAAGATATTTCCTTTCTTTTTTTAACTAAACAAATAGACAAAATTTGACTCTTGAAATTAGCAAATAAAAATCACAGCATATTTTCACTGGAAAGAAAATGCTATAGAATGTGCAGTAAAAGCTTTCTTAAAGAATGATCTAGCCAGAAAAGTTGAAATGGACAGTTCTGAGGAAAACAAGGTAGTAAGTCTAATTTTAGTTCTGCCTTCCTTTTATTCAAATATGAGTTTCTTCTTATTTCTTTGAAATGTAAAAAGAAGGCTGAGCAGATTAAGGTATGAAAAGGATCAACTTTGTTATCATGTGACATAAGCAATGACCTCTAAAACAAGTGGTGAAGTCTGGCTTTTTACCTAGAAATCAGGGCTTGGAAACCTTTCAGTCAGAGGTCACAGAACAACAGCCTCAGGCTGAATCCAGTCCAGTGTCACAGGCAAACATGTATATATGAAATACTAACGTTTAGAAATCATGGATTTTGTGTAAAAATCTAGATTTCTAGTTTCTCCAAAAACCTGGGTTCTGGGATCCTCTGACTTGGGAGGTTCCTCCCTCTGGGTGGGAGATTGGAGCCAAAGAAGCCACAGTGACCCCAGGGATCCTCCTTTGCACACCTTCCCTTTGAGCTGCTTGGAAGTAACTAGGCTGAGTCCAATTTGTCTTTCTTGCCAATTCAGAGATTTGGAACAGACTAAAATCTAGATGCAAATGATGTAATTCTGTCATTTTGAACTTCTGCTTGTTTGTCCATTTTACAGTTAGTAAGAGCACATGACAAATCTCTAATGCCAAAAGCTGTGCTTAGCATTTCAATCTGCATTTGTATTTGAACAGTATTCAGATTGAAACAGGGTTACTGTTTGTTAGAATTTGGTCTGCTAGCAAACCTCAACAGCTTGTAAGTTCTTCGAGAGGAGGGAACTCTTGTGCCAGGACCTCTGACGCCATCATCTTACACCATCACAGCCCTGCAGGTTGATGAATACTTGAGTGTAAGAGAAGTGGGCTGAGTCTCTGAAGGCAAGAGTCAAAACTGGAGTAAAGCAACGGTTACCTTCGCTTTCATATATAAGTAAATGACATGTCAGGGCATTGTTTAAGAACATACAAAGGAAGCTGAAAGCCTTGAGGTCAGCTCCTAAATTATTCAAATTACATTGCTATTTCACAAAATAGGTTTCAGAGCCCAAGTTACCCCAGTAGCTGCCTCCGTTCATTTTGCAGCCTACTTTACATCAACCATCAGTTTAGGATGGAAATATTTAAACAGTATGGAATGAAATATTTCTTCACCATAAGTGATTTTCCTTATCTTTTAAGAGGTTAGAATCACTGACACTGTTCATTTAGAAAAGAAAAAAAAGCCAAATTTCAGTCAACATAAGTGTTTTAAGAACCAAAACCATTTAAATGTAAAACTGAAAATTGCTTTAAAGTAATTCGTGAAGACAAACAAAAATCATAAGTATTCAGAAGCTGAAACAAATTCATTTTATAAAGCAAAATGCACGGCATAAAATATTTTTCCATAGCAATAAAATACAATTTTCCTTAGGGAGTTTGGAAAATTTCCTCCAAACTTCTGATTGATAAGAGAAAGACTGCTTTCTGAGGTAGTAAGTCGCCTCCTGACATAGTCTCCACAAAGCTTCAGTGTTTAATTCCAAGCTGCTGGGATACGAGTACAAAGACATCAATTATCCCAAAATAGATTGGGGCAGAGTCCAGTTCACTTATTAGTTCTTTAAGCTATGTCCACAGGGGACAGGGAGAAATAGAGATTTGGCAATCAGCTGGTTAATTTGATCAGTGCAGACAACTGCACTGTACAATTTAGGTCGGAAACATACCCTGACCTGGTGCTTCTAATTTGGAACATTCATCAAATTAATCAAATAATTGCCAATCCTCAATTTCACTATACTCTGGTAAACAGGGTCCCAGTATCAATGATCAAGTTTTCACTTACAACTATAAACAAAATGTGACATTACATTATCTGGGCATCTGCACCTTTTAGATGGTGTTCCATTTTCTGCACAGCCCTTCCGAAACATCTTCATTCTCCCCAAGCTATCAGCCTACCTCCCCTTATCTTCCCGCCTCCTGCCAAAATGATCTTGCCTCCTGGCATGTGAAGAAAATAGAGGCCACCAGATCCCCCTCTCTCAACACATAGTAAACACTCCTTGTAGCTGCATCCTCCTTAACTCCTGTCCCAACAGGAGAGCTTTCTCTCTTCTTTTTCAAAACTACTTTCTAGCACCTTCTCCAGATCTCACCAATACTGCTTCTCAGGGACCTTGTTCCATCTTCTTTATCTTCAACCTGTCTCTTCATGCTGGTTCAGCCAAAGCAGCCTATAAACAAATGAACCCTCTCTCAGGTGAAAAAGATGTCTTTGTACTGTTTAAATTAGTAGGTGCTTTCTGAAAGGCAATTTGGCAAAAGGTATCTAAGTGCCTTAAAAAGGTTCAGATCTTTTGACCGGGTAAATTCCTCTTCTAGGAATCAGTTCTAGGAAAATAGTACAACATATGGACCTAGCCTAATTTCAAAGATATTTCTGGCAGCATTGTTATGGGGGAAAATAGGAAAAGAAAAACTAAATATTTAACATCAGCCATTGAAAGTAACACTTCTGAAGAGTTATAATGCTGGAGGAATTATCAAGTGAGAAAGTTATGCAAATGAAATTGAAAGCTTGTCTGAAGGTCTAGCAGGTGAGTGCCTGTTACCCTGGTATGAAGTCAAGTCCCTATGCAAATTACACCATTCGAACATGAGAAGATGATAAGTGTCTGTCTGCTTCACTGCTCCATCCTTCAGCACCTAACACAGTGCACGTGGCAGACAACTAATAAATATTTGTTGAATGAATGAATGAGAAGTTTTATCTCTGTCTAATTAAATTACTCCATATGGAGAAACACCCAGGGAGCCATGAGGGAGGAAAGGGGTCTAGCCAATTAGATCAGCCAAATCAACCTGGGTGATTAATGCAGGGACAGATGCTAGAGCCAATTCTCTGTATGTGCAAAAGCAGAGCCTATAATCACTCATTTGTTCTCTTCTCAACTCAGTTAAAATACATGGAGAAGATTGTAAGGGAATAATAAAAAATGGCAACAGTGTTTGAAATAGAGTGGTGGGATTATAAATGATCTCTTTTGCTTTTTAATACCTTCCTGTGCTGTCTTAAAATTCTGCAGAGACCATGTACACTACCTTTAATTTGAAAAGAATTTAAAAAATAAAGTAAATTGAAGTAAATTTTTTTAATTGAAGTAATTGAAAAATTAAAATGTAATCAGGTTACTATATATATAAATTAATTTGTGCTTGTACTGTATATATAAATAAACCCAGGGCAGGGGCTTCCCTGGTGGTGCAGTGGTTAAGAATCCGCCTGCCAATGCAGGGGACACGGGTTCAAGCCCTGGTCCGGGAAGATCCCAGAGGCCGCAGAGCAATTAAGCCTGTGCGCCATAACTACTGAGCCTGTGCTCTAGAGCCCACGAGCCACAACTGCTGAGCCTACACACCACAACTACTGAAGCCCACATGCCTAGATCCCATACTCCACAACAAGAGAAGAAACCACTATGAGAAGCCATGCACCACAACGAAGAGTAGCTACCACTCACGGCAACTAGAGAAGCCCTCAAGCAGCAAGGAAGACCCAAGGCAGCCAAAAAATAAAATAAAATAAATAAATAAACACAGGGCAAACAGCAATTAATAAAATATCACGTCATGGAGAAAGAGGAAAAACAAAGTGTTCACTGAAAGAAAAACATGGATATAACTCACTTTTCTCTGTCAATCCTTCTTCTAATTGATCATTTTTCTACACTACAACATAAAATCAGCCAAAAGCTTTATTAAAGCCTGAAAGGTTTTTTTGGTCACACAGAAATACCCAGGTGTTCTATTGCTTGGGAGTGACTTGAGTTCTCTTAGCTTTTTCACTGGTTGAGTTAAATGTTGGGAGTATATTTTCCCCATGGACCTCTGATCCTTTAAGCTAACCTGGACATGCACACTTGTCCACTTACCTGCCTGGAGCCCAGGCTGTTTGTGTCTGGTCTCCTGATACTTCAGTCCCCCTCTCCCTCCTGGCCTTTGGCTCTGACTTGCTTCTGGACTACCTTGGGGAGGTCCCCAGCACAGTCACAGCCTCCTCAGAACCCAACCACCAGATTCAAATGCTGCTCAAATATTTTAAAGCAGAGGGCAAGACCTCTGAAGGTTTGCTGGTTTGTGAACAATCAGAAGCTCCTGTCCAGGCTAATAAGCTCAGCATTTAGAACATAAGACTAATGAGACCAAGATTACAGATTTTTTTCCTAAACAAGTCAGTCAGCTTTGACCTTACCTAAAGGACTAAAAACTTTTTAAGTTTCTCTATACCTTCTCTTTGACTCCAATCTGAGGTTAATTTGTATTGAGAGATACAAAATGCTCCTCTAGAAGCCAGGTGACTGGAGGAAATGCGTGGAAGAAAGATTTTTTACTTTGAGAAATTTTACATTTCAGTAGATATTGTCAAGAGCTCTGCAAAAAGTTTGTAACAATTTACACAGGTGAAGGTAAGCGCTTATCTTATCTGACCTGTCCTATATCTGGGAGAAGATTTTTTTAAATGACATTAAACTAGCAGGCAAAATCAAAAGTATCCAAAGTTGTAACATAAGCAATCCTCCTCTTTGAACCTCCCACATCCTCATCCCAAGAAACACCCATGTGTCCAGCAAAGATGACTTTGCCCAATGGCAAAGCAGTGCCCCAATGGCTTTCTCCATAAACAGTAGACGGACAGAGGAGAATGCTGAAATTCAGACTTAAAGCAATTGTTGGGAGGAAAACCTTGGAGATAAACCAAAAACCATGAAAGTTTCACTATCTATTTTATAAAAATACATATATGCACAAAAATATATGAATAAGAAATGTCACTGAAACACAGTTTGTAACACCCCAAAAGATTGCCTACTTGTTTTTCACTATGGGACCAATTAAATATCTTCTTGGTAATGCTCTGCAGCCATCAAAAGGATAGTAGTGTCAAGAGAAGATGTCTCTGATAGATGGTTAAGAAAAGCAAGTTACAGGACAATTTGAAGAGTACAATCCATTTGTTTCTAAATATGACTGTGCAAGTGTGTTTGCATGTGCACATACTTTGTTAGAAAGGAAAAGGCCTAGAGTGACACACACCCAATTACTGTCAGCGGTGACCTCTTGAAGAGGGTGGCAGGAATGGGGTGGGAATGTGGCATTGAAGGGCTTTCACGTTTTTACTCTATATGCTTAGGGAACATATAATTACTTGTGTAAATATTTTATGACGAGTGTGTACTACTTCTGTAATTTTTCATAAAGTACCATTAGACAAATGGCTAAGCTGCTTCCTCTTCATGAAAAAAGAAGTTGTGGGTACCAAGGAGGTTCTCATTTTCCCCAGGAACGTGGGCCAACAGTTTCCACAAGCGCCGTCAGGTCAGCACCACAGTGCTCAGTGATTAAAACGTGCCTCTGAGCTGCCATTGACCATATAATCTAGCTCTCAGTGGGATTCAAGTATATCACAGCTTGATTTAATTCCATTTTATAGAATATACTTTCACCCCAAGCCAGGAATCTGGGCCCCCTAGATAACGGATCCTTATTGGGCATCTGCCTCTGAGACCCTGTGCACTGAGGCAGATAGAATTAGTGCCCTAGAATTAGTGGGGATGAGGAAGCATTTTTAAAGCATATATTGATTTTGAATGGCAAAATACCTTACACCTAGAAAGCAATCTAAACCAAAGCATTGTATACGATGGAAATTAGCTCTCTTTAAAATGTTCATTTTGAAAACTCTTTCAGGCTGAAAGCCTCACCAAAACTCACCAAAGTCCATGCTTCCCTGTGTCTCCTGGAATGGGACAGCCACTCACAGCAGCCCCAAATGCAGAACCAGGAGTGGTCAACTGAGGCTAAGGAACTCGGGGGTCCACAGGACCAGCTGCTGTAGCGAGCTCCCAGGAAAGGCAATACAAATCTACTAGCCCTTACTCTCAGTTCAGAATCCACAAATGCTCTAAATGGAAAGGCTTACAACTCATTTGCCCCCAAAACTAACCAGACGTGAATTCAAGTGGTAGAAAACCTGAACTGATTGAAGCTATTTATGGTCTTTATTATTTCACATATTGTAAATATTCAGTATGTTTCAAAATATTAATATGTCCATATTATAAAATATTACTAGTCATCTTGACTGGAGAAATTCTATTCATTCAGAATATTCATTGTAGTATCTCTTTAAGATTAAAAAAAAACTACACATTTTAAACCATTCCTGGCTCTGAGTGTTTCAAGTAAGGAATGAGGACCTATATATGCTATGATCAATGAAGGTTTGAAAGAAATGAGATTTAAGTTCTCCCAATAATCAAGAGCAATGCAATCCTTCAGTGTGCACATGTGTGCATGTGCGCACACACACACTCACACACACACACAGAGACATGATCAAAGAACTTTGTTAAAATCTAATCAATAATTGCCTGATTACTTGAGAAATAAAATGAGTAACTAGGAATAAAGAGAAGCAAGAAGAAATATGCCCATGTCAAAACCATTAGTAATACGAAATGACTATTTTTTTTTTTTGTGGTACGCGGGCCTCTCACTGTTGTGGCCTCTCCTGTTGCGGAGCACAGGCTCTGGACGCGCAGGCTCAGCGGCCATGGCTCACGGGCCTAGCCGCTCCGCGGCATGTGGGATCTTCCCAGACCGGGGCATGAACCCGTGTCCCCTGCATCGGCAGGCGGACTCTCAACCACTGCACCACCAGGGAAGCCCAGAAATGACTCTTTACTGCTTTGATTTTAAGAGATATTGCCCTACTGCTTCGGTTTTAAGAGATAGTGCCCTACACTTACTAAATGAAATGACACACCAAGAACATTCTATTTATGGTAAAGGAAATAAATATGACCTCCTCAAAGGAAACCTTTCCATATCCTTCTAAATGAGCATGATCTCACATTTTTCCTTGGGAAAAGATTTTGCGGGGTCAGTAACTAGGGACACATTAGTTGATTCTGTGGGTATACAATCTAGCCAACCTGTGAAAACTACCCTGGAAAAGGTACGAAAGACCTCCTGTGTAGACTTAACTCCATGGACCCATTGATTTTAGCTTAGGAAGGGCCTATAGAGAACATAACTTCATCTAAATCTTTGAAATACCTTAAAAATCACCTTGTTTTTATAAAACTTCTAGAAGAAAACATAATCTAAAATCTTTGTGACTGTGAGTTAAGCAAAGGTATCTTAGATATGACACCCAAAGCATAATCCATAATAGAAAAGCTTAACTAATTTAGACTTCATCAAAATTAAATACTTTTGTTCTTCAAAAATCACAACTAGGGACTTCCCTGGTGGCGCAGTGGTTAAGAATCTGCCTGCCAATGCAGGGGACATGGTTCGATCCCTGGTCTGGGAAGATCCCACATGCCGTGGAGAAACTAAGCCCGTGTGCCACAACTACTGAGCCTGCACTCTAGAGCCTGTGAGCCACAAATACTGAGCCCCACGTGCCCAGAGCCGGTGCTCCGTAACAAGAGAAGCCACCACAGTGAGAAGCCTGTGCACTTCAATGAAGAGTAGCCCCTGCTCGCCACAACTAGGGAAAGCCCACACGCAGCAACGGAGACCCAACACAGCCAAAAACAAATAAATAAATAAATAAATTTATTAAAAAAAGAAAAAAATCACAACTAAAAAACATGAAAAGATAAGCCACAGATTGGGAGAAACTATTTGCAAATCATATATATATAAATATATGAACATATATATATATATATATATATATATATATATATATATAAGGTTTATAGTCAGAATCTAGAAAGATTACAACAATAAAAGGCAAATGAAATGGCCTGGTAAAAAAAATTGACAAAAGATTTAATTAGGCATTTAGAACACATATGAGTGGCTTTATTGTGCCCAACATCATTAGTTACTAGGAAAATGCAAATTAAAATGACAGTATGCTACCACTATACAACCACTAGAATAGCTATAACAAAAAAAGACTGATAATACCAAGTGTTGGTGAGGAAGTGGAGGAAAAGGAACCCTCATACACTGCTGGTAGGAACGTAAAATGAAATAACCACTTCTGGAAATAATTTGACAGTTTTTTTAAAAAGTTTAACAGGGCTTGCCTGGTGGCACAGTGGTTGAGAGTCCGCCTGACGATGCAGGGGACACAGGTCCGTGCCCTGGTCCGGGAAGATTCCACATGCCGTGGAGCGGCTGGGCCCGTGAGCCTTGGCTGCTGAGCCTGCGCGTCTGGAGCCTGTGCTCCGCAACGGGAGAGGCGACAACAGTGAGAGGCCCGTGTACTGCAAAAAAAAAAAAAAAAGTTAAACATATACCTATCATAAGACCCAGTAATTCCACTCCTAGGTATTTACCCAAGAGAAATAAAAATATATGTCCATACAAAAACTTTTACACAAATGATCACAGTATCATTATTCATAACAGGCAAAATCTGAAAATAGCCTCCAGCTGGAAATAATCTAAATGAACAAAAAAAATGGGTACATCTATGTAATGGAACACTACACAGCAACAACTGATAGGTCCACCAACATGCCTGAACCTCAAAAAATATTTTGTTAAGTGAAAGAAGCCAGACACAAAAGGCTACATATTCGGATTCCATTTATATGAAATTTCTGGATAAGGCAAAACTTTAGAGACAGAAATCATATCAGTGGTTTCCTAGAGCTGGAGTAAGTATGTACCACAAAGAAGTTCAAGAAGGAACTTTTGGGGGTTAATGTAAATGCTGTAAATCTCAGTTGTGGTGATAGGTACACAAGTGTATAGATTTCTTTAGAAATCAGCAAATCACTTGCTTTGTTCATATTCAGTGTTATCTCTTTCATGAGACTTTGCTCAGGAAAAATATGCTTTAGGAAGTATGGGTTAAGACAATCTGAGGTAATAAAAAATTACTCAGTGGCCATATCTGAGTCGATCCATAAACTTGCCATCCTGTGCTTACTGCAGCATTGTTTGCCATAGAAAAACTAGGAATAACTTAATGTTCATCAACAGGGCAATGGTTAAACAAGATAAAACTCATCCATATTACAAAAGGCCATGCAGATGCAGCTATAAAAAAGAATAAAAAGATCTCAAAAATATGTTAAGTGGAAAAAAAACAAAGTCATAGAATGATAATGACTAGTGTAATTTAAATCTAACACACATACACACATGCACACACACACTAAGCTACATCAGGCTGAGCCCTGGGGAGACTGAGACAATAAGGGTAGAAGGGGACTTTTATTTTTTTAATAAGTTCTCTTCTGTAATATTGTAACTTTTTCATTTTTATTTCAAAATATGTAATTTTTTTAACATCTTCATTGGAGTATAATTGCTTTACAATGGTGTGTTAGTTTCTGCTTTATAACAAAGTGAATCAGCTATACATATACATACATCCCCATATCTCCTCCCTCTTGCATCTCCCTCCTACCCTCCCTATCCCACCCCTCTAGGTGGTCACAAAGCACCAAGCTGATATCCCTGTGCTCTGTGGCTGCTTCCACTAGCTATCTATTTTACATTTGGTAGTATATATAAGCCTATGCCACTCTCTCACTTCATCCCAGCTTACCCTTCCCCCTCCCCGTGTCCTCAAGTCCATTCTCTACATCTGTGTGTTTATTCCTGTCCTGCCCCTACGTTCTTCAGAACCTTTTTTTTTTTTTTTTAGATTCCATGTATATGTGTTAGCATATGGCTTTTGTTTTTCTCTTTCTCACTTACTTCACTCTGTATGAGTCTCTAGGTCCACCCACCTCACTACAAATAACTCAATTTCATTTCATTTTATGGCTGAGTAATATTCCATTGTATATATGTGCCACATCTTCTTTATCCATTCATCCGTTGATGGACACTTAGGTTGCTTCCATGTCCTGGCTATTGTAAATAGAGCTGCAATGAACATTGTGGTACATGACTCTTTTTGAATTATGGTTTTCTCAGGGTATATGCCCAGTAGTGGGAGTGCTGGGTCATATGGTAGCTCTAGTTTTAGTTTTTTAAGGTACCTCCGTACTGTTCTCCATAGTGGCTGTATCAATTTACATTCCCACCAGCAGTGCAAGAGTGTTCCCTTTTCTCCACACCCTCTCCAGCATTTATTGTTTCTAGATATTTTGATGATGGCCACTCTGGCCGGTGTGAGATGATATCTCATTGTAGTTTTGATTTGCATTTCTCTAATGATTAGTGATGTTGAGCATCCTTTCATGTGTTTGTTGGCAATCTATATAGCTTCTTTGGAGAAATGTCTATTTAGGTCTTCTGCTTATTTTTGGATTGGGTTGTTTGTTTTTGTGATATGGAGCTGCATGAGCTGCTTATATATTTTGGAGATTAATCCTTCTTCAGTTGCTTCGTTTGCAAATATTTTCTCCCATTATGAGGGTTGGTTTTTCATCTTATTTATAGTTTCTTTGCTGTGCAAAAGCTTTTAAGTTTCATTAGGTCCCATTTGTTTATTTTTGTTTTTATTTCCATTCTCTAGGAGGTGGGTCAAAAAGGATCTTGCTGTAATTTATGTCATAGAGTGTTCTGCCTATGTTTTCCTCTAAGAGTTTGATGGTGTCTGGCCTTACATTTAGGTCTCTAATCCATTTTGAGTTTATTTTTGTGTATGGTGTTAGGGAGTGTTCTAATTTCATTCTTTTACATGTAGCTGTCCAGTTTTCCCAACGCCACTTATTGAAGAGGCTGTCTTTTCTCCATTGTATATTCTTGCCTCCTTTATCAAAAATAAGGTGACCGTATATGTGTGGGTTTATCTCAGCTTTCTTATATACCATTTTTACAGTTTAAAAACACTGTTTAAATGTTCTTACTAGCCCTTGAGTAAATATAACTTCTCAGCAATCCCTGCTGTTGGGAAGCCATTTTTTTCTTAAAAGGAGACGAGAGTAAATTACTTTGAAATGTGTTAGAAGAAAACATTCGATAGAATTCTCTCTTGGCCAGCAGTTAGGCATCCTGGTAGCTTACTAGTAATGATAACAATGGCAGCAGTATTCTTTACACACGGGTTTCTACTATGACAACTCTATGATGTAATGTTGCCACCCCTATTCTGAGGGGACTGTGAAGCTCAAGAGGTCAAGTCACCTGCCCAAGGCCACCCAGGTAGGCAGAGTGGGAATGAAGCCTCTAACTTTAATTCTGGCATTTTTATTCAGCTGCCTGCCTCATCAAGGGTGATGATAAGCCTAATGGTGACCCTGAGGCACTATAGGATTCTAAAGGCTTTCTGAATCATCAAAGAAAGGTTTAATTATATTTAGTGCAGTTGGTGTTTTATCCATACGTTATTGTGTTATAATCCCTGGAAAAGTCTTCAGCCACATATAGCACACACCATCACCCTTGTTTTGAATACTGTAGTTGATTAACCAGATGCCTCTGGCCAGGCTGAAACGTGGAGAACTTACTCTTAAATTGGTCCCATTCATGATTTGAGAGTCTTTACTTCTCTCTAAAAGAGAAGGTACCTCTCTGCCCTCAATCCTCTCTTCCCCAAAGATCAGGTCAGCCCAGCCTTCCCACAGCTGGAGGGCAGAAGGGGTCAGGAGGGGGTAGCTTGAGCCACCACTAGCAGAGGCCTCAGGTGCTACAGCCTGAGGCTTCCCTCCCATCTTCCTCCTGTGGCTGGGCCGATGTTTACAAGCTCCTGTCCACCACACCCTCACTCTACCTGGGCCTTCCCACAGCACGTGAATGGAAGCTCTCACAGTGAAAGGGAAGTGAGTGAGTAAAGGAAAGCAAGTCTAAGCTCAAGCTGAAGGCCTGTGGCCACATAGCTTTGAAGAAGAGCAAACATGGGCCTTTAAACTACAGAGTGGGCTTCTTCGTGACCACACAGGCTACCCCAGCAGCGGGAATGCCATTTGGGGGTTGATCTGCTCAGCCCACACAGGTTAAAGCAGACCTGAGTTTTCAATGTGGAGACAAGAGGCAAAGCTCTACGACTGGAAATCACGTAGCCCATGCTAGAAATAAAGAGGCAGAATTGTGCATAGTAAGAGCCCATTTTAGAACCAGACAAACATGAGTTCAAAATCAGCCTTGGACTCCAATTAGATAATTTGGAATAATCTATATGTCTCAACTTCTTTGTCTATAAAATCAAGGTAGTGATAATACTTACTTTGATGGTGTGATTAAAGATTCATTTATGAAAAGTACCTAGTATAATTCCTGGCACATAATAAATGATTACTAAAAAGTAGATATTATTACTATCAAACTCTCATCTGGGTTCTCCCACAAAAATGAAAAAATCAGATGTTTCCTTAAGATCCTTCTAGGTCTAAAACTTTATGATTCTGGGACTTCCCTGGTGGCGCAGTGGTTGAGAATCCGCCTGCCAATGCAGGGGACTTGGGTTCGAGCCCTGGTCTGGGAAGATTCCACATGCCGCAGAGCAACTAAGCCTGTTTGCCACAACTACTGAAGCCCGCGCGCCTAGAGCCCATGCTCCGCAACAAGAGAAACCACCACAGTGAGAAGCCGGCACCACAAGGAAGAGCAGCCCCCGCTCGCCGCAACTAGAGAAGTCCGCGCACAGCAACAAAGACCCAACGCAGCCATAAATAAATTTAAAAAATAAAATAAAATAAAATAAAAAACTTTATGATTCTGTTATTGAAATGACTAAGAGGGCCGCATAACTTGATTGCCATGACAAGCCCCAGGACTCCATAAGTTAGGGATTCATTTCCAGATCTCCAAGACACCACTGTTTCTGTTGCCCCAGGAGCACTAGAGCAGACCTCAGACTCCACGTTGGTAAATCATGACCCAGGGGCTTCCCTGGTGGCACGGTGGTTGGGAGTCTGCCTGCTAATGCAGGGGACACGGGTTTGAGTCCTGGTCTGGGAAGATCCCACATGCCACGGAGCAGCTGGGCCCGTGAGCCACAACTACTGAGCCTGCGTGTCTGGAGCCTGCGCTCCGCAACAAGAGAGGCCACGACAGTGAGGGGCCCGCGCACCGCGATGAAGAGTGGCCCCCGCTTGCCACAACTAGAGAAGGCCCTTGCGCAGAAACGAAGACCCAACACAGCCAGAAATAAAAATAAATAAATTAAAAGAAGGCTCAACATTAAAAAAAAAAAAATCACGACCCAGGTGCAAGGCCAGGTGTCCATTGTAGGATTCATTAACCACAAGGATGAAATGAAAGAAGCACTATTCCTACCCCTACATTATTTCTTCTTAAAGGCTTTTTCTTTAACCTTCTATTGATAAAAATTAACACATGCTCTTTGTGGGTTGGGAAGTGTAAAAAAAACAAAGAAGAAAACTATCAACTATAACCTCACACGCAGATGTGAATATTTCAGTGTACTTCAGATCTTTTACCTACACATATTCCTCCTTTTGTAAGTGAACTCACTGCATGTTCAACTGCCTGTTTCACTTAACATTTTAACAACCTATCCCCTGGCCAATGGTTCTCTACAGAGCCTGAAGTCTGTGGCAGTAGGCTCCATGCACTCGCAGAGACAAGCACACATTTCACTCAGCCTATCTCCTAAAAGCCCTGAGGGGAAAAGAGTTCCAGAAAAATCACTAGCCACCCCTCTTAAAGTCCTTGAACCCCACGATTTTCAGAAAGTCTAAGGTTATTCCTAGGACACAGTTCTCCATTGGCTTTTGATGATCTCCCTGGAGGAGAGGGGCGTAGGGGGAGAAGGGTTTAATTCCTCTCTGATCCCTGGGGTTCTACATCTGACCATCAGGCAATGGACGTAAAAGGCTGAAGGGCTGTAAAGTGAGGATGAGAAGCTAGGTCATGGAGCAACTAGAGTAGAAAAGCAAAGATCCTCCTAAAACCTACAGTTCATATGGTAGCCCACCTGAAATGACTCAGGGCCAGGAGGTCCAGGTGACAGGCCACATCTACCTCTAAATGTCTTGATCTCATAGGAACATACTCCCCTCAGGCTGAGTGTCACAGGAAAATGCTCAGGAGAATGCAGGCATGAGGTAACTATGGGCTGTAAAAAAAGAAAAAAAAAAAAAAAAAAGGAAGAAGGGAAGGAAGGGAGGGAGGGAGGGAGGAGGAAAAGAAAAGGAAGGAAAGAAGAGTATGAAATAAATGAACATAACTTGAAGTTTAATATTGGCAGTGTCACTGGTGTTAATAAACTAGTGGCCTGAAACCCCAGAAGCCTGCTTGGGGCTGATCTTTAGTAGGGAGAGATAGAGTTGGGATAGTGGTAGTGGTATTATAAATAATAACACCGAAGAAACACTTTCCTTTCAAAAATGACATTTGGACCAAACATGAAGCCAAAATTTAAAAATCCCACCTAACAGCATCTCCAGATTCAGAAGCACAGCCAAGAAGGGGGCACTATTAGAAGTCAGGATTTGCCTTAGCAGGGCAGGCTTCTATCCACCTGCCCCTTCAAGGGAACTGAAAGACTGGCAAAGAGGGGCTTCCCTGGTGGCGCAGTGGTTGAGAGTCCGCCTGCCGATGCAGGGGACACGGGTTCGTGCCCCGGTCCGGGAAGATTCCACGTGCCACGGAGTGGCTAGGCCCGTGAGCCATGGCCGCTGGGCCTGCACGCGTCCGGAGCCTGTGCTCCGCAACAGGAGAGGCCACAATAGTGAGAGGCCCGCGTACCGCAAAAAAAAAAAAAAAAAGACTGGCAAAGAGCAGTGAGTTCATGTTGAACTGAGAGCGAGCTAGGATCATTCAGGAGAAAGCAGACTTCCAGCACAAGACAATGTGGCCACCCACTCGGGCTGCCTGGGAACAGGGGACCTGTCAAGCCATGTACCTGGCCCCTTCCTTCTTACCCCTTCACTTGGTGCCAAAGGGCAATGAAGGCATTGGGAGAAAATTATTTTCATTGCATAGTAAACCCTTCTCCCGGGTTGAGTGGAAGAACAGAGTTAGCCTGCCTGCAGCATCAGCTCTCCAGGGCACGTTGCACTCATCCTCTTTTGCAGTGGGGTCAGGGTCGGGGTGAGCACCTATCTGAAAATTCTCTTAACCTTGTAATTATTTTGTATTTTCCATTTTACTGCAACCTTGTACCTTGAGCCAAAAGCGAACCAGGGTAAAGGTGTTCATCTCGGGTAGTAAAATATGTGCTCATGTGAATTATTCATATAGCCACATTGACAAAATTCATTTATTAACTGGTGTTTGCTGCCTCAGACAGTTCATTCCCTTTAAGGACTAGATACAACTCTTCCTCCAAATCTGAAGACTTGCCTTTCAACTTCAATTTTCAATTTGTTGTTGATGGCCTTTTGGTTTTCTCTTTTTTCTAAGGCCTAGTGATGATTCTCCTCAGGGGTGGGGGGAACATGGTAATGAAGTAGCTGTGCTGGGGACAGGGGTTTCTGTATGAGTCTCTCCAGTTAGTCAGGGCCCCTCATAATAATATCTAGAAAGCTGGAGAAGATACTGAAAAACCGAAAGTAAGCGCAATGTATAGTTACAGTAGATGGGATACCAAAGGTACTCGAAGTTGCTGACAGACTCAAGGTACATCTCAGCTCTTAGGAAGGTTTCTTGCCCCAGTTATTTCTTCCTCCAACTTACCTGAATGTTGTCTCTCTTTTAAACTTTTCTACTAAGCCTCCTCTAATCACCTTCCCAGAAATCCCTTCTTCCTCTGAATTCCTAGTGCTTTCATTGTTGGTACAGTTTCAAGATGTCACTGTCCTGTACTGTTGGTCATTATGTCCCATCTTTTGCGTGGGTTATTCTCTCTTTAAAATTAAGAACCTTCTCTTGATTCTGAAAGATGCCCACAGATCTCAGAGCAGTGCCTGATTATGTGATGCTCAGAACCTGAGAGAGACCCATGGGGGAGCACTTACCCACCTGTGACCTCCAGTGACCCTGTTGGATCTGTTCTCCCCACCACCACCTCTCCTTCCTCATCCCCTGCCTCCTAATCTCCAGTCCTAACACCTCTCTCTACCCAACAAGGAAACATTTTCTTTACTAGTGCCCAACTCTCTCAAGTGGCTGGGACCCCAAACAATATTTGTTCTGTCTTGGTTTTCAGTTTTATTCCATAATCTTCTCATTCACAAAGCACACAGCCCTCTCAGGGGATGGGGACCAGGTGGGTTCAAAGGCCCATCCTCAGAAACACCACCTTTCCAGCAACAATCCCTGCTGCTCAGTCCAGTCTATCATGCAAAACTCCTTACTTTGGGTGATTTTACTCTCAGGAATGTGACGTTCCTCAGCAGTGCCGCAGCCAGTCCATCAGTTACAACTGTCAAGGTCTGTATCTCAAGTGCCAAGAGCATTCAAATTCTCTCCCATGGTGCTCCTGGGCACCAGGCCAATCAGATGGTGAGAGGTCTGTTGTGTTGCCCTGAGCTTTCCATGGCAGTTAGGAGGAAGACCATTGGGTGGGGAGTGGGGGGGAGTATCCCTCAGGCCAATGAATTAGAATCTTGGTGCTGACATATTGCACACCTTCCAACCAAGAAATGGAGAAGTTCCTGGGAAACTAGGGTAGACAGGTCTTCAGTGAGGGCTCCTAAAGTCACATTGTACAGAGCAACACTTGACAGAACACTTTTTTAATAATGAGGTTTACTTCTTTTAAAAAATTCAGTTTAACTAAAAATAGAACTACCATATGTCCCAGCAATTCCACTCCTGGGTATATATTTGAAAAAAACAATGACACTAATTCAAAAAGATACATGCACCCCAATGTTCACAGCAGCATTATGTACAATAGCCAAGACATGGAAACAACCTAAGTGTCCATCAACAGAGGAATGGATAAGGAAGATGTGATATATATATATATATGATGGAATACTACTCAGCCATGAAAAAGAAGAAAACTTTGCCATTTGCAGCTACATGGATGGACTTGGAGGGCATTATGCCAAGTGAAATAAGTCAGACAGAGAAAGACAAATATTGTATGATATCACTTATGCGTGGAATCTAAAAAATACAACAAAGTAGTGACTATAACAAAAAAGAAGCAGACTCCCAGATACAGAGCCCAATCTAGTGGTTAACAGTGGGGGGAGGGGGGAATATAGGGATGGGGGAGTAGGAGGTACAAACTATTGGATGTAAGATAGGCTCAAGGATATATTGTACAACACAGGGAATATGGCCAATATTTTGTAATAATAACTGTAAATGGAAAGTAACCTTAAAAAACATATAAAAATTAAAAATAGCTTAAAAAAGCCATATTAAAGAAAAGTTTTAAAGAATTCAGTTCAATACCAAAGAGCTTTGTTGAAAAGGTGCATTGGCCAAGTCTTATTAGCATCTTTGTGGCTTTTTAATGTCTGTCTTCTTTGGGAGACTGTGTCGACTCCAGCAAACTGTGTGCATTTGTGGTCACCCACCCCTTACGGGTTGCCTTGAACAGCTTGGTTTCTCTTCCCATGATGGGATATAAGCTCTAACAATAACCAGTCTCCCATTTATTATTGCTGAATAATTCCTTCTTGGTGGCTTTATAATAATAATATTTTTAAAAGAATACGTATTGTTCTGTTTGGCTCTTTTGAGATTCCTAGTATCTCATTTCATCAGGGGAGTCTTTGTTTCCTCAAGGTAAAAAAAACAAAAAACAGAAACCCATATATTACTGGCCTTTTATTTAGCTGTCACAATACCAGCAGTGGGAGAGTCACTATACGGAGGAAACAATAGTAACATGGATCACTTCACATTAAAATGTGGTACCTAATTATTGTTTTTAGGGGCAGTTAATGAGTGGTACTTGTAGGTGATTAAACACATTTGGGTTTGGAAGACCAATGGGGTGAGAAGAAAGCCACTCTGCTTAGTAACAGTATGGAGAGAGAGAGAGTTTGAGTACTGCATCTGCCTCAAGAGTCTCTTCCCACCCCACCCACAGTGCCTTCTCATGGGTTTAACAATGGGCTGAGGATGCTGGGAAACCACCCAGCCAATAGAGTCCATTCACAAAGGACAACCTGTTTGCTATGAATCATCGCAGATTCAGCTTAGCAGCCACTGAGAACAAAAAGGACTTAAATGTATTTACAGCTGGTGATGCTGAATAGAAGGGCCTGAAAATGTCAAAGTTCAGGAGTCCCTACTCTACATCATGGATTGTACCAGATACTGAGGATACAAAGATAAATAATAACCCTCCCCAGGCCTTGGGAAACTCCACCTTGCAGCCAAGATAGACCCATATACACTGCTATAGATTCAATGTTCGTGTCCTGCCAAATTCACGTGCTGAATTCTAACCCTCAAGCTGATAGTATTAGGAGGTGGGGCATTTGAGTGGTGTTTAGGTCATGATGGTAGAACCCTTATGAATGGAATTGGTGCCCTTATAAAAGAGCCACAGAGAGCTGCCTTCCTCCTTTCCACCATGTGAGGGTAAAATAAGAAGTCTGCATCCTGGAAGAGGGTCCTCCCTCAACCATGCTGGCAACCTGATCTTGGACTTCCAGCCTCCAGAACTATGAGAAATAAATGTTTGTTGTTTACAAGCCACCCGGTCTATGGTATTTTGTTATAGCAGCCCAAATGGTTTAAGCCATATGTTTCACCAGAAAAGCTCAATGATGAGAAATTCCCTGGTGGTCCAATGGTTAGGACTCGGTGCTTTCACTGGCAGGGCCCAGGTTCAATCCCTGCTTGGGGAACTAAAATCCCACGAGCTGAGCAGCGTGACCAAAAAACAAACAAACAAAAAGAGCACAATGATGTATTAAAACAGAGGTATGAACAAAGCATTATGGGAGCAAAAGATGAGAAGGACTGATTCTGGCCAGTTTGGAGACACTGAAGGGGAAACAGGAAAAGTCTCCTTAGAGGAAGGGGCGTTTAAACTAGGCTTTCAAAGAGGAAGAAGAGTTCAGCAGGTAGAGGATGGAGCCTCTGCCAGGAGAAACAAAATAGCAATGAGACATTAAAGCGTGCAAGGACGGAGACCAAACTTGCAAAGCAGTTTCAACCTGACTCATGCAACAGCAGTATGTTTACACTTTCTTGGAGATGCCCCTTTTTTTACAGTTTAAGTTGCTGTAAAGATAATATATGTTAAATACATATATTTCTCTAATCCAGCCAGAGCTTGAAACTGAAGTTCGTACTGTATAAAAATTGCCTGGGAGCTTCCCTGGTGGCGCAGTGGTTGAGAGTCCGCCTGCTGATGCAGGGGACACGGGTTCGTGCCCCGGTCCGGGAAGATCCCACATGCCACGGAGTGGCTAAGCCCGTGAGCCACGGCCGCTGAGCCTGCGTGTCCGGAGCCTGTGCTCTGCAATGGGAGAGGCCACAACAGTGAGAGGCCCACGTACCGCAAAAAAAAAAAAAAAAAAAAATAGAATTTTATTATACATCCATTTTCATCATGTCACTCCAGTGCTCAGAATGTGTTCAAGGGTTCCCCACTGCCTACAGGAATGATCATTCAAGGCCCTCCACTGACTGTCCCTATGCTCTTCCCCTCCCATCCCATGGTGCCCTCCCATCTATGAGTACCTTATCCCTCCATCAGTCCACTTACTGAGCTACATCTTTTTATCAGCTCCATGGCTTTGATCAGCTTAGTTAATATCATTAAATTGCATTTCCCCATTTATAAAATGGAATTGTATCTCATCAGAATTTACTAAGAGTTAAATAAAATGTTTCCTACGGATCACTTAGCAAAGTCCCAGCCCATAGTAAAATGATCTGTAATGTTAATTTATTGCTATTATTATGGTTGTTACTGTTGTTAATCTTTTGCTTTTTGCTTTTCTCTTCCCATATCTTCATTTATACTGTTTTTTCTTCCTCCTCATAACCCAAACCTAAACCATTTAATTCTCAGATTCTACCTGAAAGCCCTACAGGCAATCCTAGCCCACAGCAAACACTCTCTCCTCTGAATCCTTTTTGTACTGACAGCAATGTTGTAGTAAGAGTTGCAGGATAACCTAGTGGTTAAATGCTAAGGCTCAGGTGTCAAAGTACCTGAATTCAAGTCCCAGCTCTACTGCTCACTAGCTACAGGCAAGTTATGTCACCCAGAGTTAGTGTCCTGTCACATTGGGCTGTCTTGGAGAGAAGCCATCAGACTCATGCCTGCCCTGCTAACCTCACCTCAGAGCCTGCTGGGCATTGTGGCTGGGCTGTCCGAGTCCTGTCCCCCAGCCCTGAAGTGCATCACCAGGTATTTTTTCGGAATTGGGCTACCTGGATATATCAGGGATAGCTAGATATTTAGGGGCTGGGAATCCCCAGGCAAAAACAGACACCAGTCCTTTGAAATCACATCATCAAAAGTCAATCACAGGGGATTTCCCTGGTGGTCCAGTGGTAAAGAGTCCGCCTTACAATGCTGAGGACATGGGTTTGATCCCTGGTCAGGGAACTGGGATCCCCCATGCCGCAGGGCAGATAAACCTGCGTGCCACAACTGCTGAGTTCGTGTGCCTCAGCTAGAGCCCACACGCCACAAACTACAGAGCCTACGCACCCTGGAGCCTGCACGCCACAACTAGAGAGAGAAAACCTGCGCACCGCAACTAGGGAGAAGCCCGTGCGCCACAACAAAAGATCCTGCATGCTTCAACTAAGATATGACGCAGCCAAAAATAAATAAAATAAATGAATAAATAAATAATAAATCTTTTTTTAAAAAGTCAGTCACAAACTTGCAGTGCAAACATAGCACAAAGTCCTAAATTGAAAATTGTTATATTATAATGAAGTAGCCTCAGTCAGCTTTACGGCAAAGACCTATATCCTTTAATTACTTTAGAGGTTAGTTTTGTGACCAAAGAAATCAAGATTAGTTAAAAAGAAGTTTTGTCTGAAAAGGCTTAGGCCCTAAATGGGAATCATTCTATGTCCTACTAAGATTTGCCTCAAGTTTATGTCTTGCCTAAAGCCCCATGCACATAATAGATATACAATATATGCTAGTAATTGATTTATTAATTAAAAGATGGGTTTTATTTGAAATGGATAGCAAAATTGACATCTTTGACTCAATATTTCTAACTTGTTAGAAATTTTAGCTAGAAATACATTACCCCTTATGTAAGGGAAAAAAAAGTTTGAAGTTTAACTGTGATAGAAAAAAAGAAAAATGAGACAGCCTCAGTGTCCATCAATAGAGGAATAGGTAGGGGAGCTGTGATAACCCCACGCTAAGGAAAACTACACAGAGACATATTTTATTTCTATTTATGTTTATTTCTAATACCTCCAAAGAATTTATATTTGTAGGTAAATGTGAAAGGAAATTCATAAAATACAGAGAAAACTTCTGACAGTAGCCACTTACTTCTTAGAGAAGGAAAGACAGAGTGCACGATTGTGTGTGAAGTGGGAGAATTGGGAAGGGTGGGAATGGAAGTATTTGCTGAATCTTTCACAGTAATACTATATTTGTGTATTGTGTATAAAATAAAAAATATAGACTGTCAAAGGGAAATAAACAATTTAAATTTTGTTAGAAGTAATTGTTTTAGGAATGATGCAGGCAAAAATATTTTTGCCAAAGTATGACCACCAGAGTAAAGAAATTGGTTATTTCAAATCTCTTATTTTCCTGTGTGTGTGTGTGCGGTTTAAAGGCTGGTTCCCTTTAGGTCACTCTGTTTACACTGCCACTTCACTCTGTCTTATCTGAGAATAAATTCCTTTGCTAATGTGTTTTTAAAAATTAGAAAGTTTCCTTACTTAAAAGCCACCAATCACTGGGATTGACGTTAACAAGCTTGTTGAGCAAAATCTGATTTAGGTGGAACAGCAGGTCCAGGAAATGAAAAATTTGCATCCCACGGCATTTCAGAACATGACAGTAGTCACTTAACAACGGAGTTCCCTTTATCTTTCCTAAGGACAGCCTTTTAGGATGGAAGTTGTCTAATTGCTCCAGACATCCATGTGAAGCCAGGCTGCGTTCACCTGAGCCACCCCCCTCCTTGTTCCCTTGAAGGCTTACCTGCTGGCACCACCACAGTTCTAGCTGCAGTGGCTTAGAAGGCCAGCCCTGGGGGGCTATTTCTCATAGTCTGCACGCTGCATCTTGCCCCGAGACCCTGAGGAGGCTTTGTGGTATCATAACTTTCAGACAGACAAGCCGCTAAAGTAAATAGCAGGGGAGAAACACGCCAGGCCACACACCTAAAAGATACCTTCATTTCAAACATTAGCACGTCAGGAAGGTTTAAGATTGATTAAAATAGTCTCAAGGCCATCAGAAGTCTCACTTGCCATCCCTAAATGAGTTTCTCTTTCTTTCCCCCCTTCCTCAAAACACTGGTAATCAGATAGTAATTGTCTCTAAAATCTCAGGAATACAGGGGCAATGGCAAAGCATCCCGACTAGAATGCTGAAGGACAGCAAGAAGAAAATATGCCACCGACCATAAAACATTCTGCTGGTTCACAGAATATCAAATACAGTGAGAAAGATGGGGAAATGTGTTTTAGATAGCAAAAGATAACATTATCAAAAGGATATTTGAGGGGTTTTTTTGTACAGGCTAGTTTTAGAAAGTGTTTTCATCTGTCAGATAAGTTTTCAATATCAAAATATGATTTTGTTTGAGTCCAAAATTCAGGTAGAGATTGGTGTTATACACAATGGGGGTATATGGCTATGACTCTAAATAGAAGGGAAGATTGTCAATTATCCAGATAAATCAGGTTTTTAAATCTGAGTAAGGCAGTCTTATTGATTAACGGATTTCTACTAATTTTAGACCTGCTTTTAACCTGTGTCCTTGGATTCGATTTTTCAGTGAAAGATTATTTGCTCAGTTGTGTACTGTTGAAATACACAGGAACACAGATTAGGGTGAGTGTATTTTGCTTTTCCTTTTCTTTGGGATCTTTTTGGGGCAAAAAGAGGTCAGATTAGGGAAGGATTTGGCATGTAGCTCCTTCTCTGCTCACCCCTCACCCCCATATAGAAGTCTCTAGACAGCACTTCTTGACTAAATTTGGGGCTGTCTCTCTTAATATTCATTCTTTCTATGAGAAATGCTAAGAGAACACTCTGGTCTTTCCCTGTAACAATTCTTACGCTAAACCTCACTTTCAAATGTAAGATCTGGAATGAAACTCTAGGCATGAATATGAGAACACTGGGCGATCAGGTTTCCATTTTGGTCTGTTTCTGGCTTGATTTGATTAAAGTCCACTCAGACTCCACATCCAGCGTCTTACTTTCTCATTCTTCCACCACCGTTTAATCCTTAATTTCCTCTTCTGCTGGAATGCTTCATGCTGAATGATTGGATTAAACTCACAGCACTTCAGGATGTACCTAAATCAGCTTGGTGGTCCAAGATTCCTTTAATTGATACATGGCTTTTCCATATTTATCTGTATTAAATGTTGCCTCCTTCTTACTTTCCTTAGTTAATTCAAGCTGTTTTCAAAGAAGACAGAATTTTGAAAAAAAAAAAGGTCTGTCTCTTTTTCAGGGAGGGGGTTGCTGGAGAACACTACTTACACTCACTATTTTTTTTCTCCAAAACAAGCATTGCATCTATTCTTTGTCTCCAGCTTTCATGGACTTTTTGTCTTTTCTCTCCTTTAGATCTGTGTATATTCTCAACACCTGTCTCTCTGGGATGCACATATCCCATTTCTTCAGCTCACCAGAAGTAGACATATATATTATTTCCCTGAGGGTTAGAGAAAGTTATCAGAACTTGGCAACATATAAAGTAAATACCCACTAATTGCAATACATTCATTTAAATCAGGTCTTTATCCTCCTTAGGCATTGTAGTAGGTGGCTTCCTTTGAAGTCTTGTTGAATTTGTCCAAAATTACCTTGCCTGAGGCAGACGGCTGTTTGGAACATTTGTTCTGAACCGATCCCCAAAGCAGTAAATCTTAGCGTTGGTAACGGCTCACATGCCACAAAGAGGAAATGTCCTGGGTAGGGCATGGATCCAGGCTTAGATCCCCCATTGTATGCAAAGAAAAGAAAGAGAAAGGGAGAGATAACTGCACAACTCTCAGGGATATAATGCTATTGTACAACTCTGATGATGTTATAAACCACAAACCCTGTACATTACTGAAATACATAACCAAAAGCCTGCCAGTGAATTGCTTTTCTCTTTTTTCTGCTGTATCCATGCATGCATGCGTCTCTCATTTAACAATGATTTTGTTAGTGTTATTTGTTTGTTTGTTTGCTTGCTTGCTTTAATCATAAGTAGCTTATACCCCTCATTATTTTAAATTCATCCTGGGAATTTTATTTTACCTATATAATCTAATGCAAACCATCAGGCTCTGAGGTCTTCGGACAAAGTCAAGCCTTTGTTTAGGCTGTGTTTCATGCTTCGACTATGTACATAAAACAGTTTTCAAGTTTTTTCAGTCTGTTGAAAGACTTTGCTTCTGTTATATCAGAAGCTGCTCTGTAGTAGGCAAAGGAGCTATCTGAACTTGGAGAAGATGATTCTCTAGTTAATTGTCATGGAGACAGCCTTAAGTCATGGCCTTCTTGAGTAAGGATAGAATCCAAATCAGGTTGTGGCACATTTATACATTACATGATTTAAGAGCCATATGAAAGCATATTATGGGACACACTGGGTAAGAACAAGTCATCTGAATGATGCTCCAGTGACATCCCCATCTTTGGGTGATGGTAGATGAATCAGAGTAAATAAGAATTATGAACCTCATCATGCTATCAAGCTAAAGGAGTTTAACTATGAGTTAAAATGAGGGAGTAAAGCAAGAAAGAAGGTGACAGATGAACAAGTAAGCAGGTGATTTTGCTCAATAAAAGGAGAAAATTCCCAGGATGATGGTGAAGGGAGATTGTGAGATGGCAGTTGTGCAGAAGGCCAGGGGAATTATCCATGTAAATTAGAGCAGGCAGCAGACTCTGGGAGAATGAATCCAAGACTATGAACTTGACTGAGTACCTGATGTGCTTAAATATATTGACAAAAGATTTAGACAACCGGGGAGTGTGTGAAGATAAATTAGTGTTAAAAATATAGAAAAGTAAACCAACTAAAAAAAAAAAAACAGTTAAATGGAAATTGATTATTATCAACTTCAGAGAAGACAAAAAGTCATGAAAGATGCTATGAAAAGAGATAAAGGATATCTTTACTTACTACTATGATCTTACTACTTGTGATCTCCATGATATAAGTTAAATGCTTACATTTCTCTGAGAATACCTATTTTATTATATTAAAAATAAAACAAAGGGAAAGAAAAATCATAACTTAAAAATTTTTTAAGATTACCTTTAGGGCAAGGGATATAATAGCTAGACATTTTTTGAATATATATTGTTTTATAGACTTGACTTTGGAACCAAGTTAACATTTTATACAATCACCAACCAAATTAAATTTTAAAATGCAATCTCTAAAAAACTCAAAAGTAAAATGAAACAAATGAACTTCAGTGTATAGACAGTTGAAGGAATAACCTCACAGAGAGAAACTATTCCAAATGACTCTTACAGCACAATTGTTTGACTATATGTTCTTAGCAGGATCTACTCTAAGGACAGTGGTTTTCACCAATTATATTACAATAGTAATAGCACTGGTGCTATTGTTATTCTGAGACTATTTGTATGATTATGCTGGTGTATTTGAAAACTGGAATTTTCAGTATGAATAAAGAGATAAATATGTAAGATCAATATGGTTGAGAAAAACATCTGAATTGCAAGTATCAGTATGAACACATGTATATTTTATCTCAAATATACATATCCTGAAAAGGCCTAGAAAAAATGACTGACCCAGTAGCAATAAGCACCACTAGTGTCTAGACCATGCTCTCTAAATACCATGTCCCACTAAAATGGACCAATGCTCTCTGGAGATTCTCAATTCCTTGACTGGTGTAGAAAATATATAAGATGATCCTGAAATATCTTGTCATACCAGAAAACACAGATGCTATCAAAGATTACTGAGGTTTTATCAGAAGGACTCAGGAGCCAACTTGAAGAGGTTTCTACTGGCTGAAGACAGGATAAATTGAGCTTCAGTAAGGACATTAACTGCAATGGATGGAAATATATCAAATATGGTCTTGGCAGTTCCATAAATGGAATTAATATTATAGTAATACTTCAGAAACTCATCTAGTGATCTCTTTCTCCCTTGAATTTCTGTGATGCTCACTGCCTATAACATTCATCTGATAAGGAATAATGCGCCACCTTATTTTACTTTCAATCACAGTCTGCATCTTGTATGCCTTTTTAAACATTGACTTATATCTTAAATGTAGACTGAATATATATAAATGGTAAAAAAAAAAAATCAAAACAAGCCAGAAAGTATAAATAAAGCCAGTTCTTCCTTTACTCACACATTCCTAACCTCTTACAATTATCGCCAGTCCATCTCCCAAAAAGTAACTTATATCCTATTTCTTGTAGGACTTTTTTTAAAAGTATGCTTATTTAAATATACACGTATATTTATAGATATCCTTTTCTTCTAAAAAATTATAAAAGTAAAATAATTCTATATCTATTATTTTGCTTTTTTTTAATCTAAAAAACTATATCTTGAGGCTCTTTACATACCAGTATATCCAGATCTCCCTAATTCTTCTGAATGGGTGCACAGTATCCATGATATATTTATCTAGTTCTACACTGATGAATAGCTAAGCTTATTGGAGTTTTATGTGATCTTTTCTATTTGGTGTTCCTATTTCACTCTACACATGTTTATAACGTATTCAGTTGTGAACCCTTCATTAGGGCATGAAGCCTACTGCATGTTTCTTTACATCACACACTGTAAACACTAGAAAATAATGTGTGCTTCAACGATGGTGTCTACTTGGCTCTCCATTTGAAAGGCTCCTTGAAAAATGCCCATAAGGAATTTCAGTACTCCAGATTTCCACAGTTTTACTTTTGAGGTCAGTGAACAGGTGCTTAATAATTCATCATAGTTCCTAGAGGAAGCAAGAAGCTCTTTACAAGACTATAGACCATTTAGCACTTTATAAATCAGAGCTAACACTTGAAATTACACTCAGAGGTGAAGAAATAGTCACCATAATGAAGGAGAACATAAGCTACTTTATGCCCTGAAGATTTGGGTTGATTTCTCTGTATGGATCTTGTTTCTCCTTAGGGCCATTAGATTTTGTTGGGAAGACAACATCATGACTGCACAGCACACTGTGTACCAACACACAAGGCAGCTGCAGTCTCACATATGTTTTCCTCTTCTATGTCATTGGAAACTGTCACTGCTGTTGGTTTGAGAGCTTACTCAACCCTCAGCAAGAACCAAATTCAATGAGGCCCCATATGTACAGTACATATCAGAGGTGGATACTCTCTGGCATATTAAAGGCTAATTCCCAGGACTGTAAGAAGTAAATAATGCAAGAAACTAAACTTTAAAAATGAAGCCATTTTATCAGATAAACCAGATTCTGCTTTCCTTTTCCCTTTATTTGAAGTAAAAAGGAAAAGTATCAAAGGTCATTCAGAGGTTTTTAAAATTATATTTTTAAGTATCAAGAAATATTAATACCTAATTCTGTGGTCATTTGTAAGGTTATTTCTTTGAAATTTAAGTGGACTCCCTTCACACTCACTCACACTCACAGACACACACACACATACACAAGCGCACACACACAGGTGTGAGAAGCCCAATCACTCCAGGATTAGCTGTTCCTCAAAAAGCTCAGTAATGATCTGAAATCTGAAGCCCTACTTGAACTTTTCTACTAATTCAGTAATTACTGCTGTGCCTGAAATTGGCCCCTTTCCTGCAATTACTCAACATGCACTTTCAGTCAAAGCGGTTAACACCTGAATTTAGATTCTAATTAGCACCTAAGGTGGAATTTTTTGTTTAAAGCTTATTAAAATGGGGACTTTTCCCAGCATAAGATTTCACTAGTCTACACAGGTAAACTCATGTTTTATAGACTAATCTCTTTCTGGTTATCTTAAAAGCAACAGAGGTTAGAGATAAAACCAAGATTAACATATCCCCATTTAAGATATTAACTTCAGAATAAATCAAATTCAATCAATATCTGAAGTTGTCAAACTGGACAGGCTCTCAATACAGCCAAAGACCACTATTTCCAAACCCATGTTTAAAGAAATGATTTCTCTCAAGGGAAGATGTAAATAAATGGAGATAAAAACAAATTAATATTGGTGTCATTGGCTTTCAGGGCTATCTCTATTTCCTTCCGTGAGTCTTCCTAAGTACTAATATTTAAAAGATAGTTATAGTAAAAACTCAGAATTATGTGGAGGCATGTAGTCTTCAATTCCTCAGGCAACAATTAGTGTGTTTAACTTCAACCACGGGTGTGTCTTCATGTTAACTATGTGTCCTCTACCATATCCCTGAGAATTGGTCAGTGGGCCATTCCTTGGACACCTTCAGCAATGGGAAACTCACTACTTCATGAGGCAGCTCACCAGGCACCCCTGAAAATAAGGATCCCATAAATGATGGCTTATAAGCACACTGGATTTGGAGACATTCTCATTATTCAGTTGACTCATAATGAGCTTTCAATACACACTACTGTTTAACAACATTTCCCCTCCCTTATACTTGTGAAATTGACATTTTAAAGTCCAAGTTCAAGAACTTATATTTATCTCTTTTGAACTTTACTTCAGTTCAGCTCCTCATTCAACCAATCAAGATGATTTGGATTGACTGTGCTCTCTGATCTCTCGCCATATTCAAACATAATAAGCATACTTTCTCTGTTCCCATTTAAAGATAAACTTGAAGATACATACAAGGTCTCTCAGTAACAAACCTGACTCATACAGAAATGAAACTCTTGTGGCTTGTCAGTTATTCTGAGTCGTGTCATATTCAGAGACAAATCAAGTACAAGAAGTTGAAACAATGCTTGTGTCTTCAAAAACAAAAGCAAGAGTGTCAAAGAGTCAGAAGTGGTAAAACTATTTGTATTAATTTGCTAGGGCTGCCATTACAAAGTACTACAGACTGGGTAGCTTAAAAAATAGAAATTTATTTCTCAGAATTCTGGAGGCTAGAAGTCTGAGATCAAGGGTTGGTTTCTTCTGAGGCCGCTCTCCTTGGCTTGTAGATGGCCTTCTCCCTTTGTCTTCACATGGTCTCGCCTCTGTACATGTCTGTATTATGATCTCCTCTTATGAGGACACTAGTCATAGCCCTAACGAACTTATTTTAACTTAGCTACCTTTTTAAAGCCCATATCTCCAAATACAGTCATATTCTGATGTACTGGGAGTTAGGAGTTAAACATATGAATTTGGGGGGAACACAATCAGCCCATAACACCACTTAAGAGATATTTCTATCCATATTCTGAGTTAATAGATTGCCTATGTTCCTTTAATGTCAGTTTCTCTAAATGCTCAGTCTAATCTCACTAGATTTGCAATCTTATTTATTTAATGCACATGTGTTTTCACATTCCTTTTTAAGGACTTATATCTATACTTCAACATCTGCCTTTAGGGACTTTCCTGGTGGTCCAGTGGTTAAGACTCTGTGCTCCGAATGCAGGGGGTCTGCGTTTGATCCCTGGTCAGGGAACTAGATCCCACATGCCACAACTAAGACCCAGCACAGCCAAATAAATAAATATTAAAAAAAAAAGAGTAAAGCAATTATACTCCAATAAAGATGTTAAAAAAAAAAAGAATCTGCCTTCGAATAGGTTGATGCCTAAATATGAATCTTAAAGTGTTTAACCTCTTTAGATGCTGCAGCTATTTCACAAAAGGTACCTCTTGCTGATGGACCTATTCACAATAAATCATATTTTAATCTAGGCTTTAATGAGCATCAATATGTAAATACACATAATTTTATAAACTTACAGCATATTTACTTATATTTCTGCTACTATACCCAATCTTTCCTTGAAAGAATACAATATAAATATGTAGGTAGGTGGCCTCAGTTACCTTGACCCAGGTGTCACTAAGAAATTTGGTTATTTGACCTCCAGTGAGGTCAAATATATGCTATAGATAGACCATTGGCCCAAATATTTATCTCCCTTAAATGTGTCTCATCACAGTGAAGCCCTATAGTTGTACAAAAAAGCTCAAAGCCCACAGAAGTAAGGCTACAGGAACACCTTAGATTAATGGATATTAGCCACTTTCCATCAGTAATATACCCTTTGCATCCTCAAATTCTTAGAATCTAGATATTATTAGCAAATAGTAGATACTGTGTGTTTGTGAACGAATAAAATGATTTTTTTAAAAAACAGTATAACTTCCCTGTGACCACACTGTAAACTATCATGTTCCTTTATAGTAACTGCCTGCAAGTACTTAGACAAAACTCTTATCATGGTGTAAAATTACTTCAGTTATACCATGTAATCAAAATGATAATATATTAAATAGAGCAAAAGTTTGGATTGAAGACAGCCACTAGGCTTTAGAATTATCATGACTGCTAAACTAGCCAGCTCCTTTAACAAGTAACTAAAGGATGTATGTTTGCCCCCCCACCTCTCCCCAGTATGCCCATTACTCCACCCAACTGTCAAAATGGCTGGGCATCTGTGAGATCAGGACACATGTGGTCCAACTACACACAACAGTTATATATCAGTGAAGCAGGGAGAAAAAGCTAAAGTGAAAAATAACATGAAGGATGGTATGTTATTTTTAATAGAACCTATTTATTCCATGGAATAAGAAAATGTGCTTTTCATGGCATTCTCTCAGGACCTTGGAAAACAAGAAAATTAAAGATAAATTAAATCCCTTTTTAAAATATTTTGCTATTTTTTCCCCAATAAGAGAATAGAAATTTTATCCATATCTTCAATTAACCTCAACCTGAGGAGGTAGTGTAGTGCGTAAGGGCATGAACTCTGGGGCCAGGCTGCCTGGATGAAATTCTAGCCCTTCTACTTGCTCACTGTTAGCACAGGAAAGTTACTTAAGCCTCACCACCCTCACCTGTAGCATGAATATATTAGTATCTACCTCTTAGGATTATTGCAAAGATTAAGTGAGGTCAGCCCTTAGGACAATGCCCAGCATGTAGTCAGCCCTCAATCTTAGACATTGTTATTTTTTAATAGCATGAATAATCACAAAAACTTATAAGGTGACTATTATTATCTCTATTTATGCATGAAAAAAATCAAGATTTGCCCAAGGTCAACTGGCAAATGATGGAATTGAGATTTCTGCCTGACTCTGCCTTCTGCTGTAACTTCTGTTATAAAATGCAGTCTTTTGTAGAAATTGCTTGTCTCCCCGTGGCCAAGGGCATATAGCAGTGGGGGACCGGAATTCCTTTAGAGGACTCAGTCATTATACAGTTCTTTTCTCATGCTAATGAATGTGGCAAATTCAGGCATAGTTTGGGCAAACACCTGAAGTGGAGTCAGATAGGGGACCAAGGGAGGAGTAGAGGCATCAGGCAGCTTCTGAAGTCAGGGCATCAGTGGCATTGTGATCCTGGGCCATCTGTCCACAAACAGCAGGATGCCAGCAAGTGACAGGTTAGGTTAGGGCAGTGGTCTTTGAGGGCAGAGGCCTTGTCTTCTCTAACTCTGACATGCCCAATAGAGCATAATAAATACTCAATAATAACTGTTTGTTAAATTGAGTTGTCTTGAACTAAATTGAACTAGCCAGCCATCCTCACTGGTATTGCTTGAGAAGCATAAAAGGCCCCACCTCTGCCTTCACAACCACACATGCCAAAATAACTCATTTATTCATTTGTTCATCAGTGCTTTCCATGGGAGTGCTCAACAATAAGCAAGACAGGCAGGGTCCTGCTATCATGGAGCTTAGAGTCTGATGATGGAGGAAATGGATAATTAAGTAAGTAATTATGTTCAGCAGGAAGAGTGCTCAGAGAGGGAAGTAGGGGGTAACCCCAGGAGCACGTGTCAGGGAGACCTAAATAAAAGAGTGGGGAGAGAGGGTATCACAGGACACAGGGCCCGTGGAGATGAAGCTGGAAGGCCTTGCCGAGTCTTGCAGGCCTGGATAGAGTTTGAGTTCTGGTGAGTGATAATGGGACGTTCTTCAATGTTTTTAAGCTGGGAGCAACATGTTCCATTTGTATTTTAGAAAGCTCCATCGGGCTCCGTTATGGAGACTGGATTAGGCAGGGATGGGAACAATCACGCTGCTCCAGGAGTCTAGGCAAGAAATGATGGTGGACTAGGCTAAGGGGAGGAGAAAAGTGGAAAGACTGGACATCTACTTTGAAAGTGGAGATAAGGTGTGGAAGACGAGAGTGAGAGAACAATCAAAGATGAGCTGTGAGTTTTGACAGGGAAACCCAGATGATTGTGGCTCCTTTCATTGAAATGTAAGAGGATGAGCCCAGTTGGGTTTTTTTGTTTGTTTTTTTGCGGTACGCGGGCCTCTCACTGTTGTGGCCTCTCCCGTTGCGGAGCACAGGCTCCGGACGCGCAGGCTCAGCGGCCATGGCTCACGGGCTTAGCCACTCCGCGGCATGTGGGATCTTCCCGGACCGGGGCACGAACCCGTGTCTCCTGCATCGGCAGGCGGACTCTCAACCACTGCGCCACCAGGGAAGTCCGGATGAGCCCAGTTTTAAATATGCTGATTTCGTAATGCCCCTTGGATATATGAGTTAGCAGCTGCATATTAGAGTCTCAAGCCCAGAAGTAGAAATAAAGACATTATGCGCTACTGTGCGATATACGGTCACGTTGCAAGCATATGTGTGGCCATTGATTGAGTGAAACCAAAGTGAGACTAGGAGGTGAATATAGGGAAGGATATTGAGGAATACATTTATTTCACTTAGCTGACTCCAAACTTAAAAGTACATCTGAATAATGGGGGAAACTGTTAAAACGTACAGGGCCCCATCCTATGAGTTTCTCATTTAGAAAGTCTGACTTGAGGCCTGGGGGTTCGCATTTTGCTGGACAATTTAGATGTGGATGGACTGTGGACCACGCCCTTAGAAACGCTGATTTCGTTGACGGGCAGAGGAAGAGAGACGCTCAGGGAAATCTAAGGAAAGAGCAGTGGCAGTGGAAGAAGAGGACTAGGAGAACGACTGGTCGTGGAGCCAAGAAGACAGCTCCAACGAGGGAGGAAGTGGTCCGTCTCAGCGGCTCCCCACCAGCCTGCCTGCGTCGGTCACCCCTAAGGGTAACAGCCCTGAAGGTCCCTGTTAAAAAGGGAATGTGTCACCTAAAATGAGTCACACAATTTTGGCCCTTGCAGATCCACAGTCTTGGGTCCATATGTGTTTAAGAATTCAGAATTTGGGGGATATTGGAATTCCCTGGCGGTCCAGTGGTTAGGACTCCGAGCTTCCACTACAAGGGGCACATGTTTGATCCCTGGTCGGGGAACTAAGATCCTGCGTGCCGAGCGGTGTGGCCAAAAAAGCAAAACTAAAACAAAAAGCAAAAAAAAAAAAAAAAAAAAACGAATTTGGGGGATATTAGAAGGCTGCTTATTCCATGTATTATTTAAATCTCCAGCGGGGTCTAAGATAGCATCTAATTATCAGATGCAAAAATATTTCTGCAACAAAATGTATAAATATTTATACTAAGTGAAATAAATGAAGAGACTCACATCAGTTTAAGCCAGGTGACAAATGAAGCTAAGTCGGATCAAGTTTTTCCTAAACTGAATCACAAAAGCAAGCAAATAGAGACTTCCCTGGTGGTCCGGTGGTTAAGACTCTGTGCTTCCACTGCAGGGGGCATGGGTTCGATCCCTGGTCAGGGAACTAAGATCCCGGGTGCTATGACGTGTGGCCAAAAACAAACAAACAAAAGACCTTTTAGTTCTCAGAGCTTTATGGATTTCGGAAATGTAGATAAAATTTCATGGATCTCTGCCACCTGGTCATGGCTTGCCATGGAATGTGTTTGTCAGACTACAGTTAAATTTGCTATAACATTTGTTTTGACAACACAAATTTATTCCTATACCATTGTTATGTTAGGGAATAGTTTGAGCATAATCAAATTTCACATTTGTTTTCACACAGTTTTTTCTGCAAGAAACACTAGGTGAACACAGAAAACTGCATCCCACTGAACCAACAAGGTAGGAATACACAAAATACACACATCTCAAACTATCGACTACCTGAATTCATCACATGTGTTATCCTATGAGGTTGTTTACTATTCTTTCACACTTATGAGCTTTTCTATACAAACACCCATTCAACATCCCAAACCTGTCTAAGAGTCCTGATTCAAAATGCCAAGCAGTGCACACACAAAGGAAAGTACCACATACATTTGAAGACCTCAAATGGAAATCACCAAACCCTGCAAAAGTGGTTCCTTTTTATGCTAGTAGTGGCTGTTTCAGTTGTTTTAAACATCAGTACAATGTTCCAAAGCTTTTAGCTGTCCAGTGAAACTACAAGGAAATGAGAAAGCTACAAAAGAATTTTTAGCCATCATACAAAAATTAATTGAAGGAAGTTATACGTTAGATTATTAATTTTGATGAAAGTTTTTATTATAAACAAATGCCTGGAAAGATCTGCATGTCAAAGGTAGAAAACCATGCTCCAAGATTTAAAGCCATGAATGATCACTTAACTGTCATCTTTGGATCACAAACTGAGGACAGTGAGCTACACCCATTCACATCCTAGTATTACAACTTTTTGTTGACTTCAGAAAACCCTCCTTCTGGCACTTCACAGTAACTCACAAGAGGCAACCCTTCCAGTGTCCACTTCCTCAAGTAGACACCAGCTCTTTTTCAAAATAAAGTGCCATATGTATTGTAGTATTTATGAATTTCATAACCATTTGACATGGTAAAACTTTTATTAAGTTCTTATCTTTTTATGTATCACTGACAGCTTTTGAATGCTGTCCCTTTAATCCCATTTTCCCATAAGTTCTATGGTTTTTATTGTGCAATTACGCAGAGCATGGATACTCTCAGGAGTGCACATAGATCACATTACAACAGAACTGACTGTACCTCTGGCGTTCAACAAGATCTTAAAGGAATGTGATATACAACGAATAAATCTTGATGGGGAGAAGAGTAGAAAATAATCTTAATGGTCAACTGTAATGCCCCCACTCCTACCGAAAATGTGTAGGACATATAATTGAAATACAATAATCAGAAAATCTAATAAGTCATTTATCTCTGAGTGATGGATGGAGAGTAATTCATTGTCTTTATTCCTTAATGAATATTCCAAGTATTCTGCAATTAGTATCTATTATCTTTATAATCACAAGTGAACACATAAATTGTTGGGTTTTATTGTTTTACTATTTTCTTGTTTCTTTTGACATCTGGATCCCAACCAAGTAATCTAGGCTCAGGTAGGAAATGAGAGCTGTGGTAACCCCACGTTACAGGATGCCTGCAATGGGGGTGATAGTGCATCTGAAAAATCAAGCTTTCTTTTCTTCACAATTTTGCCCTGGTCCAGCCCTGCCCAACACTTAACCCTCAAGCCCATCCAGGCTTCCCTGGTACCAGGTTCAGGGCCTCCTCTCAAGGGGGCTAGAACTGGCTAGACTTCCTTTCCAGATCTACTGTCATCTATTGGGCCAATCGCTAAAAGGGGATTGTGAACGTCAAAACCAAATACCAGTCTCCAGGTCTTAGATCCTATCCTCTTTCTTAGAAAATCCAGCCTTAATCCAGTTTGCATTTTTCCGCAAAAGCAGCTTATTCACTAATGGAACAGTCAGATTCCTCCACTTGTTCATTTGTTCACACAGAAAAAGCTGCCTGGGAGACCACCTGTATCGGAAGGACAGCTGACTAAAGGGCTGTTTATTCTGAAAATAGATTTTCAGGATAGTTCTCAGGATTTTGCACACATCAATGTCACTTTTCCGTATAACAACATGTAGCCTCCACAAGGTAGTTTCCTTGTATTCTGTGGAAGTCCCACCGAATGGAGGACAGAAATAAAATGTGTGTTAGTTCCTGAAGCTATGAGGTTTCACCTCTCCCTCCCCCCACCTGACACACAGACACCAAAACTATTCACCCGGTATCTAGAATTTGCCAATTCAGAAATCTATGTTGGGCCCAGTTCTAAAGTAATTATTCAGATATAACTCCCAGTGATGTTAAAGGGAATTTGATCAAGGAAAAAAATTACTAAACCACGCTTCAAACACAAAATATATTAGGTAGTTAATTTACAAACTAGAGCAGTTTCTGCAAAGTAGCTAAAGTTTCCCTTCTCAGAAAGATTGAAATTTTTAAAATGCTGAATAAAAATTGAGGCACCATTTGCTTGTACTTGATAATATTTTGTCTCCTTTCTTACCCTGTCAATGTCTAACAGTGAAGGTGTGCATAAGAAGCTGTTTTATAGTATAATGACAGCATAGGAAAGGCTTCCTAATGGAAAAAAAAGTTTTAAATGAAAAAATTCTTTCACCAGCTTCTTTATCTGGGACATCCCAAACTTAATTGAGTACTTGACCTATTACCATCAGCTATATCCACAGTATGATAAACCAACCTTTGGAGCTGAAATTAACTTCAGCACTTGGAAATGGTCTTGCTTTCTTTATATGGGAAGAAAGCCTGCCCAACAAAGTGCATGAAAATTTTTTTGTTTCATAATAATGAGTTCTTCTATGCCTCTAAGGCTGAGTTTGAGGAGAACCCTTGTATAGTTAGATATTTAAGAGCTCATAGTCAAATAACACAGTCCTAAATGGGGAGGAGGAGGGATAGTGGTAGAGGAAGAAAAGTCAAGTGATTCATGATGCTGTAGATACATGCAGGGTGCACTTAGAAACTTTCATCCTCTGTCTTTTGTATGCTCTTTTTGTGTGTGCTCTTATCCATTCAGCATATTATGACACACTTAAGAATATTAAGTTAATTTTTACTATCCCTTGTCTGGACTATAGGGGTTACTGAGTTATTGTTTTGATTAAATTAGTTATTTCTTTCAAACAACTTGTATAGCTAATCTAGTGTTTCATTGACTTAAGCAATTTTAAATTTTTTTCCCCATTGGAACAGTAAGCCTAAGCACACTTAGCCTCTGAGTAGGTAACCCAGACTACGCAATTCTGTCCCCAAGATTATCTCTGCCTCATAGGGAGAATAGGAAAATAATCAAATCAACCCAAAGAACTTCCAGACTTCTGAGGAATGCTGGAATCAGCCCTGATGAGCCCTTACTCATCTTTCTCCCAGTCCTGGAGAGATGACTCAGTCATAAGATGATTCACCATTGTGGCCACAGGCAATTATAAAAATATCCCTGTGTGTGTGGTTTAAAAAAAAAGTTCAGAGGTCAGGCTGATGAAGTAAATTTCATGTAGACCTAAACTCCATATTCTATTACTGCAAAACGAGGTCAGCTTTCAGCCTCTTCTTATTGCTAAAAACTATTCTGAAGTCCATCTAATACGGCCTCTTCTAAGAAAAGCTGGATCAGTTGGACACTCACTAGAACAGAGCCAGATATGAAGAGAGCAGACAAACGAAAATGATACAGCTCTGCTGTACTGAGTGCCTACTATGTGCTCTGTTTTACAGGTTAGGAAACTAGGGCCCAGAGATGCTCAGTCCTGCCTGAGGTCACACAGCCATAAACTACAGAGGTGGGATTCAAGGTGAGGTCAGTCTAGCCCCAAAGTGTTTCCACTGCACTTTGGTGGATAGCTTTACAGAAATGTACCTTTACAACTCTAAATGAAGTTATTTCCCACCCAAGCTTCTTCACCCTTTAGGAGGCAATTATCAAATAGCCCTGTGCTTTGGGGCCTGGGCTCTGGTGGCAGATAATCTGACATTTATTAATGTATGACCCGGAGCAAGTCGAATAAATTCTTTAAGCCTTGGTACTTACATTTTTTTAAATATAAATATTTTATATGATTTATAAATATGTATGTCAAAGGGTGGTTGTGGAGATTAGATGTGATAATGTTCTTAAGGTCTGAGTACATATTAAGTATTCTATAAGGGACCATTATTATTAACTATTATTATTTTTCACTGACTTAATGACTCCAGAGATATGGTATTTTAACCACATCATTGCAAAGGGTTAATAACCCTCTCTCTCTCCTTCTCTCTCTCTTTCTTTCTAATTTACTTTTGATTTTTTATTAGCTTTTTTTCTTTGAAATTTTATATGTAACTTTTTATTGTAGAAAATTTCAAGCATAAATTAGAGATTAGAAACTCAAATATCCATCACTCAGCTTCAAAAATTATCAACTTTTTGCTAATCATCTAAAGGTTAACACTAGGTAGGAAAAATCCTTTTCAGTTTACTTGTTATATAGAATCACTTGAGTTTCTCTTACTAAAATCTCAAACATTCCAGGAATTATTTTCAAATGTAAAAATACTGCTCACAGTTACTTCCTTTTCGTTTGTTTTAAGAAAATAAATGTAGCCCATGATTTTTGGAATCATGGTTTACAAGCAGAGGAAACTTTACAAATGATATATGATCCATCAAATTCTCAAACTCAGCATGGAATCTAGACAAGTATATGAACTCCAGAAGAATGTAAGATCTCTGAAAAGTTTACAAATCCTCTAGGAAGTTTTTTCATGAATCTGATCCAAGTGTTGGATTCTAAACAAAACACAAAGAAAATGAGTTAAACCAAACTTTGTCTCCTAGTGAGAAGAATTCCCCGCAGCTCTATCATTGAAAATTGCGCCTTTGTCTTCAAATGTGGGCATCCAAAGTTTAGGTTGTTGGTGCAGAACCACAGAAGTTATTGCAAACCACATCTCATGGACTCCGAAAATGATTTCTTAGTAATGGGGAACTAATTATGTGATTACTAGACTCCCTTCATGTGCCATTAGTCATATGAAGCTGAAAAATATGCCTGTTTACAAGGCAAATTGTTCATTTTGAATTGTGCCTTAAAATGTAGACTCTCATCTATAGGTCTAAACTGAAAAACCCAAGACAAATTTTCAATTAAAACTTCTAAAGAGCCATCTTTAGCCAGGCCAGAGAATGGTTTGAGATGACTTGGGGAATCTTCTAAATGGGAGACAGGAATGAAAAGACTAGAGTCTTCTGCATATTTTCTTCCTTTCCTACAAATGCTTGAGAGGAATTCAAATCACAGCCACTTTTTTCCCATAACTCAAAAAACGCAGCATAAGGATTATTTCCCCTGACAAACCCGTGGTTCACCAAGCTATTGGCTCCACTTCTCTGATAATGACAACTGACCTCATTTTCCAATCCAGATGCACAGGCTCATCCTTCCAAAGTGGTTATAGCCCTCAAACTAGGAAGACTACAGCAGAGTTAGGAACAGGGTCTGGGAGAGTTTATCCTCAGCAGAAGGAAGAAAACACACCCACATGTGGTGTAAAGAAGAGAAACAGCACCACCCCCCTCCCCCAAAAAGCAATGAGGGGTTGGGGGTGGAGGAAATAGAATATGGCTGTAAGAGAAGCCAGGGAGAATGAGAGACTCCAAAACTTGCTAGGTCAAGAACTCCTTAGGGCACAAACCACATCCCATTCATTTCTGTAACCACAGTGCTTGGCACACAGTAGGAATGCAATGAATGTTTGCTAAATTCAATTTAATTGAAATGAGAAGAAACAGATTGACCCCTAAATGTAGCTGGCAGTGTCTCTAAACATAATTAATTCTGGAGGTTCTCGAAATCATCTGAGAGTTGCTTGCAGGCTCAGTAATAATTTTCATCTAATGACAGCTCCTTAGACCAGATATGAATTTCATTAAACGAGTCAGCATGCCAGCAGCTAGAACATGAGCAAAATGTTAAAGAAGATCTGTATATCGCCAGGGTCAGGGGACAGAACAGGATATAGGTTAATTATGCTGTCTCAAGCTTTTGCCGTATGGAATTTGTTTCCTAGAACAGGAGCGATCTCTTTCTGATGGGAATCTGGGTGATAACAAGTAGTATTCTACCAGAGTGTGTGTGGCCAGGACACGAGCTGCTAAGTTCAGGGATGCTCAGTTGTGGCCACAGTCTGGGCTGTGCAGGCACACCCTGGAGTGTGCAGCACAAAAACTGCACGCACTGGGCCTGCAAGTGATGTCAGCCAAACTGAAATTAATTGCTCAGGTTGGGCTTTGGTCCCCTTTAAAACAACTCTATGAGGCAGTCTCCTTTCTATGGTGACGTTTACTGTTTTAAGTTCCAAATAGCACTCAAGTTCGATCTTGTTTCAGCACCAAACTTTTCATTCAGGTGTGGCCTCAGTAGAGCTGATAACAATTCCACACTTTCCCTGACCTTGTCCCAACTTTCCTGTACACAGGTCAAGAGATGGAAAAAATGCAGAACGGTAACCTAATACCAACTCCAACTCTGGGGCGGCTGCTAAGTTGCTCTGTTGTGTCTCGAGGAATGCTTTCTGCTACGACTTTAATGTAGTCAAAAGAAAGGATGTGACACTGGAGGTCTAAGAGACAGCACTGTAAATTGCATCTTCTTTTCATAAGCTGAAGGTGAGCCTTATACCAATAAACATCTGACCCTCCCATTGTTTCACCTCTGAGTATCAGGAAGTTTTGGTAGTAGAGACAATGTGAAATGCTAGAGACAAAAATAGTTACTTGAAGCGGTACAAGTTACGCCGGCTGTGTTGATTTAAGACGCTCTGTTAGCTACTGTACCAAGTCAGGGCTTGATTTCTTTTTGTTGTGTTTGCTTCCTTCCCAAGTGAACAAATTTTAAAAGTACAAGACCGGAAACTGGAGAGTACATAAGCCAGGTAGGTGGGATTTAATGAGTTAAACCTTTAAGCTTTACAGAAAGTTAGACTTTTAGGGGACAAAAAATTGCTGACTGGAGGCTTAAACTCCATGCTTTCATCTCTGGGATGACAGCTAATTAAATATGTCTTTACAATATCTTAGATTTGGTACTCTGCATGAAGAAGCATAGCCTGGCACTGTGTAAATAGAATTTTCTATGTTTCCAAATGCTGTTTTGTAAAGATATATTTCTTTTATAATATGAAAAAATTAAAGTATGCTTTATTAACTATTTGAAAAGTGATCCTTCAGGAAAATTGTGTGGAACAGATGAAAGATCCTTTGATTCAAATTGAATGAGTTTGGGTTCAAGTTCTAGCTCTGTCACCTCCTAGCTCCACGAAATTGGAAAAGTTCTTTACTTCTGTGAATTGCTGTTTTCTCCCCTGTAACATCATGAGTGATAACACCACCCTCTTCACAGAGTTGTGATGGGGATTAAAACAGTAAAAAGTGCCTAACACTTACCAGCCACTCAGCACATGACAGCTATGGCTATGACATTAACTAAAGAACTCCCTTCATCCCACTACTGTTGTAAAGAAAAAGCCAACGCCATTTTGCAAGAGAGCATTTTTAAAAGACAAGCTAGGGACTTCCCTGGTGGTGCAGTGGTTAAGAATCCACCTGCCAGTGCAGGGGATACGGGTTCCATCCCTGGTCCAAGAAGATCCCATGTTCCACAGAGCAGCTAAGCCAGTGCGCCACAACTACTGAGCCTGCGCTCTAGAGCCCACGAGCCACAACTACTGAGCCCACATGCCACAACTACTGAAGCCTGCATGTATAGAGCCTGTGCTCCACAATAAGAGAAGCCACCGCTATGAGAAGCTGGTGCACCGCAACGAAGAATAGCCCCCACTTGACACAACTAGAGACAGCCCGTGCTAAGCAATGAAGACCCAATGCAGCCAAAAAAAAAAGACAAGCTAATTCTATATAGCCATATATCTTTTAAATGCTAGTTGAAAAGCACAGTACTGATATGAAAGAGCATTTTTAAAGACTGTACAATTGGGTAAAAAGAGCCAGGAGGGGGTTTCCCTGGTGGCGCAGTGGTTGAGAGTCCGCCTGCCAATGCAGGGGACATGGGTTCGTGCCCCGGTCTGGGAAGATCCCACGTGCTGCGGAGCAGCTGGGCCCGTGAGCCATGGCCGCTGAGCCTGCGCGTCCGGAGCTTGCGCTCCACAACAGTGAGAGGCCCGCGTACTGCAAAAAAAAAAAAAAGAGCCAGGAGGCGGTGGCAGCCCTGAGAAGGGGAACAATCTCAGGAAAGTTTCCTTGTACCTCAGTCTCCTCATCAGTCAAACTGAAATGATAAGGCCATCCTGACCTACCCCAGGCAATGTTGTGAGGGTCAAATGAGAAAAACACATAAAAGAGCTTTGAAAGCTAAACAATCTATAGATGAACAGTAGATGGATGCTATTATAATTCCATAATTTGAAAGTATACATACATATTAATATCTACTCAGAGTTCAGTCTTGCTTTTGAAACATAACCTACCTAACGGACAGCCCCAAAACAAAACAAAATAAAAAAATATTTTGATTGGTGTAAAAAAAAAAAAAAAGTTCCTGAAAAATAGGATGAGAAAAAAGTCCTATTTCTATATATGTTTTTATAAAAGATTCAGATAATGTAGAATATATTGGTTCTCTGTATGTTCCAGAAAATTTGCAAAAATACCAACAAATCTATAAAATCAAACAGGCCAACAAGCATTACATGCAACAAAAACACACTGGCTTTTCTAGAATCTTAATTAATAGAACTCTTGTTTATTCATCATACACAGTCTTCTTGTTTTATTTACTTATTTCTTATGAATGAATGAGTCAGAAATGGAAGGTCCTTGCAGACAAGGATGCTGGGACATGCCTTCACATATGGCTGGTGAATAATTTATTTAAAATAATCACTTTGGGCTTCCCTGGTGGCGCAATGGTTGAGAGTCCGCCTGCCGATGCAGAGGACACGGGTTCGTGCCCCGGTTGGGGAAGATCCCACATGCCGCGGAGCGGCTGGGCCCGTGAGCCATGGCCGCTGAGCCTGCGCGTCCGGAGCCTGTGCTCTGCAACGGGAGAGGTCACAGCAGTGAGAGGCCCGCGTACCACAAAAAAAATAAAATAAAATAAAATAATCACTTTAAACAATACACATACATTGCCGGTGTCAGGTTTGTTGTTACTAGCCTTTGGAAAGCAATATGGCAAAATCTATTAAGAGCCATAAAAATGCCCATATATTTTCACCCAGTCATCACACCCCAGGGGTTTATTCTAAGGAAATAATTCATACACAAAGTTGTTTGTGGCAGTTTCATATGTAAACGTGAAATCACTTAAATGTTCAACCATGGTTGTAACAAACAGTAATTATAAAGATAATGCAGCGACCCAGAACCATATTAATTTAAAAATTATTAAACTACAAATACAAAATATAAAATGGTATCCTAACATGATTTCAAGTCTGTAAAATTTTGTTATGTGAAGAATGACCAGAAAATTATGCAAAAATAAAAAATAAGATGTTAAGAAGGTATGATACATAATTTTTAAATTTTTCTTAACTATGCTATCTTTCACAAGTAAAAGAAATAAATATCAACTGAAATATTTTTCATTTGAATAGAGCTGTAAAGATATAAAAACACTGGCATTATCTTATTTGATTTTCACAACAGTCCTGGAGACATGGCGAGGGTGTAGCCAACGCCACTTGACAAATGGAGTACCTAAGGCTCAGAGAGATTCCAGTTTTGTCTGGAGTCCCTCTTGGAAAGTGGCTGAGCCAGGGCTTGAACCAAGCCTGTCTCCTGACCCTTACTCCAGTGACCTGTCCCCAAAGTCCTTGAATCTGACCAAGCCTCTAGATCCAAATACCAATTCATAAGAAATACAGACAGAAGGTAGAGGAATATGTTAGGTACATGACAGGGATACAATCCACAAAATTCAGACTGTGAAAAATTCCACAGGCCAAACAGTCTTATTTCTTCAACAAATAAAGCATATCATGTGAAGAGAGAGAGAAAGAGAGGGAGACATATAGATTAAAGAGACAAAAAACATATCAAAAAATCATGTGTGAACTGCATTTGGTCACTGATTTCAATAAGCTATAAAAATGATAGGAAATTTGTGAGAAAATTGCAAATTATACTGACTAGGTATTTGATGATATTAAAGAATTATTGTTAATTTTTAAAGGTATGATAATGGTACTGTGTGTTTTGAGGCTTTATTTTTTTGAGATACATGCTTAATTATTTATGGATGAAATAGTATGATGCCTGGGATTTGCTTCAAAATAATATGGGAGGGGGGAATGGAGGATTTAGGTGAAATAAGAGTGTTCATGAGTTGAAGCTGTGTGGTGATGGGTACATGGGCATTCATTATACTATTCTATTTGTATTTGTTTTAAAATCTTCCTTAATAAGAGGGGTTTTTTTTTGATAAATGGTATCAATATATGCTACTTTCCCTCTTCCACTTCTCCCATTAGTAGAGTGAAAGTTTAATACGATAACCTGGGTTTAAAGAGAAAAGCTATAGCTGCATAACTTTTTAAATATGTAGAGCAAAAGATAGCTTTGGTAGGCTACAGAGTAGAGCACAATGAATGAAATCTCCTGTTGCTTTTCCTTAAATTTAAATGTTGTTTCTCTGTGTTTAAAAGATTAAAAAAGAGAGAAATAAAGAAAATGGCATGGATGAAAGGAAAGAGGAAAGAAGGAAGAACATGAAAGGGTCGGCATAACATTATAATATAAACTAGTATCTGGATTTGAATAGGTCACTTGAAAATAATCAAGTAAGGCTGGGGAACTGTGTATACAATGAAATCATGGTCTTGGAGATTGAATGGGCAACAGGTTTTCAGTCAGACAGATCTGGGTTCTTATGCACTGCAAGTTTCAGGCCTAATGACTTATGATCTCTGAGCCTCAGTTTCCTCATCTGTAAGAGGAAGGATAATCACGCCCACCTTGCAGAGTTTGTGCAGAGATGAGACAGGGCATGTGGGATGCCTGGCCCACAGAGATCCATGAGTAAATAATAGCCTGCCTCTTAGTCTAGTGAGGCCAAAGGCCTTGCTGACCAAAGATGTCAGATGAGAGCTCACTTGGCCATTGGGCACTAGGGAGCCCTGCATTCACGGTTCCATGGCTTACCTAAAACATTGCCACTCAGCCATAGGATCTGCAGCCCAACTGTCCATTCACCTGCTGCCATCTGTAGAGCAAAGAGTTGTCAAAGTCTCTACACAATGCCTCTGAACACTAAAAGAGACTAGCGTGTTGACTGGGAATAAGTGACCTATTTAACCTCGAACATTTGGGCTAGAATTTTTGCATCCTCAGAACATTCATCAGCAACAAGTATTTGGCTAAAATATTTTCTTTCTGTGATAAAGTCAGTTTCACCCTGGCTTATGAAACTTCAAACCCCCATGTATATGCCAGTACCCAGCCAATGTATTCATTTACCATCATGTGGACTTGGGACTGGGAAGGAGCATGGATGCTCAACATATTCAGGCCCAAAGGCTATGGCTTTCTAAGGGAATTTCTGGGTACTTCCTGTCATTTGATCTTTCCACAATTATGCCACAAGGTTTGTTATTTTTGTTCAATTGGTGCCAAGTGCCAAACACAAAAATGAGAAGCTCTAAGAGCACCAAATAATCAGTTTCTTTTCTTAAATTATATTATTATCATTATTATTACTACCAAAGTAACACATATTCTCTGTATCTTAAAATTCAGATAAACAGGGGACTTCCCTGGTGGTCCAGTGGGTAAGACTCCATGCTCCCAATGCAGGGGGCTCGGGTTCGATCCCTGGTCGGGGAACTAGATGCCACAACTAAGAGCCTGCATGCTGCAACTAAGAAGTCCACATGCTTCAGCAAAGATCCCGAGTGCCGCAACTAAGACCCAGCGCAGCCTAAATAAATAAATATATATATTTTTTAATTTAGATTAAAAGAAAGAAGAAAATTAAATTTCCTGCTATCCCACAACCCATAGGTAACTAATGCTAGCATTTTAACGTTTTGGAATTGATCTTCCAATTCTTCTATATGTATCTACTTTTTTCTCTACTTTATCTTTCCATTTTTCCCCAAAACGGGATAATATTGTACCACAGTTTTATAATCTTTTTTTCACATAACAACATATGAAACTTTTCCATTATCTTCTACTGCATCATTTTTTTTTTACTGCATCTTTTGTGTGTGTGTGTGTGTGTGTGTGTTTGTGGTACACAGGCCTCTCACTGTTGTGGCCTCTCCCGTTGCAGAGCACAGGCTCCGGACGCGCAGGCTCAGCGGCCATGGCTCACAGGCCCAGCCACTCTGCGGCATGTGGGATCTTCCCGGACCGGGGCACGAACCCGTGTCCCCTGCATCGGCAGGCAGACTCTCAACCACTGTGCCACCAGGGAAGCCCTACTGCATCATTTTTAATAGCTATGAACTATTCCATTGTATGGACATATTATAATTTATTTAATAATCCCCTATATTGGGTACTAGATGCTTCCAATTTTTTACTAACATAATCTAGTTTCTAAAAATAATTTAAAAATATTAATGAGAGAGTTGGAAATTTCTACTTTAGTAGGTCCAAACCTAAACCTGAGATCCAAATAGGCTAAATGCAACCAAGAAAGCTTAGATCTAAAGTTCAAAACCCCTTTGAACTCTGGCGATTCCATTCAAGTGCCTCAGAAGACCTGCACCTGTGCGGCCGCCTCCCCAGCTCTACTGGAATTCCCGAGGGGACCAATGCTACACGATGGAGCAAGCAGCTTTGTTTTTCCAGAATCCTGTGGGAGCATTCATGTTGGGGTTCAAGCAATGTCATGTTTGCAAAGCCTGAGTCAGAATCTCCACCACCCACCAAATGAAAAGCACTTTTACTATAGCTTTGTTTCAAGTTTTGCCACAAAAATAAAAGGAATGTAGGGGAGGGTAAGAGAAACTACCAAACTTCAGGCATCTTTTCATTTCCAGTTGGGTGTTACATCTCCTTCTGCTTCTTGGGTTCTCAGCACCAACTCCCATCAGTCACTGGAGCTGCTTTGACTCTCACGCAATCCTAGATCCAACCTTATACTCTAGGTGGTTTTGTCCAAAAGGAAATGACTCTTGAACAAAAGCAGCAAACCAGGAAGCAACTGTGAAAATAAGTCAGACCTGCTGGGGTAGAACGTCCTTCCCAGAATGCTGGCTTTTCCCAGTGTTGATGTTTCTGTACAAACAATGTAAAGCACAAAAGCTGGCAACAAGGATTCATTCTAAGGAAAGGTGAAAAAATACATGTGTGTGTAAATATATACATATTTCTTCACAAATATTTTGGAAACATGAGGTCCAAAGGAATGGCTAGTGGTTTAGGGGGGAGAAAGAGAATGAGAGGACCTAGGGACAGAGAGAGAGGGAGGGCAGAACACACGAGGACAATTACTAGGCGGCCAAAAAAACGAGGTAGAGAATTTTCTGCTAAACCTGGATTATCTCACTGCTTTTGAGTGTTTGCAATAAATACTTTTTTTTTCCTCCAAGCAAATTAGTTACCAGAAAAATATCCTGCCTCCCAGCCCCTTGCTCTGCCTGACAGTACCTGTCAAAAAGATAAGATCTTTCAATGAATTAAAGAAGGTGAAAGGCCAATCCCTCCCAGGCATCTGGCTGTGATTTACATCAGTATAATTATATCTTCTATTGCTGTGGGAAATTGACTATACCTACTGGGAAATGCTACTAGTATACAGGAAGTTTCTTTTTTAATTACTACAGAATGCAAATCTGCAACTTTATTTTTGGACCAATCTCATATTGTGCTTCGGTGGGAGGAGTATGGTCCATAAACATGGAGATATTTTTTTCTTCATGAATAAAAATCTCAAGATAGAATTGGGTTAGTACTAAAGAGAAAAGGAAACCAAAAGATTAATATTAATTCCAGTAATTCTTTAATTGTGAATGTGCATGCACTTGCACATTCTGGGAGGGGGTTATGTCTTAAATCCCACAAATCTTTCTCTATGTTTTATTTCCTTACACACGATTACCAAACAGATTGTACCCTTGCAGTTGTTCTTTAAATCACATTTAATCTGAGCTTTTGATGAGTATCATCATGCATTTGTAGTTTTGCTTCTTTGCATCATGTTCTACTTTTCTATCTTATGTATCCTAGAATGTTATCACATACACACGTACATAAAAAAACATGCCGATGTGTACACCCACAAATACATGTACACATATAAAATATTTTTATTTAGGCAGAGTCCTGTCTACGTTCTTCATTTTTCATTGAAGGAGTGAGCCAACTTTAATTATTAACTGGTTCTTCTCAATTTCAACATTACTCTCATGTGATGTATTAATTTAAAAACACAGGCTGTGCAGCTTACTGCCTGGGGTAAATTGAGGAAAGAAAGGAAAGAAAGAAAGAAAGAAAGAAAGAAAGAAAGAAAGAAAGAAAGAAAGAAAGAAAGAAAGAAAGAAAGAGAGAGAGAAGGGAAGGAAGAAAGAGAGAAAGGGAGAAAGGGAGAGAGGGAGGGAGGGAGGGAGGGAGGGAGGAAAGAAGGAAGGAAATAAGGAAGGAAGGAAGGGAGGGAGGGAGGCTCTGTAAATGTAATTAATGTTAACTCAGCTGCCCCTCTTCTCTCATAAATGTTCTAATTGGTCATATAGGAATGATCGTTAGAATCTAGTTCACAGCCTAGCTAACTGAGTTAGTTTAAGAACTGATCTGATATGATCAATTCTTAATGATTTATAACCACTTAAACTAATTTAAACTATCAATTTAGGCTCTGGTATGTTTTTTTAATCCAGATTACCTCAATGGCATCATTTGATGGACTTTTAATGGACTTTTCAAAAAATTTAGTAAATCTGAGCCTCCAAATTGTAAGCTTTCTCACAGGAAATTCCAAATCTACCCCAGTTACAAATATATCATTGTGACACTGGACTCGCCCCAATCACTTGCCATCAAACATCATCTAATCTATGTGTTGTTTAGACTAGAGATCACAAACTGTCTCAGGTTAATTCAGAAAGCTAGCAATCTGGAATATATGGGCTAAATGTGATTTGCTTTATCTGTGTTCAGAGCTAGAACTCATCTTGTTCCACCTTCTTATTTACAGGTGACAAAATTGAAGCCTGGAGGTGTTACATAATGTTCCCAATTTCCAAGGGTAACACAATGGTAAAATTGGGGCCATGACTCAAGCCTCCTCAATCGCAAACCAATTTTCACATTATCTTCTACGATGGAATATTTTACACATCAAGCTTCCTGTGGAAGGTTATCACTCTTTTTGGCAACGGGTTTCTCATAGAGATTTCAGTGTCTCTTTGTGCAAGATATGTTCTGGCAGACGGTATTTTCCAAAGATGGCTGCAACACTATCCCCCATCTCACATGCTCTTGTTACAATGTATTGAAGTTCCTCCCATCAAGATGTGGGGTTTATGTTCCATTCCCTTACATCTGTCTGGGTTTTTGCCTATTGCAGAAGTGATGCTATGCGACTTCTGACACTAATCTTAAAAGGTGATATAGTTTCCCACTGGTTCTTCTGGAATATTCGCCCAGGACATAACCACCATGCTGTAAGGATGCCTAAGCAGCTAGACAGAGAAGCCCCATGAAGATGTTCTGGCCGGTAGACCCAGCTGGGTTCCCAGGCTACTGCCAGCATCAATTACCAGACATGTAAGTGAATGAGCCTTCAACAGTTGATTTCTGCCCCCTGACGTCGTCACCCCCATCTCTGGATCCATTGACTCCTGGCTGCAATCACATCCTTTGTTGCTCACAGGGTACTGAGAAAGGGAAGGGGAACAGGCAAGACTCCAAGGTAAGGACAGTCCAACTTTTTCCCTACTTCTTCCTCACCCTGTCCTCTGCTACTATGGGAAGGCTCAGTAGCCGTTTACTTTTTCTTCCATGGCTATCTCTTCTCTCCCTAAAGGTTCCGTTCAAATAACCTCTTTTTCCAAAAAGCCTCCCTTGAGCCTTTCACCTGGAATAGCACCCATATGCACCAACTAAGATTATCTCAGTTACAAATGACCAATAAAAATATAAAAGCTGCTTGGTCCTATCCATATTCAGGGATATGCAAATTAGGATGTTACCTTTTTTTTTTTTTTCCACCAGATTGGCAAAAAGTAGCATATTTGGTAACATTCAGTCTTGAGATTGTGGGAAAGCAAATATTCTTATATGTTACTAGTGAGAATATAAGGTGGCCAATCCACTTTCAAAGGCAATTCAGCAGCATCTATTACATTTTTTAATGTGCCCACCATAGACTCCACTTCTCAATTACATTTCTAGAGAAACACTGGACAAAAGACATGGCCAAGGAGTGTAGCTTTGTCTGTGTTAGCAAAGAATTGGAAACAACCTACATGTCACAGTACAGAAATAGTTAAATAAATTATGATACAGGCATGGCCTGCTGTGCAGCAGTAAAGATAGGATGAAATACATCTATAATTCAATGATACAAGATTTTCCAAGACATTATACAGTTTAAAAAAAAGAGGCAAGTTGCCAAACAATGAATACAGCACAAAACTATTTACATAAACACTTTTTTTACTTAAAAATTATGTTTCTCTAGGTTTATATATTTTTAAGTACATGTAAAGAAAAAGGTCTAAAAGGATACACACCAACCCAATAATGGGGATACATGTAGCCTGCAGTTTGTGGTTCAGGAGTCTTTATCTGTATTGTTTGGATATTTTATTTTATTTTATTTAAATATTTATTTATTTAGTTGCAGCAGGCGGGATCTAGTTCCCCGACCAGGGATCGAACCTGGGTCCCCTGCTTTGGGAGCGTGGAGTCTTAACTGGTGGATCACCAGGGAAGTCCCTGATTGGATATTTTAAAGAGAATCCCTTCATATATTAACTGGTGTTATTTTAAATGAATTTTTACAATTTAATAAAGTTGAAAAAAGAATTGCAATACAAAATAAGTGCCCCAAAAAAGTGCCAAAGCAGAGGTATGAACAAGGTATTATGTGGCCCAACAGAAGGTGAAAATAATCTATTCTGTGAAGTTTCCAATTCACTAAACACACCTTTATTCCTTTAAAAAAAATAAATTATATATCTCAAGTGTTCATAACATAGACACCCGGAGACTTAGACTGAGAAAAACTACTTTGGCAGTCTATGACAGTTTTAGAATGCTCATCAATTTGCAGAAGTTAGAATCGAAATTATGAAAACAGAAAAGGGAAGATGAGTGCCCTGCCCAGATCATGCAATAGTCAGTGGTAGGAGCAGAATTTCGAATCCAAAGGGCCCACTGAAATTGATCCTGTGTTCAAATGAAGAGTCAGGTGACTGTAGGTGTCAGTTTGGTGGCATCTCCTATTCTCAAGAAACAAGAAAATACGGCTGGCCTCACCCATTAGATGTCTTTACAGGGCCACGGTGCTCATCCATAGGACAACCAGGACTTTTTGGTCCTTCTTCCAGAGCAAAGCCACAGCAAGAGGCAGGTCTCCAGGAACATTCTGAGCCTGCTTCTCCAAGCTCACTCTTCTGCTGCATGTCAGACATAAACTCAGCCTCCACACGGTGGGAATCACTGCCTTAGAGAGGTCCCTTTATGTAGCAAGGTATCTGTCCTTATCTCAAGCTAGAAGAAGATCCAATGACTGGAATAAATCTCCTAGCATTTTTTCCATGATAAAGTAAAAGTCCATTTTACTCCTCACTTAGCTTCACAAGTAAAAAGTACCTAGAGGGCTTCCTTGGTGGCGCAGTGGTTGGGGAGTCCGCCTGCCGATGCAGGGGACGCGGGATCGTGCCCCGGCTCAGGAGGATCCCACGTGCCGCGGAGCGGCTGGGCCCGTGAGCCATGGCTGCTGAGCCTGCGCGTCCAGAGCCTGTGCTCCACAATGGGAGAGGCCACAACGGTGAGAGGCCCGCGTACCGCAAAAAAAAAACAAACAAAAAAAAAACCTAGAAATGTTTGTGCATGCCACATGTAAATTCACAGATAAAGTTGAACCTCCTGTCAGCCCTCATTTATTCCCGACAGGTGAGTCAGAAGCACACACTGGCAAGATGTGATGTCGATTAACTTGGCTTGTTTTCTCCCTGATTTAACTGAGAACTGTAATGTTATTTGATGCAGTTTTCTGTATTTAATTAATTTAACATTCCAGATTTTTAATTTGCATTTAATTTAACATTTCAGGTTTTTAATTTACCAGATATTGTTTATCAAATATTCATTTCAGAGACTTTCGCCATATATACAGTGCTTACCCTGCTTTAATTAGTGTGTGGTAAATTAATTCTTCTATCCTTGCTCCTTCATCAGATACTGGATTAAAGAAGTTGCACTGTTTCAACACCACACATAAACTCGTTTATTAAACCAAGATGGTAAATTTCCCCATGTATGTGCCTTGCTAGTCTGCTTTCATGTTTAACCTGATAAAAGCTGCTGTGGTTAAAACCAGAAATCTGTTATTATTTAAAACTCGCTGCTTGGTTTGACAATGGGAGTGTTAAATTTTGTATTTGATCCAATTATTGGGTCCAGTTTTGCTCTTTTCTTGCTCCTAGATCTCGGCCACCTCCCTCCCTAGACATCTTCCTCTATCTCCCGTCATCCACCTCACCACACTCTCCCTCCCTGGATACTTGCTAGAATGAGATTACACTTGTCAATGCTCCCTGTTAACTTTCCTCTAAGACACAGGTTCTCTCAAGTTACAAACTTGCCATCTCATCCTTAAGTTTTACACCTTACTTTTCCTCTTACCTCCTCCCTACCTCCCTGCAAATAATAACGAGTTCCCAAAGTGATACTATATTTAAATTATGTTGGAAGGAATCATTGTGGATGGAGGGGTCTTGTCTCTCCTATTATACTGTAACCTATTTGAGAACACGTTTTTCTCAACTCTGCATCCCAAACAGGGCCTACCTAGCATAATGACTTACACAAATGGGGAAACACTAAACGTTTGTTGGATATCTGGATAAATGGATGGAGAGATGGATAGAGGCATGGATAGCAAGATCTCTACTGTGTGCCTGGCACCACACTAGTTCTTTAAACTGTGCTTTCTCATATGAGTATTTCTCATAATGAGGTATCCCCATTTAACTGATGAAAACACTGAGGCCCAGAGATTTAAGTAAGGTTTTACTCATGATCTCATGGCTAACAAGTAGCTGAGCCCAAATTTGAACCCCAATCTGTTCGATACCCCTGTGCTTACTGCACTTGGGCAGGACCGGCTACATAATTGGTAGGACTGCTATGATTGAAAGTGTCCCCCCCAGAATTCATACTGTTGAACTCCTAATGCCCAAAGTGGTAGTGTCGGGAGGTGGAAACTTTGGTAGGTGCTTAGGTCATGAGAGCAGAGCTAATCTCATGAATGAGAGAGATCCTGGGAGACCCCTCACCCCTTCCACCACATGAGGATACAATGAGAAGTCTGCAGCCCCCAAAGAGGACCCTCACCTGACCATGCTGGCTTCCTGATCTCTGACTTCCAACCTCCAGCACTGTGAGAAATACATTTCTGTGGTTTCTAAGCTACCCAGTCTATCATATTTTGTTATTGCAGCCCCAGCAGACTAAGATGGGGGCCCAGTGCAAGATTAAAATGTGGATATGCCTCATTTGAAAACTACTGATAATTTCAAGAGAGTGACAGCAGAGCCTTAAACCTCACAAAGTCTGTGGGGCTTCACAGGTCACACGCCCACGAAGCCAGCCCTGTACCTGGGGCTGAACCATAGTCATTACCGAGCTTCCAGCTCTTCACTCCCAGCCTGCCATCCAGCCCATCTGTCAAAGGCAGAAGCACACCAGCCTCGCCCCATCTACAGACAGGAAATTTGAACCTTGTTCAGATGCTAGTGGTCGTAAGTTAGATACACCTCCTGAAACAGATTGGGAATGACTGTGGGCAAAGAGCACCTCAAAATATGTTATTATCCTATTCTGCATGCCTATCACCACAAACACTACCCCATTACCCCAACCAGGGATGGCCATGGGAACTAGGGAATAGTGTGCTTTGCTCTGCAATTCCTCACGACCAACCAAATAAAACAAAGTCTCTAAGAATAGGTATCCTGCCCTTGCTACTCCACTGACAGATTAAATACGTAGGCAGGTAAGGAAGAGCCAGATGGGAGGTGGGAACCATAAGAAGTAAAGGGGGAGGAATACAGTATTTAAGCTCCTGAGAGCTGGAGCTGACAGTGGTGTCCCAGAAAGGATTCTGTCTTTAAACTTCCATGAGCCAATATCAGGGCCAGTTTGGTGTGAGCCAAGTCTAAGGGGTCCTAGTGTGAAACTCAACACTTTATAGGCCACAAGCTAAATGACTGCTCCTCCCACCCCTATGGCCATCTCCCTGTGGCTACTATTCTTTTCAAAGGAAAGATAATGACATGTTGATGGCTATTTAAAGAAATCCTTAAGACAACAATTTCAGAGGTAGTGGCCATTGATAAGATATCACAAAGCAGGGACAAGAAAGTCTTTGAAATCTTGTGGAACAGCGCAAGGTGGTAATGGCAACTCTGCTTGGGACCTAGCAGAGCGCATTAAAGGCCTACAGATAATAAAAGCAGCACTGAGGTCATTCAGGATGAGAGCATGCACCAACTTAGGGGCAAACACTTACTCTTTGACTAGTAAAGGCCACGTTTTGGTGTCCTTGAGGGCAGGGCTCACGTCTGTCTCGTTCCTTGAAGAGTCCCCAGGATCTAATGCAGTCACTCAGTAAATGTGGGAGGATAGAAGGAAAGGAAAATGTTCCAAGAGGAAAGATGAGACGAGTTTAGAAGGCACAACTGCAAGTGTCTTGCCTTTGTCATTTTAATTTATTTCCAAAAATAGATGATGACATTTGTATAAATTCTTTGCTGAGTTGTTGTTTAGTGTTTTATACGTATCACATTTAACTGCATCTCTTAGGAACTTGGGTGCCATTGCTGTCACCTGAAGTCCAGAATTGAAGTGTCAGCATTTGACTTTCCCATTATCATCTACTTCTCGCCACCTGAACAGCTGCAGTGTTCCTGATATTTCCCTACTGGATGACAGTGGCAGTGCCTGGGGGGTTGTCAGCCAGGAGGCCCTGTCATTTGCTATAAGACATTCTTTTTTAAGTAAGTTTTTCATTTTGGATTAATTTTAGATTTCCAGAAAAGTGACAGAAATGGTACAGAGTTCTCACATATTCCTTACCTAGTTTCCCATAGTGTTAACATCTTGCATAACTATGGTAACTTTATTAAAACTAAGACATTAACATTGGTACATTACTGTTAACTAAAATCCAGAATTTATTCAGATTTCACCAGCTTTTCCATTAATGTCCTTTTTTAAAAAAATTAATAGACTTTATTTTTTGGGGGTACAGTTTTAGATTTACAGAAAAATTGAGCAGGTAGTACAAGTCCTACATACCCATCCCATTCCAGCCTCTCCACACCTTGCACACAGCTCCTCCTATTATTAAAACCTTGTATTAGTGTAGTACATTTGTTAAAGTAATGAGCTAACATTGATACACTATTATCAACTAAAGTTTATAGTTTGCATTAAGGTTCACATTTCATGTTGTACAGTTCTATGGGTTTTGACAGCTGACTAATGACATTTATCTACCGTTACCATATCATACAGAATAATTTCACCGCCCTAAAGATCCCCTGTACTTCACTATTCCTCCCTCTCCTCTCTCTCCTGGAACTCCTGACAGCCACTGATCTTTTTACTGTCTCTTTAGTTTTCCCTTTTCTGAAGTCTCATATAGTTGGAATCATACAGTATATGTAGCCTTTTTAAATTGACTTCCTTCACTCAGCAATGTGCATTTAATATGTCCATGTCTTTTCATGGCTTGAGTAATGTCCTTTTCTGTTTCAGGATCTAATTCAGGGTACCTCATTTAGTATGGAGGCATTTTTAACAATCCCTTTTCTATGGTCTTTTTTCAAAGCAAGAAATTCAATTTAGTGTCCTTTAGCAATCTTCTTTTTGACACTTAATGTTATATTTATTTCTCTAACAAATATTAATTGAGCTCTTATTATGTGCCAGGCATTGTCTTAAGCAAGGAATACACAGATATGAACAAGCTATACAAGATCCTTGCTCCCATAGACTTTAAAAACCATTCCTAAAATTACTATTAATGGCTGCATACTATTCCATTTTATCAATTTATATCGGAACAAATCATCTCCAAAATTTCCCTGTTTTTAATAACACCATGATGAATACAAATCTTTGGCTACCATTCATTATGTCCTAGGAGAAAGTATTAAAAGTATACAAGATGGGCACATTTGAGGTATTTAATACATGGTGCCATATTCCTGATCAGAAAGGATGTAGCTATTGACACTCCCTCCAGACACAAAAGTTCCTATCTTATCTTTACTGTGACTGCTATCTCCCCTCTTACATCTTCCCCCTACTCTTGGTGGTTGCCCTCAGTTTGTTTGCCCCCTTCCAATGCAAGCAGTCTAAGCAGTCAGCCAGCCTCCAGTCCCAAGCAGTCCTCTTGGCTCTAGACCAATTCATACAATCTACCTCCCACCAAAACTCCTTTCTCTGTGTGTGTGCTGATCATGCATATCTCACTTTTCAGTATTCCATTCCCTCTCAGACCTGCGCTTAACTTCTTTAAGCCCAGGTTCCTCACTGTAAAATTGGCACTCTAATGATGAAGGCTAACAGTTATGCAGGGTTTACAACCATTAGTTGTTCCCAGGTGACCAAGCCCTATTTCCATGACCCCAGGAGGTGACGCTGGACTATGAAAAGTATGTAAACTGAGGGCAGTTTTCTGTGATTCATCTCAAAACCCACTCTCTTTTTTTAACTCTTTAATGTGTCACTGTTTTCTTATTGAGTACATACCTGAGAGACAGCCCCTCATTCTGAAAAGCACATTGTCTTTATCTTACTGAACACAGAAATATGTACTGGAAATAATATGGTCTTTGGAAGCAGACATACCTAGGTTTAAAAATCAGTGCAACCATTTGCAAATTGTGTAGCCTTGAACGAGTGACAACCTCTTTGAGTCCAGATGCCTCGTCTCTAAAACTGGGGCACTAAGAATGGCTATAACCCCTGGAAAGAGTTTACCATGTACAAGACACTGTTAAGTTGATCCTCATTACAACCTTATGAGGCAATAACCTCATGATTATTATCATTCCCATTTTGCAGAGAAACAAACTAAGGCACAGACAGGGTAAGTGACCTGCCCAAGGCCACGCAGCTAGTGAGTATCAAAGCTGGGATTGAAACCTGGGGAAAATGGCTCCCGAGTCTAAACTCTTAATCCTTACATACATGCCCTCTTGCTGATCCTGAATGAAACAATTATGAGGATTAAATGAAACAACCTATATTAAGGATTTATTACAGGGTTCATGGCACATAAATTTATACTCCCGTTTACCCACTCTTTTTTTTTTTTTTTTTTTTTTGCGTTACACGGGCCTCTCACTGTTGTGGCCTCTCCCGTTGCGGAGCACAGGCTCCGGACGCGCAGGCTCAGTGGCCATGGCTCACAGGCCCAGCCGCTCCATGGCATGTGGGATCTTCCTGGACCGGGGCACGAACCCGTGTTCCCTGCATCGGCAGGTGGACTCTCAACCACTGCGCCACCAGGGAAGCCCAATATACTCCCTTTTACGCACTCTTGTTGTAACATTAACTTCCTGGTCCTGAGGACTCAAATCTCAGCCAAACAAGTACAGTGCAAACAGACCAATCTGCCTCTCAATCAGACATAGCTCATCACGTAGAGGGAACCTAGAGCCTTTCGCATTCTTAGAGGGAAGCCTGAGCAGGGAGAGGTGAGAATGTTTTGATGAATGGGAGTGTGGTCAGGGAGGGCTTTGAGTGTCCATACAGAGGCAGTGTAATGTAGGGTAAACGATATGGGCTTTGAAATCAACTGGGTTTGAATCCCAGCTCTGCCTACCTCATAGGGTAGTTGGGAAGATTAAATGAGATGTGGTGTAAATGACATTCACCACACTTTCTCCTCTTAAATTCATTCACACTTACACAACTGGACACTGTCCAGCAGCCTAGATAGAAATAAGACTAACCTCAGAGTGAAAACTTTAAAAAATACATAGTTCTGTCTTAGATTTAGTCAGCAAGTGGATTCAATCTGGCACAATGACACCAAGCTGTCGGGAAGTTCTGCTGGGTTCTGAGAACAATGCAGGCCTTTGTGGGGGTCAGCGGAGGGGGAGGCTGGTGTGGTAGGTGAACGTATGTCTGTCCCTAAAGCAGTGTGCTTGTTCAGGCCTCACAAAAACCTGGATGAAACAACCCGTATGACTCTTCATCATTTACCACTCAGAGCCTATATTCACCAAGCAACCTTTCAATTAACACCTAGGTCCCCAAAAGAGTGTCCAGGTCAAGTACACAGAAGAATTCTGGCCCTAGAAAGAAAAATCTGCATTATAAACATATAGAAATCAACCTTACATGAATTAGGAGCTATTGCTGCCCAGAAGGTAGAATAATCCTTATTCTCCTAACATGCTTTTGAGTCTATCATCAGGAAAATTTTGGAAACCCCACCTTGAATCTCTGACTGCCTGAGCACCTACTTTTTGCCAGGCACAGTGAAGAATTCAACACTGAAATGACACGGTCCCTGCTGAAACAACTTAAAACCTAGTAGAGATAATAAGGCAAATACACTAAGAACTAAAATAAGGCACAAGTCGGACAAAATGCCATCTCCTTATCACCTTGAAAAACCCCCAAGGCCAAGTTCAGGCCTCCTAGTTCTATTCAATTTAAGGAAGTGATAATGAGGAGAAATGTTCTTGCCCATTAAAAGGGTTCTTAACGGGTAGATCAAGACTAGCTCCTAAATGGTGGAATTTTACCTTTCAAGTTACATAGATAATACATGTTAGCTTTTATGATATATACTTTATAAAGACTATTTCTACGAAAGGAGAAAAAAAGAGAAATACATACATGGGGGACAGAAGCATAATTTATTTATAGATAAAGAAAGGGCAAGAGGAGCTGATGGCAAAGGTCATTTGTCCTCACAGTGATGAGTGAATCAACAGTCATAATTCAGTGGCTCCCAAATCGTGCCAGTGCTGACCGGGCTGATGGCAATGAGAGTCTGCACTAGCCCACACCCCACCCTCACACATGGACCACCCTGCCCTGACACATGCACACTCCTCTTCTTCCCCTCATCCTACCCAGCCCTCTCAGCCCAGACCAAACAATGCCTCTGCGTTAAGCTCTTCCTGCTGTCAGCTAATAGAAGGTATCCCATCCTCTTCCAAATTCCCACTTGTGTTGTCTCAAAGGCCTTATTGGCATTCCTCACATTTTGTCCTGCAGGTGGCTATGAGGTAACAAAAAGAACATCAGAAATTGATTCAGAAAACCTGAGCTGGAATTCAGATCTTATTGCCAACTAACTGTCCAACTGTAGGAATAATGACAGTTAAAACTGAAAGTCCTAATTCCCTATCTCAACAAATGGAGAAAGTATGTCCATTTCAAAGGATGACCAGGAGATTTCAGTGAGGAAGTTTCTGATAGTGATGAGTCAGCTGCAAGGGCCCCACAAAACAACCCAGCAGGAAAGCACAGGATGTGCCCTTCATCAAAAATGGTTTCAAAGGGAAGAATCTAGTTTTTAGGGAGAGGAGGAGGAAGATAGCTTGATGGAAAGATCCACAGAGGGAGTACTTAACATACCTGTGACCTTCTCATGGTAGGAGAGCATTCTAGACGCAAAATTAAGATAACGATATCCCTCATGTTTATGACAGTGGCCAGAAAGAATTAGACCTGAGAAAAGTATAGGGATATGTGTTAATAAACTAAGTAATATTTTAATTTGAATATATAAACAATAGACTTTAGATAAACAAGAATAACCTCAACATGGATCCCAACCAGAATCTTTAATCTATCCTGTGGACTAGACACCTGGGTCTCTCAGAAGCGGTTTTTTTAGAACTGAACTTGAGCACTTATGGACCAGTAGTAACTACTTAAAATCAACCCAAAGGCTGAGAATAAAGTTGTGGGGAAAACATCAGACTGAGAATCAGGGGAGCTGAATTCCCATTTTTTTGTCGTTAATGTTTGTGAAGCAGCCTTGGGAGAGTCTCTTGGGCCTCTGATTCTTCATTTCTATAATGAAACAAAGCCATGATTGTCTTCTCAGGACCCTTTCAGCCCTGTGCTTCTGTGACAACTATCGAATCAACAAAGTGCAAGAGGTCAGTAATAAGCCAAGGGGAAAGCCATTCTGCTCACAACCCCACCTTGAAGTCTTCAATTATGAAACTTCCATCCCACTCAAAGCATTCAGCAAACCCTGTGCTGGGCACTAGGGCTAGACACAGGTCACCCTGTGTGCTGAATGCACATCAGGATGATGAAAAAAGAAAAAATAGCCTAAGGATCAGAAAATCAGATAATCTTAAAACTAAAAGGAATTTATAGATTATCTGGTTCTAGTTCTTTCTTGTACAGAAAAGGAAACCAAACATGGTAAGAGTCAGAAGTCCTTTTCCCAAGAATGCACAGCTAGAGGAAGATGCAGGAAGTACTAGATGGGAAGAGCACCAGACTGGGAGTCCTCGCTGTGCAAGGAACTAATTGTGCCACTCAGGGTCAGTGGCCACATCTCTCCAGGCTTCAGTCTCTCCTTCTGGGTAATTATGCATCTCAGCTACTGCTGCCTCCACACTAACCCTCTCTACAGTTGTGACGTTGAGATTGGAATCCAGGCCTCCTGACAAAAAAGAAATATGGATACTGCAGAAATGCACCCAATTGCAAAGTTCTGGGCAGATCAGAGGTGTGGTAGAAACCAGCTTGTCCTGGAGCCTGTTAGTACCCCAGGAGACTCATCTAACAATTGGTTTATGTGTTTCTAAAAATACTCCTTACCTGGGCATGGAAAGACCTTTACTCATTTACTCATTCAGAAATGTGTAATTTTTGAGACTAGGAAATAAAATAAATTGACAGCAAAGTCAGAGGATGAAAAGGTGTGTACGTAGGCAGAGGCTGTTTTAAAGCTGATAAAGCTTCAGTTCTGAGTCCTTTACTAGCAGGAACTCCTTCCAAGATGCTGGAAGGGCCCCAGCAGTGGGTTCACGTGGTCGTATTGAAAGCCTGCACCTCAGATTGGGACTTGAACCCACGTGCCAGGACTCAAACCCAGCCTAAAACCAGATCAGGACTTAAACCCGGCCAAAACCCACAGTCTTCCAACTGAGATCACACACCTGGTTTCAGGACTTAATGAAGCTCAGGTTCTTGATGTCTCATCACAGAAAGAATTCAGTGAGAGGTAAAGTGATAGGTAAGAAGTGGATTTATTTAGAGAGAAACTCCACAGACAAAGTGTGGGCCATCTCCGAAGGTGAGTTGTCAGTTTTTATACGGGTGGGTAATTTCATAGGCTAATGAGTGAAAGGAGTATTCCAGCTATTTTGGGAAGGGGTGGGGATTTCCAGGAATTGGGCCACAGCCCATTTTTTTATCCTTGGAACTGTCATGGTGCCTGTGGGTGTGTCATTTAACTTCTGGTGTGTTGCAGTGAGCACATACTGAGGCTTAGGGTCTAGTGGAAGTTGACTTGTCCACCATCTTGGACCCATTTGATTCTAATCAGTTTATGTCATGTCCTTGGGCTATGTCATTCTTTAAAAGTTGTGCCCTGCCCCCTTCCCTCCTGTTTCAATACGATTGTATAAAATTTGTAGAAGTGAGATATTTTTGAATAATTTTCCTTAAAGAAGACAATGAGCTTCAGGTCCCATAAAACCTATATCCAGGGACTTCCCTGGTGGCATAGTGGTTAAGAATCTGCCTGCCAATGCAGGGGACATGGGTTCAAGCCCTGGTCCAGGAAGATCCCACATGCCACGGAGCAACTAAGCCCAAGCGCCACAACTACTAAGCCTGCACTCCAGCGCCCGCGAGCCACAACTACTGAGCCCGCGCGCCACACCTACCAAAGCCCGTGCACCTAGAGCCCTTGCTCTGCAACAAAGAGAAGCCACCACAATGAGAAGCACGCGCACCGCAACAAATAGTAGCCCCTGATCGCAACTAGAGAAAGCCCGTGCACAGCAACGAAAACCTAACGCAGCCAAAAATAAAATAAATAAATGAATAAATTTATTTAAAAAAAAATACCCTATATCCACTCCTGTCTTCAGGTCTGAATTTCTTCCCTTTTCTGCTCTTCTCTCCTTCCTTTTTTCTAGGACTGAACAAAGCAAAGATTTTTTGTTTGTTTGTTTGTTTTTTATGAAAAGAAGTGTACTACTTAAGAGTACTTAAGAGAAGATCAAGTCTGAGGAATTAAAAATAAGAACGTATAAAAGCAAACTTTGAGTGAAACCATCACAGTGCCCTTGAACGAGATAGGTAGGGTGGGTTCTACTATCAGTGCAGTGAAGTTTGCAGAAAATAAAACCCGGACTGCCTTTCATCTCATAAAAGTTTCGGCCGTTTGGGTTGATTTGACACAATGGTGACAGATCAAAAACAAAAATTTGTCAAACAACACAGTTGTGCCAATTGTTAAAATGTATTTATTTATTATTAACTTGTCTATTCTGCTGATCAGTTAAGTCAGATAAAAATAAACCCATTTGATGACCTGGTCCACAAATTCATTTGTGGGTGAGATTTTTACAGTCACCACTAGAAGAACCCCAGAGGAGAATTCATTTAACTTTTGACCTCTTCTACCATAGAACAGAAAGGCCAAGTCCAGCTTCTCAACTTCATTGAATAGAACCCACCAACTGGAGATTGTTACTTTGTAGCGGGTGAAAATGTTTTTCTCCAGGAGGGGCATTTGGTTGTATTCGTTAGGGATGCCCCATAAACGCACTCTGCTTGGGACTAGTCTGTCCCTGTGAGAGGTCCACGTGTCTGACGGGAGATAGGGCGAGGCGAATTGCGATATTGTGAGGGTAATTAAATTATGTAGCTGTTACCAGATGCCTCTACCGGGTATAACCCCAAACTTTTACATAGGGCTCCACAGATTTCTGAGCTCTGCATTTAAAATAGAAAACTCTGTGAAGAAACCACAGGTTATTTAACAACCTTTTTCCTCTAAGCAAAAAAGGAAAAGTCAAATATTTTAAGTATGAATCACTAGCAAAGCTAAATGAAGATCCTGAAGGTTCTTTCACAGGTTGACACACAACGACATCCTGGGAATGGAGAACAATTTCTCCTTTCTTTCTAGGGACAGACATTTGTCATTTCAGATGGAAGAGGTCAACCTAAAGGCAGGATGATTCAGTAAAACATCACTTTCCTCTCAAGATTCTAAAATGCAATGTTTCCCAAACTTGCCAGATAAGAATTATCTGAGGCAACTGAGCAGATTTCCAGGGCTTAGGTGGAGTCCAGGAATCTGTGTTTTTAGCAAGCATCCCAGTTGATTCTTATCACCATCACAAAGGCAAGGTTCAGAGTGACCCCCAGAGTCATCACATTATTGGAATCGATACAGCAGTCACTGGGAAATGTACTTTAACGTGTATAGTGCTGGGAAGCCACTGGGGTTCATGGCTTAGAATTTCATCTTCAAGCCAAGATGTTAAACATATCAATGAATGTGCGTTCCTTATTATCACCCATAATGTTTTCTTTCCTCATGTCTTAAGGGAATGCCATATGCCCAGAGATCCTGGTAGCAGAAAACCAAAATATTAACAGAATAAATTACTCCAAATTAGACTTGTGCTGCTGAACTATCCTAGGGTTTTTGGAATCTTAACAAACTTGGACCCCGCCAAGGATCATTAATAGCATTGTCCTCTGGGCATATTCTTTGAATGAAAACCTTCAGAATTTGCTTTCAACTGCCCCAGTATTAGCATCTTCATCATCCTGCGAAGAAAGCAAGGCGTTGGTTTTGCCAGCTTTTCAAAACCTTCTCTGTGATACCTGCAGTCAGAAACGGCTCACCTTGGGGACAGTGCCAGAACCCCTGGCTGCCTCTTCCCTTGCCCGCCAGTTCCAGCATGACCCAGACAGCTGAAAAATGCAAGGAAGGGTCCTGTCGCTGCCGAGAGGAAGGAAAAGACTCACTTCCTCCTCTCCAGGGATGCCCTCCAACTAAGAAGAGCTGCCAAGATCCAAGGTCAAGCTCATTACACACATGAATGGTGGGAAGAATCTCAGAATTACGAATAAAATATAAACCTGTGAGAAAGTGCCTCCTTACTATCAGACACTGGGCTCTCTCACATGCTATTAATATGTCATGGTTCTGTTTCCTCAACACAAGTGTAATTCTTTATTATTAATATCATTATTATTATTATTAATTTTTAAGATGTTACATCCACGTGTTCAAAACAAACAAGATACAAGGTGAAAAGTCTCACTTCTACCCTTGTTTTCCATCTGCCTCGTTTCCTTCCTCCAGCCCAAACACTACCACTGTATGCAGTTTCTTGTATATTCTTCTAGAATTTATACAAAAACAAGCAAATACAAATATATATTTATATTTTCCCTTGCTTTTTCTCACCCAAAAAATGGACCTTAGGACTCTTTCCATATTGGTGCAAAAAGAGCAGCTTTGTTCTTGTTGATAGCTGCATAGTATTGTATCATAGGATGCACCAATTTGTGATGAAACTATTGGTTTTCAGTCTGTTTTCCCCACAGTGAAATAAATGGCTTTGTTTCAAACACTTGAAAATTAAATGGGACCAGAAACACCAAGAGGGTCAGTGAAGTTGTACAAGCAGAATTTCTGGAGATGCTCAGATGGATATATTTAAGAAATATATTCTGTTCCATATAATTACAAAAATTATTTACTATATCATGTTATACAATAAGAGCAGGCACAAAAGCATCTGAGAGAAATTAGAAAAGAATGTGAACCCAAATCTGGGTTAATTAAGGTAAAAAGAGGAAAAACAAGAGAGACAGAAGACCAGCTTTGTTTCCGTAACTTCCTCTCAGCTTCGTCAAACTGCTCTCAGTTCTTAGAGAGACCAAGGCTTGCTCAAAAAGCCTCCTTGAGAATATGGACTCAAGTGGCCTAATTAGGAGGGGAAGAGAAGAGACTGGGTAAAGGGAAGGTCTGAAGGAAGACAAGCACGGCCATTTCCACGTGTTTTTATTCTAAGAAGCTAAACTATTTCCCAAGTAGTGTTTTCATGGTAGTATTTCCTCTAAGCTGTGATTTTACAAAAGGAAGACTTTTAACTTATAACTCAATGTCTTTGGCCACACAATATTTAAAGCTATGTCCTTCGGTTTTTAACCAAGCCTTGAACTGTTGAGTCATATAGATACCTGTGATGTCCCCTTTCTAGGGTTTTCCTCTCAGAAGAGGTCAAAACAAGAGGTTTCATCTCTGGCTTAAAGCTTGCTAATATTGATACATCAGTAAGTACATTTCAAAGTCATTTTAAACTTCAAAAGAAAAACGTTCCAAATATTTCTAAAAAGTTGGGATAACTTTAACATGATCTCCACCTTTAAACTCTAGCTGGTGTTCAGTGACCTGGGATGTTAACTAAATTTAGCCAAAATTAAATGAGCATACTCATATGCTGATCATAAGAAAGATCACAAACAGGCACCACTCTTCTGGAGGGACATTTAACTTTATATAGATAAACCTTTTAAAAATACATGCTTTTTTTTTTAATTGAGGTATAGTTGATTTACAATATTATATTCGTTTCAGGTGTACATAGTGATTCACAATTTTTAAAGGTTATACTCCATTTACAGTTATTATTAAATGTTATACTCCCTGTGCTGTATAATAAATATATACTTGTAGCTATTTATTTTGTACGTAGTAGTTTATATCTCTTAATCCCCTTCCCCTATCTTGCCCCTCCCCCTTCCCTCCCCCACCAGTGACCACTAGATTGTTCTCTATATGTGAGTCTGCTTCTTTTTTGTTATATTCACTAGTTTGTTTTATTTTTTAGATTCCACATATACGTGATATCATACAGTAGTTGTCTGTATTCATTCTTAGATTCTGAAGTCTAAGATTTAAGAGTCTATACCAAGGAAACTTTATACTTTCGTTGCAGGAATGAAAAGCTATAGGAAACTGGATTTAACAGGTGTTCTCAAATATTTTGGTCTCAGGACCTCAATTATACTCTTAAAAATTATTGTATACACCACAGAGCATTTATTTGAGTTGAATCTATTAATATTTGCTATATTAGAAATTTAAACTGAGAAACTGAACTAGAAACTCAAACAATAGCTCAAGGGCTTTTCCTCCAGATGTTCACCGAGACTTCAGCCTGCAGCGGGAGTGCCTTATGAGTACTTCTCATTTCATCACACAGCATATTAATAGAACGTGAACTCATGGGTTGAAATTTCATAAAATTAATAATTTGTTATCTAATTAAATTGTTAAACAATTATTTAAATAAACTATAGTTTAACTGTTCTTTTATTATCTAAATATTTTTCAGTTATTAATTATCATTTATTTGCTAGGTATTAGTTATTACTGCACTATGCAAAATCCGACAATAAAAACTGCAAGACATATGGGAAAATGGGTTTGTGGTGCAACACTCAAAAACTTTGTCAATGACACAGTGAAAAAAAAAAAGGAACTTAAAAAATAACATGGTTTTACACAAGTTAAATGTGCGTTTTATAAATATGGCACTTTACCTGGAAAGAGACCCCAAGTTTGCTGTGGAAGCAAATGTCTGCCTGCCTGCCAGGCTGCCCAATGGGGTCCAAAGCCCACCATCCTGTGTGGAAGAGGCAAAAGACAATAAAGAGAAAAAGAGTGAGAGAAAGGTGAGAAGAAGAGAGGAAAATGAACAGAGAACAGGGAGGAACAATACAAAATAGGCTGAGAGGAAAGAGAAAGAAAGACAGGGAGGGCTCTGGCCTGGCCAGGGTACCCGGGTTCCAGGGGAGGGAAGGGTGGCAGGTGGCCAGTTATGGGGAAGTGGTGGCAGGAGGGTTGTCAGAATCAGGACAAAAAGTTGCAGCACCAGATGTTGGTAGTCGTGGCTCATTGTCCTTGGGAGGGTATTTGTATGTCTGTATGTGTGCGCACACATGCAGCTGGCTGCAGTTGTCTGCATTCACCCAGTGTTTCTCCTGGAAGAAACTGAGCATATACGAACCTGCTCAACTGCTCCCTAGTGGTATTAATCATGTTGGGACAAATTTACATTTTCAAAACAAACATTACCAGTACTGACTGTATCTAGATGATCTGTATAAATCTGGAAATATGCACACCATGTTGACATTAGTTCTATCTCAGTGTAGGATTATAAGTGACTTAAATTTTCTTCTTTCTGTTAACTTGTATTTGCTAAGTTTCCTTCAAGCAACATGTATTAATTTGTAATAAGAAATTGAAGAACATGCTTTTAAATTTAAAACTCCATCCAAAAGGTGTGATCTGGTTCTAAAAACCAACTACAAAATGGATTCTCTCCCTGAGCCAACCAAAAATGTTAGTCACCAACTAGTCTCTGGGGATCACACTGGAGCTTTATTCTGCATCCTCCAAGTCAAAGAGTCAAAAGGTGAAACTCCAGGCCCCTGAGGACTTGTCTTGCCCAGTCTCTTCATTTTACATTTAAGGAAATGGAGGCCCTAGGAGGTGAAATGATCTGCCCAAGGTCATGTAATTTGTTGGTGACAAAGCTACAACAAAATCACAAAGTCTCCTAGCTTTCAGTTTAATTATCCTTTTCACTCTTCACTTGCTTTTTTTTCCCTTTCTCTCTTTCTTTTTTTTTTTTCTGCCTAATAGTCACAGAGGTATTGTAGAATAGGGATTGATTTACACAATACCAAATCAACAAATCATTTCAGTCCAAAGAAATCTAACAAAACAAAAAAAAACTGTCAACGAGGTGAAAAATAAAATCATGCCAACTTCTTGTTTCACATTGTATGGACAAAACAACCAGTAATTACGTGGATGTTTCCCTTTTCAACTGGTTGCTTCGACACTGGGTTCTCATAGCCTCGGTATTAGAATAACCAAACATGGGGGTGGTGGGAGGGAGAGGAAGGGAAATCTTATTCTCTAAAAGCAAGTTAAACTCCTCAGAGTCCTAATACCCATATAAATAATGGAATTTGGACATTAGATTTAACAGCACTTTCCAGTAACAACCAAAACTCTAGACTATGTAAGAAAACATCCTTTGAGAGGTCAGCCTGCTTTTTTTTTTTTTTTTTTGCTCTTTTATTTTATTTATTTATTTATGGCTGTGCTGGGTCTTCATTTCTGTGCGAGGGCTTTCTCCAGTTGCGGCAAGTGGGGGCCACTCTTCATCGCGGTGTGGGGGCCTCTCACTGTCGCAGCCTCTCTTGTTGCGGAGCACAGGCTCCAGACGCGCAGGCTCAGTAATTGTGGCTCACGGGCCCAGTCGCTCTGCGGCATGTGGGATCTTCCCAGACCAGGGCTCGAACCCGTGTCCCCTGCACTGGCAGGCAGATTCTCAACCACTGCGCCACCAGGGAAGCCCCAGCCTGCTTGATAGGGACACTAGGTGCTCACAAATTCCATGTATCCAAGTATCCTCAATGATCTAAAATAAAACAGGAAACACTGAAACACTTTTATGCCTCTTCAAAGAAAAAAAATGGAATTGTGTCTCCATAACACCAAGATGGTTTCATTTATCTGCCTAAAATCAATGATCTATATTAACTATAGAAAATTTTCAACTTGTTTTTAATATGCAGTTCACTCTGTGTACAACTCAGCTGGCCAAGGCCTCAGTGACTACATCAGGAAAAAAGTATACCTTTTGAATTAGAAAAGATGGAAAACCTGGCCAGGCCAAACACCGCCTTCTCTCAAGCACCTGATGGGAACTAATGAAACACCTGGTTTCCGGCCTCCAACAATTAAGTAATCAGCTGCCTTTGGTTACCCTTAACAACTCACACAGACAAGGAGGTTACCAGGCAAACAGACTGCAACAATTCAGGATCCAGAGCCAACTGGAGCACTGAAATGACACATATTCCCAGGGCAGTCACTAACTTCCAGTGTAAAAAAAGAAAGTGGAATTATTTTTTAAAAGTCCAGGACTTGGCAGCCATTTGCTGAGGTGCCCTCATCAACGTAAAGCATGCATAGTAAACCAACTCAAGAGGGCAGTTGCTGTCAGAAGTATTAGGCTTCCCAGCCTCACCAGAGGTCAGTCTGTCTGACAGCTAAGGGCCCTGCTTTTCCCTTAAATAATATTTACTGGTGTTTTTACTTTAGCTGGTTTTATTTTCTGTAATTTTATTTATGGTAATGCTCAGAAAGGTAAATTCTGAAATTTTAAATAAATGCAAAATAATAATAATCAAGCAAAGGACCACTTAAATAAAATAAGCCATCTTAAAAAAAAAATAAGCCATCTTGAATTAGAACTGAAGGCTATCATCAATTTAGCAAAGACACACAATGAAATCTCATATTAAGGAAGCCAGTTTCCAGATTCAGGGGAAATGAGAAAACGAATGAATTAAAAGCAAAATTTTATTTAAATGGCTTTAACCCAAAGTAGCTTTTCTGGGTTTTATTTGTTTTGAGGGAGAGATTTTTAATTGCAAATGCAATTTCTTTAATAGATATAGGACTATTCATATTTTCCATTTCTTCTCGTGCCAGTTTTGGTAAGTGATCTCTTTTTTTTTTTTTTTTTTTTGCAGTACGCGGTCTCTTATTGTTGTGGCCTCTCCCATTGTGGAGCACAGGCTCCAGACGCGCAGGCTCAGTAGCCATGGCTCATGGGCCTAGCCGCTCCACAGCATGTGGGATCTTCCTGGACTGGTGCACAAACCCGTGTCCCCTGCATTGGCAGGGGGAGTCTCAACCACTGCGCCACCAGGGAAGCCCTAAGTGATCTCTTTGAAGGAATATGTTCGTTTCTTCCAAATTTTTGTGTATATTGATGTTAATATGTCCATACTATTTCTTTATTATCCTATTACCTTTTTAATGTCTATACTTAGGATCTTTAATGATGTCACCTCTTTTATTCCTGATATTGGTGATTTCTGTCTTTTTTTCCTTGCTGAATCTAGTTAGAGTTTTGCCAATCATATAGACGTTTTTCAAAGAAGTTTTTAATTTTCAAAGGAAGCACTATTGTTTTTCCTCCCATTGCAGCTTTATTTAATAAGCATGGTCCATCATTTCTATTTTATTTTCAAGATGGGTCTGTGTCCCAGCCCTCCACCCACTACAGCTTCTGGTAAGGGTTGGTAAGGTGGGCCAGCCTGGAAAGTGCTTACTGAATCTGTGTGGGGCAGGCAGTCCTCAGAGTGCCCCCATTTTCCATTGTACATTTCATTGATTACTGTTCTTATTTTTAATTTCTTCTCTTTTTTTACTTACATCAAGTTTAATTTGCTATTCTTTTTCTAGGTGCTTGGTATGGTGGCTTGGATTGTCGATTTTAGACTGTTCTTATTTTTCTAATGTAAGCATTCAAAGCCATAGATTTATTTCCCTTTTAGTATTGCTTCAGCATCAGTCTACAAATTTTTTTATATTTTCTTTGACCCATGGGTTATTTAGGAGTAATCATTTAATTTCCAAACATTGGGGGATATTCCAGGAATCTTGCTGTTATTTGCATTTAATTTAATTCTACTTTAGTCAGAGAATATAGTCTACATTATTTCAAATTCCAATCTTTTAAATTTATTGAGACTTGCTTTATTTGTTCAGCATATAATTTATTTTGATGAATAGAAAAAATTGGATAAATAGAAAACAAATAGCGGGACTTCCCTGGTGGTGCAGTGGTTAAGAATCCGCCTGCCAATTCTGGGGACATGGGTTCAATCCCTGATCCGGGAAGTTTCCCACATGCTGCAGAGCAATTAAGCCCGTGAGCCACAACTACTGAGCCCGCGCGCCTAGAGCCGGTGCTCCGCAACAAGAAAAGCCACCGCAATGAGAAGCCCACTCACCGCAAGGAAGACTAGCCCCTGGTCACTGCAACTAGACAAAGAATGCGCACAGCAATGAAGACCCAACACAGCCAAAAAAAAAAAAGAAAAAGAAAGAAAACAAATAGCAAGATGGTAGATTAAAGCCCAATCACGTGGTTAATTCTATTAAATAAAAGTAGTTGAAACACTGTAATTTATAAAACAGAAGTCCCTGGCGGTCCAGTGGTTAGGACTTGGCACTTTCACTTCCGGGGCCTGGGTTCAATCCCTGGTTGGGTAATTAAGATCCTGCAAGCTTTGAGACACAGCCAAAGAAAAAACAAAACAAAACAGATTGTCACACTGAATTTAAAAAGCAAGATTCAGTTACATGTTGCCTGTAAAAAAAACTTTAAATACATAGACACTGGTAGGTTAAAAATAAGAGGATGGAAAAAAGATACAAAGTATAAGAAATCAGGAATGTCTATATTAATATCAGAGAGAGTAGATTTAAGAATAAGGAATATTATCAAGGGTGAAGAGAGACATTTCATAAAGTAGAAGATCAGTTCATTAAGAAAACATAACAATACAAGATGTATAATGAACCCAATAGCAAAGTTTCAAAATTCATGAAGCAAAAACTTATAGAAGTGAAAGGAAAAACAAACCCATGTAATTGGCTATTTCAACACTTCTTTCTTAGTAGTTGATAGAACAAGTAGACAGAATATCAGAAAGGGTATAGAAGACTTGAGCAACACTACTAACCAGCTAGACCTATTGACATTTATAGAACCCTTCATTCAGCAATAGAAAATTTTGACTTTTTAGATGTTTTTAGAATGTCTTCAAGGAAAATGAAGATAATTATGTATTAAGATGTCTCATCTGGAAAGACTACAAACCTGAAATTTAAAAAAAAACAAAAAAACCCCACATACATCTGAATTGAAGACAATATTTCTCAAATTTGGCTGAATATTAGAATCAGCTGGGAAACTTTTTAAAACTTGATGCCTAGAACATACCTCAGACCAATTAAATCAGAATCAAATAAGAGAAGTGGTGACTGCAAGAGCCTTTGGACTGGTTCTAGACCAAAGTGTTGGATGGTAAAGTTTCTCTTGGGAGGCCTCGACTTTCCTTTTTTCTTGCTTAACCCCTTTCATGAAAGCTTCCTCTCACTGCATCTCATCCCATTAGGTCATAAAAGTTAGTGGGATTGGCCATGGTGTAGGAGAGCACAGGTGCACGTGACTACCAACCATCTGTGAACTAATACAATGGCTGCACCCCAAAAGGATGCATGAAAATTGACAGGGACCAGAAGAGAATAAGATAACAGCTGAGGCATTAAAGGCAATCTAATTGTGGCCAATTTGTTTCCCCTTTTAAAATATTTTTACTTCTGTTACAATGTTGTAACTAAAGATTAAAATAAAGTAAAATTTTAAAAGCCCACCCTTATTTTGGATTATAACTTCCATCCATAATATCCACTGAGGTCCTCTTGAGCCCTAAAAATGAAGCCTGATATCCTCTCTGCTGTGGTCTGAATATTTGTGTGCCCCCCACAAAATGCACATGTCGAAATCCTAACTTCCAAAGATGCTGATGGGGCCTTTGGGAGATGCTCAAGTCACAAGGGTGGAACCCTAGTGAATGGGATTAGTGCCTTATAAAAAAGGCTCGAGAGATCCCTAGCCACTTCCACCTGTGAGGATAAGGTCAGGATACCAAGAGAAGTCTGTAACCTGGAAGAAAACCCTCACACATCCATGTTGGCACCATGATCCTGGACTTCCCAGCCTCCAGAATTGTGAGATGGAAGCTTCTGTCGTTTATTGCCACCCAGTCTGTGGTATTCTGTTTAAAGCAACCTGAATAGACTAAGACACTCTCCCTTGTCAGAACACTTTACATCTGTTAATTCTCCTTTGTTTCTGCCATTTGAAGGAGAATTTTCTAGGCAAAAGCCTCCTACTTTTATGTTTTTAAGTGTAATTTATTAATATAAAAATATCATGTTACTAATTATTCTTCATATACTGTAAATCTTTAAGTAAATTTTTATAGCTTCCTACCACATTGTGATCTGCTTCTGAGCCCCTATTGTTGGACATTTAAGTTACTTCCATTTTTCACTCACAAATAAAATGCCAGTGGACATTTGTTGATAAATATGTGGGTTCATTTCTGACTATTTCCTCCAGATACTAGGCCACTTGTCTGGAAGGCCATGTTATCAGTATCCTGGATGACATCAGCATTTTGGGCAGCAACCTGAACACACTGCTTATTCATATCAAGCTTTCAGCCAACCCAGAGAGCCCTCTTTTCCCACACTTGTTGCTGTTTAACCACATCTCCTCTACCCAGAGCCTAACACATTTTGTTATCAATCCATTCATTCTGAGCCTATCAAAACTAAGTTTTTATTTCTTAGTTTCCAAAGCAGTACAAGTTGAATGTAGGAAATGGGAAAAAACAGACAAGCTCACAGATACCAATAAAAAATATTTGCCACAGACATAGAAAACAAATTTATGGTTACCAAAGGCCAGGGGAGGGGAGGGATAAATTAGGAGTAATGGATTAACAGATACATACACACACACAAAATTCTTTTTTCTAGTCCACAGCCAAAAAAATTTTTTTTCACAGAATTAAGACCACACAGTTTTTCTAGTTGCCTGAAACCCACACCTTATTAGAAGGAGGCTCTGTTGAGATATGTCCTCCCACACACCTCCTACCCACTCTGATGCCTCACAAAGTAGGACTCACTCCATGACTCACTCCAGAAACCTGGGTGCTATCAGCCTTGCCTACTCTAGAACTTCCTGGCTTTCTCCCAATTCAGAAGGTTCACAGCCTTTTGGGGATGCCTTACATGCCACCTCCCTAGGTCCATTCCCAGCCTATATTTCATGTCTAGCTGCCTCCTTAATGTGGAATCATCAGAGGAATGAGCTCTATTTCTGGCAATACTGAATGAGGCAGCCCTTGTTAGGCAACTATTAATGTCAATGCAACTTCTAAGTTCAGCAAATATTTATTATGGGCTTGCTCTATGCCCAGCTTCAAGCTGAGACACCCTGATTCACTGAAACACAAAAAGCTCCTTCCTTCAAAGAGCTCAGACGATGGGGTAGAAACATCCCTCAGGGAGTAATTCACAAATTGTCTAGGAAGCAAAATATTAAGGTTTTAAAGCTAATGAACATATAAGAATAGCCTCGTGACAACCCAGCCTTCTCGGAGCAGCTGATCACCCACTCTTTCGTACAGGAGTGTCAATACCCCTAACAGAGCACTTAGCTTACCTTTGGACTTATGTATTTACGAGTCTGTCTCCACCACCAAACATAGTGCCCCGATTCCTCGCTGCGTGCCCAGGATCAATGCAGTACTGAACAAAGTAGACCATCAGCAAATGCTCACAGAAGGTACAGATGTTTTCATCTGTATGTGATTGCCACAGGGAAAACCGCTTTTAAAATAACAAATACCTGGGCTTCCCTGGTGGCGCAGTGGTTGAGAGTCCACCTGCCGATGCAGGGGACACGGGTTCGCACCCCGGTCTGGGAGGATCCCACATACCGCGGAGCGGCTGGGCCTGTGAGCCATGGCCGCTGAGCCTGCGCGTCCGGAGCCTGTGCTCCGCAACGGGAGAGGTCACAACAGTGAGAGGCCCGCGTACCGCAAAAAAAAAAAAATAAATAAAATAATAATAATAATAATAACAAATACCACACACTTTAAAATCTGTCACTACACTATACATCTTAGAAAATGTAGTCTTTAAACTTAAAACAGTTTGTCATTCTTGTAATTAATATTATTCCAATTTCTTGAATAATATTTTAATACCTTTTATTTTTCTATTTGAAAAAAGTTTCAATACTTTTTTCTTTGCATTTTTGTTGTCTCATACATGGTGAATATTTAGGTGCTAACATGATCTAAAAATGTATGTTTTCCTATTGTGTACCACAGTTTCATTATATACCAACTAGGTCAAATTTATTACATTGTTTTTCAAAATAAAGAATTTTTGATATTAAAAAAAATCTGCCACTAACTCTTTTGAAATAGTCATTAAGGATAGTAGGGAGGAGAAAATGAAAATTATTTTGATATCTCAAGGCTAAAATGTCATTCCCACTATTTTACAAGTTTGCAGCCACATTATGGATTTCCCTGAAAAGTATTTGTATCTGGGTGGTGAAACCCATGGGAGGAAAATGTAAATGCCAAGAAATCTGAGCAATGTCTCCACATCAGATTGAAGAAGAGAAAGAATAAAAGCTCACAAGTGTTAATCTAACCCCAAACTGACAAAATTAATGTAGCCTTTCTGGAAAGTCTGGGCTGAGTAAGTTCTAGTGCTTGGAAAAAATAGGTAAACAGTCCCTTCTTCTGGTCATTTTCTTCTGAAGTGCACGAGACATTAAATAAACAGTCATATCATGTTCAAAATACTTCTAAGATGAAAAAGACTGTCAGCCAAGCATTTGCAGAAGATAATGGCAAAGAAAAGACAACGTTGTAGAACTAAGACATCCGGAAAATAAAAATCATTTAGCAGGTTTTCAGAACTGACAGGTTTTGAAGAAGGCAGGTTTCTTCCTACCTAAATTTTTTTTAAGAAAAAAAGGTGTGTTTTTTTTTTTTTTTTTTTTTTTTTTGCAGTATGCAGGCCTCTCACAGTTGTGGCCTCACCCGTTGCGGAGCATAGGCTCCGGACACTCAGGCTCAGCGGCCATGGCTCATGGGCCCAGCCGCTCTGCGGCATGTGGGATCCTCCCAGACTGGGGTACGAACCCGTGTCCCCTGCATCGGCAGGCGGACTCTCAACCACAGCGCCACCAGAGAAACCCCAAGAAAAAAAGGTTTTAAAAAATAATGTTTTGCTGTTTAGTTATTTATTTTGGTGGCTTAAGGGCTGGAAAGGATTTTGGACATGCTTAAGCCCAACTCTGCCTTTTCCCCACTGACAGGTGAAGAAACTGAGGCGCTGAGGACTTTGCAAAGTCAAGAGCAGAGCAAAGCCTGGGGTCTCAGTATGGAACTCTGGTACCCCTGATCACAACAAACAAATGCACCACCATCCCCTGAATTTGATGCAAGAGGCCGTGCTCAAAGGGTTCAGGGGCTTTTAAAAAAACAGACAATACAACAAGTAAATGCACTAGACTGGATCCTGCATTGGAGGCAAATTCTATAAAGCACATTATTGAGATAATTTTTGAAATTTCATTATCAATAATAGTATTTAATAAATGTTACATTTCCAAAATTTGCTAACTCCCATGGTTATATAAGAAAATGTCCTTGTTCTTAGGGAATACGACCTGAGGTATTAGCAGTAAAGTGCCATACAAAGGGTGGAGTTTTTTTTTTTAATATTTATTTTCATTTATTTATTTATTTGGCTGCGTAGGGTCTTAGTTGCGGCACACGGGATCTTTCGTTGTGGCACGCGGGCTTCTCTCCACTTGTGGCGCATGGGCTCTAGAGCGCACAAGCTTAGTATCCCCACTGCATGCGGGGCGTTAGTTCCCTGACCAGGGATTGAACCTGAGTCCCCTGCATTGGAAGGCGGATTCTTAACCGGATCACCAGGGAAGTCCCAGCTGGAGCTTACTCTTAAATGGTTCAGAAAAAACACATTTTTTTAAAGAGACAGAAATAAAACAAATTTGGCAAAATATTAACAATTGGTGAAACTGGGTGAGGGGTATAAGGCATTCTTCATACGAGTCTTGGAACTCTTCTGTAAGTTGAAAGTTTTTCAAAATAAAAGGTTCAAAAACATTTAAAAAACCAGATATTCTGTATATTTATTCTGGTCCACTGAGCAAAAGTACTTGGTGACTCCATCTAGACTGGGCCTGCTCTGAAGGGGAAGATGACAAGCATCTACTTGGCACAGATTTCAGGACGCAGAGTCTCCATCAGAAAGAATGCTGAGCCACTGAGTAGGCCAAGCACTCCATTCGAGTCAAGATCAACTGGAAACAGCAGAGGCAGAGCCCTGAGGCAGGTGAGTCAGTTTAGGGCACAAGCTCTGGGACCAGACAAGCTTACAGTCCTTGCTTTGCCGCTCACTGGCTTTGTGACTGAGGGCAAGGAGCTCAACTTCTTTGCATCTCAGCATCTCCAGTAAATGGTGCTAACAATACCTACTTCACAGAGTGATAGTAAGGGTTAGATTATGCAATGCATACAAACTTCTAAGCCTGGCACAAACACATGTCATGATAAAAGTACAGCTGCCAGAAAACATCTTATTCACTCATTCATTCACTTGCCCCTTCACTCAAATCCACAAGCTTATATTTCAGTAAGAGCTGTACCAGGCACAGGGTGTCCAGCAATGTGCGTAACCATTTCCTCCCTCAGAGGGTTTACATTCTAGGAGAAGCTGGCAGGTAAATAGACAATTACACTAAAAGTGTGACCAGGGACGTGAATGGCCAGCGTGAGAGGAGGTTTAGCACTGCGTAGGGACACTGGGACAGGCACCAGAGCCAACCTGAGGGGGCCAAGGAGGAGCTGCCATCTCAGCTGAGACCTGAAGGATGGGTAGGAGTTAGACAGGCAAATGGGGGGTCAGAGGGAAGGACATTCCAGCCGGTGGGAGCAGAAAATATAAAGAGAGACAGGTTACGGAGCCTTTCAGAAAACAGCAGCCCAGGGCTTCTCTGGTGGCGCAGTGGTTGAGAGTCCGCCTGCCAATGCAGGGGACACGGGTTCATGCCCCGGTCTGGGAAGATCCCACGTGCCGCGGAGCGGCTGGGCCCGTGAGCCATGGCCACTGAGCCTGAGCGTCCGGAGCCTGTGCCCCGCAACGGGAGAGGCCACAACAGTGAGAGGCCCGCGTACCGCAAAAAAAAAAAAAAAAAAAAAGAAAGAAAACAGCAGCCCAGGTATGTACCAGCAGAGGTGCCAGTGATACTAGAGATAGCATGTAGTGAGACATGTTTCTTGGTGATGAGGCTAAACAGAAAGGTTAGAGCCACAGAGAGATCCTCCAAGTGTTAAGGAGACCACAGCTGTGCATGAAGCTCTGGCTGGAGATGATGGTGATGATGGTGATAGGAACTAGGCTAGATTCCAGAAGAATCTGGAGAGAGCATAAAAGGATTTGGTACTTGCCTGAGGATAATTTAGAAGAGGGAGGAGTCTAGGAAAACTTGGGTTTCTATGTCATGAGGGATATTTCCTTGGCTGGATGGTGTCCCCATTAACTGAAACAGGAACTATGTGGAAGGTGGTATACGACACACAGGGAAGGAATGTTCTTCTGCTACTAGAAATTGCTAAGTTTATCAGTCACATGGGGTGGGGTAGGGTGCATCTGGGTGGGATGGGAGGGATAGAGAGAAGGTGGGGCAGGAGAGTATAATCTAAAGGGGTCAAACGTGATACAGAGATAAAGTTCCCCCTTCTCACAGTTTTGCCAAGGGCCAGGTTGACAAATTAAACATCTTGAGAACTTGTAATCCTCCCACTAAGAATTATGTGAAGAAATAGCTGACAACTGAAAAAATTTTAAGGTGCATACATTCTATGAGCCAGCAATTCCACTTCTAGAAACCTGTCCTGCAACTCTACTGGAATTTGTGAACACAAGATGAACATACAAAGTCTTCCAGTGGGGAATTAATAAATCAACCATGGTACAGCCTTACTATGGAATACAAATAGCTATTAAAAGAACGAGGTAGTAGGGGTAAATCTACATGGGAAATGGAAAAAACTCTGAAATGTATTGAATAAAAAAGCAGACATAAGCAGTAGAACACCCCCTCTAATATTATCCCATTTCTGTTTACTAAAACAGTCACGTGGGTTTGGGAGCCAGGACTGTATTAGGTATGTGTGTGTGTGTAGGTATGTGCAGTATAAAGAAATGGAAAGATATATATTGAACAGTTAACATCCCAGGCATGAGAGTAGAATAGGGGAGAGAAGGTTAGGGGTAGGATAAAAGGGAACCTGTCATTGCATTCACATGTTCTGTTTTGTTTGAATTTCTTTTACAATAAACATGTCTTCACATTACATGTGTATATATTTTTAAACCATTTAAAAGTTGGAGGAGGACTTTGGGAGATGCAAAGAGAGCTCATTCAATAAATATTCTTTCAGTTTCTACTGTGCGTCAAGCACTAATTAGATGCTGGGGATACCGCAGTGAACAACAATAGCAGTGGTGCTTCCCGCATAGATCTTACAGTCCAGCAGTGAAGGCAGACCATTAAACATGATTATAATAAGGAATGGCAACACCTTGACCAAGAGTGATTAGGTCTTATTGGGGCACATAGGAGCCCTAGAAGAAATCAAGGATGGCTTTCTGGAGGGGGTGCCATCTAAACTGAGACCTGGAAGATTAGCGGGAGTTAGGAGAGAGAGTTTCCAGCAGATGATACTGCAGAGGTCACTGAAGCTGAAGAGACTGTTGGTGAGCAGCTGGGTAGAGCTGGGACCTAGTGAGAGAGGCAGAGTGAGACACGAGGCTGGGGTTTAAAGCAGGTCTAGGTTATGTAAGAGCAAGTGTGCGCCAGGCCATAGAATATGGATTTTATCTTCACTGTGCCAACCACTGACAAGCTTTAAGCAAGGCAGTGAAATCTGCAGGTTTGCCCTTCAGAAAGATCACTCTGTCAGCAGCTCTTCTCAGTTGTGTACTCAGACATATGGATGGGATCAGTTGGAGGGAAAAACGTAGAAGATTCAGGATCCCTGGTTTAAAAGAGAGACTGTAGAAGAGCAAGTCTGGCTGCTCTAGACCAGTTGAATTAATACAGGCAAGCGAAGCAAGTGACAGAGGTGGGAAACAAGCAGCTGACCATCTAGTAGAGAAGGAAAGCAGATAACCAGTAAGTACAAATAACCATATTAAATATTAAGGGTGAGGTAAATGCTAGAAGTCTAAACACTAACCCTGCAGCATGGAGAAAGGATTAGCTGATGGTGAGTGGGAGGACCAAAAAGGATCCTGGATGAGGTGGTATTTGAAATGGGTGGTGAAGGATGCATAGAACTTTCAAGAAGCAAAAGTACACAGTAGCGTATTTTGTTAGAGGGAACTGCATGGACATAGACAGAAAGACAGAAAAGTCCAGAAAGAAGTTCCATGGAGCTGGAGGGCATTGGTGCTTGTGAGTATGTCATGGGAAAGCAAGATGGAAAAGTGAGTTGGGATCTGATACTGATGACAATACTAGCTCACAGGAATGGCGCTTGTGCCAAGCTCTGTTTCTCATAACACCGGGCATAACATGTATGTGCTTCCTTGTCTATTGTCTGAATCTGCACTAGAGTGAAAGTTTCATGAGGGTCAGTCTCATTTACCACTATCCCCCAAAGCCCACTTCAGTGGCTGGCTTCTAGTAAGTGCTCAACCAGTGTTTGTTGAATGAGTACGTTAATGAGTGAATGTAAAGTGGGAGAAATAAAATGTAAAGCCCTTCATGCAGGAGATGGCATAAAATACAGAGGTATTTAATAAATTGTAACTACTATTCATAGTTATATGAGTAATAGTTACAATAATAGTCATTATTATCATCATGCCTTGGGGAGAATTAGAAGAAAATTCAATTCTTCCAATTGGGTTAGGGAGGTTGGCCAATTATCTTGTCAAAACATCTTGATTAAAATATTTCATTACTCCTGAAAGTTCATTGACTATATCGTAAACTTAAAATCTTTAGCAAGGTTTTCAAAGTCTTTCATTCTTTAATTCCAGCCTAATTCTAATAAGTTCAAGGTTCATTAGCTAGAGGCTATTCTTCTTCCCTGATTCCTACCCCCATATAGCCAACAGTTTCATTCCTCTTAGTTCACTGGCAAACTCAAAAGCCTTGGGTGGTGGTGGGGGAGATGGATATTAACATAAAGGCATTAAATAAATAATAATAACAATATCCAGCTTTAACCCACCCCCTAGAACTATGCTAAAGCAAATTACTCATTAACAACCTACCAGTAGGTATTATTCTTGTTCCCACTCCCCTGGGTGAGTAATTTACCCAAGGTTGTGGTTCCTAGTAGGGGACCTGGGACTTGACCTGCCCCGAAGTCCACGTGATTAACCTCTCTACCAGTTTCTCTGTTCTGGCAGCAGAGTTTCAATGAAAGGCAGTGAATCCAAAATTTGGATTTTATTCTGTGTCAGGCTGTAGCTTGGAGGGAGCATCCTGAGTCTATTCAGGGATTGGCTCCCAGTCACATTTCTCCTTATGTTTAGGGAGACAAGTCAAGAGAAAACAGGATATTAGCTGGAACCTGATCCCAGGAAATTGTCCTTTACTTGATAAAAAATGGAGAAACAAAGGGAGTTTGAGCAAAGTGACACAGCTGGTTAAGTATCTGTGTGACACCTCTGAGAAAGCACTGCTCAACGTACTCGGCAATATAATAATAGTTGTTTACCGGCTAAACGTGATTAGTCCTGCCCACAGGGAGTTTATGGTCTAGTAAGGGTAAAGCACACACACACTTGGGCACAAAGTCAGGAGAGCCTGACAAACGCCAAACCAGCCTCGAAACGTGTCAAGTTCCCATTAGTAGGCAGGAAGGTGACGTGACAGGCTTGGAGACCGGGAGCTGAGGGATCTGTGATTCAGTTCCCAGCCCGCAGGCTTTCGTCCTTTTGCTAAGTACTAATTGAAGGTAATGCCTAAGGCCTTTATCACCTCCTCACCAGAAATCTGCATTCCCATTCATATTAATTTCTGCCTGGAACCAGAAATCTCTAGTTCAAAATATTCCCCTCAAACCAAGCCAGCCTTTTGCATTAAATTAAACCTAACTACCTCAAGCCGGCCTCCCCCAGATTCTGGCTGCTCTAATGTAATTTGTCATCTGCAAAAGGTTGAAAATAAGAGGAAATCTCCAAGGTGTTGCCTGGGTGTAAAACCTGAACAGGAGAAATGGTCTTTTTTTTTTAATACTTATTTATATATTTATTTGGTTGCACCAGGTCTTAGTTGTGTCAGGCGGTCTCCTTAGTTGCTGTTCGTCGGCTCCTTAGTTGTGGCATGTGAACTCTTAGTTGCGGCATGCATGTGGGATCTAGCTCTCGAACCAGGGGTCGAAATTGGGCTCCCTGCCTTGGGAGTGCAGTCTTAACCATTGCGCCATGGGGAAGTCCTGTCTTTTATTTTTTTATTTTTTGGCCGGGCCATGTGGCTTGCAGGATCTTAGTTCCCGGACCAGGGATTGAACCTGGGCCCTGGCACTGAAAGTGCCAAGTCCTAACCACTGAACCACCAGGGAATTCCCTCTTTTTTTTCTTTTAATATAAGAAATCACTCTTTAAGAACATATGCTTCACTAGTTGTATTTTTCACATGATTACAAAAGTTATAAATGCAATGAGCAACTGTAAACAGTATTATGGAGACTAAATCCTCCATAACCCCACCTGTGAAAGATAACCATGGTTAGCAATGTGGTATGTTATCACCTCCAACTTCTGATTAACTTTTAGACTACTAGATAAGAAATAGATAGGCAGATAGATAGTATTAATCCACACTTACATAAACAAATAAGCAATATATGTTGTTTTGCATGTTTTTTGGAGTTTTCTTTCTTTTTTTATTTATTAGAGTATGTTGATGTACAATATTAAGTTAGTTTCAGGTGTACAACATAGTGATCTGACATTTAAATACATTATGAAATGACCACCATGATAAATCTAGCAACCGTCTGTCACCAATTATTATAATATTATTGACTGTATCACTTATGCTGTATATTACATCCCCATGGCACATCACTGCTTACCCTTTTTGTCCCCCAGGAAAAATAAAGACAGAAACATCTATATCATTTACAGCGCATAGATTCAGATCGTGAAAATATTAGTCAGAGTCCAGACATCAGACTCCGAATGAACTAGGGAAGATTGATAAAGGCCTTTAGCTTTAGGCAGGAGATTGAAGAAGCAAAAGACCTTGATGGATGGAGAAATGCTTTTCTGTGGGAAAGGATAATGTTCTAGTTTGGAAAGATTAATTTGGAAATCTCTAGTGTTCAGCTGGAAATTTTACAGTGCTTTAAAAACTTATCTTGGGGCCACTACATCGAATACATTGTTATCAGACAAAATAAGTACTTTTGTGGTCAGGTAAGGCAGCATTAGAAACTCTGAAGGGCAGCTTTTCTCTGGGAAATCACACTTGCTTCAAACACAAGAGCTGGTGGCTCTGTGCCACCAATACTCAACAGTCACATAGACACTCCTGCACCTAGAGGACCAAAACAGCAGAGAGGGGGGTGCAACACGTTGGTCAATCCAGCTGAAAGATCTGTGACTTGGGTGATGGCTCAGGCACTGGCTGGCTGTGCAACCCTGGGCAAGCGACTTAAACATAGCTACACCTCCGTCCCCTTCCTTATAAAGTGAAGGCATCCATAGGATGCTTTCCAAGGTATATTTCAGCTCTGTAAACTGTCAGATTGTGAGTAAGCTAAAAGTTACTAATTCTCAGTGCTGGTGTGTATCAGATCGACCTGGAGAGCCAGTAAAGAGCACTGAGGGTAGGACCTGGCCCTGGGATGTTTATCAAGTTCCTGAAGGATTCTCATACTCACCAAAGTTCGAGAACCACTGAGTTAGGGAAAGGATGAGGGTCAGAGCAGAGTTTTTTAAAAACATGTAGCTATTGTGAGAATTAGTGGGATGATACAGTAAGGTGTTAAGTGGTACTAAAATATCATTTTTTAAATCATAGGGGCCTTATTTACTGAATGACTTTACTTCTGGGAAGGATAAATTCTTAATTGTGGTCAGGTCCTTGTTGACTGGTAAAAATGTCTCCTGCATTGGGAATCCACACACACACACAGTGGACGCTTTGCCCATCTGGCCCTTAGCAATCCCTCTTAGGTGTTACTGTTACCTTTTTTCAGATGTGTTTTAGATCTCTCCATTGCTCAGAACACTAATACCAACTCTTCCAACATGTGTCTTACTTTAAAGCTTTCAAAGCACTTGCAGATTCATTTCATTTGATTTCACACTCCTCCAGTGAGGTAGTGGGACAAGTATCACTATATCTATTTGATGATGCCAATTTCCCAGGGCCCCCAAATGCTTTCTTAGAGACACTGGACAATGTGCCCAAAGGGAGGATGTTTTGTTCCCTGTTGTATTCTAATCAGCTAGAATAGATATACTCACATATATCTCCTCACAAAAGAGTAGATGTTCAGGAGAATCAAATATAAATACTAATTTTTGCTACTCTTATTTCCTAAAGATGCTATATTTTGATCTCAGTAAGGACTATCTCTTGTTCATCTCCACCAGAACTTAAACTCTGAGAAGGCAGAGATTTTTGTCTGGTCTTCTGATTGCTGTAACCCAAATGCCTAGAACACTGTCTGGCACATACTAAACATACAGTATTTTTTTTTAATAAACAAACACATTTTATCGTTAATGCCTAACCTACTGCCTAGACCAGATATATGCTTACTAAGTACGTGATGAATGAAATACTATAAGAGAAAAAAACCTTAAATATTAAAGCCAATAAAATCAAATTATCTCATCTTTAATAGAATAATTATTGAATAAACATCCACTAGAAACTACTAAACCATCAATAAATGACTATGTGCTGTTTGATTTTTAAGCATATACACTGTATATGTATTTCTATGATTTAAAAAATCAATTTAAAAATTACATGTGTGTTTTTTCACAAGATAAGTGAAAAGGCAGCTTTGCAATATGATTAGAACTAAGTAAAATAAAATCCATGAATGCTAAAAAAGACTAGGAATCTTGATTATGTCAGGATAAATGAGTTAATGGCCGATTTTCATGTTCTTTTCTTATCCATATTTTCTGAATTTTCTGTACTACACATGCATTGTTCTTGTAATAAGGAGAAAAAAGAGAAAATAGAAGAATAGATGGCAGGAAATATATTAAAATTCTAACAATGTAATGTGGTGGTGAAAGTATGGGTTATACTTTTAAAATTATTTTCTCTTCTTCAAATGTTTTTTAATTACTTATTCAACAAAAACAAAATTATTATAAGAAACTTGCAAAAATCTAATTTGCTATGCAGTCTGAGATATACTCTGCAAAGTCAAATATTTGTCAGTAACTTGAAGCACGCACCGAGCGTCAAATTTGGAAAAAGGAAACTTTTACAGGTTATCAGTAAAAGCCATAGTTGTGGCTTCCCTGAAAATCCCAGGAACTTTTAGCTATGGGCACCAAAATATGCCCAGAGTGCTGACGGTGGGGTGGTAAGTGGGGGTGGGAGGAATGGGGGAGCGTCTGTGGAATCCTTAATATTCCCATAGACCTTCTATAGCAAGAATGATTGATGGATGATATATAATTAATTTCACTTGACAAGCATAAAGGAAAAATTTCCCTGAGCCACTGTAACCTGAGCTAATGAAACCCTATTTAAGCAAGGGTGTGTATTTAGACTGGATCTTACCTTAGTGACTTAGCCATTAGTAGGAATTCACTGTTTACCTTTAGGATTCTTATCAGTACTTAGGCTCTGTTTGCATGTGATTTTCACCTGATTGCTCAAAGTGCTCAGAGTTACATGATTTGGGAAGAAATGAAAACTTTACAAGATCACAAAAAGCTAATCTCAACTATCTAATCTGCTTAAAACTTTATGATTTTCTCTTCTCTTTCGGCATGCACTATGGCTTTCTCTGAAAAGATTCTGCGAACAAACAAGACACCTGTTTCAGGTCTTGTAAAATACCAGATCCTTCCAATTCCTTTAAGGATTTTAGAGATGCAGGCCATGTTATCAGACATAAACACCCTGCCCCAATTGCTTCTCCAATCCCACTGGGGCAACACCTTTGAGAATCTCCCCTGGGGTCTGCTGTCCATGAGACCCCCTCTACAGAAAGTTCCAGAAAAAAGAAAAAGATGAGCTCTAAGAGTTCATAAAGAACTTTTGGGAACCCACAACTGGTTAACCCTGGACAGGGAACCAGGAGATCTGGATTCTGGTGGTACTTTACCCTGTTGTATGACCTTGGACAAATCACCCAACTTTTAGAACCTCCATTTCCTATTTGTACAAGGAAAGAATTGAAGTAGATAACCTCTAAAATCTGTTTCAGTTCTAAAATTCTCTGACTCAAAAGAAATCCCCCATGAAGGTCAGTGGCAGGAAGAAGGCCCAAGGTGGACTGATGGACCCTACTGCACAGTAAGACAAATGGGAACCTAACGCAGGGTCTAAGTCACAGGGAAAACGTAAGGTATTTCCATCTGGCTCTCCTCTTGGAAAACTGGGAAGTAAGAGTGTAGATTCAACACTTCTTAAGCGGTCCTCGGAATAAAAGGCCTGGATGCATCGGGTGAGTTGGCATTTGTCTTTCTCCTGGATGGTTATTTCCATGGCAAAGAAACAAGCTCATAGCTGTGCCATGCGGAAGTGTTCATGAATAATTAGGGGACAGTGACAGCTGAACACCAAAAGGATTGGTTCTGTGAGCCCTTGGATTTGGGCAGCCTTGAGAACCCTCTACACGGAGACCTAGTCTAGGGCTGCTTTAATGTCATCCAGCGCCTGGGGCGAGCTACAAGCTCCGGCACTGCCTTCACTTATCCCCACCCAAATGTCTGGCCTCTGCCGGGCGTGCTCACAGGGTCTGGCACAGATCCCGTGGCGGGGGAGAAGGGAGTGTTCTGGGAGCAGCTTTCTCCCCCACTCCCTGCCCAGGAACCATGTGACGGCCTGCGAAGGTCTCCAGGCTGAAGAGGTATTTTGATGTCTGCTTAGCCCTACACATCCCACCTTTGGTAGGCACCTACATCCCTTCCTTACTCTTCCTTGGGAGCCCTGGCTCCTTGCCTTCAGCACTCTTTTTTTTTTTTTTTTTTTGCGGTACGCGGGCCTCTCACTGCTGCAGCCTCTCCCGTTGCAGAGCACAGGCTCCGGACGCGCAGGCTCAGCGGCCATGGCTCACGGGCCCAGCCGCTCCGCGGCATGTGGGATCTTCCCGGACCGGGGCACGAACCCGTGTCCCCTGCATCGGCAGGCAGACTCTCAACCACTGCGCCACCAGGGAAGCCCACCTTCTGCACTCTTGCTGCCACTTCAGGTACCTCAGAGGGAAACCCTGGAGTCAAGCCCTGTTCCCCCTTCCCACCTCTTCCCTACATCCGGTCTCACTTCCACATCACTACTCGGTCAGTCTTCCCAAAGCATCACAGGATATCACTTACCAGCTCAAAAATCCAGTATCACCTATTTCTTAGCAAACTAAATCCAAATTTCTTAATCTAACCTTCAACATTCTACTACCAAATTCTCTCTAGCATACGCCAGGCATTCCAACTCAAATGGAAAATCCCCACAAAGCAGCCCAGACTTACCCATCTGCACATTTTGCCCACTCTACACACACACACACACACACACTCACACTCACACACACTCCACCTTTGTAGAGCTCACTCATCCTGCAAAGTCTAGCTTAAATGACTCCTTTTTGGGAAGCCTACCTAGCATCTCTCAACCTAAAATCTTCTGAACTCCCTTAACTTTCTGATTCACACTTGTTTGGAGACGTTCAACACTTTCTAGTTAAAATCATAGTATGTTTTTTAAGGAACAAAGAATCACTAACAATTACAACCTTTTAATCTTTGTATATCTGTAGCAGAATATATGCTACATAGCAGGTTCTCAATGAATGCTCAATGAACCAAGAGTAGAGGTCACCCAGATACTGCAAGCTAATTATTACACACCTCTGGGTTGCTAAGGTGAAAAGCAGATGTGAGTACCAGAAATTGGAATCCATAAGTTGGAAATACAGTAGTCCCCCTTATCCACAGGATATATGTCCCAAGACCTCAAGAGGATGCCTGAAACTGAAGATACTACTGAACACTATATACTCTGGTTTTTTTCTATACGTACATACCTATGATAAAGTTTAATTTATAAGTTAGGCACAGAAAGAGATGAACAACAACTAATAATAAAATAGAAGTATAACAATATACTATAATAAAAGTTATGTGAATATAGACTCCCTCTCTCTTTCTCAAAATATCTTATTGTACAAATTTAACGTCTGTTCCATCTTAACTAAACACTTGTCATGCACTGTGACCGTAAGTTTTGCAATTTGAGGTGCGACAGCAAAACTAGCAGGAACTTCTTTTTCCCTCATAATTTCACAGACAGGAGATTCATTCTTACTGTAGATCTTAGCAACCTCAACATACAGTTTTTTTCTTTCCTTATTAAGTCAAGGACTTTCACCCTTTCACCTACAGCAAGCACTTTACGGCTTCTCTTTGGCAGAACCCAACTGCCAGCATCATTACTCTTTCACTTTGGGGCCTTTATAAAGTAAAATAAGGGTGCCTTGAACACAAGCGGTGCGATACCTCCATAGTCGATCTGATAACCGAGATGGCTACTCAGTGACTAACGGACAGGATATACTGGACAAAGGGATGATTCACGTCCTGTGTGGGATGGAGCAGGATAGCAAGAAATTTTATCACGCTACTCAGAACAGCCCACAATTTAAAACTTAGAAATTGTTTATTTCTGGAATTTTCCATCTAATGTTTTTGGACTGCAGATGCTCACAGGTAATGGAAGCTGAGGAATGGCAAACTGCTGATAAGGGAGACTACTGTACATGCTTCTTTCTCTTAAAGTTTCCAATGAAGGATAAACTGTTTTTCACAAATCAAGATAGTATATCTCAGCCACTTTTTTCTGTCACAGATTCTTACAAAATACTAAGGAAACTGATTGACCCTCTCCCCATAAAAAGGTACATATATGCTTCCAGACACATATTCATGTACAGTTCTGGAATTTTTTATTTGGTAATAATTTCAAACTTATAAAAAGTTGAAAAAAATGAATATGTTATAGAAATATCCATATACTGTTTATCCAAATTCACCTGTTAACACCATTTGCTTTATCATTTGATCCCTCTAACTCATTCATTCTTGCTCTGTGTGTGTGTATGTAAATGAAACTTTTTCTAAACAATTTGAGGATTGGTTATGTACATCAAAGCCCTTTACCCCTAAATACTTCAGTGTATGTTTCCTAAAAATACAGATAATCTCTTATGTAATCACAGTACAGTTTCCACTTTATAAATTTGCATGTTTTAATCTAATTCACCCTCCCTATTCCTCCCTATTCCAACTGTGTCAGTTGCTCTAATATTACCCTTTATAGCATTGTTTTTCCCTCCAGTACAGGATCCATTCTCGGGTCAGGTATTGCATTTAATTGACATGTCTCATCAGCCTCATTTAATCTGGAATATTTCCACAACCTTTCTTTGTCTTATTTTGATATTGACATTTTTGAAAAGTAAAGAGCCTTCACCTTTTAAAAAAATTAAATAGAACATTCTTTGTTTTGGGTTTGTCTGAGGTTTCTTCCTGGTTAGATCGAGGCTTTGCATTCTTGGGTAGCAAACTGCATAGGGGATGCTGTGTCCTTCACTGGGAATATCCAGCCATTCCTCATTGGTGAAGTTCATTTTGACCATCCAGAAAAGGTGTTGCCCAATTTCTCCACTGTATATTTGCTGTGCTTTGTTGTCTCTTGCAACTATAACAATCTGTGAGGAGACAATTTAAGACAATGCAAAGATCCTGCTCTCCATAGAGTTTCCTTTAGGAATAACTTGAAGGCATTCACAGACCTCTGAGGGCCATCTGTGCACTCAGAGTTAAGAAAAAAAGTTATGAGTTTGCTGTTTTTCTCTGGCAGGGCCAGTGAGTTTGCATAAGGTCAATCACACATATGTTCCTAGCACTACGTGGACACTGGAATAAGAAAACTCCACCTCTTGGGACTTCCCTAGTGGCACAGTGATTAAGAATCCACCTGCCAATGCAGGGGACAAGGGTTCAAGCCCTGGTCTGGGAAAATCCCACATACCATGGAGCAACCAAGCCCTTGCAACAAAACTACTGAGCCTGTGCTCTAGAGCCCGCGAGGTACAACTATCGAGCCTACATGCCACAACTACTGAAGCCCACATGCCTAGAGCCAGTGCTCCGCAACAAGACAAGCCTCCGCAATGAGAAGCCTGCACACCGCAATGAAGAGTAGCGCCCGCTCGTCCAACTAAAAAAAGCCCAGACGCAGCAATGAAGACCCAATGCAGCCACAAATAAATAAATAAAAATAAATAAATAAATAAATTTAAGAAAAACTCCACCTCTTGCCAGCTCTGCAATTTTTCACCCAGGTTGCTGTGAGCATTAAATGAGATTGGAATAGAGGGTTCCTAACTGAGTCCCCAGAATACGGCCTGTATTTAATCAATGTTAGTCCCCTTTCCCTCCTTATGAATAATTTAATGCTACTGAGGTAGAGTAATTTGTGCCCAAGAATCCAAAGGAAAGCAACGTCCTGTGAGAGGCACTTAGCCACAGTCTTTTGAGATCAGGATGAGTGGGACCTTGGGCAAACTTCTTAACCTCTCTGTGCATCAGTCCCTGCATCTGTAAACAGGGATAATAACACAACCTAACCTGTAATGTTGTTAGGGTTAAATGAATTAATACATGTAGAGTGCCAAGCACAGAGTAGGCACTGTATAAATATTAGCTCTTACAGGTAGAATGTAAGCTCCATGAGGGCAAGGATTTTGCACCCTAATATATACCTGCCTAGAAGAGAGCCCTGCACATAGTAAACAATGACACCTCCAAGAAATGACTCAGAAATGCTAAGAAATCAGAAAGGGCCTTGAATTCTCCAGCTGATGTATAGTTTCCTACTTGGCTTGCCATTGCCTGCAGCTGGCTGAGAGAACTTGTCAGACCCTGGGTAGGACAAAACTCTGAAGAATACTTTGCTGCTACCAACCCATGGCAGACAATTTCTTAGTTGGAAGCTTTGTTTGGTTTTGTTTTGTTTTTCTAACTTCTTCAATTTCTTTATTTCTTTTCTTTTATTTTATTTATTTATTTATGGCTGCATTGGGTCTTTTTTATATATATAAATTTTATTTATTGATTTATTTATTTTGGCTACATTGGGTCTTCCTTGCTGCATGCGGGCTTTCTCTAGTTGTGGTCAGAGGGGGCTACTCTTCGTTGCAGTACACGGGCTTCTTATTGTGGTGGCTTCTCTTGTTGCAGAGCATGGGCTCTAGGCACACGGGCTTCAGTAGTTGTGGCTTGCGGGCTCTAGAGCACAGGCTCAGTAGTTGTGGCACATGGGTTTAGTTGCTCCCCGGCATGTGGGGTCTTCCCGGACCAGGGCTCGAACTCGTGTCCCCTGAATTGGCAGGCGGATTCTTAACCACTGTGCTACCAGGGAAGTCTGGAATCTTTGTTCTCTTATCACAGGACAGGAAAGCAAAGGCCAGAAGCAGGTGCAGCCAACCAGGGCAGGCTGAACAGTCCGGTTGGTGGAAAACTACCCCCAGTCCTCACCTCCAGTAGAAAAAGGGAAATAACTACACTGTAGGCCTGCCTAGTGCACTGCCTCCTTTCAAAACACTTTGATCTCTGGTTTAACCAACTTAACTGCAAAGTAAGGATTCCCAAGCAGTAGGTTACTTCAGGAGGTTGTGGTTAGCAACTGCATATTGAGAGCAAGCATTGTCTGTAGACTGAGTAAACAGTGTGTCTTTCAAAGGTGAGCTACATCCTCAGCAGGTTTGAAGGTGGTGATTAGGATATTTGAAAGCACAGTTTCCCATCCCTCATCAAAATTGTTGAAATGCAGATTCCAAGGCCTCGCTTCCAAACAGCTAAATCAGCATTGGTGGGGGAAGGGTGGCTGGAAGTGGTGATGGGGGTGAAATGGAGATGGGGGGGAGGTGGAGGAGTGGCAGTGGTGAGGTGTAACAAAGCAGGAATCTACCTTTTATAAAAATTAATTAACGAAGTTTATTTTTTAGAGCAGTTTGAGGTTCACAGCAAAACTGAGCAGAAAGTACAGAGTTCCCAAATACCTCCTGTCCCCGCACACACTCACAACCTCTCCCACTATCAACATTCCCCACCACAGTAGTCCATTTGTTACAAATAATGAACCTACCTTGACACATCATTATCACCCAAAGTCCATAGTTCACATTACGGTTCACTCCTGATGTTGTACATTCCGTGAGTTTGGGCAAATGTGTCATGATGTTTATCCACCATTATAGTATCATATAGAGTAGTTTCACTGCCGTAAAAATCCTCTGTGCTCCACCTATTCATCCCTCCCTCCTCTCTAACTTCTACAACCATTGATATTTTTACTGTCTCCATAGTTTTGCCTTTTCCAGAATGCCATACAGTTGGAATCATACAGTATGTAGTCTTTTCAGATTGGCTTCTTTTACTTACTAATATGCATGTAAGATTCCTCCATGTCTTTTCATGGCTTGATAGCTCGTTTCTTTTTAGTACTGAATAGTGTTCCACTGTCTGGATGTACCACAGTTTGTTTATCCATTCACCTACTGAAGAGCATCTTGGTTGCTTCCAGGTTTTGGCAGTTATAAAGCTGCTTTAAACACCTCTGTGTAGGTCTTTGTGAGAGCATAAGTTTCAACTCATTTGGGTAAATACCCAAGGAGCGTGATTGCTAGATTGTATGGTAAAAGTATGTTTAGTTTTGTAAGAAACTGCCAAGCTGTTTTCCAAAGTGGCTGTACCATTTTGCATTCCTATCAGCAGTGAATGAGAGTTCTGTTGTTCCACATCCCTGCCAGCATTTAGTGGCATTAGTGTTTTCGATATTGGCATTCTGATATGTATACAGAGGTATCTCATTGTTTTTTGGTTTTGTTTTTAATTTATTTTTATTTTATTTATTTTTATTTTTGGCTGCATTTGGTCTTCATTGCTGTGTGCGGGCTTTCTCTAGTTGCAGTGAGTGGGGGCTACTCTTCCTTGCGGTGCACGGGCTTCTCATTGCAGTGGCTTCTCTTGTTGTGGAGCATGGGCTCTAGGCACATGGGCTTCATTAGTTGTGGCACGTGGGCTCAGTAGTTGTGGCTCGCAGGCTCTAGAGCACAGGCCTAATAGTGTGGTGCATAGGCTTAGTTGCTCTGCAGCCTGTGGGATCTTCCCAGACCAGGGCTTGAACCCACGTCCCCTGCATTGGCAGGTGGATTCTTAACCATTGCGCCACCAGGGAAACCCTCGTTGTTTTAACTTGCAATTCCCTAATGGCATATAATGCAGAGCATCTTTTCATAAGCTTACTTACCATCTGTTTATTTTCTTTGATGAGGTGTCCAGGTCTTTTGCCCATTTTTTAATTCAGTTGTTCATTTTCTTATTGTTGAGTTTTAAGAGTTCTTTGCATATTTTGAATAACAGTCCTTTATCAGATGTGCCTTTTGTAAACATTTTCTCCCAGTCTGTGGCTTGTCTTCTCATTCTCTTGAGGAATCTGCCTTTTTAACCAGCTCATTCATATATGCAATAAAGTTCATGCTCTGTGCTTTCTGCTCAAACTGAAGAGTGAGGAAATCTTTCCTTCAGCCATCAAAGCGTAACAATGCACTTTAATTTTGCTTTTAAGCACAATCCTATAAACACTCAAAGTTATAAGTGTATCATGAATGTAATTCAAATGTGCATTTGTGAACATCCCCAAATGTATCTTTAATGATTGTTTCTTTTTTATTTTTTTTTGTTTTTCTTTTTGCGGTATGCAGTCCTCTCACTGTTGTGGCCTCTCCCGTTGCGGAGCACAGGCTCCGGACACTCAGGCTCAGCGGCCATGGCTCACGGGCCTAGCTGCTCCACGGCATGTGGGATTTTCCCAGACCGGGGCACGAACCCGTGTCCCCTGCATCGGCAGGCAGACTCTCAACCACTGTGCCACCAGGGAAGCCCCCCTTTAATAGTTTTTAATCCAGTTTTATGAAGAAGTCAAGAGACCTGGGTTCTAAAAGGAATTTGGCTACTAATTATCTATATGACCTTGGACGAGTCTCTGTCCACCTCTAGACTCCAGCTTCCTCACACGTAAAATGAAGGGGATGAATTAGATGAGCTTTAAATTTCCCTCTGGCCCTGTGGTTCCATCTTTTCCATCAAAGCCAAGGCAAGGAGCATATTACTATCAATGAAACTTCTGAGTAAACATGGGTGGGCACATATTAATGAGAAATGCCTTTGACTTGGCATCCCCTAGACTATGGGTAAGTCTTCAAAGTCAGGATTTAATGCAGATTTGACTAATGCATAGATGAAACAAGGTTAGTGTCCCCACAAAAGTGCCACTGTGGTCGGTAAAACAAACCCAAATTGATAATGGCTAAATTTAAATGAGAAACTCTGTGTGTACATATACACAATTACATATAGGGCAGAACATAGGAAATTTCAGACTCAACAGAGTTTGTGAATGCAAAGAGAAACAAAAATAGAAACCATCAAATAGCCAGATGGCTGAGCTTTCTATTTTTAAATATATCATGAGTTCTGTGGGAGTATGTCAATGAGTAGCACTAAGAAAAACGTGGTAACCTTGAGCGTTTCTGTTTTCTAAACAAAACAATATCACACGGGGTGTCAAATAGCAAAGAAATTATATAATGAAATGAAAGAAATTAATGCTTTTAAGTTCATGAAGCCCAGCCTTTAATATTACACCATGATTCAAAGCACTAATCAAATGTTTTTCCTACTTGAAGCTGCGAGTTATTTACAGTGACTGTAATATTTCCGAGGAATACCTAAATTAGTAGGTAAAGTTACCTTTTTTTCCTGCTCTCAAATTTCTACACTCAACTTCTTTTCAAATGTCCTCATATAGTCATGGCGTAGCCACAAAACGTGACAGAATAAACACATCCACGGGTCATCGATGAGCCGAACTCTGTGAAACATCTAAGAAAATGTGTTTGGAAAAGGTCTGCACAGTTCAGAAGAATTTTAGAGTAACTCACGAATCAGCGAACCCAGTCAACAGATTACTCACTTAAGAATGATATAATTACTTTCAGTTTGCTTAAAGCCAGGGAAAAGTTGACACAGCGATTAAAGGAAAAAGGGTGAAAAAAATAGAGTTACTTTATGCCGACTAAATTCAGGCTGTTCCAAGGAGTAGGCCCAAGGCTTATTTGAGGAAAGATTATCTTGACAAATTGGATAAACATTTTCTGCATGACAGGACGCTGATGGAGAGTCTGTTCTGCAAGCACACCTGGTGGTGGTTTGCTTAGTGTTTGACCAAGGTGTTCAGCTTGCCCGAGTTCTCCCAGGGGCTTTGTTTACCGTTTGGCAGGTAGAGGCAGAGCCGAGGTAGGCCTTGGTAACGGTTGTTGGGCTCTGCAGATGTCTTACTCCACCCCGGCCCCACCCCCATCTTCCCATTTGGGCTAAAACAACTCTTGGCTAGACCAGTCCACAAAAGCCAACACCAGACTTTAACAAACAGTCCATGCTTAAGGAGACCTGCAGTCTAATGTCCCCAAGGCAAATAAAAATGGCAAATGCAAACAAATGCACCAACACCCCCTCTCGCGCTTTGGCTTCCTTCCATAGTCAACTGGGATGGAGAGGTCAGGTCCCACATAGGGCATTGCTATGGACGCAAATTTTCCAGCACACAAGTCATCCCAGTACCAGGATGGAGAAGGCGTGAGTCCCACTCAAAGCCATGCTTATCTGGGCCCAAGTGACTATAGATATGGGAGGTTGGTGGCCTCTTCTAAGGCCTTTGGGAGGACTCTCATGTCTCAAGTTACCTAAATATCTGTAGGCAGACCCCCAATTGTCTTTGCTATAGCTTGACATCCTTGAGAAGCCTTCACTTTCTGGAGGCAGTAATTTGCAGAATGGCTTCCTAGGGTTAGCCATTCAGTACTTACTAGTGCTGCTTTATCATTCAGGGAAGCACTAATTTGGGGAGTAACATTCCCAGAGAGGTCATTAGACAGTGTAGGGGATCCCACTGCATTCAGGCCCCTCAGAGGGAAATGAATGAACAACTCCACTTCTAGAGTGAGTTTGCATTTTGCTAGGTCAATTTGGTTCATCCAAAATTGCTTTGTGTCAACTAATTTATGTCAATTTGTAGCCCATCCAGTGGTTCCAAGCATAATGGCCTCATATTACCATGTAGGATACGCTGGTTAGAAATGGCATTAGGGGTAACAGTGGTTTTAATTTGCTGAGTCTGTAAATCCTTGGAAAGTCAACCCCAGGTGCCAGGACTTGAAGCACCATTGAGCTCCACCCTCGAGCAGTGTTCACTTTGCAGTCCTAAAGCTAAAACTTTAATTTTATAGATCACAATCCATAATCCCCTCAATAACATGAATGTACCTCATTTCTTTCCCCACCCTTCTGCTTCATCCCTCTGCCCATCTCCTTAACTTTTTTTAAACAAATAAACAAACCAAATAAAGTAAAATAAAATCCTGGGGAAAAGCCAGAACAATGAAAGTGTTTGATTCAAAATTATCCAATATTTAATATGTGTCTACATTCCCTATCTTGTATAAGCCTTACCTTGAAGTAGGTATTATTCACCTGTCCCTTAAAGATGTGAGATCTCAAGTCTAGAAGACGTTATGTGACAAGTCAATGTTCACACAGCTAGAATGTCCAGAAGCCAGCAATGAATTTCAGTGACTTTCTGCCTGACTCAGTCCCAGTGCTCAGTTTATAAGGCTCCAACTCCCATGTCTTTTAAAGATTGATCAAGTCAAAGCTGATGATTTTTTTCTGCTAGTAATTTAGGGCACAACAAAAACAAAACATTTTTAATGATGTATGTTAATTATACCTTATTTTCTAAGCCTCACATCTGAAATAAATTTTACAATGTATTTTTCTGGTAGAGTTTTGGGTTTTGCTTGTTTGTTTCTTTGTTTGTTTTTCCTAATGGGAGATGTTTTGGTGTGATTTGGATCTGAGTTGAAATCTTAGTTCTAACTCTGATGAATTCATGAATTCATCACTTAACCTCTGGTGGCCTCAGTTTCTGAATTTGCAAGCTGGGAATAAAGATACTTACCTCCAAGGAGTTTAAGCTTTATTATATATTACTTATTCTGCTCTATCTCCTTAGACATTATCTGTCTCTTTCAGTAGACTATGAACTCATTTTAAGCATTAACTTTGCCCTCATCATCTATGTATCCTCCATTCATCTCATCAGATTGTGCATATATTATTTGTTGAGTCAATAAACGATTTATGTGAGGGCACTTGTCATATAGTAGGACCCCAGTAATTGTTCATTTATTTTCCTTTTGGCCTTATTTCTTATTGAGAACGAAAATCTGTCTACTATAGAAGACAGGAAATTGTTCAAATAGTTAACTGTAGGCACTGTAGACAAAAATGGAAGAGATACGCAACTGAGCTCTTTTGTCATGGAGAAAAGGATTCTCTCCAGGTGACCCATGGGAGCAGAGGCAGGTATAGAACAGGCTGCACTGCAACCTGCTTGCCACAAGGCCGGGTCACATAAAGGGAGATTCAGTGTCCAAACTATCAGAGAATTAAGAGAACACAGCCAATTATCTTGTGTGTTTCAGAAACTACGAAGAAGCAGGGAAGAATTGGTCTCGCCATTCACCAGGCATTGGGTTCCAGTGTAATTCATCTGGTTGCAGCCTCTCCACCTCTGTTAAAGTATCAAGACCGCATAGGCACAAAAGAAGCCAAAGGAACATGGTTTAAGGTAAAATGTCTGTACACATTTTATACGTGAGTAATACAGGGAACCCCATTCCTTGCTGATATCAGTCTGGGTCCCAAAGCAGGTCTGATTTCAGAGTGTGCTAAAGCATTTGCCTGCAGCCTTGGATTGTTCCGATAGAAGATGCTAAGAGGAGACTTACAAATTGGGGAAAGAATACTAATCTTTTGGTTTTTGGTTTTTTGGGGGGTTTTTTTGGCCATGCTGCATGGCTTGCAGGATCTTAATTCCCTGACCAGGAATCGAACCTGAGCCCCGGCAGTGAAAGGGCCAAGTCCGAACCACTGGACCTCCAGGGAATTCCCAGAATACTAATCTTGAGGGAACAAAATGCCAATAATCACATGATTATACCAGTGGATACAGAAAAATCACTTGACAAAATTCAACACTCACTTTTGATTAAAAAAAAAAGTTTCAGAAAAAGAGGATTAGAGGGAAGCTTCCTCAACTTGACAAAGAACATCTACAAAGAACCTACAGGTAACATTATACTTAATGGAGAAAGACTAAATGCTTTTCTTCGAAGATGGGGAACAAGAGAAGGATGATCACTCTTACCACTCTTATTCAGTATAGTGCTAGAAATGTTACTCAGTGCCAAGAGTCAAGAAATGAAAATAATAAATGAAATAAAATAATGAATAAATGAAAATAAAAGACATAGAGATATCTTATAGAGATAAGAAAGGTAAAGGTAAAAACATCCCTATTTGAAGAGGACATGACTGTCTTCATTGAAAATCAAAAAACCCACCAAAAAAACCCTCCTAGAACTAATAATTGAGTTCAGCAAGATTACAGGACATAAGATAAACTACAAAAATTAATTGTATTTCTTTACACTAGCAACAGACACATGGACAAGAAAAAAGAAATATTTATCTGTCAATCTAACAAAATATGTCAATCTAACAAAATATGTATAAAATTTTTTTTATTTTTATTTTTATTTTGTAGTATATGGGCCTCTCACTGTTGTGGCCTCTCCCGTTGCAGAGCACAGGCTCTGGACGCACAGGCTCAGCGGTCATGGCTCACGGGCCTAGCCACTCCGTGGCATGTGGGATCTTCCCGGACCAGGGCACGAACCCGTGTCCCCTGCATCGGCAGGTGGACTCTCAACCACTGCGCCACCAGGGAAGCCCTATGTATAAGATTTGTATACTGAAGCTTACAAAACAAATCAAAGATGCTCTAAACAAATGAAGAGACATATGATGCTGATGGATTGAAAAGACTCAACATAGTAAAGATGTTGATTCTCCTCAAACTGATTTACGTGCTTAACACACTTCCTATCAAAATTGCAGCAAGATATTTTTGTAGATATAAACAAGATTATTCTAGAATTTATATGGAGAGATAATTTGCTGGACAGTTACCACATGCCAAACACTGTTCCAGGTAGTTTATAAAGGCACGCTGTCAAGGCCTCCCCTTGTTAATACCAGTTTATCATTATTTTTTAAATAAATTTATTTATTTATTTATTTTTGGCTGCATTGGGTCTTTGTTGCTGCGCACAGGCTTTCTGTAGTTGCAGCGAGCGGGGGCTACTCTTCATTGCGGTGTGTGGGCTTCTCATTGTGGTGGCTTCTCTTGTTGCGGAGCACCGGCTCTAGGACTGAGGGCTTCAGCAGTTGCAGCACACAGGCTCAGTAGTTGCAGCACACAAGCCCTAGAGCGTGCAGGCTTCAGTAGTTGTGGCTCACAGGCTCTAGAGCACAGGCTCAATAGTTGTGGCACATGAGCTTTGTTGCTCCACGGCATGTGTGATCTTCCCGGACCAGGGATCGAACCCATGTCCCCTGCATTGGCAGGTGGATTCTTAATCACTGCACCACCAGAGAAGTCCGTTAATACCAGTTTAAAAAAAAAGAAAAGGACAAAAATGTTCACTCACTTCAACTCCCTGTGACTTTTGTACATGCCAAGTGGCAGAAGTCTCATCATCCCAGCCCCTAATTGTAAGAGGATTCAGCATCACGAAGCAGTAAAAGCACTAGATCTTGTGTTAGAATATTCAGCCAACTAGCTAAGGACAAATCATTCAATCTTTCTGTTTCCTCATCTCTAAAACGAGGAGAGTGACGTTATAGAGCTATTGTGAGGCTCCAATGAGATAATGAAGGAAAAAGTACTTAAATTTTATATAATTATTTGTTATTAATAAATCAAAAATAACAGGATAATTAAAGGCTCTGGTGACGTCTAAGTTTGTTAAGGGCTCAAGATTCCCTGGAATCTCATTCTGTTGGCATTTCTCTCTCTCTTTCTCTCTCTCTCTCAAACACACACACACACACACCACTCAACACACATTACTTTCACTGCTATGGCTTCTCTTCTTTACCATCATTTCTTACCAAAAAAAAAAGAAAAAAAAATCTTAGTAGATGAAAACAAATGTTGGTTTACTTGGCTCATGCAGGGGAATAAATGTAAAATAAGGAAATGAAGAAAAACTGAGGGATGTGAATTCCCCTCACTTCAGTGAATACTAATTGACTGCCTAGTAGGTATTTAGTGTTATACAATGCTCTAAGGACACAGAATTGAAGAAAATACAATCCCTACCCTCAAGGACTTCATAGCTTAGGAGAGGAAATGAAGCAATGTACAAATAATTTCTATAAAATGTGATAAAGGGGGAATTCCCTGGTGGTCCCGTGGTTAGGACTCTGCTCTTTCACTGCCGGGGAGCGGCCAAAAAAAAAAAATGTGATAGAGGAACACAAAAATCCCTCACCCATTCCGGGGATGTCAGGGAGCACACCCGAGTGAAAGCAGCCTCATGGGAAGGGGACGAAACAAGCAAAGGAGCAGTAGCATGAGTAGAAGGGCACACCAGGCAACTTCAAGTCCCCTGTGTCGCTAAGCATCAGCAAATATTCTGGAGAGAAGCCCCTACAGAGGTGAACAGGTCAAAAAAAGCTTTGTTAACCGTGCTGAAAGCATGGGCTTTACTCTCTTAACCATGAGGTGCCATTGGAGAGTTTTTAACCTCGAGAGCAACATGGTCAGAGTTGTGTTAGAGATGAATTTCCTAGTGACAGTGAAGATAATAGATCTGAGCAGGACAAGAATAGAGGTAGTAGGACAGGTGTGTGGGGTAGGAAGGGGGCAGGAAGTGTAATCGTCCAGGCAAGAGATAAGGGAGGAAAGAAATCAGGCAGTAGCAGCCAAAATTTTTTAAATGATAAAACTGATAAGACTGCGATTGATTGAACATGGGGATAGAGGCAGAAATGAAGCAAAGAAAGTAGTCCCTAGTGTCTCCTAAGTTTCTGTCTTGGATAACCAGGTAGGTAAGGTGAGGGTAGGGGTCGGGGGTTCGTTTGAGAGCACTTGCATTTGGAGCACTAGATTGGGTCAAGGAAATGACCATGATCCATCCATTCAGGTGTGCCTGGGGTGATAAAGGAAGAGAAGTAAACAAGAGGAGTACCTCAGAGGTTTCTTCCCATCAAAATAGTTGGTGAGCGACAGCTAGCTTGGGTTTACACAAGAAATACTCAAATACTAGAATCCACACAGACACTGACGGTAAATACCAAGAAAGCCAAAATCTTAAGGCTTGCCCCCAGCATGCTATCATTCCATCATTCAACCACATCAGCATTCAAGAGACCAGCAGAAAGGAGACAGTGGCAGTTCCAACTCAAAACGGCCAAAAGCAGAATAAGGATGCCAGTGTGGTTGCTGTGCTCTCGCCTCACACCTGCCCCTCACAGAGCCGAGAGCAGTTGCACACAGGCCACTGCCCTCCTACTTTCTCATCTGAATAAGGAACAAGGAAATACCACATATACGATGTGACGGTGCCAGCAGAGAAGCCTCAGAGTCACTTGTGTAAAATAAACACAACCCTGTTCTGCTAGGTCCACGTGGTCCTGTAACCCTTGTGACTTTCTGCCCCCTAACTTCTCCCTCCTCCCGTCACCCTCCATCTCCCTTAGAGCCCTGGACCCTATTCCTCTTGTTGCAACTTTGTCACCAGTTGGGTTGTTTATTGTGTTTCTATTTGAGGATTACAGAGGCAAAATTCCCTTAAAAAAACTCTGTTCCTCTTATTGCAGGCGCCCCTTACCTATCAAATAACTTTCATTTGCCCCCGTGCACCAAACAACTCTGTGCTTTCCCTGTGCTGTTTGCAGTCTTAGTCACAGTCCCATGGAAGGATTAGGTGCAAATGTCACTCTGCCGTTTCCTTCAGTAGATTGTGCAAGTGTAAGCTGGATTGTGTAAGTGAATATTAGCTCTTTCCCTCCAGTGCTAATACATCAAGCAGTGTTTGAGGTCTTTTTTTTTTTTTTTTCTTCCTTGCAGAGGGATAGAATGAGCAAGCAAAGAGTCATAACTTTCTTTCCCTTGGCAGGCAGGAATAGTGAAATGAGAAGCCTGCCAAACTGCCAGCCCACATATGGAAAGTGTCCAACAACCTAGGGAAATTCAGGATGGCCACTAACTGTTCTGGCAGGTTTACTGGAAATTATTTCTTTACGAAGAAAATCCTTTAAGGAGGGCCCCTTTCAGTGAAGTTGTGACAGTAAGACCTCCCTTGCACTAGAGGGAGCAGTGCAAAGAACACTTTTACTAGAGATTAGTCATTGGTAAACTGCACGGGTGGCAACTTTCTCTGTGGTAGCCCAGCAGATCTAATTCAACTTTGTTTAGTCTCATCACTGTTGTAAACTCAGATCCCACTGTTCCTTCAGAACTGTGTGGACCAGAGATCTCAAATTTGGCCTGGGAACAAGTGCTCATTTGCCATCTGATTGATCTGTGGGTTAGCAGTAAGTATAGAAATTGGAGGTAAGCCTTTAGAAACATTTAGAATAATTCAACAGGGTAGTTTGGTACCTAATAATTTAAAAATTAGGTTTGTTGGGCTTCCCTGGTGGCGCAGCGGTTGAGAGTCCGCCTGCCGATGCAGGGGACACGGGTTCGTGCCCCGGTCCGGGAAGATCCCACATGCCGCGGAGCGGCTAGGCCCGTGAGCCATGGCCGCTGTGCTTGCGCGTCCAGAGCCTGTGCTCCACAACGGGAGAAACCACAACAGTGAGAGGCCCGCGTACCGCAAAAAAAAATAAAAAATAAAAAATAAAAATGGGCAAAGGACTTGAGTAGACATTTCTTCAAAGAAGAGATACAAATGGCCAACAGGTGTATTAAAAGACACTCACCCTCATTAGTCATTAGAGAAATGCAAATCAACCACGATAAAATACCACTTCACACCCACTAGGATGGTCATAATTTTAAAAAGAAGGAAAGAAAGAGAGAGAGAGAGAGATGACCCAGAAATTCCACTCCAAAGTATATGTCCAAAAGCATTGAAAAACAGAAACTTGTACACAAATGTTCATAGCATCTCTAGTCACAATAACTGACATAATCCAAATGTCCATCAACTGATGAATAGGTAAACAAAATGTGGTAAATCCATAATATGGAATATTATTCAGCCATAAAAGGAATGGAGTACTGATGCATGCTACAACAGGATGAACCTTGAAAACATTATGCTAAGTGAAAGAAGTTGGATACAAAAAGCCACACATTGTATGATTCCATTTATACAAAATATCCAGAATAGGAATAGAAGAAGAGCTAACTATTGAGCTCTCACCACATGTCAGGTACTGTGCAAACACCTTTTACATGCATAAACTTATTTCATCTTTATAAAAACTGTATGAGGTATGTACAGTTATTACCTCCCATTTTACATATTAAAAAATTGAGGCACAAACCTAGGATTTAAATCTGAAGAGTCGAGTTATAGAGTATACTCTTATAACCACTACATAACCATAAGTAAAGACATTCAGATTTTAATTAAAAAAAAAAAAAAAAACGAAAACTTAGTGCTGGTTAATCATGTCTTGCCATTAAACTTGTGCTGGCCACACAAGTCACCAGTCTGCAACCACTGTCAGGACGAAGTCTTTTCTCCTTCTCTCAGCCTTGAATGCCTCTTTTTGGAGTATGACAGGCATGCGGTCCACACATGACTTGTTTGTGTCCTTCTTCTTTACCCATAAAATAGGCATACATAGACCTACTTTGCAAGGGTGTGTAAATATACAAAATGAACTATATAAAGCTCTATCTAGCACAATAGCTAGAACCTCACAGGCAAGAAATAAATTAGAATATGAACTATTTTTTAAGTTTTTCCTGTTGTGTCCATCTTTTTCCTACAGAGCTGGGTGTAGGCCCCCTTCTCTTTGCCAGCACAATGCAGGGCACCTAGCAGGAGCCAGATAAATAGAGGATTTGTTTTGGTTGATGTTCGATCTATTTTTATACCATTTTTTCCTAATTGAAAAATTAGTGAATGTTCATTTTAAAACAAAAACTTAGCAGAAGACAAAAGCTGGGGAAATTTTAAGTTATCTTGACTATATTATTACATCTGGAAATAATATCATTTTTATATTTTAGCATTTGTCTTTCCAGACTTACTTTTATGGATATTTATAATAATTCCAATATGGGATTATTCAAAACATATTCCTCTATGCAATGATTTTTTCTTTTTTTTTTGGCCACACCACAGGCACACAGGATCTTAGTTCCCTGACCAGGGATTGAACCCATGCCCTCTCACTGGAAGCTTGGAGTCTTAACCACAGGACTGCCAGGGAAGTCTGAACAATGCTTTTTTCTTAAAAAAAAAAAAATATATATATATATATATATATATATATATATATATATATATATATATATATATATACAGATGCACACACATATTTTTCATGTGAAGACATACATATTTACGCCAAGTTTTTAAGTAATAATTATATTTTTTAAACCAAATTTTGTCTACAATATCTCCCTTTCTTATGGAACTAACATCCAACTGATTTATATTGAGTAATATATTTTTTCAACATTTATTGAGAACCATTTATTGAACCAGCAATGGCTCCACACAGACCTCTGCCTCTGCCCTTGTGCCAAGGTAAACCTTATTTACACCTTGTGATCTCAGACAGAAAGGGTGCAGCAAGATGCAAATATTGAAAAACATTTAAATAAGCAGCCAACCCCCAAGCAAGTGCATCATGTAAAGCAAATGTGTGTGTCTGGTTTCATCTCTGACTCATTGATAGAAGTGAGTATTGGGGAGCCAGGGTATTATTTAGCCTAGCAAAGTCCTGACCAATTTAGTCTATGTCCTAGTCTGCTACTGAATCTATTCTCACTCCTACAAAGGGTGAGAGGCAGGCTGGTGAGGTAGAAAAAGGATGGACTTCACATTTCTTGATTCCACTTACTTCCTAGCAGGGTGTCCTTGAACAAGTTACTTAATTTCTCTGAGGCCCATTTCCTTATCAGTAAAATAGAGATAGGAATAACTATCTCATCAAGTTGTTAAGAGGATTAAATGAGATCTTTCTGGATCACAAATCCAGTAGAAGCCTGATTTACTGCTCAAAGGCCCCCAGGGCTCTCCTGTACCTTCCCAGTAAAATCCAATCCCCTTGGGAAGTCTCTCCAGCCCACTTCTCACAGGCTCCCTCACTTGCCAGCCACAGAATGCTACTTCCTGAGATACAGTCATCCCTTCAATCCTTCACTCACCCAGGACATTTTTTCTGAGTCCCTGTTATGAGTGAGGCCCTGGATTAAATGTTAGTAATACACTGTGGAACCAGACTGACCTGAGGTCTGGAGAGGCCTCAAGGGAGTAAAGTGACCATGACAATCCTGTGCGCTGACTGATGCGAGAGGGAAGGGTAAGGTGTTCTAGCAGTGCATATGAAAGGCACCTTACCTAGACTTGAAAGGCTTTGGAAAGCTGTCTGAAGAAGTTGGATTGTATTTAGAGAGTGCCTCTAAAGGGATGTAGTGTGTGATCTGGCACAAATCACATCTCTGCATTTTTTTTTGTAGGTGAGGTATAAGGCTAGAAGAAGTCATATTTACCAAAAGGAATAGTCCTCATCCCTTTGGATATACTTTCCAAAGGTTTAGCAAATCTCTCTCCCAGCACATTCTCCATTCCCTTACAACCTTCTCATGAAAGAGCCTTTTGCTGTTCCCAGCCCATGGGTGAAATATCCCAGCAATGGGCTAGTAGAAGAGGGAGGTGCCCAGGGAAACTTTCCCTGAGAGCAACACAGGAATTTAGAAGAAGAAAGCAGGGGGCAGGGCAGGGGGAGGGGGATGATTCAATTTTTAAAAAATCACCATTCAGCAATCCAGACTGAGATAATTGATTCAGTCAAGGATCATAAACGGATGCTAAAACCATTAGGTGAAAAGTTGAGAAAAAGGATGCTCAAAAATCCCTTAAGTGCTCGCTTCGGCAGCGCATATACTAAAATTGTAACGATACAAAGATTAGCATGGCCCCTGCATTAGGACGACATACAAATTTGTGAACCATTCCATATTTTTATATGGGGATATATGTATATGTATAGCTGATTCACTTTGTTATACAGCAGCAACTAATGCAACAATGTAAAGCAATTATACTCCAATAAAGAGGTTAAAAAAATTTTTTTAATTAAAAAAAAAATCCCTTAACATGGAAAGATCTGATGATCATCACCTTACCCAAATGATCAAACTCAGAGCTTTCCTCTGAAGCATTTGGCAGGGTTCTTCTCCCATGTCTTTGATATTTCACTTCAAACTTTATTCTAAGTCTTCTTTTGCCTGTTTCTCAATACGTGTGTCTCTAGAGTTTAGTCTCCTGCCCTCTTTCCTTTTTATGCTACCCGTTCTTCCTGGGCAAGCTCAGCCGCTCCCAAGATCTTAACCAAAAAGCTATTTGCTGATAACTTCCGAATCTGTCTCCATTCCAGATCTCTTTCCACAGCTCTAAATTCATAGTCCAACTGCCTGCTGGCCTTCCTCACTGGGACTTCCTCAACTGCAACTTTCTTAGCACTTAACTTCCCCTCTTTTCCTGGCCCTATTCAGGAATATTTCTCATCTTGCATTCCTTACCTTAATTAATGACCTCATGATCAATCAGTTATCCAAGACAGAAATCTGGTGTTCTTTCTTTATTCATATTGTCAGCCAGGATATATTTATTATCTACTAATGGCAAGGTACTATGTTTATTGTTAGACATGCAATAGGGGCAAAACCAATTTCAAAGCCTATTTACCGGAGGAAATAAACATCAATTAAATGATCATTAAAAAATATATGCATAATTATAAATTGAGATAAATGTTTTGAGAAAAAAGAATAAGGAGCTGAGAAAATAAAACAGAGAACCTACCCCAACTGAGGGGTAGGGTGGGAAAGGGGATAAGGAAATCAATTTCAGAAAACTCTTCTCTGAGAAAATATTTGAATTCAGATAAGAATTTGGAATTAACTAAGTAGGGGAGGGAAGAAGTGGGTGGATAAAGAGGTGGTGGTCTCTAGGAAGAGGGAAGGACACAAAAACCTGGAGGTGGCAGTTTTGAAGAAGTGAGAGAATGATGGTATGGATGGAGCACAGAGAACAATAGGAAGAGTTCAAAACCAGGCTGGAGCAATCACTGGGGCCAAAACTTGCTGAGCACCGAAAACCATATATAGTGTTTTGAACGGTATCTTAAAAATAATGGGGGACTTCCCTGGTGGCACAGTGGTTAAGAATCCGGCTGCCGATGCAGGGGACACGGGTTCGATCCCTGGTCTGGGAAGATCCCACTTGCCGCAGAGCAACTAAGTCCGTGTGCCACAACTACTGAGCCTGCGCTCTAGAGCCGGCGAGCCACAACTACTGAAGCCCACGTGCCACAACTACTGAAGCCTGTGCGCCTAGAGCCCGTGCTCCACAACAAGAGAAGCCACGACAGTGAGAAGCCCGCGCACCCCAACGAAGAGTAGCCCACGCAGCAATGAAGACCCAAAGCAGCCAAAATAAATAAAGAGAAAAAAGGGAAGGCTTTTTTTTAAACAACTGATTATCAATTTATTAAAAATGTTGATTTAAGCATCTGCAATGGTGACTTCAACCTCGACTCCTGGCTCAATACTGATGGAAGTGATCTGCTTGACAATCTCAGAAGGACTGTGCAGGTCAGTAAGTCACTTGTGGATCCTCATCTGGAAACAACCCAAGTCTTAGAACCTTCACCACAAGGAGTTTTCCTTGTAGTTACTCTGAGTCTTGGTAGGCATCCGAACTGGTCCTTTCGCTTTGAGATTCTTTTCCTTCGCTCCTCTGACCAGGTCAGCACATACCCTCTGCAAAGACTTCAAGCTGCGTCTGGGGAGGGTGATTCTAATCCGGTGAATCGCCACCTCGGGCTTTCCCGTATCTTTAAAAGCCATGGCTGCGGCGCGGCTTCCTGGCCGGCTTGTTCCTTGGCGAGAGCGAACAATGGTGAGTCAGGAGCAGGAGCGGGTGGCCCGAGGCTCCGCTGCAGCGGAGACCGTGTCTTCCTCCAAGAGAGCCATTGAACAGTTTTAAACAGGGTCGGGTGGCGATGGCAGTGTTCTTTACAATAGGCAAAAGTGGAAACAACCCAAAATGTTTATCAGCTGACGAATGGGTAAATATAATGTGGCATATCCATACAATGGAGTATTTTCATCTATAAAAAGCAATCAGAACTGATACATGCTACAACATGGGTGAAAACACATCCATGAATGTGTTTTCACACATGGATGCTCAAAGAAAGAAACCAGTCATTAAAAAAAATATGTATATATATACATTATGATTTTTATAACCATAAAATGTCCAGAATAGACAAATCTATAGACAGAAAGTAATTAGTGTTTGCCTGGGTCTGGGGAAGTAGTGGTGGTTGGGCAATGATGCTAATAGGTGCAGGGTTTCTTTTGGGGATGAGAAAAAGATGTAAAATTAGATTCTGGTGATAGTTGTACAACTCTGTGAATATATTACAAACCATTGAAACGTACACTTTATTTTTTAATATTTTGAACAATTTTATTTATTTATTTATTTATTTATTTTTTTGCCCACGCACTGCGTGGCTTGCAGGATTTCAGTTCCCTGACCACGGATTAAACCCGGGCCACCGCAGTGAAAGCGCTGAGTCCTAACCACTAGACCACCAGGGAACTTCCTGAAACATACATTTTAAATGGGTGAATTATATGGTATGTGAATTTTACCTCAATAAAACTGTTTTAAATTAGGAAAGAAAGAAACAGAGATTTAAGCCAGATGACAACATGCCATTTTTAAATAGATGTTACTCCTGTTCATTGATTCCAAGGTCCTCTTATTCAAGATATCAAGATAGCTTGGAAACTGGTCATCAGAAGTTCATTTGGTGTAGACAGAATCAAAACAAAAGGAATTTAATGGTTTTGAGTGCGGTCTCTCAAATCAGCTAAAGACAACATGATCAACTAGTGACTGATGTATTTATATATCTAACATCCTGAGAATGCTGTAGATACTCTGACAAAATTCTGAGGATTCAATTCATTCATTCATTCATTTATTCATTCAACATCTGTTTATTGAGAACCTGTATGTGGTACTTAATAATGCATGCTTTAGGGACTTCACTGGTGGTTCAGTGGGTAAGACTCCGTCCTCCCAATGCAGGGGGTCCAGGTTCCATCCCTGGTCCGGGAACTAGATCCCACAAGCATGCCACAACTAAGAGTTTGTGTGCTGCAACTAAGAAGTCTGCACGCTGCAACAAAGATCCTGTGTGCCACAGTGAAGACCCAGCACAGCCAAAATAAATATTTAAAAAAAAATACATGCTTTAAACAGTAGTCATCTTTTAAAAATATTAAATTGACACCCACGGTCTGACAATAGCACTGAATATTAGATGTAGAGGCTATTCCTTAAATCTGAATATAAGCTCTCCTGGTGCACAATTCAATTCTGGATAGTGGGAAGGTGGAAGCAGGAAACTGACATTTACTGAAAGTCTACAATTTGTCAAGTACTGTGCTGAAGTAATTAAAAACTACTGAATTAATTCAAAAGTATGATCTCATTTAATCCTCACAATAACACTTTGAGGTGAGTATTATCTGCAGATGAATAAACTATTCAAAGAGGTTGTGTAACTTACCCAAAGTCACACAACCTGTAAGTTAGAGAGAAGATACTTGAAATGAGGTCTTCTGATTCTAAAAACAGCGTTTTGCTTTGTTTTGGGTTTGGTTTTGTGTCTGCTGGTACGCAAGAGAACATTTTCATAAATTAATTAATTTATTCAACAAAGATTTATGTAGCATTACCGTATGCCAGGCACTGTGCTGGACCCTACAGATATGGGAAACAACCACTGACCTCATAGTGATCACAGTCTAGCTAGGAAGACAAATCTTTTAACAAAGACAGTTTGAATCATCAACATATTGTAAGAGTCAACTGCCCTTATTGAATTTCACTGTGCTATGTGTTTCTGAATTCAACAAGATCCCAGCCCCAGCTTTCCTTCCCAACTGCATCTCCTGACACTTCATCCAGGATCCTCTGTGCCAGACACACTGAAGTCTTCCCAGCAATGCCCTAACCCACTGCTCTTTCTTTTCACTTTCATTCTCCCTCTACTTTTGTATATGCTTCCCTTTCTGCCTTGTCCTACCTCTTAGGAAAAATAGATTTCAAAAGTTCGAGAGAGTGAAGGACTTTGCTTTCATTCTGAATTAGCCTCTTTGTATCACAGTGGCAAGTGACTTAATCTCCCAGCTTCAGGACCCCATCTATAAACTGAGAATTATAATAACCATCTCATATGATATTTGTGAAGATTAGAGTGATAAACAAGCAGAGTGTTGGCACAAAGTAGTTTCAAAAATGATTCTTGAATATGAGAATGAAGACAAGAAATGCTATGCATTAATAAAGGAAGAAATCCTTGAGAGTCAGGGATGCTTCATGAAGAAGGTAAGACTTAAATTACTCCTTGAAAGATGAGTAGATTCTGAACAGTCACAATTGCAGGAGAGAGGCTGGATAAAGACTTGCTCTTTTTCTGTGTTTTAAATATTCTTTTATGAGATACACTGTAGAGCAGCACCAGGAACTGGCTGTAATAAGAAAGTTAAGCCTCCTTTCTTGAATAGTTAGTACACTGCATTCATAAGAATGTAGAAATTCTTCCACCCTTTTTACTCTCCTGACCCAAAAATGGCTTAAGAACTTCTCTAGTTATCCATCCACCAACTCAACTTCTGAGCCTGACTGCAGATACCTCCTCCACAGATGTCTCCTTTTTGCCGTAAGCTCACAACCATTCACTGATTCTTTTTAACAATTATTTATTGAGATGCATTAAAATCCTAAATTTTTGTTGAACTTTGACTCAGCAGTTACATTATTAGGAATTTATTCCAAGGAAATAGTCATAGTTGTACACAAATACCCAACTATAAGAATGTTTATCACAAAGACAAAAAGCCAGGTCTTCCCTGGTGGCTCAGTGTTTAAGAATCCACCTGCCAATGCAGGGGACACAGGTTCAAGCCCTGATCCAAGAAGACCCCACATGCTGCAGAGCAACAAAGCCCATGCGCCACAACTACTGAGCCTGTGCTCTAGAGCCCGTGAGCCACAACTACTGAGCCCGCGCGCCTAGAGCCCATGCTCTGCAACAAAAGAAGCCACCACAATGAGAAGCCCACACAGCCCAATGAAGAGTAGCCCCCGCTCGCCACAACTAGAGAAAGCCCGCACTCAGCAACGAAGACCCAATGTAGCCAAAAATAAATAAATTTATTTTTAAAAAAAAACAAAGACAAAAAGCTAGAGGCATCTAAATGTCCAGCAATAGGGGATTAATTCTATAAATCCTTGTAAATTCATGAAAGGTAATACCATACAGCCATTAGTGATGTATAACAGAATATAGCATACATGTAAAAATACCAATGTGATTTCACACCAATATGTTAACAACGATTGTCTCTGGTGTGGCCTTATAAGTGTTTTATTTTTCTTTTCTATAATGAACACCTATTACTCCTGTATTAAGAAAGAAATAGGTGTTTTTTTTTTGTTTTTATGTTTTTTCCCAGAGCCGCATGGCTTGCAGGATCTCAGTTCCCTGACCAGGGGAACTGAACCCGGGCCATGGCAGTAAAAGCCCGGAATCCTAACCACTAGGCCACCAGGGAACTCCCTAGGTTTATTTTTTTAAGTTTATTGAGTTTGGTCTGTGGAATGTCATATTAAAGGGAAAAGGCAGAAAATTATGGGAAGAAGCCAAAAAAGATAGGTGAGAAGTGCCATACCTGTTTTTCTGTAATGTTTTTTAATACGAGAAAGTGGTGAAAGATTAGCTCTCTTTCTTAAGAAAGTTACCTTTTCTCATCTTTCTCTTTTTTATCTTAAAAAATGCTCAATAAATATTAGTAGTATTTTAGTAAAAAAAGTCAAACATTTCACAAATATTATGATACAGTGGCAGAATTGTCACAGTTTTCATCTGAATTGGAAAGTTGCTAAATTTTGAAGTAATTGCAAGGTCCTTTTTACAGCTTTGAAAACCGTGTTTCTTCAGATTAGGCAAATGTAGACTTGAATGAAAAGCAGTTTTTTTCTTCCTCTTCCTTTTTATCTTTCTTTCTGTTGAAAGATCTCAGAACACTTATTATTTTAACAATTAATAAAAAAATTTTCTCTTTTCTAAAATGTATTCATTTTTATTTATTTATTGTTTTTGGCTGCATTGGGTTTCGTTGCTGCACACAGGCTTTCTCCAGTTGCAGCAAGCGGGGGCCACTCTTCCCTGTGATGCACAGGTTTCTCATTGCGGTGGCCTCTCCTGCTGCAGAGCATGTGCTCTAGGCATGCGGGCTTCAGCAGTTGCAGCACGAGGGCTCAGCAGTTGTGGCTCACAGGCTTAGTTGTTCCGTGGCATGTGAGATCTTCCTAGACCAGAGATCGAACTAGTGTCCCCTGGATTGGCAGGTGGACTCCAAACCACTGTGCCACCAGGGAAGTCCCAATAAAAATTTTAAAATAAAATCATGTGAAAACTTAAAATAGAATCAAAAGTCATAAAGTAAAATTAAAAGATTTCTCTGCCCCTCCTTGCTAGGTCATCCATAATCACTTACCAAAAGTAACTTTATATTTCTTTAAAAAAAATTTTTTTTCACACACAAATGGGATTACATTACTTGTACTGCTCTACAATTTATTATCTTGGCATATTTCTAGATTACATATAGGGTTTATTCACTTTTTTTGTTTCATATATACATAATTTTAATGCACTTTTTCATATTCAAGAAGTCAATGTTCCATCCAATTAATTAAACTAAATTAAAACTGAGAGACGATCACTTTCAACATCTTGGAATATCATCTTGCAATATCATTTCTGATTTCTTTCTGTGCCTGATACGTATGAGTCTTAGAAAAGCAACTACCATTTATTAAATACTACATATGTACTAACTGCTTTACATATGTTATTTAACACAAGATAAAAATATTAGCTTTGCATTTTAGCAATGAGGAAACCAAAGTTCAGAGAGGTGAGAGACTTGTCCAAAGTCACATAGATGGTATGTGACATAGCCTGGATTCAAACCCAGATCAGTCTGACCCCAAAGACCATGTTCTCAACCAGGTAGACTGACTCACCACTAAACCATGTGCATGTATATGTATGAAAAAGGAAACATAGTATACATATGACTTGGTAACTTTTTTTTCACTTGAAAGTATATCATAGATATTTTTATCACAATAAATTATAATTTCATCATCATTTCTAACGACTGCTTTGCCCTTCGTTATATATAGAGGATCATAAAATATTGAAGCCAATTCCCCATTGTTAGATATAGGATTGATTCCAATATTTTACTATTATAATAAAACTGACATAAATATTTTTATTTGATGTATGTTTTAAAGCATTCTTTCATATAGAAAATGTCTTTAGTGTGTGTCCTTTACCTATTCATGAAATAATTTCTTGTAGAACTTCAAAGAATTCTGCATTAAAATGAGCGCAAGGGACTTCCCTGGTGGCACAGTGGTTAAGAATCTGCCTGCCAATGCAGGGGACACAGGTTCGAGCCCTGGTCCGGGAAGATCCCACATGCCGCGGAGCAACTAAGCCTGTGCACCACAACTACTGAGCCTGTACCCTAGAGCTCGCGTGCCACAACTACTGAGCCCACGTGCCACAACAACTGAGCTGGCACGCCTAGAGCCGGTGCTCCACAACAAGAGAAGCCACCGTAATGAGAAGCCCACACACCACAAACAAGAGTAGCCCCTGCTCACCACCACTAGAGAAAGCCCGCTCACAGCAACGAAGACCCAATGCAGACAAAAATAAATAAATAAATAAATTTATATATTTTTAAAAAACGAGTGCAAGCTTCTCAAGAAATAATACATGTAAGAAGGCAAAAATAATTCCTTTTTGTTCTAATGCTTTACTTAGTTGACAACACTTAGTTTTTTTCTTTTGTGAATTTTATTTTATTTTTTTATACAGCAGGTTCTTATTAGTTATCCATTTTATACATATTAGTGTATATATGTCAATCCCAATCTCCCAATTCATCACACACACACATCCCCCACCACTTTCCCCCCTTGGTGTCCATACGTTTGTTCTCTACATCTGGACAACACTGAGTGTTAAGGGGAAATTGGAAACAATCTAAATGACTAGCAAACAATTTATTTTTTAAGCTATTGTATTTTTCATTTCATTTATTTATTTATTTTTGGCTGCATTGGGTCTTTGTTGATGCACGCGTGCTTACTCTAGTTGTGGAGAGCAGGGGCTACTATTCGTTGTGGTGCGTGGGCTTCTCATTGAAGTGGCTTCTCTTGTGGAGCATGGATTCTAGGCACGTGGGCTTCAGGAGTTGTGGCTCACAGGTTCCAGAGCACAGGCTCAGTAGTTGTGGCTCATGGGCTTAGTTGCTCCATGGCATGTAGGATCTTCCTGGACCAGGGCTCAAACCCGTGTCCCCTGCCGGATTCTTAACCACTGCACCACCAGGGAAGTCCCAACAATTTTTTTGTTTTTTGGCTGTGTGGCTTGTGGGATCTTAGTTCTCTGACCAGGGATTGAACCTGGTCCTCAGTAGTGAAAGCATGGAGTCTGCCAGGGAATTCCCACAAACAATTTTAATATAAAGTATAAATCTCCACCGTCTAATATGGCAACCACCAGCCACATATGGTTATTTAAATTTAAATTAAATAAAATTTAAAATTCAGTTCCTCAGTTTCACTAGCCATATTTTAAGTGCTCAGTTGCCCCATGGGACAAGTGACAACCATATTGGATGGGGTAGATATAGAACATTTCCATCATTAGAGAAAATTCTATTGAAATGTGCTGATACAGACCACTCATACTATGAAATACTATACAATATTTTAAAGGAATTCAGAAGACCTATATATACTGACATGGGAGGATACAATTTTTTATTTGTTTTTAACTTTTTATGTAAGTGGTTATTGACTCATAGGGCCATGAGATTTTTATAATAATTATACAAGAATGTAGTCATGTGCAGTGTGATTTTTTTTTTTTTTTTTGAGGTACGCGGGCCTCTCACTGTTGTGGCCTCTCCCGCTGCGGAGCACAGGCTCCGGATGCGCAGGCTCAGCGGCCATGGCTCACAGGTCCAGCTGCTCCATGGCATGTGGGATCTTCCCGGACCGGGGCACGAGCCCATGTCCCCTGCATCGGCAGGCGGACTCTCAACCACTGCGCCACCAGGGAAGCCCTGCAGTGTGAATTTTTTTAAATAACTAGATTTAAAAAAAAACTTCCTATAAAATTAAATTTATAGAGTAGTGAAGGGACACAGTGAGGAGATAAGGTCACTTCAACTTAACTTATTGGGGAAAGTTTTCATGGCAGAGACAACACTGAGCTGCCTCAAAAAGTTAGCAAGTAAAGGGATACAAGGCAGAGAAAAGAGGAAACTTATCTATGGGGCTGGATGGAAGAGTAAAGCCACAGATGAGGATTTAAAGTCCAATGTACTTTGACCAGTTTTATATTTGGGGAGTGTTACGAGAATTAAGTAATATAATATATAATGAAAGCACTTTGTAAACTATAAGGTACTGTCTAAACTAAAAAGATTGTTGTAGGAGTCAAAAAGCACAATCTGTATGCTTTGAAAATTGGTGTGCTTTGAAAACAAAATACATGTAAGATAACCTTCTTTATATGAAAATAAGTGAAATTACTGATAAATGCAATTACACAAATAACAAATGCCTATATAGCTTTACATATGCATTAAGACTGAATTAATAGAATATTTAGTTGTTTCATACATCTAAAGAGTCACTATTATAAATGGATTCTCATAATTATGTGAAAAAAAAAAGAAAAGCAAAAACAACTATGCAGAAATATCATTCTACCTCACGATGACTTCGTTTTTCTTTTGCATAAGCCTGGGTCTTTCAAATAATCCACAAGCAAATAGCTCCATTCTGTAGATGAGAAATTATAAAAGACCATGTAATCAGCTGACAAAGGAACTGAAAACAAGCCCAGAGGAAATGCATGGCTGTTCTTACAAAGTCACAATGTACTGTTCTGTTTGCCTCCCACTCTCAAAGTGTATATTCCTGACATTTCTTGTCTTATAATTGGACTTTATGAATGAGAGCTGTAGGATGCTGTCTGGTGAATGATCTGAAAAGCATATGCTGAAACACAGTGGAGGTGCTGCAAACACTGAATGTTAGGTTTTGTGTGGGAACTTGAATAAGTGGCATGAATTAGAAATTCAGAACCCCAAATTTTATTCTATATAAAATAAGGGCTATTTTCTCAGTCCTTAATGGAGACTTTGAGTAGGTTTAGGTGACATGTAACGTGGAAACCAAATGTATAGGCTTGGATTTCAGAATAGTCTGGAGTCCCATGGCTTCCCAGAGTTTACCGTTTACAAGTGCTTGGGCGAGAAAACAGGAGTTCAATAACTTTTCATCTTCTTTAATTTTGTTTCTGCATCCCAACTGCTGAGCTACTATTAAAACACATACTTATTAACATTTCTATAGCATGTTGTTCTTTCTAACGCGCAATTTCATATCTCACGTGGTCCAGCTGATGAATACCACGAGTTACTCAAGAATTAGTTCACTGGGACTCTGCAAATAATCAGTCATATTCAGTAAACTTTTCCTGTGTGCCTACTATGTGCCACATGAGAACCAGCAGCTGGACAGTTTTATTCACATTCAGATGGGCCACAACAAGGATTCTCTTTTGTTGGCAAAAAACTGGGGAAAGAAAAAGCATTTCCGAAGCAGGGCAGGCAGGAATCAAAAAGTAGGCTTGAAAAAATTCTCCAAGGAAACAGGCCATTATGTTAATGGTCTCTGTTTGTCTCTGGGTGTTAACATTGTGGGTTTTTTTCCTTCATTATGCTTTTTTTTATACTTTCTAATTTTTTCTACAATAAGCATATATAACGTATAAACAGAAAATAATAAAGTAAAAATCTTAAAAGAAAAAGAGTCTCCAAAAGACTACACAAAACAAGGAAGAGATTCAAATGTAAATAAGTCCATTGATTGGTATAGTTGACTGTCAATCATATTGATGGACAGCATGACTCCAGCTACTTAATTGATTGTTTTTTCTAAATCAAGCATTGGGCCTCAGCCTTTGCTAAGAAGGAAGTATACTATTCACCTTATGAAGGTATTAACTCTTCCTGGACTCTAGGACTTTGCCCTTCGGAAAGAAGAATTCATGCAACACCTCTCCCCCAAAGCCCTAAAATAACTTGAACTTTTCATCTGTTTTTATCAAAGGTAAGCATGAGACCCTAAGGAGAATAATATTGTATCATGGATTAATATACGGCATTTACAGGTTACAAACAACCACCGCATCAGCAACAACAAAAAGTAGAAAATTCAGCCACTGCCTTTTGTTTTTACATTTGTGTGAACCTTTCTGCCATTAGAAATTTCTAGGCCCAGCTAAGTTCTGGTTAGTGAGAAAATCAGAGGGAGCCCCCAGTGTATGAAAGGGTCATTCATCGAGGGCTGAGCACGAAAGTCCTGGGTCCACAGTGAGTTATCCTGTGCACATACCCTCCAAGTACAGATGGCTCCCCGGGGCAGGAATGAAAGATGAAGAGAGAAACGGCCCTCCAACAGAATACAGTATGTTAATTCACTTAGAAGGCACAAGGGTGTGTCTGCTTTACTGACTTTTCCAAAGGCACAGAATTTGGCCCTATTTCTAGTTATAGTAAATATGTTTACTCCTTAAAATGTGCCTCTAAATTTCCTCCAAGTGAAGGCCATGGCTTATCACCAAATTCTAAGAGAGCTGCTTGCTGATTTGAAAACACTTGAGGCCACTTGGGTTTCAGAGACACTGGAGGCCCAGACGTCACCTTTGTCTTCACCCTCCCCCCAAAGCTCCCAAGAGCAGTCAAGGCCTTTCACTCATGAGTTCTGGCAGTTGGCTGAGGCCTCCCTGATGAGAAAAGAAAGGGGGGAAACTGTGCTGGGTGAGGTTGGCCTCTCCTAACGCTTATTAATAGAGAACATGTGGGCTGAGGCAGGGGCGGGGGTCTGGGGTTGCTGAGTAAACAGGATGGGATGGGAAAGAGAATGATGCTTTTATATTCTTGTCTATTATAGATCCAGGGAGGCTCTTTAATGGAGATAAAAGAGAGAGACAGATTTAAAGGAGCTCGCTTCCAAAGCTAAACGTGCCAACCACTGATGTCTACTTTCCCATTTCCCATGAAAGGGAGCTGTGTGGTCAACCGGCATTGCTTACCAACCTGCTAACCAGATTTCACTAAAGTTTTCCTGATCTGTGGCTCTGTTACACCTCTATCATTTGAGAGTTCTATTTTAGACCTTTCATTTATTTATTCATTCTGCTAATGTTAATTGAGTGCTACTATTGCCAAGCACTGTTTGGGGCACTGTGAACACAGCAGTGAACAAAACAGCCTTCATGGACAGTCTAGAGAGAAAGGTGAGGAATAAAGAATTAGCATATACGAGTGCAGACCGTGACACCAACCAGACACAGGTGCCCGGGGAGCCAGGTGATACTAATCCAGACTTTGTCCGGGGAGGAGTGGTCAGGGGGCGCACCCCTGAAAAGGAATCCATGACACCTGAATTGGGCCTGGAGTTAGCCAGCTGGAGGAGGGAGGGGAGGGCTTAAAGCTTGACAGGACAAGAACATTGCAAATGGGGATAAGAGTACCATTGCTTAAAAAAGTCATGTTCCTCTCAGGGATGAGAGAGAAGACAGAGGTACCCCAAGGACTTTAAGGAAGGATACTATAGAAACTACATAAAAAGTATGCTGGTGTTTCAGAGAACATCCAGGTGAGATGCCACACTTAGAGGAGGAATGAGAAACAGGGCTGTTTGCATTTGAAACTTTTTTCCACATGCTGACCTATTTTTTGACTCGAGCCCATAAATGCCTTTTTATAGAAAGGGAATTAAAGACTATGAGGCAGGCAGATATGTAAGGGAGTTTTTCCTTTCCTTATAGAAAAATGCTGATGTTTCTACAAATATACTGTTTAAAGTGTCTTCTTAAGTGTGTTTGCCCCTGTGGTCTTAGAAGCAGCGTTGCTAAGATAAATGATCACATTTTAAATTTTGTGTTGACATCTGAATATCAGGAAGGTTTCTTATCATTAAAATTTAATTTTTAATATTATCTATGTATCTCTCTCTCTCTATATATATATATCATATACACTGAGTGTTTGGAAGATTGCTATATAAACTTGAATCTTCCCCCAAATTTTAAAAAATACACAGGAAAGTATATATGATCAAGTTTTAATCACAAAAAACATAGCTAGTATTGGAGAACTGAACTGTTACAGATTTTTTTTTTAATTTATCAATTTTATTTCAGACAATATAAAAGAATGAGAACTTTGTCAGTATAAAAAAAAAACGCTTTATTTCATGCCATTATTTCTTTTCAATCTGCTAGCTAAAAACATGTCCATATCAAGCTTTTGTTTCTTGATCCTTATTATAGTCTCCATAAAAATCATTAGAAATATACTGTCTCAAAAAGAGAAGCTGATTCCTCTCCTGTCCAAATTGTTAGTTTTCTGATTGACTTTGAAAACCAAAACTTTACTCTCTTTGAGGGAAAATAATCTATTTTTCTAGAGAATTTCAATCTGTCAGTCACTCTGATAGACACATAGCTCCTACTGTATTATTTTTTGCTTCAGCTAACATATGTTAAAACAAAATCATTTTTAAAGCTGAAGACAATTCAACATTCTGATTAGCTCCAAAAGTTCTGTAGTCAACCAACTACTGCCAAGTTTCCCCAGTGTAAGCCATTATCCTGACTCATTTTCTTCAAGGATCAGACAAGTGCGTGTGTGATCTGCCCCAGAAATAAGCATTGCGTCCAAACATTCTGTCTTAGCAAAGAAGTTAGAGCTGCTAAATTTGTAACGGGTATATTTTTCATTTTAAATCTCACAGAAAGATACTTTAGCTCCAAGACATGAGATGATTAAGAAGGGAAAAAAAGTTCAGGAAGTCTTCACTTTTCATCACTTTTAGTCAATGATCCATTTGTATGTTGGTCAAAAAGTATGGCTACAATGAATTACTATATGCAGGCAGAGGCTACAGTTTTCACTGATATTTCTTCTTGGGGACTAGAGAATTCAGTGCTTTGGTCAAAAGTATAGATTGAGTTTAGGTAGTTGGGATATTTTTCAGCAATTCTTTTTCATGGAAATACTGCTATGAAAAATTATTTTGGTTTACGTTGAAACAAGTTATTGTGCACACCAAGTGTTATATAAGTCAGTCATCCAAAAGAACCAAGACACCTGGAAACATGGCCAAGGTCACTAAGTTGCTATCCTGAAGACAGAAACCTGATTAAAATGTTAAACAAGGGACTTCACTGGTGGCTCAGTGGTTAAGAATCCGCCTGCCAATGCAGGGGACATGGGTTCGAACCCTGGTCCAGGAAGATCCCACATGCCATGGAGCAACGAAGCCCGTGCGCCACAACTACTGAGCCTGCACTCTAGAGCCCGAGAGCCACAGCTACGGCAGCCCCCGTGCCTAGAGCCCGGGCTCCGCAACAAGGGAAGCCACCGCAATGAGAAGCCAGTGCACCACAACAAAGAGTAGCCCCCGCTCACCGCAACTAGAGAAAGCCCATGCGCAGCAATGAAGACCCAACACAGCCAAAAAAAAAAAAAAAAAAGTGTCAAACAAGTCGGTGGAATAAAATGAGGGAACTAGCTTACTTGCTTGCTTTTTCTGCCTTCTTTCCTTCCTCCCCCACCTCCTGTCTCTGTCACTCTCTCTCTTTTCCTTTCTCTTTTTTTTTAATCTAGATATCTTTAGCCTGAAGCCTGTTTGTTACATGTTTTTATGACTCATCGGCATTAAACCACACTTCTGTCAGCCGGAATAGTTATAGCATAGCAATTATTTAAATTGTCAGAACCCTCAGGTAAAAATGCTTCGGGGTCAAAAAGCAGCAAGTCTCTTCAGCAAGTGAAGTTGCTTCTCCCCCGGGGTTGAACTGGTCTTTCCTCTGAATCAGAGGGAAAAACACACTTTGACTTCGAGCTGGAGCTTCTTCCCTGCCATCTGGAAATAGACGTCTGAAAGACAACATTGTCACTGACCCACCACTCCTTGGAGGTGAGCCAGGGCTTCAGGGAGACTAAGCAACAGGAAAAGGCAGACGCTAAACCTCTGGTTCTCAAAAGTAGCTGCTCAGCAGAGTCACCTGGCAAGTTTTTCAAAACTGTTTGGATGTCTGGGTTTGATACAATGGCCTTGGTATTTTTAAAAGCAGCAAAGCTTGAGGATCACTGTAATAAAGTATATGAATTTCATATTAAGGCCTTAGATAAATTAAGGTTAAAAGAAACTCTCCCTCATCTGAGCTGGAAAATGAATCCCCCCCACCAAAAAAAAAGAGGAAACAGTTTTTCCTACAGCATTCCTCGTAATTATTCTGTGGTCATGGCCACCTATAAATCCATTAAGATTATTAATCAGTTTACTTGGCCCCTCTTCAGAAGCTCTATGTCAGAAACTTTACATCTAAGCAACTTTAAACCCCTGTCAGAACAAGCACCTTGTTTCTTTGCTTCTCAGGCCTCCTTGCTAGAGAGGAATAGAAAATTAGGTTGCCAGGTACAATACTAGTGAGCTGTTCTTTTCAGAGGGGCAGCCCTTACCCAGGTCCAGCAATTGTGGTCTGGCAGGAATGTGGGCCCAGGGACTCCAGATCTTCCTATTTTTCAAGAGAAGCCAGAAATCTTTGTATTTACGTGAAGTCTTCCAGTTTCTACATGTTGGCAAGTAATTCAATTGTGAATAATCAAAACACATCTGCCAACCAAAATCAAGCTGCCAGTTCGCAACTTCTGGCCTGGAAGGCCTTTACCTCACCATCTCACCTTCATGTGGCTAACTCATACTCAGCTTTCAATACTCTCTTCTGGAGACAGTTCTTTTGAACTGCCCACACCCCCAGCCTGTCCTTTACCCCCAGTCTCTTCAGCATACCTCACCTCCAAAGCTTATCTCCCTACAATGTATCTCTCTCCCCTAGTAACTATCCACCCCCTGAGGGCAGAGATAGTGCCTTAGTCTTTATTTTAGGAGTTAACTTTATTTTAGTATGTTAATCCCAAATTGGATTCTGACTCACCAAACAAATGTTTATTAAATGCTTACTATGTATACATATAAAATTTTAAAAAATTCAAATTACGTTCCCTCCGAAATATACATGAAGAAAGTACACACTAGGAAAAGAAGTTTCCTTCTCCGAATAGATGCCTTTACCTTTGTGATTTGCATTTTCTCCCAGATCTAACTCCCTTGTAAGCATCCTCAGAACATCTCCAAATGGCACATTTATCCTTAGAGTGTTGCTTAGTGGTTAAGAGAACAGCCTTGGAAAGCCAGTATGGGTTCAGATTTGGGCTCTGCCACCTGGGTGACCTTGGGCAAATTACTTGACTTTCTTATTCTAAATTTTCCTGCAGTATTTAAACTGGGGGGAATAATAGAACCTGCCTTAAAGGGTTGTTGTGAGGATTAATTATGCCAACAACTACCTACTGTGCTGGGCCATTACTCTTACCAATGATTGAACGCGGTGCCTTCCAAGAACCCTGCAGAGTAAGCATTAATATCCCCATTTTGTAGATGAGGGACCAATGAGACTCATGTCAACTGTCCAAGTTCACTCTGCTAGTACATCACAGAACTGGGATGTGAGCACAGACCTGCCACCAAGCCCATTGCTTTTCCAGTTATATTAGAGAAAATTCAACCCAGTCTTCCCAAATGTTTACCAGATTGCCAGCACTTAAAACCCGCTCCCACGCATTAAGCTAGCCCCGTTCACCGTAACAAGTACCCAAGTACAAGTAAATTTCTTTTATCATTATATTAATAATAATAAGAGCTAACACTGTTGAGCTCTATGTTGTGCTAACAAGTGTCTTTCATTGTCTTCTTTAATCTCTGTGAGGCACTGATTATTATTTTCAGATGAGAACATTGAAACCCAGAAAGTAAAGTCACTTGCCCAAGGACACAAAGTAGTGTTTAAGCCTAGACTTTAAAGTCATTAAGGATCATTAACCTCTCCACCAGGCACTGGGATTTCCCAGATCAATACAATTTCATTAAAAATAATAATAATAATAAAATTACAAACCCACTTACCAACTCCTTATTTCAATTCCATCAACTCATAAAATAACGAACATGCTAACACAAAAACCATGGAGAGTTCATAATCTCAGAATAAAATAATTAAACACATTTAACTTTATGAAAAGTTCCAGACACTGTTTTCACTTTTCTGTGTGAACTGGTGGAAGCTTTGTCTCCACCCTTTTGCCTCCCTGCTGCGGTTTTCTCTTGTCCTTCCCCACCTGGTCACCTGTAGCCATTTCACTTCATTTCTTCTCTTTGACTATGTTCCTCCTCCTCCTACTTATTCCTTCCTTCAGAGCCAGGATAATTGCCCCACAATTAGGCCTGGAATCATCTGAACTGTGAGGAGGGAACTCGAATGCCAGGGTGATAAGTGGGTTGGTCCAACCAAGGCAATGGGGAAACGGCCCAGCTGCCAGGACTTAGATGGTCCTGTGTGCAGAGCAAGTGGTCCTGGAGGGAGGCCATGGTGCACCATGGCACGCGATGCACAGTCCAGGAAAAGGGGGCATGAAAAAGGGCAGGACGGGGGCAGCCCCACCTTCTTATCCCCTACACAGAGGGAGGGATGAGTCTGTGGCAAGAAGAAGGCCCAGTGACAAAGAATGTTCAAGTTGCCCTGCCAACTGACCCGCAGGGCATCCTAAAAGGGTTCCTCCCACAGACCCCCCCAGATATCAACAGGTCGTTGTGCTTCATATGACTAATACCCAGAAGGATATTTAACCTGCACTGTCTATTTTGGTGAGTTCTTCTACTGACATATTAGCAAACAAGGTTACGTTCTTTTGGGTGTGTGCAGGGCTGGGGGAAAGGGATAAACGAAGGAAGAGGGATTCACCAAATCAAACAAGAAGTCAAAACCTGCCACCTCCACCCCTTGTGTCAGGAAATGTGCACTTCTTTTATGCCCAATCTGTTCTGACCCTGTTTGACTTAGGTCAATGCAAGTATTGATAGCATGTGACCTGCTGAAGTTAATTCTACAGAACAGTGGAATTGAGTTAGCAAGGCCTCCTCTTATTACCTTTCGATAACAAATTAATTTTTCCCCCTCTCACAGTGAGTTCCTGACACTTTCAACTATTGGTGTTGCTAGTGAAAAGGGCTGAATTAAAGATGCAACCAAGTGCATTTCCGAAAACTCTTTGGTGGGTTTAAGGACATTTTACTTCTTTTCATTGAATGTTTCCCTTTCCCTACTAACTAACTTAAAAGGATAAAATGTGTACATGGGAGCGTGGGCAGGATTTGACCTCTAAATTCAAGGGATGGCTTACTAATTCAATCATGCTTGCTATTAGATTCCAAGAGGCATTTGCCAACAGAAGGCTGATATTCTTTAAAAGCCAATCCTGAAATATCTCCTATGATATATTCGTAAGTAGAAAACAATTAGGAAGTAATATTCATTTTATCATCAGAATTTTGCTTGAAAAAATACAACAAGCAAACATACATAAATGCACACACAAGTAAAAAGTTTAGAAGGAACTATACCAAACAGTTAGCAGTGGTTATCTTTGAACATTGAAATTAGGAGTAGTTTTATTTTCTTCTTTTTTGCCTGGGTCTCCTTTATAATTTTTCTACTTTTAGTAAATATTTGTCTTTTATTAGGAAAAAGAGTATGTGTGTGTGGTTTTTTTTTTTTTTTTTTTTTAAATAGGCTTTTTTTTTTTTTTTTTTAAAGAAGATGTTCGGGTAGGAGTTTATTAATTTATTTATTTTTGCTGTGTTGGGTCTTCGTTTCTGTGCGAGGCAAGCGGGGGCCACTCTTCATTGCAGTGCGCGGGCTTCTCACTATCACGGCCTCTCTTGTTGAGGAGCACAGGCTCCAGACGCGCAGGCTCAGTAATTGTGGCTCACGGGCCTTGTTGCTCCGTGGCATGTGGGATCTTCCCAGACCAGGGCTCGAACCCATGTCCCCTGCATTAGCAGGCAGATTCTCAAGCACTGCGCCATCAGGGAAGCCCCATGTGTGTGTGTTTTAAAGCTATTTTGTTTCTCCTACAGAACTGCATCCTGCATAGCTGGGTGTCAATTCCTCCCCATCCCTGCAAAAGACTGAAGATTTATTCTCTGAGAGTAAAACAGAGGGTTTCTGGGCTGGGGAGACCAGGCACATCTGAGGACAGAAGTGCTGTAGTGAGTCGAAAGGTGAAGATGCAGAGACAATCCACACGCACACCACACCAGCACACACCCTGCAAGTGCTCTTTCTACGCTCAGATCCTACCACGCCTTCACCCGATAACCAAAATATGGAAGCATCTTCTTAGACAACCCCAAAGGGAAAAATCTAAAGATACTGACCCTAGAGTTTCCCCAGCTAGAAGGTTTAGCCACCTTGCCTCCTAGTGAAGCTCTATCTACAAACCCCCAACAGCTTAGATATGAGCAGACAGGCAAGACTGACAGACTGCTCAGAAAAGACTCTAACATTAAAATAGTATAAAACTAATGGGTGGAAAATAGGAATTTGAATCAAACAAAGATTATAGAATGAGAAGAAAAATTTAAAAAAGGAGAAATCAATACTATCATATAAAGCATAGCAATTATGAAACAAGGATAGAATTTGTTTTCATGAACATTCAGAAAACAAAAAAAGAATTACTGGAAATCAAAAATATGAAAAACACAGTAGGGTTGGAAGATAAAACTATTCCAGAAAATAAAGCAAAAAGACCTAAAGACAAAAGAAATAGACTATAAGAAAGAAAAGATATAGGTACAATATCCAAAGAATAGGAGTTCCAGAAAGAGCAGATAAAATGGAAGGTAGGAACTTACAATGAAATAATTTTCATATTTTTCCGAGTAGAGAGAACAGGAGTTTTCAGATTCAGAAGGACTTACTGAGTATGCAGCAAAAAGGATGAAAACAATCCCACACTAAAGCATATTATAGAAAAATGGAATACCTTTGGGATGAAAAAAGACCTTACAAGATTCTAAAGAGAAAGAAAAAACAGGTCACAATAAAAGATCTTCAGACTTCTAGATAGCAACACTGGAAACTAGAAAGCAATGGAGTAAAGCCCTCAAAATTCTAAAGGAAAATGATTATTAATGTGGAATTTTATATCTAACCAAAACTTCACCATGTATGATGGTAGAAAAAAGACATTTTCAGAATTACAAGTTTTCAAAACAGTTACCTCTCCTCCATACTTTCTCAGGAAGCTAGAGAGAGGAAGCCATGGATACAGGAGCAGCATTTCACCCAGGGGAGTGGTGACAGGAATCCACAGGGTGATGATCCTGTGAATCTATGAGGGAAACCAGTCCAAATTGGTGCAAATCATAACTCTCCTGGCAAGAATCTGTGCAGAGATAAAATTGGTAGAACATGTGATGTCTACACATCTTGAGGGAAGACAAATACCAAAGATTGAATTGATTAAAAGAAAACAAAATGGGGAAGCAGCCGCAGAGCACAGGGAGATCAGCTCGGTGCTTTGTGACCGCCTGGAGGGGTGGGATGGGGAGGGTGGGAGGGAGGGAGATGCATGAGGGAAGGGATGTGGGAACAGATGTATATGTATGACTGATTCACTTTGTTATAAAGCAGAAACTAATAAAAAAATAAATAAATAAAAATAAAAATAAGAAAACAAAATGAAATACATAAAAAATAAAGCAAATGGAAAGGTAAGATAATTATCAGGGAAAACAAAACTTGTACAGGAAAAAAAAAAAAGCAATATCATGGTTTACAAAATGACTCAGCTGTGAATAGTCATTGTAATGTAAACCCTGGTGCTGACCAAACAAAAATTAGAACATAATTAAATTGGAAGGAGGGGATGTGAAGGGTGGTATGTGAGTGAGTGGAGTGGGGGTAGGGGGAGAGGAAGCTTAACCTCATCTTCTAGGGCAGAAAGTTATTAGTTGGCACCTACAACTGAAAAAGCAGGAAGTTAGTAATTTAAGCATTTTATATGTAAACATGGAGGTAAATATAAAATGCAGCAGCTGAGGGCTTCCCTGGTGGCACAATGGTTGAGAATCCACCTGCCAATGCAGGGGACACGGGGTCAAGCCTTGGTCCAGGAAGATCCCACATGCCACGGATCAACTAAGCCCATGCACCACAACTACGGAGCCTGTGCTCTAGAGCCTGCGAGCCACAACTACTGACCCTACATGTCACAACTACTGAGCCTGCGTGCCACAACTACTGAAGCCTGTGCACCTAGAGCCCATGCTCTGCAACAAGAGAAGCCACTGCAATGAGAAGCCCATGCACTGCAATGAAGAGTAGCCCCCGGTCGCCACAACTAGAGAAAGCCCATGCACAGCAATGAAGACCCAATGCAGCCAAAAAAAAAAAAAAAAAAAAATGCAGCAGCTGATACATGAAAGTGATTCCCTCTGGGGAGAGAGAAGTGGGGGACCAGGAGGTAGAGAACTATTGCTTTTTCTTATAAACTGTATGAAACCATTGTATTCTATAAGCTATGGGCACGTATAACCTTGATACAAGTATAAAAACAAAAAAGTAAAAATTTTAATGGGAAAGGTGGAACTGGTTTTACAGCTATACATGTTTGGATTATAGCACTTCTCTAGATCGGACCATGCTTAACTTCCTTAACCTCTCTGAGCCTATTTATTTCCATCTGTAAAATCAGGACAGTAGTGGTTGTGAAGATTAAACGAGGTTTAATGTGTAAGGCTCTTTGTCCATATTGGACAATTACCGTCAGCTCCTATGTCAAATGGCCAAGGATCCCACCTCTCACGTGGCCATTATAGGAGTCTAGCAGCCACAGTCTTTCTGCCCTTAGAGCAGAGTTCTAATTACACCAGTGCCCAACTGTTTAAAGAGAGACTTTAGATCAATGTTTCTCAGTCAAGGTACAACCCGCTTTCAAAGGAGAAACAAAATAAAACACCAAACTCTTGGGGATCCAGTGCTGACTTGGATTATTTTTATTACAATGTTATCTAAATATTATTATTTGTGTATCTATTAACTTCTTCTATACATAGAACTTAAGCAACAATAAAGTAAAAATAAATTTAAATGAAAACCAAATCACAAAAGCAGTAGAATTCAAATGAACACTAATATAACGTGACACTGGTGACATTTTGCTGAAACCGAATCACGGCTCTTTGAGAGCACATGCTATCACAGGTTCTCATGGGTCCTCACAACCAGGCCACTGGGTGCTGGGTGCTGACCCAATTTCTCCCTGCTTTTCTGTGAATCCTTCCATAGCTGGCTGGAACTCTTTAGCCTTTGCATGGTATGTGTCTCTTATGTAATCTTTTCTTGTTAGCTGGATACAGTGAAAGTTAACACAATTTGGCACCAATTCAATCATAAACAGAAACTCAGGCTCAAAAATTGAGGAAAACCCTAAATTTAAAATCATCATGGGGCTTCCCTGGTGGCACAGTGGTTAAGAATCTGCCTGCCAATGCAGGGGACACGGGTTCAAGCCCTGGTCCGGGAAGACCCCACATGCCTTGGAACAACTAAGCCCATGTGCTACAACTACTGAGCCTGTGCTCCAGAGTCCTCGAGCCACAACTACTGAAGCCCGCGTGCCTAGAGCCTGTGCTCCGCAACAAGAGAAGCCACCGCAATAAGAAGCCCGCGCACTGGAGCAAGAGTAGCCCCCACTCACCACAACTAGAGAAAGCCCGCGCGCAGCAATGAAGACCCAGTGCAGCCAAAAATAAATAAATAAAATAAATAAATTTGTTTAAAAAAATAATAATAAAATAAAATAATCATGGAGGGAATTCCCTGGTGGTCCAGTGGTTAGGACTCCACCCTCTCACGGCTGAGGGCCTGGATTCAATCCCTAGTCCAGGAACTGGACCCACAAGCCAGAGTACGGCCACCAGCCATAGGGTGTGACCAAAAATATATATATATATATATATCATCAAGGAAAGCTAGAAAATACTTGAAAAAAATTTTTTTTAATATTTATTTACTTATTTATTTTGTTGCTCTGGGTCTTATTTGCAGTATGCATGTGGGATCTAGTTTCCTGACTAGGGATTGAACCTAGGCCCCCTGCACTGGGAGAGAGAGTGTTAACCACTCCACCACCAGGGAAGTCCCCTGAAAATTCTTGAATGAAACTCCTTGGTGGTTAATTAAGGTCTCCTGGGGGGCCTTAACCCAAAGTCAAGGCTAAGGCCTTTGCAGTCAGCAGGCGCCATCCTCCCTGCCCCCACCCCTCCCCTGCACAGTGCCCAGTCAAAACTGCTGGTTTCATTATGCTTTTATCACACCCATGGGATATCTATTAAGCCCTCATGAAGATTTCCTTCTTTCTTTTTTAATGTATTTATAACTACATTCATTATATTTTTTTAAAAATAAATTTATTTATTTTTGGCTGCGTTGGGTCTTCATTGCTGTGTGCAGGCTTTCTCTAGTTGTGGCGAACAGGGGGTACTCTTCATTGGGGTGTGCAGTCTTCTTGTTGTGGTGGCTTCTCTCATTGCAGAGCACGGGCTCTAGGCATGTGGGCTTCAGTAGTTGTGGCACGCGGGCTCGGTCGTTGGGGCTCATGGGCTCTAGAGCGCAGACTCAGTAGTTGTGGCGCATGGGCTTAGTTGCTCTGTGGCATGTGGGATCTTCCCTGACTAGGGCTCGAACCCGTGTCCCCTGAATTGGCAGGCGATTCTTAACCACTGCGCCACCAGGGAAGTCCAATTTCCTTCTTTCTATACCCAATTGTTCCTCATTCTATTTTACTGATTGTGATGTGTCCTTGGTTTACTTTCTATTTTTTAAAATTTGTTTCCTTTTTCAAAATATACATTACCAGGCTTCCTTGGTGGTGCAGTGGTTGAGAATCCGCCTGCCAATATATTGAACCACTATACTGTATGCCTGAAATGAATATAATATTGTAAATCAACTATATTTCAATTAAAAAAAAAAACACAAACTCAGCCAACTGTCCTTTTGCGGTATAACCTGTTATCCAAGGTTTTGGAGACCTTCCTAGGAAGAAGTAGTGCTGTCACAAGAAAAAAAGATACAACATATTCAAACTTCCCCAATCCAGCCTCTGTCCTTACCCCACAACCCAGGCCATTAGACAGAAGGATAACCTCAGACAGGGCAGGCTGTGTCCTCTGGCCACCCACCTCCAGCCATGTGTGTTCTGTGCCAGGGGCTGGGGTGAAATGTTCTTCACAGTTCAGGACTTCTCTTTTTTGCAATCATAGCTGTCCATAGACGTTAGGACAGTTTGGGCAATCATGGCCATTTCAGGGGCTCCAGGTTGCTGCAATGAATAGAAGGAAGGCTCAAAGAAGTTGCCTCTGCTCATACCAAAAAGATCTAGGGCTACAGATTCAGTTGTTCACTAAATACTTATTAGACAACTGCAGTGTGAGTTTCCATGTTTGTGTTAGGCAATGTGAGGGATATAAAGATGAAGGAGACATCTACCCTGCCCTGTAGAAGCACACTATCTAGAGGAGGGATAGACTCAAAAACAAATAACTGCAAAGCAGGGTGAGAAATGCTAAAACTGGTATATAACGTGCTATGGGAGCACAAGAAGGAGTATCTCAGCTTACCGGAAGGGAGTGACTTTGAGTTGGTCTTCAGGCTGAGTTAGAGTTCCTCAGCTTAACAAGGGTGAGTGGGGGAAGGAGTCCAGGTGGAGAATACCTCACAGAGGCATAACAAAGCTCGGCGCATGCAGGGAAGAGTAAGTAGGTCTGTATAGTAGATAAAAATAACCAGAAAAGACATCTTGGGGTAGATGATTAAATTTGGATTTTTCCTATCAGTTTTAATTTGGGGTGTGTGTGTGTACGTGTTTTATGTGATATATATCTATATAAACACATAAAAACATATAACACATATATATAACATATAACACACATATATAAATATATAACACATATATGACAATATTTGTGTAAATAAAGCATTGTTCTAGATTTGGGGGGTATATAGAGAATTTTTTACAGTGCTTCTTAAAAGAAAGATACACAAGGACTTCTCTGGTGGCACAGTGGTTAAGAATCTGCCTGCCAATGCAGGGAACACGGGTTCGAGCCCTGGTCCGGGAAGATCTCACATGCTGCAGAGCAACTAAGCCCGTGCTGTACAACTACTGAGCCTAGAGCCCATGCTCTGCAACAAGAGAAGTCACCACAATGAGAAGCCCGCGCACCGCAACGAAGAGTAGGCCCCGCTCCCCACAGTTAGAGAAAGCCCGCGCACAGTAACAAAGACCCAACGCAGCCAAAAATAAATAAAATAAAATAAATACATTTATTAAAAAAAAAAAAAAGAATCCGCCTGCCAATGCAGGGGACACGGGTTCAATCCCTGGTCCGGGAAGATCCCACATGTCACAGAGCAACTAAGCCTGTGCACCACAACCACTGAGCCCGTGCTCTAGAGCCCAAGCCACAGCTACCGAGCCCGCGTGCCACAACTACTGAAGCCCACATGCCTAGAGCCCGTGCTCCGCAATAAGCCACCGCAATGAGAAGCCTGTGCACTGCAACGAGGAGTAGCCCCCGCTCACAGCAACTAGAGAAAGCCTGTGGGCAGCAACGAACACCCAACGCAGCCAAAAATTAAAAATAAATAAATAAAAGAAAGATACACAGAGGAAACAATAACTCATAGGAAGTAATTCTATAAGGAACCACAATAGTATCAGCGAAGTATTTCTTATGGTTTTTTGGATAGACTGCATGTCCTTCAAACAATTCCTTCATAGATAACATTTCTATCAAGCAGGATAGAAATGGGCAAAAAATGGTTGATTTCATAATCTTTGCAAATTCTTAAGTCTAAAGTTGGTTTTCATGCCAACTGGTAAGCATTGAAGAGCTGTAATCAGTAAGCTGATAGAGTTAATATGTATAAATTTTAGGGCGGGAGTGGAAGGAAGAGCCGGGAGATCCATGAAGGGTCTATTAAATTGTATAAGATGGAAAAGAAAAAGAAAAAAAAAAAAAAAGAAGACAGAATTGAATTAGGTAGTAATGGCAGATGTGCAGGAGTCTACATATATTAAAGAGATAAAATTGATAAGTTTTGTGACTCAGTGAGAAGAAGTGAGAGGAATGAGATTTCTGGCTTGAGTATCTGGGTGAGCTTTAATTCCCTTTACTAGAATATTAAAGAACATATTGAGAGAGGCAGGTTATGAGATGGGTTCTGGTAAAACTTGATGTTAAGACATGATGACAGATTAGATGTAATTCATCTTTTTCATACAAGGAGAATAATACTGAGACAGTGATGGGACCGTACATCGCTACAGCCACATTATGAGGCAATATGGCAGTATCTAATATTAATATGCACACACCACATAACCCATCAATTCCATTTCTCAGTATCAACCTCACTAGGAAGAATGTACAAGGATGTGCATTGAAGCACTGTTTATAATATAAAAAATTTAAGTTACTTAAACATCCTTTGATAGGGAAATGGTTAAATAAACCATGATAGTGTTTCCAGACTTGCTGAGTAGTAAAATCACCTGGGATACTGATGAAAATAATTTCTCCAGCCCCCTTCCCAGTCCTACTATGGAAATAGAATCTCTTGGGGAGGACCCTGAATATTTCTGGGTGATTTTTACCATAAGGAAAGTTTACAAAAAGAGTTATGAAAAGTGTTTCCAAAACTATATTTAGAAACAAACAGGGCTTCCCTGGTGGCACAGTGGTTAAGAATCCGCCTGCCAATGCAGGGGACACAGGTTCGAGCCCTGGCCCAGGAAGATCCCACATGTCGTGGAGCAACTAAGCCCGTGCACCACAACTACTGAGCCCGTGCACCTAGAGCCCATGCTCTGCAACAAGAGAAGCCACCGCAATGAGAAGCCTGTGTACCTCAAGGAAGAGTAGCGCCCACTCGCCGCAACTAGAGAAAGCCCACACGCAGCAACGAAGACCCAACACAGCCAAATAAGTAAATAAATAAATAAATTTATTTTTTAAAAAAAGAAACAAACAAATCCTAGGCAGGATTAAAAAAGAATGAGGGTACATCTCTGTGAAGCAACTCACAATAAGCTCCAAGATATATTGAGTGACAAATGCAAGGTGTAGAATGAAAGCACAGTATGATACCATTATGTAACCACAGACCCACACACAGAACAATATATTTCTAGAAGTAAATATGGGTTTCTGGGCAGTGATTTCAAAGGGAGCTTCTGTAACTCTTGGACTTTTTTATGATCAAAAAATATTTGTTGGGCTTCCCTGGTGGCACAGTGGTTAAGAATCCGCCTGCCAATGCAGGAGACACGGGTTCGAGCCCTGGTCTGGGAAGATCCCACATGCTGCAGAGCAACTAAGCCCATGCGCCACAACTACTGAGCCTATGCACCACAACTACTGAAGCCCGCACGCCTAGAGCCCCTGCTCCGCAACAAAAGAAGCCACCGCAATGAGAAGCCTGCGCACCGCAAGGAAGAGTAGCCCCCGCTCACCGCAACTAGAGAAAGCCCGCGCGCAGCAACGAAGACCCAACACAGCCAAAAATAAATAAAATAAATAAAGTTTTTAAAGAAGTATTTGTGTATTCTGTAATTAGAAGCAAATATTTACTGCTGGTGTGATTGAGGTGATGAAGATAGCCTATGCAAAATATGATTTGTCCTAGACCATATACACCACGAAGCATATCCTGGGTAAATTTTATCTATGTCATAATTCATCAGATATTTGAAATTGTTCTCTACATACATTGAAGCGGGTTCAGTGCTTTGAGGGGGCAGGGCAAGGGAGGTGGCAGGGATGGGGAAGAAGGGCCCAGCAATTCCCTGCTTCTTCCATATATCTTCCCAGCTTTCAAGATTCAAGTACTGTCTCAAGGATCCAGTTCCCACAACCTGAACTCATCTCTTGGTCCTCTAAACACCCCCCCCAGTTCCTTCATCTACTTACATATGCGGGTACAGGTCTCAGCCCTCTTCCCACACTACCTCCACTCCACTCCACTTTGTCTTTCTCCAAACCCATCAGTGACCTGCATACATAGCCCTCAGTACTCGATGATTGTTGAAGGAAATGCTTCCAGCTCTGCCTCAGAGGTCTGAGAATGGTCTTCTACTCTCCACTGTAGTTACCGCTCAGTGAAAGTCCCTCAGTGCTCTCTCTCCTCACATTCTCACCCCATCTCTCCCTCCTCCTCACTGCTGTCTACAATTCTTGCAATGAGAAACATATGGGGCTTCCCTGGGGGCGCAGTGGTTCAGAGTCCACCTGCCGATGCAGGGGACACGGGTTTGTGCCCCGGTCTGGGAGGATCCCACATGCCATGGAGCGGCTGGGCCCGTGAGCCATGGCTGCTGAGCCTGCGCATCCGGAGCCTGTGCTCCGCAAGGGGAGAGGCCACAACAGTGAGAGGCCCGCGTACTGCAAAAAAAAAAAAAAAGAAACATATGAGTTTCAAAATTCAAACTCCCCCCATCTCCAGGTTGCCTCCCATCTTTCTCAGAGCACAGGATGGGCAGGAGGGAGAGTAGAGAGAATAAAAGGTGAGGGGCAGGGGTGAGGCATAGAAACTCTGTTGATTCCTTACAAAGGAAAAGCAGGCCAAAAAAGGGGGCTTTGTTCATAGGTCTGCCGCATCAGTCACACACAACCACTCCCGCTTCTGATCTCCATAACTATCCTAATAAGAACAATCTTGACATGAGACAGCTTATTTCAAGGCCTTCCTCTTGAAGTCAGTCCACCCATGGAGACGGAGAACATCATTTGACGGTGTCGCCCTTCAATTATGTCATGAGTGTCTCGCTTGGAGGCAAGGCTGAGGACACTCTCCAAGAAGCTATCCATGTCTCCATGTGGTTCCAGACTAGCAGCCGCAGCAACACAGACCAGCCATTTTTCTTTACACAAATCATATGCTCTGGAACGTCATGCCTTTCAGCATCAGTGCCATGATATCTCTACCCTAGCCTCCCCCACAAACACATTGATTGTATTGCTTATTTAAGTTATGTATCAGTTCAGGGCCTGGCAGGAAACATTTGGTACCTCAAATTGGGTAACTGAGGGAAAGGTAATGAAAGGACTCTTCGTAAACAATAAGAGATGGTCCCATACCTTGGTGCTTTCACCCCGAGAGAGAGGGAGGGCTCACTGATCCCAGGGAGAGATAGCTGTGCGAAAAAGTTGCCCGACAGGGGTTGGGATCTTCCATCAGGGGAATACATACCTCAATCTTAGTCTTCTTCCTTTTGATTTCTTCCCTGTGTTCCTTGGCCAAAGCCTACTGGAAGCTGGAGGGCAAGGGAGCCCGTTGATGTGGTCCACAGCCAGTCAGTCCCTAGGTCATGAGCAGACGGAGGTGAGTGAAGGGTGAATCTGGAGGGGCAGATGGAGGGTGTCCAGCACAACTTCATTGTCTGCCTCTTGCTCAAGACACTGAGACCAGTGGCATTTGGGTGGACAGCATGGCCTTTCCACCTACTCTCCCACCATTCTTAACCACGTGACAGTGCTATGCTCAAGACACGGGATGACATCCCTGCCCAAGTCTCAGACTTTGTGTCCGCCTTGTGCTTCCTCCTCTGCCTGGACCGCCCTCCCTCCCTTTCCTCTTGTAGAATTTCTACCCCAGTTTCAAGATGAGGCTCCAGTACTTCTCTTTGAAGCCTCGCCTGATTTTGTCCTCTTCACATGGGCTTCATCGCTCATACCTTCCTAATACTGAAGGGCTGTGAGCACATACTTTTATTCAGGACTTTATTCATAGACATTTTCCCTGCTGCTATGATGAGCATGCCTCAAAGATGAAGCCTGCATCTCATCATTACTAACAACAACCACTATCATCATTTTCTGAGGACCCAATATGTTCCTGGCCCAGGCCCTTTAATTCATGTTCTCAGTTCATTCTTTTGTCAACAAAACAGACACTTTGTTTTTATCCAAGTTACCAGTGTAGAAACTGATGTTCAGCGAGATTGATCAGCTAACACAACGTCACTCAGCTGGTAAGCAGTGGTCACTTAAGCTGCGAAACTGGGATTCAAACCCATGTCTCTCTAACTCCCAACCTGAAAGTTGAAACTGAAAATAGTCACAGTGAACAAAGCCCCTCAGCTTTGCATCCCCAGAGCTGGCCCAGGTCTGGATAACGCATGATTAGTGTCCAAGATATGTTTTTGAATAAACAACCGGAAGCATAACATGCTGACAGAAATCTTTTGACTATGTGTATATTTCTCCTGATATGAGCTGGCACACGCTCTTGACTTTCTTTAGTCTATCTCTAGGCTGATGGTTTATAGTCAAGTCCCATGTTGCTGATAAACTTTGTCTTGACTACGTTTAAGTGCCTTTTCAGGACAGAATCACCAGCAAACAAAATCCCTTAGAAGACTAAGGTATTGGCTTTGCTCCTAGACTCCTGAGTTACAAAGTTTTCCCCAGGACTGGAACAACTGTGTATCAGGATCTTCTAAGCAACATATCCTTGTATTTTTATATATTATCTGTGAGAGTGGAGCTGAAGGAGAATATTTTTAAAATTGATCCTGTTATAACAGTAACAGCCACCATAGACTGGGTACTTATTGTGTGGCCAACTCAGTGTTTGGTGTTTTACATACATTATTCCTGATTTTTTAGCAGCCCTGCAAGGTAGGTCTTACTATCCCCATTTTACAGAACAGGAAACTGATGCTCAGTGAGCCTAAGTTACTTGTCCAAGGCTTCCCAAACACACATAATATCTAATTCCAAATTCATGCCTACATTTGCATGGCTTTACCCTGACTAGAGAAAGAAATTAAACACCATCAGCTGTAACAGAACCAACATTATCATGAGAATAATCCCTTAGAAACTTGGAAATTCTATGGCTTATCAAAGTAATTCTAATTGTCAAATATAATTACAATACATAACATCTCAGAATCTTTAAATAACATTTTTTTTCACATAATAACTTCATTTAAACGTTCCTTTTATATCTTTGCAAAATAAAGTAGGTAAGAGCAGTGTTATGATCCCATTTATGGATGAGGAGATTAAAGCTCAGGGAAACTAAGCAGCAGGTAGCAAAGGGATTGGAACACAGGCCTTTTAACTTTCTAACCAAGTAAACTTAAATACAAAAGAATTTTTACTGTGAGTTTTCGAACTCAAAAGCTGAAAGTCTGCCACCTACAGAACTGGTTGTTTCTAAAGAGTTGGCTCTTGCCCACTCCCTCTTCCTCATCTGCCCCTCTCCATTGTCACCTTTTTTTCCTTACTATTTTCACTGGTTGCACAAATATTATAATAAGAATAAGGGAAATAATTAGAAGAAAGTTGTTCATAATTTCAGGAGCCCAACATACTAACTATTTTTAGGTTTCTGTTATTGCTGTGTAGTCCTTACCCAAATATTACAAAAAAGCACACATACACAAATAAATATTTCAGCTCTTCTGGGGCAGTGGTTCCTAACCTTTTTGGCACCAGGGACCGGTTTCATGGAAGACAATTTTGCCACGGACGGCGGGAGGGGTGGGGTGGTGTGTTGGTTCAGGAGGTAACGCGAGTGACGGGGAGCTGTGGGGAGTGATGAGGAGTGACGGGGAGCTGTGGGGAGTGATGAGGAGTGACGGGGAGCTGTGGGGAGTGATGGGGAGTGACGGGGAGCAGTGGGGAGCGACGGGGAGTGACGGGGAGTGGTGGGGAGCGATGGGGAGTGACGGGGAGCGACGGGGAGTGATGGGGAGCGTGATGGGGAGCGGCAGATGAAGCTTCGCTCGCTCACCCGCCGCTCACCTCCTGCTGTGCAGCCCAGTTCCTAACAGGAGTTGGGGACCCCTGCTCTAGTGGACTTCCCTGACTGTCCAGTGGTTAAGACTCTGTGCTTCTAATGTAGGGGGCATGGGTTTGATCCCTAGTCAGGGAACTAAGATCCCGAATGCCACGCAGGGCAGCCAAAAAAATTTTTTTTAATTAAAAAAAAAAAAAAACTCCTCTAGGAAATTTTGAAACTTGGTGGTCACAAGCTCATGATTCACAGAATCCAGACAGAGCCTTGCACGTAGTTTCCTCTGAGATGGCACAGATCTCCATATCACGAGCCAGGGAGCTAGAAAGAAGAGATAGCAGCGAGCAAAAGACTTACTCAAAGTTAGCGAGCATTCTTCAAAAGACTTTTAAAAGAGTCACCACTACCACATCCAAATTCTGATTGTGACAATCATTCCTCAACAGGAAGCAGTGCCTGGTTCTCTGAGGTAAAACCTTCCTTTGAACGTTATCTTAGTCAGAGTGATATTGACCAAAATGTTAACAGTGGTTATCTCTAGACGGTGAGATGACAAGTGATGTTTATTTTCTTCATGATTCTTTTTTTTTTTTTGCATTTTCTGCAATGAACATGTACTATATTTTTAGTAAGATTAAAATGAACAATAATACTGATGCTGAATAAGATGTGCAGCTGATCTAAAAAAAAGAGTCTATAAAAATTAGAGTCAAGGGTATAGATCATATAGTCCCTACCACTGGAGGGACAACCAGCCCCTCCCTCAGATCAGAGAGCCTAGAACACAGGAAGTACGATTTCTAGTCCAGTTCTCTTTCTAATATAACATCTGCTAACAAGCTTGGGGGTTTTTTTTGTTTGCATTTTGTTTTTTGTTGTTGTTTGTTTTTGTTCCTTAACCATTTGTCAACAGAGAAGATTCGATTCTGAGAACATGTTATGGATTTTCTGTAGCAATGGTTCAATATAATTTTGTAGACAATAACACCCATAGAAATGTGTGGGAGCTTTGTTGTCCAGTCCCGTAGTGCTTTAATAAAGGTACAGTATGTCATTTTTCTTCAGCTAAATTTCAGCTAGAAATAATATTAGATGAGTTCTCATTGCCATTCATTCCATAGCCTTTCTGCAATTTGGACACCTTAATGATTTCATGCAAAATTCACTGTCTAAAGAGTCTTGGTGGCTTCTGTCTGATCCTGGTTTTTCCTTTTGATGCGGATTACTTACGCGCATCCATCATGGTAAAAACAGCAGAGTTTGGGCAAACACTGCTCTCTCAGACCCCTGCTCCCTTTTAGGCCTGGAGATCCTTCATCTAACCCAGTTCCATTCTTGTGCCTCTTCCCGCTGACTTCCCCAGTGCCATTTTTATTAAAGCTCCAGCTCATCCCACATTCAGCTGCATGACTTCTTACAGGCTTCAGAATAAATCACCACGTTGCTCCGATCTTGGCTTCTCTGCCCTCGGCTTTCAATTAAATTTAGAATTGACTTTAAAGGTACAACCTCAATGTACATGGTTGAAAATGACCTTGTTTCCCCTTTCCCACCACCTGCGACTTCCTGCGCAGGGCTCTTATACTCCAGCTCCTGGTTCAAAAAGTAGAAACAGGAATTTGCTACATGCTCCTGTGGCAAACTATAAGTCTCAAGCTGTTTAAAGTCTTTAAAGTCCCATCCAAAAGGTAAAGTACACTCTGCAGAGAGAAATCTGGGGGCCTGAATCTCTGGCTGCCTGTGTTCAGGAAGAGACACAGAAGGAGAGGAAGAAGAAGAAGAAGAGAAGAAAAAAAAAAAAAAACCTTTGAGCTAAACACTTAATTTGTTTAATTTCTACAGTTTACATTCAGGATGATTAGTCTATTTATAATATGCATCACTATTAAAGTAATTATGTTGTTAATATAAATGATCTATGACAAGATTACAAGGACACCAAAGCAGACTTGAACATCAAAACTGACTTTCATCTTTTGTCTTGTCATTTGGCTTTCCACTCTTAGCAAGGAACAGAACATAGTAAGCTGCAGATTTGGGCTATTTAGAATTGGGCATGCTCCTGCCAATTTCTCCCTCCTCCCTTTGGAAGTCTTCACCAATCCGAACGAGTGAACTAGAAAACCCTTCTTCCTCAGTTCAAAACCCTTAATATTTTAAGACACTTAAGTTGTATCTAAAAGCAATAAGGTCCCTCCCAATTCAGAAGAGAGGGAAGAATGATTTGATTGCCTGAAAAAAAAAGATAAAACAAGGTCCAGTATGTGAAGAGGTTGTGTAAGTTGAAAGGGCTCTGCAAGTGTAACAGGCCAATTTATTAACTCGACCATCAATTAGTTACTGAGTATCTACTTTGCATCAGGTCCCAAGGAAGCTGTTGTACAGTGTTTAAAGAGTTTGAGCCTTAATTTTCTCACTCTAAAATGGAGATAGAAACCCTTTATTTCAGGGTGTGTGATAATTAAGTGAAAGAATAAATATAAATCACTTAAAACCAGTTCTTAGCACATAATAAATATTGAATGAATAGCCTTATATAAAAATGTGAAGGAAGTATTTCCAAATGCTAAGGGATTTGCAGCCTAATGAATTATTATTCAAAACTTCTGGGACTTCTCTTGTGGTGCAGTGGTTAAGAATCCACTTGCCAGTGCAGGGGACATGGGTTCGATCCCTGGTCCGGGAAGATCCCACATGCCGTGGAACAGCTAAGCCCATGCGCCACAGTTACTGAGCCTGCTCTCTAGAGCCCGTGCACAACAATTACTGAGACCACACACTGCAACTACTGAAGCCTGTATGCCTAGAGCGCATGCTCCGTGACAAGAGAAGCCACCGCAATGAGAAGCCCGCGCACCGGAATGAAGAGGAGTCCCCGCTCGCCACACCTAGAGAAAGCCCGCGCGCAGCAACGAAGACCCAACACAGCCAAAAAATTAAAATTAATTAATTAATTAATTCAAAAAAACAAAACAAAACTTCTGCCTGTTGCGTTTGACCCTAAAATTTGGGAAACTTCGAAGATTAGCCATGCAAATGTCAGATCAAAATACTTTCCTACTGATTGCCCTTTAGAAAGATTTACTAAAAATTGTGGGTGCTTTGCCAAATAAGGAAGAAAGGGTAAAGGAATTAACACTTACTAGTTCACTAAGTGTGAGATCTTAATGATTTTGCATCTTTTTTCTCATTGAAATCTTATTAAATCCCAATTAATAGACAGGCATGAATAGTCTCATGTCCTAGATGCGGATACTAAGTCTCAAGGAGAATCAGTAACCTCCCCATGGTCACAGAGCGAGGAGGGAGAAGATAGAATTCAAACAAGGTGATGGGATTTCAGAGCCCATGCTCTTGGTTACATCATCAGCTGCCCCCTCCACCTTAGGTCCCAGGGGGAAAGATCTTTAATCTTTACTTGAAAACACAAGAGATATTTGGGATCTTAAAGTAGAAGGGGAAATTTTGAAGAAGAAAAATGTTGCAATAATTAATTTCTTGCTCAATCTTCTGAATAGTAAGTATTGTAGTGAGATTCCTTCCTTTCCATTTAAACTCTCCAAGGTAGAACCTTCCTTTTTCAGTTCTAAAAGATTACTGTTGACAGGGACATGTTTGAAGACTTTGATTTTCCTTTCCTTTCTTTCAGTAACACACTTTTCTGGGGAGGGAAACCATACAAAAGTTTAAAACTGTGACTGGAAAAGTTAGAGAAGAGGTTGCACCATACTGACCCTGTTTTGAAAGGCTACAGCCACCCGCTAGGTTAACTGGTCTTTCCACAGCAGCTCTGCAACCACTCTTCCTAAATGAACTTTTTGGACCCTCAGCCAACCTTCCTCCCTGGACTGCAGGAACAATGGTGATGGCCAATACCAAGTTCAACCCAGGAGGCCAAGTGCCTAGAGAAGCTAAAGACTTCTCTGTTAGGCAGGCTAGGCAGGCCTCAATAGACAGCTCCTTAGGATTAAGGATGTTAAGGAGTTGGGTTCTTCTATTCCATGCCTACCCCCAACTATAGCACGGTTAGACCACAATTGGTCACAACCAGCTAATTAAACTGTCACTCCACAGAAGGCCAAATGGCCATGCATAAATAGAAATTTCTCTTTCTTACCTGCCCTGCAGTCTTCCTTCCTTTCCTTCTCTCTTTTTTAGTTTCCAGAAATAATTGTTCTTTTTCTAGTGCCTAAAAAGAAGGCACCCCACAGTTCATCTTACTTGGCAGTAGCCTAAACAGCTTCTTATCCTCTCAATATAGTCTTTAAAGTTCATGGATGAAAAAGACTGATGGGTGGAAATACCATTCACCCTTCAAGGGTGTTAGCTACCATTTAGCTAACAGAAAGTTTACAGTTATTTACCACTCCAATAGTTGTGTGTGTGTATGTGTGTGTTTTAATATTCCAAACCTCAGAAAATGAACCCACCGTTTACTAGGGCATTTTGTTAATAGCCAAATATATATATTTATAATAAATTTCTGGGAATTTAATAATTTCTTTTATGTGTATATCATTTTCCTTTTCAAAGCACTTTCACATGTACCTGAGCTAGAGTTAAATTATAACACCCATTTTACAGATCGGGAAACTTGACTCAGGTGGACTAAGGGGCATACGAAGGTCACAGAGTTAATTAGTTGCAGCATCAGAATTAGAATCCTGGCTTTCTTCTTTATTGTGGGTTTTTGTTTTGTTTTGTTTTTGTACTCCACTATATACAAGGTTTATATCCTAGTCTTTGAGATTTCCTCATGGAAAAAAAAGAAAGTGCTATTCCACAAATGTGCCTTGGAGGTTCTGTCAGGAACTGACTTTTAACTGGAATATACTGTTGGCATACCCTATTTAATGACTTATGGCTCCAAGGCATTGAAAGACATTTTGTGGAGAAAAGACCTGAAATCACCTCTTAATACAATATAACCACAGAAAAGTTCTTTCACCTCTCTGAGTCAGTTTCTTCACCTGCAAAATGGCAACAGCATTGCCAATCTCATAGCGCTGGTACAAGGCTTAAATAAATGGCATTTGTAAAGCACTCTGCCAGTAGATTGTAGTGTTAGAGTTCTTTCTCTTGAAAAGTGCTGTCAGAGTAACAGAGTTAGGAGAGTACGGTTAAGGAAATCTGGTGTGCTAGGATTCCCTCATCCTCCTTGAGGACACTCCACTTGCAGAGCACAGCTCCCTCCCAAACTGTAAAACTCAGATAGGAGGAAGGATAGATAGGTAAAGGCCAGATCATGCGAAGCCCTGCAGGCCTCGGGATGGAGTTGGCAGTGGCCTGATCCAAAAGCAGTTCAAGGTTCTTCTTTCTGTTCCTCCAAGTCACCAAGCTTGTTCCTACCTCGGGGTCTTTGCATTTCCTGTTTCCTCATTTGAACCTCAGATGATCACTCCCTCACTGCATTCAATGTTACTCTTTCAAGGAAGCTACCTCTATCAGAGTTTATTAAAATACCATCTTGTGGGGATGTATGTATACGTATAGCTGATTCACTTTTTTGTACAGCAGAAACTAACAGAACATTGTAAAGCAATTATACTCCAATAAAGATGTTAAAATATAATAATAAAATAACATCTTCCCACCTACTAGTCACTCTTCAAGCCCCTAACCCCTTATCTTTTTGTTTTGTTTTGTTTTGTTTTTGGGGGGGCTGTTTGCGGTACGCGGGCCTCTCACTGTTGTGGCCTCACCCATTGCAGAGCACAGGCTCCGGACGCGCAGGCTCAGTGGCCATGGCTCACGGGCCCAGCCGCTCCGCGGCATGTGGGATCTTCCCAGACTGGGGCACGAACCCTCGTCCCCTGCATCAGCAGGCGGACTCTCAACCACTGCGCCACCAGGGAAGCCCTAACCCCTTATCTTGATTGTATTTTTCCTCAACACTTACCAATACCTGAAATTATATTGCATATTTATTTAATTGTTGTCTATCTCTTCTGCTAGAAAGTAAGCTCCGTAAAGACAGAGACCTCATTCACTCTGCTTCCCCAGTACCTAGAGGAGTAAATGGTTAGTCTTAGGTGTTTAACAAATAATGAATGAATGAACATGATATTGTTATATAAATGAAATAATGTTATTCTAGGACCACTTATTAGCATTGTGGATTCCTCAGACTGCCACCTTCACATTAATTTTAATCGCTATGTACATTTTCAGCATTACATTAGGATTCTTATAAAGATGAAAGCTAAATGACATATTCAAAGAAATTGTAGAAACATGAACCATTCTTTAAAATTGACACATTTCACTTAGAATAATGTTCCAAGGTCAAGACAGCTGGGAAAACTTTAAAATGTAAATCTGATCTTGTCATCAGTCCGCCCTATTCTTCAATGACTGCCATTGCCCTGGGCAATACTTAAACAGCTCCACTCTGAAGGATCCTCAGGATCTCTTCAGAGCTCTTGCTGGCTGCTCCTTAAGCATCATCTCCTGTTCCCCATATAATGATTCATATCACCTCGTTTCAGTCTCAGAAGTGTCCTGGTTTGAGTAATGATATATATGGTCATCCTACCTATATATCCTTTTCTGCAAGGCCTTCACTCCAACCAGACCCATCTAACCAGCAGGTCTCCAAACAGCAGAGGCTCTTTCATATCTTTCTCTGAGCAATTTTCCTTCAGCCAAGGGTATCCTTCATTCTTCCTGATGCCGGTTCTAATATCAGCTCCTCTAGAAAGGCTTTCCCAGAATTTTCCTCCAGCCTCATTTAGATTAGGCAAACCCTCCAGGGCTACTTTGGAATTGCCTGAGGAGCTTTTTGAAAATACAGATTTCTGGGCCACCTGGATGGGTGGGGCCCAGGAAGTCTGTTTGCCTCGCCTAACTGTCCCTACAACATCTCTGCATACTGTTATGACCAATTTACCCATCTGTTTCCTTCATGGGACTAAAAAATCCTTGAGCGCAGGACCCATGACCCTCAACTTCAGTGTATTTCCACTGACTGAAACAGGCACTCAGTAGACGATACATCAACACATGAATAATAATGGCAAACATTTACAGAGCCCTTACTATGGAGCAGGAACTGTTCTATGTGGTTTTTGTGTATTAACTCATTATTTCAGAAAAAATTTTAACCTTTAGGGTTATAATAGCCTGAATGACAAAAGATATTAGGGACATTATGGTACTAAGAATTAACTCTTAATTTGGCATCCAAATTAATTTTTTTAAGTAAACATTTATCTTAAGACAGAATACCTCTTGAAAGTCTTCTGTAGTCCTATGCACACTGAGGAGTGTTGATCATTTGCTGGGTGAGCACCTAGTGTGCCTTGCAGGAGGACTCTGTAAAGATGACCAGAAATACCTAAGACTTCATCCCTACTGCCAAACTTCCTGACTGTTTTGTGCTTGGTCATCAGATGCACCTTCCAGTGTTTTACCTTTTTTTTTTTTTGCGGTACACGGGCCTCTCACTGTTGTGGCCTCTCCCGTTGCGGAGCACAGGCTCCGGACGCGCAGGCTCAGCGGCCATGGCCCACGGGCCCAACTGTTCCGCGGCATGTGGGATCTTCCCGGACCGGGGCACGAACCCATGTCCCCTGCATCGGCAGGCAGATTCTTAACCACTGTGCCACCAGGGAAGTCCCAGTGTTTTATCTTCTATCTCAGACCTCTTTAACAAAACAGCTTCCACAATGCTGGGAAAGAGAACAAAGGTTCTGCTTTGCTCTTTCAATCAACACACTTCAGCTCCAAAATTTAGCATTCTCTGTGGATATCCTATAAAATTAAGGAGAGCTTATGAAGGACCTGTGACCCACAAAGAGCTTAATGCATTTTAAATGTACAATTCTAGTAACAGTGTCAGATTATGGATTTCCAAATGGCAGCCACAATCATGATTTAGAACAGATGGTCAAACCACAGGCAACAGAATCAACAGAATTTTCTGCCATTCCCAAGAGGCTAACAGAATCCAAGAGAAGTATCTGACATCACCTAAATTGGTAAACAGCTCAAAACAATCCTAATTAACAGTTTGCTGGAGCACTTAATGACAAAGAGCATGCCTCAGTAGAAACTGGTATTCTTAGGCAGTGTTTGTAGATTATTAACCACATAGGAAGATGGTCTAAAGCCCTGGGAAAAACAGTCAAAATTAGGAATTAGGAGATCTTAGTTTGGGCCCAAGCTCTGACACTGCGTGACCTTGGTCAGTAATTTGAACTTTCTGAAGCTATTTCCTTGTCTATAAAAGAATGTCTAAGTTACCTTCTCTTAGCTTTAAATGTATACCCAAAGCAATTAGAGAATGGGAAGGACTTTAACCATAAATGAGTAAAGTAAGAATCACGTAAACATTTTAGATTATAATAAAGTAAAATTCATCTTTCAATATACAAAGAGGCTACAGTAGGTGAAAGTTAACTACTATTATTCATTTTGCTACCAGAGTTACTATGGCAGAGGACATTATTTTTCTAGAAATATTAATGCTCGCAGCAGAGCAAACCACAGTGCCTATGGGTAAGGAGGCTTTCTTAAATCAACAAAATCATGTAACGTTGTCAGTTAAGAAATGTTGGACTATTTTTTATATAGTCATCTTTGGTTCTCTGTGTTGTCAGTCTTCTGGAATAGGCTTTGAAAAGAATGGATAATCTTTTCAGCACTGCTTGTTATCCAGTGCAAGAAACTCTGATAAGGAAAGACTCCACAATGAGCCTCCACAAGTAAGCAAAAAAAGTTTCAGCCTGAAATAACCCAGAACTAGTTAGGTCTAGATGCCAACAGGCAAATTTACTCTGTATTTTTTGCACCCTCCCTATGTTTCTTTGACAGATTTTTTTTTTTTAAGGACTGTGTTCAACTTTTCACGAAAAGTTATGTTAGGCATGTATTTTGTGAAAGTGATGGAAGAAGAGAGGAGAGAGTTTGAAGAGAAGGGACAGGGTAGGAGAAGGGGACAGAATTAAGCTCCTGGGAAGGAAGCCCACTGCTTCTCAAGTTACCATTTGTAAACCCTTTACCCGGTTCTGTTTGGGCTATTGTCCTGGGTAAATCATCCATTGAAAATCAAGCTCTTCAGCTCATTATATATTCTTCATTTGAGGTGACCAGAACTATTTCCTGAAACCTGGTTTGGGTGCTAATTACCTGCTCAAACACCTTGTAAATACCTCCGTGGATTTGTCATAGGAAAATTTCACTTTTTTATTTTTCTTAAATTGAGCACACTTATTGCAAGTTCCCCTTTCAGCTTCCTAGGCGTGACACTACAAGCCGCCTAAGTAGAAGAGGCTTCTGCTGCTCTGGTTACTGTGAAGAGACTCTCACTTCTCCTCAGCTACCCTAAGGCATAGCTCGCAGCTCTGACTCAACTGTAGAGAAATGTTTACCGTGTATTTCTATACAGAGAAGTAAGCTGCTTTTACCTCCCCAGACCTCTCTCCCTCCCTCTGCAATGAGGCAAGAACCCCTTTTTACAAATACCCGAAGAACCTTGTACAAAAGACACTTGCCCTCACAGACAGTTCTTTCTCTTTAGATTTTAAAATAACCGTTTCTGTCAGCCTTCATCTTCTCCTAACCCTCGGACAAAAAACCTCAAACTCATAGCATATGTCTTGCCGTTGGGATAGGATGACATTTCTATCAATTTTGAAACTGAATAAAAAAAGTATTTTACTGGGGAAAAATGTTTATTCATTTATATATCTCTGATTGATTCGATACAAAATTGTGTTGCCTTTTCTTTCCTTCCCACATCTAAATAAATTTATGTCCAAAAGCTTGAATGTAGGTGTCATCTTCAAAAAAATTAAGTGAAGTCAGAAAAACGTGGAACAAAACCACGCCAATAGAACCAATATAAGTCAATATTTTAAATACACGCACTTCAATCTTTTATCCCTGGAAAAGAACTGGAAGATTGGAAATACTGCATCCTGACTACGCAAGATTTTTTTTTTCGCCTTTCCTTAAGAAAGCTGAAGGTGAAGGCTGTCTCTATGTGGCACTGTGGTATAAGTGACCGCTGTTGTGGAGGAGAAAAGCCCATGAAGCTTAAAAATTTTGCAAAGAGAAAACAATCCTCCTGCAGACCACAGTAAATAAAATAACAGCAGTGGGGTGATTTGCAACCATGTAACGGGGCTTTTGTCTGGGTCTATTTCTCTAGGCCTTGAGGGTTTCTGTGTTCCTTCTCGGCAGGATCTCAGTGTTGTGCCCCTCCATTACAAAGGCCCAGGGCTTGAGCCCCTCCTCCAACTGTTCACCCCCAATCTTGCCCATGCTGAGGCTTACTTACAGCAGACTGAAGAGTTTCAGTGGGGTGCAGGGCACTGCAATTTAGGATTTCTGCAGTACAGGGTGAATTTTCAAGAGTGTATCAGAGAGGGGAGCCAGACTTAAAAATAGCCTTTACTCATCCTATTAACCATTTCATTGCTGAACTGGTTTTTAAGGCCAGGCCAGCAGGGTTTGTTTTTCTCTAGCAAACACCAAAATTGCTACAGTTGCCTCTGACCGGTTGTATAAAGGCAACACTTCACTATGTCTTGGATAACAACTGAATAATTGTTCTGACTCCTTGCAGAAAGAACTATTAAAAAAATCATTGTATTCTTCTATACGCTGTGTTTGAAGGTGGGAAAGAAGGGAAGGGATTAGAGAAGCAGAGGAAAGGGCGAATGAAAGAAAGGAGAAGGGAAAGAGAAATCTTGGTGAATGGAGGAGTTGAAGCCTCTTGTTCTGGTTTGTATTGATCTTATTTAAGCATGGGGAGAACTGATGAGTCTGTGATTATTTTAATGACCATGAAACCTGTGCATTCAAAGAGATAAATGAAGCTATGTAATCACCTTCTAAGTAATATCAAAGAACCATAAAAGGACTGGGGGAGGGGTGTCATTGTATAATAGTATTTACATCATACAGGGCACCACAGGCAAAGGTAAACCAGGGGTTGAAGTATTTCCAGGGAGACAAGAGACTAAAATTCAATACTTTATGGCCCTGACCCATCTAAGTTATTGAAGCAATAATTGTTTCTGTTTTGGTATTTTAGCAAGGAAAATGCTGTTTTTTGTTTTTTGGGGTTTCTTTTAGGTTTGTGAGTAGTTTGTACAGCAAGTAAAGCTTTGGAAGTGCAACAACACAGAATATACCAACAGTGGGCAAATTGAGTCAGAGAGTGTGTACTAGGTGAAAGCTATTGGGAAAATATGCTCTAAATTTTATATAATAATGAAAACATACTTGGTTCAAACAAAAGACAAACTTCTGATTATCTTAAATAATATGGCATTCTTTTAATGTGACATTATAAAATTATATGACTGCTTGTCTAAGGGAAGATGTTAAGAAGTATGAGATGCTGACACTGCCCTTAAGATTAGCAAGAAAGAGAAGGCAAGTACACACACACAGAGGACTAGCAACGTGACAGTGTTTAATATGAGTTGAAATTAACTGATTACATCATTTGTGACTTTAATGAATGTTCACATTTAATAAGCTAGTGCAGCTAAAAGGAGAAGTCCCAACTCTGGAAGCTGACAAACGTGGTTTTCAATCCTAGTTCTCCTGCTTAGTAGTTGCCTAACTCAAGAAAAATGATTTAATGTCTCTGGGTCTCAGTTTTCTCATCTGTAAAATGGGCATAACATCATCTGCCTCTTCAGGTTGCTGTGAGGATTAAATAAGATAATAAATGGAAAGTACCTGGTTGTATTTGGGCAAGTACTCAATCAAAATAGCTATTATCATTCACCCCATTACTCTAAAAAGGTGACAGAAAGTCTTAAGGAAATTAGGAACCCCAGAAAAATAAAACCTATTAAAAAAAAAAACACCTAAGCCCTTTAAACCATGAAGTTTCTGATCATGAATTTGTCATTAATCAAGCTCTGCTACAAATACAATTGCCAGATGAAAAACAGGACACCCAGTTAAATTTTAATATCAGATGAACAACAAATATTTTTAGTATAAGTATGTCCCATGCAATATTATAATAAAAATATATCTGTTGTTCATCTAGATTTCAAATTTAACTGATTGTCCTATTTTTTATTCACCACATCTGGCAACCTAACTGCAAACATTAGAGACCTGAGTTTTTTTAATTCCTACTTCCTTTAGCCCAGGTCCCTACTGAGGTAACAGGAAAGAAATCCTTATTTCAGAAAGTAAAAAAAAAAATTAGTAAATGAAATTAATGTAATTAAAACTTTTCAAATATCTAGAACTTAGCTTGTTAATATAAGAGGAAAAACAACTGCCATTTTTCCATTTTATAGTTTAGCCAGTGGCTTTTGGTTTTTAATAATCTCTCACCCAAACCATGGCAATGTGCTGTTTCTAGTTTCCCTTCGCCAGTTCTAATTTTGTTTTGTTTTGCTTTTCCTTTTCTCTTTCTCCAGTGCAGGGCTCCATGGAAACTTGACTATGCAGATAGACCTGTGGAGCTGAGAGTAAACTGACAAATAAGACACCCAAATTGAGATGCTTTGTCAAAAGGAACGGTCCTTTCCAGTAAAGTGGTATTATGTAGGTAAGTTAAGATGTATGTCCAGGAAATGTTTAGGTCAATGGAGTAAATGTTAAAGGGGTGTTATGAACATGTTTATGACATTTTGCATTCACTTGATTAACACTTGGTATTCCTTTGTTAGTTTATATTTTCCAAATAGGGTGACAGGGTGAAGGCCTACCACAGTTTAATGAATTCAGAAACTTACATCAACAATAAAGTTAATACTTGAAGCATGAGCTTTGAACTCTTAATTCCATGAGACACTACCTATGTATGGAGAATATTAATAAGGATATCTGATTTAACTTTGTCAACAAAAGACACCATACTAAAGTTTGCTTTCACACATATTTACTTGGCTTCGTGATAACATGGTTGATAAGACACATGCTTACATATAAATTCAGGTATATTGTTCACTAATATGTAAAAGGAAAAAAGTTTTCAAAAGTAGTTTTATTTTAGTGTTTAAAAATGTTAAAAAGTTCAAAAGTTGCCGGTTTTGCCTCTATTAAATTTCCTTATCCATCACTGACACAGATATGTTCTCTTAATTTTTTTAATTTATTATACCCCAGTATTTATTTAAACTCCACAAATCTCTTTAACCACTTCTAAGTAAATGTTAACAACTGGTAGGCTTTGAAAACTCTGTAGATGTTATTATCCCATCAAAATCCCTATTTCATCTCAATTTAGAATTTAAAACAATGAAACCAAAAAAAAAATAGGAAAAAGAATTGTGAAAGCAAACAAAAAGCCAAAAGAACATTAGAACAACGCATTTTCCTTTGAAGGACGGAGAAAAATCATGGGTAATTCGGGCGAGTTGATTTCTAGAGAACTCTAGCTATCAGAATGACTTTGTTGGGAGCAGCCGCCCAACGGTCCTGGCCATTACATGTCAATCTGTCAAACCAGCAAACAAAAACACCACAGGCTTTAGCACAAATGGCATATGACAAATGCAGATGTGCCTCTGAAAAGAATCTTTGCTTTTTAAACACCTGCAAGAATTCCAAAACAACTGGCATGCCTTCCACTCTGCCATAGCCACTCTCCTGACCCTGAGTTCGGAGTGTTAAAGAAAAAAATGCCTAGAATGTACAGTCTTCCATTCTTATTTGGCAGAGCAGTGGGAGGCTGATGAGGAACTAGTACAGTGTTGATATCACAATGCCATGCACCTGCTTTGGATGTAAAATGAAAGAGTTTATTACAGAAACTGCAGCACTTTTTCATCTTCTCATTAAGTAGTTGTGAGCAAATTCAAGTATGTCTCCCTTTTATTAGGTTAACCCATCCTGAATTAAAAGGGCTTATTGAGAGTTTTTTCCCTTTTCTTCCCCAACAGGTATATTGTCATCCTTTCACAATTAAACTGTCTCCTATATTTTGGTTTAGACAGATGAGTCATTTGTAGTACTGTTGCAAAGCACTGTTTTTAGACAGTTAACTAAAAAATAAAATTTAGTTTACATTGTTATTGATTTTTTTAAAAAATCAATCAATTATTGTCTTTTTAAAAAGACAAGCATCCCCCAAATACCTTTCTATTCGATGAACACTTTTGTGTCTAAAAAATATATTACTCAAGAAGCATAACTCATTCCCAGGGAATATTCCTTCTGTGTGTTTCAGCTGGTATCTCTTGAAATATCATCCTTATAAAACTCGTACTGTGAAACAATGGCTAATATAAATGTCTTTCAGGTTATCAGCTGGTAGAGGAAAACGTCCCTTGAATCCAGTCATTTTGTTTGCCAGAAGCAATTTGATAGTATTTTTCATCTCTTCCTTAATAACAGTCTGTTATAACATCTATATGTAGTTACCAAATAGAATCTCTTGGCTTAGTAGTCAAGCTATAAATACAGATAGGGCACTACTATGTTATCAGAAAGAATGTCAGCGAGAGCAGGTTGCCCAGTAGCAAATTACAAAGTTTTGGCTCCCAAGAATGAGATGCGTTGTTTGCTCTTGCACACTGCAGCTGCCTCCCCAATCCACCCCCCTTTTTTGGTGGTTTATTACACACAAGCTACTAATGAATGGGAGCCGCTGTTTTACAGTACACCACACTTACAGGACTTATCTCTAGGCCTACCACAGATTTGACTGATCAACAGCAGGGCACCGCCATCATAATTCTTCCTAGAAACAGGAGTATAAAAAGGGGTTTGTTGGAGGTTGGCTGGGTCTGCAGAGAATCCTGCCCGCAGGGCCTGCCGATGCCATCACTAGCTGTTATGGTCTTTGGCCTAATAAGGTACAGAAACAAAGATTGTTCACTTATTCAAGAAGACTAAAGCACCAGAATGATGGAAAGTAGAGGCAGTAGGGCACACATCCAAGTGGGATTAAGGCCACAAGTGCAACTTTATAGGGCTGTCTGGGTGGCAGAATAAGGATCTGCAGCTGAAAATCCAGTTCAAACATAATTTATTATATGTCATTCATAGTTAGAGGTGGCTGTCATTAGGAGTTAAATTGTTGCATTGTACCCTACTGATTTTGATAAGTATTTTTGTAAGCTTCTTACACATTATCGCAATTCAGAAACAGAGGCAGAAGGTAAATAACAGACTGATAAACTGACATCGTGCTGTCTAAGAAATATATCTGGAAAAGGCCATGGTGTTTCACTTTTTTCCCATTCTCTACTCTAAGTCACACTATGTCCTTCACATTTCTAAATTTTGGCATTGCTCCCATAGCAGTAAAAGATCACAACTGGCATCTCTGAGGCTTTCTCAAACTTTCAGATAAACATCAACAAAATGAATTCACCTATTTCCCAAGAAAATAAACACACTAACCCTGTTTTATATAGGAAAAAACTTCAACTAGGAGAAGTCATTCCCCCAATCCTAAAGACATTGAATGACCTAGCTGAGAATAAAATTCTAAAGTTAAATACTGCTGGAATTAGAAATGTGGGTTATAAGAAGGGTATTTCCACAATGAGCCCTGTACACTTTGAAGTCATTGTACAATAGTCTCTTGTGTGAGAGAGGACTATACTTGGCTAAGGCTTCATTGTATTATAAATGGACTATATGTCCTAAGATCACAATAATTTAAAGTCAATTTAATTGGCTTTTATATGTACTTGTAGTTAATGAAGGTTTGATTATCTTAATATTATTTAATAGAGTGTGATAGGTTACAGAGTTTGGGTATGGGGGGGTATAGGTATCAGTCGTAATAATGCCAGATCAGCGTTAATCAAGGGTGTACCATCTGGGAAGACTAGAATTAAGTGTGCCAGTTTTTCAAATACTGGGTTGGCCAAAACATTTGTTCGGGTTTTCCATAAGATCTTACAGAAAAGCCCGAACGAACTTTTTGGCCAACCCAATAATATTCTTCCAAATCGTCAAATAGCAAGTCATCCTCTCTACTCTCCCTCCCACCACCATATTTTATTTATCCTGATTTCAAACCATTTAAGCCTTTAAGATTAGTGCCATAAATTTAATATTACCTTTAGTACTTAGGACATGGCCAGGTTTACTATTTTATTCAGTCTTTTAGCATATTCCCTTATATCTCCTGCTCATGCCCACTTTGTCAGCACAGTAACTTGTAGTTGCCTGGTGCTTATTTCAGAAAGCAGAAATGTCTTATTGTGACATAAGGACCACTATGTTTGTGAAGCTTTTCTAAATCAAATGGAAATTTTGAGGTAGGACAGTGTGAAACTGTGTTAAACTAGTTCTCCTCTGAACTCTGTTACTTATTAGCTATTTGACCTTAGGCAGTTTGCTAAACTTCTCTGAGCCTCATTTTGATCGTTTATAAAATGGGGATACCTTATATGCCTGCCCCGTCTGCATCCCTTGTTTTATACTCAAGGACAAGATATTAGTAGTGGCTTGCTGTGTGCCAAGCACTGCTCTAAGCTGTTCACATATAAACTCAATCCTTACAATAAGCCAATGTGATTGCACTGTTGTCATCCTCACTTTTTTTTTTTTTTTTTTTTTTTGCAGTACGCGGGCCTCTCACTGTTGTGGCCTCTCCCGTTGCAGAGCGCAGGCTCCGGACGCTCAGGCTCAGTGGCCATGGCTCACGGGCCCAGCTGCTCCGCGGCGTGTGGGATCTTCCTGGACCGGGGCACGAACCCGTGTCCCCTGCATCAACAGGTGGACTCTCAACCACTGCGCCACCAGGGAAGCCCTCATCCTCACTTTTATAGATGAGAAAACTCAGATGAGATGACACATGTGGTGAGTAGTAGAGCTGGGACCCAACCCTTGACTGTCTAGATCTATGTTCTTCACTATTACCTATCTGTCTGCCTTTCTATCTATCAATCTATCAGCTCCCTATCATCTATCTGCCTATTTTTCCATCCATCCACTCATCAATCCATCCACCCGTCCATCCATCCATCATCCATCCGTCTTTCTATCTGAGATCTGGAAGATACACAATTTTGGAGAAGTGACAAAGGGCACTTTCACTTTTTATTCTACACATCACTTTCACTTCTATAAACTTTTGTATTGTTTACTATGCTATAGTCAAGTTTAGAAGTAGAGTACTGGGACATATGATATAGAGATGCAGTAATTATAAAAGAAAAGCTTTACAAACAAGTGGTCCTTAAGTGGGTATTAAAAGCAATGTCAATAATTTACTTTGGGTGGGGCCTTAAACATGAATATTGCTTGTAACTTTGAGGGCAGGGCGTATGACACCTTTTCCTCTTAATTGCAACACCTTTTTCTTTCAACAGCGCCTACATAGCACTTTGTCTCCTCAAAACTCAAAAGTTTTGTTTACTGACTGAAAGGAGCTTATATGTGAAAGGCTTCTGTTAGAGCAGGGCTATAATTTGAGGCTATGTAGCAGGGCAAAGTTAAATTGAAATTAAATATATGGTTCTGGACAATTAACCAGTGCTTTATCCAACTTGATTAACCAGCCACAGATATTGTTTCTTTTACCCTCACAAACTCTCATATCCATCCACAGTATTTGCCTCATATTTTATTCTAATTTGGTGTTTACATTTTCCCTGTAAAATATTTCTTTTTTAGATTGGACTTCTAATTAGGAAGATTGACACTTATAACAAACAATCCATTCCTGGATTCTTGTGCATTACATCACCAAAAACATTTGTATTAGTTTACTAATTTGATTATTACAGGATGAGTATGATGTTGCTAGAATGTATTTAGTGTGTCTTTATTCCCCGCTTCTTTGCATTTAATATCTTTTTATCAAAGATTTTGAGGTTGTTCATACAACTGGCTGATACTTCCTGATTGCAAGATATCTCTGTAGACTTTTAAACATATTTAAATGCATTTCTAAATTTTCATTCACTTGCATAAGCATGAATGTAGAACTTCTGAAAGGCAGAATTTAAAAAACGATTTTTTTTCCTCTCTTAAGCTGAAGATTCATTCACTTAAAAACAATACATTTTAAGATGCAGTGTTTATTTGTAACTCTATAATGGAACTCTGAGAGCAAGTGGCACATAAGAAGTGACCCATGAAATATCTTTGAAAAAGAATGATTGATTTTCCATACAAGTCCTCAATTTAATAATTGAAATGTTATTTCACAAATATGAGAAATAGACATACAGATGAGGATACTGAGGAACACAGAGACACCCAGATCCAGGAATAAGCTAGTATGAGAAGTGCTAGATTTCTCACACTTAATCCTCATCACTAAATTTTAACTCTCTTTAAATGTTTTTATTACTAGTAAAATGTTTTCATGGCACTTATGATGATAGTATTTACTGAATGAATAAAGTATAGAATGGCCCATTAAAACAGATAATGTTCAGCCTCATTTTGTGTTGCTCTAGAAACTTTATTTTAAATCCATTAAATAATTTTGTATGGCACACTGTACAATCTTGCTTCTCTACCTTTCCCCTCTACCTAGAATATGGTCTCATTTCTGTCTATCACAGTCCTACCCACTCTTCAGGGCCCATGTTCTCCATCAAGTTTATCCAGGCTACTCCATATTTTCATAGCTGTTTGTTCATACTTTTACCATAACTTATTCTGAAGAGACACTTGTATACATGCCAATTTCTCTTTCCTGGATAGCTGGGCCCAAATCCTGAGCTTTTTAAATATTTTTAAATTCTAATCTTTACTTCCATAAAATTCCATGATGGCAAGGATTTAGTCTCTTCATCTTTGAATAACTTGAAGGAATACCATATACCTACTATAGAGGTAGTCAGTTATGCTTATTCAGTGGATAGTAGGCACTCAACATAAACAGGTTTCTCTAGTTAAGTTCCATAATCAGGAATTGTATCTATTAGCAGTCAATTATATGAGATATATTCACAATACTGAGAGATAGAGAAAAATCTGATATTATGGTATGCAAATAATTGACTGAATTTTCACTATACATTGTGATCTTCTACTACATAGATATATATATAATATTCCTTTCAGAAGAATACAGAACATTTTTGTGCCTGGTTGACTTGGTTAAAAACCTCATTAGGAAAAAGGTTTGTACCATTTAAAAGAAAATCCTATTTTGCCCAAATTATATTAATTTTCCCAGATTGATAACAGCTTCAGGAGGTGGGGGGCAGAGAGAGAGAGAGAGGAGGAAAGAAAGAAAACATATCTTTGATACCACAGTGTATTGGGCAGGAGTAATTTAAGAGAAAAATGAGGAATTTCTGATCTTTATTTATGCTTTCCAATGTTAGTGTGGTGTTTTTATGTACTTACAAGCAAATGTTATGTAGCAATTGACAAAACTTCTTTTTGGATTCCCAAAATAATTCTCCTCTTCCTCTTTCTTCATCTTCCTCTTTTGCAACATGAGAAGTTTACATGAAAACTAACCAATAGCTTAGGTGACTTAGAAATACTATAAAGACAGCAAGAGGGACATCGCCCGAATCTATAACATTAGAAGTTGATCCCGGGACTTCCCTGGCAGTCCAATGGTTAAGATTTCGCATTCCAGTGCAGGGGGTGAGGGTTTGATCCCTGGTTGGGAGCTAAGATCCCACATGCCTCACAACAAAAGACCAAAAAACATAAAACAGAAGCAATATTGGAACAAATTCAATAGACTTTAAAAATGGTCCACATCGGGCTTCCCTGGTGGCGCAGTGGTTGAGAGTCCGCCTGCCAATGCAGGGGACACGGGTTCGTGCCCCGGTTCGGGAAGATCCCACATGTCGCGGAGCGGCTAGGCCCGTGAGCTATGGCCACTGAGCCTGCGCGTCTGGAGCCTGTGCTCCACAAGGGGAGAGGCCACAACAGTGAGAGGCCCGCGTACCGCAAAAAAAATCTTAAAAAAAAAAAAAAGTTGATCCCTAGGAGTTGGTTTTGGTTGTCAGAGAACTCTTGATATTGTGGTTATGTTCTCTGACTTGTACATTAAAATGTAGTGAGGGTTGTGATGTGCCAAATACGCACCTGGCATAATACACTGCGTTATATAAGCCCCTTAACCCAAGCTGCCCTACATTAAGAAAAACTTCCTAGAAACTGATGAGCAACACAAGAAGGAGGGAAGGCGGAAAAGAGGGAAGGAGGGAGGGAAGAGAAGACAAGAAGAAAGAAGGAAGGGAAGAAGTGGGGAAGGAAGGGAGGAAGAAAGGGAAAAAAACTGTTTTGGACAGTGGTAGCTGTTAGACAGACATGAACAAAATGAATGAGATTGGTAATATAGAAGACAAAAATTTCAAAGGACATCTAAGCAAACATATCAATGTTAATATGAGAGTTTTTATTTTTGCATTTCTTAATTTGCAAATTGTAGAGAAGACACTAGAAGTTTGGGGGCTTGAGCATATATTTCCAAATCAAAATAAACAATTCTCAGTCTAATGTCATATTTTAATTGAAAAACCTTGGCACAAAAAAGGGTACAATATATGTATGTCATTATTGATACACAATATGCAACATTCAACCAGAACTGTTGCTTTTCCTTTTCTGGACACTATTTCATTTTTTTCTAATCCTAAAAAATTTGACAGGATTTGTCTGGCTGCTAGCAAAATTCAGGGGCAAAGGCCTTGATCTAAGTATATATAAAATGACTAAGTTAGGTATATACAATTTAAGAAATAAAAAAAAAATGTCCATATTAACATCCACACACCTACATTACATAATTAAGACAATATAATTAAAACCTAATTAGAATCACATGGTGTAATCCTTTTGTATTTCTTGATTCCTGTATGTTTAGATAGGTTACATCAATATCAGGTTAACTACACCTCTTATTTATCATTCCTAGGGTAGTTTGTAAACTTTTCTTAAACATGGAAAGTAAAAATCCAAGAGAAACAAAAAGTAGCCCTTCACAACTTTGTTTATCCAGACTTGCTAAGATATCACAAGATACCAGTCTATCAACACTAGAAGGCAGAGCTGGGGAGTGAAGGAATTAGAGAGGTTGATAAAAGGGTACAAACTTTCAGCTGTAAGATGAAAAAGTTCTGAAAATTTTATGTATAACATGGTGACTATAGTTGATAAGACTGTTGAATAATTGAAGTCTGTTAAGAGAGTAGAACTTAAACGTTTTCCTCAAAAAAAAAAAAAGATAAATAGGTGATGCATGTGTTAACTAGATGGGAGGAATCCTTTCACAATGTGTGCTTGTATCAAATCATCATGATGTACATTTTAAATATCTTACAGTTTTATTTGTCACTTATAACTCAATAGAGCTAAAAAACAAAAACAAAAACCACTAGAAGGGAAACCTCACCTACAATATTATTCATGGTTTTCATGTACATTAAAAAAATTTCAGGTAGTTATTTAAATTATATAGGGCTGCCCCTGTTTGACTTTTAGAGATTAACTCTGAAAGACCATTGATTGATAGATAGATAGACAGATAGACACACACAAACAAAGGAAAACAATAATTAGCAAAATTCACTTCTAAACGAATAGAATTTTTTAAATAGTGTCTTTTAACTTTTTTGTGAAATACAAAAACTTTGCTCTTTAATACAAAATCTTGATTTTCAGGGATATAGAACACATAAAAAATTAAAAAACCTATTGCTATAGTTTAATCACTTGAAACAGAAGCTATAAAATCTGAGTTAGTATCCCAGTTCTTCTATCTATCAGCTGGATCACAGTGTGCCAATGACTCAGCTTCTTCCTTGGTAAAATGGGATTAATGATATTTATTTCATAACATTATTCTAAGGATCAAACAAAATTATGAACTGGGAAGTGCTTTGTAAGCTATAGGGCATTAAACAAATTTAAGATGTTTTGAAGTAATAATTTTATCTAGTTGAGAAATTATGATTTATGCAACATATCATTCCTAATAGTGAGTTTGATGTCTAAGCATGGGTACCCCTTCGAAAACATACATTTAACCAATAGGAAGTAGAGTGTCTTTCTGGTCACCTCTCAGACAGATTAACAACCTGTAAGAAAAGGATCTACAGTTAGAGCCATGCTGTATTAGGTGGACAATGTAATCACTAGGACAATTCTTAATACAAAGAAAGTGGAAACATGAGTCTGAAGAGGGGAAATATAAAAGGTATTCTTCATCAAGAGTAAAACTTTGAAATCCATCTATTTAAGATTAATCACTATTCTTTTAGCTAAGCTGTTGTCATCTCTAACTTTCCCTGAGTAGAAAATAATCTGCACTTCCAACTAAGTTATTCATGGTCCAATTTGTTCTCAGAATACTATAATAGGCTTTGTGAAGATAAGTTTTATAATAGGGATTTAACATAGTGAGAAGCCAAGACACAGAGGCCTTCAAACACAAAGAGTATATATGTGTATAAACTGCTCAGTCCCCTCCCCCTCTTCTTCCACTCTCCCTTGTCCCCTCTCCCCGAAAAGACATTCACCCCTACTTAAAATCTAATTTTTACAAAGGATTCGGATGAAATGCCATCTCAACAACTTCACAGTACAATCAGTTTAGCTACTGCAGGGTTGCTTTAGAGCCATTTCAGCAGAGCTGGGAAATGGGGGAAACTTTGAGCAAAGTACCACTGGAAGAAGGAATACTGTGAAGGATTTTAAGAAAGATAAACATTCAAAATCTTCCCTATTCGCAGTTCCGTCTTGCTTGATGACCACATTTACATACTGAGTTCACAGGCTAGAACTCTCAAAGAGAACTCTACTTTCCTGGAGAAAATAAAACTTTCAGGGTGGCATCTTGGGGAAAAAAAAAAGAAGAAGAAGAAGAAGGAAAAAGAATCACTGATGATTTACACACATGATTTTCCAAGCTTCTGATATCTTAAACTATTGAAAACACTTAAAGTTAATTCAGAGACACTATTAATTTATTGTTTTCTCCTCTTTAGCTCTATAAGATCTGTCTTTCCCTACTGATAATTTTTATCTCATTTATATCCAAATGAATGTATTGGCTATTTGTTTTACAAAGTAGCAAGGCACTTAAAGTGAAGTGCAAGTTTATCTTCATTCCGGTGGTGGCTGTTTCTTTTTAAGGTTCCGTATTTTCACATTTTAAACAGTTCAAGACACAAGCACATGAAATGTAATATTTAAAATACTTGAAAAAAATAAAATACTTGAAATTCTTTATCTATTAATGTATTTTAACAACTAGCTTCCCTTTTCCCTACGTGTAACATCCCTGCTGTACCTATTTTGTTGCAAGTTAGGCTATCTTATTTGCATATTTGTAACAAAGTATATAAAAGGATGAAGATGTGTGATTCCTTGAGTATTTATACTCAAAACTCTTCTTTGATTTAAAAAATCTTACAAATCACATAGGAATAATATAAGAAATATACATTTTAAACTTTTCTTAAGCAAAGAAAAAAATTTTAATTGTTTTTTAATGTGCTTTTAATGATTTCTAGCACTCACACCTCCTTACTTGCTTTCCAAACTGTTTATACTGTCCCCAATAACACTCAGTGGAAAGCTGTCACTCCTGGCTAAATCCTTACTTAGGGTGGATGCTATGCCTCCATGAGACAGGGTCAGGGGGTCAAAATCGATTTTGGAGGCCACCTGGAGAGTCCAGGCCATGAACTGACTCAAAAAATTTATATCAGAGCCGGAATAGTCCACCTCCCAGGGTCAGATCTGGCCTGACACTCCAACTGCAGGCTGGGGCATGCTAGACCGAGCTCAGAGAGAGGCCAGAGTTGTTGACCCTGCTAGCTGACCTCTTCAAACTTCAGGAGAATTTTTTTGGCAGTTACCACGGTGACTGGGTACTCTAAAAGCTTATCCTTCTTACTGAAAGGAGGAAAAAAAAAATTAGGAAAAAAATATGTTAAAACCTACCTTGCAGAAATGCCTATCACAGTTAAAGTTAAGGAAAAAAAAAAAAGGAAAAAACTGAAGGAGCTCTAAATTGTCTATGACTTTAATCTCCTCTGCTGTCCTAAAGAAATTGGAATTTGTAAGGTCTTTCAAAAACCAAATTCACATTTGGAACAGATACTGTTTTTTTTTGTAAACCAATATCTGACAACAATTTGAATAATGTATTAAAATACTTTTTAAACAACCTAATTTACTTGGAAATTCTGATATCTCTCTGCTTTTCTTTGAGAATAATCAGCTTTGAAATAAGATCCACCATAAATGCTAATTTAGTAGGGGAAAAATACTGTAACTAAATAATCATTTTTGTGTCAAAAACACACTCGATACTATTTTTCCTGAGAGAAAAGTGTCCATTTTTGCTTGACTGGAAATAATAAAATTAGGAGAAAAACAAGGGGTCATTATTATACAGTTTAAAAAAATTTTTACCAACTGACTTAATAAAATAATGTTTACATTAAAAACAATGTCGTGAAATACTCTAATATAACAAAAGAGTACTAGGAGGAAAAAAATCAAGGTGCAGTTTCTTTTAGAGCAATTTAAAGTGAAAAAAAAGCCATAGAATATTCTTCTATGTTAATACCAAATGCTATCTTCTCCTAAAGTTCCACAACAATGGGAAGACTCATGAATTAAAATTTAATTCCCCATGGGGTAAACCTATGCACATTATAAAACTCTACTAGTTGATTTTTGGTGACAGATTGTAATGCAAAATACTTTTAAATGGCTCCTATATGACTTGAAATTAGATGAGAATCATAATAATTTAGAAGTATGCTATTATTTAATTGTAATAATGCTTGCTTTAAAAAAAATGCCTGTGTACTGTATAATGACTTTTTGTAAAGTGAAATAATTTACTCTTAGTGTTGCTACTGCTCTGGCCCTCCTTTAATTTTCTCATCTGCCTCTTACATGACCCAGGTCCTGGAAGTCTTGAAAGGACTTTCTCCAGCAATTCTGCGTGTGTGGGTGTGTCTGTGTGTGAACATAAGCACACACAAATGACTAAGCATTGGTGAGGGGAGGGTGGGTTTGCATTTTAAAAAGCGGTGGGTACGTAACAAAACAACGTCTTTGGTGTAAATATCATTTCTCATCTTGACTCTAAGCCAAGAAAGAAAAAATGATGAATTACAGAAATGTTGTAACTGACACTCCAAAAATGAATACTGAAATTTCAGAGGAATGTTTTAACCTAATCTTGAATGTTCATTTTGCTGTGACCTATTTTCATTGCTTTGTAATCACCACTAAATTCTTAGAACAGAATGGACATAAAACCAAGTATCTGTTAATTAATCTTAATTTCAAAAAAAATCCAAAATTTAATTCAGAATATAATTTCCTTTCTTGTCTTGTGTTAAAACATCCAGTGAAAGGAAAGACTGGAGATGTATTTTGAGATGATTTTGCCATGTGATCCAATTGCACTTTGCTAAAACACAGGTCTTTCAATTAGATAGTGTGGTTCTTGCCATTGTAAAGAGGGCAATGAGGTTGGTGAGTCACTATAACTGTGGTGCCAGCTCATTCTCTATGATGAACTCAGATTGTCCTTCCCAGACGGGAGCTCTTGGCAAGCTTCCTTAAAGACCCGGAGGCTGGCAAAGCATGAAGAACTATCAAACAGGAAATGAGGTCCTCCTCAGGTTTTGAAAAGAGATGATAGAAGTCTTAGAGTGAGGCAAGCCAGACCAGAATCTCCTAAATCACAAACCTTATCTTGAGTGAAACATTATTTCTAAGTTGGATCTGAAAAGGAAAAGAAGTTGAAGCATAAGACACTGGTTCATTTGTATGTAAGAAAAGAGTGCCAAGTCTCTTAGTTTGGTTCCCTCAAGTCAAAGTTAGGATCTCTCCCAGGAAAAGACCAAAAGTCATTTGTCAGTTTTCTGCATAAATTTCTACTAAAAGGACAATGAAATAGATATTTAGAAGATCCATAGACCTGGGTCTTCTCTTATGTTGAAAATTCACCCATTTGTTATAGAACTACAGAATTCAGGGACTGGGAGGGATTTAAGAGATTATCTGGTCCTATCTCTTTCCTTTACGTATGCAAAATATGAAGCCAGGAACATAAAGTTCCTTCCTTACACATTATTAGTTACATGCCTCAACTGGAACTTAGATCTTACTCAGCACTTCTAGCCTAGTGGGTTCTCCACTATAATCTGTGGCCTCCTCACTGGCAGAAAGGATATTAAAAGCCCATACCAGTAGACCTATTCAGAGCCTTGAAGACAGAGTTATTCTGGAACTATGGTATAAAATGATTGTAAAACTCATTCAAGTTACACTTCCAGGAAACAACTTTAGGTACCACACAAGTAGAAATTCCACAAAATCAGGTAGTGAAACAATATGATAATATGTGCTTAAGGAAGCTTCAAAATTCTCAGGAACTTTGGTAACAAAGGGTATGTTGTTAATATTATTTCTCCAGCTAATTGTTTTTATTGATTTGTTATGGCTAACAGGCACTGATTGATTTTCTTTTAATTGGTACAGAGTCTCCACTCTGCCAGGTTTATAATTAAATACTGAGAAGCAGGGCTTTTGGTGTTAGTCTAAGCTTCCAGTGGTATGAAAGTCTATCCAAATAACCATGAGCTATGTAAGACTTGATGGCTGCCAGTCCAGAAAGGGCTCAACCTGGTCTTTCTTTAATATTTCTCTTATTTAGTTCAGTTTTAACTTGTTTCTATTAGGATCAGTGGATTCTAAAAATGAAGTAAAAAGAGGCCTGTAGAAAAATAGGAATTCATCGCTGATACCCCAAACTGCCACTTGTCAACTGCATTCAACTATACAATTTACTTTCTATATCATGTATTTTCATTGCAATCCCCAAACTCTCCTTCTAACTTGGTATGGCATTTGGGAGAAGATCATGATTTAATTCTGAGAATCTGGCTCAGGGCCCCAGAGGGAAAAAGAGTAAGGGGTAAGAATTTAAGGGGAGGAGAAAAAGTACGAGGTATGCTGAGGGGTTTTTATAGGGAAGGAGGCTGGTAAATTAGGAAGGCAGTTATGTATGATTAAGAGGTGAAGGCAATAGGAGTCAGGTAGTCCTTAACTCCCATCTAGAATTTCAAAGAAATGTTATATCCTTTCCATAGGTTCCAATGAGTGTTACTTAAGGGAGGCATTTTGGGTACTAATTACATGTTAATGTTTTGGAGCAGGGAGTGAAAACTCTGAGGTTGGGTCAGAAGAATGTTTGCTTGGCTACTCGAGGCTCCTTATGAAGTTTGGCTACCTACCCCACATTATGTGTGTACATCTATCATTTTGTTTCTCAAAACAATTTAGTCTTCTCCCCTTTTCCCAGAAGCAGACTTCACCCAAAGGAGAAAGAGCTGTTAAGGGAAACTCCTTAGCAGAAGAGAACTTGCAGATTTAAAAACTTTTTTTTTTTTTTCCCCTTGGAATCAAGGAGGAGAGGCCGGTGAAGAAATTAAGTGAGGAATTGTGAGATTAGAGAGTGAGAACTTCCCACTTGGTTCTGAGCTCCACCCCCAGGACCAACCAGGCTGTGCTCCAGGGACAATGTGCATGAGGGAGAAGCTGGCTGCCTTCCCCAGCTTCTTGACCTGCCTTAAGACTTTGCCACACCTCTTCCCTCAGTCCAGGTGGGCACAGCACTCTGTTTTAGACACTATCCACTGCACTGCTCCAGAAGGGCACAGCCTAGGGCAACTTGGCCAGTGCCTGCCTTCTGCTGAGACATGACCACTTGAAAAGGGGCCCACTCTTTTGGCATCCTTCATAGGCTCCTTAGGAAATTGTTCAAGACAGAAATTTTGAAATTGAATTTTAATGATTGAGAAAAGAGGGGCGAGGCACAGCAGCTGCTCCATCGCAGCTGCCCCAGCTGCTCCATCCTCAGGAAAGGCCGCCTCTTGGCCACCGCACCCACCAGTCCCAGAAGGGAAGAAGAGGGACACAAAGGTGAAGGGTTCAAGTTTAGAGTGAGGGCCTTGGCTCTGGGTGTTTGAGAGACATCCACACCCACAAATGCAAAGGAAAAGGCAAGCAAAACAAACAAAAATACCATAACTTAGTCCCAGGTTGCCGAAATGACTTGTGGGCCCAAGAACACACATTTGGGGGTGGGGGGTGGGAGATGGAGATGAGGGACCCTTTTGTGAAGGACCTCGGGAGAAGGGGAGAGTTTTGTAGGACATGAAACCAGTTTTCTCTCCTGGATACCCATGGCTTGTGTGCTGGAGTGACTGCAGTCGGATTAACGTTCCTTCTCCTCCTTCTGCCTGCCTGGGCCACGTGGAAATGAGAAGCAGAACACAGGACAGTGCTCACCCACCACCAGTTTCCTCATCCGAAAACTCAAGTGCCTGAGAGTGAAACGCCACCAAAAGTTATTGCTAGCGACAAATTCGGGCTGACAAATTGTCGATAATCGCGCCTTCAACGTTCAGGACGGCTTGCAGGCAATAAAGAAGCAAGACGTACGAACGGGTGGGCAAGGCGCGGGTCGCAGTCGGGTCCGCGGTTCCCAGGTTGCGCCCCGCCCCCGCCCGGCACCACACCGCCCCCGAACCAGGGACCGCGCTCAGTGCAGGCCCGCTGGGCTCCCACCCGCCTGCTCCAGCTCTGGCTCTCTTTCTTCCCGTGACTCATACAGACTGCAGGAGGAGCTTCTCTCTTCCCTCTCCTCCAATTAACCCGCTGGGTGCGCGTGTCTACGGTCTCAAGCGCCCTTGATTTAAAGTCAACGTTACCCGAGTTTTCTTTTGTTTGAAATCCTGGGCCCGCAAGACTTTGGCGTGTGTCGAACGTCTAGTTACTTCTGCAAGCCTGTCTGTATCCTGCGACAGAGAAAATCATTAGGAATTAAGGCTCAAGAGAAATAATAATGATATTTTCACCTGTGGATGCATTGGAAGAATGTGTGCATATTACATCATTTTAGAATTTAAGATAAATCTGAAAAAGATCTTTCAGAGTGTTTGCATGTTAGTGCCTCTATCAACAACTCCCCCCGTCCCCGGTCCCCCCACACACCGGATTCACAGAGTGCCCTTTGATTTGTTTTTTACGTTTTGGATTCACTATGTGTTTTAAATTTAGGAGCAACTTGAAACACATACACTGATCTAAATATGAATTCTCTATGTAAGATATGATTTCTTGCATGGTTTGTTTACAAACCAGTCGCCTAATCATATGGCTTCAGATTCAATTACCAGTCACAGACCTCCTTGGAGGTTGATTTAGCTATAAAAGTTTGAGTTCACAGTTAAATTCTCTCTCCCACTTTCTCCAACTTGAATTTTGATTTCTGCATTTAAATACAACACAGCATTTGAATTAAGGGTCTTCTTGTTAAACTGGAAGCTTTTTTCATTTCCCTGAACTCTATAAATGAACTGCATTGTCACATAATCAATAGGAAAAACTCAGCTGTCACAGATCCTAAGCAACCCCTTGCCACAGAAATAACACGATCTGGCATTTCTGAGTTTGAAAAATGTGCTGTTTGGATGACACGAGACCAGAACTACCCAGACGGCTTAAATGTCAGTGGTCTCTATGATCGGCTAAGGATGGACCTGCTGAGATATTTCAGATAGGCTTCTCTCCTTGTTGGAGACCAGGTGCTCCTTTTTTCTTCTATAATCAAGTAGTATAAGAGTATTGGGATCTGGGATTCAAAGCTATTTCTAACCTCATCTAAGTCTGTCTGTTCTCATAGAGCTTACGACAATTTCAAATTAGGCATTTCCCTCCCTGAACCAATGAGCAATTCAGATTTGGATTTTGGAGTTGAAATCTGAGACTAAATGTTCAACAACTTCAACACCCATCCTTTGAAGTCCTACATCATTACCATCAATGTGATCAGGATTTCTGCAGTATATAAATCCTTCAGCTCAAAAGTAACTGAATGGCATCTGATCATAAGTAGCAGGAACCCATAATCTCCAGCAAGCTCTTTCTCTGCCTCAGTGTCACTGTCTCTAGTTGCATTTTGGCCTTCTCTCTACAATCTGCCACGTACATGCTGCCGTATCATGTGAGAGCATGAAGAAGATGTAATCCTTCCTTATCTGTATTTTCTCCCCTTTTATCTTCGATGTAGTACTTTTAACTCACTGACTTCTTTGAACACTGGCATTAAAAAAAAAAAAAAAGTAGTACTGGGTGGACCTACTGTGGAATCTACCCCACTTGATAGATTAGATTATGTGATTAAAAGGTTAATTTATCTCACAAGAACCTTGCCAAGAAGCCTCATGACCTTGGCATACTATGAATCCTTTACGCACCAAAAGTGAAAGGTAATCTCATTCATAGATTTGCTCTGCCAGTGAACTGACGTATTAAATAGTGCAGTTACCCTTAGCCTACTTGGACCCACCTATACAAAGAAAAGTGCTACAGGGGATCAGACAGTAGCAAGCTAGGTGAGACAAATTCTGTTTATAATTTCAAAGCATGAAGGCGTAAAACTTGTCCTTTCTAAAACTAAAGCTATTGGAGCCTGCATTTCCCACATCTACCACGGCTAAGATCTTTGGGATGAACTAAGAAATGCCACCTCTAATTAGTTCATTTGTCATCAGAGAACCACTGCATCAAGCCAGGTATTTTACTCCTATTCAACTCTAGAAGAAAATGGGACAACGTGGGCTATTATAAAAAGCTCAGCATTCAGTGCCAACATTTCAAATTGGCCTCATTTTACAAGTTCTCAGAAACCCCCAAGTCATTCAGACTTTGTCTTGGCAACCTTGCACTAGCCCCAAACGGGACTGTTAACACAGTAGAGTTTATCCATTATCATAGTTCACAGGCTTCTCCATAGCTGCAGGTTGACATTTGGAACCTGTGTCATGCAGAAGGGGTGAAAACCCATCCAGGAACCAAGTCACTTATTTCCAAAGTAACTGTCCTGGGTGGGTGGGGCCAGGGGTGGAGCAGGGGAGGGGGAGGGGAAGAACTAGGCACACAATGACCAGGCTGGGATTGACTGAGCTCTGATGTCCATTAAGGACATCCAGATAACTGATGAAAAGAGTTCTCTTCTTGGATACTTTTTCAGTGTGTGAATTTACCTTGTTTACAATTATCAGAAATGACTGATCCTATCCCAGCCCTATACCCTGGAGAGTATTATTATTGTTCTTATTACTTAGAAATGTGGTGCACTAAACCATCTTGTCCTTGATTCTTAAGACATAAACCAAATGAAGTCAATACCACAAACTTGAGGATTTGCCTGAATTCTTAATCACACAGTGCAGAGATATGATACTCTGGGTACAAGAGACGTACTAGACAACCCCAGTGTATACATGGCTCTAAACTGTTAAGTTGTTCATTTCTCTCTATGCTTTCATACACCCCCGCAACTCCATCCCCCCCAACACACAGAGAAAATATTTCTTTCCCTTACTGTCTGCAATCTAAACTTAAGAGCACACAAACCATGAGCTGGAAGAACTGTTTGTTCGCAGTGCTATTTATGTAATACTTCTCTTTTTTCTACCCAGGCATCCACCCCAAGGGACTGAGCAATGCATGGTGCTACTCAACTAGGTCTGAGAGAAAAGGGGGGTATAGCAAGAGCATCTTCACCACTGCAGTGTTCTAGCTGCACCTGTTTTTTCACCCAGGTCCCCAAACTCACTCTCAGCTTAATTTTACGCACATACTACCTGGGTCTCCATTTATCTGTTAAAATGGTCCAGGGTGTTTGCCAGGAGTATTGTGCCACCATTGCTGGCACATTTGTCTCTTCTGTCTAATGTCTGTCATTACACAAAGCGTTCTAAAAAGCTGATTTCCAACTCTGAAAATATACTCTTACTACAGAAGTCATTACATTAGCATAACAAGCCCAAAGTTCCAAGGTGGTAATTTGGTTATAGATCTCAAATCCTTCCTGTTCAATCATATTGATGTTGAGGTATGACGTTGCCCTGCTGCCACTAGGATCTGAGTCAGTGGATCCCCTGCTGGAGGGAAGTTCTTCTGGCATGAACTGTTTGTCCTTGGGAATTCAAAGTGAGGTAAATGTTTCAAGTTTCACCTGCCCAAATTGGGACATTTCTTAAAGATGCCGCCATCTCTTTTTTTCTTTCTCTTTCTGTACCCTTCTTTCCTTGACCACCAAGAAAATATGTCTTAAATGATATTCTTCCACAGGTGTCTCATTGGACATGGACAAACATCGGTACTGCTCTCATAGGCAACACGAGCACTTTTTGGTCCTTTTGTTGGGGGTGGGGTTCGGGAAATCCAACCTCAGTCTACCCTGCCAACTGTGGCAGTGCAGATTAGCTGAGACTCTGCTGAGGCCCGGATGGTGATGGTGGTAGCAAGGGTCAGTAAGGTTGAGATGTATTCAGATGTTAATTTACACCTGAAAAGACTGAATGCAGTTACCCACACGGGGGGTGACTGGAGTTTCTCAGGAACACTGGCCTTGAGTGATTCCTTGGGAAATGTGAAAGTTGAAATGGAGGGGGAAAGCTGTCTGAAAGTTATGGGAGCAGGAAGAAGGGCGGGGAGTAGGGACAGCCTTGATGAACCAAAGGAAATGTATTTAGCCACCAGTTATAAATCTATGTTCAACTTTTCCTTTTTAGCATAGTTTTAAGGTACAACGGCCAGGTGGTAACTTCCTCTTTACTAAATATTTGGAGATTGTCTATCAAATCCAGAAATACTGACGTGGAGGTAAGGATGAGGGATTAGCCTCATTTTATCTGCCATCGGGATGGGTGTCCTTGTTTTGCTCTATGTTTAACAACTGCTACCTACCTTGCTTAGTGGAATTCCAAAGTACCCCATGAGTAACTAAGAAAGAAAAACCTTCTACATTCCAATACTGCCTTTAACCTCAAACATGGTAAAGGGTTCATTCAGACCCCAGGACCACACTGAGGCATTAATTAGGCTGATGAAATCCATCGAAATGTATGAATTCAGCATAATCAAGTTTCTACCGCAGACTATCGTTAAGGAATACGTGAGCAGCTGGGAGAATAGAAAGTACTGTTAGAGTTAAGTCATGCATGTAATTGAGTATATTTAACATAACCATTTTAATGATCAGTGATTAAAAGTGCATCTTACTTAAATGGTATATCCTCTGCAGTTTGTTCATATCAACTTGATAATATTCTCAAAGGGAAAAAATAGGGATACACATTTCTAAATAAGATCTTTTTTGAGTTTGGGGAGAAAAAGCAGGAGAGTGAACTGGAAAAAAAAACGGCTTTTGCATGCAAACAGCCACACTGGTGTGATATAAATTAATCGCTGTTTTAGGTACCTTCTGTGCTCAGATCAAAGTATTAGGAATATATTACAGGTGATTTTTTTCATCCCTCAAGAAGAATGTATTTTATTAAAGACGCTTTCTCTGTCTGATAAGATTTTTTTTAAGAGACAGGGACAGGGGTCTGCTCAAATCCTGATGATTTTAAGAGCTTCTCCTAGGAACCTGGGAAGTTCACCTTTCCAATTCCACTTCCAGCCTGTGGGGTTGGCTGATCTTAGTGGAACTCACCTCTGTGAAGATAGTATTGTGAAGGAGAGAGAGTACATCACAAGGAGAGAGATGTGCCTGGATATGGCTGTCTAGGGCCACAAACAGTAGAAGCCCTCAAAGGGAAATGAGCTGTTCAAATCAGCTAGCGGCCTGAGCCTAAACTCCACACACGCAGAGGCAGACCGCTCTGCTCTATTCACTCAGACCTGGCCAGATAAATGACGTCATTGTGGAGCCACTCACAAGCCAGCCCAACTCTTTTTGTTGTAGTTTCTCAGCTTTTGTGCTCAAAACACGCAAATCACTGATTACCTAGGAAAGAAGAGTTAGATCTAGATCTATAGCTAGAGGTATGTACATCCCACAACATGTACACATCTATGCAGGCACTATAAAAGTAAGGGTTTAAGAGAAGGGATGCAGTTGGCCTAGCTCTCAAAAGTTGCCTCACGGGGCTTTTTATTCTCCCTTCACCCCTGTCTCCACACCCATAAAGATATCAGTCTATTCTCCCACTCAAAACAGGGTTAGAAGAGTGGCATGTCTTGGATGTCTGGGAGTTGCACCACGACTTTTTACAAACCTAAATCGGGAGAAAGGAAGGCACAGGCACATAAAACTATATCGGGTCATATGATCTGCCTGCTGCAAACAAAACAAAAATATTTTAAGGGGAAATTTATTTGAAGCCTTCCTTTCACCCAGTAGCGTGTCTTCCTTGGCTTGGAGGGACAGCTTTTGAGAAATCAGGTCTCTCAGGGGGCTCTCCTGCACCCAATGTATAGTCTATAAATATAGTGGAAGAGTCATGCCAGGGGTAGTCAGTGCAAGAGAATCTGGAGTCTTGAAAGCATCTTTTTCTTCTGGCTATGGTGGCACTTAAATGATAATGCGGGCAATGGAGCTAGGAGATTTATATCTTTTGGAAAGTAGGGCAAGCCAGATGGTAATAGCGTCATTAACACACAAACTTGGGATGTGCAAGTGAAGCTTGAAATTGGGAAAGAGATCAGGAGAACAAAGGGGGCTGCTGTTGAAAGGCTACCCCTCTTCTGCCGGCCAAAGCTAAGAGCCTCGTGGTACTGGGGTCTGCTCCTGCCCAGAGCTGGATAATAAACGACAGCTTTCCCCCTCCCCTGTTGTGACTTAGAAAGCACCGAGGAAACTTTTGCAATAGGCAAATGTGGCACTTATTTATGTGTAACCCTTTGTAGTCTGAAGTGGCAGGAATGGGCCTTTAATTCAACTGCACTCCCACCCTCCACCCCCTACCCTAGTTGGATAAGCTCTTGCAATTGTTGACATGTATTTTATGAAATCAAAGTGCCGCTTGTTGCACATTTCAGACAAAAGTTCATTTTCCTCCTCTTATGTAAACACTCTAAGTAAATATTAAAGGTTGAATAGCACTACCTTTTTCATTTTGGTGATGGGGGTTGATGCGAAGGTGTTGGCGAGGGTTAAACTAGAGAGTTTTACTTTGGAAAGTCTTAATGTTTAAGTTAAACTCCCACTTGCCCAAACAGATACAATTCAGAGAGAATACAGAAGGAGTTAAGACAAGATTAACAATGGCATTAATAATAATAATGCAGGTTTATAATAAACATCCACACAAACATCTATAAACAGGCAGGGCAGTTTGGAACTAAAGAAGACAAAATTAATGACTTTGTTTTCATATATATATGTATATGTATGTCTGTATATGTAAGACAGCAAAGGTAACGGTCATTAAGTACTGAATAGCTTGAGTGATGCTTGTTAGCGACTCAAAGTTGACAATGTCTAAACCAAAATCGAAAGTTTTTCTTTTTTTATTCTTAAAAAAAAAAAAATACTGGCGCTCTTTAAAAGCCCGAAGGACTTACCCTCAAGGCATTATTCAGAGTAAAACTGAGACTGGCCGTTCGTCACAGGCAATTGTAAAGGGTTTCAAAGGGCCGATCAAACGATCGCCAGAGTAATCTACATTCAAGTCCGGATGGTGGTGTTACGGCACACACCTGCGGGGTGTTTGCTGTCCGTGCCCCTTGCCGAGCTACAAATCATCATTAAAGCGAGCTGCTTAAGCTTCTTCCCAGCTTCTAGACAAGAGTTACTTGGGACAGTTCACTTTGATATTGCTACAGCTCGCAATTGACAACCACGCTATTTTGGAGTTCAAGCCTGAGCCCACACCCTAGTTCGCGCGCGACAAAGTAAGGAGGGTGGTGTGATGGGGGTCAGGGGGGAGTGAGTCCATTGTAAAAGTCTGTTTCTCCAATTCTCTGAGCACACTCACCACGAAAATGTATAGGAAACCAGGTTAGAAGCACCTGAAACCCGCCTTGAGTTTTCTACTGAGAGTCTTCCAAAACTTCACTGTCTTTGCCACGACTTTTAACCCACTCAGAGTACAGACAAACTTCACAACCTCAGTTTCCCTCCTTCCCTCTCTTATATACGCACACTCGGGCCAGCACACTCTCTCGAGTGCAAGATAGCATTACTTTTCTCGATCAGGACCGGGGATCTACTTTGAAACTTTCACTTTTGATTCATTCGTTTGGGATTATATCCCCCCCCCCTTCTATGCGACCCTGCCCTTACTGCCCTCACCTTGAGAGAGAGAGAAAAAAATCTGGAGTTGGGTAAAAAGGAAGGGACGTGGGGGTCGGACAGTTGGAGCACGGGAAAAGGCAGGAAGGTCAGTTTCTGTCTGCTGCCTGCCTGGGTGTCTGCGAGCCCTCGGCAAACCGTGTGCGCCCCATTTGGGGTGGGGGGAACAATCGGCGGCCGGTGAGGCCAAGATCAAGCAACACTCGGAGCGAATGTATCAATAGACCAATTTTCTGCTCCCACCGCGAGCTTTTTCATTTCAATCCAGAGTGGAGGCGTCTGCGCTGCGCAAGACTCAACAACACGGTAGCGTCGGGAAAAAGAGGGCGCTAGATGCCGGAGGCGCAAATATGGAAATTAACTCATTAGGAAGGGGTGTGGTTACTGCGAAGCCCCCTCCTCCATCCCTTCCTTTCTCCCTTGCTGCCACCGTCCCAGCTTGCTAAATATGAGATTACAAACAAACAAATAAAGCAGAAGCTGATTACGCAGCCCCAGATCAAACACGCTCCAGATAATTCGCTTCACTCAGCGCTGCGGCCGAACCTGCGGCGCAGCGCGGGCCCCTAACCCCTGCCCGTGGCTTCCGCGCCCGCTCCACGCCAGCCAGGCTTCCGCGGCTCTGAAAGCCAGGGCCCGCGGCCGCGTTTCGAAGGCACAGCACGTGGCCCTGGCGCCCGGTTTGGTATAAGTTTTAGAAGAATAGACAAATGCTTCCACCAATATGGTAACCCTCCGAGGGCTTCTGCTGATTCCAGAGGTCCTAGCCTAAGGCTGCTTGGAGGGGAGGGTGGTGGTGTTCTCTTTGGGAAAAAAAAAAAAAGACCCCAAACTAGAAAGTAGCGTCCCAGAGTGCCTGGCCGGGGGGCTTTTCCTGTGGCTTGGCACCCCGAGCGGGGAGGGGGGAGTGGGCGTTGAAAAAGGCTGGGGCCAGGCTTGGGTCGATTTGAGCGTTAAAGACTCGGGTTGAGATATTATTAACCAGAGACCAGGTACCCAAGAGTGAGGGCGAGGGGGTAGGAAAACCTAGGCTGACTAATTCTGTGTCGAAATAAAATGTTTGGATGTCGGGGGGTGGGGGTGAGGGGGGGATAAGAAAGAAACAAAGCGCAAAACCTCTCACATACCCCTCCCCAGCCGCCCTGCCCTACCGTCCTTAAAGCGGGCCTCTGTGGAGGGCTGCTTTTATGGTTTTTCTTCCTGCATGGCCCGCCTCCCCGGCCCTGCTCCTTGCCCGGCGCTCCCCCAGCTGCGGGCCCCTTGGAGGAAGGCCGCCTAGTCCCCTCGTCTCCCGCTGCCTGCAGGCCACCGAGCCTCAAAGCGCGCATTGTCCAGCGGGGGCGGGGAGGCCAGCGGGCCCCTAGAGAAGAATAACACTGCGCCCAAGTCCTGTTAGGGAAAGTTTCCTAATGCACTCCTTGTGGTAAAATACACTTTTAACAGGGCGGGGGGTGGGGGTGGGGGGATGGGGGGATAACTTGAAAATCCATGGCCTTCTCTCAATTTCCCAACTCTTCTCCTTGTCACTTTTTTGGTTCTCAGAAAGGGGGAGAGTGGACCGGAAAGAAATTGGAAGGGGGCCAAAAATGTGAACATGACTCTAGAACCGTCGATGCGATGGTTTTAAAATGCGGATGGGAAGAGAAGGGGGGGTGTGTCTCCACCCAGGTCTAGGCCGAGGACAGCTGCACAGTCGGTGCGCGGGGGATGAGGGGAGAGGGGCCCCGAGGGCGCGTGTGCAGGCGAAGCATTTCGCACCTCCTGTTTATCTTAGAAGCGAGGCGGGCGGGCGCGGGGCTGGGGCCTGGGGGGGGGGGCGCGAATTGTTCTGCCTCCCGACAGGCAGTAGAAGTTGAATAAAATGGAGAGGCGGGCACACGCAAAAACAAAACCTGCTGTAGACTCGGAGTATCTCTCCTTGTTCCGAATTCCAAATGGTGAGGGTTCCCCATTTGCAAAGAACTCCGAAGTCTTAAGACCCCAGAGACAGCCGTCCTTCTGCTACGGCAAGAGCCGCGACGGAGAGCCATTAGAATTGAAGCTTTGGGGGCAAATGTGACTAATCTTTCTTTCGGGCAGCGGGGACCCATTCCTTCCAAGCGTTGCCATCTGCATTTGAGGGGTCTCTGGGTTTCGTCCGCTCTTGCAAGCAATTAGCAAAATAATGGCTCGTGCCCCTGGCAAAACTCTGCCTGAAAAAGTATATTCCAAGACACTGCGTTGGTGAATCCGTTTTTTGAAATCAAATCAAAACAAAATAAGACTTTTAAAGAGCCCCAGGCCGGTGCTCTCGGTGTCCAACAACCAAAGTGACCGAAGGGGCGCATTAGTGGCTGTGGCTCTTTAGGAGTTGCGCTAATTTGGTATGTGGACTCAATGTCCTGATGCTAAATCGGCAATATAAAGGGCTGAAGAGCAAGCCCGATAAAAGCTCTAATTGCTACTGGAAGATTTAGGTGGTTGCTAGGATCTGAGGACCACCACCACAAAAAAACCTCCAATAGAGTGTTTGGGCTGTATGCATTGGGGGTTGGGGGTAGAGTTTCTACGGCGAATAGGGCCCACATCTGCTGGAACTTCCATATCTAAGCTGTTCATTTACGGGAGCCAACTTATGAAATCTCCACAATTAGATCTTCATTGTTCTTCCTCCACAACACTGTCTAGAAAGAAAAGGTCTTCTCTGTCGGGGCCAATCCAACGAAGCGTTTGACGTTATTAAATAATAAAGCGATTGTGATTTACATTGTTGTTCAGAAAAAAAGGCCAATTATCCACTGTTATGTTACCATAAAGATCATATTAACTCGAATTAGTAATCAAACAATATGCGAGCGTTTAAAAAAGTACAGCCGAACTGGGTGACAGCTACCGCGACGTCTTCACTTTCACCAGCGAACCCACCCGCGCCGGCAGCCGGAGCAAGAGAGGCAGTCGCCGCAGACCCGAAAGGAGGGAGAGAGCAGCAAAGTGGTGATTAACGGTCTCCAGTGTTAATTATTCTCAATTAATCCCAAACAGTGCAAACGTTCCCTGGTTCTCTGGAAGTTCCCTGGTTTGGGATGCTCTGAGAATTCCGCCTTTCTGGGAGGGGTTTGTAAGAAATGCGGAAGAGGCAATCTCAGTGAGCGAAGGGTAGGGGGTGTAGGTGTGCGTATGGATGTTGCGTGCGGTGTGTGCGCGGGAGGTTTGCTGCCTTTCCCGGAGCCGGGAGCGCACCCCGAGGCGGGGGCCTGGGGAGGGCATGGCCCGCAGCATCCTTACACGCCTAGTGAATCTTGCGTCTTCTCTACTCAAATCACTCTCTCTCTCGCTCTCTGTTATTAGGTTTATAACTCTTTGCCCACTTAAATTTGTGCAGCCAACCAAGGAAATCTAAATAGGTTTGAGTCGCCCCTTGGGTGCAGAATGGAGGCTTTAATAAGAAAGATTAATTGTGGGTGTGTACCTGCCGGAAGACGCGGCAGCTATCAAACAGTGGAGGGCGGCGTGTCGAGGGGAGGGAGACGCCTCTCGTCCGAGGCCCAGACTTTAGTAGGCGCCGTAGGCATACTCATCGCAGCCTACGGGCAACTGGTTGCAGTCACAAGCAAAGGGCGCCACAGAGATGGTAAGACCCGTCTCTTCCTGTGTTATGTGAGGTTTTAAAGAACTTGGCCCCTATTCGCCCTGCACACCAGATCCTCCGGCCCTGCGCTCTGCCCCGCCGGACTCCCGACTCCTTGCCTCCACGCCCGAGGCGGGAGTTGGGTAAAGCTGTGGCTTCTGCCCTGGGAGGTCTGCCTATTCCCTCCCCCCACCCACTGAACAACAATGTTCAGGCGAATGATGAAGGTTTTGCTCCGAGGGCTCGAAAGTTGATATTTTTGTTGCCGCGGTGAAAAATGTATATGGTTACATGGTTTTTAAATAAGCGAACAGGGAGCAATTTTCCTCGGCGCGATGCTTCAGCAAGTCCGAGGACAGAGGGAAATCAGCCAGTGGCAGGGCCGTAGGGATCTCTCCCCGCACGGCGGCGGCGGTGGGGGAACCTTCCTGGCCTGAAAGGTCCTTTCCTCCTTCTTTCCTCCCTCTTTCTACTAAACGCTCGGATCCCAGATTAAGAAGTGTCAGAAGGGGGTGGGGCGGAGAAGAGTAGGAACCAGGTGGGGAATGGGGGCAGGAAGGGATTGACAAGAATAGTTTCTTAAGTAGCGTTCCCTCCTTCAATAATTCCATTTAAAACTTGAGGCCCCGAGGCCCGAGTTTAAACAGATGTACAGTAAAACCTCCCCAAGGTCCGGCCCTTCAGTGGTGGGGCAGCCAAAGAGTGGTCGCATCTTTGCCGAGAGTTTTCGAACAGTTGCTGCCTTTCCTACCCCCCGCCCCCCCTTCTCTATTTCCCAGTAAAACCAATTCAAAAGGGGACAGACTCCACTCCACAAGATTAATGTTCGTTCATTTGCAGGATTAATCCTCTCACGAAGCACAATAAAATACTAGGGTTCTTTTAAATTTAAATAAATACACGAAATCCGTGCCTTCCCTCCTTTCCTGTTTAGTCTCTCTCCAGCCATCAGAAAACAGTGCCTTGGAACCTAGTAAATCTCAGAAGAACTTTTAACTCAGAGTTTTCAGATCATCTGGGGGCTGTTGTGGGCATTGATATTGGGAGAGAGTGGAGAGACCAGCTTAACTTTAAATATCTATGGCTATACATTTTGATTTGGAACTCGCGATTAAAAATCTATTTGTTCCTCCCAGGGCTCAGCAGATTTCAGTGTTGGACATGGAGCCACAAAATGTTCATTAAAGGAACCTAACCAAGGCTACTGTATGGCCACTTTGTGAACTCAGAACTATGGATGGGGGAAAAGTATGAAAGTGTGAGTTGATGTCACGCTGGCTGTCAGTGTGTGGTCTATTGTGGAGAATGGTGCTTTTTGACTGAACAGAGGGAGCCCCCCTCCCCCCTTCCCCAGCTCTACTGCACCTGCACTGGATGAGGGAGTCCCTGCCATTCAGCCCATCGCAGATTGTTCAAACAGAAGACATCTCTGACAGCACTCAATTCATTACATTTCTTCCTGCTTTTCAAACCAACACACACACACAAAATGAGTATTGCCAGCCAGTGACAGCCAAAAAAATCTTAAAATACTTTATATGCAGCTAATTTGGAAGCTCACACAACTAACTATGAAATATTTTGTATCCTTAACTTGTAAGGCTTCTCGAAAAAAAGATTACCTGATGTTTCCTATTGAAAACATACCTCCATAGTTTACATGGGCAGAGTAAGTTTTGCAGAAAGACACTGCAGCATGGTGCATGGAGAAGTTTTAATGGGAATGAAAGCAGAAACTTGCAAAAGAGAAAAGCCCCTGATTTATCTTATCAGAAGGGCGGCTCGAAATGCATTCATTATTTATGCTGGTGAACCAGCTTGCTAATAGAAGTGAGGTACCCAAGAGCCAGGGGCGGGCAGTGAGCAAAGCAAGAAAGGGTAGTACGGGAGGCATCAGGCTGAAGTGTGAGCTAAACATTTAAATCAATTTTCTAACAACGATGTCTTCCCCCCATATGCTCAGGTTTATTTTGCCATCTTAGACTCCAAGACGTTTTTGCACCATTTTACAAAGCCGATGAGAGAGTGTTTAGAAAGCTGATGAGAGCGTGTTAGCCTAGTTTAACGGGAGTTGGAGTAAACAAACTCTCACAAGGAAAGCTTAATTTTAAGATATTTTCCTTGGAGGTGGGAGTAAGGGGGAAACAAAGAAAGGGAAGAGGACTTTGAGCAGAAGGAAAACACAAGTTTGCCATTTAGTATTTCAGGCTGATTAAATTGTAATGTTATGCAATAACCCAGATTTGAGTTATGTGTGTTAGTCAAATCGACCTGGATGTGAGTTGATACTAAACTGACTGCATGTGAAATACTGGCTAATTCTCAGTAAATCATTAGTCTGAACCAATATCAGAACATAAGGCATAGTTTCCAGAACCCCTTCCATTGCAAGAGTAGTCAATGAATTAAATCGGTTCGTAAACAAAACTTGAGAAATGCAGAGGTGCTTTCACTCAACAAATAATTCTATCCATTTTACATGGAGTGCACGGACCAAATGTCTTTCTTATCTACAATTTAAATCACTGTTCCAAGGCATTCTCTCAGCAATTTTTTCTTGATTCTAAAAAGATTATTAAAAGCTACACAAATTATTAGGAGTGGAGAAGGAATGAGAAAATGGAAATGGCATAGCCATGGCAAGCCAGAAGCAATTGTCCTAAGCATGGCTCCATATTAGAACCGGAAAACTTTGGGGAGTCCAATTCTCCATCCACCACTGAAACTTATGCAGGGCTAAATAAAATAAAGATACGGTGTACTTGGTAAAGGCTTTTAGTGTAATTTGTTGATCGTCTCAAAACAAAACAAATGTAAACCCAAATCAACTCATTCAGACCTCACAACAAACTCTACTTAGCAAATCAAATAACTATATAGTTGTTTACCTATATATGTAAATATATAAATATAAATATGTATTTATATTTATATAAATATATCGAGTGCCAAGGTGACACAGTGATGAGTGTTGTGTGCGTGACCATGTAAGTAGTGAAGACTCTGGCTATTTGTGTGTTTGGTTATGCTGAGGGGCGACAGCCTCTGTAGCCTCAAAAGCTGGAGCTGGGTTCTGGGGATGGAGACCAGTTCCCCTGGCCTCTCCCTGCAAGTGTTCGCATTGCCCTTTCTGGAACACTCAAACGAATCATTTCATCCCCGAGGCCCTGCAGACCCTGACGTCATGAGGTGGAGATGGGGGCGCAGTCCCGCTCTGGCCTGGCCGCCAGCGATAAGAACCCTTGGGAAGAATTCACCGCTCCTTTTAATACAGTAATTATTTTTCTGCCTTCCGGGGGTGGGGGGCGCGGCTCCTGCCCGGAATGTCGGTATCCCTCCCTTCAGGAAGAAGCCCAGGGGTGGCAAGTTTGCAGGATAACTTCCTAGGCGAACCCTAAGCCAGGAAGGGCACTGGAAAAGGAAGAAGGGTGGTCTGAACAAGGCTAATTTCACCGCCCAAGACCAGAAAGGAGAGGAAGAACCCGAATTTCTGTATTGATCTCTGGAGTCTAAAAGGAGAAGCTTTTGCCTTCCCTAGCTCCTAATTCCAATGGACAGTAAGAAAAGTAATAGCTATCAATTAATCCTATTTAGCGTCAGTGGCTTTGTACTCATCTTCTGCCAAGTAACTATATATTACCTTTATTTTATAAATGGGGAAGTGAAGGATCTGCATCCTCCCATCCTTACCTACTCTGATCCTAGAGGGGCGCAGTATTCCGGGGAGCCCACGTAGCTCCTGTGACTTCCCACAGCCATGCCAATGCGCAGCCTCTGGCATTGGGAAGGGCTAAGAGCGAGATAACTCATGCTGAGCCTCGGCACCAAACAGGGACAAATAACCCCTTTAAAATAAGGGTCTGAGATTAAAGGCAAGAGGAAGGCAGAACGTGAGTCAGTCAAACTCTGATTTGGGAAGCTTGGGGCCTAGAACCATCTTTGGCGTCACGAGGTCAACGTGGAGAGGGATGGGGTACAGGAGATAGAGGACTCCGGAGGGGTGAGGGACTTTGCAAACTTGCCCAACGCGGCACGGTCCAGGACCGAGAAAGGAAATCGGGCCGTTTGGGTAGGGTTCGGGCGGAGAGAACTCGAGCCCTCCGCAGCACCTTCCCAGGCAGCCCCGTGGGGGCCGTGGCCAGGGCCGCGGTGACGTCAGGTCCCCCGCCGGGCGCTTGGCCGCCTCAGCTTCCATCTGCCCGCGCATCCGCTCCGGGCGCTGGGCGCGGCGCGCTCCCTAGGGCTAGCGGGTGGGAGGCCCGCGCGCTCACAGTCCTGCGCCGCGCCCCGCACCCAAGCCCAGGTAAGGAGGCAAAAGATAGCTCAAGGCGCCTAAATCTTTACTAATAGCGCACATTTCATTCTGTACATGCAGGCAGACGAGGGTAATGAAACGAGCGACTCCTTGGACCTTTTAAATCACCTGACACTTCTTTGCAAAGTAGAGCAAGCATCTCAAGTCCAAAATCCCAGAAGTAGCAAATATCTTTGAGTCCTGAAATGAGAGGACCTTCCATTTGCTTTTGAAGAGAAACTGAGTGCACCGCTCACTGAATCAGAAATATTACCATTGCACCAAAATGTAAAAATAAAATCCATCTAGACCCGCATACATAAAGAGAGCTCTCTGCCAGTGAAAATCGTGGCCTTGTCTTAGTAACCCACCCACCCAAAGAGAATTCTTCTCTTAGTTAAAACAAGAAAGTCGAGTCCATTATTTCCTAAAGTCCAAGTAAACCAAACATAAAGAAATTGAAAACAAAAATTGTAAAACCAGAGAGCATCGTCAGAAGAGAAACAGGTTACAAAGTCTCCCTGGGTGATATCAGAGGTCATATTTCAAGGAAAGTTTTTAATAGAAAATAACTATGAAAGATACTAAACCAATTCTCTGGTTTGGGCTATTTCCTTATATTTGGAAAGCTCTTTCCACAGTTGTTCACTCTAGAACTCCGGAAGCTGTTTCCCTTTGGACTTTAATCCATATTTTCATAGTAAAGGTCAAGAGTTTCTCCCTCTTCTCCTGTCTTTAAGGGATCCACCTCATAGACGAGGTCCCTAAGGAAATCCAGCCAGCCATCTTCCAACTTTGGTCAAAAAAGAAAGCAATGAAAAGAAATCAATCAACCGCCACCCCCAATCTCACTTGTAGCTGTCCTGAAAAGCAGCCTTTGCTCTGAGAGCAAGGAAAGGCAGCATAAAAAAGTGAGATGCAAATTATTTTAAGGCAATAATGGTGGGGTCGGGGGGAGGAAGTGCTGGAGAATGTAAACTCAAGCCTCTGCTAAAGCTCATGGCAAAGGAAATTCTTTCCACAAAACAAAATATAAGAACCTGTTTTGCAAAATTCTCCAAAGCAAGAAATAAAATGGGGGGGGATATTAAAAATATTTTAATTACAACAAATAAATAAATAAGCAGTGCCAACTATCAGGCGATCAAACCACAGTCAAACTTCAATCTCAGAGCAGTTAGCTATAAACTGTTAGCAGCTGAAAAGTAAACCTTGTGCACACAAAGGCACTGTTTAATTTTCTTCTTGTAAGGATTCTAAAAGAAGACCCCATCACTATACAGTTAAGCGGTATTTCTTGTGCCCCTGAGGCGCTGATCAGTTCTTTATAATGTGAGAAAAGTGGCAGCTCAAAACCCCGTCAATGGAGCTCCCACAACAAAAGTTCTGAAAAGCTGAATGAATTGGGTTTGTAATTACTGCATCCTACCCCCCCACCCTTTGCAGCTTATCTCTTATTCATTCACCTTATATTATTGTCAAAGAATCTTACTCTTAAAATCATTCCCTTCCCATTTTACCTGGGGTCACAGAGGAACTTATGACATGGCAGAAATGGAACACTCACCCCCACTACACCTGGAAATGTTCAGACCAATAGGTAGGGAGGGGAGGAGGGATTATCTGGTACCCCAATTTACTCTGAGACTACTAGAACTCAGAGTACTCAACCTATGAAGTCTTCCATTTTAAAACCCGAAATTTATTGGCAAACAGGAATGTGTACCCTTTCTAAACTCAGAGCCTGCCTGAGTTTCCGAAATCCTGTGACATCTCCACTTAGAAAAGGCAAAGGTTATAAATAAATCTCCTCCCCTCTCTCTCCACATTTCAAGGCCCTAAAAGACTATGCCAGACATGATGTAGAAATTAAGACAACTTATTATGCTCTTGTTTTTTTCTTTTAAACCAAAAATGGTAAATAAAATAGAAAAAGAGACTATAATCCCCCTCCCCCGATACACACACGCGCGCGCACACACACACACACACACACTCCCAGTCCAGAAAAATGTTTTATGAAAAAGTCAGCTATAGAATGCTAGGGCTCTGTGTGTATTTCAATCCAAGGCATTGCTGATGGAGAAGATTCTCCTGAGATTTCCTACTATAAGATTGTGTCGGTTCTAGAAATAAGTACAGCTATTACAACCAAATCTACGAGCAGACTAAATAATTAATTGAAGCGTTGCTCTTTGACCCTTGAAAAGTCCAGTAGGGACACGTTTATAGTAATAATACCTCCGAATGAGCCCTTGTCAAATATTCATTTAGTGGTTAATGTGAGCCATTTCCCCCTGGGACCATCTGTAATACCGGCTTCCCAGCATTGGCAAGAAACCTTGTTAATCTACTACAGCTCAGCAAAATATTTTAACACCCTTTATTTAAAGTATGGGGGGGGGTGCAGGGAGAGAAAAAAAATTGCAGAGGGAACAAACTATAATCTCATCCTTCTGCACATTTCTATTCTGTGTATACGGTTAACAAAACATTAAATTCACCCCTTTGACTGCAAATTGAATGGTTTTAGTGAGCAGGATAATATCCCGAGGAAGAAACTGAACACTCAACAACTAACTTTAGCACTGGGAGATAATCATCTCTGGGCAAGCTTAAGGGTTTACCCCCTTCTTGGAAATCATGTTATAATTAAAATATCATATGTTCAATATTGATCTAGCCATGAAACTACACATCTTGGGGGAACCATTTAACCCAATCAAATGAGTGATGAAATACGTATCATTTTCCTCAAATGCAGTTTATCAAAAGAATTTATATCGGCAAACAAAATATTCTGGCTTTCATTTGGTTAGGAGATATGGAGGTCTAGGAGGGGGAATGGGAGTTCTCTCATTTTATGCAGACAGTAACAGTCATTCAAAACTAGTTCAACTTCCCACAGTATTGCTCTCCTCCCTCTTGCAAAATATTTGAACCTGAACATTTTCCCCAAAAGTTAAAAATTTTTTTTTTTTTTAGTCTGATCCTGTGGGCTTTTTAAACTGGTAGGTTAGTGCAGTGCAATTACTCTAAACCCCAGTACATATTTCTAATATATCTCTATTTTTCAAATATATACACACCATATCGTTGATTGGTTCGAATTCCAGGAATATTCTCCCCACCCCCCAGCAAGATCATTTGGATCTTTATTCAAAGTTTCTTTTATTCGTATGTGTGAGCAAGAACTGGCGAATGTGCTCATTACCACGTGAATAATCCGTATATGCATTACAATGGCTGGCCAGGCCGGGGGAAATTCTTTTAGAGTCTCTGCATTAATTAGGGGGGGAAATGCCTCACTTAGAATTGGGAACTGGCATAATAATTGTCCTTTCCCAGTACAATATTACCCTTAAAATGAGGATTAAAAAAAGGAATAAATAAAACCCAACACACACCTAAAATAAAGCAATCCATACGAAATAAAAATACATAAAATATGAGAATATCCTCAGCTGAGTCTAGAACATTAACACCACCAAGAGAAAAAAATACTTCCTTGGAAAACGAGAAGATGCGAACCAACGGGATGAAGTAACTTAGGGGCTGCAGCCGATACTTTACTCAAGGGTGAAAGGCGCAGCTGGATTCCAACTTCTCCAAAGTAGTAGCAAGTTCACACAACAAGCCCTTGAAATTGTAGGAAGGAAACCCACGCTCCTAATGCTGGACCCTAGGCTCCTGGTCCCCTTCGGTGGGGGAAGATAAGCGAGGTAAGTAGTGAGTAAAAGAAAAGTTCCAGAGTCGGTCTTTCAGATTCTCTGACTGCGCCAAAGTGCGCGGGTCGGTTGTGAGGCAGAAACATCGCTAATTCAAAGACCATGGCGATTTCTCAACTTTTGCGCTCCCACTGAGGACAACTATAGTCTTTCTTTACCTTTCCTAGGGCAAAAGAAAACAACAAATCCGATCCTGTTTCTCCACCCCTTTCCCCCTCCCCCTACTTCTCTACTACTGTAGTAAAACATGGTCAACAGATCAAAAGCACAATCATCTCCAAATGTGATTAGACCGGACAAAGTAAAATATCTACCTCAGAGTTGATTGTTTTCTTCTTTAATATGGCTGTTGCCTGGCTTCTCTTTTGCTTGTTATCAGCTGCAGAGATTATCCGATTTGGGGCTACAGGCTTGGACCCGCGCTGCCAATTTAAGAAACAGAATTCGTGGAGAAAGAGAGAGGAAAAAAGAAAATAAATAATAATAATAATAAATAGCTGTGATAAGTCGGGGAGTTTTGCAAGATGCTCTTTGCTTTCCCTCGCCCCTAAACAGGAAAATGTAGAAAAGAAAGTTTATGAAGTTAGGGAACAAAGAAAGCAAACCACTTGTTTCTTAGACAATAGCAGGGCCAGAGTAATCCAAACACCCACCCAGCAGATGAGTACTTTGCTTGTCTAGTTTGCAATTATTCCTATACAAGAAGCATCATTTTCCCCTATAACCACGTTTCCAAAGGGCCATTGTGCTGTGCAGAAATCGAAAACAAAACCAGCCAACCTGGTTCTGATTTGGCTCAATACCCCATCTGCTAAGCTACATGAAAATTTTCAGAATTGACTCCTTTCTGGCAACAAGTGGCATAAATCAGTTTAAGTCCCCATCATGCTTATTCATGCTGCTTAGAAAACGAGGGGGTGGATTTACAATATAGGTCCCTAGTTTCTATTTTGGAAATGACATAAGCATTTCCATTTTTTCAAGAGTACTTAGTCAATTAATCATCCAGCCATTTATTTGTTGCACTTAACATTAGCACATGCTACTGGACTAGAATACCAAGGTTTTAGGTACTTTGCTTTCTTGACTGAGCACAGTATATTCCCCGAGGAGTTGGGTATAATCACAGTGTTATCCAAATAAATGAAAGACTCAAGCATAATTTCAGTGTCCATATTTCAAAAATTTATTTATCTCAAACTGTGCATAATGGAGTAAAAACTTAAGTTGAAAATGTACCTGTTATAAGGATGGTATTAGTTCAAATATATACATGGATTCTCGGCAGACTGATTCAATAATACAGAGCCGAATCTTTAAAATACAACTACGGAAAATAAAAGGGGGAAAACCTTAAAATATCACAGTAAATTTACAGAAATATTACAAACCATAAGAAAATATTTCAAACACAGTAATTTCATGTTGTTTTTTTATCTGAACAAAATGGAAAGTTGGGAAACAAAAAAAAAGCTATTATAAATTACCAACGATGTCAACCTGCATGGCCATTTTTGCTTTTAACAGTAAGTTAAAAAAATTTAGTACAATCTAAAACTTTTGCCCCTTTAAAGACCACGGAGATGGTTTTGCCAGTACTTATTCTAATTTTTTTCCTTTTGTACAATTTTTAAACAATTAAAATGTCCAAATCTGATTAATTTTCTTCTTTCCACGTTTGCAACTGTCCTAAATTTCAGCTGAAGAATCAAAATTCAGCAAGAAGCCTCTCCTTGAAAAATATTGGCAAATTCTCAGCTTATAAACAATGGACATTTTGATTGCCATGTTTATCTCGATAAATACTGTACAAAAGTTGCTTGCAAATATTAAAACATTTTTTTTCGTCGCTTGGAGACTAGCTCTAAATATTATTGGTAAAGACTTTTGCAAACTTTCTGCAAAGCTCCTACCGTATCACTAGAACTTTTAAAAAGTTTTGCGTAGTTTTCTTTCCTCCAGATCTATACAAGGTCCATTCCCTCGCCCTCCCCACCCCCACCCCAGGTTTTCTCTGTACAAAAATAGTCCCCCCAAAAGAAGTCCAGGATCTCTCATAAAAGTTTTCTTGCCGGCATTGCAGTTTTTGCGTGAGTGCGGATGAGACTGGCGTTCTCTTTTGCAGCTGTCATTTGCTGTGGGTGATGACTTTTTTTTTTTCTTTTCTTTTTTTTTTTTTTTTTTTTTGAGCGTACCGGGTTTTTCTCCTTGGTGTTTCTTGCTCTCCTTCCATTTCCCTCTTTTTCTTTGAAAATTTCTAACCCGCCCCCTCCAGTTCACTGTCCGGACCTCACATGTGCGAGAGGGGCAGTGTGCCGTTAATGGCCGTGCCGGGCACCGGGCCGCTCTGGTAGTGCTGCGACATGTGAAGTCTGCTGGGGGCGGCGGGCTCCGGCACCTCGGCGCCGGGGAGGTACATGCTGATCATGTCCCGGAGGTCCCCGGCCTGGCAGGGCGCCCTGGAGTGGGAAGAAGAGGTAACCACGGGGGGGCTGGAGCTGGCCTCGGACTTGACCACCGAGCCCATGGAGCCAAGAGCCATGCCAGGGGTGCCCTGCTGCGAATAGGACATGCTGTAGGTCGGCGAGCCGTTCATGTAGGTCTGCGAGCTGGTCATGGAGTTGTACTGCAGGGCGCTCACGTCGTAGCGGTGCATGGGCTGCATCTGAGCGGCGCCGTGCGCGTTGAGGCCCGGGTGCTGCGGGTAGCCCAGCTGGTCCTGCATCATGCTGTAGCTGCCGTTGCTCCAGCCGTTCATGTGCGCGTAGCTGTCCATGCGCTGGTTCACGCCCGCGCCGAGGCCGGCGCCCACCCCGACCCCGCTCGCCATGCTGTTACCGCCCGGGGCGAGCAGCCCTCCCGGCAGCGTGTACTTATCCTTCTTCATGAGCGTCTTGGTTTTCCGCCGGGGCCGGTATTTATAATCCGGGTGTTCCTTCATGTGCAGCGCTCGCAGCCGCTTGGCCTCGTCGATGAACGGCCGCTTCTCCGTCTCCGACAAAAGTTTCCACTCGGCACCCAGGCGCTTGCTGATCTCCGAGTTGTGCATCTTGGGGTTCTCTTGGGCCATCTTGCGCCGCTGCCCGCGGGACCACACCATGAAGGCGTTCATGGGCCGCTTGACGCGGTCCGGGCTGTTCTTCTGGTTGCCGCCCGCCGCCGCCGCGGTGGAGTTGCCGCCGCCGCCGCCGCCGCCGCCGCCGCCGCCGCCCCCCGAAGTTTGCTGCGGGCCCGGCGGCTTCAGCTCCGTCTCCATCATGTTGTACATGCGGGCGCTGTGCGCGGGCCCGGCCCGCCGGCGGCCGCCGACCCTCGGCCCGGCCGGGACTTTGGGGGGCCCGCGGGCGGGGGGGAGAGGAGGAGGGGAGGCGGGCGGGGGTGTCGGGAGCTCAGGGCTCCGCGAGGAAAATCAGACGAAGAATAATTTGGGGGAAGAAAGGAGAGAGGCAAACTGGAATCAGGATCAAAAAAGCGCTTCCCTCCTCTTCTGGCCGGTCCAGCCGCTGCCGATGATTGTTATTATTATTTTTTGGAAAGGCTTAAGCCTGGGGCTCAAACTTCTCTCCCTTTCTTTCTCTCTCCTCTTCTTTCTCTCAGTCCTAGTCTTAAAGAGGCAGCAAACTACTTTCCCCCTTTTGCAAACACTCTCTTCTCTGCCTTGACAACTCCTGATACTTTTTTGAACAAGTTAATAGACAACCATCCATGTGACGGGGGCTGTCAGGGAATAAATGGGTTTCCAGCGACCAATCAGCGCGCGGCGGCTCCTCCACTCGAGCCCAGCCTCGCCGCCGGGTTTTGCATGAAAGGGGGCGGGGCCTGCCGCGCCGCCGGCCTCGCGGGGGAGGCGGGGGGAGGCGCGGGGAGGAGGGAGGGGGAGGAGGGAGGGGGAGGCGGCTCCCACAGCCAGCCTGCCAGCCACTGAGAAACCTTTGTATCCTCTCTCGCAGCAACAGGTCACACCACACGCCTTTTCGAAGGAAGTGGGTAAACAGCACTAAGACTACGATTTCTTCTTCTTTAAACTTAATCTTGATTTACTCTTTGGTGCGGGCTGCTGAAATGAGGAGGGGGCGCGAGAAGCTGAGGTGGGGTGGGGGAGGGCAGAGAGGGTGGCTCAGGGCGACTGTCCTCCTAGTATATCTGGAAACCGGCCGTGCTGGAGTTGGTGTGTCATTGTTCTCCCGCTCCTCCGCACACAGCCCCCAAATCCAGCCGCTCTAGCTCTTCTCCCTAACCTGGCTCTTCCGCTCGCCCCTCTCCCTCCACGGGAGCAGACCCTCGCTCACCCCCTTCTCACACTGTCCCGACAAGAAGTTAGGAGACGGAAAGCTCTGTCCTCAGAACCCTCCTTGCTTCCACGTAATTCGCTCTGTTTTAAAAATAAACTCTGCTCGGATCTGTGCGGCCTCTAGAGCTGAGGCCGGGCCGGGCCTGGGTAAGCAGCTGAATCCACGCTCTTCCCTGCCCAGCTCAGCCCTCTGGGCCGGAAACCACAGCTTGGCTCTCACCCCAGCCACATCTCCCACCCATCGTTCTCCACTCAGTCGGGTGCAGAGGGGACGCTCGTCTTCTCTCCCATTTTCCTGAGCTTCCCCCAAGGAGGGCTCTCAGTGGTGTGGGGTTCCAAAGGGGGCTGGGGGAAGAAAAAGATCCACAGAAGGGCGCTCAGAAGTGCTGTCTATGGGGGAGGGTAATCTCAGCTTCCTGGCATCCTAGGGCACTGCTTGGAGGTGGCTTTTGAGCCGCACTCACAAACTCCCTCCCACGCAGAGTTCCCAAGACTCAAGCAGAACCAGCCCTGGCATTTCCCCCACCTACTTCTACCGCGGTGGCCCATCGCCCCGACAGCCTGGGGCTGGAGCTAACCCCGGAGGGGGCTCCGGGCCTGGGAGGCGGGGGTGGTGCTCTCCAGGCACAGGTGCAGGCCGGGCAGGCTGGAGGAAGGCGACCAGGATTGGGGAAGGGGGGAGCCCGGCAAGGCCCGGGCTGGAGGAGGATGGGATGGGGGGCGGGAGTAGGGGCTCAGGAATCCTGCCCTCCTAGGACCCAAGAGGGTAATTTTAGCCGCTCTCCCATTGTCCCGACGTAAAGATTTCAATAGGTAGGCGCTCAATGCGCAGAGCAATGGCAGCACGTCCGTTACAAATAGGTAGTTTTGTTTCTCTTGTTGTCGCTACACGGAGTCAAACAAAGCCCCGTCTAAGTTTCCTTCCACTCTCTTGTTGGGATCTTTGTGGCTAAAATGCACTTGACTACAAAGCGGGGGGGGGCGGGGAGAGGAGAGAAAAAAAAAACAAAACAAAACCTCGATGCCATTTCTTTTTTTATAAAGGGCTTAAACCATCAGGGTTACTTATTTTCTTTCTTCTGTAACACTCACTCCGCCTCCCTCCTCCCCGATCTACCCTTACCCTAATAAAATGTACTGAATAGTATCTGTCGGCCACGTTCCATTTATTATTTTTACAAAACTGTGCATTGTTTTGTTCCTTACTAATCTTCTTCCGATAACCTCCAACTTCTCCAATCCCTACCTTCCCAGGCTTTTCTGTTCTTGTCAAACTCAAGATAAGTATGCTCACTGGAAACCCAGAAAAGTTGTGAAAAAGTTGCAGACTTTTCTTAATAAATTATTATTTCCAATCAACCTCTCCTGCCCCTGCAGTTTCTCTTTTTTGCTCTTAAATTATGTTTTGTTTTAGTTACTGTGAATCCGGGAAGGATGAAACTAGCCTTCTGAAAACTCATAAATATATAGTACTCTTCAAAATAAAGCAGTGTCTTCTGTTTATTCGAGGTGTAATATTAAGCAATATTAAGCTAAACAAGGACCTGGAGATTAGGAAAGAGAAAAGGTTAGAAGGTCTGGAGAAGAGAAGGCGGCCACCGGCTTTTCAGCGCGTCTGGTTTCAGGGATGTGGCTGGTGCGCCCCCTACTGGTGAATTCGCTTTTCCCAAGACTCTTGCTTTCACCTTTAAAAGAAGGTGTTCGGAAATAATTAAAGAAAAATAAAATGAGGGGGATGGGAGTGAGAGCAAAGTAATTACACGTAATCTAAACAAAAGAAAAGTTAATATATCGTATAAGCTATGGGACCAAATCACAAGAGTCAGATTTAATTTTCTTAACTTAGAAATGTACATATAACCTCGAGATAAGTGGGAGGTTAAACCATGGGAGAAAATCGGTACAAATTATGAGATTCAACATATGAACGAATTATGATTGTCCAGACGCCATGAAGGGCAGGCCAAGCATTCACTTTATGATTGTGTACGCATTGGTCTATGCTTAATAGCATTATTCGGAAAACTAAAAAAAAGCTTATGGATAATTAAGTTTGAAGAAAAATAAAGCACAAGGGGTTGATGTGGATAATGGTGGTGTATATGTATTAAAATAAATATTAATAATGGATGGTTATAGAAGCAAATGTTATTAATCTTCTCTCTCTCTCAAAGGTAATAGTAAGAGGCACAAATTTTTCCTTGCTATGATATATAAAAGCTTTTATACATTCTCAGATGCATGTGTTTGTGCCTGAACTCTATAATAATGCATTTAAGAGGTTAAAGGGGCTGGCTAGGTCTTTTGTTAATTGCTTTTATCATATAAATAAGCTATGGAAATACATTACAATTGTGTTATCATTGGTTGCATTTATTTACAGCTTTATTTTAATTAAGCCTGCTGTACTTATCAAGGCAATAAACTACTGTGGCTGGCGTTTATGCATAATAATGTGCTATGAAAATAAGATTAAAGAAGATGGTGATAGCAGAAACAATTTTCTCATTAGATTTTTTAGAACATATGCATTAAAAAAATCAGATCACTGGCCACTCTGTTTCAATCCAGCACCATCACTGGGCCCTAAATATAATAATAACTATAGCAATCATAATAGATGACAGAAGCAGCTCTGTTTTAGGTTTATAACAGACGGCTACAGTACTAATAACAATACACCGTTGACTACTGGGGCATCAAAATAAGACTTGGAATAGGGTGCTTCATCCTCTGAGAATTTAAAATGTTGTCATTGGTACAATTTATGAAAATTGAAAGTGCTTAATCTTAAGACAGTGTAACATTTCCCTTCCTTGGGCAGCAGAAAGCTACACATTTTCAGAGTAAGATTAGAAATTAAAAACAAAAATCCTTAACTCCCAGGATATTCTGATTTGATTTTGTTTTATTATAGGCCCCAGCTCCAAATCCTTAACTGATTAAGTGTAACTCAGTTTTATTTAAAAAATCTTTTGCATTGATATTTCCCTCCTAAACTCCTCTCATCTCTCCTCAAGTGTTATAGCTGAAGCCAACTAACAATTTTGTGGAGACAGGGGACTGTAGACTTATTTTTTCTCCTTAGTGGCAAATAGAGGTTTAACTTGCAGTAATTAGGTGAGAACTAGCCAAGCATCTTACTATTATGATGCTTGTTAAAAAACGCTTCTTTTCTGCATCTGCATTTGAGTGTGTTCCCCTCCTCTCTTAATCTTCTTATGGAAATGAAGGCAAACGGCAGGGAACCTGCAGAGTCTTGGAGAATGTCCTTGTTAACTGGAATTTCTCAGCATTGCTAATTAGCAGAGTTTGACGACCACCAGTATTGGGGGGAAAGCTCTGTTTAACCACTCACAAACCATTCCGAGGAAGAGCAGACTAATTTTATTTTGTAATTAAAATCTGAAAAGGGCCCTATTTGACAGTTAGGGCTATGAGAGTTTTATCTCCCTGTGAAATAATTACTGCCTTGATAACTCAATTTTCTGAAAAATGTCAACTGTGGGCTCCAAAAGTTTTAATTTCATTACGTAAGGGAAAAAAAGAGAGAAAAATAGAAGAAAATATACAGAGAGGATTTCTAATTCTGGAACTTGTTAAATATATTAGGAGTTAGATTTGGCCAAATGAAGGTTTTTTTTTCTCCTTTTTAAAAATCATGTTTCCTTCAGATCCTAACCTTCCAACCAGCTCCAGGGAAAGTGACCATAGTAGTGATCATACTGGAATGAAAGAAATCATACTAGTAGTGTATGAGGCAAATAAAACTAAAAAGAGAAGTACGGCAACCCAAGGAAAGTTCCTGATTTTAAAAGCCAAAAATAAAGGAGGATTTCAATGTTTAGGACAATGTTGGTACAATCTGGTAAGATGAGGTTTTATTGACATTTATCCCCAAACACAAGAAAAAAGAAAACTGGGAATTATAAAGTAAGGAAATCGGGTATAAGCCAATTTTTAAAGTGCTTCCTTCTCCCTTCTAAACTGCAAAAAACCTCAATCACTCCAAACTGGATTATGCCATAAGACTTTCAAAATGATCAACACTTGATTCTCCAAGATTTATGAAACAAACATAGATAAATGAAGGTAAAGAAAGGTACTAGAGGATTTCTTTTCCTTAAAAGAGCATCATATATTCCCCCCTCCCCCAAATCAATAAAAAATAAGCTGGAAAAAGTTAGAATATTGAAAGTAAGAGAAAAAATTAGAATAGAATTGTACTGTTATCAAACTTCATTTGCTTTAGACTGTGAAGGATCCCTCACAGGAAATCCTAGAGGGGATACTTCAATTTTTATAAAGCAATTTTCAAAATCATAGAAACTCTTTCATCTACATTTCCTCCATTTTCTTCCTATGGCCAAACTTGTCAGATTTTGGAAGCATGAAGGACTATTGACAGGAACAGAAATAATAAATGTTTCTAGCTAATACAAAGAACTAGCATATACTTCTATCCCTTTTTATTTATTAAGGCATAGATATGCATATGGATGCATGGTAGATTGACAATTTAAAATTGCTTAATCATATTTTTTTCTTCTTGTCTCTCCCTTCAGCACCTTGCCTTTAATTTCCAGAAGTGGTATTACACATAACAAATGAACAAGGGGATAACAAATGCTATTTCAGTCCAGACCCAATTTCACCAAATAATTTCACTCAAGAGCTGTAAGGACTCTTGAAACCTAAGGAATGCAGGGCTGCTCTGCATTCAGCTCCTTTTTATACTCATTCTCTTTCATGTAATTCCCACTGATGAAATAAATACATTTTTAAAAGAACTCAATAGTTAGAAAACTAAATATATTTCCCCTTTCAAATTACAGCAACAGAAGTTATACACAATCACTTGTGTATGTCCTCAGGGTTATATATGATAATAATCATATTGCTTACAGTATTATATATGTACATCCTTCATATACTCCAGCTTAAATATTTTCTGGAAAAGAGGGTTCACACTTCACAATTTCATTTCCATTTCTGAATTATCAAGCAATTATAACATAAGATTCTGTCTCTGCACTGCAGCTATTGTCCAGGGAAAAATTCAGTGTGGCCATTAAATAATCTAATTATTTAAACAGAAATTCTCTTTTTAAAAAGACAAAATGAAAATTTAAAGAGCTGCCACCAGTGGTTTTCATTTGCACTGAAAAAAATGAACCTATGATTTTGATATTAAGATTTAGGAGAAGCAAATGAAAAACAAAAATAAAAACCCAGCAAACAGATTACCAGGAACTGCAAATGGGCCAAAAAACCCATGGGCCTTTTCATACCTCTAAATCATTGCTTGGGAGTCTAAATACAAATCTCCCTGATCCACCACACTATCTTGTGCAATTAATCATACCAAAGTAACAGGGTTTCCTTAGAATCCTAATTTTCCAGTGACCAGGGTTGTTACCCTCATTTTAGGAAAAAGACGATTGTTTCAAATTCTCCCACTGTGATTATTTCATTTAGTTATGACCACAACTTTTGTGTGAAAAACAAACGTAAGCCCTCCTTAAGGTTTCTCTAGGCCATATTAAGTGACACATAAATGACACCCCAGTGCGTGCCGGGCTTCACACACACTGTACTGGCAATCTACCAAACAGAGAGAAACATCTTTCCCTTAGCCTGGTCCCTTCCAAGCTAGAGCAATGGGATTTAATTTTCTTCCTTCTGGAGATCTCATGGTGCATACTGCTCCTGTGTTACCTGCAAAATCTCCTTTCCTGAACTACAGTCAGGCATAATACAAAGTCACAAAAAGTGACAGCTCAACAACCTCAGAAGGCAGAGGTGCTTGGCACCCCAAAAAGCAAGTTGGGGGAAGAAAGCTCTGCTTGACGTGTGTGTGAGGGATAGGAATACTGCCAAAGGAAAAGGAAGAAAGCCTTTCACCTGTTTCCATGAAAAGACATTGAAAGCAAGCCATAAAAAAAAAAAACACCCCACAATCACCATCAGCTCTAAACAAAACTGTTACCCACTTTTTCTCCAAGATGTGCAGCATCATCTAGCCCTGGAAAGTGCTCTAAATGAAAGTATACACCCATCCTGGGCGGACTGGCATCAAGGCCTCCCATCGACATCTGGAGCCCTCGCCCAAAAGCTCTTCTGCTCTCAAAAGAAATGTCTGAGAAGTCTGCCTTCCCAGGGGTCCACTTCTGCTCAAGCCCTATTGCCCCCCCCCCCGCCCCACCTTCCAGCCCCGGCTCAGATGGAGTTGGGCTTCCAAACCCATCCCAATTGAATTCTCAGATTGTTAGCCCGATAATCTTTAAAGGCTCCTTCGGAGCTGGGGCTCTGACTTTTATCTCCCCTCCCACCCTTCTTCCCTTTTTGTAGGCTCTCCCCACTCCTTTTCCCTCTCACCCCACCCCCCCTTAATTTGAAGATCATTGACACGATAGGCTGTAATGAGTCCTTCAGAAACTGTTATGATCTACGGTGACAATCTCTGCACCTAATTCACAGATTATTGACAAGCACTGTGGGCTCAATGGTGTCAAGTTGTACTTGTTTCAACACCCTTCAGCAACCCACATAGCAGCTGGGCCCTGGATTAGGACCCACAGTCTGGCAGTGCTTATCTGCCTGCTGAGTGGTGGAGAGATGAGTATCTGTCTATACCCCAGCTTCTTCCCAAGCCGGGCTGTGCTTTCTCCCTGGCGCCTTGTCTGTCTCAGGGTTGGATCAAGTGAACTAAAGGATCTTCAAAGTTTAAAGACAAAGTAAAAGAGCAAACAATGATAAATGAGGGTTCATCCTTATAATCTTGGTTTTAATAATCAATCATTTTCTCCATCCCCAAATAGCTACCAAACTCCAAGCCCCATATACTCGCTTTCAGAATGAGGTTTGGGTTCACCAGGAAAGGTGTGAGGGATGGAGGGGAGAGGGAGCTGAGGACTTAGCACTCAGTGGGCCCAAAGCTAGGTTGGCCCATCCTCCCGGATCGCCCTTAGAATAGGGCAAGATTGACCACTTACAAAGCAGGGCGCCCAGCCAACAGGCTCGGGCTCTGGCCTGGACACTGGGACAAGAGACCAAAAATGCCCTCCCCGCCCCTAAAGGGCGCTTTGCTGCTGCGGAGAAAACGCAGCGGGTTGCCAGCGTTGCGGCTCTGCCTGCTGCTAAGGAGTCAGTCACTGGCTGCCCCCTCCCCAGGCCCCAAAGATGGAAGGGCTGCTTTCCTGCTTGCCGCCGTGGGGCGTGAGATTCCAGTAGGGGCTGAGGCCGCGTGAAACCACAGAAATGACACTGTGCTGGGAGAGGTGGGTGGTATTCCCAGGCCTAGGCCACCCACTTGTTTAGTTCTTTTTCCTAAACTAGGGGTTGCGCTTTCTCCCTGGGTCCTGGGAATTTGGAGGCGCACTGCCTGCCCTCCCTCAGCCAGGTGCGGTTCCTCCCCTAGCCTTCTCCCTATAGGTTGGGACTACCGTGGGGCAGAAGGGGTGTGTGTGAAACCTCAGCCCCTGCTTTTGCAAATTCTACATCACTTCTGAACAGCAAGCATATACCCTCTTTAGCTGGGCACCTCCAAGATTCTGCTGGCTTTGGCCTCCCCACGCCGCGGGCAGCCTGGGGCCTCGGCTGTCAGAGCACTGTTTGTCACCTTAACGGGGTTGGCACCAAAGTTGGCCCGGACTTAATGTTTCTGTACTGGGGACTAGTCTTTTGGTGAAGCAAAGGGTGAGGGGGCCTCTCTAGCAGGGAATCCTGCTTACCCGTCATTTCCATAGAATTCCGGGTAAAAATTGATTTAAAGCCTTGATTCTCTCCCTGCCACTATATCCGAACTCATTATTGAGAAACATAAGCCGAGATTCGATTCTGGCATCAGAGGGAGAAAGCGTCTCTCATCTCACCGAGCAGCAATTTCCCTGAAAACACAATCTCAGATCTGCTGACTGTGGGAGGTGGGAAGAATGAACGTAAGACCAACGTTAAAAACAACTTGAGTAGCCACAGTATTAAATATTTTAAGAAGTAATTCTGTTATGAAAATTAGGCTAGTTTCCTTCAATAGGCAAACTTAAAAAAAAAAAGCAAACAAGCAAGCCGTAAACTTCTTGAGGTTTTTATCTAAAAGTTAAAATTGTACGTACAATCCTCAAGATCCAAATCATCAAACACCTTGTTGAGACCATTTGTGTTCATTTTTTAGCACACACATTGTTTCAGTTTGATCTTAAACACCTAAATAAACCCATATTTTCCCACTGTTTTAAGTTCAGAGGATGTGTCATTTAATCTTTCTGAAAGAATTCAAAGTGTACTTTTGCCCTCACTCTCAGACCAAAGAAAAAGTCAAAGCTCTTTCTCATGTAGACAGGTAGTTTTTGAAAGTGTAAAAAATACTCCACTTCCCCTAGGATAATTTGGATTCCTGGTCAATGAAAATACTGAACTTAAAAAGAAAATACTCTTTATCATTGGCACACCTTTCCTGGAATCCTACAGTTCAGGAAAAGAGAGAGAGAGAGAGGTGTCAGGCACCTGTTTCTTAAAGAACATCTGGAATTTAACTGCTAGGTGGGAAAGGAAAAGTTTGATCAAGATTGATTTTGGGGAAATGAAACATTCAAAGAAGAGACTGACCTTGTAATTACACTCTGAAAATAAAAATTTAAAGGAGCAAGTTATTTTGTTTACTCAGAGACTCCGTTACTATACTTGAAAGGGCCTCTGAGGGCATTCAAGATGCTGCTGACAATGTCAAAACAGCATGCAGCAGCATCTTTCGTTTTATTTTTTGAAATGTGGACAAAACGGGAGAAGTAACTTTTGCTTGGTTCTCCACTATTACAGAGGAAAATTCTCACTTTCTCTCTCTCTTTTAAAATCATGCTTCTCTACCTGTTTTAGTACCGCTAAATCTTTAAAAAGAGTCCCAAATCCAAACGGGGGTAGAAAGTGGCTGCCAGGATGTGAGGAGGGGGAAGAGATTCGTCTTTATTTTATATTGAATTAAAATTGCGTTATCTCCTTTTAACATTTTATTGAATTAAACTTATATTATCTTTCAAGGATATAAGAACTTATTTCCCCTTCCCATCTGCTTTTTGGAGGGTAATAAAAAGTTTTCTCTAACCCCAGAGCAAGGTTCTAGTGATTTCCAGGACTGGCGCTGCGCAGCTCCTACTGTGTCCAACAGGGGGCGCTGGCCACGAACCTGCGCAGCGGCTCAGCCACGCTTCACATCTGAGCCGGGTTCTAGCCCCTGAAGGCGAGAGCCGCTCGCGGGGTCGAGTACAGAGCTTTAGTCTTCGTGGATAAAAAGAGATTAAAGGCTAAATTCTTTTTTGGGGTGTGTGTGCGTGCGTGGGTATGTGTGTGTGTGTGTGTACGGGGGGCGGTGGTTATCAATTTTAACCAACTACGAAAATGTAGAGCTTTTTATCCTTTGATGTTCTCATAAAGAAACTCCTATCGGTGGGGGAATTACACGGTTTCTGAGCCAACACTGCAGCTACAGTGTGGGGGAAATTATTTAATTAAAAATATATTTTTCCATCTGTTCACATGATCTTTTTAGAAGTACTTAAAAAGCTGACACTGATCCCTTTGGCCTGTTCACCCTGCCCCAAGTTTCAAATACTTTAGCTATTTCGAAGGCCCTTCTATTAATTTGAAGGGGGAAAAAAGAGACCCAAATATTTAAATGCCCCCAAACAGTTACTCCTCTGCATCCTTTCTTTCTTTCTTTCTTTCTTTAAATAGGGACTTTTATGTGACTGACACATTTCACATTGCCTATTCTGCAAAGCCAGGTATAAATGGCAAGAAGCGACTCTTAAAAATTTTTTTGATGTTGGACTACATAACGCCCAAGTATAAGATGAAATCTAAATAAAATTGTAATCCACCCACCCCCACGCTAACTTAAAAAAAAAAGAAGAAAAAAAACCTTCACCTGTATTTAAATAGCGTGTCTTTAATTACAGCAGTTGGGGATGCATGAGGCTGAAATGAAATTAGCAGTCATTACCAGTCCTTTAACTCTGTGGTGCTTTTGATCAGCACTAAATTAGCTTTCCAGTCCTAACAAAGACTCTACAGCAAGCAGTGGGCTGTAAATAAGACAGCGCGACCTGCCCTCAACACCTTTTCTCTTGTCAATCATAGCTCCATCATTCAGCCCAAGATTAACCTTTATCTACCAAATTTTTTTTAAAAAGGAACGAAAGAAAGAAGAAAAAGAAAAAGGAGGCGGGAAGGAAAGCCCCCTTACCACCACATGTCGAAATAACAGAGGTTCCTAAGAGCCCCCTTTAAATTGTATTATAATGAGCCCGTGTCAGAATCTGCAATTTCCAAATCATCCCTCCCCACCCCACCCCGCTACAGCTCTCGAGTATATTAGAGGAGTCAGAATGCTGTTCAGGTAGGAAAGGAATCCCTTTCCCCGAATTACTAGTTGGGCATGAGCCACCCTCCGTAAGTCAATTTGCCATTAGCCTCTCCTATTACTCTAACAAAATTTCGGGAGAGAAGGAATGTTTGAGGAGAAGATATTGATAATTTTAAGGCATGTACATAAGTTTCCGGGATGAAAACAATCAAGTTACTCCACTAATAGTCTCTAGTTTCTAAGTCTGCGGAGAAAAAAACCACCAACAGCAGCAACAAAAACCCAGCTGCTTTTCCCAGTACTGAATTGAGAAAGTAAAACATTGGTTCAAATTGCCATTAGAGGGCGCCAGAGAGCAAGCCCCTCTCCCTCGCACAACTTCCCACAGAAGCCCTCCTAGCTTCCAGCTTCGCCATGCTCTGTAATTCCTTCTCTCAGGTAATATTTCTTGCTTATCCTGCCCTCTTGCTTCTCTAGCCCCCTCAATGTCAATCTCTCATAAAGAACAAGGTGTCGCCATGTCCCTTTCCTTTTCTTTTCACATCCTTCCCCCCAGACACCACCAAAATAGTAAGATGCCAGATGAAACGGTAGCAACCCCTTAATGATATATACGTTTTGACTCAAATCACTCTTTCCACTCTATGTAATCTTGGTGTGGAGAAGGTTCTTTGTAGGGATGAAATGTTGGATTTTAATATTTTTTAAATGGAAGCCTGAAAATTTCATTTCTGCATTTCTCTCTGGAGGCTCACGGATTTCTTTATTTTCATAGAAAAGGAAACACACACTATTGCATGGCAGCTGATTCTGCTCAGTGCTAAAACTGCTCAGAAGAGAATAAAATAATGTCATTTCATTTCTGCATTTGTCAAAGAATTCAAAATTAGTATTTAATCCCAAAAGTTAACGCTTTCATACTTAAATCTGTCTGTGTTAAATGACTGCCACACAGGGTGTATTTCCACATCTCTTAAAGGTCAAAAGAAAAAAAAATAGAATGAGAGGAGAAGAAAGTGAGTTGTGGGGGTGGGCGGAGAGGAGTGAGCTAGCAGTGAATGTCAAAGTTGGGTTGCAAGCTACTTACATGTCCATGTCAGATCAGGGTGTTGTCTTGTAGCAGTTTGATTGGCAGGTAAAAAAGCGAAAGAACGTGAGGGCTCCCTGAGCCTCTTGTCAGCCCAAGCTTGATCACTTCTCACCGGACAGAGCGAGTTGAAGGAGCTTGCAATTCCCCTCTCATCCTCCATCCAAAGCACCGTGAATCCATTTCGGCTTTTCTTCCCCCCAGTCTCTCCATCAGCCTCCTGCCTTCAACCGCTTCGCCTTACACCAGCCTCCAAGACCTAGCCTAGCTTTGCCACTGCAATCCCCTGCAACAAGAAAAATCGTTTATGGCTTAAAACCCCAAATGGCTGATTTTTTAAAAGAGAGAGAGAGGGAGAGGGAGAGAGAGAGGAGAGAGAGGGTGAGGGGGAGAGAGAGGGGGAGCGAGAAGAATGCACCCAGAGAACAACAAAAAAGTCAGTTATCCTAACACTGCTCTATCCCCCCACCGTACAGAAGAAGAATAAAAAAAAAAGCTTTATGTTTTTTCAGTGGGTATTCAAAGATAATTTGATGCCATTGTTTCTGCTACAGATGGTTCTTTTAAATACAATAACACGGCTCTTTGTGCAGGCTACCCACAATAAAAATCGAAAGCGTTCCCCTGAATAACCATTTTGTTCTCTCTTGTATGGGGCCAACAAAAGATGCCGTGAGGTAATGGGTTCTGTTTATTGAAGCCATAGAATAGGGGTTTGATAAAGATTTTTTTAAAGCAGAAGACCTTGCAAGGTCAGGCTGATCTCTTCATATTTTTTTATTAAAATATTTGTCCAATAGATTATTCCTTGGTGCAGCTGCAGGTTTCCTCCTCGATTCTTAATCAGCCCAAACATCTGTCTCTTTGAGGAGGCTTTAAAAAGTCTGCAATTGTATCAATGGTGCAGGAACCTTATCAAATACTGAGTTTTTAGGCTCAGTGCAGGCAAAGGCAATGGAGTTTCAATTCTATTTGGTCCTGATGGGGTGAGGTGGAGGGCTGGGGGGAGAGGAAACACACCAGCTCCAGAGAGAGTGACTGGAGAAAACCAGGTTTCCTCCCCACCGCTCCCCACTCCCTGTTGGCCATGCATAACTGCACAAGCCAGACACACAGATCACTGAGGACTTGAGATGTGTCTGCTGATCTCTGCAAGCTTCACCCGTGCATGCATGTTGGACAGGGGTTAGGCATGTTTTCTTACCACGCTCCCCTTCTCTAGTTAGGTCTCCAATCCCAGAAAACCTAGGGTGGGATGCCATGGGGAGGAGTGGAACAAGCTAAAGGTTAGACTTTAGCACCCAAAGGGTCCTACTCTTGGCTCTCTTCCATTCACTGTTAGTTAGCTTTGACTCATTGATTGCTATTCTGCCAGGGGACTGGTGGCCACAGGTTTCCTGCTACAGTGTCCCATACCCTCAGGCTTCTTCTTATAGTCACCCAGCTTCCCCCTCAGCTCCACAGAGAACATCTGCTTCCCCTCGTAGGGGAAGCCCTGCCACCTAGACCCAGCCGAGGTCTGTATCAACTTGGAGCCCTGAACACTTAGGCAATGAGGGTGCTGCAGGGGAAGTGCAGGGGAAGATGGCTAGGTTTCTCTACCTTTCTATAGGAATTAATGCCAGGACTCTCTGCGTCTCCAATAGCCCAGAGTAACTGTAATCCACTTTCATGACTTCTGCTCTGTGTATCATCACTTGTGGCAAGACAATAGTCTGGGGAAATGGCTTTAATCTTAAAAACAAGTTTTCGTTGGGTTCTCTATCTCTGCCCCCTGCCCCATTTAGTCCTCCCTTTCTTCCCACAAACCATTCAAAATAAAAGAAAGATAAACCCCCAAATGAATCTCTTGACAGAACTGATCTTAGCTTCTACCTTCCCTTTCAGAAACAATAATATTATTGGTTTACAACTGGTCTAAAGTAATCTAATAAGGAATTCTTGAAGACTATTACTTAGACACCAATTAAAGCCTTTCCTACAAAACTTGAAAAACAAACACAAACAATAAAACAGAATATTAAACAATATTTCACATGGTTGTTTCTCAATAATTCATTTCATATCTCAGGATGAACACCTTAATATTAGTTCAAAAGGAATGAAAGGACAATATTAAAAAGTTATACACATCCCAACACTCTCTGGATCAAGAAAACTGTGCCTATATAAGTGTGTGTTGGTGGAGGGAGGGAGTGGAGAGTGTAAATCAAGAGCAAACTTTAATAGAATAGGCTGAGGAGTGTGTTGCTTTCCTCACTGTTGGAAAGGTGGGAGGGGATGCATTATGCAAAATGGAAAGTCAACAGTAGAAATACCTACTCCAACTAAAGGTGGAGTGGGAGACAGTACATGTAAAATGTTTAATCCAGTGTTTCATAACTTTGCACTACAAAAGTAATCCACTGAAATAACGGAATAATCTCTTCCTGCTTCCCTCGTCATACGTTTTTTCTGAATATCAAAACTTATAAAGGATGCCCCAACCTGATGAAAGCTATTTTCCTTTTCTTATAACTGAAAGAAGAATCTGAACTGCTTGTCCTCTTTCCAGCAAGGGAGGAGCTTGGGGCTGAATCTAAGTCTGTAAGATAGGAAGGCATCAGTGAGTACCCTAAGGTGTCTAAAAGTGAGTAAACCTTACACATCTTATCAACTGAATCTATTCAATCCCAGTCACAAGGAAGTTTAAAATCTCTCAGGTGGCCTCACTCTCTGGTTAAGGATAGGAAGACAGTTTTGTAGGTAAGCCTCCAAAAGTTGTCTCAAAAGCTGTAATGCAATGACATTCTGACATGGGGGAAAACTTCAGCCTATAACTAAAAAATGTGGAATGTGTCACGGTGAAGGGCAAAAGTGACAAACTGCCTTGATAGGTGAGGGAATCAAGAACCAGTTGCCTGCAACTGGAAAATTGCTTAAAACAACAACAACAACAACAGCAATCTTTCTGTATCCACAAACTAATCTAACTGGTCAGCTCCTCTCTCAGAGCAAACACACACCACCAAAACGATTCTAAGTTATAGAAACGGCTTTCTGACAGGGTTGGGGAATCCGTGTGCACTGATTTATGGGCGTTTATAGGTGGCTCTGAAATGGAAACTTCACTATTCAAAAGGGCTTTGGGGGCAGAGTTGAGCTCTCCAGTTCTACAAGCAACAAGCCGTACTGGGGAGATGGGGTGGGGAGGGGATACTCGCCCCCCCTGCCCCCCCTACTGGGATGCATTCAGCAAGAACAACTCGGATTGAGGAAGGGAAGGAGAGAGGGAAGGCAAGAAGAAAAGGAAGGAAGGAAGGCAGAAAGGGAGGAAGGGAGGGAAGAAGGGAGGAAAGGAAAGGAAAGGAAAGGAAAGGAGGGGAGCGGAGGGGAGGGGAAGGGAAGGGAAGGGAAAGTAAAGGAAAGGAAAGGAGAGTAGAGAGGGGATAAAAGAAGAGGATTTAATGGCAGAGGGGATTAGCAAGAGGGGTACCCGGGACCTGGTTTTAAATTGGCGAGTGCTGCTTATAAGGAAACACTGTACGCACGATCAGGGTCTGGATGTTCCAGGAAACCAGTGACCGTACAAATCATGAGTTTCACAGAGATGGCACAGTGCCATGGTTTAGCCATCAGCTACCGTGAAAACTGTAGCTTCCCTCTCGCAGGCAATCCGTCATTCACTACTGGCCGCTCTACCTCTCCACACGGAAAAAAGTCCGACTTGGACAGCCTCGGCGCCGGCTGGGCCCCGGGGACCCTCTGGGAACAAGGGCTCGCGGGCGGTCGGCCGAGTGCCGGCCAGCGGGGCTCGGATAGGAGCCGCCCGCGCCAGGTCGGAGGGCGACTGCTTCCCCAGCCTGCGGAGGGTACCGGCCGCAAGTGCCTCCAAATACACCACGGGACTCTGAACGTGTTGCTCCCGTCAACTCGCCCAACACGATTCAATTATTCACTTAGACAAAACCAACACCACACAAGCCCGCCACTTGATGAGCTCTTAAAATGACAGGCAGGGGAGCGCGGCCAGGGCGACCCTCCGCCGGACACAACCCGGGGAGGGCCGTGGTTTAAATGCAAGGTCTTTAGATTCTAAAACCTAACCCGGGAGCGCGCGCGAGTGTGTGAAGAGAAACCTCAGTTTTCAGAGCCACTAGAACAAACTTCTCGCTGAGCCTCGGCCCTCTCGCCTCCCGCAGCCTTTCCTCGGTCAGCTGGGGCTGAGGGTGAACAAGTCTCTTGGGGTCGGGCCGGCCTTCTAGGCTGGCGGGGCCCTGCGGAACCGGTCCGCCTGACCCGACTGCGCTCGCGTGGGAAAAGCGGAGGCTCGGCCGGCCCGGCTGCGCTTCCCCAGCCCCCGAGCCGCGGCATCCCGGCCTGCCCGCCGGCCCTCGCGCGCCGCCGCATTTCCCGCGCTCTCGGCCCGCACGTCCTGGCGCGGCCCGCACGTCTGGGCGCGGCCGGCGCGGCTCCGTGCGGCCCCGCCTCCGGCTCCGGTTCCGGCTCCGGCTGCGAGAGGGAGGGCGGAAGGCCCTCGGCGAAGGGACGGGCGGCGCTGACCGAGTGAGTGGAAGCCTGGGTCCCGGGCGCCTGCAGGCCCGCTTTCCCGGCCGGCTTTTCCCACGCTGGGCGCCCCGAGGGGCGGGCGGGCGCGTGTCCCTGACTCTAGGCTCAAGCGTGTTGGGACCCGCTTGTTTCAGCGAGCGCACAGTGTGGCGGGTTCGGTTCGTTCCCCAGTGCGCCGCGTGTGGAGACCGAGCCCGGGAGAGCCCTGGGAGCGTGGGGAGCCGGGCGTCCTCCCCGAGGGCTGGGCGGTGGGCAACTCGACGACTCGAGGGGTTCAGGGAAGGAAGGTGGGAGAGGAGGGCGGGCGCTCCCAGGGGAGGCGGCTCGCGGCTTCTCGGCCACGACCTGGGAAGCTCAGGTGTCGAAGGGGGGCCGCAGGCTGAAAGGCGGCCTGTTTCCTCAGTGGTCACAGACGCAGAGTGGTCTCCCTCTCCACTCGTGTTCCAACTTGTGGAACTCTCTGAGGTTCCCCCAGTCTTTGTTTTACGCTAAGAAGGGTGTGTTTTTATAATTAAGGGGAAAGCTGGGGGTAGGAGTAAGGCCTGTGGGTAGCGTTCCTTAAACTTTTCTTGATATATACAAAATGAAATTATACCTGCAATCATATGTTTGTGTTTATGTGTTAAGAGTATTCATTTAAAAATGTTGAACATTTAAAATATGCCACACATTTTGTGACTTTAAAAAAATTTTCTCACTTTATCAATATTGTAGAGTTACAGTAAATGGAAATGTCTCTGGTCTTTCAACCTCTAAGGGTAGTGGAGCGAGGGGAAAGGACGGTGGGATATCTGTCTTGTGTCCATTTGGCGCAGTCTTACTAGTACCATGCTCCCAAGATAAATTAACTTGCATTTTAGTTAAAATATTATCATCATCTGCTGGACCTCAAGAATAACGTAAACTGAGGATATTTTCCAAGTGTACACCTATGCAGTATTGTAACTACTAGTACACAGTTGGATTTGATAAGTTTACATTTGAACCAGAATTTGTATAGTGCAGCTCCAGGAACACATTTGCAGACCCAGTGCAAAAACTGTATGTACATAAATGTTTGGAAAGGTATCCCAAAGTGTGATTATTCTTTGTCTCTCTATTTCAGAGGCCCAAGAATGGGCAGTTGGTATGGATGGCTTACTGATACATTCTTCTTCTTTTTTTAAATGTGTATATATATAATATATATATATATATTTTATATATTTTAAATGGAGTATAGTTGATTTACAATGTTGTGTTAGTTTCTGGTGTACAGCAAAGTGATTCAGTTATGCATATATATGTATTCTTTTCATATTCTTTTCCATTATAGTTTATTATAAAATATTGAATATAGTTCTCTGTGCTCTACAGTGGGTCCTTGTTGTTATTCTATTTTATATATAGTAGTGTGTATCTGCTAATCCCAAACTCCTAATTTATCCCCTGCCCCATCCCCTTTGGTAACCATAAGTTTGTTTTCTATGTCTGTGAGTCTGTTTCTGTTTTGTAAGTAAGTTCATTTGCTGATACAGTCTTAAAGAGAGTAAAAACTGTAGTGAATTTTGGGAGAAAAGGAGCATCCCATTTATGGTTTTGCCTGTGGAAAGAAGTTAATGATCCAAGGAAACTGATTCTAGGGAGAATTTCTATTTACATCTTCCCTTCCAATCCCTTCTCCTAACATTCTCCCTTCACCCTCGAAGAAAGAGCAACATTCTGTTTGCGTGAGGGTAATAAGAGCAAAGGAACTAACCTTTAATGGCCATCTATTATGTACCAGATACTTTCTCTTATTTAATTCTCATAATAATCTTATAAAATTGGAATTTTTATCCCCCCCCCTTTTTTTTAAACAGAGTAAGGGAAGATCCAGCTGATTTAAATATCTGTGGCTGGGAAACAGTAGATCTGGGTTTGAAATCTAGCTCTATGATTCTAAAACCCATCATGTTCTTTAAAATCTGCTAAACTGAGTCCAGATAGACTCAAGCAAGCACCACTGGTTACTGACTATTGCAGGTTCAGGAGGAAACTGTGAACAGTGTGTGGTCTTGTCTTTTTCTTCTCTCCTTTTTCTGGAAGGCAGCTTCCTAATTGTGGCTCTCCTTAGAATCTTTTGGCTATGAAGAGATTGATTTGAAGCAGGGATATAAAATTCTATGTGTTTTTCCTGTGCCATACCAAAGTTGAACCTAGAGTTTAAACTCAGTTTTCTGCATTTAGGTCTCAATTGGCATCAGGTTTAAGGCTACCCATAGGCTGGCTTGGTCAAGGTAATGATTTCATGAGGACAGACTCAGATAGGTCAAACTAAGTATCACTCTTAAAACTCCAGCCTCAGAAACCAAAAGGGTGGGAGGGAAATATAGTAATAACAGAACACATGACTGCTAATTAACCTTATTAACAACTTCAAACCAGTGAACATTTATATTTTTATTTTCTCAGAAAGGCAATTAATTTTTTTTGCCTTCTATTAACTACCTTTCCCCCCCAGATAATCACCTATAGCAAAACCACCCTTTAAAAGGTCAGTAGAAATTATTTTAAGACATTAAAATATAAAAAAGTATTGTTATTTTAATAGGCACTGTGGAGAGTTTAATTTGTATCTTGTATTAAATTAAACATATGGTGAACAGGGTATAATAGATTTTCTATAATTTAGCTGCCAATGTGGCAACAGCAGCCAGTTACTCTCACCAGCAGACTTGTCAGTGGTTTGTTTACTAGCTTATTTGAATTAAAATAAAGCTTCGCTTCTGCTGACTGCACATCATTATCTATGAGACCATAATCCTGCTAGCAAATCCTATATCTTCCAGAACTGGCTCTTTTGTTTGGGATTACTGAGAGCTTAGCCTATAACAAAGAGGAATAAGGCATCCCTCTCATCCTCATAATTAAGTGTGGGGACTAATTTAGAAACAAACCCAGAAAGATGTACTATTTGGAGTTATATTTCTATACAGAATGGAAGAGAAACAGGATAGGCCAAACACCTGATTGTTAACAGAATGTTTAAACTATTAAGCAAGTGTACTACAGGAATCCAGCTTGTTAAAATTAAGAGCAACAGCAAATAAGGCATTGATGGCCTTTGCACGGGGCAGTAATTCTGTATGAAGGATCTGAAGGTATGTTTGGGAAGAGGAAGTATTAGGGTGTCAGGCAGGAGAAGATGTGCTGTATGCTTTGTGAATGACATTTATTTTGTTCTTTCATTATCCTAACAGACTGCACAATTAATAGTTATTGTTATGAGCAGAGTTATTAAAATACTGAAATAAAAATAACAAAACAGTTTGTTATTCACTGGAAAAAATATAACTGTCTTTGGAAATTGTTAACATTTTACTAACAAGGTACATAAAATTTAGCGAAAAGAAAAGAATGGGTGATTTCCTGGCTCTTTCCATACCCCAGCTCAAAACAGACCTTCATGAATTCTGGTAGCCCAAGAAAATCTATGTTTAAGGAAAGAATTTTCACAACTAGGATGTACATAAAAGCAGCTTTTACAATCCACCATCCATATATAAACTGATGCCTGTTTGTTAAAGAAGAGGGAAAACACAAGGGTTGATTTGTCAATGTCCTTAACATTAATTGTCACAGATGGGAATTCTGAGGACCTATGTGAAACAAAATCAGACTCTGGTGAATTATAAAGCAGGTCCTTAGACTTTAAAAACATTTAGGCAAAGTGACAGTTCAGAACATCTGTTAGCCTTCTGTCTGAGTATAAACTAGATGTCATGGAGTGCACAGCTGTAGGCATTTTAGGCTTTTTTGCCAACATCTGTCACAGCAGTACAATAATATAGGTAATTATCAACACCTTATATAAACTATTTGCTATTTTAATTTTTAGAAAGAGTAAAATTAGTGTTACAATCCTTGGCAAAATAATTGAGATGAATATAGTCATTTTGCTCTAAAAGATGAATAAGTGATCTGATCATTCTTTGAAAAACACACATTTTAAATATTTTCTGCAGCCAATATTGGTGTTGTGCCATTTCGAAAAGCAAAATTCTAAGTGATTTTTTTGAAAAGATAAAAGTACAAGTTAAATAAGAGGGAGGGCAGAAGAGGCCAGTAATTTGCTTTTCAGAGCAACCAAAGGTGTGATATGTTTTGTGATAAAAAGAGTTTAATACCACACAATTGTGGCATGAATTGATTCCATATTCATAAAGATTAATAATTCATTTTATAATGTCAGTGTAGCAAAATCTGTATTGATGAATTATAAAAAATTGTCTCCCTCCCCTCTCCTTGCTCTTCTCAGTCCTAGAATTTTGCAGAGAAATGGCATATAAAACTATAATTCACATCTTGCCATCTTAGTAACTAAAGTTAATTTGAAAGGGTTGGCGCATCATACAAATCCAGGGACACTTCATTGTTTTAATGCCACCTGGATATGGATCATCTACAGTGCTCATCCTAAGGTACTGGGAATTATTGTCTCACATCTGATTCCCTTGACCTGTACAATAGTTGTGTTTCAGTCTAAACTCGAAGCAGCAAGACTATATTCCAAAGCACCTGTTCTGGGGAAGATGCCAGTCAATAATGTCTTATTGAAAGATCAGGTCCAGCTAGAGAAAATAAAGGAATTGAGCTGCAGTTGGATTTCATCATCTAAACATGCAATGTAATCTTAACCAATTCATTACACACTCCTTTTGTTTCCACTACAAAGGGGATGTTGCCTTTATCAGAGGTTGTAATTCCAGTATGTTCAAGCAAAGACAAGGGAGAAATTGAAAAAGTTCTATCAATTCTACCCACAGCCAGGAAGAACTGTAGGGTCAGAAGGTCATTGTCACTGTCCCATGTACAGTTCAGACTAGACCACAGATAGCTCAAGTTTCCACACTGCAATAGAAAGGTATAATAAAGGAGACTCACAGAAAATACTGAATAGGAATAGGAGTAGGAAATCATATTCTTGAACACATTTGATTTAACACATGAAGAATCAAATGAAGTGAATCTCTATTTGGAAAATAGTCATGGATGCTTAAAATTATGCTTGCTTGTGAAGGAGGGAAATTTTATTCATGAAAGGCCAGCATGGCAAAAAAATGAGTCACAGATGTCAACGTTCATAATCTAAAGGTCTGGAAAGGGTCAAATGAGAAAGAGAAGGAGGAAGTAAATATAGATATAAAAGGCAGACAACTTGGCCTGAAAGGAAGGATTAAAAATGAAAGAAAATGACTACAGGAAAAGAAAAATGTGATACATACTGATGAAGAATAAGGCTTATGGGGATTCAGGGAAGAGTAAATGAAGATATTGATTACCAAATGGGGTATTAGGGACCAAATGAAAATTTAGGGCCTTGTGAGTGTCAGTACTTCCTAAAGAGAGTTATCAGCTGTAAGAAATTAGTCTTGCAGAGAGAAACATTTAAAAATAATTGCTTAGTAGTATTGTTTTGAAGTCTGCTAAAGTGAGTTCATTTGATACTTCTTAGTGCCATATTTCTTTACCACCGAGGAGAAGTCAATGTATTTTGATGTCTAAGAGAGGGGTGAAAAAAGAGAAATTCACCCATTTCCCAAACAACTTGGAAAATACTTTATTTCTAATGATGAATTCTAGTCCTTAAGGACATTACTTTTTTCCCATCAGGTTTTAAACATTTGGGACAGAATAATAGAACAAGGGTATCTGCAATATCAGATATCAGAGTGAGCTTCAGAATGATTGGATTAAAACCATCTTCACTACAGTGGTGGTTTATAAGGAAATACACACTATCTCAGAGTTTATATTGTGAATATGAAGGTATATTTGTGTTTAAATATCCCTCCTTGATTACTTGGTTCTCCTTGATTGATAAGAATAATACTTTGTTAGGGTCCATTTTATATGTTGAAAATTATTGGCTGGAAGTCAGAGCTAGCTCTAATCAACCCTCTGAAATAGGCATAGTTTGCTGTCAGCGTGCTCTCATCTTCTCCCTCTTTTGTGCTACCGCTTCTCCCCGCTTGTGCCCACTGCCCTCATCTTCCTTCATTAAGTATCTTAATCCAGGCTGATCTTTCCTAGATAGTGTCCCAGGCTTGCTCCATCCTTCGGTTTTCAAAATCTGAAACAAATGGCTAATAAATAGATTCAACCTAATGTAGTAATGACTGGTAATAACATTGTGTTCTTTCTTTAAAGTTACTAGCTTTATGCCAGAAGCTCTTTGAAGGGGGAGGTGGGCACAGATCTTAGTCATTTTTGTATCCTCTGTATCACTCAACAAAGTGCCTCCCCCATAATAAATATACATTAACTCCTAAATGAATATTTGTTGTTTTATGTTTTTCTTCCAAAATCTGTATATAACTGAGAGTAATCTTTTTTTTATTTTTAAATTTTATGTATTTATTTTTTAGGTTCCAACAGTTAGAGAGATATAGCAGTCAAGCAGAATTAGAGTCTTTAAAAGTGATATTAATTTTTTTCCTTACTGATATTTATTACAAACACATTAAAGGGAAAATTTTAAAGGAAAATGTCCTTTATAATACAACCAACCTAACAACACAACTTAAATTTTCTATATTCCTTTCTGATCTTTAGTCCACAGATAATTAAAAATTACATTTGTAGTACACATATTTTTGGATTTTTATGTTTGTTTAATTTTTGTGTGTTTTGAAATTGAATTTTTCATAAAGGGACAAAGACACTAAATATTAAATCTCTAATGATGAAATTTTAGACCTTCACAAAAAAATGGAATATATTTTTGGATTGGGGAGACTTTTTCAGAGCTCGCTAAGGGCAGTATATCTGAAAGTAGCTAGTCTTTTATAGTCTAAATCATAGGATCTTCCATTTTAGATGGAGAAACTGGAAACATAGGATTTTAGGGACATAAAGTAGGCCTTAGAGAAAGAGAAGGTTCAAAATGAGATTTAATAGTAGGTACCAGCTTCTATTTTGAATATTGATAACTGAAGGTATTTACCTGTCCTTCCCGGAGCCTATCTAGAAAAAAGCCTCAGATCTGAGTTTTTCTATCCTTATTCCAAATACATAACTTATAGCAGAGTTTAGTCAAAAGGGTTTGGATGTGTAGACCATACTCACCGTGTTAAGAGAAATCAAATTAACATTTTTATTATTAATTTGATCAGTCACTATCACTTTTGTATCACTCCAGAGCCCTTTACAGAAAGAAACACTGGAATGTTTTGTTAATCAAGGGATCATATTGAACGCTTTCAAGTGTTATATAATTAGTATTTTTTACCACTGTTAAGTCAAAAAGATTTGGAAGAACTGCCACATGTGGAGTTTAGCCTTGAATGTCCGTTATCAGCAAGTGGAATGATTAGAAGAATATGATAAACTAGTATATTAGAAATATGCACTGTAATGCAGTCCATTTCTCTCATTTCCACCTACCCTGTTATGATCTTACTATCTGCTGTGGTACTTATATATTCAGTGCAAGTAGTGATCCCCTTTCTCTCTCTCACACACAAATGTGTGTGTGTGTGTGTGTGTGTGTGCGCGCGCGCGTGTGCGGGCTGCCCCTTGACACCCAAATTGCAGGAGAATGATTCATTGTGCTATGCAGTTTAATCCACCATTTCTTATTTAGGTAGGATGGCATGTAGAGTATTTTTCCTTCCTAATATAAAACTAAAATCTTACAAGGCCACTGCCAACATGCAATATTGTCAGTCTAAACATAGGAGGTTGCTTCCTTCTTAAAGAAGGTTAGAGTTCAGAAGATCATAGAGCAGAGCCCCCTGGAATTCTCTCCCTTATAACTCAGCTTGCCTTGAAGGGGCCAGAAATCAGGCCACAGCCCAGACAGAGAAAATTGTGCTACATGGAAAATGCAGAGCTGATTCCAATCTCACACCTGCAGAATCTGCTGTCAGCTGTTCAATTCTAAGTTCTGTGGCTTTTCTCCATTCCTGCCTGTTTGGCTTGCTAATTTATTAACTCCTTGTTATCTGCAGCAAAGACCGCATAGGCACATATTTATGGGATCAAGAAAAACATAAAAATGAAAGAGTGATTGAGCAGCCTGACTGAATATTGTGTTTACTTCACTAAACCATTGCTGAGAGTTGTCTCAACAGCTGCACACGGTCCAGGGTGGCATCTCAAAATTCAGCCTTGACTCCCTAGCCTAGCTTCCATTCATTCCACCTCCAGCAGCCATCTAGCCACTCAGTACACCATCCTCATTTTATGTTGCAGGCAAAAAGCCAACCAACGTATGGTCACATTTAAAAGCCTTTTAAGTAGTGAGCACCTCCCTCCTTTCCCAATTGTTCCCTGCTTTTTCACATTCCTAGTTAATAGGTTTTTAAAGCAGTTTCCCCAACTCTTTTCCTGCCACATACTGTCTTGCCTGGCATCTGTGCAGCAAAAGGCTGTTCTTCAAGAGGCTTTTAAATCCATTGTACCTCTTTGTGCCTTTCAACTGCTAACTCTTCAGGTATGGGCTGTGTTTCTTGCTTAGCATATTTTGCATGTTCCAAGCCATTCACAGCAACTACAGCAAAAGTGAGGATAAAAATATAAATAATAAATACAATCATTTAAAGTGATGTTTAGGGCCATGTGTGCAGTTCTCTATTTGCTTAAGGTATCTCATAGATATCCAGCAAGAGGAACATTTTCAAGAAGTGTACAATTTTGAGTTGAAATATAAATAGAAGATTTCTTTTCTTCCTTCCCTCTTCCTCCCTCCCTCCCCTCCTCCTCCCCTCCCTTCTTTCCTTCCTTCCTTCCTCCCTCATTTTTTTGAGAATTAAAGTTCCCTAGTAAGTCTTGAGGCTTTAGTTTGTTGAAACACCAATATACCATAAATTAGGCTGTTTGGAAATACCCCCTTGTTTTTACCAGTAGGAGGAGGATAAGAAAAGGATGCAAATGATGAGCATTAAAAAACTCGAATATTGAGAGCTGGAAAGGATCTAAAGGTCTGTATTTACATTTTTCTGTTAACAAGTGTTTATTCTCTGTTATGTGCCAGTAATTGTGCTTGGGCAGTAGATATAAAGATGAATAGGAAATCGTTTTTGTCCTAGAAGAAGCTCACAGTCTAGAGAGGAAAAAGCCAAGTAAGGAAGCAATTACTTAAATATGTATTTTGAGAAATAATGCTTTGTGGCTTTGCTTGAAATTAAAATGATTTATTTAGTTCAGAGATAAGAAATCTCAGGCAGGTAAGTATCCTGTTAAAATATGAAGTAAACAGGCATTTTCCCTCCTGACTACAGAAAATAATTATGACTAGTGCTCAACTTTTTTTTTTTAAATACTAAAAGTACAATCTTTTTTTTTTAAATTTTTATTGGAGTCTAGTTGATGTACAATGTTGTGTTAGTTTCAGGTATACAGCAAAGTGAATCAGTTATACATATACATATATCCACTCTTTTTTAGATTCTTTTCCCATATAGGCCATTACAGAGTAGAGTGCTATACAGTAGGTCCTTATTAGTTTAGCCCTCACTTTTAAATACTTACAATCGTATGTTCTTTTCAGGCCCTATATGCTTTTTCGTCAATTTTGAGACCAGTGATCTCATCATTTTGCCTAAATGAACTGAAGTTTTCTAAGTAATATAGCCATTATAAATTATTCAAATACTTAAGTGTTATAATATACTCTTTTTTCCTGGTTTTGTCTGGTGGGTGATGTTTTATAGTAATTTATAGAAAACTAGATTAGCAAAGGCTCTCAACAATAAAACTGTAACGATAATTTTTTTTCTTTTTCTGTGTTGCTGCTATGCCTGGCACAAACTTTACATTTAGATTATTTTCCCATCATTTGTTTATAATTCTTTAAAGAAGGGTTCATGTCTTTATCCTACTTGATATCCCTAGTGCCTACCATACTGATTGGCACATAGGATGGGTTTAGGAAGGAAGGAGTGAAGGCAGGAAAATGTTCAATCTTTTCTTCACACTGAAGTAATACACAGATTATTTAGCCACCTGTGTCACTCCATCTCTGAAGCCACAAGTTGTTCTTTTATTTATATACTGTATAACACTTCATAGCGTAGCTTTTTTTTTTTTTTTTTTTTGCGGTACGCGGGCCTCTCACTGTTGTGGCCTCTCCCGCTGCGGAGCACAGGCTCCGGACGCGCAGGCTCAGCGGCCATGGCTCACGGGCCCAGCCGCTCCGCGGCATGTGGGATCCTCCCGGACCGGGGCAGGAACCCGTGTCCCCTGCACTGGCAGGCGGACTCTCAACCACTGCGCCACCAGGGAAGCCCCATAGCGTAGCTTTTAAGATGAGCTGGTCGCTCAATACAGTCAACTTCTGATAGCCAGAAGTACCATATTTATTTTTTGTTTGCACTGGTTATTTACAAAAATACAATTAAGGTAATTCCATTCAAGTAGGTTTGGATAGTAGTGTCACTAAAGAGGAAGTAACCACACAGAGTCTTTCAGTTAAAGGGCCAGGGTTCTTATTCTCCTTTTTCTTTAAAGAAAGACTGGCTTGTACCAAAGTCATACTTATTTTAGGTTAGAAATCATACAACAGTTATGGTTCATGTTGTGATCAGTCATGCCTTATGTTGGACTTTGTCTCCTGTATGTAGTTTATATAATTTATAGTCTTTTAAAAATTTAAAATAAACAACTGTTACAGAATATAGGTGTGCATGCATTTAAAAAAACTATTTAAAAAACACAAAAAGCAAATGGTTTCTAAATCTTCATTAAAGGAAAGAAAACCTGTTTTTTTTTCTTTCTGATGATTTGTCTTCATTTATTGATTAATTCAAGAATTAATTATTATTTATTGACTACCAGTACTGTAAAGGGGTTACATAGGTGCTGTGAGGGAAACAAAAATGATTAAGAAATAGTTCCAACCCTCAGGGAACTTTTAATCTGGTGAACAAGATGACAGTACACATGTAATGTAAAGAAGAATATGATTAATGTCTCAAGGGAGGCACATTAGGAAGTAGAATTTGAGCTGGACCTTAAAGGATTTAAAACAGCAGAGATGTGAGGAAGACTTTATAAGCAGAGAAAACAGCATATGCTAAAGCTCTGTGATAGGAGTATGGTGGAAGTACTGGAATGAAGGCTTGTGTAGGTTTAAGGTCATATAGTACGGACATTTGGATATAAACCATGAAGTAGAGACTAAAATTCAGGGAATACTGGGCAGTTATTTTTTAATTTAGAAAATAGAAATGTTGTGTTTTTTAGGAAGATTAGGTTGTCAATCTGTTGGAAGGCTAGGTATGAGGGGAGGAAAAGCTAGAGGTGGGGAGCTGAGTTGGGAGGGTGTTGTGAGATTCCAGGATAAGAGTCTCATATTCGATTTTGGCTGTTGTGACCAAAAGGAGGAAATGAATATTGGATGAATATTGTGATTATAGGAACTGCTAAAATTTGTCAAAGTAGAAGGGATGGATAGCAATAAAAGAGAATCAAGTATGACACTAAATTTTGGGCTGGGATGACAAGGAGAATGATGGTATTAGTAGTAGAAAGAGGAGAGTCAAGTGGAGGAGGAACTGGGTTAGTGGAAAAGATGTGAATTTGGTTTGGATCCTGTTGTATCTGAATAGTTGTTAGTTTGTTCAGGGTGAAGATAGCTAGCTATTGGAGAGTGATGAAAGTGGAGGAACTTGGGAGAGAGGTCAGAACTAGCGACAGATACCTTGGAATCATTTGCATTGTAATTATAGTTGAATCTCCGTGGGGAACACAGTCTCAAAAAGAGAGAGAAGGTTGTGAGAGAAGAGAACTATGGACAAAACCTGAACACTTAAATGGAAGAAGATAAGCCCATAAAGGGAGACAGAGGTAGAGCTGTCAAAAAGATTAAAGGAGTATCAGAATTGTGCAGGGTTATAGGGTCCAAGAAAGGAAAAAGTTTAAAAAAATGAGGTGGCGTCAGTAGCAACCAGAAATGTTCACTTTTTAAAAGAAGTTCTCATTTTATAAACATTGTGTTTTATCTGCATTTTTTGGTGTTATATTTGTCACAAATATGTTCTGTGTTTGGAAGGATATACACCAAACTGTTAGTAATTGTTAATCTGGAGGAGTTGGAGGTGGATTTTCTCTGTCACCTGCATATCAGTCAGGATCTCAGGAGGAAACAGATGGCACTTTCAAATTAAGATAATCAAAAATGGTTAATAATATCCTAACAAATTAGGATAATCAAAAATGGTTAATAAAGAGACTACGTACAAACAAGTGGATGAGGTGTTGGGAAACCACAAAGATTAGTGTAGTATCCCGGGGTTGTTAACACCTTAAGGCCCAAAAGGATGAAGAGAAGGAGCAATTTCTGGAAATAAGAGACAAAGAGTGGTGGAGGGAAAACCACCTTGAAAGGAGCTGTGACTTTGGTCAAGAAGGAAACAAGCCTGAAGGGACCTCCAGGAAGGAGACGAGGAGAATAAATACTCTTGTCCCTCCCTTGGATTTCCTGTTTCAGTTTGGCCTAATCCAGTCAGGGAGCTAGATGTCTAGGCAACATGCCTATACAGGGCAGCCTCCTGAGGCAGAGCAGGGTGGGAAAGCGTCTGGATGGGCAAGTGGAAGATATTTGTCACAAAGTGTGTTGTATGAATTTAAAAACATTACTGTGTATTACTTCTCTGGTTTTTTAAAGGTGTGTGTTATAATCTTCTGCATAACTTATGCATTCACATAATACAAAATTTATAAAGCACATCAGTGTATAAATAATGATTAAAGAAAAAGAATCTATAACCTCTCCACCAAAAAAGGCCCCTAGCTTAGATGGTTTTCCAGTGGGATTTTACAAAACTTTCAAGGGACAAATAATATTTATTTTATATAAATTGCTCCAGAAAATGGAAAAAACAAATAGAACAAGAAAGGAGCTGCCCAGTTGGCCAGCTCATTTTGTATGAAGCTTTATAATCTTGATTATCAAATCAAGATAAGGATGATGAAGATATAAGACAGATAAGGAAGATACAAGACAAGAAAAGCATAAACCTATTTCATTATGGATGTGAGTGCAATAATTCTAAATAAAATATTAGCTAACCAAATCCAACAGTTTATTTTAAAAATTACTTTTTTTTTTTGGCCGTGCCACACGGCTTGCGGGACCTTAGTTCCCGACCAGGGATTGAACTTGGGTGCTGCCAGTGGAAACACTGGACTGCCAGGGAATTCCCTAAAAAGTACATATTGATCGAGTAGTATTTATCCCAAGAATGAAAGGATAGTTCAATGTCAGAAAAAATGTATCAGTGTTTTTCACTTTAGTATTAGCTCAAAGAAGAAATATCATATGATGATTTCATGAGACACAGAAAAAACATCTTCTCTATGATAAGAGTTGCAGAATAAAGTATTAATACTTATTTATGAAAAATTTACAGAATATTAGGAGTATCAAAGGACTTCCCAGACAATTTACAAAAAAGTTACTGGAATAAATTAGAAGCATTTCCATTGAAATGAAGACCAAGAAAAAGATGTTTACAATTTTCACTACCATTTAAACAATATTAGAGGTCCCACCTATCTTTTAAGGCAGGATAAAGGCATGTTAGGATTGGAAGAAATAAAACTCATTATTTGAAGGTGATATTATCTATATAGAAAATCCAATTGAATGAACATACTATGAGTACTAACAAAAGTTTAACAAGATTAATAGAAGTTGTATACTTGTATATTTGTATATCAACTCAAAAAAGCACTCCTTTTAGGCAAACTATACTTATAATAAAAATAAGGTATTAAGAAACATAAATTCTCCTTTTTTTGTCTCCTTTAGTAGAAAAATAGAAAGGGACATAAATAAGATTTGAATAAATGGGGAGAGATACTGTGTGCACGGGGGGTATGATTTAACCTAATAAAGTTATCAATTCTCTCCAAGTACACATGCAAAGTAAATGAAATTCCAATCAAAATTCTAACTGGATTTTTGAGAAACACAACAAATTCTAAAATTTATATGGATGGCTGATGGCCCCAAAATTTCTAAATATGTGCATAGGAAAAGATGAGCCAAAAAGATAGTAGTCACCCTCAATCATCAGATAAGACATGCTATAAATGGTGATGGTGATGATGATGCTGTTGTTCCAGCAATATGTAAATAAACCAAAACAAAACAGAATTGAGAGCTTAAAAATAGATCTAGGTATATATAAAGACATATGATAATATTTGTATCACAAAGTAATTGAAAAAAGGCAAATAATTTAGTAGATGATGTGAGGATCATTATATGGAGAAAAATATAGACTGCTAACTTACGTAAAAGTTGGCTCCAGATAGACTAAGGACCTAATAATATGAGAGATAAAGATAACGATATAGGACTTCCCTGGCGGCACAGTGGTTAAGAATCCGCCTGCCAGTGCAGGGGACACGGGTTCGATCCCTGGTCTGGGAAGACCCCACATGCTGTGGAGCACCTAAGCTCGTGCACCACAACTACTGAGCCTGCGCTCTAGAGCCCATAAGCCACAACTACTGAGCACGCGTGCCACAACTACTGAAGCCCGCATGCCTAGAACCCATGCTCCGCAATGAGAGAAGCCACCACAATGATAAGCCCGTGCACCACAACAAAGAAGAGCCCCAGCTTGCTGCAACTAGAGGAAGCCCACGCGCAGCAACGAAGACCTAACGCAGCCCCAAATTTTAAAAAATATATAATAGGGCTTCCCTGGTGGTGCAGTGGTTGAGAGTCCGCCTGCTGGTGCAGGGGACACGGGTTCATGCCCCGGTCCGGGAAGATCCCACATGCCGCGGAGTGGCTAGGCATTTGAGCCATGGCCGCTGAGCCTGCGCGTCTGGAGCCTGTGCACCGCAACGGGAGAGGCCACAACAGTGAGAGGCCTGCGTACCGCAAAAAAAATAAAAAAATAAATAAAATAAAATAAAAAAAGATAAAGATATAAAGATAGTAAAGGATAATAGAAGAAAATGTGAAATAAAATCTTTGTGACCAAAGGGGAGGAAATTTAATTTTAATTTTATTTTTATTGAAGTATAGTTGATTTACAGTGTTTGTTAGTTTCAGGTGTACAGCACAGGGATTCAGTTATATATATATACACACATACATACATATACACATATATATGTATATATATATTCTTTTTCAGGTTCTTTTTCCTTATAAGTTATTACAAAATATTGAGTAGAGTTCCCTGTGCTATACAGTAGGTCCTTGTTGGTTATCTATTTTATATATAATAGTGTGTATATGTTAATTCCCACCTCCTAGTTTATCCCTCTCCCACCCCAGAAAAAGCTTTTTAAACAAAATCTCAAAAGCACCAACTATAAGTCAAAAAAGAGTGGCTGGATTTGGCTACACCACAGGTTAAAGATTTTGTTCAATGTAGTGTTCCATAGATGAAGTTAACAAACAGATGTTAGATTGGGAAAGGATATTTGCCATGTTTAAAACCAGCAAGGGATAATATCCCCAAAATGCAAGAACCCCTTAAATCAACATGAAAAATATGGAGACCCCAAGAGAAAAATTCATAAGAGGTTAAACAGGTAATTCAGAGAAGATGTCTGAATAAATAGCAAATATATGAAGAGTTGCTAAAGTTCATTATAAAGAAGTGAAATGCAAATTAAAGCAACAATAAAATATCATTTTACAAGTATTTGCATGGCAGCAGTTAGAAAGGTGGATAATACCAAGTATTGGAGAGGATATGGAATAGTGGAGATTTTTGCACTGCTGATGGGGATATAAATTGTACAGTCATATGCATAGCAATCCTACTCATGGATCTGTTTTTCCAGAGAACTAGGAAAAGTTTTAGTGAGGACATGTTCATGGATGTTATAATATCACTAATGGAGGTAGAGAGTTAGGTGCATCCGATAAGTAATTTTAATCAATAAGTAAAATATAGTGGATGCATACTGTGAAGTACTATGCAGCAGTAAGAAGCAGTGAACTCATTGATCATGGAAAAATCTTAAAAACAGAATCGTGAAAGAAAAAATAGGAAACATAATGAGAGCTATAGTACAAATGCTATTTATTTAAATAGAACACACATAATTCTTTACAAAACAACTATACCTATTTTGTAATGCTATACACATTTAAATATACATTCTAATCTCTTTAAAATGGGTTAATACTCAGAGGAGGGAAATGAGTGTGAAACTTGAAGAAAGAGTGAAGTAAAGAGCAAAGTGAAGAAAAAGTAAAGCAAAGGAAAGGGATCATACGTGGACCAATGATGACAACATGCAGACAAATTAAGGCCACAATTAGATCAAACTGCTGTCTGTGCATCTGAAGTTCAAAACCTAACAACAAACCAAACATTTAGGTGGTTTTCAGTCATTTGCTACAGTGGCTGTCTGTCATACATTATTTTATAATAAAAAAAGAAACGTTTTTCTTGTACTGTGCATTTCTGAGGTGTCTTCTCTACTCCTATTCTTTCCTGAGAGAGACTCATAGTATTCCAGGCAGAAGTAAAATTACAGTTATGTGCCTAGCAAACATCAGGGTATTCGCATGAAGGGTATTCGCATGACTTCCTTGACTGATCTGAGGTTTCAGTGATTTGAGAGACAAACTCTTTTTCAGCAGCTTTCAAACATTTTGGTCTTGGAATCCCTTTATATTCTTAAATTATTGAGGATCCCAAAGAGCCCTTGTTATTTACCATATTAGAAATAAAAATGTTAAATATTTAATAATTTAAAAATAACGATCATAAAACCATAAAATGTTAACATAACATTTTTTAAGTGAAAAATAATTATATTTTGCAACACAAACATTTAGTGAGAAGAGTGGCATCATCATGTGTACAAATCTCTTTAATGTCTGACTTAATAGAAGACAGCTGGATTCTCATATTTGTTCTGCATTCATCTCTTGTAAAATGTTGTTTTGATTGAAGTATATCTAGAAAATCCAGCTTCATAGACATGTAGTTAGAAAAGTGAGAGGTATTTTAACAGCTTTTTCAGTTAATCGTGGATATTTGTCTTTGATATTGCACCAAAGCTCGACAAGTGATAGTTTCTTGAAGGTGATTTTCAGTGTGAAATCTGAAACTATTATCAATGAACTTTTTGTAGTTTGTTATATTAAAATTTATTGGCATGTCTTGTACTTTGATGAATCTTTTATCCATGCATGATTTTGTAAGTTCATGCACTGGTCAGTTGGAAAGTGTTGGTTTACTGAGTTATGCATGTCATATACAATATTAAAAAAAATCACATTGTTAATTATAACACTGATCTCATCAGAAAAGTACTTAAGTATTGGGAAGCTGCGACGTTCACAGCAGCGGATACAGGTTTTCCAAAATTGTAGTTTTCATTGAAAGTTATCATTGGCAACTCTCATTTTTTCCCCTTGAGGTTATAGACTCGCTTTACTTTTGAGAAAATACCAAACACCCAAGTCTGAATAAACCATAGTTTGTCTGCAGTTTTTTCTTTCAGATAAAAATGGTGTTCCATGAAAAAAGGCGCTAGTAGTTCACCTTGCAACTCAGGTGCAACTCATAGTATCATGAGATATCCACGGTCCTTTGTTCAGAATGCAGCAGAAGTGCTGTATGCATACTTCCCATTTTATAACACAGAATCTTAAAAAGGGCTTGTACTGAAGGGTTGAGATTTAATAAAATTAATAATTTCTACTGACTCATCGAGCACATTCTTAAATGAATCTAGGCTTCCTCCCTGCGCAGTGGTGAATGACAGTGACAGAGCGGTTTTGTGCCACTATCTTTTTTTTTTTTTAATGTATCATTGTGATGTGGATTATTTTATTTTATTTATTAAACTATAGTTGATTTACAATATTGTGTTAGTTTCAGGTGTACAGTTTCAGATTCTTTTCCATTTTAGGTTAGTACAAGATACTGAATACAGTTCTATGTGCTATGCAGTAAATCCTTGTTTATATGTAGTGCTGTGTATCTATTAATCTCATACTCCTAATTTATCCCTCCCCCTCCTCTTTCCCCTTTGATAATAAGTTTATTTTCTATGTCTGTCTGTTTTTGTTTTGTAAGTAAGTTGATTTGTATTATTTTTTTAGATTCCACATATAGGTGATACCATATGGTATTTGTCTTTCTCTTTCTGGCTTACCTCACTTAGTATGATAATCTCTAGGTCCATCCATGTTGCTGCAAATGGCAATATTTCATTCTTTTTTATGGCTGAGTAATAGTCCATTGTACATATATACCACATCTTTTTTTTTTAATTTAAAATTTTTGCTTTGTTTAGAATGAAATTAAATGACAAAACAAACACCATGGCAAATTGACAAAAAGAATGTGGAAGAAAAGAAAAAGCTTTACACTACCAAATGTAAAATAGATAGATAGTGGGAAGCAGCCACATAGCACAGGGAGATCAGCTCAGTGCTTTGTGACCACCTAGAGGGGTGAGATAGGGAGGGTGGGAGGGAGGGAGACGCAAGAGGGAAGAGATATGGGGTATATGTATATGTATAACTGATTCACTTTGTTATAAAGCAGAAACTAACACACCATTGTAAAGCAATTATACTCCAATAAAGATGTTAAAAAAAAGAAAAAGCTTTATATTTCTGAACTGCTAACAGCACTTTTTTCTAGCTTTTGAACAAAAGCTCCACATTTCAGTTAGCAATGAGCCCCACAAATTATGTAGCTAGCACTGGTAAACAGCTATTCAAAAAATTAAGATAAACAAAATCAAAGTAAGAGAAAAAATCATACGGATTCCCAAAGATGATCACTGTTCACTTCCTTATATAATATATATCCTCTTGGGATTTCTTCTTACATATGTAGTTTCTCTTCTTCTATTTGTCACACTCCTTCTTTTAATAGAATTATATATTGCAAAAATAATATTATCCTCCCCACCTAAAGCGTTCTCCCAATATCTGAATGATTTGCTTCCTTACCTCTTTCAGGTGTTCATCCAAGTATCTCCTTCAGAAAGGCCTTGCCTGACCACCCTATTTCTCCAGCCCCTGCCACCACCAACAGCCATGGCATTTATTCACCTTTAATAATCATCTGACATACCACCTAACTTTGCTAACTTTTAGTTTATTGTTTGTCACTCTGTTTTAGTCTGTCCAAGCTGCTATAACAGAATACCATGAACTAGGAGGCTTGTAAACAACAGAAATTTATTTCTAACAGTTCTGGAGGTTGGGAAGTTCAAAATCAAGGAGCTGGCAGATTTGAACCACATCTTCTTTATCCATTCATCTGTTGATGGACATTTAGCTTGCTTCCATATCTTGACTATTGTGAATAGTGCTGCTATGAACGTTGGCTTGCATGTATCTCTTTGAATTAGAGTTTTTAGTCTTTTCTGGATATATGCCCAGGAGTGGGATTGCTGGATCATATGGCAACTCTGGTTTTCATTTTTTTTTTTTTTTTTTTTTTTTTTTTTGCGGTACGCGGGCCTCTCACTGTTGTGGCCTCTCCCGTTGCGGAGCACAGGCTCCGGATGCGCAGGCTCAGCGGCCATGGCTCACGGGCCCAGCCGCTCCGCGGCATATGGGATCCTCCCAGACCGGGGCACGAACCCGTATCCCCTGCATCGGCAGGCGGACTCTCAACCACTGCGCCACCAGGGAGGCCCTGGTTTTCATTTTTTAAGGAACCTCCAGACTGTTTTCTGTAGTGGCTGCACCAATTTACATTCCCACCAACAGTGTAGGAGGGTTCCCTTTTCTCCACACCCTCTCCAGCATTTATTATTTGTAGACTTTTAAATGATGGCCATTCTGACTGGTGTGAGGTGATAACTCATTGTAGTTTTGATTTGCATTTCTCTAATAATCGGCATTGTGGAGCATCTTTTCATGTGCCTGTTGACCATCTGTTTGTCTTCTTTGGAGAAATGTCTATTTAGGTCTTCTGCCCATTTTTTGATTGGGTTGTTTGTTTTCGTGATACTGAGTTGCATAAGCTGTTTATTTTGGAAATTAATCCCTTGTTGGTCACATCATTTGCAAATGTTTTCTCCTAGTCCATAGGTTGTCCATGTATCTATCTATCACCATATATTTTATTTTGAAAAAATTTTGACTATATTACCCATTAATTTAACAGATTAAAAAAATGCTTTATACTACCTGGCAAGTACTAAATTTCTCTTTATGGTTACAAAGATAGAAAATGGGAAGAAGAAGAATACATCTGTTTTCTGATGAGGTGAAATGGAAATGATGTACCTAATGGTGTCTTATTTTCAGTAGTCATATTGAATACATATTGAATGTATTAATACATATTGAATGAATGAGTGAAACAAATGGACAGTGACATTGCATTACTATTACGTAGTTATTGATAATGGTACACATGAGATAAAACTCACTTTTAGCTCCACTGTCTTTCTTCCTTGGGACAGTATCTTCTTTCCTATTCTTCTTTTCTTCCTCCCTCTTGTCATTTTCATTTCATGAGCTTCCACTTATTCTCCACTTCCCAGAGCTTAATAAAAATATGTTTGAAGGAAGACCTATTCCATGTGAATGGGCAGATATCTGTATGAGAGCTGGTGGTTCTGAATTATGCCTTTTTTAAAAAAAAAAACAGTAAAACATTGTCTATATTATACCAAATAAATTGACTAAAAATTGAAAAATTTATTTCAATCTTTGTGTACATGTAGACAGAAGCTGGATTGCTGAGTTCTGGGACAAGTCACAGAGCTTGAGATTTTATAATTGATCCACTGATTCCTGAATTTGCATACTGTTCTTATGCTGGTCAATCACTTGGTCAGATAGAAAATATCCCATAAGAACTGAGAGTCCAGTAAATGAAAATATATTTACTGGAATGTAATATATATTTAATGTATGTGAATAATAACAGAATAAGAAGCTTCTTACTGTTTCCTCAGTTAAATTCATAAATTACCATACATAATACAAATTATTATTGTAAACTCCTTGTACCTATACTGTAACTGCCATAAGTTTTCTCTTACTATTTTTTTTTTCTTTTCCTATGGGCAACAGAAGTTCAGCATACATTTACATGGTGTCAAATTTCTGACATATAATTGGAAAACAGAACAAAGATGCAATTCAGTTTGATGAAGCTTTTTACAGTTTTACATGTCTTTATGGGCATATACGTATGTTGATACAAAGTAATACATTTACCACTTTTTAAAATGCTTTCATTAATGAAAAATGCATGTTTATAATTGACGTAATTGTAGCATTCATTTTTTTAATTGGGGTATAGTTGTTTTACAGTGTTGTGTTGTTTCTACTGTACAGTGAAGTGAATCAGCCATATGTATACATATATCCCCTCTTTTTTGGATTTCCTTCCCATTTAGGTCGTCACAGAGTACTAAGTAGAGTTCCCTGTGCTATACAGCAGGTTATAGCATTCATTTTTGATATAGCACCTTCATCATTAAATTATTCCTTATTTTTCCAAGTAATAATTATTATCTTACAGACTCAACTTTAATAACTAAATTAAGGTCAACATTCTCTTGAATTTATTCTACGTGATGAGATCAAACTATATCATTTTAATTTCAAATTAAGTTTTATTTTTGAAAAAGGAGGATATAAATCTTTATGTTTAGAAGAAAAATCAGAAATCATTCAAATGGGGGCGGAATCAATTTTTAAATCTTTTTTGGTGTTGCACAGAAATTTCTGGGAATGTCATCATTTCAAACTTGGAGGCATCACTGCTCTATTTCCCCATATGGTTGGAATGAATTCCCTTGCAGCGACTGCCTCCCATTCACACATGGGAGGAGCCAGAATACAGCTACGGAGTAGTCCATCAAAGGTGTTTTTCATTATTAATAGAAAAGTTATATTGTCTGCCTGCCTGAGAATGTTTATGGAAATGTGTGATTTCTATCTCCAGAATTCATTTTTGGGAGTGCATGCAAATCAAACTATTGAATAGGTAACAGATATTTTGCTCCCCTACAGACACAACTTGTAGTCTTATATACAACTATAGCAGATCTTCAAAGTTCTCCAACACAGTTGGAAAACTCCAAGATGGTTTATCCTGAGAAGTGTTGGAAGCTCTTAGAAACTGCTTTTAAAAAATAGGATAGATTCTCTCATTTCTAAAATGGCTTTATTAAAACCTCACCTAGAAGCAGAGGTGGGATGGTTTTTATTTTTGTCTTAAGAACTTATAATTATTTTTGTCAGCAAAGCCTAATAATAATTAATTTAATCTAAAATTTAAAATAAAGGCAGCCAAATTTTCACAAATATTTTCAAATGCAGTTCCTAAAATAATTGATATGTCTATACTTGGCATTATCTATACCAGTGGTTCCTAAGTAGTGATTCATGATTAAATTTTCACCTATCTGTGGTGAAATAGGAATATTAGGACAATATAGTGAGTTTTTCATCATTAAATTTATCCAGTTTAAATTAGGACTATCCTTTATACTGAGAATATGTTTTCCTACTTTTAAATGTTAAAATGTTCATTCATTTATTACATAACAGTGGTGATAGATAATTGTTTTTAACATCTTTTGGTGGCAGTTTTTTGTAGATCTCTAGTTTTTAGAAGTTCTATGGTAGTGAAATCCAGAAGTGTAGGAACTCTATTTCATACAATATTAAAACATCTACATAAAGAGTGAAAGTTTAGTGCCAAAAAACATTTAATTTACTAAATGTTTAACTTTCTATCAGGACATTGAGACATATGCTTTAAATTAACAGTTAAATATAGTCTGCTATATATACACAAAACTTAATGAATAATTCTATTCAAATGGTCAACATATAATATGAGGTGAATTAGAAAGGGAGTTTAAAAAGGGTGAAAAGTGACCTTGGCCTGGGATGGATGGGCTAAGGAAGAAGCTAACTGAAAGGTCACACTTGCCATGACTCTGAAATTATTTTATGGGCTTGGCTTAAAGAAATGGGATTTTATGTTTAGTCAGCTAAATTTAGGATTAAAGAGAGGAGAGTTATCACTTTTGCAACTTTGATGAATTAGGAATGGTATGAGCAGCTGGTGATTAATGAAGGCTCAAAGGTAATTCAACCTGGAGTACAAAATCTTTGCCTGTTTTATTTGCTGCTCTGGTCCTAGTGCCTAGTAGGTGTTCCATAAATATATGGTGAACGAAGAACATGAAAGAAGAAAGAGAAGGTAGCTGATGGGAAAGTAGCGGTAGAGGACCGTGTAGAACACCAAGAAGATGAATTTTAGGAATAGCTAATAAATTTAGAGTTTTTTGAAGGCCTCTTTTAACCTAGACAACATAGTCTTATTTATTGTCAGTTGCTCTGCTAACTACAGTATGGATGGTGAAATGATTTTGTATTGATTATCAGCTACTACTACTAGAATTTACATGATAACTAGAAGGTAACAGAATTATGGTTTAAGACGGTCCTAAATCCATTAGTAATTCTAAAATTTTAGTGAACTTTTTCTTAATGCAAAGAATTTCACTTCTAGTTACATATCTATGGACCTAAAATCATTATCAACTCCTTAAAATCACCAAGTAATAGAGTTGGAAAGTGATTCCAAAGATTATCTATATCATCTTTCCTGAAAAACTAATTTTCAAAGATCTTATTGATATTCTGTACCATATTGAATCAGGCCTACTTTATTTTTGAAAAAATTTTAATTATATAAGTTTCAGGTGTACAGTGTTATAATTCAGCATCTGTATACACTACAGAGAGATCACCAGCACAAGTCTAGTTACCATCCATCACCATGAAGTTAACTCCTTTCACCGAGTTCACCCACCCCCCTACTCTTCCCCTCTGTTAATGACTAATCTGATCTCTATCTCAGTGAGTTTGTTTTTGTTTTATTTTGTTTGTTCAAATTTTTTTTTTTCTTTTTTGGCCGCACTACATGGCATGTGGGATCTTGGCTCCCTGACCAGGGATCGAACCCATGTTCCCTGCAGTGGAAGCACAGAGCCCTAACCAGTGGACCACCAGGGAATTCCCTGTTCATTTGTTTTATTTTTCTAGATTCCACATATGAATGAAATCACACAGTATTTGTCTTTCTCCATCTGATTTATTTCACTTAGCATAATACCTTCAAGGTCTATCCATGTTGTCACAAATAATAGGATTTCATTCTTTTTATGGCTGCGTAGTATTCCATTGTGTATTTATGTACACATCTTTATCCATTCCATCATCGATGGAGCCTTAGGTAGTTTCTATATCTTGGCTATTGTAAATAATGCTGCAGTAAACATAGGGATGCCTGTATCTTTTTGAATTAATGTTTTTGTGTTCTTTGGATAAGTACTCAGAAGTGAAATAACTGAGTCATGTGGTAGTTCTATTCTTAATTTTTTGAAGAATCTCCATACTGCTTTCCATAGTGGCTTCACCAACTTCCAGTCCCACCAACACTGTATGGAGGTTCCCTTTTCTTCACATTCTCTTCAATATTTATTATTTCTTGTCTTTTTGATAACAGCCATTCTAATAGGTGTGAGGTGATATCTCATTGTGGTTTTGACTTTCACTTCTCTAATAATTAGTGATGTTGAGCATCTTTTTATGTGCCTGTTGGCCATCTGTATGTCTTCTTTGGAAAGACTGTCTATTCACATCCTCTGCCCATTAAAAAATTTTGTTGTTGAGTTTTTATATATTTTGAATATTAGCCCTTTATCTGATATATCATTTGCAAATTCTTCTCCCATTCAGTAGGTTGACTGTTCGTTTTGATGATGGTTTCCTTTGCTGTGCAGAAGCTTTTTAGTTTGATGTAGTCCCATTTGTTTATTTTTGCTTTTGTTGCACTTGTTTTTGGACTCAGGTCCACAAAAGCAAGGCTAAGACCCATGTCAGTGAAATTACTACCTATTTTTTTCCTAGGAATTTTATGGTTTCACAGCTTACGTTTAAGTCTTTAATCTATTTGAGTTAATTTTTGTGTATGGTGTAAGATAGTGGTCGAGTTTAATTCTTTTGCTTGTGGCTGTCCAGTTTCCCAATACCATTTATTGAAGAGATTATTCTTTCTCCATTGTATGTTCTTTGCTCCTTTGTCATAAATTAATTGTCCATATATGTGTGGGTTTATTTCTGGGCTCTCAGTTCTGTTCCATTGATATGTGTGTTTGTTTTTGTGCCAGTGCCATAACTGTTTTGATTACTATAGCTTTGTAGTATAGTTTGAAATGAGGGAGCGTGATACCTCTGGCTTTGTTCTTTCTCAAGATTGTTTTGGCTATTTGGGAACTTCTGTGGTTCCACAGAAATTTTAGAATTATTTGTTCTAGTTCTGTGAAATATGCCATTGGAATTTTGATAGAGATTTCATTGATTCTATAGTTTGCTTTGGGTAGTATGGACATTTTAATATTAATTATTCCAATCCATGAACATGGAATATCTTTCCATTTCTTTGTGTTTTCTTCAATTTCTTTCAGTAGTATCTCATAGGTTTAAATGTACATATCTTTCACCTCCTTGGTTAAATTTATTCCTGGTATTTTATTCTTTTTGATGCAATCGTAAGTGAGATTGTTTTCTTAATTTCTCTTTCTGATAGCTCATTATTAGTGTATAGAAATGCAACAGATTTCTGTATATTAATTTTGTGTTCTGCAACTTTACTGAATTCATTTATTAGTTCTAACAGTTTTTTGGTGGAGTCTTTATGGTTCTCTATATACAGTATCATGTCATCTGCAAATAATGACAGTTCTGATTTGGATGACTTTTCTTTTTTTCTTTCCTAGTTGCTCTGGCTAGAACTTCCTATACTATGTTCAATAAAAGTGGTGAGAGTGGGCATACTTGTCTTGTTCCTGATCTTGGGAAAAAGCTTTCAGCTTTTCACCGTTGAGTATGGTGTTAGCTGTGTGTTTGTCATATATGGCCTTTGTTATGTTGAGGCATGTTCTCTTTATACCCACTCTGTTGAGAGTTTTAATCATAAATGGCTGTTGATTTTTGTCAGAAGCTTTTTCTGCATCTATTGAGATGATCATATGATTTTTATCTTCCATTTTGTTAATACGATATATCATGTTTATTGATTTATGGATGTTGAGCCATCTTTGCATGCCTGGAATAAATCCCACTTGATCACAGTGTATGATCCTTTTAATGTATTGTTGAATTCAGTTTGCTAATGTGTGTGTGTTTTTTAAATTAATTAATTAATTTATTTATGGCTGAATTGGGTCTTTGTTGATGTGCGCGGGTTCTCATTGCGGTGGCTTCTGTTGTTGCGGAGCACAGGCTCTAGGCGCGTGGGCTTTAGTAGCTGCGGCTCGAAGGCTCTAGGACACAGGCTCAGTAGTTGTGGCACACAGGCTTAGTTGCTCTGTGGCATGTGGGATCTTCCCGGACCAGGGCTTGAACCCGTGTCTCCTGCATTGGCAGGTGGATTCTTAACCACCGCGCCACCAGAGAAGCCCACTAATGTGTGTTGTTGAGAATTTTTGCCATCTGTGTTCATCAAGGATATTGGGCATCAGGCCTACTTTTAAGTTGCTTATACTTATTAAAAACAAACTGCTATTATATATATGCATATGTTAATCCCAATCTCCAAATTTATCCCCCCCCACACCTTTTTGTCTTTGGTAACCATAAGTTTGTTTTCTACATCTGTGACTCTATTTCTGTTTTATAAATAAGTTCATTTGTGCCATTTTTTTAGATTCCACATATAAGTGATATTGTATGATATTTGTTTTTCTCTGTCTAACTTACTTAGTATGATAATCTCTAGGTCTACTACTATATATGAAATAGATAACCAACAAGGACCGACTGTATGGCACAGGGAGCTCTACTCAATATTCTGTAATAACCTATATGGGAAAAGAATCTAAAAAAGAATGTATATATGTACATGTATAACTGATTCATTTTGCTGTACACCTGAAACTAACACAACATTATAAATCAATTATATTACAGTAAGAAAAAGTAAAAACAAAACAAAACAAAAACCAAACTGCTTATAATTGATTCTTATAAGTTATTTTGCCAAACAGTCAAAATTTGGTAAGGAATAAGTATGAATGAGATTCATAAAAATTTATTTTTTTGTCAAATTAGCTTTTTGAAATATGATTAAATATAACATTTAGGTTTCATTTCTCTTCACTTTACAGGACTTAATTTCCCCATAAACCAAAAGAAACACCACTTTATAGGCTATTGTCATAAGAGAATTGCATCTTGATGATTTAATTTACAAATATACAAAAGCCCGTAGAGTTCTAATAAATAAAAAATTTTGGTGTCCAATATATATATGTGATAAGTAGACAACAGAGGACTGTTTCTGTGGGATATTAGAATTTTCAACAGTAAATTTGCTCTCACCACTTCATCTCATGTTAGCATATTTACGTTCCTTTCCCCAATTCCCCCGCCCTGTCTCAACACATGAGGTACAACACTCACTGATTATTTCTACTGTGTGTTAGACATCTGAAACTGTGTGGTCGTGCAAAACTATGAGGGAGATTGGAATTCTTTATAGCATAAAGTTAGTGACATGTAGTTGCTTCAAATCATATCCACTATTCTGGTAACCGAAAGAAATGCAGTGAAATAATAAAGGTTGTTTCCTTGTTTATGAATAATTAAAGGTTCCCCCAAAACATTTCTAATTATTATTAGAAAATAATTTCTCTCGTTCAGCAGAAGAATTTGGGTTTGCAAAGTGTATATTGTTTTCCTGAAGGCCTATTGCTTGTGAAACATGTACACATACCTGCATAAGATGTCGTTTAATTGTTAAAAAGAATCATGGAAGCAAAGACAAAAATTTACTTAATCAGATTAGCAGTGATGAGACCAGTTTAGCTATTCAACATGTTCTTGATGTTCTATTTTTTTTTTTTTAACAAATTGTATTTATTTATTTATTTATCTTTGGCTGCGTTGTGTCTTTGTTGCTGTGTGTGGGCTTTCTCTAGTTGTGGCGAGCAGGGGCTACTCTTTGTTGCGGTGCTCCGGCTTCTCATTGAGGTGGCTTCTCTTGTTGCGGAGCATGGGCTCTAGGCATGCAGGCTCAGTAGTTGTGGCTCACGGGCTGTAGAGCACAGGCTCAGTAGTTGTGGCGCACGGGCTTAGTTGCTCCGTGGCATGTGGGATCTTCCTGGACCAGGGCTCGAACCTGTGTCCCCTGCATTGGCAGGCGGATTCTTAACCACTCTGCTACCAGGGAAGTCCTTGATGTTCTATTTGTGATTATAGTGTTCGTCCATCTTTGTAGGCCAGGTATTCCCCAGGAAGGGGCCTCACCAGTATCTCCTTCCTGTGATTTACTCAGGCTTGAATGGAATGTACCTCAACTTAGCCATTCATGTTTTCTGTTTATTTTCTCATTTGGGGACTACTCTCCATCCCTGCCTTTGGTTGTCTCAGGTGGAGAGCATCTTAGTTCTAAAGTATAATTAATGTCTGTCATGTGCAAAGGAGGCACTCGAGGATGAAGTTACTCTCACCTCATTCTCCCTATTCTCCTCTCACTGCTGTTGCTTTTTGAAAACCATCCTCTATGTCACCTTTCACCAAAGTATGCTTTACTAGTCTGGAGAGATTTATGATTGTATATCTCAACTCAAATAAAAGGAGCAAGTATGCAAGTGAAGCCTAACAGGGACTGTCCAATCATTTTCTCACAAGTTTTAAGCAACGTGTTTCTAGACTCTAAAAATAGAGTGCATATCACAAAACAGCTTATATCCAGTAAACTATCATTTAATCCAACCATAAATTATGGAACCTTGTTAAAAGCACTCCTCCTGTATTCTTCTCTTTCTGGGCCAAGGAGGGTGTGCATGTACAGGAAGAAGATGGGGACATGAGGAAGAGGGGAGTCTTTTCCTACTCTCTTCTTACACACTGAGCCTCCTGAACAGGAGTTACTCATGAGTGTGGAGAGAAGTAGTAATCTATGAGGATTTTTTTAATGTAAAGTTAAATTGTATCCAGCTGCTCCAGCTGTTTTCATTTCATATTTGAATGTTTACTATTTTACTGAAAGAGTAAAGCAGCTATTGAGTATTGCATGTATCATTCTAAAAAAGGAACTTTTTCTGTCCTTAATAGCTAGAGTACCAGAACTGTCCAGGAGGTCAGAGACCAAGACTATCTATTCAACACTGAATTTCCAGAATCCAATCTGGTACTTGATACCTTGTAGGTGCTCAGTATATATTTAAGAGAATGAAGAATGATCATTGCTCTCCTACTTGATAAAATAAATAATGATGCCTACACTGCAAGTTTGTAACATTGTGAAAAGCAAAAGATTAAGTTGCCTTTCATTGTGTTTGTGTAGGTATATGTATTATAAACAATATAATTAAAGCCTTTCAACTGTTGATTTGCTTATTTTATTTTTTTACTAAATTTTAAGATCTTGGAATCTGAGAAAATTTATAAGAGGAATATTTACAGCAGTTTTTCTGTTGCAGGGCAGTTTGAAAGATACATGAATTATAAAGTTTTATTTTTTGAGGCCTTGTCCATATCAATTGTTTTGATCTAATTGACCAGACTGTTTCCTAAACAGTTAACCCTTGAACAGTGTGGGGTTAGGGATGCCAACCCCCTGGCACAGTCAAAAATCCAGGTTTAACTTATAGTGGTCCCTTCTGTACATGGTTCTTCCACATTTGTGGTTCCTTGGTATCTGTGGTTCCAAATTTGAGGATTCAACCAACTGCAGATTGTGTAGTACTATACTGTTTACTATTGAAAAAAATCTGCCTGTAAGTTGACCCACGCAGTTCAAACCCATGTTGTTCAAGGGTCAACTGTAGTTCAAAATTCAAAACAGAAAGGTTTCCTCCCATTCTTGACCCCTAGCCACTTAATCCCCCTCCTCACAGTTGATGTTAGTTTCTTGCATAGTTTTCCAGGAAGCATTTATGTTTTTAAAATTCAACAGATTTAAATCTACCTCTTTATGGAACTTTCTATATCAATTCATATAGAGTTTATTCATTCTTTTTTGTGGCTTCATGTTCTGTTGCATGAATCTACTACAGTTTAAACAATTCCTTATTAATGAACATTTAAGTTATTGCCAATATTTTAGTGTTATAGACAATGATGACATGAGTAACTTTGTAAAAAATGTCATTCTATACACAGGTTTTTCCTTAGAATAAATTCCTAGATGTAGAATTGTTATATTAAAATATATGCATTTATAGTTTTGATAAATATTTTCCAAATTGCCTAAAGGATAGGTTTCAGTGATTTTTTTCTTAACAGTTTGCCTGACTCAAACTACTCTATAGGCTGATTTTTTATATTCTGTAGTCACACCATAGAAAGTTGAATGCTACAGTCCTTAGGTGGAATAAGCAACCATGTTGATGGTGCAATTTAAGGAGCATTGAGTGTCCCACAGTCAAAATATCTGAAAGTCAGCAGCCTGTCATAATGTTATCTGGGGCAATCCTTTCTATATGATAATCATACCCAACGCTTTATTTTTTTTTGGTTATAGTAATTAGTTACTAGTATTCATACCTTGATAAACTATAAAATGTCTCTCCAAAACTTTTGTTTTTCTTGTGTATATTTCCACCTTATCTACTGAAAGAGTGAAATGACAGCCCATGGCCTTTTTACTATAATAACCTGTGGAACATCCAAGTTACACAGAATATTGATATCACTGTGAGGGGTGGGAGGGGGAGCAAGGGAGGAAAGGAGGGAAAGAGAAAGAGAAACTTAATTCTTCACAGGTTTTTTTTGGTTAAAATGCCATGGAAAGTTCTAGATTTTGATGGAGATGTCATTGTAAATCTGCCCAGTCATTGTTTGTGACTTGTTCCTGCTGACGGAGTTACTTTTGTCTGGGCAGATGAATGTCATTCTGAAAAAAAGAGTATTGTTCCCTGTGGACACATGCTGACCCCCCGCCCTAAAACACTGAACATTAAACAGCAGAGCAGAATGCAGGCCCCACTAAAGAGTTGACAGTTAACTTAAAATTGATAATTTCTGTTTAGACTAAATAGTATGGTTGTAAATTGTGGTCATCTAGGAAGGATTTTTTTTTCCCTAAGGTTTACATTATTTGTTAGCTCTTTTTCTTTGAAGAAGGTTGGTAATACCTCAGGAAAGTCATACACCACCTCAGAGGGTATGGGTGGAATGGGAATGAGGGGTGCAAGGAGAGTAAGATAAGAGCAGGTGAAGCAGAAAGGGATTTCTATATAAAAATGTTAGGAACAGTTTTAAATTAGTCTTGGGTTGCAAATGAGAAATTAAGCATCATGGAAAACTCAAGAATATGAGCAAATATACAAGGCTTTGGATAGAATGAGATTATGAATTGAAGACTACTTTTCACTGCTAATTTCTATCACTAAATTCTAGTAACTCAGTGAAAAAACATTTTTTCCCTTTCTTCTTGATAGTCTGTGTATGTTTGTTGTCAAATATGAAAAAAAAAACTGTGATTGACGAAGAAAGCTTTTGAGATCTGTGGTTTTGGTTTAGGTAAAGCTGCTCTACAAGCAGTTTCTTGTTGGGTCAACAAGCCTTGTGTGTTTTGGCATGGAACTAACAGTGCTAATGCCTAATCCATTCAGAATAACCCTTTCAGGGATGTTGAGATATCCAGGCGATAAATTGACAGCAATAGAGGAGGATGAAATGTTAGGAGAACTAAATCAACCATTAAGAAAAGTTGCAAAAACTGGATTCGCTGGTTTGTAGACTTGCAATTTCCTATCTAGATGGTTATTGGAATTTCTGTTATAACTTTCAGAGAATCGCTTTCTCTTGGGATAGTAATACACACTTATATCAACAAGGCAGCATGGTATAATGGAAAGTGTGGAACTTGGAAACCAGGCAGATCTGAGACTGAGTCCCATCTCTGCCACTTTTTAGCTGTATAAATTTAGACAAATTACTTCACATCTCCATACCTATTTCCTCACCTGTGATATGGAGGACAATAGTTGTAACTTGTAGTCTTTATAGGGACTAAATAGGGTAATTTACGTTAACCATCTTCCACAATGACTGAACTGTCAATATAATAAGACTCCTTAAGAGTAGTCCTCCCTCAGCTGTCTTCTTTCTGACTCCAGAGATATAGGCAATTGAAGTTTTAATAAGTATGTATGTATATGTGTTCCAGAAAGGATTTAAGGTAGTTATAATTTGGTGATTGGACCCAATGGTTTCCTAATAAAATTTGAGAATGAGGAAGTTAATTTTCCTTTTTCATGAGAGACATTCTAAGGCTAATAACATTTACTTTTTCTTTCTTCCATTCTGTGCATTATATTTGATGATCTTTGGGATAAGTGGTCTAACAACATATTGGCAAATTGCACAACAGTGTACTAAGTGTCAATAATGGTAAATTTTATGTGTGTTGTATCACAGTAAAAAAGAGGAAAGAAAACTATAGAAATAGATATTGTTCTTCCTTAAAAAATATTCACAAAGCCAGTGGTTCTGGATAAATAGCATTTATTCATCCACTGCTTTATAGTTAAAGCACACAGCTGAAACAAATTTTTTAAAAATGGCTGAAGAGTTTGGATTGTGAAGAATTTCTTTAAAAACTCATTTATTACAAAGGTGTTTATCACAGAATTATTTATAATAATGAAAAGATTGAAAGCAATCTAAATGGCTTATATTAGAAAAATGAGTAGCAACAGTAATAATTAAAAGTTATTGAACACTTACTATGGCATAAAAAATCAAATATCCAGGCAGGGTCATGTAAGCAAGAATAAGAATATGAGTAGCGATCCTCACAGACTAGCAGACCAGAAAGTGGTTGGGGCAGGATAAAGGGTGATATCTCAGGTGCAATAATATACTTTAAAGTATTTTACATGGATTAACTCATTTAATCCTAATAATAAAACTATGAAGTAGGTAGTACTATTATTCACATTTTACAGATGAGGCCCAGTGATGTTAGTAAATTGCCCAAATTCACACTGCTGGGAAGTGGCCGAACAGGATTCCTACTTAGGCATGTGAGTTTGTGCCCAAATTTGAGGTATTGATATAATGTAATATTTTGCAACCTTAAAATGCTGCATAAGACATTTTTTGATGACACAAAAATGATTATGATATAACAAAGCAAAAAAAATGTAGGGTAAAAGTTGAATGTGCAATAAATTCTCAACTTTGGAAAAAATCTATGGAAGAAAGACTGAAAGAAAATGTTTATGATGGTTGTCTCTGGAAGAGTAGAACTATGATTATTTATTTCCTCTTGTATATATGCTTTGATACATTATTTCTTCAGTTAATTTACATTCACTTTATATTCAAAAAAAATAATTACAATAGTATCTCATTTACTTAGCATTTGTATGAATCTCTAAATTATTCCACATAGAACTTCCCTGGTGGCACAGTGGTTGATAGTCCACCTGCCAGTGCAGGGAACACGGGTTCAAGCCCTGGTCCGGGAGGATCGCATATGCTGTGGAGCAACTAAGCCCATGCACCACAACTATTGAGCTCTAGAGCCCGCGAGCCACAACTACTGAGCCCGTGTGCCACAACTACTGAAGCCCGTGCACCTAGAGCCCGTGCTCTGCAACAAGAGAAGCCACCACAATGAGAAGCCCGTGCACCGCGATGAAGAGTAGCCCCTGCTCACCACAACTAGAGAAAGCCCGTGCGCAGCAATGAAGACCCAACGCAGCCAAAAATAAATAAATAAATATATAAATAAAATATTTAAAAAATTAAAAAAATAAATTATTCTACATAAATGAAATATTGTTTTAGTTTTGGAAAGGCCCATCATAAGGTGATTTAATTCAGTTTTCCAGCCAATGCTTAAATCCATTCAACAAAACCCATAGCAAGAGGCATTTAAGTTATATTTGAATACTATTTTGTTGATGGAAAATCCACTACTTCTCAAGGCAGTGCAATCCATTTATAAACATTTTTTACTCTGAGAACTTCCAAAGACTAATCTTTTATGAAAATAACCTTTTCTTTTTATATTTTATAAATTTTATGCGTGCTGGTCAAATGGTCTGTCACTGGATATTTGGCCCCAACTCTGGAAAGAGAACCTTGTTATCCATGGTATTCTATTACTGCCCCAGAGATAACCCTTTATCCTGCCCCTAACCACTTTCTGGTCTGCTAGTCTGTGAGGATTGCTACTCATATTCTTATTCTCACTTACATGACCCTGCCTGGATATTTGATTTTTATGCCTATAAAAATTAAAGCTATATGCTTATAAAAATTAAAGCTTAAAGTGTCTCAAATATCAAATATTTGATATTTGATTTTTAAGCCATGACACTTGATGCTCTAAATTGTCTCTGTTAGCACCCCATAGGGGGAGACCCAATAGTGATAATCTTGTAACGTTTCTTGCCATTCAGGATGACATTCTTTTTAAATAGAACATACAGAACATGAGTAATAACTTCCATTGATTGAGCAGCTCCCATACAACAGGCACAGTGCTAGACTTTTTAAAAACATGATCCACTTCATCATCATTATCATCCTTAGGTATGTATTCTTCCTGTTTTGCAGATGATGCTAATGCTTATAATGCTTAGAGGGATTAAATAATTAACCCAAGGTCACGAAGCTAGTGAATGGCAGAGTTAGGACTATATCCTAGGTCTTCTTGACTCTGTTGTCAGTGTTCTTTCAATGTCACTATACTGCTTCTCTACTTAAATTACAACTTTCTTCTTGACTCAGGATCATAATGATGATCATCAGTTATTTTACTGTGCTGTAGAACAGTGACATCTTTAGAGGCTATAGTTTTATAGGCCACAGAGACTATGCTTTGGGATTCTTCTGTCTATCCTCTAATAATGAGGCTATCAGGTTCTCTGCTGCTTATGCGTGTGCCAGGCCCATTATATTTTCTGATATGCAACTTTTATTCCTATAGAGCATGGCTGGCATTAGTTAAATGAATGTGTTAATGGATTACATTTCATGGAAGATTGAGTAAACTCTGAGGGAAGTTTTGAGGGGCTTCTCTTTTTTCTCTTCTTAGACATATGAATGTTAACAGGTGTGCTTTGCCACTCAGAAACTCAATTCTAGGCTGTAGTCCATATAGCTGAGCTTGCTGAATAAGTCAGATGAGGTATGTTTTTAAGTACTTTACCAAAGTCCTATCAAGCTGTAACACAGTGGGCAGATTTTATAAATATATTTATCAAACATTGTCTGTTAAATGCAGAAAAATAATGTTTGTCCATATCTCCTTACCCACCACTACCTCTGTTCCAAATCTTATTTTTATCCTTTCTTGCCTTTAGGTAGGGTGGCTATACATCTGTTTTCCAGGACTATCCTGGGTTAATAATTTTTATAATTATACATAATTAATAATTATTAATAGCACCACTTTAATTGTTAAAAGAGTTAGAAGTGATAAGGTATATGATCACCCTACTTTCATGGCAGTGCTGATTGTGTTGGACTCCCTCTGTGTGGGTCTGTTCATTGGAACACCAGACACTTTGAGCTTTAAGATCTTGGTATTCAAGAGTAATTGTCAAGACTTTTTTCTTGCCCTCTTGTTTCTTAGAATCTGTTGGGCTGTGAGATACTTCTTTTTTTTCTTTAGAGAAATAAGAGCATACAGCATCTACTATTTTATGGGTCTTTAATATTTAGAAACTATTGTCAGGTTTCCCTTACAGATTATGAAGATCTCTTTAAGGACTATGAGATAGGTACTAGACAACCATTATTTTGAACCACTTTTGACTGCCTTCTCACATGGCAACCTGATTTAGTCATTTACTTAACAACACAGGGCTAGAGCAAGGCCTAGTTCTTAAGGGAAGTGAATAAAAAATTCAGTAGCTGAGAGAGAGAGAGAGAGAGAGAGAGAGAAAGGGAAGAGGAAGAAGGAGAGGAAGGCGGAAAAGGAGGAGCAGAAGGAAGAGGAGGAGGTTAAGGAAGAAGAGGAGGAAGAAGAGAGGAGAGGACAGGAGAGGAGGATTCGCTCCAAGTTCTGGAGCCTAATGGCTTCCGGCATTACCAGATACAAGACAAGCTTAGGTTCAAACTGGTCTAGAAGGAGTGAGTGGAATGGAGACCATGTGTACATGATACCAGTTATCCTAATGAAAACTCACTTATGAAGGGAGTAAATCCATACATTGGGTCCCACTTGGGTCCCACTTAGCACATCTTCCAATTGAGAAAGTAGAACTACATTGTCTTGCTACAGTGCCTTCAAGTTTTCCTCCTGATACCCATTTTAACTTGATTTCACTAAAAAACAAAGGAATAAAATAATAAGAGAGAAAAGAAAAGTGGCAGGGGTGTTTGATAAGATCATGGTTTGGTTGAAGGTTCATGTTTGATGGTGATTTTGTCTCAAGAACTACACCCCTGGAAGTGACAAGTGCAGATTTCATTGTATTGGTCTGGCAGGCTCAGCCCATTGCACTAGGGATCCTCTAGATAAGTACATTGTCTGGGAAAAAAGTATGACTAACCTTACAGGATGCTTTTTGAAAAATGGAGACAGTAGGTTTAAAGTAGCTTGCTTTGTTCATCCTTTTTGTCAAAAAAAAATTAATATTAGCTTGCTCAAAAATATTTATTCCAATGTGCTTTAAAACAGTACCTGAACTTCTAGGTAATTAGACAATAGAGAGAAATCATTTTTATCTCTCCACTGGTATATCAGTTTTTGATCATTGGAAAAGGACAGCTGAATTTTCGTATTCTAACTTACACAGCATCTATTTATGGGAATGTGTTCTTTAGGCAAAGCCATAGGGAGTCTCAAAACACTTCATTTTAAATAATTACCTTTGCTAGAATAATAATCTTTACTGCTCTAAAACACTATTTTATCTTAGAATTATTTAGTTTAATTACTTTAAAAAGTGCAGTATGTGTTCCTTGCTGAAAAATCAGGAAATATAGTTAAGTAAAAAGAAAGTAGAAAAGACCCATCCATCTAGAGACCACCATTTTAATGTTTCTCTCTCCCTATTAGATTTTTACATTTATTTATATAAATGTGACTGGTTCACATTTATATTCTTTTTTTTTTTTTTGCGGTACGAGGGCCTCTCACTGCTGTGGCCTCTCCCATTGCGGAGCACAGGCTCTGGATGCGCAGGCTCAGCGGCCATGGCTCACAGGCCTAGCTGCTCCACAGCACGTGGGATCTTCCCAGACCGGGGCACGAACCCGTGTCCCCTGCATCTGCAGGTGGACTCTCAACCACTGCGCCACCAGGGAAGCCCCACATTTATATTCTTATTATTCTATTCACATTATATATTATTCTTCAACTTCCCTTTTTCATATTAGTATTTCACTAACATCTTTCTGTGTCAGTACCTACAGATCTTCTAAAAGTTCCAGATTTGGAGTGAGACAGTTATATGTTTTTGGGCCACTTAACCTAAGTCTTAGCCCTATCATGTTTAAAATGAGAATTCTAATTATAGCTACATCAAAGCATTGTTGAAAGGATTGAATGAGATATTGCGTTTAACTCAGAGTTTTGCCAGTGGAACTCAGCAGAGGTTAATTTTAACACTATCCATCTTAACAGCTGTATAGTATTCCATTATATAGAAGCACCATGATCTATTGAACCATTTACTTACTGATGGACATTTAGTGTCCCCCCTTTTATGTGCAATTATAAACACAAAATGCCACAGTGAACATCCTTTTACACACATAATTGACAATGTATACAATTATTTCCTTGGTATAAATTCTTGTAAATGGAATTGCTGGGGTACAGGGTATCTGCATTTTAAATGTACATGTTAATGGATTTCTCCCTAAGAGATGCTGTAGCCATCTGAACTCCCCAACCATTTTTCTTTCAGTTTTTCTTAGTGTTATTTGCTATATAGAAGTTTGTTGCTGTTATTTTGTCATAAAGTTAAAGCTGTCAGAAATTTCCTTTATAGTTTCTGGCTTTTACTTAACCTTAGCAAGGTTAAAGAAATATTTTCATATAATTCCTTTTAGTAATTTTATAGCTTAAAAAAGTGACAGGTAAGAAACATAAGAAATATATTTTTGCTTTGCCTATTTTCTCCCCTTTGGGGTTTGGAGAGTGATTTAGACTACAGAAAACTACAATGTAAGAGTGAACATCATCATAACTGGAGACCCAGGGGATACAGATTTCTAGAACACACACTATTTAATTATGGAAGCTTTATGGTGTACTGTGCTATCTGGTAGAAAAAGACCTTTCTCAAATTTCTTAACATTTTTTAGACTATTATCACACATTTATTCTTCCCAGAAAACTTTAGAATTACTCTCTAAGGTTAAAAATGGTATTAGGGTTCTTATTTTGTTTATATTAAATTTATACATTTACTTGGAAAGAATCTGTATATCATTTTGAGTCTTCTCAATCAGAAAAATGGTATATCTTTCCATTAAAAAAAAATCTGCTCTTGTGTTCTTTAGTAGAGTTTTAGAGTTGTCTTTATACATATTGTTCTCTTTTCCTAATATTATTTTGTTCCCATTTAAAAAAAGGTTTGATTGAAATATAAGTATAATAAATGTTCCCAGAGTGAAATGGTTTTACACACACACACAGTTGTTGTGCTAAGTAGGGCTAGCAGAAGGCATTAGAACTTTATCTCATAGTCATTGGAAAAAAGCTGTTTCTAGATTCTTTCATCATTGGAGTAGAGTTCAAAATTCTGTGTCCCATGGGAAAATAGATACTGTTTAATATCTTGGCTATCTTTAACATTCATTTATGTGGAAATATTGGTTTCAAGTCACTTGTAAATAATAGACCTTCTCTTAATGATCTTTTTTTAATCAGAGGAGATTTGGAATAGGATTATTAATGTGTAATTAGCCATATTAAAGATATTCCCATGAGACCAACTGATGAATGTCTCAATATTTCATTGTATCACATATATTATAGAAAAACAACAAATGCTACTTGTGGGTTATGGCATTATCAATGTGACTTCATTTCTTATTTATAAAATTTAATATTTTCTAAAATATTTCAAAAATGTTTCAAAATACCACCAGAACATAAATCCCCTTTATCCCACATTTCTTCTTCTTCCCAAGGCATTTCTGGATGGAATGAGTCCCTAATACCACCAAATCTCAAGATGGTTCCCTGTATTCTTGATGTTGCTATTGTTTCTTATCATCATGAGTAAAATTATAAAGTCCATATTCTTTCTGGAGACCTACTGTGGAACTAAGGTCACCCTAGATTCAACAAATCCTTATTCGAAGAGTATGTAGAGACTAAGTTATAGTTCTGTCCAGAGCCCAGGACCTGGATATCCAGAGTTGATTGGAATAACCTCATAGTATTTTTCTGACTAGGGACTGAATTGCTTCTCTCTCAACTAGGGTTGTTTGGAGCCTCATAGTGTCTGGCTAGGAGAGGCTGCCCTTGGGATTACCATGGACTCCCTGAACCTTATGGTGGCTTCAGATACCTTATTTGAATGGGATCAGAATTCACAGCAGCCTAGATATCACTGCAAACTGAGGCCAAACTAAAGCAAGTTGGAAATCCAAGAGAATAGTCAATAGAAAGGTCATTGTTTAGAACTTCTAGCAACTCTCAAAGGTTCGATTGGCTCCCGTTTGCTGGTTCATGGGCCCTCCTGGGAAATCTTTAAGAATTAACATGGTTTTAAAGAGGTGGTGAAGTTGAGATAAAAATGTCAATAAGAGAAGCCAAACAAAGTGAGGTGCATTAGGAATTAAATTTGATTTTTTTTTTTTTGTCTCTCACCATGAATTTAAAATTGGGAGTTACTATTTAGTGAATTTCAAGAATAATCCAGGTATTAGGGATTTGAAGGAGATACAGTTTCTTTTGCTTATTATGGAGTTCAATTCAAGTTCTGTTAAATCTATAAAAATCAATGTAAAGTATATGTATTATGTGACAGTTCCATCTAAAGTATCTTGTATAGAATATAGGGCAAATACAATGGAGCGGCCAAGCACATGTAATTTACCCCACAAATCTAAAGCACTTCCACATTGATTTTTTTTGCAGTTGTTTAGCCCCCAGTCACTGAATAGAGAAAAAATAGCTTACTTTCATAGTGTGGTGATACTTACGGCTACAAAACATTCATCTTAGTGCCCTCTAATTCAGGACTATCTTTTTGCTACCTTTCTTGATGGGCTTTTTTAGGTCATTTAAAAAATACTTGTCTTCTCTAAAATGTTATGACAAGAAAATAAAATGGTTTTTAAAATGTTCTGATTTGTTGATTAAGTTTGCCCCTAAAATTACATTATACTAGTGTTGTTTTTAATGCTTTAACTATTTCCAAATGCAATTATCTTGAAATAACTATGAATAGAAAATTGTATATAACTGAAAAGACAGGCTTTCATAATGTATTAAAGTACCTAATTTAGTAACTAAGGATGAAAAGGACACACAAAAACCATTTTTAAGACTGTAATTATAAGTTAAGTCACTATTAAAATGACATGCATATATATTTCCAGTTTAAAATAATTAAAGCTTTTTTTCCCCCAAATGCTTTCCCTCACAAGAGGAGACAGTTGTGAACTTACGAGTTCATATATACACAAAAATGTTCCATGGGTTTACCTACCATACATAACAAAAAAGGATCTATCTGTATGGTTTAGAGCAGTATAAACAAGTGATATTTGATTCCCTGCACCTCACCAGCTTCACCAAATGCACATTTGCTTACATTTTAACCAGGGTAGCCAACTGTGAAATACAGTCAGATTACTATTTGAAAATCTGAATAATAATAGTAGAACGACAATACTTAAACATAACCAAGCCTTAGGGATGTTGTATGTCTCTAGCTGTAGCTGCCCCCTCCCATTTTATTTACTCATAAGTACCATTAATACCAAAGATATATAACCTTTGGTGCCAATATGTCACTTTCTGTCTTCAAGTCTTTAGTAGTTGTATGCTTATCTATTTCAGTCAAATGTATTTCTTATCAAAAAAAGAGTGAGAGACCTGACAATACAGTGTTATCGAATTTTTTCAGCTGAGACCCACATGTCATTCAGCATTCAGACATGCTTGCGCTTGATTGATGGATGGGTTTGTGACAAATAAAAACTAAGATCAACAGCTTTGCACCTTTTCCCCCATCAGAGACCAGAGTAAAGCATAACTCTATAACAATAGTGGGATTAGGGATGCATTAGCTCTCCATCGACCAAAACCATCCATTCCCATCAATACTTTGCACGTAATAACCTGAAGCTATGATAAGGAAACAAAAGAAGGAGAAAAGGGACAGGAGAAAACAAATCAATAAAAGAAGGGAATGTCTGAAAGATGCACTGTCCAAATGAAGATTTTTTTCCTTCATTGCTGGGCTAATGTCCCTGAATGTGGAAACAATACCTCACCCAGAGTTTTGATGGGGGAGCAGATTGGCACTTTGTTTAAACACACGTTTGGCATCTGTGGATTGATATTTAGACTAGGTTTTTTTTTTTTTTTTTTTTCAGGGCAAAAGAAGCATTATAGTATTTACTGTTAACCTGTGTCCCTAAAATTGCTCTTAAAGAAACGGGTTGTTTTCACCTGAATGATTGAGACCCTGTGGGGCCAGTTCAGGGATAATTGGAACATGCTCCTGTGTGGACACAGTTTTAATGTCCAGATACTTAGCAGAGTCACAAACATTCCCTTAAATATGGGTTAGTATGAAGAATCTTAATTAACCAATTTATCAAGATTCACACAAAGCATTTTTTTTCTCTTACCAGACACAGACTAATGCTCCTTTTATGAAAACTAATACCTGTCCTAGAAGAGTCTTACTTTTCTAGGTAGTTTTTTTTTTGTAAAATCTTTCCACATAAAAATGTATCTTCATTCTCAATTCATAGAATATTTTGATGATAATTTCATCATTTTCCCCATAAACAATGGACCGTTAAGCTTATTTATTCAGTTTTTTTGTTCCTTTTCTTTAGAGAGCTTTTGATTTTTGTATTACCTATCATATTTGTCCTAATTTACAATTTATTCTAATTGGCCATTGAGTGGGCCAGTATGGCTTTCTCCTGGTGAGGATGAACATTAGTGATATTTGTTCAGAAGAAGAGGTGTGAAAGGAGGAAAAGCCCAAGTTCTAATTGTGGAGCCACTGATCTTGGGAAAGGCACTTCATCATTTTGCTTCAGTTTTCACACTTAGAATAAGAAGAGAATTATATTGTCTAATTCATCATTATCATCATCGACACCATCATTATTAATATTATCATTATTCTACATTGACGTGCTGTAGTGCTTCATTTTTTTAAAGTTTGCAAAGTGTTGAGAAGAAAAAGCCATTTAGTTCCATTCTCTTTTTCTAGTTCTGTGGGAAGTTGGATGTCCGTTCCCTTTATTTTAGGAAAAGTAGAAGGAAAAGAGAGAAACTGCCCCATATCCAAACAAATGTGTACAAAATTCTTAGGATAGTTGGAGTTCCTTCTAAACTATAGACCAGGGAATCCAAGAGATTAAAAGAATTTCCAGAATAAAAAAAAATTTAGGGATGTTCTACTATCTTATTTGTAGAATAAATTCTAGTTTTATTCCTTGAGCTCAAATCTTATTTCAGGCAGTAAAAGTCAATTATGTGTGGTTATGAAATCCACTGTATGTGTAAAGGCAGATTTTGGCTTGTATTATTGAAGGTTATGGGTATAGTAGTCAGGAAATGCAGTGGTGTTTCTATAATTATAAAGAGAACAACTGCATTTTAATTATGATTTTAGAAGTTTTCTTTGGGCCTAAAATAGTTAAAATTATTAAAGCCACATATATCTGACATTACAGGTCATATAGCATTTTTTATATATATCATGATAGCTGACACTTTCTCTGAAAATTTCTGTCTGAACTGAAAACCTTTTAGGTAACAAACCTGATTAAAGGCATATGGTCCACTTTTTTGGACCCCAAATTTGACCTATTTTATAATTGGTAAAATCCAGTGGGTATTTTCTTTCAGATCCTAATACAAGGCCAATCTTGGGGCACTCCAAGTAAGTGATTTTGTGGGGCACCTCTGCTGAAGATAAATGAGCCCCCAACATCCAATTCTGATACCTGTGACTGGGTTTGTTTCATCCTCAATAAGACCACTCACTACTTGCACATCTGTTCCCTTAAAATGTAAATCAGATGCTGGCCTCTAACTCTATCCATCTTTATAACCATATAGAGGAAGAGTGCCAGGGTTTTCCAGTGTCTTAATATAAAAGGACATTAATAAGCCTAGTCTATGTTTTAATATAAGTGGGAGCATGACCTCTGTTACTGTTATAAAATATATAGTATGTGGCTGATTGATATCTTTTCTTTACTACATAGTCAACTTTCAAGCTTTCTGTGAAAGATTTTTTAAGCACTCTTACATCTATGACACTCTCCAGAACTCTCTAATTTGGTTCCATTTAAGGTCCCGTAAGTGAAGATGCAAGGTTCATATATATATATGCATGTATATGAACCCAAGCAGGACAAAGCAGTCCCCCCTACTTGGCAGGTATATATGTAAATCTTGGATGAAATTTGAATATTTGTTACTATATTATCTATTTCCTTTGTATACATCTTCCAGGTCAGAGTAAATTCCTGGAGACAATGTTTGTGTCTTGTCCAGGACTCATTGTACACAACCAAATATAGTGCATGTAGGCATTCTAGAAATATTAATTATATGGAAAGGAATATACAAATGTATTCATGAGGATAAATATACACACATTTCTAATGGGATTAAAAATCACAAATAATTATAATGTTTTTGGACAATTCATACTAAAAAGCAAAGCATGCAGCATAATGTTAAATGGAAAGGTCTATTTCTCTGTCATTGTGGAACTAAGTAACAGCCCAAAGACAAAGTATATGATGATAGGGCTTCCCTGGTGGCGCAGTGGTTGAGAGTCCGCCTGCCGATGCAGGGGACATGGGTTCATGCCCCGGTCCCGGAGGATCCCACATGCCGCGGAGCGGCTGGTCCTGTGAGCCATGGCCGCTGAGCCTCCGCGTCCGGAGCCTGTGCTCCGCAACGGGAGAGGCCACAGCAGTGAGAGGCCCGTGTACCGCAAAAAAAAAAAAAAAAAAAAAAAAAATATTTGATGATAACTAGAGTCATCATTATAAAATTTATACCAGTTTGCTTAATTGAAACTATGTATACTAACTCAGGTTATATCTGAATATAAGCATAACATATTAAAGCCTAATGTAAAACATTGTGACTATAATATAAAGTAGATATTCTCACAAGTTGAAAAGTTTTTTCTTCTCTTCTGTGCCAAGTGCCACATCTCTTCCTGGTTTCTTTCATATTCAGAAAGGATCAGAGATACTCTAAAACTAGGCTTGTCTAACTAGTGCTTGCCTGCCTGCCACCTGTTTTCCTAAGTAAAACTTCACTGTAACATAGCCATGCCCATTTTTTAATGGATTTTCTATGACTGATTTTGTATTACAAGAGCTGAGTTGAGTAGCTAGGACAGATACTATATGTTATAGGTTGAAATGTGTTCTCCCCTCCCCACCAAACCCATATGTTGAAGTCCTAACCCCCAGTATTTCAGAACGTGACCTTATTTGGGGAAATAGGGTCATTGCATATGTAATCATTTAAATTAGGATGGAGTCACACTGGAGGAGAATGGGCCCCAATCCAATATGACTGGTATCCTTATAAAAAGGGGAAATTTGGACAGAAACATGTACACAGGAAGAACACCATGTGAAGATGACAGTGGAGATAAGGGTAGTGCAGCCAAGGAATGCCAAAGATTGCCAGCAAACCACCAAAAGCCAGGGATAAGACATGAGACAGATTCTTGCAGCCCTCTGAAGGAACCAACCCTGTGGATACCTTGATCTTAACTTCTAGCCTCCAGAATTGTGAGACAATACTTTTCTGTTGTTTAAGCCACCCAGTTTGTGGTACTTTGTTACAGCTGCCCTAGCAAACTAATATACTGTATAACTCACAAAGTCTATAATATTTACTAATGGCTATTTACAGAAAAAGTTTGCCCACTCCTCCTGTAAGACTCTGGCTTAATCTCGGTGGAATTAGAAGTAAGAATTAGTCATAGGTGACTTGATGGTGGGATATGGATCACTCTTCCTGAGGGCTTTTTGCTGGCTTCAGAAAAGATTAGAAATGATGCTTGTTGATTTTGCTTGTAGACATGTTTTAAAACACACACACACACACACACACACACACAGGTTCAAGTCTCTGACTATCCTAACTTTCTATGAGGAAGTATCTATAGAAGATAGTGAAGAAATTGACTCAATGATTAAAAATTAATTTAACCTGAATCTGTGAGGTCAAAAAGGGTCATTTGAATGGATTTAGACTTTTCAGATCTGAATGCTGTTCAACTTAGCTGTTTGCTAAGGCCCAACTTTGGTCTTAGCAAAACACTGCCTGGTAGTTTGAAGCTCCTAAACAATCAAAAACCTTTTTATGAGAAATGTCAATGATTTGTCAGTGGAACACAAACATGTGGTTTACATTTCCTTTGAAATGTGCATGAGATTAGAATTAAAGAACTGGTTGCTCGGGCGAAGGTCACCGTTTGGCAAGAAGATTCTTGGTTTTGCTGATCCCATCCCTATTTGGAAAGCAGATGGAGACATTCTGCCTACCTCAAAAAACATCTCAGTCCTTTAGTTTGTAATTAATGAACAGAAAGGAGAAGCCAATTTTGGATCCTAAGGGGAAAAATCATCAAATCAAATACTTAAGGATTAAAAATATTTTATGTAATTCAAGATAGAATATCTATGCCTTTTTCCTCAGAATCAATACTTATTTTCAAACATGTTATTGACCCATGATCAAAATGACAAAAGAAACTAAGTTAAAGGAAGATCCCTGGAGAGTTTTCTTGTCCTAGATAAAGAGCCTTTGTGGCAATTAGAATAGGTGTCCTCTAGACTCTGGTTCCTCAAAGTGAGGTCTGCAGACCAGCAGCATCAGCATCACCTAGAAGCCTGTTAGAAACACAGAATCTCAACCTGCACCTTGGACCTAACAGATGGGTCCTCACTTTAACAAGATCTCCAGGTGATTCATAAGCACATTAAAATTTGAGAAGCAATGGTCTTTGTTTCTGAACTGTTGAAACATAGACCAGTGAGACAAATTTTAACCACTTCTCCATTCCCACTGCGTGATATAAAAGTGTTTACAGCTTGGATTTTCTCTCCCCCAGGCCCTTTCCCTCATCCTTGAGGTCCTTGTTAGAGAATTGGGCTCTTACCACGTGTTAGTCACTTTTCTAATTGCTTTACATATATTAAATTACTTAATCCTTGAAACAAACTTATGAAGTAGCACTATTAACCTCCAAATTTGACAGATGAGGAAACTGAGGCACACAGGAATAACTTGCCCAAAGTTAGACAGCTTGTACATGATGAAGCCTGGGTTCAAACAAAACCACTAATCACTACACTGAATTGCATCTCAGTACAATGTAGACTGTGAAAACCCTGTTCTAAGTAGTATCCATGAAAAGTAATAGTAAGGAAGACACCATTTCACAGAAATGACAAAGGAGTCCTAAAATATATTGCATGTAAGAGAGGCATCTTGGACTGAGCTCTGCCCACCAGAGCAACAGTCAGCTCTACTCACCACCAGTCCCTAGCATCAAGCCTCTTAGATAGTCTTGTCCACCAGAGGGCAGACAGCAGAAGCAAGAAGAACAACAATCCTGCAGCCTGTGGGAAAAAAACCACATTCACAGAAAAATAGACAAGATGAAAAGGCAGAGGGCTATATACCAGATGAAGGAACAAGATAAAACCCCTGAAAAACAAAAGAAGTGGAGATAGGCAACCTTCAAGAAAAAGAATTCAGAATAATGATAGTGAAGATGATCCAGGACCTCGGAAAAAGAATGGAGGCAAAGATAGAGAAGATGCAAGAAATGTTTAACAGAGACCTAGAAGAATTAAAGAACAAACAGAGATGAACAATACAATACCTGAAATGAAAACTAAACTAGAAGGAATCAATAGCAGAATAACTGAGGCAGAAGAACAGATAAGTGACCTGGAAGACAGAATGGTGGAATTCACTGCTGCAGAACAGACTAAAGAAAAAAGAATGAAAAGAAATGAAGACAGCCTAAGAGACCGCTGGGACAACATTAAACACAACAACATTCACATTATAGGGGTCCCAGAAGAAGAGAGAGAGAAAGGACCCGAGAAAATATTTGAAGAGATCATAGTTGAAAACTTCCTAACATGGGAAAGGAAATAGCCATGCAAGTCCAGGAAATGCAGCGAGTCCCATACGGGATAAACCCAAGGAGGAACACACTGAGACACATAGTAATCAAATTGGCAAAAATTAAAGACAAAGAAAAATTACTAAAAGCAGCAAGGGAAAAATGACAAATAACATACAAGGGAACTCCCATAAGGTTAACAGCTGATTTCTCAGCAGAAACTCTACAAGCCAGAATGGAGTGGCATGATATACTTAAAGTGATGAAAGGGAAGAACCTACAACCAAGATTACTCTACCCGGCAAGGATCTCATTCATATTCGATGGAGAAATCCAAAGCTTTACAGACAAGCAAAAGCTAAGAGAATTCAACAACACCAAACCAGCTCTACAACAAATGCTAAAGGGACTTCTCTAGGTGGGAAACAAGCGAAGAAAAGGACCTACAAAAACCAACCCAAAACAATGAAGAAAATGGTTATAGGAACATAAATATCGATAATTACCTTAAACGTGAATGGATTAAATGCTCCAACCGACAGACACAGGCTTGCTGAATGGATAAAACAACAAAACCCATATATATGCCATCTACAAAAGACCCACTTCAGACCTAGGGACACATACAGACTGAAAGTGAGAGGATGGAAAAAGCTATTCCATGAAAATGGAAATCAAAAGAAAGCTGGAGTAGCTATACTCATATCAGATAAAATAGACTTTAAAATAAAGAATGTTACAAGAGACAAGAAAGGACACTACATAATGATCAAGGGATCAATCCAAGAAGAAGATATAACAATTATAAATATATATGCACCCAACATAGGAGCACTGCAATACCTAAGGCAACTGCTAACAGCTATAAAAGAGGAAATCAACAGTAACAAAATATTAGTGGGGGACTTTAACACCTCACTTACACCAATGGACAGATCATCCAAAATGAAAATGCATAAGGAAGCAGAAGCTTTAAGTGACACAATAGACCAGATAGATTTAATTGATATTTATAAGACATTCCATCCAAAAACAACAGGTTACACTTTCTTCTCAGGTGTGCATGGAACATTCTCCAGGATAGATCACATCTTGGGTCACAAATCAAACCTCAGTGAATTTAAGAAAATTGAAATCATATCAAGCATCTTTTCAGACCACAACGCTATGAGATTAGAAATGAATTACAGGGAAAAAAATGTAAAAAACACAAACACATGGAGGCTAAACAATACATTACTAACTAACCAAGAGATAACTGAAGAAATGAAAAAGGAAATCAAAAAACACCTACAGACAAATGACAGTGAAAACACCACGATCCAAAACCTATGGGATGCAGCAAAAGTAGTTCTAAGAGGGAAGTTTATAGCCATACAAGCCTATCTCAAGAAACAAGAAAAATCTCAAGTAAACAATCTAACCTTCCACCTAAAGGAACTAGAGAAAGAAGAACAAACATAACCCAAAGTTAGCAGAAGGAAAGAAATCATGAAGATCGAGCAGAAATAAATGAAATAGAAACAAAGAAAACAATAACAAAGATCAATGAAACTAAAAGCTGTTTTTTTGAGAAGATAAACAAAATTGATAAACCATTAGCCAGACTCATCAAGAAAAAGAGGGAGAGGAATCAAATCAATAAAATTAGAAATGAAAAAGGAGAACTTACAACAGACACCACAGAAACACAAAGCATCCTAACAGACTACTACAAGCAACGTATGCCAATAAAATGGAAAACCTGGAAGAAATGGACCAATTCTTAGAAAGGTATAACCTTCCAAGGCTGAACCAGGAAGAAACAGAAAATATGAACAGACCAATCAGAAGTAATTAAATTGAAACTGTGATAAAAAATATTCCAACAAACAGAAGTCCAGGACCAGATGGCTTCACAGGTGAATTCTATCAAACATCTAGGGAAAAGCTAACACCCATCCTTCTCAAACTCTTCCAAAAAATTGCAGAGGAAGGAACACTCCCAAACTCATTCTATGAGGCCACCATCACCCTGATACCAAAATCAGACAAAGATACTATAAAAAAAAGAAAATTACAGACCAATATCACTGATGAATATAGATGCAAAGATCCTCAACAAAATACCAGCAAACAGAATTCAACAACACATTAAAAGGATCATAAAAAAAAAAAGGCATCTTGGGTCATGAACTTTTTTTTTTTGAACTTAAAAAGTATAGTTATTTTTAATATTTTTGTATTACCATCTGTATTTTTTCCCTTTATTATTTTTTAAATTGAAGTATAGTTGATTTACAATGTTGTGTTAATTTCTGCTGTACAGCAAAGTGATTCAGTTATACATACATATACATTCTTTTTTTAATATTCTTTTCCATTATGGTTTATCATAGGATACTGAATATGGTTCTCTCTGCTATACAATAGGACCTTGTTGTTCATCCATTCTATATATAAAAGCTCACATCTGCTAACCCCAACATCCTACTCCATCCCTTCCCCAACCCCCTCCCCCTTGGCAACTACCAGTCTGTTCTCTATGTCTGTAATTCTGTTTCTGTTTCATAGATAGGTTCATTTGTGTCATATTTTAGATTTCACATGTAAGTGATATCACATGGTATTTATCTGTCTCTTTCTGACTTCACTTAGTATGATAATCTCTAGTTGCACCCTTGTTGCTGCAAACTGCGTTATTTCATTCTGTTTTATGGCCGAGTAGTAGTCCACTGTATATATGTACCACATCTTTATCCATTCATCTGTCGATGGACATTTAGGTTGTTTCCATGTCTTGGCTATTGTGAATAGTGCTGCTATGAACATAGGGGTACATGTACCTTTCTGAATTATAGTTTTGTCTAGATATATGCACAGGAGTGGGATTGCTGGATCATATGGTAATTCTATTTTTAGTTTTCTGAGGAACCTCCATACTGTTTTCCACAGTGGCTGCACCAACTTACATTCCCACCAACAGTGTAGGAGAGCCCCCTTTTTGCCACACCCTCTCTGACATTTATTATTTGTGGACTTTTAAATGATGGCCATTCTGACCGGCGTGAGGTGGTACCTCATTGTAGTTTTGATTTGCATTTCTCTGATCATTAGTGATGTTGAGCATCTTATGAACTATTATACTTCAGTAGAATACAATCAGCCCAAATCAGTAGGTTGAATCCTAACGTGTTAAAAATAGAGGCAGAGACTGTAACTTACAGAGTTCATGCTGCTCACAATTCCAAGTAAATTTATTTTGACAGGTTGGAAAAACCTGGTCTTATATTCATTTCAGTTATACTGCTGCAGATGTAATTCTGTCTTCATATTGTTCCTGTAAAATGCCAAGTCCCAAATCCTTTGGTTTGTCTAAATATATTTGGATACCCTGAGGGTACTTTATGGCATGGTACTCAGGGTTCATTTTGTGAGACTGTTCTATGGAACTAGTTCCCACCCTATTCTAGGCTTACATGGCTACAGAGGACTCAGAAGTTCTTCTGGGTCATTTTCCGGTGAAATCAAGGAGCTGTGGCCTTTGTTTAATCAGTTTTCTCCATCCAAGTCCTTGCTCTATTCAATAAAATCATTCTACCCTCTGTGTGCCCCCCAAAAGAAATGATATCACATACATGTTAATGGAAACCCATCCACAAACTCATTGCCTCCCTCAGTGAAATTAATTTCAAATATTAGCAAGCAGATAGGGGTATATTTGTATGTGTTTGGGAGGGTTCTTCCATTGTACTCTAAGCTGTTCTGGTCATGTGAGAAGTAGGGGTAGAGGGGATTGCTTGAGGAGGTTAACGGATCTACTTCCTGCTCTCCTGAGGAGGATAAGCTTCCTGTCTATTCTCTGAGATCTGCTGGTCCTCAGCACAATTCAGCATCACTGGGAGATGTAAAGTGGTGGTGTAGTACAAAGAGCACTGCATTAGGATTTTGAAGACCCAATCCCAGCTATGTCACTTACTGGCTATGTAAATTTGGGTGAGTTATTTTGATCATACTGGAAACAGGGGTTAATGTTTCTTACCTAAGGATCTTTGTGAGAATTAAATGAGGTCTCTTGTGTGAAAGCCCCAGCATGATGCCTGCTACATTGTAAGTACTCAGTATGTGTTCATTTTTTCCCCTTTCTTGCAGCTGCCATCTTGGGACTTGAGGTCCATTCAAGCATAAGTTGACACAACTGGTGAGTTCTCCCCTCTGTCCTCCACTCCTTTAATTCATCCCCGCAGTCTCCCCCTCCAAGATTCCTGGAGAACATAGAGCCCATTTTCAGTGTACTGCTCTGGCTTTGGTTTCTCCTTACCCCAGTTCCTGTAGTATGACCCTTATAACTGACATCAGTCCTGTGGCCAAGAGTCTCAGCTGCCTTGAGTCCTGCACTCCTAGCAAGCTGGGCAGGAGCTAGATGATCAGTAGAGAGCTAAACCAGTGAGGACCAAAGAACTTGGGTGCTAATGGCTTGGGTTCTATGCATATATGTGTTTTAGGGAGAAACTACTGATTATTAGTAATAAAACATAAAAATTTTATGGAGTACTTATCATATGCCACATGCTGTAGACTCCTTTCCTCATTCATCCTAATAGCAGCTTTGCAAGATAGGTATTATTACCACCACTTTGCAAATGAGAAAACTGAGGCTCTGAGAAGTTAAGTAACTTGCTTAAAGTAATACAGTTAGTAAGTGCTGTGGCAGAGAAAATGCTCTGTATTCACCACACTATTTTTTCTAACTGGGCAAGTAGGAAGTTGGTATTTACCAGCCTCCCTTGTAATTCGGTTCGAGTCGTGTGACTGTGTTTTAGCTAATGGAATTGGATGGAAGTGACATAAGTCATTTCCAGGACTGGTTCCCTCCACGTTCTACTTTCCCTACAAAGATGACTGTGGAAAGCATGCATTAGATAGCAGAGCTACAGGATAAAGGAAGGCCACCCAGCCCTTATCAGACCTATGACATGAGCAAGAACAAATCTTATCAAAGATTTTGGGGTTAATTGAGTGACAGACTGGGTTTTGGAGCCAAGTTGTTGGGACACCAAAATTCTAACACACTGTGCTGTAGTCTCTTGATATTGACACTAATGACAGACATCAGAGAGTAAACAAAATTTGAACAGAGAGAAAGAGAAAAGCTAAAAATGTGCTTTGGTTATGAAAAAATAATACTGATTACAATTATTCAAGTGAATTACCACATAATTACCACTCAAAAGATAATGACTAACTATTGGTAAGCTTTATTTCATTTCAGAGTTTATTCTCTATATTTAAAGGTGTGATCAATAAGTTAAAAGCCATGCCCAATCTCAGTGCTTAGAGATACTTGCTTGATGGCCATAGTTGTTCTAGGCACAACAGTCATGTTCATAACTATAAAAAATTAGAATAATATAGGTTACAAGTGAACAAATGTTAGAAGGAGGACATCCATTTTAAAATTCTTAATCATAACAGGTACAGGTTGACCTATAGTATACTGAATTTTAAGCCATAACAAGATATTATATGGACACCCCAGAGGCTGTTGGAAGCAACCTCAGACTTATTTGATTTTTTTTCCAATCATGTGTTTGCTGATAGGTAGACTAGTTTTATCAGTTGGGTCACATGATTATGAATAGCCTCAAAGGCACTGTTTGTGTGTGATATGTTTTATATAACATATAAACATATATTTATATATAAGCCTCTAATAGAATTATAACAGTTACCTTCTTGAAAAGTAAATTGATTAGAATATTCCCTTTTAGTATCAGAAAAGTCAGACCTTTTTAAGGAACTTAAACACAAGAAGGGTGTATTTTCAATAATAGCAAACTTACAAAGGATTCTCTATAGAGAGCTCTCATTTCATTTTCACAACAACCCTAGGAGGAAATGGAGGCCACAGAGAGGTTAAGTAACTTGTCCAATGTTACACAGCCTGTAAACTGAAGAGCCAAGATTTGAACTCAGCCAGTTTAGCTCAGAATCTATGCTCTTTAACCATTCTGTGAATGCTGCTGCCTCTCTACAACACTGCTGTAGTGCTAACCACAGGCCAGGGGCTGGTGAAGCATGCTCACTCTTTATTCCTCTTTTTGTCTGCAGATAACTTAATCTGACAAATCAGTGTGGACTTTCACAAACCTTTATTTTGATCATGTTTCAGATTTATATACCCTTAGGGTCAATATCTTGCTGCCAGAGAAATTAGAGGAAATTTGATGAACAATTCCGTAGGCAGACTATTCCAACACTAGGATTTTGCAAAGAAACTAACTTCCAGTTTTGGCAAACAAAAATTATGACTAAAGGACAGGAAAATGCCAGAGATTATGAAAAATCATACTGTACAACATTAATGGGTATTATTTATTGAAAGTCTTCTGTGGGCCAGGTTCTAGGTTTTATATCATTATTTATATCTCAGAACAATTCTATGAAGTATGTATTACTTAATTGTATCTCAAATGTCATAGATTGTAAATTCCACAATTTATGTACTAGTAAGAAAGAAAAAAGCTTTACTATTTAAACCAAGACAAATCATCAGTTCTAAGATGTATTCTGATATCAGAGATGTTAAAATGTGAAAGAATATGCATCTTAACTCTGATGAAATATGATATAAATCCCCATATTACAGATGAGGAAACAGACTTCATGAGGTTAAGTTGCCGAAGATCACACATGGTTAGCCAGGGGTAGACCCAGGGCTCACATTCATGTGGGTCTAAATTGAAGCCCATGCTCTTAACCATTTGATGGCATGTGTCTCACTTTGTGTTTATGCCTCGGGAAGTGAAATTAAATATCTCTTTGTTATTAAGTTGATCATCAGTATGCTGCAGACTGGTAACTTAAATCTCAAGGTGACTTTTCAAGATCTGATCACTCATTAAGGCCAAATAGGCCAAGAAATAGAAACCAATCTCTACTTCATTTACAGCTATGTAGACAGTGTCAACATTACAACTTTCAAGTGATAATTTCTGTCTCTTGTCCTGGAATCATCATTTTAGCTTATAATGAAGAACATTTTTTTTATACAAAATCAGATCTTTCTTTCCGAAGACATTGCTTGGTCTGCTGTTCAGTTCACAAAGTACAATTTTTCTACTTTTAATAACTCAAGATGTTTCATAACTATGTCATGGTTTGAGCTTTGAGAACAAGCAAACAAGACCACACGAAGCTTAAAGAAGCACAGAGCAATTTCATAAAAATATTTTTAACAATAAAGACCCACAAGACAGAAAAACAGAAAATGCATACATACTTGACTGAGGATCCCAGTTTTTTTTTTTCCATTCTTTTTTTTTCCAGGAGGCGACAGCAGCTTTAAACATTGCCTTCCTCCTATATAGGACAATACATGTACAGTATATAACTTCAGTTCCTGTTCTAAAAGCACTATGAGCCATTGTTTTATGATTGTCTCTTGAGGCTGAGGGAAAATGTTATTTGTAGTCTGAAAGAATAGGTTTTAATATAGGCATTTAATTTTCTTTCCATATACTCCCTGATTAAAACAAGGTTTGCCCCATATTCTTTTTTTTTTTAAGTCCCCTTTACCCACATTAACAAAACAACATACTGACTATGGCCGTGACTTTGGCTTTGACTGCCTTAAGTTTAGATAGAACTTGGTTCTATCTCTCATGCTGTGTCCAGGCATTGAGTGAAATTTGGTTACGTTGACAAAATTTAACTTTTAGTTATAAAAAAATTATTTGTCCCCCATCTTAAACTGAATGTTGATACAGTTTATTGATATATTTAGTTGTTTTTGAAAAATATTTTTTTGTTTATTTATTTATTTAGGCTGCACTGGGTCTTAGTTGCGGCACATGGGATATTTTAGTTGTGGCATGTGGACTCTTAGTTGCGGCATGCATGCGGGATCTAGTTCCCTGACCAGGAATTAAACACGGGCCCCCTGCGCTGGGAGCACAGAGTCCTACCCACTGGACCACCAGGGAAGTCCCTATTTAGTTGTTTTTAAAATTAATTGATATGAACATAAAAAGAATGAACTGCTCCTTAGCAATTACTGAAATAAGCAAAACATTTAAATCCACAAGGGCCCTGAACAGTCAAACAAACAAATAAAGAAAAAAATATATATACACACACACACACACACATATATAAAAATATAAATTCAGTTTACAAAAGTGGAGATTTGGAGCATTGAAAGTTATTGCTGTCACTCATGATAGTATTATTATTGTTTCTAGGCTATGGAAATAATATGCTCTTTATTTTAAAAAATCCTCAAAATATAGACAAATACAAGGAAGAAAGTGAAAACATCCCAAATCCAACTTCTGAGACTGTTATAGTTTGGAGAGATTAGGAAATTGCAAGAGAGTGGCAGTTTGGATTCAAACCCAGGTTTAACTATAAACCATATGATTTTTTTTGTAAAACCATACTGTGTTACCTTTCCATTATCACTTTAAACTATACTCACTGGGAGCTAGATCAACAAATGTACTTTGATTTGAAGAGGGCTGAATATGGAATATTCTGATAAGACTTAACACTGATATAAACATAGCCAGAAAAGAAAATGTTAAAATGTTCACATAAATTGGAAGCCTGGGCTTGGGTTCAGTTGTTCATATGCTAGAATACATGTCTGAGTTCTGTTGGGATTACATGGTCAGTTCTAATCTATTCAGTTTCACTCACATGAGCTCTTACTATGTGCTGGATACTGTGTGAGGTATTTTATATGTACAACATTTCTTCCCAGTAACTCTGCAAGTTAGGTATCATTGGCCCCTACTTTAAAGATGAGAAAACTGGAGCTGAGACAGGTTAGGAGACTTGTTCTGGTAAATGGTAGAGCTGAGATATGTACCCAGGTCTGTGTGCCCCAAAGTTATGGTCTCACTACCACGATATCTGAACAATACCCGATCCCTGTCCTCAAGGAACTTAGAGTCTAATAGGATATGGGATCATTGTAGAAATAACTAAAACATAAGAGAGAATACAAAAGAAACCATCCATAGATATAAACAGTGTTATGAGAATTCAAATCCAGAGAGACATATCTAGATATGTGTGGCAGTTAGGAATGAGAGGAGATAGAGAGCAGGAAAACACTCCCATTAAGAACCTGGATGGGAAAAGGGACTTAATGGAAGAATGAAACAGATATGATGAAGACTGGGTGGAACAAAGCTGAATCAAGAAGAAGAAATAGGAAATCTAATGTGTTGGTTACATATAATGTGTGAGTAGGAAGTAAGGAGAGATCAAGTTAGAAAGGTGACTTTGGCTATACCATTGAAGGTTTGAGGCTCAAAGGGAGGAGTTTGTACATGATTCACCAGGCAGTGAGGCTCACTGGAAAGTTTCTGAGTGGAGGGAGACCTTAGGAAGATTGATCAGGCAGTAGTGTGGAGAGGAAGAAGGCCAGTTCGTTGCAAGTCAATTCCCTTGGCTTTCAGTAAGATACATATTACTATCCTCATTTTAAGGATGAAGAAACTGAGGCTCATAGGGGCTAAGTAGCTTGCCCAAAGTCACAGTAAACAGAAGCGCCGGGACTTGAGTCAAGTCCCCCCAACTCCAGAGCCTCACTCTGTCCACTAGGCCTAACTACTGCAAGTGAGGTCCGTGGACCGCAGCTTCAGCCCCCAGGCCACCTGAGAGCTCATTAGAAATGCAGACCTACTGAATCAAAATATGCATTTTCACATGATATATGCACATCAAACTACTGGGTCACATTTCTTTTCCTTACAATGACCTATATAATTACTGGAAAAATCATTTAGTTGGCTGCAAATCCAATTGTTAGGTAGTTTCCTCACATAAGAGTTAAGAACTACATAAGAAAAGGGGGCCTTCTGGATTTTGTTCTCTCTGGCAAACAAGCCAGGAATTTAAAAATTGAAATTGTAACTAGCTGTGTGGCCTTGGGCAAGTCACTTAACTTCTTTGAATTTTAGTTTCGTCACCTGCATAATATTTAGCCTGAAAAAATCAAATAAATTGATATCTGTGAAAAGAGCTCATACACTGGAAAATCATTATAAACATATGAAGTGCTGTTATTAGGAGACATAGCTATGAGGTAGCTTATTTCAAAAAAGCAGAAAGAAAGAAAAAAGGAGGGAGGGAGGGGGAAGAGAGAGAAAGGGGAGGAGAGAGGAAAAAGAAAGGAAGGAAGGAAGGAAAGGTGAAAAGAAAGAAAGGCAGGGACAATATTAAAAAAAAAAAAGAAGCAAAACCAGTCACTGCAGCAGGGGTTTGAAGAACTGATGGGTAAAAGGTAAAGGAGTCTGCGAAATCTAATTTCTGTTCCACACAGGTGTTGATGAATATACCGAGACTTCACTGCACATGGAATTGGGAAGAGTGGTAACAAGGGCCTGTGTGGTCTTGGCCCAAAGTCACAAACTGGAGGCCAGTAAAGTCATAAATAAATTAGTCATGTAGTAATTAAAGGAATGAGAAACAGTTCATTTGAGGAAAAATTAGTATAGATTTTTAATCTTGAGCAGAGAAACCTACATTCTGAATTAATAATGCAACATTTGTTACCCATTTACTGTAGTTACCACATAAAATTAAGACACATTAACTGATTTCAAGCAAGAGACTCTTTAGTTAGCCCAGACTGTGAGGGAGGTTAGACAGTGAACACATTAAAAGGAGACTATTCCTAATGCTTTTGACATATACTTCTTGAGGGCCTACTATTTCCCAGACATTGTGCTAAGTGCTGGGGCTACAAAGTGCATAATATATAGTTACTTCCTCAATTAAGTAATAATTCAGAAGAGAAAAAGATACAAGTTATTATAATGCAGGGTAAAAAGTGAAAAGGTCCATAAAATGGTTATAAATAAGAGGGTATGAAAATTTGGAGGCCAAGAAAGTATTAAATTCCGATGTAGAAAGTATTAAGAAAGGCTTCCTGAATAAGGCACACTACATATTTTTAACTTTTATTCTTTGGTCTTCCAAGAATCAAGGACCTGAACTAATCATCTGCTGAGATTCTTTCTTATTTTCTAATGCTGTGATTGTTATTATCATGCTATAAAACAATCGATTAAATTTTAATGCATCTGGAACTGAGGAAAAACTAAGGCAGCAGTAACCCTGACATTATTTTGGCATAACTTGACTGTGGAAACCCATATCTATACAGTATTTAAAAAGTTTAAAAAAAAAGAAAAAGAAAAAACATAACTAAAACTAGTTTTAATTCAGCCAAACAGCCAGTCCATTTATTGAGACATTAATGTCAATTCATTCTGTTGATTTGTTGGTCCCATGCTGACACAAACCTATAAAGAGAATATAGATGTATAAAAAACTAATCAGTCAACAACCCCCTTTCCTCCCAACCCCAGTTAAATTAAAATATTTCTGAGGCAAGGAAGGGGAAGTAATGGTTATAGTATGTACTGTGCAGGTAGTTTGTATGGATGAAGCAGTTACAATTTTTTATATTGGTCACCAGGAAAAATCTGGGAAAACCTGCCTTTCTACATGTTGTAAAGTTTTGGCATATTCAATAAAAATCAAGTGGAACATACTTAAAGGGTTCTAGTTTATAAAATCTGCTAATCAAGTATCCCAATTCAGGAATTAAAAGCTTAGAAAGAAGAAAATACTGAAAACCAGAGAATAATTTTTTTTTCTGTTTTTGTAATTGCTCTAAGGCTAAGTAATGCTCTTTGAGATAATTTTAGAAGAATTTAGTAATATTAGACATATTAAAGATATCTGGATGGGGGAAAACCCTTTAGAATTTATCAACAGAATGGAATAGAATGTTAGTCAACAATTTTTTTAATGTAGTTTCACATATCTGATAGATGAGCTGAATTTTTTTTTGGAGGAGTGTTAATAAATGCATAAGCTCTGGGTTTGCTGAACTTCTGAAGGACATGTGCCTGTAATTGGCCTTTCTCATTTCTGTCTTGTTAACAAGTATATAAATAAGAGAAGCCTTCAGTAATTGGCTCAGAGTTACTAATGAATTAATTAACTTCAGTCTATTTTACCTAACCTTTAATAATAAGAGTCTTTTTATTTTTTTGGTTCAGCAATAGGTCTGACAGACTGAAAAAACAGACATGCAGCAAAGCTCTTGAAAATTAATGAGAAACGAGGAAAGAATCAATGTACATTCTACTTGCAGAGAACTGACACAAAAAAGACACAATAAACCATGAACAAACACAGTCAGTTTAAAAAATAGGTTAGAAAAAGTGGGCAAATTCAATTATAGAAGTAATTAGAAGATATAGGGCAAGGCTGCCTTTTGGGACTGTGCCAGAAAACATGAATTAATATGAGTGAATAGAAAGAACCCATGTAGTAATTAAGAAGCAATCACCTATGGCAATGAGTACCTGAAAACAGTCTGCAAACTATTAATTCAGTGATCAAAAATATTTTTAGATGATTAATATGGCAAATTTATTTAAAAGACTAATTTCTGGAAAGATATCAAGACAATAGCACACTATTTGTTCCTCTGGCATTTATATAGCTAATTAAATTTTATAATTTGCAACAGCAGTCATTATTATCTGAAAACAGTAAAAGCAATATTTTGCCTCCTTTTCATAAAACAGTGGTTCTAAAATCAATAAGTTAAATCCAGCTCCTGCTGTCCTCCTATAAGTGCCTAAGCTTTGATTGTTACATTCTTTCAATGTGCATTTTTCTTATAAGTCTCTGTTTCAGTAACATTAAGCATTTGAATTAATGTACATATCCTCAAAGGTTTTATATGTTCCCATACCTGGGCAGGGATTCCACACCCTGTTTAATTTCAACAGTATCGAATAAAAGCAGTTTAATGAACTATTTGTGCATCAAAGACTTTCTTACTTGGTCAACAGAGGTCTGTTACTTCAGTACACACCATTCCTCCCCCTAGAATACAAAGGCATAGACACGTTATAGTGAAGAGTGCTTTACAACACACAGAAGGCTAATGGCTTCTGAAATAGGTGATTATCAGAGCCCTGTAGAGCAAGATGAGGGTCTGGCTGGTAATAAATAACCTTGCAATATGAATTATCCTATTTCCACAGCTTTAAAAAAAAAAACGTACATTTCATTTGTTGACCAGAAAAATCTGGAAAATGCTGTCTTTTTGGAAATAACAGGGAGCTACTAAAACAAATCAGTGTGTCTGTGGGGAGTTATTGAGCACCTACTAAGGGCCTAAGGCACGAAAGTCAATCCTGAAATGCTAACCTTGTAACAAATAGTTGTGTGTGTATGTGTGATTTCCTTTTGGAAGCCAATAAACAAAACCTTTGTATGCCATGCTTTAGAGATGCTAGATTTTTAATTACTAAATTTGCTCACGGATTAGTGCCGTTTGTGAGGTTAAGGTATAAATTCATTACGTACAAAACAAGATCAAGCTTGAAACTCATTGAGAGTCACTATTGCAGAGGGCATGGAGGGAAAGAGTGTAGGTATTTGAGAAGAATAAAAATGAGAGATTTTAACAAGATACCAAATTAAGCAGATATTAGATCTGTCCAGTTCTTTCATTATCTGTATTTCTCTCATTTTCTTAAAACAAGCCAGGTGCTTTTGAAAAGAACATATAAGAGAAGATAGCCTCTAGCAGAGGTCTCTCATTCTCTGAGTTTGCTTCATGTTGTTAATTATCAAAACTTAGGTATGACAACAGCAAACAAACATCTCCTCTGCCAGCCAGATGACGCTGATGACAGAGAGCTCCCCAGGAGGCAGGCAGTTGGGAACTAGTGAAGTGAGTACAACTTAGAGGCGTGGGGCTGAGAGGGGCTGCCAGCTGAACAGGACCCACTCACCATGGAATGTTAATGTGTCAAGGGGAAAAGCATGAATGAACCACAAAGAAACTGAAAATAACTCAGCTGGTTGGAAATGGAATTTGGGCTCTTTGCCAAAGTAAGGTGTTTGAGGGCACACACCCTAACACCTAGGGAAAAAAAGGCTGCCCCTGAATTGGAAAAGACAAAATATTTTGAAGAAAGAAGACAAATGGCTTTTTTCATCAGAAATAAACTTCCTTTTTTTCCTTTTATTCTTCCCTTCCATGCAACAAGCATTTTCTGAGTTCCTACTTTTTTCCAGGTTCTGGGTTAGGAATGAAGAAGGAAGAGAGGGAGAATGGAATAAATATAAAAGTAAATGAGGAGCCTGGTTCAAGACGGCAGAGTAGAAGGATGTGTGCTCACTCCCTCTTGTGAGAGCACCGGAATCTCACCTAACTGCTGAACAATCATCAACAGGAAGACAATGGAACTCACCAAAAAAGATACCCCACATCCAAAGACAAAGGAGAAGCCACAATGAGATGGTAGGAGGGGCGCAATACAATAAAATCAAATCCCATAACTGCTGGGTGGGTGACTCACAAACTGGAGAACACTTATACCACAGAAGTCCACCCACTGGAGTGAAGGTTCTGAACTCCATGTCAGGCTTCCCAACCTGGGGGTCCGGCAATGGGAGGAGGAATTCCTAGAGATTCAGACTTTGAAGATAAGCAGGATTTGATTTTAGGACTTGGACAGGATTGGGGGAAACAGAGACTCCACTCTTGGAGGGCACACACAAAGTAGTGTGCACATCAGGACCCAGGGGAAGGAGCAGTGACCTCATAGCAGACTGAACCAGACCTACCTGCTAGTGTTGGAGGGTCTCCTGCAGAGGTGGGGGGTGGCTGTGGCTCACTGTGGGGACAAGGACACTAGTAACAGCAGTTCTGGGAAGTACTCCTTGGTGTGAGCCCTCCCAGAGTCCGGCATTAGCCCCACCAAAGTGCCTGGGTAGGCTCCAGTGTTGGGTTGCCGCAGGCCAAACAACCAACAGGGAGGGAACCCAGCCCCACCCATCAGCAGACAAGTGGATTAAGGTTTTACTGAGCTCTGCCCACCAGAGCTCTACCCACTACCAGTCCCTCCCATCAGGAAGCTTGCACAAGCCTCTTAGATAGCCTCATCCACCAGAGGGCAGACAGCAGAAGCAAGAAGAACTACAGTTCTGCAGCCTGTGGAATGAAAACCACATTCACAGAAAGACAGACAAAATGAAAAGGGAGAGGACTATGTACCAGATGAAGGAACAAGATAAAACCCCAGAAAAACAATTGAAGTGGAGATAGGCAACCTTCTAGAAAAAGAACTCAGAATAATGATACTGAACATGATCCAGGACCTTGGAAAAAGAATGGAGGCAAAGACCGAGAAGATTCAAGAAATGTTTAACAAAGACCTAGAAGAATTAAAGAACAAACAAACAGAGATGAACAATCCAATAACTGAAATGAAAACGACACTAGAAGGAATCAATAAGCACAATAACTGAGGCAGAAGAACGGATAAGTGACCTGGAAGACAGAATGGTGGAATTCACTGCTGTGGAACAGAATAAAGAAAAAAGAATGAAAAGAAATGAAGACAGCCTAAGAGACCTCTGGGACAACATTAAACGCAACAACATTCGCATTATAGGGGTCCCAGAAGGAGAAGAGAGAAAGGACCCGAGAAAATATTTGAAGAGATTTCTATCAAACATTTAGAGAAGAGCTAACACCCATCCTTCTCAAACTCTTCCAAAGAATTGCAGAGGAAGGAACACTCCCAAACTCATTCTACAAGGCCACCATCACCCTGATACCAAAACCAGACAAAGATACTACAAAAAAAAATTACAGACCAATATCACTGATGAATATAGATGCAAAAATCCTCAACAAAATATTAGCAAACAGAATTCAACAACACATTAAAGGGTCATACACCATGATCAAGTGGGATTTATCCCAGGGATGCAAAGATTCTTCAATATATGCAAATCAATCAATGTGATAAACTGTATTAACAAGTTGAAGAATAAAAACCTTATGATCATCTCAATAGATGCAGAAAAAGCTTTTGACAAAATTCAACACCGATTTATGATAAAAACTTTCCAGAAAGTGGGCATAGAGGGAACCTACCTCAACATAATAAAAGCCATATACGACAAACCCACAGCAAACATCATACTCAATGGTGAAAAACTGAAAGCATTTCCTCTAAGATCAGGAATAAGACAAGGATGTTCACTCTCGCCACTATTATTCAACATAGTTTTGGAAGTCCTAGCCACGTCAGACAGAGAAGAAATAGAAATAAAAGGAATACAAATTGGAAAAGAAGTAAAGCTTTCACTCTTTGCAGATGACATGATACTATACATAGAAAATCCTAACGATGCCACCAGAAAACTGCTAGAGCTAATCAATGAATTTGGTAAAGTGGCAGGATACAAAATTAATGTACAGAAATCTCTTGCATTCCTATACATTAACAACAAAAGATCAGAAAGAGAAATTAAGGAAACAGTCCCATTCACAACTGCAACAGAAAGAATAAAATACCTAGGAATAAACCTACCTAAGGAGGTAAAAGACCTGCACTCAGAAAACTATAAGACACTGATGAAAGAAATTAAAGATGACACAAACAGACGGAGAGATATATCATGTTCTTGGATTGGAAGAATCAATATTGTGAAAATGACTATACCACCCAAAGCAATCTACAGATTCAAGGCAATCCCTATCAAATTACCAACAGCATTTTTTACAGAACTAGAACAAAAAATCTTAAAATTTGTATGGAGACACAAAAGACCCCGAATAGCCAAAGCAGTTTGAGAGAAAAAAACAGAGGTGGAGGAATCAGAATCCCAGAATTCAGACTATACTACAGAGGTACAGTAATCAAGACAATATGGTACTGACACAGAAACAGAAATACAGACCAATGGTACGGGATAGAAAGCCCAGAGATAAACCCACACACCTATGGTCAACTAATCTATGACAAAGGAGGCAAGGATATACAGTGGAGGAAAGGCAGTCTCTTCAATAAGTTGTGCTGGGAAAACTGGACAGCTACATGTAAAAGAATGAAATTGGAACACTCTCTAACACCATACACAAAAATAAACTCAAAATGGATTAAAGACCTAAATGTAAGACAGGACACTATTAAACTCTTAGAGGAAAACATAGGAAGAACACTTTTTGACATAAATCATAGCAAGATCCTTTTTGACCCACCTCCTAGAGTAATGGAAATAGAAACAAAAATAAACAAATGGGACCTAATGAAACTTAAAAGCTTTTGCACAGCAAAGGAAACTACAAACAAAACTAAAAGACAACCCTCAGAATGGGAGAAAATATTCATAAATGAAGCAACCGGCAAAGAATTAATCTCCAAAATATATAAACAGCTCATGCAGCTCAATATTAAAAAAACAAACAAACAAATCAAAAAATAGGCAGAAGACCTAAATAGACCTCTCTCTAAAGAAGACACACAGATGGCCAAGAAGCACATGAAAAGCTGCTCAACATCACTAATTATTAGAGAAATGCAAATCAAAACTGCAATGAGGCATCACCTCACACCGCTCAGAATGGGCATCATCAGAACATCTACAAACAACAAATACTGGAGACGGTGTGGAGAAAAGGGAACCCTCTTGCACTGTTGGTGGAAATGTAAATTGGTGCAGCCACTATGGAGAACAGTATGGAGGTCCCTTAAAAAACTAAAAATAGAGTTACCATATGACCCAGCAATCCCACTACTAGGCATATACCCAGAGAAAACCATAATTCAAAAAGACACATGCACCCCAATGTTCATTGCAGCACTATTTACAATAGCCAGGTCATGGAAGCAACTTACATGTCCATCGACAGATGAATGGATAAAGAAGATGTGGTACGTATATACAATGGAATATTACTCAGCCATAAAAAAAGAACGAAATTGGGTCATTTGTAGGGACGTGGATGGACCTAGAGACTGTCATACAGAGCGAAGTAAGTCAGAAAGAGAAAAACAAATATCATACATTAACGCATATATGTGGAACCTAGCAAAATGGTACAGATGAACTGGTTTGCAAGGCAGAACTAGAGACACAGATGTAGAGAACAAACGTATGGACACCAAGGGGGGAAAGTGGTGGGGGGGTGGTGATGGGATGAATTGGGAGATTGGGATGGACATATATACAGTAATATGTATAAAATTGATAACTAATTAAGAACCTGTTGTATAAAAAAATAAGATAAAATTAAAAAAAAACAGGAAATGAGACCCAACCCCTCTTTGAAAGCTCCTATCCTAGAGAAAGGACAGATATAGGGAGCTATAATAAAAGATAATGAAATAAGTGCAAAAGAGAGGAAGAGGTAAGTTGTAGTGATAGTGGGGAGGAAGGGGGCAATTAGCTGGGGAGCTATAGCAGATCAAAAAAGGTTTTCATTAGAAGAGGTGGCAGTTATGCCGATCTTGAAGAATAACAGGCAGAGAAGGAAGAAGGAGAATTTTAGCTGGAGGGAACTTTCTTTTATCCTGCTATCATCTCTAACTTCCTCTTTTCCAAATCAAGGTTATTTCAGAAAGAGCAAGTAGACAAGACAAGCGTGAGGCATATATATGAGGGTGGTGATTGTGTGTGCTGGGGTTGGGGAGGATGGGTGTGAGAAGAAAGATTGGGTTGTATGGGGATTTCTTTAGAGTTTATAATACGTTCTCTTCATATATCAAATTTTATCTCCTCCAGGTTAGTATGTTTTTAAAAATTTTTTAATTTTGGCTGCGCCGTGCGACATGCGTACCCTAATTCTCCGACCAGGCATCGAACCCGTGCCCCCTGCCTTGGGAGCGCAGAGTGTTAACCACTGGACCACCGGGGAAGTCCCAGTATTTTTTTTAAACACACTCTTTCACTATTTGAATGATGTTTTGATTCTGTTTTATTGGAAAATGGGACTTTACAATAGCTTTTATTTTTTATGTTTGTTGGCTTAGTCATTTTTGCCAATGATAAATCCCTTATTCTAATTTATGGCTTGATGATTCCTGTGGATTATGCTATATTTATTATACCTGCATCCAATTCCTTTATTAATGTATCCTTTCCTTTTCTCATTAAATAAATATTTAAGTACTTACTACTTGATAAATATCTTGCTAGGCATAGTTTATTCTTTCCTTGCTTCTAGCTTAGAATATGAAACATGGAAGTTATTTAAAATGCACTGTCTAAAAGATCAGACTTATGCATATGATTGAACCTTATTCAGCACTGAACATCAAAACTAATCGTGTTCTTGACTGATATATTGGTCAGTGGGACCATGTATACTGGTCTATTTAGTTCTTAAGATGTTTTCAAAGGAAGACTATAGAGCAAAAGCCTAGTTAAGGCAATTCGGCAGGCTTACCTATAAATGGAGAAGAATTTCAGGCTGGCGTGGGTCAAAAGTTTCCTATGTACAAAACCAGACTTGCTTACTAGACATGTAAAATCTAAGTGTCCATGTCTCTTTAGAGGCTAAGAAAAAAGAAGTATCATGCATGAACATTAATTCATTCAGTGGATTTTTAAAGTAGTACTCTGCTAGGAACTAGGGATACAAAAATGATTAAAACATGAGCCTTGCCCTTAAGGAACTTCCTCCCACAAGAAGCACATGAGTCAGATAAGTAAATCAATTATTATAATATAACTGTGATGAAGTATTAAAGTGCAGCATTCTATGAAAGCACAAAAAAGGGATATCTAAATTAGATTGGGACAGTGGGGTAAGAGGATAAAATGCCAGAAGTGAGTTTTTAGGAAGAAGAAATTAATTAGCTGAAGAAGGGGGCTAAGGAAAGGTGACGTATAAAATAGCATGATGAGCTTGGGAATGCCTTTTTGCAAACTTACAAAGAATTGGCTCCATATTCAAAGAAGGGTGGGTGGGATGGTAAAGTATCCCTTATACAGATCAGACTCTCTCTGAGGTTTTCAGGGCCTTGACTCATTTCTTTTTTCCCAACTCCTTTTCTTTTGCCCAAGGTTTTTGGACAGAGCCATATAGAAAGTCTATTCTGTGGCCATTTCAGTATTTGAAAGCTGCTGGCCTAGAGTGTACTGATGGGGTATGTCAAATGTTCATGCTAATGACCTAGGTGAGAGCCCAGAAAAGCAGTAATGGATGGGATCACAGAATACTTGTGTGTGCCTCAGCAAGTTGTTGACATCTATGGAAATTTCTTTCTCTGTACCGGTGTTTCCTTTTGTCTGAATTCAGAGCCTTGAATAGGCTAGCTTGTTGCAAAGACCTCAAAAAGTTTTCTGCATGAACAAGATCAAGAAAAGAAGTCAAGATAATTCTCAGGATTAGCTCTAGTGTATCACATGGTAAAGGTGTTTATTAGAAATGTCCACTCCTTTTATGAATTCTCTGCCTACCTAATTCCTACTCATCTTTCGGGAATCAGCTTAAATGACTTTTTTCTGAGAAGCTTTGCCTCACCTTCTGTAGTAGGTCATGTCTCTCTGTTATATGCTTTCTTAGTACTCTGCAAGTTTTCCTTTGTAGCACTTACTGTGACTCCAATTAAATACTGAATTATGTAATTAATGTTTTCACACCAGACTCTTTAAGTAGAATATTAGCTTCATGAGGGCAGAAACTGGGTTTTATGCTGCTGTATCTGCAATGCCTTGCAGCATTCTTGGTTCATAGTAGTTGCTCAATACGTATTTTTGGAAAATGATTCAGTTACTCATTATCCCAATTCCACTGCATCTAAAATGCAACAAATTGAAATGCAGCAGAGCTGCTAAGTAAAACCAGATCTGTAGATCCTAGAGCTAACTGGAACTCCCAGAAATCTCTCAAAACTGACACTGGCTTCTAGGAGAGTTCAAATGATGGCACTGGGTTATCTCCTCTTATTGCTCCACCTGGCCTCTCCCCATGGTGTTTTGGCTCAAAACTCATCCAGCATCTTTCCATTCGTCTGTGTCAGCAACTTGTTATTGCAACTTGTTTTCCTCAGGCCAGAGCTTCCTTCATTATTGAGTGCCAAATATTCTGGTCAGTGTGCCAAGCATTTGGGATAAAAACATGGAAAGGCATGGACCTGACCTCAGGAGAGCAGTAGGCCGCTACAGAGTGGCTTCATTAGTCTCCAGGGAACCACTGCCTGTAATTATATCATAAGGCCATTGCCCTTTTAGCATTAAAGGATTTGATCACTGTTAAAATGCATGTCACCTTGGAAATCATAACCACTTTTAGCTATTATCAAGCACTTTTACCTTCATATGATAGAAGAGCAGGCTTTGGCCTAGAGGTGTGGAGGGACAGGGAAAAGGCCTTTGGGAGTGTGAGAGGAAGAGGGACAGGAGTGCCAGTAAGTTGGGAAAGGTGTAAAAATGAAATAGCTAGAGCAACCGTGCCTAGCACATAATAGACACAATTTACTCAAGGCAATGCTTGGGTAAATAAAAGATAAACTGCTTTCTTCAAATTGCTTGAGGCCAGGTTTTACCTTAGGCTGTTTCTTTAGGTAGCTAGCAATTTCTGGTTGGGAAAAAGTTTACAAAGTAGGAAACAGATGGCTCCAGCTGTTTGGGGTTGATGCCAAATCCCAATTAAGCTCACACTCTAGGACTTCACAAGGAGAACGTACAAAATGTATTTTTTTTTCCTTTTCTACCACCATGAATTCAAGAGGATGTCCATTTACCAGGGGGAAAAGACTGGGGTGCAGAGAGGTAAATTGGGAGATTGGGATTGACATATACACACTGCTATATATCAAATAGATAACTAATAAGGACCTACAGTTTAGCACAGGGAACTTTACTCAGTACTCTGTAATGACCTATATGCGAAAACTATCTAAAGAAGAGTGGATGTATGTATACGTATAACTCATTCACTTTGCTGTACACCTGGAACTAACAACATTGTAAATCAACTATACTCCAATAAAAATTTTAAAAAATTCAGTATCAAAAAAAGAAATATTACAAGAAGGTGTCATACCCTGTTTTCAAAGGTTCCATGTAAGCTTGAGTTTAGATGCATATGCTGGGCTCTCTTAGCTATTCCAAACATTTTTTTTAATCAAAGAAACTCCAATAGACTTAAATTGGTCATGAGAACTAGTGATGATGTTTCAAAAAAGGACAAATATACCATACTGGTGTCTGAATACTAAGATTCTTTTCTATGTCTGTGAGTATAATGCTTGCTTACACATAGTAGCAAAGAACACAATTAGCATACTAATTTGATTCCCTACCTAAAGAATGAAAGATTCCTTTGACACAGACAGCTGTCCATGAATGGCTGGGGTGACCCTTGGTCAGTTTTCCATCTGTCTTAGAGTAAGAAGTCCAGACTTAGACGCATATTAGCTGTATGACCTTAGGCGCATATTAGCTGTATGACCTTGAGCAGCCTTCTTATGTTGCTTTTTCTCAGTGTCTTCCCCTATAAAATGGAGGCACATCTAATACCTGCTTGATGGGGTGGTGGTAAGGATTAAGTTAGCACCTTCCTTGCAGTAGACATTCCATATATTTTTTTTCCACTCTGGTCTGAATCTGTCTATTCTGAGGAAGTCTGTAGTAGGTGTAGGACTCTCTACTTCTACCTACCTCTAAAGAGAGAAGTAGAGAAAGGTTTTACTGAATCAATTTTAAGAGAATTCTGCAGTCATGTGGAAGTCACCACTTCCTTTTTGCCCTGGCTCCCAGGAATATAAGGCTCTGAGGATGAATGCACAGGGAGACAGGGAATGATTGCTGTTGGGGAATGTCTAAGGCCTATCTCCAGTGCCATTGGCAGCTCTTAGAATATCGGGTTGACAAATCTAAATAACACCAGTTATAATTGCATGACCACAGTTTCTCAGATCTCCCTGTACTGACCTCTCTCTCCCGCCCTTTCCCCTTCCTTAGACCCGTGGGTCTTAAGCTTGTTTACACATTGTAATCACCTATGGAGCTTTAAAAAATGCAGATGCCTTGGTCCCATTCTCAGATATTCTGATTTTACTTGTCTGGGGTATAGTTTCAGTATTGGCCCTGTTAAAAGCTCTCCAGAAAATCATTGCATTTTCAAACGCTGAACATTTCAAAATTAATTTTGTTTTCAATGTAAAGTCCAAGTTAACACATGCCAATACTACAGTTAATAAAAAGAAATTGAGTCACAGTGCATAAAATTAATTTTATACTGTTAATAATGTTTTGGTATCTTAAGCTTATCTAAAACCAAGTTTAATGTAAACACCCTCTGACCTGCCCTGTGCCATAAATTTGAGGCTGTTGAGCCAACTTCGTGTGAAAGGTACCAGGCTGGACTGAGTAGAGCAGTCGAATGTGGTCCTGTCATTTGCTGAAAGATTCTTAAGAGCCAGTGTTAGTTCAGAGTGCTCTCTTGCATCTCAGGTTAGCTCCAGGGATCTAAGGATCTCTTCTTTATTAGCTCTGCCCGTTTGGCTGCTAGTTGTGCTAAATGGATATTTTTCAACCCCGGTGTCATGAGACTCTGGTGTGTCATGAGCTATGTTACAAGAAATGTGAAATAATAAGTTCTGGGGTTTAAGAATTAATTCCAGCAAACTTAAGGTTATCCTTGTAACAGCATTGTTTTCACTCACTTGCATGCCAATACCCTGTCTTGAATGGGAGAACATGGTGGAGTTACAGTTACTATGGGGGACTGTCATTTGACATGAGTGTGTCCCTGTGGAACAAAGGTTGGGGTTTTGCAAAATCCAGCCTCCCAAGTCAAAGGAGTTCCTCACTGGGCCTTATTTGCAGCAGTGCATATTAATGGGGGTGGCGGGGAGAGCTGGACAAAGGGGCCTCTCTGTGTTCTGGTGCCCAGTCTCTTTTTTTGGGGACAGAGAGGACCTTGATTTCTTACATTGGAGAAGGAAGCTTGTGTACAAGTTCACACCTTAAGGCATCTCTGAACTGAAAATGGAAAAAAATCTTCAGTAATTCTGCCAGTCTTTTCTCATCACAAAAATCAGCATATAAACATGTCAAATGTAAACACAATATTTTTAGGAAAAATAAGAAGAAAAGTATTATATACTTCGGGGGTTCTCCTGATAGAGTAATTGTGATCTGACCAGGAATTTTAATGTTTTCTGCTGAAGGTGAAGGAATGGGGTGCTTCATTTAACATTTTCATTTGCTAGCTGAACTTGCTAGTTGCATAAAAAGAGAAATTGCCAGTTAGGTAATTTAGATCAACACTTTGTTTTTTTTTTTTCCTTTTCAAGGTTCCTGAGCAGAAGGGAAGATGAGGCTTGGAGAAGAAAGAAGGGCTAGGGAGAAATATGGTAAGCACTCAATAAGTGGCTGTGGGTAGTTGTCATGGTGGTGATGATAGTGTTAATATATCTCTCCTGAGAAAGTTTTTCAAATCAGATGGAACGCACTTCTTTGGCTTTTACGAGTACTGAACTATTTTAAATATTATTTATTACTTTTGGGCTTAGAGTAGTTTTTTTTCTAGTAAGGAATTTGAATGCATGATAAAGGAAGAGGGATTTATGAAGAGCTTAGTATACCCAAATTGAAATCACCTGGATCTTGTTTTTAATTTTCCTTGCTTACAACAAATGACTTAATTATACTTTGGTGTCTTAATTTGCATTTCAACTTCTCAACTTAATAATGAGTAATATACGTGGAGTCCCTTGAGTTAAATGGACATCCCTTGAGTTAAATAGACAAAGTGTCAAATAAATTTAAGGTTTTATTTTGCAGTACAGTCGATTAAATTGGGCAAGTAACTTAAAATATATGTTGAATATTAGATTCCTCATGGTCGTATGGCAAATTAAGTGAAGGGCTTTCAAAAAGTGTGATGGATTCCTATTACTATCTTATTACTACTAAACTATTAGCCACAAAAAGTTTCAGAAAATTCATGGATATAGCTCAAGGAAGAGTTGCTTACAGAGAGAAAATCAGGAATGTTTTGGGGGTACTTCCCTAATCTTTCCAATCAGACATTGCCCTGACTTCCCACAATACATCCGACTGGGCTCCTTCCTGAGACAAGTCTGCAAGGCCTGGTCTGACATATGTCATTTTTTGCACTACTCACGTTGAATCATGATATTTTCCTTTCCTTCCAGCTCTTGCTCTTTATTTTACACCACTCTTTATTTCACCTTGTTTTTTATTTTACACTGACCCTAGGCAATTGGTGGCAGTATATGAAATCTCAGTTATTTTATTCTGGTGCTGTGGTTTTAGATCCATCACTGTTTACTGAGCTTTTATTGTCACTAGAGACAGCTTTGCATTTTAATAAAGTTTCCAGTCCTCTAGGGCTCTCTCCCCTGAAACAACTCCAGCTCCCCAGGGCTGCTGAAGAGTTGAGCAGAGAGAGTAGAAGCTTTTGTGGACAGTGATGCTGATGGTAGATAACTCCAGCTGTCATTACAAGATCATCCAGATAAGGGGGGGACAATCAAGTAGGGCTTACAGTCCACTTGAGTCTTTCTGATTGTAAAACCAGCCATTTTTCAATTTAAATAATTTAAGGATTCCAGCTTCTCTATACTCTGAGGCTCATTTAGCCTCTTATTAGCTAACTGTTTTTCCAGTTCAAGAGGTGGAAGGGAAGAGTGCAGATTTTTTGTTATTGTTAATTCACAGCAGTGGGTAGTGGTGTGTAAATAAAAAATAAGCCAAACAAATGTGATGAGAAGAGAGACTAGAAATCCATACAAGTAATGATAATTGATTTTAAAAAGTTAATTAAAAGGAATAAAAAGGAACAAGTACTGCAGTGGCCTAGCATATTATCAACAGGCAAATGACAGAGAGGAGAATGAATTAGAAAATTGATTCCCAGCTAACTAGAACAAGAAACCAGATTAACACAGCTCTTAATTTTAACTTGAAAATCTCAAATTCTTTTCTGAGTCCTTTCCTCATAGTATTCTGACAATGATCTTATCTCACATTATTCCCATCAAAGGAAAGGCTGGGAGGAGTAGGAAGGAAAGAACAAAATGAAGTTGTAGTTTCCCAGAGAATTCAGCTCAGAACCAATTTATAGAATCACCTGTGACACATCAATGACAGCAAATATAGCTAAGAAACCACAGTTTGCATAAGGTCTTCCTTTTTGCTCCCTTAGTTGTAAGCCTTTTGTTTTTCCTTTTAAATTTTGCAACCTTTCCTTCTTCCTAAATCTCTGTGACCAAAGGCCAGTAACCTACAGTATTTATTTTCAAGTAGTATATACAGGAGCTACCCTTCAAGTCATTGACTTCCACATGAGAAAATAGGACATGAGGGAACTGTCCAATAAGAAGGCAAGGCTCTTTCTGAACCTTTCAAGAGCATCTTTTGGTAGAACTATGTCTAACATTTTTTTTTTTTTTTCTTTTTTTGCGGTATGCGGGCCTCTCACTGTTGTGGCCTCTCCCGTTGCGGAGCACAGGTTCCGGATGCGCAGGCCCAGCGGCCATGGCTCACGGGCCCAGCCGCTCCGCGGCATATGGGATCCTCCCAGACCGGGGCACGAACCCGTATCCCCTGCATCGGCAGGCGGACTCTCAACCACTGCGCCACCAGGGAGGCCCTGTCTAACATTTTTGTGTAGGTATTCTAGGGATGGGACAGTTCTAGAGAATCATGTACTGGCTATGCCCATAGGTTTGTCTTTTCCTTTGCTTAGGAGACATCTTCTGCTCAGATGAAGACACAGATTCCCCAGCATAGAGGTCAGAGTCTGAGTGAGAAGCTTGGTTAGTTAATTAGAGAAAGTATTTCCTGACAGAGGTAGGACCCGTAGTTACCACCAAGAGTTGAATCTGATTGAGGGATACTCTTTGAAGTATTAGAAAGACAATGATGACATGCAGACTGTTGAACAAACAAGGTCTTCAGCTTACACTTGAAAAAGAATTGTCTTATGTAGAAGGTAACATCTCCTTATATAGCTAGGGAGTTAAAATAGGAAGAAAGAGCAGGAAACACTGTGTTGTATTTTCTTTGTTTCCTCCCACCCTCCCTCTCTCCCTCCCTTCCTTTCTGCCTTCCTTCTTTCCTTCCTCTGCTTTCTTTTCTTCCCTTCCTTTTCTTCCCATCTCCCTCTTTCTAAACAATGAAAGCCCATCTTTGGATTATTAGAGAATTACCATAGATCTAATTGATGCATAAGTAGACCTCAGGAAAATATGGCATATTTCTATTCAAAGAACAGATTGTAAACTTCTGGATTGATGTTCTGCTTTTTTTTTTTTTTCCTTTCCCTCTTCTCTCATTTTAGAATTAGGGAACACAAAACAAAACATAGCCAGATAAGCTATGAGTGCCAGAGATAGCTAAAATTGCTCGTGCTTCCTGTATTTCTGTTTTCTTTTCTTCAGACAGTAGACCACTTGCTGTGATTTCTTTCCTGGACTGTAAGCTCTGTAAGATCAAGGGCTCTGATTGATTTACTCATTACTGTACTCCTAGCATTTAGCACTGTGCCTAAATATTTGTTGAGTGATTGAATTAATGGGATGTCCATTAATATCCTGTCAACAAAATGAGGATAAAGGATTGGTAAATACAAAACCAATTAACAAAAATAGCATAAACATTACCTTACAGGTCTTTTTCTTTAATCTGCAGAAGTTCTATTAGAGAATTTCCCAAAATGTATTGAACAAAACATTGGCTCTGAAGAATAAGAATGGATTTTTTAAAAATGCAGAATAGGTGAGGAAAGTCTGTGGAAAAATTGTTTAGAATACTCTATATTATACAAAATTCAAAGAGATCTTTACAGTGTGATTTCTCAGAGTTTTTCAGGTACAGATTGTCACTGTAAATTTTCTAGAGAGGGACGTAACATGCTACATTTCCAAAGATTATTTGACCATGTTACTCTTTTACTTGGCACATCTTATAGTAGTACTATTGCATAAGACGCACTTTGAGAAAAGTAGCACCTTAATTCAGCTTTACTTTCTTTAATTCTCTTTCTTTTGAATTTAAGTTCTGATTAATTTCTTCCACTGTGCAAAATACCTCCAAGTAAAAATGTGAATATAGTTAACAGAAGTGAACTTTACAATTAAAAATAGTTAAGATGGTAAATTTTATGTTCTGTTTTTTTTTTACCACAATTAAAAGTTTAAAAATACTCCTAAAATATTACTTTACTAAATAATAAATGAATCAATATTTTACCTAAGGGCTACAACAATGCACCAAAAATTTAATGGTATTGCCAAACAAAGGGCTTGATTTTTGGCTACAACATGTTATTGTATCCTCAGTAAGTATCTTGGTTTTGAACATTGAGCTATGGATCTCTTAGTCTGTGTTTTTAGTAATACTGCTTAGGATGACTATACAAAAAGACCTATGAATGTGTAGGGAAAGTTTATTGTAGTTTAGTAGAGTGGGTTTAAGACTAAGGTACAAGAGACTGGGTTACAAAATTGACATTGTCACTGACTCAGATTGCCACATTAAGTAAACCCTGCTTTCCTTATCTATAAGATAGCCTCCATCAGTAATTTTTTACCTTTTCCTTCCAGCATGGTTATCCCATCCTACATGGAACTCTAATAGACACAGCAGATAAAGGCAAGAGGTAAGAGGCCACTTGGCCTCCCTTCCCCCATGGCCCTAAGTATCCCCAAAGAGTCTAAGAGCTCAAGGAAACACAGTTTGAAAATCACGAGGCTAGATAATCTTTAGAGTTTTTCCCAAGTCTTACTCCTGCCACTAGAAGTAAGACTGAGGTAGAAAAGAATGTTTGTGTCCATATTAAAGTCTGTGAACCTCTGTAATTTTATACACACTCACACAGCATTCAGCTATTACAGAATATAGAATACTGCCATACCACATGTGGCAAGAACCTTTTGAATTTCAACATATATTTTAGGTTAAAAAATAAAATAAGAAAAATATTACCAGAATGTACTCTTTCCTCAGTCACTTTATGGATACATTTCAAGATATAGACTTGATGGTGAATTAAAATTGAATGCAAATGTTGTCACTGAGAAGTTGCCCATTTATACAGTTTCTAAGACTCTTTTAGTTCTTAATGAGCAAGGTTTTGCTAAAAACAAAGTGTTAAGTACATAAATATGTGTATTCTTTTCAAAGCATGCACTATATTATGGTTAAAAAACAATACAGAAATGAATGCAAAACTATTTCAACAGAAATACTCCTTCTTGAACAGCCTTTAAAATTATGACATGTTTACTGGGAAAATATATTACTTATGACAGGGGTTACAAAAGCAATATTAACCTTCTTGAAATTTAATAGCAAAGTCAGACAGGTAAAAATCAGTACCAGACATAGTAACATAACTACTTTTGTTAAGATTGTATATAGGATAAAACAGATATTTAAAGCTACATTAAGACGTGGGTAAATAAATGGTCCTTTAGAAGATTCACAACACATATGCAACGAAAACCATGATGCAGATTGTGCTAAGGATAGCATTCTTGGAAATGAAAAACGTTGTTCTTTCTTTTGCTTCTGTTATTTTGGGAACTATTGCTTTTGCAGTTTTGTACAGGGTGTCAGACATTAAATTTACCCTTAAATATACATATATCTGTTTTTTGAAGGCAGGCATTTGTTACGGTGACAAGCTACCAAACACTTTCGTTGTATTTAATGTGTGACTAATGAGTTTTTGTCATCTATAATCAAAGAGGATGTTTGCTTCTGCAAAAAATATATAATTTACCCAAAACTAGCATTGATATTAAGCCAAGAACTCCATAGTAGTGCTTAAAAAAATGTGTGATGAAATATAGATAATAAAACTGCACTTACCATCAAATGCAAGTTTGCTTTATAAAATAATTTTTTTCTGAAATTTATTTTGTCACTATAGTTTTATCATATAATATGTTACTTGCCTAATAATGTAATGTTGATGTTTAAAAGAGATTCATGTTTTTAATTATTTCATTGTTTTTAGAACCCTAAAATATTTCATTAAAATCTGAGTTTTTACTTATTTTAGAGAGTGCTCTAGCTTGAGACATATTAAAAAAATAAAGGTCAAAAGTCATAAAGGATAATAGCTGATGGTTTTGATAATGCTAATTATATATTACTGAGAATAAAGGTAGGAAAGGAAATATGAATACTAAAGAAAGATAAACATCCCAATGCTGGATTAAAAAAAAATAATGAAAAAACTCTTAAAATGTCTTTGTACTTCACTGTCATAATTCAAAGACATAATGAAGCCTGAATTAAAAATGTCAGTTTCTGTGAGTGTTGATAACTTGGTTCTTTGTTGGGCAAGTCAAAATGTGTCTGTTTGATAGGCAAAAATGACAGACTAAAAATGGGAGAATTTGGATCTAAAAAAAGAAGCACACACACACACACACACACACACACGACTTTATAAAAGGTCCATAATGTACTTGAAGGAGAAGACCTATAGGGTAGGAGGCAATATCTTTAGGAAGTCACCAAGCAGCACTAAAAAGCAATGTCTATAGCCAATCAAAACGATTTCTGTGACTGCTGGGGCTCTTGCATCCCCGTCTTTACACTAGACTGGAAACCCTTTGTACTAATTACCAGACTGTACCAGATTTTCTGGTTCAGTTCAATCCTATAATTGACTGACAGTGATGGGCAAGGAAGGGGAAAAATTCAGGCTCACCACTGCAAGCAGAGGGTCAGAAATGGTTTCACAGAGAGCTGGTCACAGGCTGGCACTAAAAGCAGGGTTAAGCAAGCATCATCAGCACTTTCTTCTAATTCTCAGGTTAAAAAGGAAATGAGGAAGAAAAAACAACAGTCCAGGCTGTTCTCATCTTACAGACCAATTCTTAGTGTGCAACCATTTTACATAAAATGAATGGAGAATAGCTTCAAGGGTAAATGGTAATTTTAGATGTCATTGATTTTTATTTTGCTTTTGGGAAGTGGATACAGGTTTGTCTCCAAAACTCAAATAGGGTCATTTTGCTAAAGTTAAACAGTCTTTCATTTATTTACAGAAACCAGGGAAAACAATGCTGCTATTTAATTCCTAGGGCTAAAAAAAATCATTAAAGTGCAAGGCTTATTTAGAAAGCCTGTGAGAGGTTATGTAATCAAACTTAAGCATTTGAAAGCATCATAATTCTCACATCCTTTGCTTGTTTATAATTCACTGATTTGGATTTACTGTGTATCTTTAGTAATAAAATGGTTGCCCATGAATCTATACCTTTTAAAATAAAAGTTTGAATAATAATTTATGTGAACTTATAGTTAATGCATTAAAAAAATAGAACACATTGAGCACTGGATTAAAGATTTAGTCGGCTGACCATCATTTGTTATTTGCTTAGAACTGTTCTCCACCCACTTTATTTCTAACCAAAAGAGCAACTCTAGCCTTAGCTACACCAAACATTAAAAGCGCAGGTGTCCGAATCAGGGTCAAAATGAGACTCAGGCCATTCGGTAGGCAAGTAAGAATTATGTACTATCATGTTGAGGTCAATTGACTTGAAATTTAATCACAGGTTAAGCCCCTTTTCTTTCCAGGCTAAAGAGTAAGCAACACCTGTGCGAGCAGCAGCTCACATTGCAGTTGACATAGCAGCCAGTTCAATTTTTAGTTACAAGTCAATTACTTACTGGAATAGAAAGAGAACGTTTCATTCATTCCATGGATGGTCACTTTTCCGGAGAAACCTGTCAGGCTTTCTTTCTCCAAAAGAAGAAAAGAGAAGAAAAAGTGAAAGTTAAAAATAAGTGATATGCTGCAAAAGTTCTAGAGCTAGGCCAGCACACTACAGCAGAGAAGTTGTACAAATAGCTTACCTTCCAAATACTGAACAGAGCTGTCTTGTAAATGAGGCCTATCCCAGCTGGTAAGTCCTGGGACTTTCCTCATCAGAGAATCAAAACAGGTGAAATGATAATTGGTGATCTACACCTGAGAAGAGGGCCAGCTGACTACATGAAAGGAGAGAGCAAATGAGTAAACTGTCTTTCCCCAGCTACAGTCAGCCCTTGTGCAAGGGGAGTTTCAAATGCACTGGCTATAGACTTTTGTCCAAAGCTGTGGTTCTTTTTTTTTTCTCTTTTTTTCTTCTTTCTTTCTTTTCTTTTCTTTCTTTCTTTCTTTCTTTTTTTTTCTTTCCTTAGTGAAGCTAGATTAGTTCATACAAAACTCAACAATACAGCACTGAAACCCATTGTTGATATTCAACATTTTTCACATAGCGGAACAGAACAGACAATACGGTATCTAGGAAACCATGGGCTGGATTACAAACTGATGATATCTCATCCTTCTGGGGGCCTGTAATCCTTTTTATTACCTACCACAGTAAAAAAAAAAAAAACCACTGTGTGGGGGGAAACTCTTTCAGAATAAATCAATAACATTGCTATTCTTAGGTAAATAGGATAAATTAAAATGAAATCTTGCCTGTAACACTAAATCCCAAAGTACCATTTACCTTTTATGCAAGTTAATGATTTTTAAACTTATCTTAACCTTTATGTGAGCTTCCATAGGTTTAAAAAATTAAAATATTTGTAGATATTTGCTTAATAACAGTGTTCAAAATTAACTTGGACTTTCAATCTCTTATGATAAATACCTGGAAAGTTATTTATTTCAAAGTGCCCAATATTGAGACTAAGGACTGAGTACAAAGTAATTTTCATTAATTTGTTCTAAAATACATGTGTTGTGTTATTAGTATACTAATTAATTTTTTCCATTAAGAACACACTGAACTTCAAGATTCGGGGGGCATACTTACCTGATATCTAGTAAATTTTTTAAAACTTTTTTTAACCCCATGTCTTTTTAATTTTTCATTTTTTAAAATGCATTTCCTGATTATGTTTAACTGCAAAGCCATTCTTTGCAAGGAAGTTATGCCTATTAACCTTTTTGAAAATCTGGTCCAATCCCTTTTTAAGATGCAATCCAGTTCCCATACTTTTCTTGAGCCTCCACATGGTCTAGGTAGCCACAGAAGTGATTGTTCCTACCAGTTTCTTTTCATCACTTCTGCAATTGACCAATTGACAACTGATTGATGGTTATCTTTTCACTTCAACAATGAAAGAAATTACCATCACTATAGCTATGTACAGTAAATGCCTCCAGAGTAAATTACATGAGTCTAAAATTCTCCTTAGCTCACTTAGTAAAACATCAACACAAAAAAGTTTCTTTTTGCGCCTCCCTTCCTGTACTGCAGATTTGGCCTTTTCTGTCAGCTGCAAAAAAAGAACTTGACAGCTTCTTTAAAAAGAGGAGTATAAAGGAACTTGAATAAAGGATGGCACTGGGCCTGTCTCAAGCAAGTGGCCATTCTTTGCACTTGGAAAAAAAATTAGGCATGTGAGCACAGATAAGCCCTATAAGAATACTCTAAAGACTATTCCCAGTGACCTTGAGATTCTCTTTCCTTCTGTAACCATTCCTGAACATCAGGCTGACAACATAGATTCTGAACACGAATCTCCAACTTATTTTGAGTAGGTGTTATTTCTCATTGAAAAGAAAACATCCTTAAAATTTTAAACTCCCTTACTACACTGCAAAGACTCCCTTGATCTTTCTAAAAGTGCTCAAACAAGTGCTATTATGCAAGTGTCACATTCATCCATTATGATATGTTGATGGACAAGGGCTTTAAATTCCACCACCAAATCTAAACGTACTGTAAATGTGTATTTTATTCTCACATCAAAGTCCTGAATCCTGTCAAGGAAGGGTATTCAAACTTTTTTTTCTATCCCAATTAATTAATTTATTTTTGATGAAGTAAATATGCTGCTATGAAAGATGGGACTGATTTATTCTCTTATTCTGCTCCCACCCCTCTCTAAGACCACGTTTTAAAAGTAAAAAACACACCCAAACAGACAGGAAACACGATTTCTCACTATTTCCCTTGATGTCTTAGATCCATAAAATTTGTTCTACTGAATATTACAAGGTAAACTGAACTAGAGTTTTATTGTCTAGAATGACTTGGCACTGTTTGGAACTTCTTCCACTCTATCACTGTTAGAAAGTTAAATAGCAATAAAGGAAAGTAGATTCCTTTATTCACTGCCAACTCCACCTAGGACTTGGGCTAGTGTTCTAATTCTGGCTTCAGATATTTAATCAGACAATAAGATTTTATTAAATGCTGACTTTATGTCATTTATAGTGGTAAGCACCACAATGTATAAGAAACATGAGATAAGATCTTGCCCAGCAGAAATGGATAATTTATTTGGAGAAATAAGATATACAGGAGGAAATAGCTGCTGAATGAAACATAATGTACACATTATATAGATAACACATATATGACAGCATTAGATATTGTCACGTGATACTTGGCATATTGACAGCACTAAATAAATTTTGTTTACTAAAAAAACAATTTATCATCTTCCCTGTTACCTTTGCTATATTTGTCGGTGATATTATTATTCAAATATCCCAGATAAAATTCATGAAATGTCACTTTTATTTCTTTACATTTGCTCTCCAAAGACCTACGTACTAGTCTAGATCTATAGCAGGTCATACCAGCATTAACAAAACTGCTTTCGAGATGATCTGATCTGCCATCTTTAGCCACAACATCACTGTTGGAATAACCTTTCTCCAGCTCTACTTTTACCATGTTACACACACCTTGGTTTTAGAATCTGCAATGCTTCTTTTTCTTGCATATTGCATGAAGTTGTTGGAACTTTCAAGTCCAGGGAACTTCCTTGCTGGTTAGTAGGGCACTGCAAAATCTAGTTCCAAGGTAGTACCTCTCCAATCTTATTTCCCATCAACAAGCTAACTATTTAATAATAGTATATCTTACTATTACATGCATACCAAGCTGTTCCATCTTTTATCCTTATCTTCTGAATTCAGGGTCCAAATAAATCATAGTCCACTTATGAATCTTTCCCTGCAGTAGCAGCTCACATATTTCTTTCTATTCCCTAATGTGTTTCATTTAGTATTGACTTCAATGCACATTTGGTCCAGTTTGAATGTCACCCCCTTTACGAAGATTTCCTTATCAATTCAAATAAAATGAATATCTTCTTCTACTATGCCCCATACTTCTTGGCACACGTTTATTATAATACACATTATATTGGATTGTATTTGGATGTCATTTTCCCTAAGTAGAATTTAGGAAAGAAACTGTATTGTATGCACATTTTTATATCCAGTTACTGGTATATAGATGCTCAATAAATGATTATTTAATAAAGACAGTCCTAAGAAACTTTCAATTTAGAGTCGAGTTTATATTAGTTGTGAGATTAAGATGGTAGCTGAATAAGTAAAAAGGACTGGCAGTTGGAAAGATCAGCAATTCCTTTAAAAAGTTAACTGAATTTTCTTCTTTCTTTTTTATTGATGTACAGTTGATGTATAATATTATATAAGTCACAGGTGTAAAATATAGTGATATGCAATTTTCTTTTTTTGGTCAATCCCAAACTCCCTAACTATCCCTCCCCCCACCCTTTCCTCCTGGTAACCATAAGTTTGTTCTCTGAGTCTGAGTTTGTTTCTGTTTTGTAAATAAGTTCATTTGTATCTTTTTTTTTTTTTAGATTCCACATATAAGTGATATCATACGATATTTCTCTTTCTCTGTCTGACTTGCTTCACTCAGTGTGACAATCTCTAGGTCCATCCATGTTGCTGCAAATGGCATTATTTCATTCTTTTTAATGGCTGAGTAATATTCTATTATATATATGTAAATAAACTGAATTTTTTTTTTTTTTTTTTTGCGGTACGCGGGCCTCTCGCTGTTGTGGCCTCTCCCGTTGCGGAGCACAGGCTCCAGACGCGCAGGCTCAGAAGCCATGGCTCACGGGCCCAGCTGCTCCGCGGCATGTGGGATCTTCCTGGACTGGGGCACGAACCCGGGTCCCGTGCATTGGCAGGCGGACTCTCAACCACTGCGCCACCAGGGAAGCCCAATAAACTGAATTTTTAAAGTTAGTATTTAAACGTTTGTGTAATGAGGACCGTATCAAAGGCAATTGGTTGGAATATGGAAATTTCCCATAGAAACATAGTTGCATTTTTAGATCAGTCCACAAATTGCCTGCTTGGTCCATAACCTTGCCAAGTTGTGATAACACAGCCATTTATTGAATATTTACTAGTTTGAACCCTGTAATAAGTTCTTCACATAAATTTAGTTCTCAGGATTACCTTATTAAGTAGTTATTATCACTGCCATTTTACAGATAGAAAGCTTGGACTTACAGAGGTTAACTGAATCTCTCAAGGTTACCTGGTCAGTAATAGCACAGCTGTGACTGGAGCCGGTCCTATCTGGCTCTACACTTTACATTGTTCAAAACTGACTCTGATGGTGCAGATGGTATTATTCCTCAGTTAATAACCTTGGGAGTCTGTAAAGGGATAAATATGGGGGAGGAAAATAAAAAAGGAGGAAAGTTTCCTATTTCTTCATCACACAACCAGTCCGGAATATCATTGCTAAAAATTTTTCTTTGTGTATTCTGAGTTTTCTTTCTTCACACATTTCCTACTGACCCAGAGGGCTTCCTCAGTGTTTCAGGTTCTCAGTGTCTTAATTTTTAAAAAATTCTCTGTGGACCCCTACTTAGACCTTCAAAGTTCTTCATACATCTTTCTCTGCCTAGTCAAAATAGCTATTACTTCAGGACATATGGGAATATAAAACTACACTGAAGTTGAAGCAATTCTTGCTAACATGTGAATGATGGCTAGATGTTAGATTCTTCTTTCATGTAAGCACTTTGAAAAAAATACTTAGCCTAAGTGAATATGTAAGGTTTAAAATTTCAGGCCTTGAAGCCATGTGAGTAAAACAGTTATTTTCCATAGAAGCTTCAACGTATGAACAGAAGGGATTTAGAAATACATGCGCTGGTGGTGTGTGTGAGATGTAAGAGATTGTGCAGGCAGCTCTGCCTGAGAATCAGCTTCTTTAGTGATTTTTGATTTGGGGGAGACAGTCATGGACCCTTTTGAGAGTATGTTGAAGGCTCCCTCCTCAGGGAGGGCTCCCTCCTCCTCCCTCCCTCCCTCCTCCCTCCTCCTCCTCACACAACCTTTTAATGTATTATTTCATGGAATGTATGGACCTTTTTGGAAACCATGGGGTTGAAGATTAAAATACTCTGCCCAAAGCTGCTGGATTTTGGGGGGGGAGGGCAGGGATGGGGAGGGGGTACTTCTCTTTTTTTTCTAAGCAAGTGGATCTTAACCATGATTTCATATTAGAATTAACAGGGGGAGCCTACAGTAAGATATTCTGATTTAATAGGTATGTAGTGGGTTCTGAGTAGCAGTAATTTTTTAAAAAGCTATCCTATTGATTCTGATGTGCAGCTAAGTTTAAGAACCATTGTTCTAAGCTAGTGATTCTCAAAGTATTGTCCTGGACCAGCTGCATCCTCTGTCTTCAGCATGCTGTCTTCACTTTTAATTCACAGATGGCTTGAGACGTATGGGAGTACAGAGGTGATCATTCTGTCAGGACAGGAGATACAGACTTGAGAGCCATTGTAATAGAAATGGCAGTGTAAACTAGCAGAGTAGATGAGTGGTCTGAGGGAACCACAGTGAGAAAATAACCACAAGGTCAGCAACTCAGGGAATACCCACAGTTTGAATTAGGAGGAGGAAGAAACACTGCCAGAGGAGAAAGAAACCTGGCAGAGAGACAGGAAGAGAACATGGACTACACAGTGGCATAAAAACTTGAAGACAGGCTGACCAATCAGCAAAGTCAAATGAGGCCTGCAATTGATTGGGCTGATCTTAAAAAAGGACAGAGGAGTTGGCTAGAAGGAACTCATTGATAACTTTTGACTGAGGAATTTAATACTGGGGCGGAGGAAAAGTCAGACTCTGGAGATTCAGAAGAGAATGGGAGGAGAAGAATGAGGGGCAGTAGGTATAAAAAATATCTTTCAAGACTGGTTGGGGGACTTCACTGGTGGCACAGTGGTTAAGAATCTGCCTGCCAATGCAGGGGTCACGGGTTTGAGCCCTGGTCTGGGAAAATCTCACATGCTGTGGAGCAACTAACCCCGTGTGCCACAACTACTGAGCCTGTGTGTCACAACTACAGAAGCCCACATGCCTAGAGCCCGTGCTCTGCACAAGAGAAGTCAATGCAATAAGAAGCCCGCGCACTACAAAGAAGAGTAACCCCCACTCGCTGCAACTAGAGAAAGCCCACGCGAAGCAACGAAGACCCAACGCAGCCAAAAATAAATAAATAAATAAATAAATAAATAAATAAATAAATAAATATATAAAATGACTGGTTGAGAAAGAAGGAAGGAGGGCAGTGATTGGGAGCAGCAGGCTCTAAGAAGCCAGTGTAAGGATAGAAGTATTCATATTTTAAGGACTAAAGAAGCCTTCAGGAGACTGTATTTGTTGAAGAAGTGAGGAAGAGGAGCTATCATGAGATAAAAGAACAAAGTCAGGAGTAGAAAAGAAGTAAAAGGACTCAGAGTTGCCTTAGGAGTGGAAAAAGAAAAGAAAGAAGGATTTATGTGGAAGAATGGTTTGTGAAGGTAAAGAGTATGAAATAGGTCATGCCCGATGGCATCAAACTTCTTTGTGAAGCAGGAGTAAAATCATTCACTAAGGTTTTAATTTTTTTTCTTTTTTTGGATAAGAGATGGCAGAAGGTAAAAGTGCATAGGGATTTAGAAGAGGAAAAAAAGGAATGAGAAGAAAATGCATTTCTCTGTGGCCTAGTACTGGCTCTCCCCTTACTTCCGTGTCTCTATTTTGCATACTTCGATAATGTTAACTCTTACCTGCTTGACTTAGAGTACTTGACTTTTCGGTAGCTCTTTCCCCAACATGCTCCATAACAGGTCACAGTCCTCAGAATTTGCCCTTAGCCTTCTTCTCTATTCAGTCTCCACTTTCTCCTTGTCCATCACTCCCATGTCTTTATCAAATTGGTTGTCAAATTCAAACCCAGCCCTAGTCTTTCTCTTGAATTCTAGATCTGTATTTAGCTGTCCACTGGACATTTAGTACCTCAGCTTAACAGTGTTTAAAATCAAATTCTTTATCTGCTTCACTGTGAATCAATGTAAACATGCTCCCCTGTCTTCAAGTTCCTGTCTGTCTTTACCACACTCCCCATTAATTACAGTGGTCTCCAAAGCAAGAAGCTATCAATGATCTCTTCATATTTCTCAATTCTGATAACTAATAATTGTCTATTTTTTATTAATTTTACTTCTCAAATATTGAATCTTTTCTAATTCATATCTTGAAGTTCAACCCTCCATTGTCTGTTACAATAACCTTCTAACAGATCTCTCGGGTTCTAATAATATGTTCCCTCTTTAACCGTCCTCCATTTCATGACCAGAGATGTTATTCTAAAATGCAGATCTGTCTATGTCCCTCACCTTTAATGACTATCCATTTCCTACAGCTATGGTTTTCTGGAACCCAGGGTTCTGTAGAGAAGTTTTAAGAACTCCAAAATAAAATTATAAATATGATAATGAAAATGCATTTGTATCACTGAGTAAAGTCTATTGCTGCAGCATACATGATACAGATACATATGCCAATGGTAAAAAATATACTAAATGTACTACTAGACTTCTGGGGAATCCAGAGAAAAATCCAAGAGTATGCATTCATGATGCTTGAAGAATAATAAGTATGAAGGCTAGTATGGCAAGGAAACTTTCCAAACCAAATGGCCCAAAGTATTAATATCACCATTTCCTCTACTTTGCATGTCTTTACCTGCAATAAGAGAGATGTATTACAAATAAACAACATAATACATACATAACAGGAGAAAGTGCTTAGCTCTGAAACATTAAATCAGGTGGGAAGAATGTGGAAAGATATATTTGTACTCCTCGAATAAAAGTAGGGAAAATAGTAGGAGTAGTGATTTTTTTTTTTTTTTTTTTTTTTTTTTTGCGGTACGCGGGCCTCTCACTGTAGTGGCCTCTCCCATTGCGGAGCACAGGCTCCGGACGCGCAGGCTCAGTGGCCATGGCCCATGGCTCACGGGCCCAGCCGCTCCGCGGCACGCGGGATCCTCCCAGACCGGGGCACGAACCCATATCCCCTGCATCGGCAGGCGGACTCTCAACCACTGCGCCACCACGGAAGCCCAGTGATTTTTTTAATAAAGGCTATTACTGAAAATATGTTTGAAGAATCATCCAATCTGCATAGGCAAGCATTAGCTCTTAAGAAAATGCTGTTTTCTTTGCAGAACAGTTTTAGTTTATTCTATGCAGATCACCAATTTTTATTTTATTTTATTTTGGATGCAGAGAAATTGGATCTGTCATATATTTTTTTTTATTGAGGTCTACTTGATTTACAGTGTTTCAGGTGTACAACAAAGTGATTCGGATATAAGTATATATATGAATTAAATATATATATTTACTTTTCAGATTCTTTTCCATTATATGTTATTACAAGATATTAAATATAGTTCCCTGTGCTATACAGTAGGTCCTTGCTGTTTATCTATTTTATATATAGTATTGTGTATCTGCTAATCCCCAATTCCTAATTTATCCCTCCCCCTTTTCCCCCTTTGGTAACCATAAATTTTGTTTTCTGTGTCTGTGAGTCTATTTCTGTTTTGCATATAAGTTCATTTGTATCATTTTTTTAGATTCCACATATAAGTGGTATGATATTTGTCTTTGTCTGACTTATTTCACTTAGTATGATAATCACTCCATCCATGTTGCTGCAAATGGCATGATTTCATTCTTTTTTATGGCTGAATAATATTCCATTACACACACACACACACACACACACACACACACACACACACACACGCCCCAGATCTTCTTTATCCATTCATTTGTCGATGGACATCTAGGTTGCTTCCATGTCTTGGCTACTGTCAATAGTGCTGCTGTGAACACTGGGGTGCATGTATCATTTTGAATTAGAGTTTTTGTTTTTTCTGGATATATGCCCAGGAGTGGGATTGCTGGATCATATGGTAACTCTATTTTTCGTTTTTTAAGGAACCTCCAGACTTTTCTGTAGTGGCTGCACCAATTTTGCATTCCCACCAACAGTGTAGGAGGGTTCCCTTTTCTCCACATCCTCTCCAGCACTTATTATTTGTAGACTTTATGATGACGGCCATTCTGACGAGTGTGAGGTGATATCTCATTGTGGTTTTGATTTGCATTTCTCTAATAATTGGTGATGTGGAGCATCTTTTCATGTGCCTGATGACCATCTGTATGTCTTTGGAGAAATGTCTATTTAGGTCTTCTGCCCATTTTTTAATTGTTTTTTTTGTTTTTGTTTTTGTTTTTTTGATATTGAGGTGTATGAGCTGTTCGTGTATTTTGGAAATTAACCCCTGTCTATTGCATCATTTGCAAATATTTTCTCCCATTCCATAGATTGTCTTTTTGTTTTGTTTATGGTTTCTTTTGCTGTGCAAAAGTTTTTAAGTTTAATTAGGTCCCATTCGTTTATTTTGGCTTTTGTTTTCATTACTGTAGGAGATGGATCCAAAAAAAATATTGCTGCAATTTATGTCAAAGAGTGTTCTGCCTATGGTTTCCTCTAAGAGTTTTATAGTATCTGGTCTTACATTTAGGTCTTTAATCCATTTTGAGTTTATTTTTGTAAATGGTGTTAGAGAATGTTCTAGTTCTTTTACATGTAGCTGTCCAGTTTTTCCAGCACTACTTATTGAAAGGATTGTCTTTTCTCCATTGTGTATTCTTGCCTTCTTTGTCAGAGATTAATTGACTTAAGTGTGTGGGTTTATTTCTGAGCTGTCTATTCTGTTCCATTGATCTAGTGTCTGTTTTTGTGCCAGTACCATAGTGTTTTGATTACTGTAGCTTTGTAGTATAGTCTGAAGTCAGGGAGCATGATTCCTCCAGCTCTGTTCTTCTTTCTCAAGATTGTTGTGTCTGTTCGGGGTCTTTTGTGTTTCCATGCAAATTAAAAAATTTTTTGTGCTAGTTCTGTGAAAAATGCCATTGGTAACTTGATAGGGATTGCATTGAATCTTTAGATTGCTTTGGGTAGTATGGTCATTTTAACAGTATTGATTCTTCCAATCCAAGCACATGATATATCTTTCCATCTGTGTCACCTTCAGTTTCTTTCATCAGCATCTTACAGTTTTTGGAGTACAGGTCTTTTGCCTCCTTAGGTAGTTTATTCCTAGGTATTTTATTCTTTTTGATGCCATGGTAAATGGGATTGTTTCCTTAATTTCTCTTTCTGATAGTGCATTATTAGTGTATAGAAATTCAACAGATTTCTGAATATTAATTTTGTAGCCTACAACTTTACTGAATTCATTGATGAGCTCTGATAGTTTTCTGGTAGCATTGTTAGGATTTTCTACAGACAGTACCATGTCATCTGCAAACAGTGACAGTTTTACATAGTCCTTTCTAATTTGTATCCCTTTTATTTCCTTTCCTTCTGTGATTGCTGTGGCTAGGACTTCCAAAACTATGTTGAGTGATAGTGGCAAGAGTGGGCATCCTTGTCTTGTTCCTGATCTTAGAGGGAATGCTTTCAGCTTTTCACTGTTGAGTATGATGTTAACTGTGGGTTTGGCACTTAGTAGGAGCAGCAATTTACTCTCCTGACAGGCAGACCATGTGCTTCTCTTTCTTCTCCCTTCCTTGCTCTGTCTGAACCCCAGTTGATGCCCCTTCCTAGGCTGCCCTCACATTTCATCTCCATACAAAGCTGCCAGGGACTTGCTGGGACTGAATTGCTTCCCCCTCATCAGGATAGGCACCTCTACTGAAAAACTCTTTATCTTGGTAGAATGAAAAAGAAACTGGCCACATCATCATCATTATTACTTTTTTAAAAAAATTAATTAATTAATTAATTTATTTTTGGCTGCATTGGGTCTTCGTTGCTGCGCGCGGGCTTTCTCTAATTGTGTCAAGAGGGGGCTACTCTTCATTGCGGTGCGCGGGCTTCTCATTGTGGTGGCTTCTCTTGTTGCGGAGCACGGGCTCTAGGTGCATGGGCTTCAATAGTTGTAGCACGCAGGCTCAGTAGTTGTGGCTTGTGGGCTCTAGAGTGCAGGCTCAGTAATTGTGGCACACGGGCTTAGTTGCTCCATGGCATGTGGAGCATATGCTCTTGCATATCCCGGACCAGGGCTTGAAACCGTGTCCCCTGCATTGGCAGGCGGATTCTTAACCACTGTGCCACCAGGGAAGTCCCTATCATTATTACTTTTTGAAGCATCCATTTAAAAGGTCTTGTAGACTCCCTACAAGAAGAAGCCATCTTCTTTTTACTCACCTTACTGTTTTCATTATTTTACCCCTCAAGCAAGCATATTAGACAATTAAAACAAGTTGGAGTCAAACTTTTCAATGTCTTGATTAAGATTTTTATGTTCAGTAGTCAGTGGTATGTAATTTTGGAAGTATGATGCCAGTTTTAATTAATTTTCATAGGTTTGCTAATTAAAACAATTAAGAGGTAGGGCTTACCCATTGGAAAAATAATTGGAGGATCTCTTGAACATTATCCTTGAGGTTTCACACAAGCACAAATGGTGTAAATTTGTTTTAAAAATAGCTGGAAACCTGAAAGAAGTAATTATAACATCAAACCAAAGTTGTGTCTGCATTTATCTTTTAAAAAAATTATTGGAGAGAAAATTTTCCTTGAACTTCTGGAAGCCACTTCTGCCTGTCTCTATGTTCATGGTGGTAATAATAATTCGGAATAACACCAGACTGTTTTTTCAATAACAGCATGATATGTAAACTTTAAACTTTAGAGATCAATGTTGACAAGACAAAATTCTGAGAGATGAGAAAATGAGGGAACAAACACAGAGAAAGCCCAAGGGAATGGAGGGAGAAATATCTAATGTAAATTAATAATAATTCTGTTGCCAACAGGATGCAGTCCTTGATATCAATGGGTTTCCAACTTTTTTGAAGTCACAGATCTTTAGAGTCAAAACATATTTCCTAGAAGGTTAACACAGAACATAATTCTTGATAGTAGTGGAATATGACAGGAGTGAATATGAAAAGAAAAATGAACAACATACAGAAATACTCAAGCAGCAGTTTAGTATATGGGTTAAATGCAAGAACTCTGGTGTCACACTATCTAGGTTTTAATCCTGGTTCCATCTCTAAAACAGGGGTAATAAAACCTATCCCAAAGTGTTGTTATGGGGATTAACTGAGTTAATATATGTAAATCACTTAGAACAATGTTCTATCCAAAATAAAGATTAGTTATGTTTATAATTATCCTCACATTTAAAATATGAAAAAATTAGTAATTTCTCCAAGACACTCCAAAGCAATCTCCATTTTTTAAAATAAAGTTATTTATTTTTATTTATTTATTTTTGGCTGCTTTGGGTCTTTGTTGCTGCGCATGGGCCTTCTCTAGTTGCGGCGAGCGGGGGCTACTCTTTGTTGCAGTGTGCGGGCTTCTCATTGTGGTGGCTTCTTTTGTTGTGGAGCACAAGCTGTAGGTGCACAGGCTTCAGTAGTTGTGGCACATGGGCTTAGTAGTTGTGGCTCGCAGGCTCTAGAGCGCAGGCTCAGTAGTTGTGGCGCACCGGCTTAATTGCTCTGCAGCATGTGGGATCTCCTGGACCAGGGCTCGAACCTGCATTGGTAGGCGGATTCTTAACCACTGCACCACCAGGGAAGCCCCAATCTCCATTGTTGTAGTTTACCCAAATGTTGTTATACAACCTTGCAGAGGCCCAGAGTTTTGGGGAACAATGATTTAAGACCTCAGTATATTTATCAGGAGTCTTAAAAATGTTGATACCCGGGCTTCCCTGGTGGCGCAGTGGTTGAGAGTCCGCCTGCCGATGCAGGGGACACGGGTTCGTGCCCCGGTCTGGGAGGATCCCACATGCCGCGGAGCCGTTGGGCCCGTGAGCCATGGCCGTTGGGCCTGCGCGTCCGGAGCCTGTGCTCCGCAACGGGAGAGGCCACAACAGTGAGAGGCCCGCGTACTGCAAAAAAAAAAAAAAAAAAAAAAAAAAGTTGATACCCTTTGATTCTATAATTTTACCTTAAGGAACCTCGCCTAAGGAAATGATAAAAATGCAAACAATTATAAGCAAAAATATTCATCACAGCATTATTTATGAATAAAAATTTTTAAAACTAAATATCAGAAAATAGGGGAATAAATAAGGAATTATTTAAATAGTTGATAGCATATTTATAAGGTAGAATATATACAGGCATTAAAAATGTTGGCCTCTGTCTATCTTTCATAATGAATGTTAATTATATGTGAAAACGCTGATGGTATAGTGGTAACTGAACTCAGCAAAATATATAACTGTATAGTCTGGTCTTGACTCTTTAAAAATATGTCTAGAATATACCTTCGAAAATATACTAATAAATTAACATTATTTCAGAGGTCTAGAACAAAGGTCATCAAACTTCTGTAAAGTGTCAACTAATGTAAACATTTTAGGCTTTGCAGACCATAGAGTTTCTGTCACAACTACTAGACTCTGCTGTTGTGGTGTGGAAAGCAGCCATAGATCACCGTGTTATAATAAAACTTGATTTACAAAAAATAGGCCTGTTGGCCATAAAATGCCAACAGATGCATTTATTTCCTTTTTAAATATTTTTCTCAATTTTCTACAGGGAGAAAAACATAAATTACTTTTGTAGTCTAAAAATTAAAATAATACATGTTATAAAAAGCAAAATACTCTTTGCTATAAAGAATAAGAGATACCATAGATAGTTAGAAAATGGCTATTATAGACTTCTGTAATTTATAAATTCGTATCAGGTCACATTAGAAATGACATGCTTAAAAATAAAAGCCTCCAGTGATTGCATATTACACTTAGAATGAAGTCGAAAATATTTTACGTAGCCTGTAAGGTCCAGAAGACCTCACCTCTGGCTTTATCTCCCAATTCATTTCCTACCACTCTCTCCCTTGATCACTTGCTCCAGCAGTGCTTGCACTGACATGGGGCACTGGAATGAGCATTTAATGCAGACTGGTATAAGCAGACTCTTAACTTCCTCATCTTCTCATAAGAAGTCTCTGCCTCCAAATCCAAGAGTCCTGGAAACGACTTAAAAAATTTATTCAGTCATCTAAATTCTTTTTAAAAACCTAGGTATTTTTATTGTGTACATAAAATACTTGTATTTGATTCAGTTTTCTCTATTTTTCATCCAGCCCACACAAGTTCAAGGAATCAACTAAAACACCAAATAGCCTCAGATTTTATTTTTGAATTTAGAAAAGCTAAAATTTTATAAAGAGCAATAGATAATTTATTTTCCGTTTCGCCTCCCTTTTGTAAATCCTCTTCCACACTCTTAGGTACATTGATACACAATGTATATATTCATATATCTATCAAATTTTTTTATTTCGCAAAGCAGGTAAAAAAGGGAATGTCTGTTTTTAAGCTGTGTTTCTTTTATTATGAGAAATTTAAGCAAGTTTTAGTATGTTTAAAAGCCATTTATGTTTCCAAGCCTGTGACCTATATTCATGACCTTTGTTTTTCTATTATCCTTTAGTGGTCTTTTTTAAATATGTTGTAGGACTTTTAATATGTTATGAAAACTAGCTTTTGTCTGTCATATGTGCTGCAAATAACTTTTCAATTTTGTCTTTATTATTTACTTATCTTGCAATGCAGAAATTAAAAAAAAATTTTAATGGTCAAATTGATAGGTCTTTGTTGAAGTCTTCTGAAATTTATATGATGCTTTGAAAGACCTTCCCCACTCCAAGACTGTAAAACAAAAAAAAATTTTCCCCTTAGATCTTTGCTCCATCTGGGATTCATTTTATAGTAAGGAGTGATAGAGAAGTGCATACCACATTCTTCTGCTGATTTAGTCAGGCAAGACTCTCTGATTGCAGAATGATACAACCTGGTTTCTTTAAGCTATCAGGTACTTACCACTCAAAATATTGTGTGAAACCATCCAACAAAATAACATAATGTTAACATGTGGCAAAACGTTTTCAATCAGTTATTTAGATCAGTATTTTCTGAACTTCAGTCATTCAGATACTCCTCTGTAATTTTTGACATTTCCACATTAACTCCTATAATATTATTTTCTTAATACTTTAAATTGCCTCTTTTTATGTTGGTAATTTTATTGAAGAAGAAAACTTTATATCATAATTTAATATTGTAATTAAATTTCTGAAAGCATCCTAAAATAAATAAATAATAAAATAAATTTTTACCTGTACACCACTAATACCTCACTTACCACTTTGGAAAACAGTGATCTAGTTAAAGTCAAATATATAGAAGTTTGGAGCTCTCTAAAATGAAACATTGGGATGACTGACAGAAATATTGAGTTTTTATACTTGAAGTGTAATTGGTCTGGTAGACACCATACACATACATGCACACATACACACACTTTTTCACTAAAACAAAAGTAAATAGAAAAGCTATTCTGCCTCTCTGGATGAAACATTCTCTACAACTCTAAAGAAACACACTACACTGTTTAAGATAAGTTTTGCTCTTTGCAGATTAAAACACCTGCCACTATATTAAAAATAATGAAATAGAATGGCCCAAGAGGAGTTGTAAAGAGTATTTCATTTTGCCTAGTTTTTTTTTTTTTTTTTTGCGTATGCGGGCCTCTCCCGTTGCGGAGCACAGGCTCCGGACGCACAGGCCCAGCGGCCATGGCTCACGGGCCCAGCCGCTCCGCGGCATGTGGGATCTTCCCGGACCGGGGCACGAACCCGTGTCCCCTGCATCGGCAGGCGGACGCTCAACCACTGCACCAACAGGGAAGCCCTTGCCTAGTTTTTTTAAAATGGATAGCTTCAACATTAATTACAGGTAGTACAGGCTTTTTTTTTTTTAATTAATTAATTTGTTTATTTTTGGCTGCATTGGGTCTTCGTTGCCGTGCACAGGCTTTCTCTAGTTGCGGCGAGTGGGGGCTACTCTTTGTTGCAATGCACGGGCTTCTCATTGCAGTGGCTTCTCTTGCTGCAGAGCACAGGCTCTAGGTGTGCAGGCTTCAGTAGTTGTGGTGCACGGGCTCAGTAGTTGTGGCTCACGGACTCTAGAGCACAGGCTCAGTAGTTGTGGTGCACGGGCTTAGTTGCTCTGTGTCATATGGTATCTTCCCAGACCAGGGATCGAACTGTGTCCCCTGCATTGGCAGACGGATTCTTAACCACTGCACCACCAGGGAACTCCAGTACAGGCTTTTTGAGAATAATGATAATCCTACTTGAGTTCAGCTATATCCCTAGACATATGGAATAAAATGTATGGTGAAGATAAATTCTTTTGACCATATATTTACATTCTATATTACTCTTCGTATCGAGAAGTAGATGATGGTTTTACAACTCATATTTAGACAACAGGATTTAAGTAATTAGTGAGATAATCTGAGGCAATGTACTATATAGATTCCTGGAGAATAAGGCAGCTGAAGAAGAGGTTGTTAGTTTTCAATCAAACTCTATGTACAGCCAATGAGTGAAAAGGAAACGCTACTGGGTTGTTCTATGATAACTACAGTTAAAAAAAAAAAAAAGGTCTTTAAGTGGCAACTAATGATGTAAAATCTCCCAGATATCTAATAGTATGTATTCAGGATATGATACTGTTTCATTTTACTGCTTCATCATTAATGAAAACAAAGGTAGATAGTATTTAGTAAGTGGTATGCTTACTATATACCAGGTATCTTAAAAACTTCATCTTATTTAATGCTCATGATATTTCCTCCATCTTAGAGATGAGTAAGTGGAGTCTCTGAGAAGTAAAGCAATCTTGCCCAAGTCACACAATTAGAAAGCAGAAGAGCTTCGAGTAAAACTCAGGCCCTTAGAAGATCAGGCTTTTTCCATGAAAGCATGATGCTTCCCCAGTCAGTCTAGCTCCTTCCACCTCCTGAGACTAACCTTTCTTCTGTCTTGGAAGGTAAATCCGGTCAGAATAAAGCACCTGGACCTCACATGCAGCCTCTCTCCTGGCGGGAGAGAGAAGAGCAGTTCAAGGAGCCGAGTCTGGCTTTCACTTAAGAAGGATGGTGATGATAATTGGGGTAATTGTTAAAAAAAAAAAAAAAAAAAACCAAAATAAAAACAACTACAGGAGCCACATAAAACCAATATCTCAAAATAAAAAGTTTTAGACTTTTGTAATAAGTAGTCTTTCAGGCCACAAATATTTATTTGGCATCCATGGGGGTGCAGAGCTGTGTATTAGCTTCCTGCACTCCTTCATCCATCCCCCGATTTAGTTCAAATAATTCATGCAGTCTGGGCTGAAAAGAAACAAACAACATTTGCAGGATTTCATTTCATAAATCCCCCTGCAGGGCATTGACTGGCAGCTCACTGCATTTCTTATAGGACATTTCACATCCCTGGGGTGTACAAAACACTTGCACTAATGTAAAATATAAGAATATCAAATGAAGTGTTTATGGAGATTTTTCTAAGCTGCTACTTAGGAACCCATTCTCTGTAGAAATTTGTTGCCAGGATTCCCCAGAATTAAACAGAAATATACTAATTAGAGTCAGCAAATAAGAAAATTTTTTTACCATTTCCCATAAGGTCATGGTATGCTATTCTAAAGGTGATTCTCAGATAATTTTGGGAAACAAGTTATCAGGCACTATAAGAGTAGTCAGTCAAAGGTAGTTACTCAGTGAGGATGTGGAGAAAAGGGAACCCTTGTGCACTGTTGGTAGAAATGTAAATTGGTGCAGCCACTGTGGAAAACAGTATGGAGGTTTTTCAAAAAATTAAAAAATTAGGGGCTTCCCTGGTGGCGCAGTGGTTGAGAGTCCGCCTGCCGATGCAGGGGACACGGGTTCGTGCCCCGGTCCGGGGAGACCCCACATGCCGCAGAGCGGCTGAGCCCGTGAGCCATGGCCGCTGAGCCTGCGCATCCGGAGCCTGTGCTCCGCAACGGGAGAGGCCACAGCAGTGAGAGGCTCGTGTACCGCAAAAAAAAAAAAAAAAAAAAAAATTAAAAATTAAAAATATGATCCCGCAATTCCACTTCTGAGTGTTTATCCTAATAAAACACAACCTTGAAAAGACATATGCACTCCTATGTTCATTGCAGCATTGTTTACAATAGCCAAAATATGGAAACAACCTAAGTGTCCATCAGTGGATGAATGGATAAAGATGTGGCATACACACACACACCAGAATATTATCACCTATAAAAAAGAACTAAATCTTGCCATTTGCAACAACATGGATGGACCTTGAGGGCATTATGCTAAGTGAAATAAGACAGACAGAGAAAGACATTTACCATATAATTTCACTTACACATGAAATCTAAAAAACAAAAGAACAAACAAAACAGAAACAGACTCATAGATAGAGAAAACAAACTGGTGGTTGCTTGCCAGAGGGGAGAGAGTTGGTGCAAAATAGGTGAAGGAGATTAAAAGATACAGAATTCCAGTTGTAAAATAAATAAGTCATGGGGATGTAATGTACAGCATAGGGAATATAGTCAATAATATTGTAATAACCTTGTACTGTGACAGGTTGTTACTAGACTTATTGTGGTGATCATTTCAAAATGTATATAAATATTGAATCACTATGATGCACACCTGAAACTAATACGGTATTGTATGTCAGTTATACTTCAATTAAAAATGTAGTTGCTCAAAGTAAACATTGTATGGTATACAGAGAATAGACTTGAGAGACAAATAAACCTAGGTTCTAGACTCTGATCCATCAGTTCTTAATTGACTAATCATATAATAAAGAAGTCTCTGAGAAACAATGTCCACATTTGTTAAAATAGGGATAATACCTGTCTCAGGGGACAGTTATGGGGATTAAATGAAATAATGACCAATGTAAAACACATAGCAAACTTGCTGGAACTTAGAAGGTATTCAACAAATGTTAATTCCTTTCCCCTTTTGCATCCCAAAGACTTACAATATACTGATCACTTACCTATTTACTTGATTTCTAATTGACAAACAAAAGCTACAGGAGAAAATATAATCTTAAAGAGATCAAAATCAAGGTTGTCAGATATTTCTTATAGTGAGGTACCTTGCATTGTAGGCACATTTAATATAGGGTTGAAGTTTCTTTGCAGAACACATTAGGATGTCATGTAATCTAGTCTGCAGAAAAATAAAGGACATTTCAATAGTGGCTCCATTTTGTAATTTTTATGAGTATTATCACCAAAATGATCTTTGATCATATACCAATTCTCATTTCATTATGTTTATAATTTATTTTTTATATTCATAGAGGTACCCCAAATGTTTTGTTAATTTAGTTTTTAAAAGCTACTGTAAGTTATGATGTATAACAATCATGGAATAATAATAATGGAACAATAATTATAAATAATACGTTAGCTAAAATATAGCACTTAACCACGTGCCAAGTATCTGATGTGTGCATTTAACTGCTTTACCTCATTTAATACATCCAACAACCCAAAGAGAAGGTATTATTATTATTATTGTCCTGTTTTACAGTTGAGAAATGGCACAGAGTGATTAAGTGCCCGAGATCTAAAGTAGATATGTAAAGTAGGAAACATAAAAGGGAGGGAAAAATGATAAAGTATCTGTTTATTATAAAATTTTAGCTTTTCTAAATTCAAAACTAAAACCTGAGGCTATTTGGTGTTTTCGTTTGTTCCTTGAACTATTTGGGCTGTTGCCCTATCAAAAATCTTCTCTCTGTGATAGTGTGGATTTGTTTCCTTTGTCACAGGCTGTACTTTTCTATAACAAATATCTGGATGAAAACTACAGAAAACTGAATAAAATACTGTTTTTTTGTACACAGTACAAATACCTACATTTTTAAAGAATTACTCCGATTGAACATTTTTTTTTAAAGTTATTTCCAAGACCCTTGGATTTGTAGGCAGAATCTTTGTATGAGAAGTTGTTAGTGGTACCACTGTTATGTCATATGTGGATCTAGGGTTGTGGACTATAAACGTGAATATGATATAATCTTGCCTGAAATGAACAGGGTACTTATATTGGCAATGTCAGCTATTTGATTTCCTGAAATATTCTGCTGGATAATACAACCATATTATGACCTGTTCATAGGTTCCAAGTATTCCTTAACAGCAACTGCCAGTCAGTGTTAAATCTGGCTTGAACACACTATAATTTCAATTAAGTGGCAAACCATTTAAATATGCACATAAATAAATTGCATAGAAAAATTATGGAAGGAGAGCAGAATGATCTAACAATAATGCATGTCAAACTTATGGTAAACACCTATCATGACAAATTTCCCTGACATTCTTCTCTCTAGTGAAAATATATACAGTAATATTTCTATTAAGGATGCTTTTAACAATAAACTTTGATGTCAGAAGCCTTGTTGTGAGAAGGAGGAGGATTAGAGACAGCTTTTGGGGCATTCTTGTCTTGCCAGTTTAATTAATGGGACAAGGTACTCAAGTGTTAAGTGTATATTGCTGTGGATTTTGGTCTTCTGGGCTACTTGGGAGATTGTTTCCATTCTTAAGAGGATCTTTTTTTTTTTTTGCGGTATGCGGGCCTCTCACTGTTGTGGCCTCTCCCGTTGCAGAGCACAGGCTCCGGACACGCAGGCTCAGCGGCCATGGCTCACGGGCCCAGCCACTCCGCGGCATGTGGGATCTTCCCGGACCGGGGTACGAACCCGTGTCCCCTGCATCGGCAGGTGGACTCTCAACCACTGCGCCACCAGGGAAGCCCTTAAGAGGATCTTAAGAGGCCAAATGGCAGGGGGAGCTTTTGCTAGTTTCAGGCCACTTAAATCCAGAGAGTAAGGTATTTCAGTGAGGCTTCTGTCCTGGTTTGCCTTGGAGAAGTTTGTATATGAGATGGTTTCTTTCTCTTCTATACAGTGGTTGCCACGAACCCAGATCTGAGGAAATGAGATCTGGTCCAATTTCCCTCCCACTTAAGTCTCCCCAAGTCCAAATCAAGTGTGTGACTGTGGACATATGACAATCTCTTCATGCCTCAGTTTCCTTATCTGTAAACTTAGGGTGATAATAGAACGTGTCTTACAAGGTGGTTGTAAGGATTAGTATTACCTGTGATTAGATGATTGTATGGTGGAACACATCTGGGTTCAAATACTGGTCTTACTATATAATACTACCCCTGTGACCTTGGGCAAAATACTGAATCTTCTGAGCGACAGTTTTTGTACACTGCCAACCTTTCAGGGTGGATGAAGATAAAAAAATTAAAAAATAATATATGAAAATTACCTAGACCATGCTAAGTATGTGTATGTGTATGTTAGTTATTTTAAATTAAGCCCTCATTTGTGTGTCTACTATGTTTAAGGCCCTGTGATACTTGCTGTAAGGGACATGCGGATTTATAGTGTGGCTGGTATTGAATTAGGAAGAAGGAAGTTGTTATATCACTGTATTAGCCATTGTTTTCTCATATTCTTATCATCTGGTTCAAAGAGTTGTCACAAATATATAATACCCCTGAAGTGATTTGAGGATAAAGTGCTTAATTGCCTCTAAGCATTTATTAGTTTCACCAGTTATCAAATGGCTTATTCTGACACTGAGCCCATCTGTTATATGGACACAAAAATTATTTTCTTTCAAATCACTTTGCATCTGATTGATATGTAAATTATATTTTGGACTTTTCCACTAGTAGGTATAGTACCTGTAAATCACATATAGGTTAGCTACTTGTAATCATGTTTTTTAAAACATGAAGTCCCTTATTTTATACATACAAAACAGAAAAATATATATTGTTTTATATTTATATTGTTTTATGCATATAAATATAATGTATGATAATAATAAAACAAAAATGCATGTACCCTCTACTCTAGTCAAGAAGTAGAAGTATCTGTCCCTAATTCCTGTCTTTCCTTAGAAAAGAGTAATCATTCTTCTGAGATTTGTGTTTCTCATTGTTTTCTTTTTATCCTAGTGTTGTTACACTTGTATGTATATCTGTATACACTTCACCAACTTACAAATTATTTGATGAAAAAGAAAATGTTCCATCTATCTCTGTACTCCTCTATAGCTCCTGGAAGTCACCAAATATAACCAAAAGAACAAACCCTTTATACATTGTGGTATTTATCGGCTTAAGAAAGTCAGCCTCTCTGAAACTTAGTTCCTCATCTGTGAAATCTATTTTGTGAGGAATATTTTAAGCATTCACTGAATTCATATGATCAAAATAATCTTCATAGTGCCTGTTTATTGTAGCCGTTCATCAGATGTCAGGTCCATACTTTCTTACTGCCAAAAGGCTTCAAATATCCCCATCACACAACTTTATTAAATTGAGGTGTCCAGTTGCTGCTATTGTATTTATGGTACCTACCTATTTCTAGGTGGGTAGGATGAGTATCAACGTTTTTCTAACTTGTTACTTCCATAGTATTCTCAGGAAAGACCTTTATTGAATGACATTGGTATTATAAACTATCTTGAACTGAGATAGGTTTTGGTCTCTCAATCTCTTAATGGCCAAACTATTCTCATTATGTCATTCTCTCTCTCTCTTTTTTTTTTTTTTTTTGCGGTACGCGGTCCTCTCACTGTTGTGGCCTCTCCCGTTGCGGAGCACAGGCTCCGGACGCACAGGCCCAGCGGCCATGGCTCACGGGCCCAGCCGCTCTGCGGCACGTGGGATCTTCCCGGACCGGGGCATGAACCCATGTCCCCTGCATCGGCAGGCGGACTCTCAACCACTGCGCCACCAGGGAAGCCCATGCCATTCTCATATGACGCTCTCTTTATGTTGAAATCATTGTTGGATGAATATATTTTGCATATATCTTACAATTCCCATATAACAAAGCACAGCATGGAGACTTTTAACTGGAGATATTGCTCCTGTGGATGGCCGGAACTTAGAAATTAATTTTAGATACAAATCCTATATTACTGTGAAAATGGCCCTGTCTTTATGCTGTTATTGTCTTTCAGTATCTAATGTCATCCTAAATATTCTTTATCAAAGATTATTTGATATCCCATCTCTGAGAAAGATAAATCACAACCCACGTAATGTCAATGTGCTTATTAGCCTGCATATCCTGATTGGTTCTAGAAATTCTTTAGAATGATCATTCATGCCATTTTGAAAAATCTTAATGTCAAGTGGCTAAGATTATTCCCATTTTTCAGAGAGGAAGTAGAGGTAAAATGATTTGTTCTAATCTAGCAGGGGAATATGTATCAAAATATGTATGAATGTTAGTCTTTCATAGTGCTACCTCTAGATTTTAGATTTTCTTTTAAAAAGAAGACTTAAATGCTTATGACATTTTTATACAGAAAAATAAATCCATTCTTATAAACTATTCCTTTGCTCATTTTTTTGGATTACACAAGATAAATTCCTTTAAAGATTAACCATCAATATTTATTTTAAAAGACCTACTTATTTCTTATATAATTTTCAAAATACGACAGGGGAAAATGTTATTTAACTCATTTCAGAAAAAGGAACAGGAATTATTTGATTAGTCCACCACTGCTCTGAGGGAGAAGAAATGTAAGATTCAGCAATCATGCAAATAACTAAAGCCTGGAAAGATCTTCATGGGTGATAATCTAAGTTGGCTGAAACTCTGGCACAGTTTCAGAGGACTCCCCGTATGTCATTCGTAAAAGAAGAGTATTGGATAGGCTACTGCAGAAGCATTCAGCAAGATAGATGATGTCTGTGATACAAAGGCCTTGGAAGGGAAATAGTTTAAGCCTTTGACTTCATCAGGAAGAGATCAAACTATATATTGTGTATATATATGTATATATTTTTTTCACCTCCCTGACCATCCATCCATTTATCCGTCCATCCACGCACCTGTCCATATTGGTCTGTTTGTCATTCTATCCCCAAATCACCAGCTTTACTTTTTTAAATGTTTATTTTATATTGCAGTATAGTTCTTTTGTTTTTTTTCTTACGTTGATATCTTCATTGCAATTTTAGGCTGTGTTTACATTATGAAGACAGAACTCCTGTGTATGTGTTGGTGTTTTTTTTTTGGGGGGGGGAGTATAGTTGATTAACAATGTTGTGTTATTTTCAGGTGTACAGCAAAGTTATTCAGTTATACATACACATGTATCTATTCTTTTTCAAATTATTTTCCTATTTAGGTTATTACAGAATATTGAGCAGAGTTCCCCATGCTATACGGTAGGTCCTTGTTGGTTACCTATTTTAAATATAGCAGTGTATACTTGTCAATCCCAAACTCCCAATTATCCTTCCTCACCATCCTTCCCCCCAGTAATCGTAAGTTTGTTCTGTAAGTCTGTGAGTCTGTTTCTGCCAAAATCACCGGCTTTAACAGAGCACTATAGGCCCTAAAGTGTTCAGCAAAATAGACTATATGAGAGCAAGTGCCTCCTACAAGACATGGTAGTACATATCGTCAGTTCTTTTCTCCATAAATGCCTCTGGAAATGCAAAGTAATATGTGAGCATCTGTAAGGAATTATATTATATTGAACTTCACTAAGCAGTCATAGGTTCATGAACCTGGAAGGGAACTTGTGCAACCATCTAGAAGGAAGAAGAAAAGAAAGCGGTTTTTACTCAAATAGAAAAAAAACCCCACATTTATTTAGACTTAAGGTTTCTAAAAGCACAGGAAGAAATAAACACAATCTATAAAGGACTGAGGAGTGTACTTTTAGCACAACTGACTAACGTGTCCAGACAAGGTAGAGATGCCTTTGTCATAAATAATAAAATTTTACTCAGACATTGCTTACTATTTGATAATGTTGCCTCTGAACTTTCAGGTCAGTGATACCAATTATATTAAGATTTCTTTTAGGTACAAAATTCTATCAAAATACCATGAAATTATATCGTACCTTCAATTTTCCCAGAACTCAAGTAATAGCCTCTATTTTACCATATTTTTACAGTTTCCTTGATAGAAAAGTGAGATCAGTAGCAAGGCCCTTATTTTAGAACGTGTGGTCACTGGACAGTATTTTTCTCTTGAGATAAGGTTATCTCCAGACTTTTAAAAGACTATTTTGACCATCATCTTGCTGTTCTCATACAAATCTTTTATCCTGAAATGAGACCAATTCTAGCATGGAGACCTTGGCTACAAATTATCCATGACCAAAATCATTATACTGGGAAAATGTGTGTGTTTGAATTATGGCATAAAGAAAGTCATTGAAAGGCTCTGCTTTTTACGTTTCTGGTATCTTAAAGCCTGATTTACCTAACTGCTCCATTCACGGAAAACATGGTATGATTTGAAAGCTAAAGGCACAGGTTGTCTTTAGTTTTTGCTATTGTTTTTATTTTTACATGAAAGTACAGTCCAAGCAAAACAGATACAACTATGTGTGTATAAAGATAAAAAGATGGATCAAAATGTACTCTTTTTAGAGGAAAAAAGTATACCTTTAAAAAGTGAATGTAGCCAAATATTTTTCAATAATAGTAGTTGAATGAGTAAATTAATGAATGGATCTATCAACTACCTATCAAAAAGTACACTGTACACTTAGAGTGTGAAAAGCTCAGATCTAGTTGTTAGGGAGACAAAGATGCATACATTGCAAAAACCATTGGGAATTAAAATCAAAGGACACTCTTTGGATAAATGAGTAGTATCTAAGATTTTCCTGTTACAAAATTACAGAATTCCCATAGTAGCTTTTTCCTTTTATCTCATCTCAGAACAAACACATTTTATCTGTGTATGTAGTATGAAATGGCCACCTTAATTGGCAGTTTTTCAAATCCTTAATTCATTTCCCACTCCTGTTTGCTGTATAATCCTTCCCTTGCTCATTAAAATAGTTATAGGGGCTTCCCTGGTGGCGCAGTGGTTGAGAGTCCGCCTGCCGATGCAGGGGACACGGGTTCGTGCCCCGGTCTGGGAAGATCCCACATGCCGTAGAGCGGCTGGGCCCGTGAGCCATGGCCGCTGAGCCTGCGCATCCGGAGCCTGTGCTCTGCAACAGGAGAGGCCACAACAGTGAGAGGCCCGCGTACCGCAAAAAAAAAAAAAAAAGTTATAGTAAACATTATTTTTCATATATTAAATTGTTATATATAGTAGAAACTAAATGAAGTAGAAATTAGATATATAGACATGTGGGTATTATGTATATATACATAAATACATATAATTTAAAGTATATCTACAAAATGGAAATTACACAGTACATCTACAAAAATGGAAATTGTCTTCCAATATTTATAATTCCTATTTCTATTAAAAGTCTAACCACACAGTTGAGAAGGTGATGATACTATGGCAGCCTTATTGAGGTCCATATTTTAATAGAAACAGATATTTTAAATTATTGTTATAGATGTGAATCCAAACTCCTTTGTGGATCTCAAGCCCATGTAACTGGACTGAGCTGAGTTCCAATTTTACTTTCTTCTCCAAACCTGTCAAACTTGCTTTATTCTTCTAAATACATGGTCTTTTGAGGAAACAAGTCAGACAACATTGTTTATTTTCCTCTTTATTATAAATATTGTTCAGTCCATAGCCAGTCTTATAGGTAACATTTTATTCTTTCTTTTGCAAAAAGCCCATTACTCAAAATTATTCAGTGCTTAGAGGATAAAACAATTTGTAACTTCCTTAGGGAAATTGTTTTTCCTAGTTTTCATTGTCTCCAACTTTAATTTTGTGTTGCTTTTCCAAAATCATAATTTGCGGCAAATCATTTAAACAAAATCATTCTTCCAGTGAACTAACTTTCTTTTTTTCCCTGACAGTTTATATTTGATCATAACAGTTTTCCTTGGTTGCCTATTAATAACTGAGCACTATGGTAATGAGCTGGAGACAATGCTGAAGAAATACAAGAGATGTCCCTAGACTATAAATATATAAGAGGGAGAAGTATGGAACCTGGAGTCATCAGGTTTTATTGAGGAGGACCTTGAAGAATGAGTAGCATTTAAGAAGGAAGATAGAAGGTGTGTGTGTGGTGTTGACATATCAGGAAAGGGAAACCTAAAAGCTCAGAGGTGGGCCCCTGGTTAGCACTGCCTTAGTAGAGAAATGGCAGGTGCTTCACACTATTCTCACTTGTACCACTCCTATGAGAAATATTTCAGTTTTATTTTTACTCAAAATAAAGTTATCTAAAATGTTATATGAAGAACGAAAATTTGGTAAAAGTCCTTTGTTGTCTTTTACTATTAGATTACAACCAGAAAAAGAAGAAAATAATAAACTAGTGACATATTCAAAGTCTAAAATGACTCTAAAATAAGGGTTCGTAGATCACAAGGTGTCTTATAGTTCAGCATCTACCTTCTTGTTTAAGAACTTGTATGAACTGATTTGGACAATAGAGTTAAATAAACATGTAATTTGTTACACACATGGATTTATAAACTCATAAGATTAAGTCTTTAACCCTTATTCATAAAGGATTAGTTGGGATAGATTTTTAAATTTATTTTAAGGAGGTATTTTCAGAATTAAATAGTTTACAATGAGCTAGACTAAAGGAATTCTTCTGAGGTTCAATTTAGGGCCAGCTTCTATCATTTACCCATGACGACTGACTTCTAAACAACATGTATTATTTCATTCTTGAATTCATTACAGAAAAGATCTAATATGCACAATCTGTGTTATCTTCAGTTACATCGTAATGTATTCATAATCTATTCAAATTAGGGAACACAGATAATACATCTGAATAGAGTTCTCACTTTGGGAGGTACAGAGAAATTAGTAAATTAATGTAGAGGTTGATTAGTGAGACATACCCTATTGACCTGAATGACTTTATCTGCTGAGCAGTTTACACACAGTAAATAATTTATAGGCTGGGAAAATCTTATTACTTGTTTATTCTGTCTTTCTCTTAATATATTGTTCAAAAAACCTTTCCAAACAGTGTAATAAGTTGTAGGCATAGACTGAGACCTTAATAATATGGACAAGCAACCTCAAAGAAATGAATTCAGCGTTTTACAGTATGTGAAAAGGCCAAATTTTAGCTCTTATAATACAACAAGGAAACCCAAGAATCAAAGGAATAAAACATTTTTTACCTGAATCTTTTCCATCCCATTTAAATTCCTCCTCCTGAATTGCCTACAGAATATTTGATTGGCAGAAGGAGAGTATAACCTTAAATCAATGGTTCTGAGAGTGTAGTCTACAGACTCTTGGAGACCCTGAGATCCTTTCAAGTAGTCCATGAAATCAAAACTATTTTTATGATAATACTAAGACATTACTTGTTTTTTCACTGTGTTGGCATTTTGCACTGACTGTGCACAAACAATAGTGGGTAAACTGCTGATGATCTAAGGCAGTGGCACTAAACTGTACTAATAATAGTCATTATATTCTTCACATCTACACACTTACACTAAAACACACACACACACACACAAAACAGTTGCACTTAAAATTTCCTCAATTAAACAGTAAAAGTTATTAATTTTATTAAATCTTGTTCCTTGAGTATGTCTTTTTAAATAGTCTGTATAACAAGATGGGAAGTACACATAAAGCATTTCTGCTGTGTACTGAAGTAAGATGGTTGTCTCAAGGAAAGCACTGTCATGATTGTTTGAGTTGCAAGCTGACTTTCTAATGGGATCAGTGGTAATATTAATATGGTTTGATTTTTAAATATTACATAAAGAAATATGTCAACATTTGGAAGATTTGACGAGGAGTGATATTTTCCAAAGGACTAACATGATATTTCAAAACCAGGTATAGGTAAAAGATCCATTCAAAGTACCAAATAAGCCAATGGATTTGAATATAACAGTGTATAAAAAGTTCATTGATATTGTTTCAAATTCCATATCAAAACTAACCTTTAAAGAAACCATGTTCGTCTAGTTTTGGTGTTGTATCAAAGAATAATATCCATAACTATTTGAAAAGGCTATTTAAACACTCCTCCCTTTTCCAACTGCACATTTGTAAGAGGTCAGACTTTTCTTGATATACTTCAGAATCACAATAGATTGAGTACAAGCATTCAGCTATCTTTTCTTCATTTTCTAGTTTTTTAAATCAATTTTTTGAAATTGAAGTATAGTTGATTTACAATATTGTGTTAACTTTTTTTTTGTGGCTGTGCTGTGTGGCTTGCAGGACCTCAGTTCCCTGACCAGGGATTGAACCTGGGCCACAGCAGTGAAAGCCTGGAATCCTAACCACTAGGCCACCAGGGAACTCCCCACAATGTTGTGTTAATTTCTGATGTACAGCAAAGTGATTCAGTTATATATATATATTCTTTTTTAAAATATTCTTTCCCATTATAGTGCATGATAGGATATTGAATATAGTTCCCTGTGCTATACAGTAGGACCTTGTTCTTTATCCATTCTACATATAATAGTTTGACTCTGCTAGTCCCAAACTCCCACTCCATCCCTCACCCACCACCTTGACAACCACAGGTGTTCTCTATGTGAGTCTGTTTCTGTTTTGTAGGTAGGTTCATTTGTGTCACATTTTAGATTCCACATATGTGATATCACATGGCATTTTCTTTCTCTTTCTGACTTACTTCACTTAGTATGATAATCTCTAGTTCCATCTATGTTGCTGCAAATGGCATTATTTCATTCTTTTTTATGGCTGAGTAGTATTCCATTGTATATGTGTACCACATCTTCTTTATCCATTCATCTGTTGATGGACATTTAGGTTGTTTCCATGTCTTGGCTATTGTAAATAGTGCTGCTATGAACATAGGGATGCCTGTATCTTTTTGAATTATAGTTTTGTTTGGATATATGCCCAGGAGTGGGATTGCTGGATCATATGGTAATGCTATTTTTAGTTTTCTGAGGAACCTCTATATTGTTTTCCACAGTGGCTGTACCAACTTACATTCTCACCAACAGTGTAGGAGGGTTCCCTTTTCTCCAGACCCTCTCCAGCATTTGTTATTTGTAGACTTTTTTTTAAATGTCTTTATTGGAGTTAATTGCTTTACAATATTGTGTTAGTTTCTGCTGTATAACAAAGTGAATCAGCTATACATATACATATATCCCCATATGTCTTCCCTCTTGCAACTCCCTCCCACCCTCCCTATCCCACCCCTCTAGGTGGTCACAAAGTACCGAGCTGATCTCCCTGTGCTGTGCAGCTGCTTCCCACTAGCTATCTATTTTATATTTGGTAGTGTATATATGTCCATGCCACTGTCTCACTTCGTCCCAGCTTACCCTTCTCCCTCCCCGTGTCCTCAAATCCATTCTCTACGTCTGTGTCTTTATTCCTGTCCTGCCCCTAGGTTCATCAGAACCATTTTTTTTTTTTTAGATTCCATATATATGTGTTAGCATACGGTATTTGTTTTTCTCTTTCTGACTTACTTTACTCTGTATGACAGACTCTAGGTCCATCCACCTCACTACAAATAACTCAATTTCATTTCATTTTTTTTTTTTTTTTTGCTGAGTAATATTGCATTGTATATATGTGCCACATCTTCTTTATTCATTCATCTGTTGATGGACGCTTAGGTTGTTGCCATGTCCTGGCTACTGTAAATAGTGCTGCAGTGAACATTATGGTACATGACTTTTTCTGAATTATGGTTTTCTCAGGGTATATGCCCAGTAGTGGGATTGCTGGGTCATATGGTAGTTCTATTTTTAGTTTTTTAAGGAACCTCCATACTGTTCTCCATAGTGGCTATATCAATTTACATTCCCACCAGCAGTGCAAGAGGGTTCCCTTTTCTCCACCCCCTCTCCAGCATTTACTTTTTGTAGATTTTTTGATGATGTCCATTCTGACCGGTGTGAGGTGATACCTCATTGTAGTTTTGATTTGAATTTCTCTAATGATTAGTGATGTTGAGCATCTTTTCATGTGCCTATTGGTCATCTGTATTTCTCCTTTGGAGAAATGTCTAGTTAGGTCTTCTGCCCATTTTTGGATTTTGTTTTTGTTTTTGTTTTGCTGTTGAGCTGTTTGTATATTTTGGAAATTAAGCCCTTGTTAGTTGCATCATTTGCAAATATTTTCTCCCATTTGGTGGTAGGTTGTCTTTTCATTTTGTTTATGTTTTCCTTTGCTGTGCAAAAGCTTGTAAGTTTGATTAGGCCCCATTTGTTTATTTTTGTTTTTATTTCTGTTGCCTTGGGAGACTGACCTAAGAAAACATTGGTATGATTTATGTCAGAGAATGTTTTGCCTATGATGTCTTCTGGGAGTTTTATTGTGTCATGTTTTATGTTTAAGTGTTTAAGCCATTTTGATTTTATTTTTGTGTATGGTGTGAGAGTGTGTTCTAACTTCATCGATTTACATGTAGCTGTGCAACTTTCCCAACACGACTTGCTGAAGAGACTGTCTTTTTCCCATTGTATATTCTTGCCTCCTTTGTCAAAGATTAATTGACCATGGGTGTGTGGGTTTATATCTGGGCTCTCTATTCTGTTCCATTGACCCATATGTCTGTTTTTGTACCAATACCATGCTGTTTTGGTTACTGTAGCTTTGTAGTATTGTCTGAAGTCTGGGAATGTTATGCCTCCTGCTTTATTCTTTATCTTCAGGATTGCTTTGGCAATTTTGGGTCTTTTATGGTTCCATATGAATTTTAGGATTATTTGTTCTAGTTCTGTGAAAAATGTCATGAGTAATTTGATAGGGATCACATTAAATCTGTAGATTGTTTTGGGTAGTAGGGCCACCTTAACAATATTAATTCTTCCAATCCAAGAGCATGGGATATCTTTCCATTTCTTTGAATCATCGTCAGTTTCCTTTATTAGTGTTTTATAGTTCTCAGCATATAAGTTGTTCACCTCCTTGGTTAGGTTTATTCCTAAGTATTTTATTTTTGGGGGTGTGATTTTAAAAGGTATTGTTTTTACATTCCCTTTCTGATATTTCATTGTTAGTGTAAAGAAATGTAACCGATTTCTGTATGTTAATCTTGTATCTTGCTACTTTTGCTGAATTCGTTTATCAGTTATAGTAGTTTTTGTGTGGAGTCTTTAGGGTGTTCTATATATAGTATCATATCTGCATATAATGACAATTTTACCTCTTCCTTTCCAATTTGGATACCTTTTATTTCTTTTTCTTATCTGATTGCTGTGGCTAGGACTTCCAATAGTATGTTGAATAGAAGAGGTGAGAGTGGGGCTTCCCTGGTGGCACAGTGGTTAAGAATCTGCCTGCCAGTGCAGGGGACACGGGTTCGAGCCCTGGTCCGGGAAGATCCCACATGCCATGGAGCAACTAAGCCCGTGCACCGCAGCTACTGAGCCTGTGCTCTAGAGCCCACAAGCCACAACTACTGAGCCCACCTGCCACAACTACTGAAGCCCACGTGCTTAGAGCCCATGTTCCACAACAAGAGAAGCCACCACAGTGAGAAGCCCACGTACTGCAATGAAGAGTAGCCCCCGCTCGCCACAACTAGAGAAAGCCTGTGCGCAGCAGCAAAGACCCAACACAGCAAAAAATAAATAAATTAAAAAAAAAAAAAGGTGAGAGTGGGCATCCTTGTCTTGTTCCAGATTTTAGCAGGAAGGCTTTCACCTTTTCACCATTGAGTATTATATTGGCTGTGGGTTTGTCAAACATAGCTTTTATTATTTTGAGATATGTTCCCTCTATACCCACTTTTGGAAGAGTTTTTCTCATGAATGAATGTTGAATTTTGTCAAATGATTTTTCTGCATCAATTAAGATGATCATGTGGTTTTTGTCTTTTGTTTATGTGTTTGTATCAGATTGATTGATTTGCATATGTCAAACCATCCTTGTGAGCTTGGGTTGAATCCTACTTGGTCATAGTGTATGATCTTTTTTCTGTATTGTCGGATTCGGTTTGCCAATATTTTATTGAGAAACTTTGCATCTATATTCATCAAAGACATTGGCCTGTAATTTTCTTTTTTGGTGGTGTCCTTGGTATCAGGGTGATGGTGGCTTCATAGAATGTCTTAGGGAATGTTCCCTCCTTTTCAATATTTTTGGAAGAGTTTGAAAAGGATCGGTGTAAGTTCTTCTTTGTATGTTTGGTTTAATTCACCTGTAAAGCCATCTGGTCCTGAACTTTGGTTTGTAGGGAGTTTTTAAATTACAGATTCTTCAGCTGTCTTCTATTAAGCCCGATATTATAAGATTTGAAAAAATGTCAAGTAATGCCACTTTTTTGATGAAATAACTAGTTATTTTTCATATATTGGTTATGTTCACATATAATGAGTTCTTATTGTTATTTTTAAATAAATTGTTAAATATTTTCAAAGTTTCTCAGTTTTAATTTCTAATATGATAAATATTGGTAGATTTAACTTACATAAACAAAAGTTCTTTGAGGTCTTCAATAATTTTTAAGAATGTAAAGGGTTTCTGAGGCCAACAAAATTTGAACACCATAGTCTAAAAGAATGCTATGCATGCTTTAAATATTTAGAATTAGATTTTATTATTGCCTAAGAGATGAAAAGTAATGAAATAGTTATATAATTTTCTTTTTTCTTGTTTTAAAGAATAAAAGGACTGCTATGCTTTTAAAGCTTATGTCCAGATGAACATAATGAGTTTTCTGTAGATCATTTGGAATTTCTGCCCCACCACTTACAGACTATATAGCCTTCACCAGACTGCTTACTCTCTCTGTGACCATGTTTCTCATCTATAAAATGATAATGATAATGATAATACCTACTTCAATAGCAGTATGAGGATTAAATGAGATAATCCATGTTAAGTACTTGAACACAATGCCTGTCACTATGTAAGTATTTCTTGTGTTGTTATTGTTTTGGGGATAGCTCTTTGATTCTATAGTAACAAAATATGAATAATACCTTGTATATCTTTTTTAGTTTTCAGATATCTGTATAAATGTGCTGGACAATATAATCCAAATATTCTTCTATTATTGCTTCATGGAATTGTAGGGAAAAATATTTAAGGGGAAATTTGTTTTGGCTTTTAGTAAGGCAGGAAAAGAATCTTTTTTTCTGTCTTCAGGAAGGATTGTGTTTTCTGAATGTTGTCAATGTCAGTCTTATGATTTAGAATTGTTTTTGTGCTGAATCCTTTTTAATGAATCAACCCAGCAGAAAGAGTAGTATCTGCTGACACATTGGTTTGTGCTTCAGTGTAATTGAAGGAAAGAGGTTAACTTAAGACAATGAATAATCCATCTTTGGACACAAGTCAATCAATAACAATTCCAATACTAATCAAAGAGAAGGGAATTAGCTCTTATTGGGAGCAGACTGTGTTATGGGAGGTACTATGCAGTTATTTTTAGTAATCTCTAATCTTCATAACAAATCTTAGAGGTGGGTGTAATTATTTCCACTATACAGGTGAGGAAACCGAGTCTCAAGAGAGCTGTAACTTTCCTAAGATGGTGAAGGAGGGACTTCCCTGGTGGTCCAGTGGTTAAGAATCTGCCTTCCAATGCAAGGGACGTGAGTTCGATCCCTGGTCAGGGAACTAAGATCCCACATGCTGCAGGGCAACTAAGCCCGTGTGCCACAACTACTGAGCCTTTGTGCTCTAGAGCCTGTATGCCACAACTAGAGAGAAACCCATATGCCACAGCTATAGAAGCCCGCGCACCACAACAAAAGATCCCGCATGCTGCAATGAAGATCCTGCGTGCCTCAACTAAGACCTGATGCAGCCAAATAAATAAAGCAGATGAGCTGATTAACTTTTTTATAAAGTAGAAATTAACACACCATTGTAAAGCAATTATACCCCAATAAAGATGTTAAAAATAATAAATAAAGTAAATATTAAGAAAAAAGATGGGCGATTGGGATTGACATGTATACACTGATGTGTATAAAATTGATGACTAATAAGAACCTGCTGTATAAAAAAATAAATAAAAATAAAAAATTTAAAAAAAAAGAAAAAAGAAAAGGGACTTCTCTGGTGATGCAGTGGTTAAGAATCCGCCTGCCAGTGCATGGGACACGGGTCTGACCCCTGGTCTGGGAAGATCCCACATGCTGTGGAGAAGCTAAGCCCTTGTGCCACAACTACAGAGCCTGTGCTTTAGAGGCCGCAAGCCACAACTACTGAGCCTGCGTGCCACAATTACTGAAGCCTGTGCACCTAGAGTCCATGCTCTGCAGCAAGAGAAGCCACCAAAATGAGAAGCCCGTGCACCGCAACGAAGAGTAGCCCTAGCTCGCCACAACTAGAGAAATCCCGCGCACAGCAACGAAGACCCAATGCAGCCCAAAATAAATTAATTAATTTTAAAAAAATGGTGCGGGAAAGGAAATAACAAAGAATTAAGCCTTTTTTGACTGAGAGAAGAGGAGAGAGCAAATTTCCAGTATAATAGATAAGGAACATTACAAGGGTGGAAAGTAATGATGTTCATTTGCTCTCTATTAACTATAAAGCTAGAAAGAAAATGGTGGGTTTAAAATGCCATATAGAATAAATAATGGGAAGATTGTTGCTTGACTGTTTAAACACTATAGCCGCACCTATAAAATTCCAACACAACTGCCAGTTAAGCATACTCAGTGGAAAAAGTCTAAGTGTTAATTTGATATAATGTAGATAAAATAATCACTTAGTTGAGCAATAATTTCACTTTCCACTTTGGGTTTTCTTCATTCCATATAGCTACAGACTAGAAAAGTAAATGTACTAATGTAGGTACTAATACCACTTGGATTCTAAGGATTAGTTTAAACCTAATTTCACACATATATTTTCTTCTTAACATCCTCCAAATGAAGAATTTATTAAAATAATTAGGTAAAGGTAAAAGTTGAACCATGTAAGGTGCTGTTTTTATAATCCTAGGATTATACAGCATGTGTGAGGTTCAGAAAGTTTATCATAAATCTCTGAATAATCACAAATCAGAATTCTGAGAAGTAGTTGGACAGAAAGCTAAGAATCAATTCCCTTTCTACATTCAAAACATGGTTTTATAAATGTAAATACATAGTTTAAATAGTTTAATAGGAAATGTTTAAAACAGTGTTAGTGAGATATGCTATCGTAGTCCCCTCTTTCTCAGCATTTTTACATTTTTATTGAAATAAAAAAGAAAAATCAAGCCTTTCTATCTGTAAAGAAGTTGTAAAAGCCATAGCAACAGGGTAACTTTAGGTAAGATTCTTTAGTGGCTACTTTCTGGCATTAAGAAGATTAAACAGCTTTTCTAAATACCCTTTAAAAAAATCAACAAACTCATTGATTCACTTCTCTGACAAGTCTCCATTTTACTGGAAAGGTACAGAACAAGTATGATTAGCTCAGATTTTAAAATCTTAAACCTGTTTTCTAAGTGTGCAGGGTACATGGTTTTTAATCATTAAAAATAAATACCAAAAAAAGCCTATATAAAAGAAGGCGTCTAAAGGAAAGCTTTTTGTGTTTTGAATACCAAATTGTGAAAAGGTGCATTCATAAAAATAAGGGAAAATGAATTCAGAATTTCCCACATTTGAAGTGTACTGTACATACATACCTTGAAAGAAGAAAGAACTAACAGAAATAACTTTAATGCTTGAATTAGGGTCATAAGACTCAGGGTTCTCTTTGTACCTCATACCATAGAAGAGTCCAAACAGCAGTGCTTACATTTTTGAGCCAAAAGATCACCAATTTTATACACTCTAAATAAGCATGGTGTTTTAAAAAGTACATGATTCATATAACCTACATTAGCCAATAATTTAAGACTTTTACGTCCTTCAAAATGCTGCTTAATCTAGTCCCCCAAAGCTGATTTTATATGTTGAAATTTATAATGGGAAAGTGCATGTCATATTTTTAAAATGGTTTTATGGCTTAACTAATAAATCATTTTTTTCTTTTTGTGGAATTTTTAGTTTGAAAATTTCTTTCTGTGAAAATTTTAGTCTGACTGAAAATTCAACACTAGTATTTATTCTAAGTTTCCAGACCACAAATTTTGGCATTACTATGAATTGTTATAAGACTTTGGTTCTGGGTTTATATTTAGCTTATTTAGTTGGCTTAAGTGGCTACATTAATTGTCCACAATGAAACTTAATTCATATCAGGTGAGCTAAAGACTACATCTAAGACCTGTTAGGACCTGATGCTGCATGGGTTTATTTCAACAAGGAAAGGAAAAGCATTTTAACCACAGCTGTGACTCAGAAATGACTTTGAATTCAGTTGTTCTGCAGCATTTGGACCTTGTCCATATATCAGTTATTATAAATCTTCCTTCTACATCTTGCCTTCCCAATTTGAAACAAGCAAAATGTGTTTTTATCAGTCTCTAAGTATTTGAATTTACATATGGCACTCAAAAGCATTTTGCTTTGCATTTGCAAACTTTGGCTTCATTTTTTTTAAATAATATGTCTTCTTGTGAAGAATTACATGGAGAACATTTTGTTGTTAATAGTCATTTAAATTATTTACTGGCTTTTTTCAGTTCCCTGGAAAACACTAAGGGTGCTCTCACAATTTGTCTGGCTTTGGCACAACTGGATTTGGAAAATCATGTTGGAATGTGAATCCAAAGCATAAAATTTTATGAAAGCAGAGTGTTATCCCAAAAGTGTCAAGCAGCCAAGTGGTACCAGTTTCAACAATAGTGCCAGAGTGTTTTTCAGAAAGACAGTTTCTGTTTAAATCTCAGCTTTTTGTCTGGCATCTATAGTTGGTCTATTTGTCCCAGAGAAAGACAAAGAGCCACCAGCACCTGAAGCTTTTATCTTTTACTTCCTTTGGAAAGCATTTGACATTCCTGCTGCAATTTTATTATTTTATTGTATTATTTCTTTATTTTACTAAATCATTTATTGATCAGACATAGATGGAGGAAAGATTCATATTTTGTAAAATACTACATATGTTTTAGATAAATAATATAATCCCTTTTATATTTATGTATAAACACAAATCTAATAGAGCAAAGACTAGATTTAGGTTGAATACTATTTATCATGCATTCATTGATACATATATTTTTAAGTATATAAAAGGCAGTTGCTAGGTTTTGTGAAGGAGTATAAAGATGAATCAGACACTAATCTCATTTCCGTCTGTTAAAATTATTTAAAAATATAAAAAATAAATCTAATCTCATATCCCTCTATTAAAATCAGTTAAAAATATAAAAAATATAATATATAGATAGCTAAATAAGAGAGGGAGGAAGGAGGGAGAGAGGGTTTTGTGTATGTGAGAGAGAAAGAGTGAGAATAGGAGTGATAAAAACAAATGTGGCAAAATGTTAACAACTGGTGAATTTTGGACGATGAGTAGAAAAGGAGTTATTTGTACTATTCTTATAACTTTTCTGTATGTTAGATATTATTTTAAAATAAAAAATTATTGAGTGTATTCTCTGAAAAAGAAAAGGTAGCTGAAATATCTAAGGGACTGAGGGTTTGTGATGTCTAGAGTGCTTCTTAATTGTGGGAGTTGCATCTTAAGTCTCTCTTACCTTTGTACTGTTTCTGGAATCATTCAACTTGGGAGGCACTCAGTAAATGTATAAACATCGAGTGCTTATTTTTTTCTTTGGAATCCCAATTTTCAGGCAAAATTTCCTCAGATCAGACCATAGAACTACTGTAAACTGTATACACAATACACAAGAGAAAATATACAAGAGACAACTTTGTAAACGGCTGTGTATGAGCTTCACCAACTAAAAGGCAGTAAATTTGGACTGATCTCTTGATCTCATTTACCAACTACTATTAATTTAAAACTCTATCATCACCCTCAAACTATAAGCAAGTTGCAAGTTGGAGTTTTATCTTTCTCATCTTTATACACCCAGCAGAGACCCTTGTTTGTACTAAGTGCTTAATTCATGTTCATTGGCTGTATAAATGAATAAGTACAGATTCAAACATTTTCGTGCAAAAGATCTTCAAATTGATTTCTCTTATTTTGTTTCTTACACCAAGGCTACACTGATTTTCATGAAGGTGAGTTAGCCCAGAGTGTGAAATTTGATCTATATGATTCTTTATTACAGCCTTTCTAATTAGAACTGTAATGTGCAAATTATATTTAGGAAAAAGTGTACAAGGGGTTTGTAAAAAAAAACAAAAAGTGATTTCAAAGCTGGAGAATATTAATGGTCAGCCAATATATTTAGCATGTGGTTAAATACTTAATATGTTTTATTGTGTCTTTTTAAAGTCAAAAGCCCTATATTATGTATATATTTTTCAAATGACATTTGAATAAAATTCTAAAAAGCATCGAAAGAGATGAAGGGCACTTCTGGACTTGGAGAAACCTCTCAGGTTTGATAACAACATTTTGAGTCATCTAAATTCTTACCTATTATCACTTAAGTGAACATTGATGCTGCCGCTGGACCTTATACAAATATTCAGATTTTTGTTTTCCTCATCATTCTGAAGGTTATCTCCCTGGTCACTCTGAAAATCAGGTGACAACCATTTCCCATGATGCTTTAAGGGCTGTCAAACTGTCCATCAGGCTGTCAGCTGACCAATCGTTCCCATGGTTCTTTTAGACTTCCAGTATGATAAATTGAAAGGCACTATTATCTGTCTGTTGTGAAGAGGAACTGTTTGGGCTTTGATAAGATATCACTACTCCCAGGTGAGAGGCGGCTGACAGCACATCAAGGCAAAACAACACGTAGAAACACCAAACAGGGGAGCACAGGTTTACAAACATCTGTTGTCATTATTTATTACTTTTCTTTGGGTTTAAGTTTCTGACTCATCCTTAGATAATTCAAGAACAGATATTTTGCTTTCTAACTTGCAAATAACAATTGCTGCTCTTTTCATCTTGGGAGAAGAATCTTAAAATTGAAACACATTTGCCTACCTTTTTGATTCGTGGCACACAAGCTTTTCACCTTGTAACCAACAAGTTCTTCATTCCTGCTGGTGCTATCATTTAATTTTTTTTTAAGAAAAAGTATCTGAGTATAAATATATTTCACTATAACAAATAATTGGATTTGGGGGCTAGATAATAAAATTAATTACTTACATCTTATACATCATTATTAATGTACTAGTATTCAAAAAATATGAACTGATTTGTGTTGGCATATATTAGTTAATTTACGTTTTAGTATTGATGATAAGGTTAATGAATCCAAAATTTCATGATAATAAGGTTTGTGACTTACTATTATCAGCTTCACTTTTTAATTACTCTGAATTATGCGAATATAAATCTAAGAACTTGAATTTCTACACAAGAAACATGAACAGAGGGTAAGACATTGCCCTCCATCGATCAACATTGTAGTCAGGATTGGGATAAGGAAACTTGTTTGCAAAGGCAAGGGAGGGTGGTGAGGCAAAGGCTTTCTGAAGAAATCTTTCTGGGAGGTGGGAATATTTTATTAGAGTTATTTTTAGAAACAATTTTACATTTAGGATTTAATCTTTGGACTTAAATAAACAAATAGGTGTCAATAGAAACTTAGGTATTAAAAGCTGGATACTTGAATCTTTACTACATGTAAATAGAATCTTATTCTTTAGAAGTTACTAACCCTCTTTTTTGGTGATTTGTCCTTTTGCTCTTCCTTCCCAGCTACTTTAATGACATGTGATGACAGGTTTTCTATGTGCACTTTGCCCTTGCCTACTATCACTGTATGAACACTCGAACATACACTCAGGGGAAATAATCTGTTGTTATTTATTGTGGTTTTTAGCAGAATAAAAGTACTGTAGTTGGTTGCTAACATCACCACCTTGTGTACAGATTTTTTTTTGCATGCAGTTTCCTAATGTCATTAAGCAGTATTGTAGTTTCATTACATAGTAATGTAGCACTTCGATTACTGACAACATTTAAATAATTTTGTAATTCAAAATCTGAAAAAAATAAACTATGGTTTATTTTTAGTTCTTTGCAATTATTTAGCCACCTAACATTTCTCTGTACTCAAATAAGAAGCAAAAATGCCCTAGAGGCTTTAAGAACTGAGAATTTGTCAAAATATTCTCTAAAACAATGGCCAAGGAATTCTGAGTAAAAAGGAAAAGAAATACTTAAATTTCCTGAACATTCATAATAATACCAACAGTACACGCAGCCAGCGCCTACAGTATCTGATTGGTAAATCTCTAATTCTAACAATTTTTTTCACTAAGCAGTTTTATCTCACCCAATAGGCTAATATTGGAAATTATTACTTACTTGAAAGTATCATTTTGGTCTCTATCCCAAGATGAGGAGAATCTCTGAGATATAAAACTTCTCTTTCTAGTGGTTTCTGGCATGTCAGAATCCCATAGCAAGTTTTATAATTTTCAGTTGTCCTTGGAGATCAATGAAGTTAGGTTGATTGGACTCCATTACTGTTCCAAAAGGACATACCTTGTGGCCTAATGGAAGAGGTGGCAGCTACAGGGGAAAAGACCAGAATATTTGATAAATTCAGTGTAGTCCCAAAGAAAACAAACATGCTCCCTTTTACTCCCTCTCTCACAATAAAAATTCCAACCCATTCCTAGAAAGAAACAATTTCCCATTTGGATTTTTGTGTTATTTCTTACATAGTTTCTCAATATCTCTCCCTCTCCTTCTCAGCCTGTCTCTCCCTCCTTCTCTGTAAATAAACATATTAAAATTTATTACCTCACATAGTAGCTAAATAAGACTATTACAAGTTGTTGAGAGTAGCATTACAATGTTTCTTTCACCTCTACAGTTTTCCTACATAAAGTTTGATTATATGGTAAAAACTTTAGAATGTTCCTAAGCATACAAGGCAAAGCATAGCAATCTAAATCTGTTGTGTGTGTGTGTTTGTGTGTATGTGTGCGCACCTGTCTGTCTGTGATAACTTGGCTCTTTTCTTTTTTTCTAGTTTTATTTTATTCTATTTTTTTCTAATTTTTGATTTTTATTTTACTTATTTTTTATACAGCAGGTTCTTATTAGTCACCAATTTTATACACATCAGTGTATATATGTCAATCCCAAACTCCCAATTCATCACACCCACACCCCCAACCCCACCCCGGCTGCTTTCCCTGCTTGGTGTCCATACGTTTATTCTCTACATCTGTGTCTCTATTTTTGCCCTGCAAACTGATTCATCTGTACCATTTTCTAGATTCCACATTTATGCCTTAATATACGATATTTGTTTTTCTCTTTCTAACTTACTTCACTCTGTATGACAGTCTCTAGATCCATCCACATGTCTACAAATGACTCAGTTTTGTTCCTTTTTATGGGTAATATTCCATTGTATATATGTACCACTTCTTTTTTATCCATTCATCTGTTGATGGACATTTAGGTTGCTTCCATGACTTGGCTATTGTAAATAGCGCTGCAATGAACATTGGGGTGCATGTGTCTTTTTGAATTATGGTTTTCTCTGGGTATATGCCCAGTTGTGGGATTACTGGATGATATGGTAAGTCTATTTTTAGTTTTTTAAGGAACCTCCATACTGTTCTCCATAGTGGCTGTATCAAATTACATTCCCACCAACAGTGCAAGAGGGTTCCCTTTTCTCCACACCCTCTCCAGCATTTGTTGTTTGTAGATTTTCTCATGATGCCCATTCTAACTGGTGTGAGGTGATACCTCATTGTAGTTTTGATTTGCATTTCTCTAATAATTAGTGATGTTGAGCAGCTTTTCATGTGCTTCTTGGCTATCTGTATGTCTTCTCTGGAGAAATGTCTATTTAGGTTTTCGGCCCATTTTTGGATTGGGTTGTTTGTTTTTTTAATATTGAGCTGCATGAGTTGTTTATATATTTTGGAGATTAATCCTTTGTCTGTTGATTCGTTTGCAAATATTTTCTCCCATTCTGAGGGCTGTCTTTTCGCCTTGTTTATGGTTTCCTTTGCTGTGCAAAAGCTTTTAAGTTTCATTAGGTACCGTTTATTTATTTTATATTTTTTATTTTTTTGTGGTACGCGGGCCTCTCACTGCTGTGGCCTCTCCCGTTGCGGAGCACAGGCTCCGGACGTGCAGGCCTTGCGGCCGTGGCTCACGGGCCCAGCTTCTCCGTGGCATGTGGGATCTTCCTGGACGGGGGCACAAACCTGTGTCCCCTGCATCGGCAGGCGGACTCTCAATGACTGCGCCACCAGGGAAGCCCCCGTTTGTTTATTTTTGTTTTTATTTCCATTACTCTAGGAGGTGGATCAAAAAAGATCTTGCTGTGATTTATGTCAAAGAGTGTTCTTCCTATGTTTTCCTCTAAGAGTTTTATGGTGTCCGGTCTTACATTTAGGTCTCTAATCCATTTTGAGTTTATTTTTGTGTGTGGTGTTGGGGAGTGTTCTAATTTCATTCTTTTACATGTAGCTGTCCAGATTTCCCAGCACCACTTATTGATGAGGCTGTCTTTTCTCCATTGTATATCCTTGCCTCCTTTGTCATAGATTAGTTGACCACAGGTGCATGGGTTTATCTCTGGGCTTTCTATCTTGTTCCATTGATCATGTTTCTGTTTTTGTGCCAGTACCATACTGTCTTGATTACTGTAGCTTTATAGTATAGTCTGAAGTGAGGGAGTCTGATTCCTCCAGCACGGTTTTTTTCCCTCAAGAGTGCTTTGGCTATTTGGGGTCTTTTGTGTCTCCATACAAATTTTAAGACTTTTTGTTCTAGTTCTGTAAAAAATGCCGTTGGTAATTTGATGGGGATTGCATTGAATCTGTAGACTGCTTTGGGTAGTATGCTCATTTTCACAATATTGATTCTTCCAATCCAACAACATGGTATATCTCTCCATCTGTTGGTATCATCTTTAATTTCTTTCATCATTTTCTTATAGTTTTCTGCATAAAGGTCTTTTGTCTCCCTAGGTAGGTTTATTCCTAGGTTTTATTCGTTTTGTTGCAGTGGTAAATGGGAGTGTTTCCATAATTTCTCTTTCAGATTTTTCATCATTAGTGTATAGGAATGCAAGAGATTTCTGTGCATTAATTTTGTATCCTGAAACTTTACCAAATTATTGATTAGCTCTAGTAGTTTTCTGGTGGCATCTTTAGGATTCTCTATGTATAGTATCATGTCATCTGCAAACAGTGACAGTTTTACTTCTTTTTTTCCAATTTGTATTCCTTTTATTTCTTTTTCTTCTCTGATTGCCATGGCTAGGACTTGCAAAACTATGTTGAATAATACTGGTGAGAGTGGACATCATTGTCTTGTTCCTGATCTTAGAGGAAATGCTTTCAGTTTTTCACCATTGAGAATGATGTTTGCTGTGGGTTTGTCGTATATGGCCTTTATTATGTTGAGGTAGGTTCCCTCTATGCCTACTTTCTGGAGAGTTTTTGTCATAAATATGTGTTGAATTATGTCAGAAGCGTTTTCTGCATCTACTGAGATGATCATATGGTTTATCTTCTTCAATTTGTTAATATGGTGTATCACATTGATTGATTTGCGTATATTGAAAAATCCTTGCATCCCTGGAATAAAGCCCACTTTATCATGGTGTATGATCCTTTTAATGTGTTGTTGGATTCCTTTTGCTAATATGTTGTTGAGGATTTTTGTTTGTTTTTTAAAAAAATAAATTTATCTATTTATTTATTTACGGCTGCATTGGGTCTTCATTGCTGTGCACAGGTTCTCATTGTGGTGGCTTCTGTTGTTGCGGAGCATGGGCTCTAGGCGCATGGGCTTCAGTAGCTGTGGCTGGAAGGCTCTAGGGCACAGGCTCAGTAGCACACGGGCTTAGTTGCTCCACAGCATGTGGGATCCTCCTGGACCAGGGATCGAACCCGCGTCTCCTGCATTGGCAGGAGGATTCCCAACCACTGCGCCAACAGGGAAGCCCTTGTTGAGGATTTTTGCATCTATATTCATGAGTGATATTGGTCTATAAATTTTCTTTTTTTGTAGTATCTTTATCTGGTTTTGGTATCAGGGTGATGGTGGCCTCATAGAATGAGTTTGGGAGTATTCCTTCCTCCGCAATTTTTTGGAAGAGTCTGAGAAGGAAGGGTGTTAGCTCTTCTCTAAATGTTTGATAGAATTCATCTGTGAAGCCATCTAGTCCCGGACTTTTGCTTGTTGGAAGATTTTTAATCACAGTTTCAATTTCATTACTTGTGATTGGTCTGTTCATATTTTATATTTCTTCCTGGTTTAGTCAGTCTTGGAAGGTTATACCCTTCCAAGAATTTGTCCGTTTCTTCCAGGTTGTCCATTTTATTGGCATAGAGTTGCTTGTAGTAGTCTCTTAGGATTTCTGTGGTGTCCATTGAAACTTCTCCTTTTTCATTTCTAATTTTATTGATTTGAGTCTTCTCCCTCTTTTTCTTGATGAGTCTGGCTAAAGGTTTATCAGTTTTGTTTATCTTCTCAAAGAACCAGCTTTTAGTTTTATTGATCTTTGCTATTGTTTTCTTTGTTTCTGTTTCATTAATTTCTGCTCTGATCTTTATGATTTCTTTCCTTCTACTAACTTTGGGGTTTTGTTTGTTCCTCTTTCTGTAGTTCCTTTAGATGTAAGGTTAGATGGCTTATTTGAGCTTTTTCTTGTTTCTTGAGGTAGGCTTGTATTGCTATAAACTTCCCTCTTAGAACTGCTTTTGCTGCATCAATAGGTATTGGATTGTCGTGTTTTCATTGTCATTTGTCTCTAGGAATTTTTTTGATTTGCTCTTTGATATCTTCAGTGATCTCTTGATTATTTAGGAACGTTTTGTTTAGCCGCCATGTGTTCGTGTTTTTTACATTTTCCCCCCTGTAATTGATTTCTAATCTCATAGTGTTGTGGTTGAAAAAGATGCTTGATATGATTTCAATTTTGTTAAATTTACTGAGGCTTAATTTGTGACCCAAGATGTGATCTATCCTGGAGAATGTTCCATGCACACTTGTCTGCTGTTTTTGGATGGAATGTCCTATAAATATCAATTAAATCTATCTTGTCTATTGTGTCATTTAAAGCTTCTGTTTACTTATTTATTTTCATTTTGGATGGTCTGTCCATTGGTGTAAGTGAGGTGTTAAAGTCCCCCACTATTATTGTGTTACTGTCGATTTCCTCTTTTATAGCTCTTAGCAGTTGCCTTATGTATTGAGGTGCTCCTATGTTGGGTGCATATATATTTATAATTGTTATATCTTCTTCTTGGATTGATCCCCTGATCATTATGTAGTGTCCTTCCTTGTCTCTTGTAACATTCTTTATTTTAAAGTCTATTTTATCTGATATGAATATTGCTACTCCAGCTTTCTTTTGATCCATTTGCATGGAATATCTTTTTCCATCCCCTCACTTTCAGTCTGAATGTGTCTGTAGTTCTGAAGTGGGTCTTTTGTAGACAGCATATATATGGGTCTTGTTTTTGTATCCATTCAGCAAGCCTGTGTCTTTTGGTTGGAGCATTTAATCCATTCACGTTTAAGGTAATTATGATATGCATGTTCCTATGACCATTTTCTTAATTGTTTTGGGTTTGTTTTTGTAGATCCTTTTCTTCTCTTGTGTTTCCCACTTAGAGAAGTTCCTTTAGCCTTTGTTGTAGAGCTGGTTTGGTGGTGCTGAATTCGCTTAGCTTTTGCTTGTCGGTAAAGCTTTTGATTTCACCATCGAATCTGAATGAGATCCTTGCCGGGTAGAGTAATCTTGGTTGTAGGTTCTTCCTTTCATCTCTTTAAGTATATCATGCCACTCTCTTCTGGCTTGTAGAGTTTCTGCTGAGAAATCAGCTGTTAACCTTATGGGAGTTCCCTTGTATATTATTTGTCATTTTCCCCTTGCTGCTTTTAATAATTTTTCTTTGTCTTTAATTTTTGCCAATTTGATTACTAGGTGTCTCGGCATGTTTCTCCTTGGATTTATCCTGTATGGGACTCTCTGTGCTTCCTGGACTTGGGTGGCTCTTTCCTTTCCCATGTTAGGGAAGTTTTCGACTATAATCTCTTCAAATATTTTCTCGGGTCCTTTCTCTCTCTCTCTCTCCTCCTTCTGGGACCCCTATAATGCAAATGTTGTTGCATTTAATGTTGTCCCAGAGGTCTCTTGGGCAGTCTTCAATTCTTTTCATTCTTTTTTCTTTATTCTGTTCAGCAGCAGTGAATTCCACCATTCTGTCTTCCAGGTCACTTATCCGTTCTTCTGCCTCAGTTATTTTTCTATTGATTCCTTCTAGTGTAGTTTTCATTTCAGTTATTGTATTGTTCTTCTCTGTTTGTTGTTCTTTAATTCTTCTAGGTCTTTGTTAAACATTTCTTGCATCTTCTCGATCTTTGCCTCCATTCTTTTTCCGAGGTCCTGGATCATCTTCACTGTCATTATTCTGAATTCTTTTTCTGGAAGGTTGCCTATCTCCACTTTATTTAGTTGTTTTTCTGGGGTTTTATCTTGTTCCTTCATCTGGTACATAGCCCTCTGCCTTTTCATCTTGTCTATCTTTCTGTGAATGTGGTTTTTGTTCCATAGGCTGCAGGATTGTAGTTCTTCTTGCTTCTGCTGTCTGCCCTCTAACTTGGCTATTTTCAAATGGAAGCTTCATTTGACAGGTCTAAGAGATCTTGTTATGTTGAGCAGTGGTTAGTTTTCTTCTAGTCATGAGCTTAATATTTTCTTCTAACAAGAGATTAAGAAAATATTGAAAAGGTAGGTAGTTCTTTAAAATTTTATTTATTTAATATATTTTAGTTTTTGGCTGCGTTGGATCTTCATTGCTGCCTGCAGGCTTTCTCTAGTTGTGGTGAGTGGGGTCTACTCTTCATTGCGGTGCACAGGCTTCTCATCACAGTGCCTTCTCTTGTTGCGAAGCACAGGCTCTAGGCATGTGAGCTTCAGTAGTTGTGGTGCAAGGGCTCAGTAGTTGTGGTGCAAGCACTCAGTAGTTGTGGCTCGCGGGCTCTAGAGTGCAGGCTCATAGTTGTGGCACACGGGCTTATTTGCTCTGTGGAATGTGGGATCTTCCCGGACCAGGGCTTGAACCCGTGTCCCTTGTGTTGGCAGGCAGATTCTTAACCACCGCACCACTAGGAAAGCCCCAAAAAGGTAGGTAGTTTTGATGAAATGAATTTGGGGGGATATTTTTACAATGATAATTTCTCTGGTAAATTTAGCAGCAAGATCACATAGTAAAGCTAGAGTTCACTTCCTCTTATTACAAAAACTTCTTGTCAAGTCTTTTAGCTCTTATTTCTGACTAATCACACATGGGAAGCTTAGTAAAAATTGATGGATTTTCTCAAGATTATTTCTCATTTTTTTTTCTATACTGTAATAATAACCGTATGTTTATAGATTATCTCTTGGTTTCCAAAGTACAAAAATGACTTCTTTTGTGTTAACAGCAATACTATGAGGTTGGTCCCTAATTTCATATATTAGCAAATTGAGGATCAGAGCCCTGACAGGGAAATTCTCATGAGCATATAGATGTTGGTAGCAGAGTGTGTAAAGAACTCAGGTTCTGTGATTCTTAGTTCAGTTTTACATCCTCCACTGTGCTTGTGTCTTTGGGACAAGCATAGCACTTTTTAAATGTAGATGTTATGAGTTAAGGCCATTTTGGTACATGTTTCCCCCATGCTTGGTGGAAATCCATCCATGCAGGAGTCTATGCTGGAAGGTCACCCTGGTGCCATTCAGTCAAACACAGAAGTAGGGTTCACCATTTACTTACTCATGTTCTTAGCTTAGAATCAAACAGAGTCATTATGAGAGGCTGTATTTATTATTTAGCTCTGACAACAAACAAATATGTACACATTTATATACATGATAAGTATGTAACATTTGTGAGATATTTAATGATTCATAAAAGCATAAAATAAAATTTTTTGAGATTACCTAAAACGAATAAAAATCCATAGACACTTTCGTATGGCTTTTATTGTAGAGGCATCAGGCTTCCATCCCAGTATTATTTATTTAATATTAGAAAAATGTTTCAAGTGTTTGATGTTTAAAGGGCCAACCACTAATGATATTTAAAGGGAGAAAATGAACTTGTAAAGTCTTCAGAATGTTTCTTGGATGTTTTCTCTTTATGTTGTATCTACTTATGCTAAGCAATGTTACTGAACTGAATAAACTCTAATGTAAAACTGAGATTCATTAAACTGTTAACCTTTTTTTAAATTGGTTACTTGTATTTGAAAAAGCGATACTGGAAGTGAAAAACAATGTTGCCACAAAAATAAAGATGATCTTTTGAGGCTACAAAAATAGAATAAAATAGTAGGTATTTTTAAAATTCCATTTTAATTTTTAAATTTACATAGGAGAGTAAATACTACTTGGTGGAAATTGCTTAACAACTTCTTACTTTTCCCCAAAGATTCAGAGAATGAAACAGATTTCTATAGGACAGAATGCAGCTAAATGTTCTCCTTGGCAAATATTTGAACTTCTTTGCTTGAGCCATTAAGAAAATGTCACTCAAATAAAGATGAAATTGAACAAACCTATCACTACCTAGAAAAAAAGAAGTAAACAGTGGAATTTGATCTAAGCTAACTTTATTTCCTAAGCTCAAAATTATAACAATAAATTTCTTTATATGAGCAACTTTGTGAACTGAAAGAAGGGGCAGTCTACATTTCTTTCCATGTATCAAGCCAAAGAAATGAAGGGAGAAAATCATTCTTCTCTGTTGGCCTTCTGTGTAAAATTTCTTTTCTTATCATCCCATCTAGTCATATCTTTCTGCAGTTTGAATTACCCTCTTTTCCTCAGACTGGTAAGGCAGTGAAAGGATGTTTGTTCTGCTAATTAACTTTATTACCCTGATAACTCCCTGCAGCCTTTGACGAAAACAATTACCGTTACTCCTTTTTTCCCCCACTGGCAAAAAAAAAAAAGAAAAAAGAAAAAAAAAACTATTAATTAGAAACAAGGCCCAGGTCCCTGCCATGTTATCCTGCCACGTTCCCAGGCCCTCGAGCAGGATAGCATTACATTGTCAGTAGTAATTTAGCTCTCATCTGTCTCTGCTAATTATTGTCACATTCATCAAATTCATCAACAAAAGTGCTCTCAGAAGGATTGCATATTTGCAGTTAATACAGCATAAACTGGTATTACCCATCACCACATTTGTGATGATGAGAGGGACACAACTTATTCATCCCTAATTAGAGCAAGCTGGGTAATTAATTATGCATTCCGCCTTATTACTTCTGAGTTCCCAGATATTGTTTGTCTAAAAAGGGGGAGAAAGCAGGAGAGAGAAGCCTGAAAATGCAAAAAAAAAAAAAAAAAAGAAAAAAAGAAAAAAAAAGGGTGATGTGTTTTGTCACATGTGCTATGCCATAATTCCCACCTGACAAACTAGCTGAATCAGTGGAAAATTGCGAGTTGTCAGCAGCAGAATAAACTGCTGTAATAGCTGATTAATGATCAGCACCTGTGACAGGTGCTGTACGGGACTGTAAACTTGGTTTGATTAACAGTCACTGGACGAATAAATATTAGTGACAGTCATCAGAGAGCAAGTTTGCTTGTTTTCTTCCCTGTTAACAAATCGTACGCATTAAAGTTATTGATATTTCTGTCTGAGACACTATTTTTTTGAAGTTATCTGGCAACATTGGCAGTGATTTGTAATAGACTGTGTTTGTTTCTGTTCTGTAATTTTATTTCCAAACTAAAATTGTATTTTGACAAGATGACCTATAGGGGTTTAAATCTAACACGTATGGAAGAAAAGACTAAAAAATAACAGGATTCAGACTTGGTTTAATTTATGCTCACCTGTTAGCAATCTGTGTATGGGTGTGTGTACATGTACGCATATACACATATATACACATATTCATTATATCCATTTACAAGTATGCACAATAACTATTAAGGAATGTTCATGCTAAAAAACATAGACACAAACAGGGTGTGTGATGTTCAGTTATTTTAAAAAATTTTGGTTGCTTTTTTTCCCCAGAGTTGGATATTTTCTCTGGAAACGTTGGCAGTCTAAGTTCCCCCAATCCTGTGTCTCAATCGCAAACTGAAGGGAGCATTTTCCTGAGGCAGCTATTCAAAACTGCTGCCAGTTTGATTGCTTCTACTGAATTGAACAGTTACAAACAGATTGGTCAGGAGGTGATTAACCTGTTTGAGCTGACTGATTATTAACCAAGAGTCAAGTTTTGTGCATAGGCAAGCAAGGCGTGAAAGAAGGAACCCAGTCTTTTCTTTAAGGTCATTTACTATGGTAAATACAAGTTTTGAATTGTGTATTTGAATATTGTAGTTTTGAATTGTGTATAGAGTAGTTAGGATTGTGGGTTCTGGAATCCTAAAGACCTGCTTTCAAATTCTGATCCTGCTAACTAGTTGTATGAGTTTGGGTAAATTACTTAATCTGTCTGATTTTTCAGCTTCTCAGCTACAAAATGGGAGCATTTTCAACCTATATTATAGTGTTACTGTGAGGATTAAATGAGATAATGTGTGTAAAGCATCCTAGCACAGTGCCTAGAATAGAAAGCACTTATTAATAATTAACATTTAATTATTATTAACACAACTGTTTGAAAATAGAAGTCAAATTACCTTCAGTTTCCATTTCACATGATGAAATGTTTTAAGAACAACTAATTATATTTTTCCTCCACGTATTCCAAAATAATAACAAAAATTTTTAGAAAACAACTTTATGCTCACTTATCCCTGAGTGAAAATTGAGAAAAGATTAGTAATATCCCTGGGTAGTAGATATCCCAAGGTGCTACTCTGATTTATTGAGATGTTTCTCAGAAGCACAAAAGTTGGAATTGATGAGGTGGGGCACAGGCTCGAATGTCTTCAGAAACTTCTGGGTTGATGGTAGAGACAGATCTGAGTAATGTTTATTTATCATAATTGAGATATTGAGATAGTAAAAAAACAAATGAACAATAAAAATAACATCAAAGTAAATTCATTTTGATAATTTAGTATATATCTACTTTAATATTAATCATCTAATAGAGAATGAAAATTGGGAAAGTATAGAGAGGTAGTATAGTGCAATTACAGTTTTTGAAACAGTGTTGAGCAGTAATAAAACTACCATATTTCTAGGACATTAGGGAATATGTGCTTGTTGGGTTATAATTAATCAATATTTAAAGCCAATTTATCTAGATAAAAAGACAAAAATAAAGGCGGTTTATAGCTTCAGTTGTACCTATATTGATCCTAAGAACATTCTGGAAGTAGTTCTCATGAAGAATCATGTTTTTTAATAGTGTTTCTAATTTTTTAAAAATTTTAACAAATTGTGTCTTACAAAACTTTCGGGAAATATACTGATATTTAATAATTTTGTTTGGGAATCACAAAAGCAGTGGTTCTTAACTACCACATATTGGAATAACCTGGGAGAACTTTTTTTTTAAATGGAGATGACAGGACCTATCACTAGGAGCCCCTTAGGCATTGGCATGTTTAAAAATTTCCCCAGGTGATTCGTGTGTGTGTGTGTGTGTGTGTGTGTGTGTGTGTGTGTGTATCTTCAAGCTTTAGAACTGGGGATAAATATATAAAATTAGAAATTTATGTAATAAGAATTAATGTAAAAAGTAAAAATTCCTTCACATTACAGAGCTATTATTGTGAAATGGCTGTCAGGAAACTTAAGTGCATCTCACGTGGGAGCTTTAGCGTTATTTGAAGTTTCTATTTGAAGTATCATGATGGAAATTCCTTTTTTTTTAAATTAACCCAATCAGAGAGAGAAATATCTAATAATTTAACAGTAAGAGCGATATTCTAATTCACCAACTGATTGCGTATCACTAATTGGAATTGTAGTGTCAATTGTCTCATCTCACTGGGGAAAAATAAACCCATTGGAGGTGGCCAGACCAGTTCTGTGGCTGACAGATGAACTAGATGGTGGCAGGGCTGATGTGCTTGTGGCTTGCTTCCAAGTAGATAGCTTACTGCACAAACTGTGACAGAGAATCAAGAGAGCAGAATGTTGTTGCCATTTGGCACATATAAACATGGATTAAAAATCAGGTAGGGACTTCCCTGGTGGTCCAGTGGTTAAGACTCCACGCTCCCAATGCAGGGGGCCCAGGTTCGATCCCTGGTCAGGGAACTAGATCCTGCATGCCACAATGAAGATCCTGCATGCTGCATCTAAGACCCGGCTCAGCCAAATAAATAAATAAATAATCAGGTAATAGGTACTCCACGCCTGCTTCCTTCTACACTTATATTAACTAAGCTTTGATCATTCTTGCTGCATATTAGTGTGTGGTTGTAGGAGCGCTCATTGGTCTATCACTTCCTCATTACTTCTCACAGTCAGACAACTCAGAAAACCACGTGAAATAAGTTGGAAATTGCCTGTTTGTCTAAAGCACTGATATTTCAGATTATGATACAGTTCCATTAGGGAGGTAGCTCTTTCTCTGTTAACTTCTACATCTATGTTCTAGAATTCCTGAGTTCCTATAAAGTCTTAATTTAAAATTTTAATTATTAAAAAACAACAAATGTAATCCACCTCTGGAAATTTAAAGAGGAAAAGTCTTACTTGGCATATGGGATTTTGGGGTGGGTGAACAGGTAATGCCTCACTTCAAGAATAACTTGATCCTATTGAATTTTCCATGGTCTAGAATGGGGGTGGGCAAACTATAGCCAGTAGGATGATTTGGCCTGCCACTTATTTTTGTAAGGCTTTGAAAGCTAAGAATGATTTTCACATTTTTAAATGGTTAAAAAAAATTTTTAAAATATTTTGTGACATGTGAAAATCATATGCTATTCAAATTTCAGTGTCCGTACATAAAGTTTTTTGGAAAATAGCTATGCCTTTTTGTTTCCATTTTGTCTGTGGGTACTTTTGCTCTAAAATGGCAGAGTTTAGTAGTTGTAACAAAGACCATATATCCTACAAAACCTAAAATATTTACTTTTTAGTCCTTTCCAGAAGAAGTTTGCTTATCTTTGCTCTAGAGTAGTATTCCTCAATTTTTTTTAAAAAAATTGGGGTATAGTTGTTTTACAGTGTTGTGTTAGTTTCTACTGTACAGTGGAGTTCCCTGTGCTGTACCACAGGTTCTTAGTAGTTATCTATTTTATGCATATTAGTGTATATATGTCAACGCAAATCTGGGATCTTTAAAATACAGATCTGATTCAGCAAGTCTAGAGTGGGTCCTGAGATTTGATTCTGAATTTCTAACAGTCTCTTGGTGATGCTGATGCTACCAGTTTGAGGACCACACTTTGAGAAACAAGGCTCTAGACTTTGATCCTCACCACACAGGCTTCCAAGACTGGTAAGTCTGATCAAGAGATCTTTCAAGAATAGACTCATATTAACCAAGCTTACAAGATTGATGTAGAAACCTAGAAATCTAATTTGTTAATATGTTAATGAGAAAAATGGTAGGGACTGATTCAGAATCTTCTGTTCCTAAGACATGCCACCTGAGATGCCAAATTCGAGCACAGGATAGCAATGGACAGGAAACAGTGAAAGAGAGTTGTGTGTTTAGATTGTTCAAAGACTTCAGGCTAATAGCGATTTGCTAGCTCGCTGCCACTGGCACCAGAGTGGCAGCTTTAAAATGTACCTGGGATTTGTTTTAATCAGGTATGGTTAGTGAGATGCAGTCACACAGACATGGGAATGACTATCATGAGGGAAGAAGTTTTATATCCGCAGATCCCTAGAAATAGGAGATGCAGCATGCTATGCAGGGGGCCACACAGGAGGCACCAGGGTTGCTCAGGAGGCAGAAGGAGCAAGGGGGAAAACATGGGCAAGAGCCTTTATTGTGGTTTTCGAGGGAAGGAGTAGGTGAGGCAGGATAAGCAGGTTTAGGATGGGCTAGTTTGAATAACTTCAGCAGGCTCAGGGGTTAGGGACTGCCTCTAGTTTTCTGGTACTTGGCCCTGGGGTGATTAGGGCCGGTGGATAATGGGTCCAGAGTGTAAAAGCTAGATAAAGGAGGGAATTGGCGGTATGGGCTTTGAATAGGGCGGTTTGCATATGAAAGTGTAGTCACTTTGAGTTGTTTGCTCTCTCTAGGAATTAGCACTGGGAGGGTCAGTCTCTCCAGTTTCAGTAAGGCCCTAGATGTCAAAATATCAGAAAACAGAAAATAAAAGGCATGATTAATACAGATGGGTCCTTGGGCCAGGGCACTCTTACCTAGGATGGTTATGGGATGGACACTGCCCGTACACACCTCTTTGATTTCTTTTCTGTGTTTTTTTGTAGTTGTCCAACCTCCCTTCTAAATGACACATTCTTTCTTCAGATCTGCTAATTCTTTTAGGTTACGGAGAAGTGCTTCTGGTTTGGGGATCCTTCAGCCTCTTTTAAATGATTTTGTATGTCAGTTATCAGTTCAACATGGCTCCAGTCCATCAAGTGCTGATTACCTAGTTTAACGCAGAAAACAATCTTATTTTGCTCATACCTAGTTGGAGAGGAGCTTTTCTCAATAGTGTTCAATACAGACTACACTGTATTTACTGTGTATGATAACGTCAACTTAATACAGTATGACTATTTAAACACCGGTAACGCCCTACTTCAGACCATGGAGCTCTCAGTCTTTTTCAGAGGGTGACCAGTTGCTGATGAGTGACATTTAAGTGGTGTATCTTAGTGGGGGCCATTTTTTTTGACACTGCAGCCACTAAGAGGATGGAGGTAACCCTGTAGTCATCCATAAGCTTCTGGCCATAGCTCACTTCTCCACAGAAATGTATACAAGCCATAGGGAGAGAAAAGTTGTGGCACATGCCTTTTTTTTTTTTTTTTTTTTTTTGCGGTACACAGGCCTCTCACTGTTGTGGCCTCTCCCATTGTGGAGCACAGGCTCTGGACGCGCAGGCTCAGCGGCCATGGCTCACGGGCCCAGCCGCTCCGCGGCATGTGGGATCTTCCCGGACCAGGGCACGAACTCGTGTCCCCTGCATCGGCAGGCGGACTCTCAACAACTGCGCCACCAGGGAAGCCCCACACATGCCTTTTGCACTATCAACTGTAACAGCTATAGGCTGATTCTGAGTGATCTTACTGGGGTCCTGCCCCAGCCACTCTAGCCAAAGAGAATTGCTTGTAATTGCAGTAACTTCATCCCACCTCTCATTTACATCACACAGGAATTCCCTAGTCTTGGTTCACTGTTTATTATTATCTTGGAAAATTATGTCATGGCACTGTAAAGGATTTCCCTGCAAACTTCATTTTAAGTATGCATAATTCTCAAATCATGAGGAGTCGCGTTGAGAGAGAACTGGACCTGAGTCCTCATCCTAATTACTGTGTGACTGTGACTGAATCACTACTCTTTGGCCATCAGTTTCCTCATTAAAAGTATAGAAGAATAATTTTGGATTAAATGATTTCCACAGACCCTTCTAGCTTTGAAACACTAAGCTCAACCGAAATGTTTCTGTAAGATTCACATAAAAATGGGGTTCATTTCTTTATTGCCCCATTCCTGGAATATGCTGTATGGTACTTTGGACCTCCACTTAGCTTTTACTATTTTTCCCCCTGGTGCTCGCTCTTGTTACTTGTTTAAAAGTCTGTTCCAACTTTCTTCATCAAAAAGGAAAAAAGAGGGCTTCCCTGGTGGTGCAGTGGTTGAGAGTCCGCCTGCCGATGCAGGGGACACGGGTTCGTGCCCCGGTCCGGGAAGATCCCACATGCTGCGGAGTGGCTGGGCCCGTGAGCCATGGCCACTGGGCCTGCGCGTCCGGAGCCTGTGCTCCGCAACAGGAGAGGCCACGACAGTGAGAGGCCCGCATACCGCAAAAAAAAAAAAAAAAAAAAAAAAGGAAAAAAGAGTTATAAACTTTTGGGGGTAGATATCTTTGTATCCCCTAGCATTTTGTATGGAGGGGCCATCTGATAGATGTTGGTTGAAGTACATTAGTGTGGGAGTGCCCTTGAAGCAAATAATTTGGGGGTAGCAGAATCTTAAAAGGTTGAGAAGTTGAAGCCTGCAAAATAAGGCAGGACTTTGACAAGCTAGTTGACTGGATGTGTGACAGTTCCTGGTGTTATATTGCACTAACTACATTTATAAAATTATAAAATGAGTTTGTTTCTCTGGAACATTGGAAAAGTAACTTGACTTTAAATTTCTTTATGCTCCATTATATTTCTGATGATTAAAGTAACTTCTGATAGTTCTATAATTAGGTTCTATCTAAATCCTGTGAGGATCAAGGACATTTTTGCACTGTGATTGGGAATTTCCACATTATTCAAGGCTTGAGAAAGGAAGACAGTCCATCTAGAATAATGTCAATGCCATATCTACACGTTTTGTTGGATTTAAGAAAAAAATCTCAGGAAATATATTTTCTTCTCTTAATGCATTTCCATTTATATGCATTGTTTTTCATCTGAAACTAAAATTTAACAGTGGGTGAGGATGGGGGGAGCCGAGTATAGAATTGGTGCCAACAGATGCAAAAATGCCATGGAAATCTTTGGCCCAGAAATAAAAGCTTACCAAAATACATACACACAGTTGTTGGACTCTTGAACAGATACACAGCCGTCTGTATAGACAACAGTGCTGTTGGCCAAGAGTCCCGGAGGCAAGCCAACCTCCCATCCAGATGCCACTGACAGTGAGGAGCCATTTGGCATCTAGTTATCTGGCTGCCAGCCTTCTTTCCCACTCTTTGGCATGGGTTTTTACAGGGGTTGCTCAAATAAATTAAGACTCGGAAGAGTTCTGTATTATCAATAACATGCTGCAACAATGGTGTGCTATTTGAATAATGCTTTTTTAAAAAGAACTGAAGTAGAGTTAACTTACAATATCATATTAGTTTCAGGTATATAACATAATGATTCATTATTTTCGTAGAGTAGGGACCATATAAAGTTATTCCAATATTATTGACTATATTCCAATATTATGACAATATATAGTGCTGTACATTAAATTCATGTGACATATTTATTTTATAACTGGTAATTTGTACCTCTTAATTCCCTTCACCTATTTCACCCATCTTCCCACCTCCCTCCCCTCTGGCAACCACTAGTAGTAGTTCTCTATGTTTCTGTTTATATTTGTTCTTTCATTTTGTTTTTTAGATTTCACATATAAGTGAAAATATACAATATTTGTCTTTCTCTGTCTGACTTAACTTCACTCAGCATAATACCCTCCAGGTCCATCCATGTTTTTGCTTTTGTCCCCTTTTTTAAGTGTCAAAGAAGCCTGACTTCCATGTATTTGCCTACAGATAAGTGAAATTTCTTTAGAAATTAAGAATGATATATTTTGATTTCTGTATGGATCCAACTTTTCTCAACCCAGAAATACCTTGAGAATTTTAAAAGTTCAAGCAGTTTGAAACATACAAGCAAAAAAAAAAAAAAGAAAAGAAAACAAAGAAAAAAAAGAAAATATACTGAATTTTTGGGAGAGTGAAAGGAATTATTCATGTGCAAAGTACACGCTTCAAAAATCTCCTGCTGGTCAAAAGAATGCAATTAGGGGCTTCCCTGGCGGCACAGTGTTGAGAGTCCGCCTGCCGATGCAGGGGACACGGGTTCGTGCCCAGGTCCGGGAAGATCCCACATGCCGCGGAGCGGCTAGGCCCGTGAGCCATGGCCGCTGAGCCTGAGCATCCGGAGCCTGTGCTCCGCAACGGGAGAGGCCACAACAGTGAGAGGCCTGCATATCGCAAAAAAAAAAAAAAAATGCAGTAAGCACACTTTTTTTCCTATGAAAATTGAACAGATGTCAATATACATCCCTGATAGTTTGCACGAGGCACTAACTTCCCAGTGGAAAAAAACATTACATGAGCACTATCTCCTCACCTTCTAATCTCATCAAATTCCAATTTCTTTCTTTTCTTAAAAATTTTTTTATCTTATATTGGAGTATAGTTGATTCACAATGTGTGTTAGTTTCAGATGTATGGCAAAGTGATTCAGTTATACATACACATATATATATTATTTTTCAAATTCTTTTCCCATTTAGGTTATTACAGAATATTGAGTAGTGCTATACAGCAGGTCCTTGTGCTATACAGTAGGTCCTTGTTGGTTATCTATTTTAAATATAGTAGTGTGTATATGTTAATCCCAACCTCCTAATTTATCCCTCCTCCCAACCTTTCCCCTTTGGTAACCATAAGTCTGTGAGTCTGTTTCTGATTTGTAAATAAGTTCATTTCTATCATTTTTTTAAGATTCTGCATATAAGTGATATGATATTTGTCTTTCTCTGTCTGAATTACTTCACTTAGTATGATAATCTCTAGGTCTATCCATGTTGCTGCAAATGGCATTATTCCATTCTTTTTAAAGGCCGAATAATATTCCATTGTATATATGTACCACATCTTCTTTATCCATTCCTCTGTTGATGGACATTTAGGTTGCCTCTATGTCTTGGCTATTGTAAATAGTGTTACAATGAAAATTGGGGTACATGTATCTTTTCGAATTATGGTTTTATCCAGATATATGCCCTGGAGTGGGACTGCTGGATCATATGGTAGCTCTATTTTTAGTTTTTTAATGAACCTCCATACTATTCTCCATAGTAGTTGTACCAATTTACATTTCCACGAACAGTGTAGAAGGGTTCCGTTTTCTCCACACTCTCCCCAGCATTTGTTGTTTGTAGACTTCTTGATTATGGCCATTCTGACTGGTGTGAGATGATATCACATTGTAGTTTGGGTTTGCATTTCCTTTTTTTTTGTGTGTCAGTTTATTGGTTTGTTTATTTATTTATTTTTGGCTGTGTTGGGTCTTCATTTCTTTGCGAGGGCTTTCTCCCGTTGTGGCAAGTGGGGGCCACTCTTCATCGCAGTGCACAGGCCTCTCACTATCGTGGCCTCTCTTGTTGGGGAGCACAGACTCCAGATACACAGGCTCAGTAGTTGTGGCTCACGGGCCTAGTTGCTCCGCGGCATGTGGGATCTTCCCAGACCAGGGCTCGAACCCGTGTCCCCTGCATTGGCAGGCAGATTCTCAACCACTGCACCACCAGGGAAGCCCTGCATTTCTTTAATAATTAGTGATGTTGAGCATCTTTTCATGTGCCTCTTGGACATCTGTACGTCTTCTTTGGAGAAATGTCTATCTAGGTCTTCTGCCCATTTTTGATTAGGTTGTTTGTTTTTTGGATATTGAGCTGCATGAGCTGTTTGTATATTTTGGAGATTAATCCTTTGTCAGTCGCATCATTTGCAATTATTTTCTGCCATTCAGTGGGTTGTCTTTTTGTTTTATGGTTTCCTTTGCTGTGCGAAAGCTTTTGCATTTAATTAGCTGACATTTGTTTAGTTTTGTTTTTATTTCCATTACTCTAGGAGATGGATTCAAAAGATATTGCTGCAATTTATGTCAAAGAGCTTTCTGCCTATGTTTTCCTCTAAGAGTTTTATAGTATCCAGTCTTACATTTAGGTCTTTAATCCATTTTGAGTTTATTTTTGTGTATGGTGTTAAAGAATGTTGTAATTTCATTCTTTTACACGTAGTTGTCCAGTTTTCCCAGCACCAATTATTGAAGAGACTCTCTTTTCTCCATTGTATATTCTTGCCTCCTTTGTTGTAGATTGACCATAGGTGCATGAGTTTATTTCTGGACTTTTTGTCCTGTTCCATTGATCTGTTTTTCTGTTTTTGTGCCACTACTGTACTGTTTTGATTACTGTAGCTTTGTAGTTTAGTGTGAAGTCAGGGAGCCTGATTCCTCCAGCTCCATTTTTCTTTCTCAATATTGCTTTGGCTATTCAGGGTCTTTTGTGTTTCCATACAAATTTAAAAATTTTTGTTCCAGTTATATGAAAAATGCCATTGGTAATTTGATAGGGATTGTATTGAATCTGTAGATTGCCTTGGGTAGTATAGTCATTTTGACAATATTGAGTCTTCCAATTCAAGAATATGGTATATCTTTCAATCTCTTTGTGTCATCTTTGATTTCTTTATTTTTTTAATTTTATTTTTTCCAGTTTTATTGAGATATAATTAACAAACGCAAGTTTATATATTTAAGGTGTACAACATGATGATTTCATATATGGGCAAACTGTGAAATGATTTCCACAATCAAGCTAATTAACTACTCTTAGCATAACTATAGTCACCATGATGTACATTAGATCCCCAGAACTTGTTCTTCTTATAATTGAAAGTTTGTACCCTTTGACCAATATCTCCCCATTTCCCCCACACCCAGCCTCTGATAACCACCCCTCCACTCTTTGTTTCTATGAGCTTAACTTCTTTAGGTTCCACATACAAGGTAGGTCATGCAGTATTTGTCTTTTTCTGTCTGGCTTACTTTGCTTAGCATAAGATTCCCCAAGTTCCTTCATGTTGTTGCAAATGGCAGGATTTTCATCTTTATTGGTTGATGTTGTATACACCACCTCTTCTTTATCTATTTATCCATCAATAGACACCTAGGTTGTTTCCATATCTCGGCTATTGTGAATATGTTGCAATGAATATGGGAATGCAGGTATCTCTTTGAGATACTGATTTCATTTCCTTTGGATATATACCCAGAAATGAAATTGCTGGATCATATGGTAGTTCTATTTTTGATTTATTGAGGAACCTTTACTGTTTTGCATAATGGCTGACCCATTTATATTTCCATCAACAGTGTATAAGGGTTCCCCTTTTTCCACATCCTCACTAATACTTGTTACCTCTTGTCTTTTTTTTAAATTTTAATTTTATTGGAGTATCGTTGATTTACAATGTTGTTAGTTTCAGGTGACAGAAAAGTGATTCAGTTATACACATACATATATTCATTCTTGTTTAGATTCTTTTCTCATATAGGTTATCACAGAATAAGGGAACTATACAGTTCCCTGTGCTTGTTGGTTATCTATCTAATATATAGTAGTGTGTGTATGTTCATCTCAAGCTCCTGATTTATCCCTCCCCCCAGCATTTCCCCTTTCATAACCATAAGTTTGTTTTTGATATCTGTAAGTCTGTTTCTGTTTTGTAAATAAGTCATTTGTACCTTTTTAAAAATTAGATTCCACATGAGTGATAGCATATATTTTTCTTTCTGTGTCTGACTTACTTTACTTAGTATGATAATCTCTAGGTCCATCCATGTTGCTGCAAATGGCATTATTTCGTTCTTTTTTTATGGCTGAATAATATTCCATTGTATATATGTACCACATCTTCTTTATCCATTCTTCTGTTGATGGTCATTTAGGTTGCTTCCATGTGTTGGCTATTGCTAATGGTGCTCTAATGAACACTGGGGTGCATGTATCTTTTTGGATTATGGTTTTCTCTGGATATATGCCCAGAAGTGAGATTGTTGGATCATATGGTAACTCTATTTTTAATTTTTTAAGGAACCTCCATACTGTTCTCCATACTGGATGCACCAATTTACATTCCCAACAGTGTAGGAGAGTTCCCTCTTCTCCACACCCTCTGTAGCATTTATTGTTTGTAGATTTTTTGATGATGGCCATTCTAAGCAGTGTGAGGTGATACCTCATTGTATTTTTGATTTGCATTTCTCTAATAATTAGTGATGTTGAGCATCTTTTCATGCGCATTTTGGCCATCTGTATGTCTTCTTTGGAGAAATGTCTGTTTAAATCTTCCACCCATGTTTTTTGATTGGGATGTTTATTTTTTTCACATTGAGCTGCATGAGCTGTTTGTATAATTTAGAGATTAATCCCTTGTCAGTTGCTTCATTTGCAAATATTTTCTGCCATCCTGTGGGTTATCTTTTCATTTTGTTTATGGTTTCCTTTGCTGGGCAGAAGCTTTTAAGTTTAATTAGGTCCCATTTGTTTGTTTTTGTTTTTATTTTCATTACTTTAGGAAGTGGATCAAAAAAGATATTGCTGCAATTTATGTCAAAGAGTTTTCTGCCTATGTTTCTTTCTAAGAGTTTTGTAGCGTCTGGCCTTACATTTAGGCCTTTGATCCATTTCGGGTTTATTTTTGTGTATGGTATTAGAGAATGTTGTAATTTCATTCTTTTACACATAGTTGCCCAGTTTTCCCAGCCCTACTTATTGAAGAGACTGTCTTGTCTCCACTGTATATTCTTGCCTCCTTTGTCGTAGATTAGTTGACCATAGGTGTGTGGGTTTATTTCTGGACTTTTTGTCCTGTTCCATTGATCTGTATTTCTGTTTTTGTGTCACTACTATACTATTTTGATTACTGTACCTTTGTAGTTTAGTCTGAAGTCAGGGAGCCTGATTCCTCCAGCTACATTTTTCTTTCTCAAGATTGCTTTGGCTATTCAGGGTCTTTTGTGGTTCCACATTAATTTAAAAATTTTTTGTTCTAGCTCTGTGAAAAATGCTATTGGTAATTTGATTGGGATTGCATTGTATCTGTAGATTGCCTTGGGTAGTATAGTCATTTTGACGATATTGTCTTCCAATTCAAGAATATGGTATATCTTTCCATCTGTTTGTATTATCTTCCATTTCTTTCATCAACATCTTCTACTTTTCAGAGTACAGGTAGTTGGCCTCCTTAGGTAGGTTTATTCCTAGTTATTTTATTCTATCTGATGCAATAGTAAATGGGATTGTTTCTTTAATTTCTCTTCCTGATCTTTCATTGTTAGTGTATAGAAATGCAACAGATTTCTGTGTATTAATTTTGTGTCCTGCAACTTTACTGAATTCATTGATGAGTTCTAGCATCTTTCTGGTAGCATCTTTAGGATTTTCTCTGTATAGTATCATGTAATCTGCAAACAGTGACAGTTTTACTTCTTCCTTTCCAATTTGGAGTCCCTTTATTTCCTTTTCTTCTCTGATTGCTGGGGCTAGGACTTCTAAAACTATGTTGAATAAAACTGGCAAAAGTGAACATCCTTGTCTTGTTCCTGATCTTAGAGGAAATGCTTTCAGCTTTTCACTGTTGAGATGTTAGCTGGAGGTTTGTCATATATGGCTTTTATTATGTTGAGGTACGTTCCCTCTATGCCACTTTCTGGAGAGTTTTTATCATAAATAGGTGTTGAATTTTGTCAAAAGCTTTTTCTGCATCTATTGAGATGGTCATATGTTTTTTATTCTTAAATTTGTTGATGTGGTGTATCATACTTGCAGATATTGACAAATCCTTGCCTCCCTGGGATAAATCCCACTTGATCATGGTGTATGATCCTTTTAATGTATTGTTGGATTCAGTTTGCTAGTATTTTGTTGAGGATTTTTGCATCTATGTTCATCTGTGATATTGGACTGTAATTTACTTTTTTGGGGATATATTTGTCTTGTTTTGGTATTAGGCGATTGTGGCCTCATAGAATGAGTTTGGGAGTGTTCCTTCCTCTGCAATTTTTGGAATAGTTTCAGAAGGATAGGTGTTAACTCTTCTCTAAATGTTTGATAGAATTCACCTGTGAAGCCAGACTATGAAGTCTCGTCCTGGACTTTTGTTTGTTGGGAGTTTTATTTATTTTATTTTATTTATTTATTCATTCATTCATTCATTCATTCATGCCTGCCTGCCTGCCTGCCTGTGCTGGGTCTTCATTGCTGTGCATAGGCTTTCTCTAGTTGCGGTTAGTGGGGTCTACTCTTTGTTGCAGCGTGCAGGCTTCTCATTGCATTGGCTTCTCTTGTTGCAGAGCCCAGGCTCTAGACGCATGGGCTTCAGTAGTTGCAGTGCGTGGGCTCAGTAGTTGTGGCTTGCAGGCTCTAAAGTGCAGGCTCAGTAGTTGTGGCGCACGGGCTTAGTTGCTCCGCGGCATGTGGGATCTTCCCAGACCAGGGCTCGAACCTGTGTCCCCTGCTTTGGCAGGCAGATTCTTAACCACTGTGCCACCAGGGAAGTCCTGTTGGGAGTTTTAAAATCACAGTTTCGATTTCAGTACTTGTAATTGGTCTGTTCATATTTTCTGTTTCTTCCCGGTTCAATCTTGGGAGATTGTACCTTTCTAAGAATTTGTATATTTCTTCCAGGTTGTCCATTTTATTGCTATAGTTGCTTGTAGTCTCTTACGATCCTTTGTATTTCTGTGGTGTCCATTGTAACTTCTCCTTTGTCATTTCTAATTTTATTGATTTGAGCCCTCTCCCTTTTTCTCTTGATGAGTCTGGCTAATTTTGTTGACCATTTTAAAGAACCAGCTTTTAGTTTCATTTATCTTTTATTTTGTTTTCTTTGTCTCTATTGCATTTATTTCTGCTCTGATCTTTATGATTTCTTTCCTTCTACTAATTTTGGATTTTGTTTGTTCTTCTTTCTCTAGTTTCTTTAGGTGTAAGGTTAGGTTTTTTATTCAAGATTTTTCTCATTTCCTGAGGTAAGATTATAAACTTCACTCCTAGAACTGCTTTAATCCCTCCCATAGGTTTTGGATTGTTGTGTTTTCATTTTCATTTCTCTCTAGGTATTTTTTGACTTCCTCTTTGATTTCTTCAGTGATCCATTGCTTGTTTAGTAGCATACTATTTAGCTTCCACGTGTTTGTGTTTTTTGCAGTTTTTTTCTTGTAATTGATTTCTAATTTCATGTCACTATGGTCGGAAAAGATGCATGATATGATTTCAGTTTTCTTAAATTTACTGAGTCTCACTTTGTGGCCCAGCATGTGATCAATCCTGGAGAACGTTCCATGCATACTGAAAAAGAATGTGTATTCTGCTGCTTTTGGATGGAATGCTCTATAAATATCAACTAAGTCCATCTGGTCTAATGTGTCATTTAAGGCCTGCGTTTCCTTTTTGATTTTCTGTCTGCATTATCTGTCCATTGATGAAAGTGGGGTGTTAAAAGTCCCCCACTCTTTTTTTTTTTTTTTTTTTTTTTTGCAGTACACGGACCTCTCACTGTTGTGGCCTCTCCCATTGTGGAGCACAGGCTCTGGATGCGCAGGCTCAGTGGCCATGGCTCACGGGCCCAGCCACTCTGCGGCATGTGGGATCTTCCCGGACCGGGGCATGAACCCGTGTCCCATGCATCAGCAGGTGGACTCTCAACCACTGTGCCACCAGGGAAGCCCCCCAGCTTTCTTTTGATTTCCATTTGCATGGAATATCTTTTTCCATCCCCTCACTTTCAGTCTGTATGTGTTCTTAGATCTGAAGTGGGTCTCTTGAAGACAGCATATATATGGGTCTAGTTTTTTATCCATTCAGCCAGCCTATGTCTTTTGGTTGGAGCATTTAATCCATTTACCTTTAAGGTAATTATCAATATGTATGTTCTTATTGGCATTTTGTTAATTGTTTTGGATTAGTTTTGGCAGGCCTTTTTTCTTCCCTTTCTCTTTGGTCATTTTTTGTGATTTGATGACTAAATTTAGTGTTGTGTGTGGATTCCTTTTTCTTTTTTGCGTGTGTATTTATTGTAGATTTTTGTTTGCAGTTACCATGAGATTTCAATATAGCAGTTTATATGTATAAAACAAATAAGATTGTTTTAAGTGGCTGGTCTTTTATTTTCAAATGGATTTCCAGTATCCTGCATTTGACTCTCCTCTGCTCATAATTGCTGGTTTTGATATATTTGTGTGTGTATGATTTCCTACCTTTAATGTATGTTTGCTTTACCAGTGAACTTTTCTATTTGTAATTTTCTTGTGTCTAGTTGTGGCCTTTCCTTTTCCACCTAGAGAAGTTCTTTAGTATTTGTTGCAGAGCTGGTTTGGTGGTGCTGAATTCTCTTAGCTTTTGCTCGTCTGTAAAACTTCTGATTTCTCCATCAAATCTGAATGAGAGCCTTGCTGGGTAGAGTATTTTTGGTTGTAGGTTCTTCCCTTTTATCTTCCCTGTAAATATATCATAGCACTTTATTCTGGCCTGCAGAGTTTCTGCTGAAAATCAGCTGATAACCTTATGGGAGTTCCCTTGTATGTTATTTGTTGCTTTTTCCTTGATGCTTTTAATATTTATTTTTTGTCTTTAATTTTTGTCAATTTGAATACTATGTGTCTTGGCATGTTCCTCCTTGCATTTATCCTACCTGAGAATCTGTGCACTTCCTAGATTTGGGTGACTGTTTCCTTTCCCACGTTAGGGAAGTTTTCAGCTATTATCTCTTTGTATATTTTCTCAGGTCCTTTCTCTCCCTCTTCTCCTTCTGGGACCCCTATAATGCAAGTGTTATGCATTTAGTGTGTCCCAGAGGTCTCTTAGACTGTCCTCATTTCTTTTCTTTTTTCATTATTCTGTTCTGCATCAGTGATTTCCACCATTCTGTCTTCCAGCTCACTTATCCGTTCTTCTGCCTCATTTATTCTGCCATTGACTCCTTCTAGTGTATTTTTCATTTCAGTTATTGTATTGTTCATCTCTGTTTGTTTGTTTTTTATATCTTCTAGCACTTTGTTAAACATTTCTTGTATCTTGGTCTGTGTCGCCAACTTTTTTGAGATGTTGGATCATCTTTACTATCGTTATTCTGAATTCTTTTTGGGGTACATTGCCTATCTCCACTTCACTTAGTTGTTCTTTTGGGGTTTATTTTGTTCTTTTTGTCTGGGACATATTCCTCTGCCATCTCATTTTGTCTAACTGTCTGTGATTGTGGTTTCCATTCCACAGGTTGCAGGATTGTAGTTCTTCTTGCTTCTGCTGTCTGCCCCCTGGTGGATAAGGCTGGTCTCAGAGGCTTGTGCAGGCTTCCTGGTGGGAGGGACTGGTTCCTGCCCACTGGTGTGTGGAGCTGGGCTTGTCTCTCTGGTGGGCAGGACCACATCAAGGGGTGTGTTTAGCAGGAAGCTGTGGGCTCAGGAAGAATTCAGGCAGCCTGTTTGCTGATTGGTGGGGCTGTGTTCCTGCCCTGTTGGTTGTTTGGCCTGAGGCGTCCCAGCACTGGACCCTACAGGCTGTTGTGTGGGCCCAGGTCTTGGTGAGAAAATGGAGGCCTCCAGGAGGGCTCACACCAAGGAGTACTCTCCAGAACTATTGCCACCAGTGTTTTTGTCCTCACAGTGAGCCACAGCTCCCCCCCGCCTCTGCAGGAGACCCTCCGATACCAGCAGGTGATTCTGGCCCAGGCTCTTATGAGGTCATTGCTTTTTCCCCTGGATCCCAGTGCACACAAAACTCCAATAGTGGAGTTTCTGTTTCCCCCAGTCCTGTGGAATTCCTGTGATCAAACCCTGCTGGCCTTCAAAGCCAGATGCTCTGAGAGCTCCTCCTTCTAATGCCAGACACCCAGGCTGGGGAGCCTTACATGGGGCTCAGAACTATCACTCCTGTGGGAGAACCTCTGCAATATAATTATTTTCCCGTTTGTGGGTTGCCCACCTGGTTGATATGGTATTTGATTTTATTGTGATTGCACCCCTCCTACCACCTTGTTGTGGCTTCTTCTTTGTCTTTGGATGTAGGATATCTTTTTTGGTAGGTTCCAGCATTTTTTGTTGATGGTTGTTCAGCAGTTAGTTGTGATTTTGGTGTTTTCATGAAAGGAAGTGAGCTCACATCCTTCTTCTCTGCTGTCTTGTCTCACTTCCCACAAATTACTCACTTCCCACAAATCTGATTAAGTGAGGCTGTACCTGGCACCAGCACCATTTTGTACTTCCCAGCCCCTCCCACCAGGAGAGGCTTCTTTATCTACCACCTGCATATCACCTCCCTCACATCACCAGGGTTGGGCAGCCAGACAAAACCTGCTGAAAGAGTTGGCTTCTTTTCTGCACCTACCTTGCAATAGCAGAGTTTTGAGATTCATCTGATCAAAGGGGAGAATTATCAGAAGGTGGCATTATATGTAATGATTTTGATGGATTCAGAAACATGCCATAGATCAAATCACATATTATAATGCACACAACATATATTACTTTTACTTTAAATTTCTGTAATGTCAAAATAAAACATCAAACTGCTATTGCATACTGCAAAAGAAAAGGAAAAGAAAAGAAGTCAGGCTTACATTGCTTATCTTGGCTCTGCTAAGTTTGTATAAATGTAACATTTGAACTAGGGGAATATTTTATGTGTGTACTCCATATTCTTTCTCCAATTTGCCCACAAGAATACAATGAACTCTTGAGGTTGACTTGTTAGAGTTTCAGTCAGAAAGTAAGTGACCTTAAGCATATAAGAAGCATTGTTTTCCCTGACTACCTTCAGCGGGGCTGCCATATTAACTTTACTTGAAGCAACATTAATTGCTCTCAGAACTCTAAGTATCGCTGACATTGATAAATCATCCTTAAAGAGACATGAACAAATTAATCAACTGCCCATCATCACATTCAGGAAAGATAAACATTTTTACAAGGAATAATACATCAGGCAACCTACTTATGTAATGCTGGGTTGAATAAAGATTTCTTGATGAGCCATACAATGGTATCCTATAAACTGGGTGACTAATGCATTCAAGAGGCAGCTGAATCATAGAAAAGCATCGGCCAAAGTACCCTGTAGAAAACATAATATTTCTTTCCTTTTTTGCAAAACAAAAATAAGGCTATTCAGTCATTAGAGTTAAGTGTAAATATTTGTTTCCCAACCGTACATTACTATTAATAAAAGCTTCCATTTTTCCCTTGTGTTAATGTGATGAAATTGTTACTGACAACACCAAAATGATATTTAGGGAATTAAATTTCTCCAGTAATATATAAAATACTTTTCTGAATAGAAAAATAATTGCTCTACAAATATATGGACAATGGCAATATTAGTTGTTTATTGTCTCCCTAGGAATTTTCTTTCTTTTCTTTTTTATTAAATTTATTTATTTTATTTTATTATTTATTTTTTTGGTGGCATTGGGTCTTCGTTGCTGTGTGTGGGCTTTCTCTAGTTGCGGCGAGTGGGGGCTACTCTTCGTTGTGGTGTGCAGGTTTCTTATTGTGGTGGCTTCTCTTGTTGCAGAGCACAGGCTCTAGGCTCGTGGGCTTCAGTAGGTGTGGCACACGGGCTCTAGAGCGCAGGCTTGGTAGTTGCAGTGCACAGGCTTAGTTGCTCCACAGCATGTGGGATCTTCCTGGACCAAGGCTCGAACCTGTGTCCCCTGCATTGGCAGGTGGATTCTTAACCACTGTGCCACCAGGGAAGCCCCCTAGGAATTTTCTAATTCATCAAGCTAAATAAAGTCTGATGTATTTACTGTGTATTGTCTTCTTTTATGGTTTCACCTAACCCTACATTTTAAAAGAAAAACAGTTGGTAGTATTTTCTCTACGTAATTCTCCACTTTCTGTTTCAAAGAAAGAGAACGTGATTTATCTTTCTTTGGGAACAGTAACCACTAAAAGGCATCTTTTTTCTGTTGAGAAAAGGGGTTAAATTAATGGGAAGATAGATACTCCTGGTTGGGGTAAGAGAAGTGGCATGAGTTAGCACTCCCTTCTCTCTCTGCCCTTTCTTTATCTGCCTTTGAGCACCAGCTTTTCCTTTATCCTTACCTGGACCATCTGTGTATCTGCAAACATCTAGAGAGACATCAGCAAATCTCAGCAGTGGCCACAACACTATATGGTCCTTCATCTCTAAATGAAAACTCCAAACTTTGCCAGGATTGCAAATCTTCTTTTCACAAATATGTGCTATCTGAAAGCCTTCCAATAAGTTTTATGATTCAGTGGCATGTGACCTGCAGCAATTATTTGTTTATGCATTTTTATACTTTTATCTGAATAATTATTATGGCATTCTCAAATTATGTTCTACAAATGCTAATTTTTAGAAATGTTAACAACAAATGTTTTAGCTAAATTTGTTGAGCACTTGGTATGTGCTTTCTATGCATTTTATCATCCAGTGCTCACAAGTATTTGAAGTGGTATTAGTATTATTTCCATTTTATGGAGGAGGTATATGAGGATTAGATAAATGTCATGGCTAAGCAATTGAGCTGGAATTTGAACCTGGCCCTTTGACTCCAGAGCTCACAGTCTCAAACAGTACAGTATAGCTGTTAGGTGAAAAAGGATTTGGGGCCAGTGGATTTGGAAATGCAGATTTAAACCAAATTTTAAAAACTTCTTTCTTACAAGATTTCTCAGAGTGTTTAATATGCCTGTGTACAATTAATCTTTAGAAATAGTATGGAATATAATATGTGATATTGCTAAACTTACTGAACCCTAACTGATCTCTCAAGCGCTTGAGCCTGAAAACTCAGTTTTGGAACCTGGTTCTGCCACTCACTATGGTTGTAGCCCTGGGCAAGTGATTTAACCTCTTATTAAAGTTACTTAATCAACAAAAGAAAATTTAGCTATATTTAGTAAATTGTACCTACCAAGACATCTTTTTGTATAAATTTTCAAGAAGAGTTGAAAGAGGGAATTTCATTAATATTCAGTTAATTAAAAATATTTAACCAGAGTACCTTCTTTCTTTAAACAGTTTTATTAATTAGTGTTTGACCTTCTCCTGAAACTGTCCTGATTTAAAATTTTTATATCTTTTCCCACTTACATCAATGAACAGATCATCCAGACAGAAAATCAATATGGAAACACTGGCCTTAAATGACACATTAGCTCAGATGTGCTTTAAAGATATATAGAGAACATTCTGTCTGAAAGCAGTGCATACAGAACATTCTGTATAATAGATCACATGCTTCGTCACAAAATAAGTTTTGATAAATTTAAGAATATTGAAATTATATCAAGCATATTTCCCAACCACAACTGCATGAGACTAGAAATCAACTACAATGAAAGAACTGCATGTGGAGGCTAAACAGAATGCTACTAAACAACCGATGGGGCCCTGAACCAAGATGGCAGAGTAGCAGGATGTGCTCTCACTCCCTCTTGTGAGAACACCAGATTCACAACTAGCTGCTGGACAGTCATTGACAGGAAGACACTGGAACTCACCAAAAAAGATACCCCACATCCAAAGACAAAGGATAAGCCACAATGAGATGGTAGGAGGGGCGCAATCACAGTAAAATCAAATCCCATAACTGCTGGGTGGGTGACTCACAGACTGGAGAACACTTATACCACAGAAGTCCACCCACTGGAGTGAAGGTTCTAAGCCCCATGTCAGGCTTCCCAACCTGGGGGTCTGGCAATGGGAGGAGGAATTCCTAGAGAATAAGACTTTAAAGGCTACTGGGATTTGATTTCAGGACTTCGACAGGACTGGGGGAAACAAAAGCTCCACTCTTGGAGGGCACACACAAAGTAGTGTGCGCATTGGGACCCAGGAGAAAGAGCAGTGACCCCAGGGGAGAGTGAATCAGACCTGCTAGTGTTGGAGGGTCTCCTGCAGAGGCGGGGGGTGGCTTTGGCGCACCATGGGGACAAGAACACTGGCAGCAGAAGTTCTGGGAAGTACTCCTAGGTGTGCGCCTTCCCAGAGTCTGCCATTAGCCCCACCAAAGAGCCCAGGTATGCTCCAGTGTTGGGTTGCCTCAGGCCAAACAACCAACAGGGAGGGAACCCAGGTCAACCCATCAGCAGAGGATTAAAGTTTTACTGAGCTCTGCCGACCAGAGCAACAGTCAGCTCTACCCACCACAAGTCCTTCCCATCAGGAAACTTGCACAAGCCTCTTAGGTAGCCTCATCCACCAGAGGGCAGACAGCAGAAGCAAGAAGAGCTGCAATCCGGCAGCCTGTGGAACAAAAACCACATTCATAGAAAGACAGACAAGATAAAAAGGCAGAGGGCTATGTACCGGATGAAGGAACAAAATAAAACCCCAGAAAAACAACTAAAGAAAGTGGAGATAGGCAACCTTCCAGAAAAAGAATTCAGAATAATGATAGTGAAGATGATCCAGGACCTCAGAAAAAGAATGGGGGCAAAGATCGAGAAGATGCAAGAAATGTTTAACAAAGACCTAGAAGAATTAAAGAACAAATCAACAGAAATGAACAATGCAATAACTGAAATGAAAACTACACTAGAAGGAATCAATAGCAGAATAACTGAGGCAGAAGAACAGATAAGTGATCTGGAAGACAGAATCGTGGAATTCACTGCTGCTGAACAGAATAAAGAAAAAAGAATGAAAAGAAATGAAGACAGCCTAAAAGACCTCTCCGACAACATTAAACGCAACAACATTCGCATTATAGGGGTTCCAGAAAGAGAAGAGAGAAAGGACCCGAGAAAATATTTGAAGAGATTATAGTCGAAAACTTCCCTAACATGGGAAAGGAAATTGCCACCTAGTCCAGGAAGTGCAGCGAGTCCCATACAGGATAAACCCAAGGAGAAACACACCGAGACATAGAATCACATTGGCAAAAATTAAAGACAAAGAAAAATTATTGAAAGCAGCAAGGGAAAAACAACAAATAACATACAAGGGAACTCCCATAAGGTTAACAGCTGATTTCTCAGCAGAAACTCTACAAGCCAGAAAGGGAGTGGCATGATATACTTAAAGTGATGAAAGGAAGAAGCTACAACCAAAATTACTCTACCTGGCAAGGACCTCATTCAGATTCGATGAAGAAATCAAAAGCTTTACCGACAAGCAAAAGCTAAGAGAATTCAGCACCACCAAACCAGCTCTACAACAAATGCTAAAGGAACTTCTCTAAGTGAGAAACACAAGGGAAGAAAAGGACCTACAAAAACAAACCCAAAACAATTAAGAAAATAGTCATAGGAACATACGTATCGATAATTACTTTAAATGTGAATGGGTTAATTGTTCCAACCAAAAGACACAGACTTGCTGAATGGATACAACAACAAGACCCATATATATGCTGTCTACAAGAGACCCACTTCAGACCTAGGGACACATACAGACTGAAAGTGAGGGGATGGAAAAAGATATTCCATGCAAATGGAAATCAAAAGAAAGCTGGAGTAGAAATAATCATATCAGATAAAACAGACTTTAAAATAAAGAATGTTACAAGAGACAAGGAAGGACACTACATAATGATCAGGGGATCAATCCAAGAAGAGGATATAACAATTATAAATGTATATGCACCCAACATAGGAGCACCTCAATACATAAGGCAACTGCTAACAGCTATAAAACAGGAAATCGACATAACACAATAATAGTGGGGGACTTTAATGCCTCACTTACACCAATGGACAGATCATCCAAAATGAAAGTATATAAGGAAACAGAAGCTTTAAATGGCATAATAGAACAGATAGATTTAATTGATATTTATAGGACATTTCATCCCCAAACAGCAGATTACACTTTCTTCTCAAGTGCGCAGGGAACATTCTCCAGGATAGACCACATCTTGGGTCACAAATCAAGCCTGAGTAAATTAAAGAAATGAAATCGTATCCAGCATCTTTTCTGACCACAATGCTATGAGATTAGAAATGAATTATAGGAAAAAAAAAACGTAAAAACACAAACACATGGAGGCTAAACAATACGTTACTAAAAAACCAAGAGATCACTGAAGAAATCAGAGAGGAAATCAAAAAATTCCTGGAGACAAATGACAATGAAAAGAGGACTATCCAAAGCCTAAGGGATGCAGCAAAAGCAGTTCTAAGAGGGAAGTTTATAGCTATACAAGCCTACCTCAAGAAACAAGAAAAATCTCAGATAAACTATCTACCCTTACATCTAAAGGAACTAGAAAAAGAAGAACAAACAAAACCCAAAGTTAGCAGAAGGAAAGAAATCATAAACATCAGAACAGAAATAAATGAAATAGAAACAAAGAAAACAATAGCAAAGATTAATAAAACCAAAAGCTGGTTCTTTGAGAAGATAAACAAAATTGATAAACCATTAGCCAGACTCATCAAGAAAAAGAGGGAGAGGACTCAAATCAATAAAATTAGAAATGAAAAAGGAGAAGTTACAGCAGACACTGCAGAAATACAAAGCATCCTAAGAGACCACTACAAGCAACTCTATGCCAATAAAATGGACAACCTGGAAGAAGTAGACAAATTCTTAGAAAGGTATAACCTTCCAAGACTGAACCAGGAAGAAATAGAAAATATGAACAAACCAATCACAAGTAATGAAATTGAAACTGTGATTAAAAATCTTCCAACAAGCCAAAGTCCAGGACCAGATGGCTTCACAGGTGAATTCTATCAAACATTTAGAGAAGAGCTAACACCCATCCTTCTCAAACTCTTCCAGAAAATTGCGGAGGAAGGAACACTCCCAAACTCATTCTATGAGGCCACCATCACGCTGATACCAAAACCAAAGACACTACAAAAAAAGGAAATTACAGACCAATATCACTGATGAATATAGATGAAAGAATCCTCAACAAAATACTAGCAAACAGAATCCAACAACACATTTAAAGGATCATACCCACAAAGGATCACACCATGATCAAGTGGGATTTATCCCAGGAATGCAAGAATTCTTCAATATACACAAATCAATCAATGTGATACACCACATTAACAAATTGAAGAATAAAAACCATACGATTGGGATTCCCTGGTGGCGCAGTGGTTGAGAGTCCACCTGCTGATGCATGGGACACGGGTTCGTGCCCCGGTCTGGGAGATGCCACATGCCGCGGAGCGGCTGGGCCCGTGAGCCATGGCCGCTGGGCCTGCGCATCTGGAGCCTGTGCTCTGCAACGGGAGGGGCCACAACAGTGAGAGGCCCGTGTACTGCAAAAAAAGAAACAAACCAAACAAACAAACAACCATATGATCATCTCAGTAGATGCAGAAAAAGCTTTTGACAAAATTCAACACCTATTTATGACAAAAGCTCTCCAGAAAGTGGGCATAGAGAGAACCTACCTCAACATAATAAAGGCCATATACGATAAACCCACAGCAAACATGATTCTCAATGGTGAAAAACTGAAAACATTTCCTCTAAGATCAGGAAAAAGACAAGCATGTCCACTCTCACCACTATTATTCAACATAGTTTTGGAAGTCCTAGCCACGGCAGTCAGAGAAGAAAAGGAAATAAAAGGAATACAAGTTGGAAAAGAAGAAGTAAAACTGTCACTGTTTGCAGATGACATGATACTATACATAGAGAATCCTAAAGATGCCACCAGAAAACTACTAGAGCTAATCAATGAATGTGGTAAAGTTGCAGGATACAAAACTAATGCACAGAAAGCTCTTGCATTCCTATATACTAATGATGAAAAATCTGAAAGAGAAATTAAGGAAACACTCCCATTTACCATTGCAACAAAAAGAATAAAATACCTAGGAATAAGCCTACCTAGGGAGACAAAAGACCTGTATGCAGAAAACTGTAAGACACTGATGAAAGAAATCAAAGACAATACAAACAGATGGAGAGATATACCATGTTCTTGGATTGGAAGAATAAATATTGTGAAAATGACTATACTACCCAAAGCAATCTACAGATTCAATGCAATCCCTATCAAATTACCAATGACATTCTTTATGGAACTAGGACAAAAAATCTTAAAATTTGTATGGAGACACAAGAGACCCTGAATAGCCAAAGCAGTCTTGAGGGAAAAAAAACAGAGCTGGAGGAATCAGACTCCCTGACTTCAGACTATACTACAAAGCTACAGTAATGTAGATAATATGGTACTGGCACGAAAACAGAAACATAGATCAATGAAACAAAATAGAAAGCCCAGAGATAAACCCACACACCTATGGTCAACTAATCTGTGACAGTGGAGTCAAGGATATACAATAGAGAAAAGACAGTCTCTTCAATAAGTGGTTCTGGGAAAACTGGACAGCTACCTGTAAAAGAAAGAAATTAGAACACTCCCTAACACCATGCACAAAAATAAATTCAAAATGGATTAGAGACCCAAATATAAGACCAGACACTATAAAACTCTTAGAGGAAAACATAGGAAGAACACTCTTTGACATAAATCACAGCAAGATCTTTTTTGACCCACCTCCTAGAGTAATGGAAATAAAAACAAAAATAAACAAATGGGACCTAATGAAACTTCAAAGCTTTTGCACAGCAGAGGAAACCATAAACAAGGCGAAAAGACAACCCTCAGAATGAGAGAAAATATTTACAAACGAATCAACAGACAAAGAATTAATCTCCAAAATGTATAAACAGCTCATGCAGCTCAATATTAAAAAAACAAACAACCCAATCCAAAAATGGGCCGAAAACCTAAATAGACATTTCTCCAAAGAAGACATACAGGTGGCCAAGAAGCACATGAACAGCTGCTCAGCACTGCTAATTATTAGAGAAATGCAAAACAAAACTACAGTGAGGTATCACCTCACACCGGTTAGAATGGGCATCATCCGAAAATCTACAAACAATAAATGCTGGAGAGGGTGTGGAGAAAAGGGAACCCTCTTGCACTGTTGGTGGGAATGTAAATTGATACAGCCACTATGGAGAACAGTATGGAGGTTCCTTAAAAAACTAAAAATAGACTTACCATATCATCCAGCAATCCCACAACTGGGCATATACCCAGAGAAAACCATAATTCAAAAAGACACATGCACCCCAATGTTCATTGCAGCACTGTTTACAATCGCCAGGTCATGGAAGCAACCTAAACACCCATCAACAGACAAATGGTTAAAGAAGATGTGGTACATATATACAATGCAATATTACTCAGCCATCAAAAGGAACGAAATTGGGTCACTTTTTGAGACGTGGATGGACCTAGAGACTGTCATACAGAGTGAAGTAAGTCAGAAAGAGAAAAATATCGTATATTAACGCATATATGTGGAACCTAGAAAAATGGTAGAGATGAACCGGTTGCAGGGCAGAAATTGAGACACAGATGTAGGGAACAAATGTATGGATACCAAGGGGGAAAGCCTTGGGGTGATGGGGGTGGGTGTGATGAATTGGGCGATTGGGATTGACATGTACACAGTGATGTGTGTAAAATTGGTGACTAATAAGAACCTGCTATACAAAAAAATAAAGTTCAAAAATTAAAAAAAAAACTGATGGTGCACTGACGAAATCAAAGAGAAAATTTAAAAAATACCTGAAGGCAAATTAAAATGGAAACAAAGTGATCCAGAATCTATGCGACACAGCAAAAGCAGTTCCCGTGAAAAAAGCAGAGAAGTTTACAGTTACATAAGCTTACCTCAGGAAAGAAGAAAAATGTCAAATAACAATCTAACCTTACACCTAAAGGAACTAGAAAAAGAATAATCAACAAAACCCAAAGTTAAGAGATGGAAAGAAATATCAAAACCAGAGCAGAAGTACATGAAATAGAGACTAAAAAAGCAATAGAAAAGATCAATGAAACTAAGAGCTGATTCTTCTAAAAGATAAACAGAATTCTGGGCTTCCCTGGTGGCGCAGTGGTTGAGAGCCCGCCTGCCGATGCAGGGGACACGGGTTCGTGCCCCGGTCCGGGAAGATCCCACATACCGCGGAGCGGCTGGGCCCGTGAGCCATGGCCATTGAGCCTGCGCGTCCAGAGCCTGTGCTCTGCAACGGGAGAGGCCACAACAGCGCGAGGCCCACATACCGCAAAAAAAAAAAGAAAAAAAAAAGATAAACAAAATTCATCAACCTTTAGCTAGACTCATCAAGAAAAAAAAGAGAGGTTTCAGATAAAATCAGAAATTAAAGAGTAGAAATATAAACCAACACCACAGAATTACACAGGATCATAAGAGATTACTATGAACAATTATATGCCCCAAAATGGACAACCTAGAAGAAATGGATAAATTCCTAGAAATGTACAATCTTCCAAGACTGAATCAGAAAGAAATAGAGAAAATATGAACAGACTGATTACCAGTAATGAGCTTGAATCAGTAATTTAAAAAGCTACTAACATAACAAAGTCCAAGACCAGAAGGCTCCACAGGTGAATTCTACCAAACATTTATAAAAGAGTTGACACCTATCCTTCTGAAACTATTCGAAAAAATTGAAGAGGAAGGATCACTTCCAAATTCATTCTGTGAGGCCAGGATTACCCTGACACCAAAATTAGATAAATACACCACAAAAAAAGAAAGTTACAGGCCAATATCACTGATGAACATAAATGCAAAAATCCTAAACAAAATATCAACAAAGCAAATTCAACAAGGAATTAAAAGGATCGTACACCATGACTAATTGGGATTTATCTCAGGGATGCAATGATGGCTCAATAGCTGCAAATCAATCACTGTCATACACCACATTAACAAATTGAAGAATAAAATCATATGATAATATCAGTAGATACAGAAAAAGCTTTTGAGAAAACTCAGCATTCATTTATGATAAAAACTCCCAGCAGAGTGGGTATAGAGGGAATGTACCTCAGTACAATAAAGGCTCATTATGACAAACCTAGAGCCAACATCATACTCAATGGTAAAAAGCTGAAAGCATTTCTTCTAAATCAGGAATAAGACAAGGATGCTCATTCTCACCACTTTTATTCAACATGGTATTGGAAGTCCTAGCCACAACAGCTAGACAAGAAGAAGAAATAAAAGGAATCCAAATTGGAAAAGAAGTAAAACTGTCACTGTTTGCACATGACATGTTACTGTACACAGAAAACCCTAAAAATGCCACCAAAAAACTACTAGAGCTCATCAATGAATTTGGTAAGGTTGCAGGACACAAAATTAATATACAGAAATCCATTGCATCTCTATACATTAACAATGAACTGTCAGAAACATAAACTTAGGAAACAATCCCACTTACCATCTCATCAAAAAGAATAAAATACCTGGGAATAAATCTAAGGAGGTAAAAGACCTGTACTTGGAAAACCATAAGACACTGATGAAAGAAATTTTAGATGACATGAACAGATAGGTATACCATGTTCATGAATTGGAGGAATTAATATTAAGACCATACTTCCCAAGGCAATCTACAGATACAGTACAATTCCTATCAAATTACCAATGACATTTTTCACAGAACTAGAACAAATAATTTTAAAATATGTATGGAAACACAAAAGACCCTGATTAGCCAAAGCAATCTTGAGAAAGAACAGAGCTGGAGTACCCATGCTCCCTGACTTCAGACTGTACTACAAAGCTATAGTAATCAAAACAGCATGGTACTGGCACAAAAACAGACACGTAGATCAGTGGAACTGAATAGAGAGCCCAGAAATAAACCCATGCACTTATGGTCAATTCATCTATGACAAATGAGGCAAGAATATACAACGGGGAAAAGACAGCCTTTTCAATAAATGTTGTTGAGAAAACTAGACAGCTACATGCAAAAGAATCAGAATGACTACTTTTTAATACCATATACAAAAATAAACTCAAAATGGATTAGAGAGTTAAATGTAAGACCTGAAACCATAAAACTCCTAGAAGAAATCATAGGCAGTATGTGCTTTGACATTGGTCTCAATGATATTTTTTGGATTTGTCTTCTCAGGCAAGGGAAACACAAGCAAAAATAAACAAATGGGACTATATCAAACTAAAAAGCTTTTGCATATTGAAGGAAGCTATCAACAAAACAAAAAGGCAGCCTACTGAATGGGAGAAGATATTAGCAAATTATATATATGATAAGAGATTAATATAAAAAATATACAGTGAATTCATACAATTCAACATCAAAACACACACACACACACAACCTGATTAGAAAATGGGCAAAACACCTGAGGAGACATTTTTCCAAAGAAGACATACAGATGGCCAATAGACACATGAAAAGATTCTCAGCATCACTAACCACCAGGGAAATAAATGCAAGTCAAAACCACACTGATATATCACCTCATACCTGTTAGAATGGAAATTATCAAGAAATAACAAATGTTGGAGAGGGTGTGGAGAAAAGGGAACACTAGTACACTGTTGGTGGGAATGTAAATTGTTGCAGCCACTATGGGAAACAGTATGGAGGTTCCTCAAAATATTAAAAATAGAACCACTGTACGATCCAGCAGTTGCACTTCTGGGTATTTTTCCAAAGAAAAGAAAAACACTAAGCTGAAAAAGATATATGCACTCCTGTGTTCATTGGAGCATTATTTATAATAGCCAAGATATGTCCATCAATAGATGAATGGATAAAGAAGATGTCATATATATACACACACACACACACACACATACACATACATACATATACATATGTGTGTGTGTATATATATATATACACACACACATATATATACATACAATAGAATAATAGTCATATCAAAAAGAATGAAATCTTGCTATTTGCAATGGTGGATGGACCTAGAGGGTATTATAATAAGTGAAATAAGTCAGACAGAGAAAGACAAATACCATATGACTTCACTTAGGTGGGATCTAAAAAAGAAAACAAATGAACAAACATAAGAAAAACAGACTCACAGATACAGAGAACAAATGAGTGGTTGCCAGAGGGGAGGAGAATGGAGGGATGAGTGAAATAGGTGAGGAAAATTAAGAGGTACACATTTCCCATTATAAAATAATTTTTATAATAGATGGCATAGGGAATATAATCAATAATATTGTAATAACTTTGTATGGTAACAGATGGTAACTAGATTTATTGTGGTGATTATTTTGTAATGTATAAGATATCCAATCACTATGTCATACCCCTGAAACTAATATAATATAGTAATTCAATTATAGTTCAGTAATACAAAATAATAATAAAGAAGAAAGATAGATAGAAACATTGTTATACCTTTTAAAGTTTTTCAAGTATTTACATTAAAAAGGGAGATAATATTAATTACAGTAATCTTCTTGTTAATTAGGGATTTTTATAGTAATGATTTCCCTGGATGTTTTTTGTTTTGTTTTGTTTTTGTTTTTTGTTTTTTTTGCGATACGCGGGCCTCTCACTGTTGTGGCCCCTCCCGCTGCAGAGCACAGGCTCCGGACGCGCAGGCTCAGTGGCCATGGCTCACGGGCCCAGCCGCTCCGCAGCATGTGGGATCTTCTCAGGCCGGGGCACGAACCCGCGTCCCCTGCATCGGCAGGTGGACTCTCAACCACTGCGCCACCAGGGAAGCCCTCCCTGGATGTTTTTATTAGTTACTCTATAACTTTTCATAATGTTAAATATGAGTTTTTTAGTTGATATATATATATAAAAGACTAGGGCAGAGTTTCCTAAACTTTCTTGGTAGTTTTTCACAGTGCCCGTAAGCCAAAGAAAATACTTAGTAGTTTCATGTACTAAGTAGTAAGTTCCACTGGACTTAGTATTTATGTCTTAACAATTTAGTGCCTTTGAAAAAAGTAATTCATATAAATTGAAAGAGAAAATATTTTCATTTTATTCCTAATCAGAATTACTTACTAGTGGGATGTGTATACCTACTGGCCACTGCAAAACTAATCAATCCTTGGAATCAGATTGGTTCCCACCACCTTTATTTCCTGTTCCATGTTGCTTTTAGTATAGTACTTGCTTTTTATCAAAGCAACCACAGAAAGCTCAGTTTTGCAAAGATATGAAATAAATCAAAAGGAATGTAGAACAATCTAATGTTGAAACCACGAACCACCTGGGGCTGGCAGTTTGCACAGTGTCTGTGCAGAATACCAGACTATAAATATAAAATATCCCATGGTACCCGCTGTGAGTTCACTTCGGCACTCTGGGGCACCTCTGCACACAGTTTGGGAATCATGGGATTAGGGTATTATATATGATATCCTATCTTTTAGCAGAAGGTGTTTAAGTATTTAAACTGCATTGTGTGTGTGTGTGTGTGTGAGAGAGAGAGAGAGAGAGACAGAGACAGAGACAGAGAGACAGAGAGATGCTGTTATTTAGAAATCAAACTGTCTGTGGCTTTTTCTGTCCTCTAAGGGAGATGGCCTAATTCATGAGAAGGGCAAAGCATCTCTCTTCTGTTCTTTTCCTCTTGATGAAGGGAAGAAGAAAGGGTGAGGCCCAGCACAAGAATGAATCTGTTGATAGGCAGTGGGATGCCAGAACCTAGTTTAGAATAGACTAAGAAGAACTGACCTGCTCTGCATAATAAAGTGAGCAGTTAAATAAAAGAGCGAGGTGGGAGACTGGACCTCCAATTAACACAAATGACTGCGGAGGTTTTTTTTAAGAATACTGAAATCTGATATTCTACTTTATGTTACTGGGTTATGAACCCAAACCATCTCCGCAGACCTTCAGTGTAGAATGCTCTACACACATGCCTTATGTGAGTGCTTTTTGGTGAAAATCAGAGAGGGCTGAGGTTTACCCTTGGATCATTCCAGAAGAGATGAGTGATGATGCACTCATCACAGTAGGAAGTGATGATTCATGAGTGACATTGAGAACTCTGTGGAAGTAGGCTCTCAAAGCCAGAAGGGACCATTACAAACAAATCACCAGGAATGCCCAGAAAGCTTGGAGAGGATAAGGATGGGGGTTTGATAAGAGATGCTGAGAGGCTGATTTAAGGTATGGTAGATCATGAGGGACTAAGCAAAGGACCACAGCTTGGAGGTAGTGGGAAGAAGTCATTAATGCAGAAACTGGGGTTCTGCAGATAGTGTCAATCTAGTGGGAAAAGCTAAGGTTGGAGACTAAAGTGTTTTTGTTGAGTCAAGAGACCCATTCCCAATTAGAGGGCCAAGGTAGGTGTGTAGTCTGGATCCATAGACAGAAGTGGCATATATCATGACCTAAAAAAGCAGAACTGGCAGTGAAGATTGTGTATCAGATACTTGCCAGAATCAGGGGTGATTTTCTCCATTGGTCATGCCTAATTTTGGTCCTATTAGACAAGCAATGACACAGCAATTCAGTACTGCAAGAGACCCAGAGGCCAAAGAGTTGTTTTATGTCTCAGTTATTCTATACTCAAGACATTATGATATCCAACACAGTTTTGTAATAAAAACACTCAGAAAACTACGAATAGAAGGGAACTTCCTCAACATTATACAGGGCATTAATTGAAAAACCCACAGCTAACATATTTAATGGTGAAAGACTGAAATCTTTCCCCCTGAGATCGGGAACTACTAGTTTTTCATTGTTGTACTAGAATTTCTAGCCAGAGCAATTAGACAAGAAAAAAGGAAATTCAAGGCATCCACATCAGAAAGAAGGAAGTAAAACTATCCTTATTCAGAGATGACATGATACTATGTATAGGAAATTCCAAAGAATACACAAGAAAACAACTAGTGCTAATGAATGAATTCGGCAAAGTTGCAGAGTATAAAACCAACTCACAAAAATCAGGTGTGTGTGTGTGTGTGTGTGTGTGTACAATAAAAATGAACAATCCGAAAAAGGAAATTAAGAAGGCAGTTCCATTTACAATAGCATCTAAAAGAATATAAGACTTAGGAATAAATTTGACCACAGAAGTGAAAGACTTGTATACTAAAAAATATAAAACATGCAAAAAGAAATGAAGGAAGATCTAAATAAATGGAAAGACATCTTGTGTTCATGGATAGAAAGACAATGTTGTTAAGATGTCAGTACTATTCAAAGCTATTCACAGATACAATGCAATTCCTATAAAAATTCTAGGGCTTCTCTGGTGGCGCAGTGGTTGAGAGTCTGCCTGCCGATGTAGGGGACATGGGTTTGTGCCCCGGTCCGGGAAGATCCCACGTGCCACAGAGCGGCTAGGCCTGTGAGCCATGGCCGCTGAGCCTGCACGTCTGGAGCCTGTGCTCTGCAACAGGAGAGGCCACAACAGTGAGAGGCCCACGTACCGCAAAAAAAAAAAAAAAAAAAAAAAAAAGAAATTCTAACAGCCTTTTTTTTTTTTCCAGAAATGGAAAAGCCAATCCTCAAATTCATATGGAATTGTAAGGGACCCAGAATAGCTAAAACAATCTTGAAAAACAAGAACAAAGTTGGAGGACTCCCATTTCCTGATTTCAAAACCTAGCACAAAGCTGCAATAATCTAAACAGTGTACTATTGGCATTAGGATAGATACATAGGCCAATAGACTAGGATTGAGAGTCAGGAAATAAACATATGTGGTCAATTGATTTTTGACAAGTGTGCCAAGGACATTCAATGGAGAAAGAAGAGCTTCCTCAACAGACGGTAATGGGACAACTGGATTTCCACACGCAGAAGAATGAGGTTGGACTCCTACCTCATACTATATACAAAAATTAACTCAAAATGGATCAGTGACACAAAACACACAAGCAAGATAAATTTGACTACATTAAAACTGAAGTTTTGTGAATCAAAGGACATTATCAAGAAAGTAAAAAAAAAAACCCACAGAATGGGAGAAGTTATTTGCAATGATATATCTGATAAGGGCTTAATACCAAGAATATATGAAGAACTCTTAGAACTCAGCAACAAAAAGACAACCCAATTAAAAAATGTGCAGGGCTTCCCTGGTGGCGCAGTGGTTGAGAGTCCGCCTGCCGATGCAGGGGATGCGGGTTCGTGCCCCGGTCTGGGAAGATCCCACATGACACGGAGCGGCTAGGCCCGTGAGCCATGGCCGCTGAGCCTGCGCGTCCGGAGCCTGTGCTCCGCAATGGGAGAGGCCACAACAGTGAGAGGCCCGCATACCGCAAAAAAAAAAAAAAAAAAAAAAAAATGTGCAAAGGACTTAAATAGACATTTCTCCAAAGATGTACAAATTATCAATAAGCACATAAAAGAGGCTCAACATTATCAGCCAATAGGAAAGTGCAAATAAAAACCACAATGAGATACCGCTTCACACCTACTAGGATGGCTCTAGTAAATTACAAAAACAAAATAACAAGTATTGGTGAGGATGTGGAGAAATTTGAATCCTCATACATTGCTGATGGGAATGTAAAGTGGTTTAGTGGCTGTGGAAATCAGTTTGGAGGTTCCTTAAAAAGCTAAACACACACACACACACACACACACACACACAAAAGCTAAACACAGAATAACCACATGACCCAGCAATTCAACTCCTAGGTATCTAGGTATATACCCAAAATAATTGAAAACAGGGATTCAAACAGATATTTGTACACACTGTAGAATTATTCACAGTAGCCAAAACTTTGAAACAACCTGAGCACCATCAACAGATGAATGGATAAGTAAAATGTGATATATAAATACAATGAAATATTATTCAGCCATAAAAAAGAATGAAGTTATGATACATGCTACAACATAGATGAACCTTAAAAACATTATGGTAAGTGAAATAAACCAGACACAAAAGGACAAATATTGCATGAGTCCACTTACATGAAATGTCTAGAACAGGCAAATTCATAGAGACAAAAAGTAGAATAGAAGTTATCAGGGGCTGGGGGAAGGGAGAGTGGGGAGTTATTGCTTAATGAGTACAGAGTTTCTATTTGGGGTGATGAAAAAGTTTTGGAAATATATAGTAGTGATGGTTTCAAAACTTTGTGAATGTAATTAATACAAATGAATTGTACATTTTAAAATTATTTTATGTTGCATATATTTTACCACAATAAAAATGTACCCCCAAATTTGGGCAATATTATTTAGGGAAGCGAAGGAGCAGATAAGTATCAGAAAAATGAACCTGTATTTTAGGATCTTGGAATTCTTTAATGGGAAAATCTGAATAAATCACTCAGCCCCCCCCCAAAAAAACCCATTAGTATATACCATTCAGATATCAAACATTAGTTTTGGGCTCCTGCTTTGTTCTTTTTCCTAAGTCTGAGCATATCTACATTCTCTAGATTGTAAGTAATCTGGGTGTCAGCTTCAAAGACATGGGAGGCACTCTGGCCAGTTGTGATTGATGATCCATTACTTCATTGGTGGGACTTATTGGACAGGTTCCGTTGGTTCTTTAATTGCAAAATTAAACAGAAAACTGGGAAACTTTTGGACAGATTTCCAAGAAAGTTGCATTGTCTTTCCCATGAATTCAGTAATGTGAAAATTTTCTTTCTGAGCAAAGTGAACATGGAAGTTGGTGTGACTTCCTTGAGAATACTATCCATCACCATTTACTGTTTTCCTTATTTTTTCCCAAGAGGGTCTATGAAAGAGAGTTTGATCAAGGGTTCCTTAGAACAGACTGTGATATAGGAGATATGTTTATCTGGAATCTGGGAGTTGGAATAAAGGGTCTTTGGGGCCAACAAGACAGGCTGCAGGAGATGGTAGTATGTGGGCTCTGTAGGAGAGAGCTGGAGCAATGGAGTTGGACCCAGCTACTGGGTGTCTGAGCAGCAGGTCATTTGCTGGGGGAGGTAGGGTGAAAAGAGCAAAGCTACTGTTGATCCTAAGTCAATCTTCTGTTACCTGTCTGAAATCCTTCTTAAGTGAAATGGATTTAAATAAACGAGTAATAAATAACTCATACTTCCTGCTTGGAGCTGAATATATACATAGCTGAACCTACAGGTGGAGGCAAGGAGACAGCCTGGGCTAAAGGAAAATGGTACAGGAAGAACCATAAGTGCTCTTATGTATGTGAAAACATATTGTCAGTGATGAAGCATTAATCAAACCTTAGTTATCTGGTTATTCATGGATGCAGAATTTAAGAGCCATTTCTCAGTAGAAGGATCTGGTCATCTTTGGAGTCCTGATGGTAAAACAAAGATGAAAATAACCTCATCTTTTAATATCTCACTGCAACATAGTGAGAATTGGGGTCTTGAGAGGAAGAAACCAAGGTTTAAATGGTCATGTTTTTAATCTAGGAAAAAAAGAAAACCTCCCTGGTTTTAGTAACAAGCTTTAGACTTCTAAAAATATGTATCATCTGTAGTCTTAGGAAAAAAACCTCCTACAAAATAAAGATGTCCGGTACAGCATTACCCAAACTAGATTTGGAGTTGTCCTGGTAAAGAAGGATATTTATTTGGAGCAACTGTTACTTGCCTTAGTAGCCAAGAGCTAATATTGAGAGTTTACCATACACTAGGAAATGTTCCAGGTACTTTAAACGTATCAAGTTGTTTAACACTCCTGACTTTCTTTTAGTTAGGTACTACTATCATGCCCACCCTAAAGATGAAGAATCTGAAGAAAGGCAAGACCAAGTAACTTGCCCAAGAGCCTGCAGCAAGTCAGAGTTTAAACGCCATCAGTGTGGCTCCAGAGTCCGTACTCCTAACCACTGCATTACCCCCTTTTCCACAACTAAAAAGAAAGGCCTCTGTTAATAGGGAGAAGTGGTGCCAAATCAGTACTTCCAAAGAGTGATCCAAAAGACATTGGTCCCTCAATATGTTTCATGGGAAAAAAAAGGGGCCACTGGTGAAACACTGAACATTATATACCCCTCTTCCCATTGCAAATCCATAGTAAGTACTAGTATTAAAGGCTCTATTAAGTTTTATCATAAATAAATCTTTTCATAATTTGTTTCACCCAGCACAGGATCTTCATTTGTATAGTATCTATTACTGTATCTCAGAATAGTTACTATATAAACTATATCTGAGAAATGTTGCATTAAAATGCTTTAATAACTGGCCATGTTACAAAATAACTGTTGCTAACAGTTTGAGAACCATATGTCGTTAGTTAGCAAGGCAAACCCATTATTTGGATTTAGTGAAACGGGCCTTAAAGTTAAAACCTTACACTGTTCCTTGATCAGGGGAATATTCTCCATATTAGATTTTTCTTTTTTCCAGGTTATAGGGATCTCTTTTTTATGTTGTTACTTTTATTTTGCTTTCTCCATATTCTTCTGGTCTTATGCTGGTCTACATTGGCTTTAGTCACTTTCTTATTTCAGGACTTTTTACTATTTATAGATTAGTTTTAGACTCTGATAATGGAATCTCTCAAAATTCACTTAAAGGTGCAAGTCTTTATCAACTGATTTTCATGAAAATTTCTTCTTTTTAATACCGAAAATAAGAGAAATGACTTGTCTTTAAATATGTGTCTTGTGTCTGTGTCGCTGACATGCTGTCTTAATGAGAGGAGAGAGGTGGTTAGAGTCTCCCTTTTTGGCTACAAGAGTCATGCCTGAATTGGCTGTTGAATTGAAAATGGATTTCCCCACATGGCCAGAAACATAAGCACTGTGAAATATTCCATCCTTCTGTCCTGCCCCTACCTCCCACCTTCACCCCCTACCCCCTAATATTGCTCTGTCCAATTTGTCAGGATATAGTCTTTTTAAACCACTTTATTCTGCATTTACAGTCTTTACATTGCTTTCTGTATGACTGATATTACTATTGGGTAACACATGATAGCTTCCTTTTTATTATGTGGTAATATTCTCTCTCCACTAATGTTCTGATAGCTTAGAACATTTTTCTAATTATTTCGAGCTTGAACACTTCTCATAACTAAGTTACTAGCTCTTGTTTCTTTCTATATCCTTTGTCCATTTATATATATTTTTTCATGTTCATTTATAAAATCTTATTTTTTTAATCCATTAAAGATGGGCTGTGTTTGAATCTTGGTTCCACAATTCACTAACTGTGTGTCTTGGGCAGCTTATTTAAACTTTTTGTATCTCTGGCTGCTTATCTATGAAGTGAGGTTAATAACATCTACTTTCCAGGGTTCTTATAAACATTAAAGGAGTTAATATATGTAAAGTGTCTGGCTGTGGCAGATACAGCGTATGGGTTCACCATCCATTTCATTTTCCTTGTCATGGAGCTAAACTATATTTCTCAGCTCCCCAAGATCTAGGTAAAGTCATATGACTACGTCTCACCAATGGAATGTAAAGGGAAGTGATATGTCACTTTACAGGCTGAAGTAGGAAGGAGTCCTCTCTATTTCACCATTACTGCTATGAGTGAGAGACTCTGAGATGGCAAAGTTGCAGAATGGAAGGAAACTATTTTCTTGAATCATCAGTTAGAGGAAAGCCACAAAGAAGAGTCACTGGATCCATATCAAACTCTCTTGACATCTAGCAGATTTTTTTTTTTATTAAGAACTGGGATTTGGGGGTTTACTGATTGTAGCAGCTAGAGTTATTTACCTGTCCTCACATTTGCACATGGTAGACAAGGAATAGAAGCTATGACCATTATTATTGTTGTTCACCATCAAAAGTAATGGCCAGTGTTAGCTTTAGACTTTAATGATACTTAATATTCATTGGCCAGATGGACTAAAACAATTTCCTTCTGGCTCTGAAAACTTCTCTCTATACCCTACTTTAAAAATTGTATGTTCTCAGGATGATGTTTTCACAAGAAGTATGAAGAAGTATAATATTTTATATTTAAGTTTTATTTCTTTAAGGTCTCCACTTAACCTGAACTCCTTAATGCCACTGACTCTTATTCATCTGAATAACTGATTTCATGAAAAGGAAATTAATACAATATGTTGGTGGAAGGTACTGATTAGTAAAGTTTGGTCTATAGCTGTAAATCTGTTTAGACATAATTTGGGATATTTATACCCCAAATATTTGTTGGTGTATATATACACCAACAAACTTAAGTACAGGGGGCTTCCCTGGTGGCGCAGTGGTTGGGAGTCCGCCTGCCAATGCAGGGGACACGGGTTCATGCCCCAGTCCGGGAAGATCCCACATGCCGCGGAGTGGCTGGGCCCGTAAGCCATGGCCACTGAGCCTGCGCGTCTGGAGCCCGTGCTCCGCAACGCGAGCGGCCACAACAGTGAGAGGCCCGAGTACCGCAAAAAACAAACAAAAAAAACAACTTAAGTAAAGGGACATGTGATCCTCGTTAAAGTAATTTATTCACAGACAATGAATAGGTATAAGATGTCTAAAGTACCACTAGGTAGAACAATTTAACCTCATTAACACCTCCAGCCCTCGTATAGTCCATGTTTATATTTCTGGGAATGAGAAACAATTTCAAAATGTTCTGATATGAACTATTTTATTATTATTTAAAAATTTTTTACTTTAGGAATCCATTCAGTATCCAGCATTTTGTGAGTCTGACAGTACCCAGCTGAGGTGAATGGAAGGGGGCAGAGGGCAAAGGAAAATGCTGGAATGGTTCATCTTGGTTGAATTAATTGTGTTTTTTCACAGTGAGCTCTGGGGGATTCTCCTACTTTTCCTTTCAACCTCCTGTCCCTTCCTTTCTCATCTGTTCTTCCTGATCCTCTTTCCCAGATTTTTCACAAAGGAAAAATGGCCCAAAGGGCTCTGCTGTATAATTAGGTGTCAGAAGGCTGAAATCTTTATTGTTCCTTTCCCTGGATTTCTTCAAGGGCGGTCATGACTAATTAACTGTGAACATGGGAGTAAGGAGGACATCTTGTCAGAAATGAGGCATATTTGGGGCCGATGACTTTCACACACACAAAAAAGGCATGCCAACTTTAATTTAAAATACTAAGCACAAGTAGCAAGCACAATTAGTAAATGAGTAATTGTATTTCCATATTAATATCTCATTTGGCCCTCATTGCAGCCTTCTCCGTGAAAAGTTTTAAAAATAATCTTTCTTTTATTGAAGAAAATACAAGTTCAGAGATGTTGTAAAATTGTAAGAGCCAATAGAGCCAGTATGTGCTGCTAAAACCTGTCTCCTGACTCTACCATGCTAATATTCAGATGGACCAAAAATAATGGAGAACCTACTGTGGCCAAGTGCCACTTTAACTTCTGTGAGATCTTTGCCAAGTTACTTAATCTTTCTGTACCTTAGTTTCCTCATCTTTAGCGGGGATAATAATACTAACTTTATGGGGTTCCTGGAGGATTAAATGAATTAATTTCAATAGGTTCCTGAGAATGGTGTCTGGCATATAGCATATATTCAGTAAGCGTTAGCTACTATAATATAATGTGGCAATTATTAGTAGTATTTCTAATTAGTAAGTGGAAGAATTTGGTTTTTAAAACAAGATCTTTTAACTCCACACTAAGTGCTCTTTTAATCATAAGCACAATTGTCTCAGATTGCTTCACTATTCCCCAAAAGTCATTTAGGTGTCATATGGCATCACAGAAACACACAATTGAATAAAATTAATATTCTATATTATATCAATATAGTTAGCACTAAAATGCTAAGCAGCTACTTAAAAATTATAAGTATACACTAAAGTACATGGTAGTTTTCCTCACTTTTAAAAAACTTATATATTGTAGTAAAATTCACCCTCAAGTGTATAGTTTTGAGTTTTGACAAATGCATACAGTTGTATAACTACTGTACAGAACAGTTCTTAGAGTTTACTTTTGACTAGAATCTTATATGAATAGTCTTGAAGGAATTTTTCTAACTTTAGAAGCCAATGTAAGCACATCTCCTTGATTCAGGGATGTAAAAAATACTTGACACTTGGATAATAATTCTCATTCATTTATTAATTGACTCAAGAAGTATTTACCGAGTTTCTTCTACATGTATAGCATTGTGTTATTATTTATAAAGATGAAGAAGAAGTGTCCCCAGGTTTACTGCCTTCAAAAGAAGAGAATGTAATAGTTTTGTTTTACACTTCTACCTAATAAATCAGGAGAGGGAAATAATAGGCCTTTTCATAAATTCACTTTAAAAAGAGTGCATGAAAAGAAGGATGACAAAGTGTCAATTCTTCTCTAATTAGCATGTATTAAAACAATAATATCCTCTCTGCCAATAAGACCTACAACTCAGTTTAATTTCTTGAATATTTGTTGTAGACAGCACATTACTGGGTAGACACAGTCTTTGTCCTCAAGCAGTTTGTAGAGCAGATAATTGTAATACAAGGCAGAAAATGATCAAAGGCACAAAATGGTATGTATTCAGAAAGAGGTGGGGACTGTTGAGGTGGGAGAATCAATAAAGACTTTATAAAAGACGTAGTGTTCAGACAGGGTCTTGAAAAGGTGAAAAAGCTATTGATGGAGGGAGGAGAAAAGTTTAGTATTCTGTAAAGCTGCTGCACTGTCCAACTAGCTGCACTCGCTACATGTGGTTATTAATTCCAATTAAAATTAAATAAAAATTAAAATACTCCTCCTCAGTCCGACTAGTAACATTTCGAATGTTTAATAGCCACATGTGGCTAGTGGCTACCCATATTGAACAGGATAGAGTAGAACATTTCAGAAATGTTCTATTGGATAGTGTTTCCATAGAAGGAACAGCAGTGAAAGATCAGGAAGTGGGAACAATGAATTACCCAAATCTCTGCTCAAGCCCTTGAACAAAATACCAGAAATAATGGTATATCCATGTATTTCCTCCCCAAATATAAATTGGAAATACATGCCTATGTAAAGATCAATGACTCAATTTTTTCACTGGCTGGTCTGGTTCAATAGTCATGCTGAGTTCATACTATAAATCAATAATGAAGACATAAAACCTAACAGGCCTATCTAATTGCTCCATCCATCTGAGCATGCAGATCACAGTGGCTGAAAGCCAGGCCCTAGGGCCCAGCCAAGTGTGGTGCTGCTGTTTCTTCTGGCAGGGACCTGTTAGCTGACTGGGTCCAAACCGAATGGCTTGGGCCTGTCACAGTTGCAATTCCCTAAGAACATGCTCACTATTAAATCACTGGCTTCTTTAGAACTAGTGGCAGTATCCATTGTAAAACCTGAAGGTAGGTAGAGGTTTGAGGGAAACTATGACTCAGAGAAACAAGTCCTGCTGTACGAATATGGATGAATTGAGCCATGTGTGACGTTAGTCACTGATAAATTTGTGAAGGTGCAGGCTTCAGCCTTTTGATAAGAGTTGCTGTCCACACTGTCAGAAGGGTAGTTCAGCCAAACTACCCTTTGTAGTGGTGTTTTTACTGAGCCAGCCAGGTCATCATTTGTCTGGGGTCCAAATGGACAGAGGTGTGTAGGGATAGGAAACCATGTATCAAGGCTTTCTAAATCTATGAGAGTCTAAAATGTGTGCCTTCATTAGTTTAAAAAAAGCCTAGAAAATCAATCATCTGGGGAAATCAAAGGCAGCCCTGAATATACTCAATCCATACTTTTTGGTTACGTGGTTCCTCTTAATTTTAGATCTAATCATTGCTTACAACTTGACTTTGATTCCTTTAAAATATTATTCAATACTAATTGACTTTTTTAAAATTTTATTTATTTATTTTTGGTTGCGTTGGGTCTTCGTTGCTGCACATGGGCTTCCTCTAGTTGCGGCGAGCGGGAGCAACTCTTCGTTGCAGTGCACGGGCTTCTCATTGCGGTGGCCTCTTTTTGCAAAGCATGGGCTCTAGGTGTGCGGGCTTCAGTAGTTGTGGCACACGGGCTCAGTAGTTGTGGCTCACAGGCTCTAGAGCACAGGCTCAGTAGTTGTGGAGCACGGGCATAGTTGCTCCACAGAATGTGGGATCTTCCTGGACCAGGGCTCGAAGCCGTGTCCTCTGCATTGGCAGGTGGATTCTTAACCACTGCACCACCAGGTAAGCCCAATACTAACTGACTTTTAATGTGTATATTTGGGGGGGTTGGATTTTTTTGGACACCATCATTAGGCATTTTATACATGCTCATTGGACAATAGATCATTGTCTTCTCTTAAAAGGGCTTAAGAGTACCAGAAAAAGGCAAGGGGAAACAACAGTGAGATACTAATTTTAAATAATTACTTTTCAAAATAAGAGGTACTATATGCATACTATATATCCTATAAATATATATGCGCTTACTATGTTTTTTCTTATGAGGGAAGCTTATAGAACCATATTCTTTCCACCCAAAGACTGACATTTGGAGGAGTGTCAGTGTCATCTAAGTGTCTTTATAGTTCCATAATCTTATGCACAAACAAAGCAACTACTATGCCATGAAAAGTATTTTTGTAACCCTATTTACATATAAACACCTGTTTTCAATGTACTGTTAACAGAGTGTCAAGGGCAAATATGAAAGTAAGTCTGCATACCAAGAAAACCTAAAAATATATAGATATTAATATATTTCAGTTTATTAGATTCTTTTGAAAATGCTTATGATGATACCTGGATTTCAGTTATTAGATGCTTCTTGAGTTCACATTTATTTGGGACTGTTCCCTCAATGAACTCAGCATTTTCAAAGAATTGAAAGAGAGACTTTTTTTCCCTTTTTTGAACGGTCAAGTGAGGGAAAAAGTGATTAATTTTAATTTTCTTTATTTTTAGAAGCCTTCTGTGTTTCATAGGTAGGGAAATCATACTGATGACTCAACCACCCAGAGTATTATTTTGCTGGTTCATGCTACCTCAGTGGAAAATACCAAGTCTAGTGTTTTTCCCCTGCATAATAAAAGTCTATTACATTTATTGGGGAACCTACCAGCTTAGGAACTCATTTATTTCAGGATAGTGTAGCTCCTGAAATACTATTGATGACATTTACCTTCAACTGGATGGCAAGATCAGAATGCATACAAGTCATTTGGTTCCCAGTTTCATAATTTTGGCATCCGTACATTATTTAGACAAGCTTAGGCTGCCTTGCTTGGCTATGATAGACATTTTAGAATATCTCTGACTCATGAATATAAATAGTTGTGCAAAAATAAATTTTATAAAACCAGAGCTGGTAACAAAAAATCACGTAGATATCAACAACTCTGAAAGAATCTAGTGTCACATTCCTTAGAATGTCAGATTAAACTAACATGTGCCAGTCAATATTGCTACACTGCGACCCTTGATGCCTCCTAAGCAAAACTATTAAGTCCAACATTCTCTCCTGTAAGCACTTATCTGTAAGGATGGCTAACATGTCCTCTGAAGCAGATATTGAAACTGATTGGACAATAGGTAGATACCAGACAGAGGCCTGGGGGCCGACCTCTAGAAATAGGGGGAGAAAATCTTAATCTGCAACACAATGCCGTTCTCTTGAAACCCTATCATTTTCACTTCCCATGTGTCTGCTGCCTGACTGTGAATGGATTTGAAAAGGAATGGTTAGTGCTGAAAATTGCATCAGAGCTAACATTCTCTCATTTTTATCAGCAGCTGCCAAAGGTCATCTGACATAATAGCTGATGAATTCAAGCCCAGTGGATTTCATTTGCAATTTTCAATTTACTGAGGCCTCCAAACCCCACGGTGATAAAAGCTTCCCCTATCGTGGCCTGTCACAAACATCAAGAAACTGCACAAACCCACAAGAAAGAAAAAAGAGAAAGCCATGCATCCTCACAGGTACAGATAAGGAGAACGGGAAGGAATGGTATCACGCAGGAAGGTACAGAGCAGCTTGTGTGGCTAGTTCTCTAAATGCCAATTGAAAGGAAAAGACTATGGAGAACAATCAAATAACTTCCACAGAATAACATCATGTTTCTTTGGGGCTTTTGTGTGAAAATTGCCTTCTAATCTCTTACTTGACATGCCCTCAAACAAAAATGTGAGTGTAAATATGCGAATAAATAAATGAATAAATAATCCTTGCTTATTTAGTCCCTGGAAAGAAAGCATGCCCTGTGTGTTGTATTTACCATAGTTTTGATTTACAAAATGCAGGCTTGTAAAGGATCTTTTATCATGGAAGTGTCGGTCAGCACTAAGAAATCGTTTGTTTTATTACAGAGAAATGGTAGATCCTTTGACTGATTTGCAAGGGCAGTCAAAGGACTGACATAGCAACTACTTGTAAGTGGATCTAGACAGTGTATATCAAAGATGTTTTAGCAAGAGGAAGAAAGCCATTTTTTCCCCTTGTCAAGCTATTTACAGTGAACTTAGGCAGGATCATGGACCTAATCCTGCTCCGAGCAATTGTTCAAATTGAGGAGACCATATCTTGTTCCTTAAAGAATGACAAGTTTGAAAGCCAAGCAGTCCATCTTCATCCTATTCTACTCAACTCGCGCCACAGCCGATAAAAAGAGAAAGCAGAGAGAGGACCACTATTTGGGATGTAACTGCTGGGAGAATTTAATTTCAGACATGGATGTCTGGATCTCATTTCTATCAAACAGATTCAGAAAGCCTTATGAAATTGGTCTAATGAGGCAAGAGGACTTGGCAGTGGGCACCTACCAACCTGCCTCATGACAGGATTTCTCATGACAGTTGACAAGAAACCCAAGCATGACATCAACAGGACCAGGATATTAACTTCATTTGTGTGTTGATAACTGTGAAACAATCAGAGTTTGGAAAGGAAAGAAAATAATTCCTGATTGATGTGATTGTGAAAGATTGCCTCTTACAGAATCATTATTTATATTGTCACAGCAAAAAAAAAAATACGGGATATTCATCATAATTGAATTCTTAATTCTTTGAAATTGAGCTATTTCTTAAGATTTTCTGTTAGCAAAAAATTTAATGACCTTTTAATTCTTGAAACTCTCAAAATAGAAAAAATGGTTTCCTCAGTAATAAGGGATATAAAATTTTATTCTTAAGCTGCAGAAAATATGGAAGGTAACCATATTTTAGCATCTTAGTATTTCTCTCCCACACAAAATTGTCAGGATGCCACTTTTCAAAGGTTACTTCCCCCCGTCCCTTTTTTTAGTTTTTATAGGTTCAAAAAGAACCCTCTATAATTTGCAGTTCCTATGGTTTCTCTTTGGATTGTTAGCGTAATACGGAGACCCTGGTGGTTGCAAAAGATTACTTAATAGGGTTTTAATCAGTCCTCTAAAAAATACATATAACTAATTTGGTGAGGGTTTTTCATTATCTTTGCTCTTCTATGACAGTGATATAAGGCAAGCTGTACTAGTTGGTCTGTCGTTACATAGCAGAAAGGTTAATCTCTTTTATGTTCCTTCTATTAGAAAAGCAGATCTTGAATCTTCAGGGCAGAGTCCTAAATTGCTCTTGTAGACTGGTTCAGAGAGACTGTTCCTTCTTATGCCCTGTGGCTAATTACATTGAGTCAGGCCAGAGCATTCACTGTAGTTTGAATGGTACAATAGAGCATTTCCCATTTCATTAATTGATTCTTTCATTCCTTCATCTAACATCTATTTAGCACCTATTAAGTGCAGTATACTATGTTGAAAACTATGAATAAGACTTTCCCTACTTTCGAGCAGTTTACAGAAGAGTGGAATAAAAATGTTGTAAATCTATTTTCTCCACCCCCCTCATCCCCGCTCCATTGAGTTTATGTCATATAGTTATAAAACTTTAAAATAATGAAAAGTTTATCCTGAGAATTTGGGCAATGGAATGATACTGTTGACATCTGGACATTTTATTTTAGGTGAAAGCTGTGTTTCCCTTTTTTTTGGTTTTGCTTTGTTTTTTGATAATATACATATCACCATAACATTTTTCCCCAAGTCTGTATACAATCTATACTTATTTACTACTTTTCTTTGACTGAACTCAGCTTTTTAAAATTAAATTCAATTAGGAAGAAGTCATTGTCTATACTATCACAAATGAAAAGCCAGTATCATGAACCGTGAGTAAAATATAATAATAAATATAAATGTAAAACTATTATTGTATTAGTCTGTGTACCACCTACATAATTTCACATTCCACTAGTGGTATGAGTTCCATCCTTTGGAAAATAGTGGTTTGCTGCATGGTGCTGACAAAGACCAGCGTTGCAGGTTTGACCTCCATAAGAACGGAAGCTCTATGAAAACAGCTATTTTGATTTGTTTCTTGCTGACCACAAGTTCCTAGAACAATGCCTAGCACATATTAGATAATAAAAATACTTGTTAAATAAATGAACAAGGGTCAGTTAACTTCTCAAAGATCAACCTGTATTTCCCATATAGTCATAATCATCATACTTTATCAGGATTACTTGACTAATATCTCTCTTAATCACTAGACTGGTAAAAGACTTTGTCTTTTTTGTTCATCACTGTTATAATCTTCAGTGCCTAGAAAAATGTATGGCACATAGTAGGTGCTCAAAAAATTCATTGAATGAAGGGGTAATGGCATTCCAAGGTCATACAGCTTTTTCTATAATCTCACTGATCATTTTTATAGAGCAGTTGAGTTGGCTTAAAGGTGTTTAGTGCCTGGAATGTTAAAAAAATCTTTGTTGAGTAAATGAATAAATGAACATTTTTGTGACACCAGAGAAAGGGTCAACTCCATATATGAAAGATAGAACTTTAAAGGGGAATAAATAATCCTTCCTTAATGCTTAAATGTAGTGCCAATTTTCAACTCTTGAATAAGTCAGCCCTGGCAAGCCTTTCTTACTATTTTACAAATTAAGATTACACTGGAATTTATGCATTTATAAAAAAAACCTGACAAATATTGAGGCCAGCAAATTACATAAAATGGTACCAGCCAGTGACCCGATGGTATATTTTCATTTAGATTGCTTTTATGAATTCCTTGATTCAGTTAAGAATCAAACATCCTGTCTAGACAAGTAGTATTTACAAAATCTAAGTTTTCAATAATGAGAACATCCATAAGAAGAAATAGTGAAGAATTAGCTGCATTTCTCTGGTCCCACCCCCAAAGTGTACTGTCAGTCATTGCCCCAAACATACGCTTTTGTAGGTTTTGAATGCTTTGAACTGGAAAACGACTATTTTAGTGGATAATTAAAGGGTGTTAGAACTGATTGAGCTTGTATAGAATTAGGAAAATTGGTGGGATTGGAATGGACATGTAGGTCACACCACGTTTCTTTTGTAATATTTTCTACTATAAATGATGCTTCAGTTGAGAATCAAGGCTTGAACTAAGGTATCACAAATGGGTTGATAAGGTATGGCTGTAAAATCAAACACTGGGGGAATTGTGTTTATCATTTGAGAAATCATACTCAGCTTAAACAAAGGGATGATTTCTTTAATAGCATAATTTTGTCTCTTAAATTTACAGCTTGAATTATGTATAACTATGGTTTATTTTAGCAAATCAGCACTTATCTAATCTGTGCTGCATGGAATAGGGTTCAGTAAGATATCAACGAGTATCACATAGAAGAAAAATCTGGGGCCAGGAAAGTTTGCGTTAAACAGATTTAAAAAAAAAAATGTTCCGGGACTTCGCTGGTGGCGCAGTGGTTAAGAATCCACCTGCCAATGCAGGGGACATGGGTTCAATCCCTGGTCCGGGAAGATCCCACATGTCACAGAGCAGCTAAGCCTGTGTGCCACAACTACTGAGCCTGCGCTCTAGAGCCCGCGAGCCACAACTATGGAGCTCACGTACCACAACTACTGAAACCTGCGCACTCTAGGGCCCGCGTGCTGCAACCACTGAGCCCACGTGATGCAACTACTGAAGCCCACGTGCCTAGAGCCTGTGCTCTGCCAAAAGAGAAGCCACCGCAATGAGAAGCCCACACACTGCAACGAAGAGTAGCCCCCGCTCACCACAACTAGAGAAAGCCCATGTGCAGCAACGGAGACCCAATGCAGACAAAAAAGAAAAAATGTTCCCCTGACCTTCAGTAATGCCAATATATATTGTAACCAGTCAATAGTCAACTTATTTAAGCAGGAATATATTTTTTTCACAGAATACCTATTAGAACCATCCAGAACACAGATTGGGAAACTCTCAGATCACAATCATCCCTATAGGAATGGCCTTCTTGAAACAATAATGCTCATGACTACTTATAAAATATCTTCTGTGACAGATAATGGAGATTCTACCCATTCTTTCTTATAAAAAATATGACAAACTTATAGAAAATAAAGAATAATATTATAAAACCATGGGTATACACTACTCTAGTCATTTCCCATTTTTGTAAGATCTTTTAAGATGTAATATTACTGAAATAATTAAATTCCCCTGTATGCCTCTTTCCTATCCTATTCTATTCTCACTTTTCCCAAAGGTAGCCAACATCCTGAACTTGATACATTCCTACATATACATCACTAGATACGTTTGTATGGCTTGTATATTTTAAAAGTTATTATAAATTTTAAAATACTGTATAATACTTCTGCAATTTTTCACTAAAATTATATTCTGAGATATGTCAACATTGCTACATGTAGGACCAAATTATTTTAACTCTATATTGAACTGTTTTATAAGTATATCATATTTTATTTATCTATTCCACTAATGTTGAAAGTTTTTTTTTCAATTCTTTGATAATACAGTGTGGGAATGAGCAGTTTTAAACCTCTCTCCTTCTTGGTTCGGATATGCTCTTCTTCTTTCTTGCTATGGTGCTGCTCAGTGGGTACTCTTGCATACCCAGTGGAGTTCACACCCAGTGAATTTCAGACACCCTTCCCCCTGACATGAAGATGACTTCCAGCAAGTACAGCAGCTGTCCCAGTGGCCAGGTTCCTGCTGAGTTCCCAGGCACCTGGCCAGCTTCCCACAAAGTTCAGTGGCATCCCTCATAGGAAGATTTCTTGCAAGGTTCATGAGCACCCCAGCCCCCAAGCTCATGGGTAGCCTAGGCTTGCTGTCCCTTACCAGAATTAAAGCCCAGATTTGAATAAATTTCATTTCCTAATTGGATTAAGATGATCTGAGATTGGTAGCGGTCCCAGCCTATCTTTCTACCAGAAACCAATGTAAATCCTCTTTAGAGAAAAATACTATAATCCAAAGCCTCAAAATATCTTTAAAATAATAAAATGAAAGAAAAAGAAAAGAAAAAGCAGGTACTTGAAACAAATACACAGGAGATATAGATAATGGAATTATCAGACATAGTCTTAAAAATAACTATATTTCATATGTCCAAGAAACTAAAAGACAAGACAGAGAACTTCAACAGGGAATTGAAAGTTATAAAAAAGAAAGAAATAAAAATTCTGGAAATGAAAAATATAATAACTGGATTTAACAGCCAGTTAGGCACAGTTTAAGAAAGAATTTATGAAGTGGAACACAGTTCAGGAAAAAATATGAGACACGCATAGAGAGACAAACAACAAAAATACAGAAAAAAGTATAAGAGGCGTGTCAGATATATTTGTAGACAAGAGAGTAGAGAGAAGCACTATTTGAAGAGATAATGGCTGAGAACTTCCCAAACTGCTAAAAGATATGAAACCACATTTTAAAATATTTTAAATAAAGAATTTTTATTGAGGTATGTTGACTTACAGTTAGTTTCAGGTGTACAATATAGTGATTCAAAATTTTTATAGATTATAGTCCATTTAAAGTAATTATAAAATATTGGCTATATTCCCTGTGCTATACATTATATCCTTGTAGCTTATTTTATTTTTTTCACATCTTTATTGGAGTATAATTGTTTTACAATGTTGTGTTAGTTTCTGCTGTACAACAAAGTGGATCAGCTATATGTATACATATATTCCCATATCTCCTCCCTCTCGAGCTCTCTCCCACCCTCCCTATCCACACCCCTCTAGGTCCCCACAAAGCATCGAGTTGATCTCCCTGTGCTATATAGCAGCTTCCCACTAGCCATCCATTTTACATTTGGTAGTGTAAATATGTCATTGCTACTCTCTCACTTCGTCCCAGCTTCCCCTTCCCCCACAGTGTCCTCAAGTCCGTTCTCTACATCTGCATCTTTATTTCCTGCCCTGCCACTAGGTTCATCAGTACCACTTTTTTAGATTCCACGTATATATGTTAGCATACGGTATTTGTTTTTCTCCTTCTGACTGCACTCTGTAGACAGACTCTTATGTCCATCCACCTCACTACAAATAACTCAATTTCATTACTTTTTATGCTGAGTAATATTCCATTGTATATATATGCCACATCTTCTTTATCTATTCATCTGTCGATGGACATTTAGGTCGCTTCCATGTCCTGGCTATTGTAAATAGTGCTGCAGTGAACACTGTGGTACATGACTCTTTTTGAATTATGGTTTTCTCAGGGTATATACCCAGTAGTGGGATTGCTGAGTCGTATGGTAGTTCTATTTTTAGTTTTTTAAGGAACCTCCATACTGTTCTCCATAGTGGCTGTATCAATTTACATTCCCACCAACAATGCAAGAGGGTTCCCTTTTATCCATGCCCTCTCCAGCATTTACTGTTTCTAGATTTTTTGATGATGGCCGTTCTGACCAGTGTGAGATGATACCTCATTGTGTGTTTTTTGTTTGTTTGTTTCTTTTTTTAATGTGTTTTATTGTATTCCACTTTAAAATTTCATCAAACAGATACTTATAACCTTGAAAAAACATGGAAACATGCAATATACTTTTTTTGTGTGTGGTATTTTTTTTTAACATCTTTATTGGAGTATAATTGCTTTACAATGGTGTGTTCGTTTCTGCTTTATAACAAAGTGAATCAGTTATACATATACATATGTTCCCATATCTCTTCCCTTTTGCATCTCCCTCCCACCCTCCCTAACCCACCCCTCTAGGTGGTCACAAAGCACCGAGCTGACCTCCTTGTGCTGCGGCTGCTTCCCACTAGCTATCTATTTTACGTTTAGTAGTGTATATACCTCATTGTGGTTTTGATTTGTATTTCTCTAATGATTAGTGATGTTGAGCAGCTTTTCATGTGTTTGTTGGCAATCTGTATGTCTTCTTTGGAGAAATGTCTATTTAGGTCTTCCTCCCATTATTGGATTTTTTTTTTTTTTATTGAGCTGCATGAGCTGCTTGTATATTTTGGAGATAATTGTTTGTCAGTTGCTCTGCAAATATTTTCTTCCATTCTGAGGGTTGTCTTGTTTATGGTCTCCTTTGCTATGCAAAGGTTTTAAGTTTCATTAGATCCCACTTGTTTATTTTTATTTTTATTTCCATTACTCTAGGAGGTGGGTCAAAAAGGATCTTGCTGTGATTTATGTCATAGACTGTTCTGCCTATGTTTTCCTCTAAGAGTTTTATAGTGTCTGGTCTTACATTTACGTCTTTAATCCATTTGAGTTTATTTTTGTGTGTGGTGTTACAAAGCGTTCTAATTTAATTCTTTTCCATGTAGCTGTCCAGTTTTCCCAGCACCACTTATCTAAGAGGCTGTATTTTCTCCATTGTACATTCTTGCCTCCTTTGTCAAAGATAAGGTGACCATATGTGCATGGGTTTATCTCTGGACTTTCTATCCTGTTCCATTGATCTATATTTCTGTTTTTGTGCCAGTACCATACTATCTTGATTACTGTAGCTTTGCAGTATAGTCTGAAGTCAGGGAGCCTGATTCCTCCAGCTCTGTTTTTCTTTCTCAAGATTGCTTTGGCTATTTGGGGTCTTTCTTGTTTCCATACAAATTGTAAAATTTCTTGTTCTAGTTCTGTGAAAAATGCCATTGGTAGTTTGATAGGGATTGCATTGAATATGTAGATTGCTTTGGGTAGTATAGTCATTTTCACAGTGTTGATTCTTCAGATCCAAGAACATGGTACATCTCTCCATCTGTTTGTATTGTCTTTGATTTCTTTCATCAGTGTCTTATAGTTTTCTGCATACAGGTCTTTTTCCTCCTTAGGTAGGTTTATTCCTAGGCATTCTATTCTCTTTGTTGCAGTGGTAAATAGGAGTGTTTCCTTAATTCCTCTTTCTGATTTTTCATCGGTAGTGTATAGGAATGCAAGAGATTTCTGTGCATTAATTTTGTATCCTGCTACTTTACCAAATTCATTGATTAGCTCTAGGAGTTTTCTGTTGGCATTTTTAGGATTTTCTCTGTAGAGCATCATGTCAGCTGTAAACAGTGACAGTTTTACTTCTACTTTTCCAATTTGGATTCCTTTTATTTCTTTTTCTTCTCTGATTGCTGTGGCTAAAACTTCCAAAATGATGTTGAATACTAGTGGTGAGAGTGGGCACCCTTCTCTTGTTCCTGATCTTAGAGGAAATGGTGGTATCCCAATCTACTAGTAAGGAAATGAAGGATCAAATAGCATTTAATAGGTCATAGAAATTTGAAATTCTAGTATAGGGGTTACAACACAGTTTTTTCTAGATTCTTGTCCAAAGCCCCTTCCAGAAAAGGATGTTAAAAACTTAATACATATGTACATCACTCAGGGCATGTAGGTACATAATAAATGTTAGTTGAAATTTAAGATATATGCAAATATGAAAAGGAAGATATACTCAAATGATTATTACAAAATGTAAACTTTTTTTTTTTTTTTTTTTTTTTTTTTTTTAAGTTTATTTATTTATTTTTTTAATTAGTTTCTGCTTTATAACAAAGTGAATCAGTCATACATATACATCTGTTCCCACATCCCTTCCCTCATGCATCTCCCTCCCTCCCACCCTCCCCATCCCACCCCTCCAGGCGGTCACAAAGCACCGAGCTGATCTCCCTGTGCTCTGCGGCTGCTTCCCACTATCTATCTACCTTACGTTTGGTAGTGTATACACGTCCATGCCTCTCTTTCGCCTTGTCACAGCCCACCCTTCCCCCTCCCCATATCCTCAAGTCCATTCTCAAGTAGGTCTGCGTCTTCATTCCCGTTTTGCCCCTAGGTTCTTCATGACATTTTTTTTTTAAATTCCGTATATATGTGTTAGCATACGGTATTTGTCTTTCTCTTTCTGACTAACTTCACTCTGTATGACAGACTCTAGGTCTATCCACCTCATTACAAATAGCTCAGTTTCGTTTCTTTTTATGGCTGAGTAATATTCCATTGTATATGTAAACTTTTGAATGCACTCTTCCCTCAACTTAGAATGCCTCTCCTTCCTTTATTCCCTGGCAAACTCATAGCTGTCCTTCAAAACTCCACTATAGCACTTTCTCCTCTAAGCACTTATCCTTTCCACATAAACAGAGTTCAACACTGAGTTCACTTGCAGAAGTAATATTGTGTAGAGATTAAGAATAAGTGCTCTAGAATCAGACTCAGGGTTGGCATCCTAGTTCTGACACTTAAGAGTTGTATAACTTTGGACAGGTTACTTAGCCTCTTGGAGCCTCTATTTCCTGCCTGTAAAATAAGGATGATAATAGTATCTATCTTACATCATTGTTGCAAAGATTAAGTAATATATGTAAAGTGCTAGAAGAAGAAGAGTACCTGGTATACAGTAGGTATTATATAAGTGATAAGTGGGACTAATATTATTCAAAAATATTTGTTGAGTACCTACAAGATGCCAGGGACTGTGCTAAGTTTTGTTGATAGGAAGAAGTGAAATAAATAGTTTCTTGCCTTGTAGTGAGGGAGACAGACAGTAAATAAGTAAATAAAGATAATTTAAAACTTTAAAATTTGTATAAAAGACACAGACACAGGGATATAATAGAGAGTAGTAGTAGTAGTCATCTTTGTCATCTACTTAAAGTAGGATGGTCAAGGAAGTGATGTTTAAGTGATCAAAGAGCGGGTATAAGTCTCCATTGCTAGTCATGAATAATGAGAAGAGCCATGAGGGCATCTGGGAGAAGAATGCTCCAGGCAGGAGGAACAGACAGTATGAGATGCCAAAATTAGAACAAGTTTGTGTGTCTGAGGACAGAAATGGGAGCAGTGTGGGTGGGAAATACTGAAGAGGATGAGAGAGGTAGCAGATACAGTTGGTGAGGGGAACAGGGGTTGAATCATGCAGACTTCATAGGCCATGGAAAGAAGTTTTGACTTTATGTGTAGCTAGAAACCACTGCAGTAAGTTATAAGCTGTAGAGGGATATGATTCAGTTAATGCTTTAGAAAGCTCATCCTGACTTCTCTTTGGAGAATGGATTGCAGGAAGGCAAGACTGGAAGCAGAGAGACTCATAAGGAGACTGATAGGACAAGAGATGATGGTAGTAGTAGAAAAGGAGCAAAGTGAATGGATTTGGGATATGTTTTGGAATAGGGGTTTACAGGCTTGCTGATAGACTGGATGTGGAGGCTATGGGGAAAAAAGGCCTTCAAGATGACCACCACAGTTTTTGGCTTAAGCAGTTGGGTGAATGGTGGGGCCATTTACTGAGATGGGGACCGATCACTCCTTTGGGACACTGGTGGTATATTTAGTACATGATTCTCTTCTTGAATTTTTCACACTGATTCACAATGAATTATTATATAGCCTCATTATTTCCCATTTATACTATTAGTTTCTTGAGGACATGAAATATATTTGTGTGTATGTGCAGATGTATTTCTAGTATCTGGTAGAGTATCTCATACGTGGTGTGTGATCAATAAATTCTGGTTAAATTGAAAGGAAAGAGCCTGAGAGGAGTAGAAATAAGGAAGTTCAGAGTTGGCAGAAATTATTTGTAACAGTGGAAAGGATCAAATGGCACTTGAGATGAGACCTTGAAGCATAGTTGAGTGTAGATATCCAATAGTGAGGAAGAAGAAGTAGAGAAAACAATGTGTGCAAAAAGCGGGAAAGAGGGAAAGCCAGAGTGTGTCCAGTGTATAATCCTGTTTGGCTGAAGCATAGGGGCTGTGAAAGAGAACACTGGGAGGTGAAGTTATGGAGGAGATTGAATCCAGTTCAGGGAACACTTCCAAAGCCAGGCTAAGAAATCTGAGCTTCTTCTCAGACACTGGGGGTGGGTGGGACATGGATGGTTTCTGAGGACGGAGTGTTAAAAACTGTCAGAGTCATGCATTTGGACATTAAATCCGACATAGCATGCCAGATGACTCCCACCTTCTCTGGTTGCAGTATCTCTCTCTAAAAGTAGCTCCTATGATCATTATGATGGCCATGACTTTCTTACCTCTCATCTGCATTATTTTATCTTTCATTGGGTTGACAGATGGAGAAACTACAACCATTTTCACTAAGGGCTAATTTAGTTTGATTATCACACCATATCATACTATATGTTTCTGTGCTTCTTTCTTATGCCATTGTTTTTGCACACATCTCTCAAGATTTGCCTTTCTCTCTGTTCCCTTACCTCCCCGCTCACTTCCACAAGACAGGTCTCATGCTTCTTACCTGAGTCACATAGCCAAGGGGAGGGTGACCAGTTCAGGTTCTGCTGAGCACTGTGCCACACACTGGCCACCCCTCATCTGATCATCACATTGCCCAGAACACTCTGAAAGTCACATCTCAGTCATTTCATAATCTCAGTTCAGCTCTTTGGAAAGCCATTCTTTTTCATCTCTAGCATGAAAACATGCTGTTATAAAGCTTTCCTTCTAACAACAGAGATCCCTCCCCTCTATCTTTCTCTTTCTCTCCCAAGTAGCTTCCTGATTCTTTCTTTCAAAGGTATTTCCCTTCTTGTCACAGTTGTACTAGCATTCAAAGGACAACTATCCAAGCAGAAAGTCCCCTTTCATCACTTTTACACCCTTGACTTCTTCCAAATTCGCTCCATGTGGTTCACACATATACAGCCAACAAATGTAGAGCTGAGACTGTCAGATTGAACCAAAAGACCAAAAGAATCATTCTGACTACATAGTTATAGGAAAAAAAATCATTTCTCAACTACAATTAAACTATTCATCTTTTTTCTTTTGGAGACCTAGACGATACCAGTCTCACTGTTGTAATGAATTCACATAAGTGAAGAGTTAAAGAAGTTGTTTTGAAAAATGCCTTAGCCACCAACTGAATGTGACAAATGCATTGATGTTTTAAGCTTCAAAATAAAAGTCTACTGACATGCCATTAAAATAATAACTTTCAAGTACCTTACCTTTATTTAAAAGTATTATTTTCTATAGATTTTTTCTAGAAAATACAGAAAGGCCAAAGAGGAATATAAAAAATAAGTACCATTCTTTTTCTATGCATATGCATTAATTTCTACAAGAATATGATTACATAGTACAGGATATTTTGTGATATGCTTTTTCACCTAACACTCACTATATTGTGAGCATTATGGCATTACTCTATTGATAGAACACTTTTATTAGACTGTAGAATATTTCACTGTATATCATATGACTGTGTCATAATTTATTTAATTAATTCCATTTTATGGGACATTTAGATTGCTCTCCTTTTGCTACTGAAAACAAAATATCCATGCAATAAAGTCTTTGAATATATCTATGAAAAATTTCAATGATACATTCTTAGAAAGTGGAGTCAAAGAGTATTGAAAATATCATGACTTTTGACATATTTTTAGTTTTAGACAATAAACTGAGAGGAAATTGCATCCTTAATTCACAGATTGAGTTTAGAAGTGGCCTGAAATCGTCATGCACACAAGTGTAGAAGCTTGCTCCACTGTCATCTTTAGAATACTCCAGTTTGTAAATAGCAGAAATTACATTGTAGATTTGTTCACAAAAACTTCAAAACATAAAAGCGTATTTTCTGGTTACTCCTTACAAGTATAACTGGTGGAAATTAATCATCATTTGGCATCATATTCAGAAATTCCCTTCCTCAGTGCAGGAACTATATTTCTGCTTAGGAAGTTCTTGTGATTGGGTAGAACTAAAATTGGGAAATAAACAAGCAGACTTTCAACAAGATAGTGTGTTCATTTGTTTTGCTTGGTTGTTTTTATTTTTATTAACACAGGACAGTGGTTGACTACAGGAACCCAAGAGGAACCAACAGACCAATCTGAGTCATAGAACCTCTCAGGTATAGATAGGTACACAGCCCAAACTTTGGAGATGTATATTTGTATGTATTTTTTACTCCTCTCCTTCCCTACATATTTCTTCACCAATCCTTCCACTTACTCCTCAGTGTTGCCTCCTAACCCACTACTTCCTTTCCATCTTCCTAGCCAGAGCACACACAGTTCCCTGCCTTTAGTCTCCCCCCTGTGTGATCTTTACAACTGTGTGTCTGACCTTCCTCAAACATAATTTTCATGATTTCACTTCTCATTCAAGAACCTCTAGGGATCGCCAAGTTATACCCTCTCTCATTTCCTCAGTTTGAGACCTCTACCAATTGTCTCATCATAAGTTCAGCAAGCTTTCTGGGATGTTTTGTTACCTTCTGGCCCAAAGAAGTCATTAGCAGCCCCAGGTGGGATACATAACAGTGAATACATTCCATGGAACTTCTCCCCCAATTATTCTTTGATTCATTCACTTAGCATGTTTTTCAACTCCTTAACATCTGACCACACTTGCCTTTCCAGGCTCATCTCCTGCCACTCCTTCCTTTCCCACAAACCTACTATATTCAAGTCACTCCAGACAGCTTGCAATCCCTGGAAGACTGATGCTCTTCCATATCTCCTCACCTTGACTAATGCTATTCCCAAGGTCTTGAATGCGTGTCTTCCTTTCATCATGTAAAGGTGGGACCGGTACCAATTTCACTTCTGCAAAACTTGTCCAACTCCCTGAGCTGGCCTTATGTTTCTTTTACAGTCATTGCTTCCTACTCTATTTTCCCACAGCATTTGGTTTAAAATGTTTTGTTTGGATTTATGCTGGGTTCTGTATACTTCTGTATCTCAGACTCCTGTATAAACTCCTCAGGGCAGGCATCATTTCCTATAGTTATTTCTATATTTCCTATATTCAGCTTTTATTCTTCAAGGGCTGACATGGGCTGCTTAATAAATGTTTGCAATTTGAATGGAATACATTCCCATAAATTATATGTTCCTGTTCTCTGTACCCCATTTTAAGCATCCTGAATTGTTTCTTATGTATGTGGCACGTCACCAATGCTAAGTTGGCCTTAGCTTGGCTCAGTAACCACCCTCTTCCATCTCTGCTGCCTCTGGAGTAATTCTCATTCCCAAATACTTAATATTAATACTCTATGGTATTCCATAAAGCCAGTGAGATAGTCCACAAATTTTTTTTTTTTTTTGTGGTACATGGGCCTCTCACTGCTGTGGCCTCTCCCATTGCGGAGCACAGGCTCCGGACGCGCAGGCTCAGCAGCCATGCCTCACGGGCCCAGCCGCTCCGCGGCATGTGGGATCTTCCCGGACCGGGGCACGAACCCGTGTCCCCTGCATCGGCAGGCGGACTCTCAACCACTGTGCCACCAGGGAAGCCCAAACATCTTTTGATTATTAAGAAAAATTATAATTCCCTTGGCTAAAATAAAATTCAAGACAAGAGAATCATTAAGATCAATTACTGTACAATATAATGAGGACCAGCCTTTGTCAGCCTTTGGTTGTGTATAAGGGCCTCCTAGCACGTAAAACCCTGACATTATCCTTACCTATTATTTTTGTGTGGTTTAGAGCTGCCCGTCTCAAGCTACTCTGATAAAAATGCTGCCCTTCATTGAGCACATTGTATGAGTAGATACTGTGTTGATGGCCTAACTTGTATCATCTCATGTGTTCCTTATAGCAATCCTAAAAATCTGTTTTCAAGATTAAAAAATCCTGAGGCTTAGAGAGGTAAAGTAACTTGTCCAAAGTCACGTAACTAGTAGACGGTGGAGCTGATACTCCCGATAAATGATCGTGTAGATTTTGAGTTATCACTTCTGGTGACAAATAAATCATTATGTCATTTGAAAACAACTTTTTGAGGGTTACGGCTTTAAAAAAATATTGAACTGAAATACGTAGCTTTCAGCTCTTGGTCATAGTTCTGTATTCTAAATAGATTATGTGTAAAGGTCTAATTCTTCTTATGATAGCCTTATTAATATTTAAAGGCCGTTGCTATTTTTTCAATTAAGTTTTTTTTTTAGACCTAATATCATCAGCTCTTTCAGCTGTTCCTCATGTGACTTGGCCTTCTCAGATCTCACACCCTCTGGGTTACTCTCCCTTGGACAAGCTCCAGTTGTGTCAATCAGTATCCCTCTTAAGACTCGACGAAGCCCAGAGCTGAACACAATGCCCCAGATGTTTTCTAACTAGCACAGACTGAAGTGAAACTATCACCTCCTTTGTTCAGATACTTTACTTCTATTAATGTAGTCTGAAATTGCATTATGTTTCTTGTCAACTAAGAACTTATTTGTTCACTTTTTACATTTCTGTCAACTAAAACCCTAAGTGGTTTTTTTTCACGTGAATTATGAAATTTATGAATAGGAAAGCAATTTATAGACTATAAATTACTATGCTAATATTATTTATTAATAGGAGCATAAATGGAAGATTTGACCTACATTTAAAGCAAAAATGTTCACAGAATAAATTTTAATTGGTGGATATTCTTACTTCCTTCTAAAAATCTCCATACCATTTTTTAAAAAACAGGTTAAGCTAATCTGCCTGCAAATAGTAGAGGAAAATCTATGTGAGTAGGAGCTTTATCACCCATGAATTGTAATATTTCTAAAACACTCCTGTGCTCAACATCAACCTAGAAACCAGGCAACACAATTTTTATTATATAGGCTGCTCTGGACAGGTACCATTATGTCAGAATGTTCATCCTTAGAGCAGAGTCTCTTCATCAAATACACATATGTAAAGTATAGCGTTTGACAGCTCCTTGAAGGAAAATAGCTATCGTGTTTTCAGAAAGCAGAAAGTGCCCTGCCTAGGAACTGGAATCAACTATTTATTTCAGTTCAGAAACTTTTACTAAGCACATACATAGTATGTGCATGGCATTATAGTAGGTGCTTTGAAGGACACAAAGACAATGGGATTCCTGCCTTCAGCTTGGGAGAGGAGCCAGATATTTAGATCCATACATAGATAGAAGTACACTTATCATATAAAACCATTATTAATAAGCCCACTTTCATATTTACTCAACATTCTATGGAATAATAAAGATCACTTAGGAACAAGATCGATTATCTTTCAGTTACCTGGAATTTTCAGTCAATTTAGGTAGGCTTCAAGTTTTCCATATATCCAGTAATAACATAGGTACCTGTACTGAGACAGTTGCTCATTAATTCATCCAACAAACACATCAAATTCAGGAAACTCTAGTAATTGGGCCTAGCTAGGGTTAATGCATTTATGGGGAATGAGAACCAATAAGGCTGTGCTGGAAGGCAGGGGCCGGATGCAATGGGCCTCGTATGTTAAAGTGGAGCATATGTTGTATTTGTCTAGCCGCTACCCTTCTCCAAACTCTCCTGGTAACAGAACTCTCTCTTCCAGGAGAGGACCCTCTCCTCGTGGCTGGGACAGGCAGAATGACCTGAGCTCCTCCATTCCTCACCCAGATACAAGGGTGGGCACATGAGCAAGGCCTAGGCAGTCAGAGGACACTCTCCCTCAGACATCAGCAATTGGTACAGGGCAGGCAGGTGATCCAAGTCAGGCTAATCAGGGTGCTGTCCTGGGCTTTTCTGTTAGAGCTTTCCAGAGGGGTAGCTAGACCATCCATGATGGAAGTGGGGGTTCAGGGAGAGGGAGGCTTTTCAGTACCATCTTGATGCCAAATGGAGACAGTCTGAGAAAAAACCAAGATAGAGCCCTGATGACATCACTTGCCACCGAATGAAGACAGGTCTGCTCCTGGATTTCATAGTATGTCAGCTAATAATTCCCATTTATTGTTTAGGTTAGTTTGAATTGGGTTTTATTGTTTATAATCAACTTGATTCTAACTAAAAAACTCATGTTATCATAAAGAATTTGATATCATGACATTCATATCAAAATCTATAAGTATTATATATGTATATTTGGCATATGTGTATATGTATGTATACAATACATATATGCATACTCATTTCTCTCTCTCTCCTCCCCTGCCCCGCCCTGCAGTGTCATACAGGCTCTAATACTGTGCTCAGTTTGCTGATCTAAACTTTATGCAATTTCATCTTCAGCAAGGCACAGCCTCTGTCTGTGTACTCTATCTGTAAAATAGATATTATATTATAGCTGAGATAGGGAATTTTAATAGAGCCTATTGGTGCTGAGTGGTTATTTAACATATACTGGTGACCTGTTGAAAGTAGGCTTATGAGGCTTCCACACACCCATGCCTTAATTGTGGCAAATTCCACTATTTCTTTAGCTTCTAATTTTGGATGAATATCCAAAATCTGAAATTTACTATCCAGCGCTCTATTCACTAAAATAGAGAACACTGCAATCTTAAACCTCACTTCAAAACTGTTCTTCACAGAATTTTAGGATGTATCAAAATAAGTTATGTCTGAAGTAAATGTTCTAATTTTAGAACCACTTTAGAAACCACTGTGACATAGAATAATTTCCAGTACACTTACTGGAAAAGACATATTCCAAAAGAAGGAAGTAATTTGCAAGTTGTTTTTTTTTTTTCTGACTGAACAAGGCCTCTAAAAACAAATACTCATCTATAATGCATGGAGTTTATTTTAAAGCAAAAATTGTGTCACATTCAGCTGTGACTAAATAATCATATTTTCTACTTTCTTCTTCCTTCTCTCCAGATCTAGTAATATTTGAATTGATCCACAGAAAAATTACACCGAATTTTTTCAACAATTTAATAAAATACAATAATAGCATTAATATTGTAGATGGCCTACACATACAAACCAATCTACCTGGAATAATTTGACCAGTTAAATTAGTCCAATTTCTTATTTTAAAAGAAGTAATCAAGCAACCAGTATCATTATTGTTTGACTGATTGATCAAACTGGGCTTTGCATGTAGTACCCAGAACAGACCTGAAGCATCAGAAAAGATGCAAGCTTTGCTGGGCCTCATACATCCAAAGTTAAAACTTAGTCCTGTGAAGATGTTTGATACCTACAGCAAACAGGCATCAAAATTCAAATATTTGCTTTGTTTCAGTACTTTAACAAACCATGGCTATACAAACTCCATGTAGAATTGGGTCAAAACCAATTGAGCTTAGGAGGTTTGTTAATTATTTGCCTATATAATACAATATACACTTTCCAATGTTAAATATCCAATAAGTGCAGTTTTTTGTAATGTCAAATGTTTGACTGTGTGTGTATGTGTTTGCATAGACACAACTAATAAAAATAAGAATTAAGAACAAACTAGAAATCATTTTGTCTTTTGATACCTAAACTACATCCCTGGCTGTATATTAAAAGTAGCTGAGAAACTTCAAAAAAAATACCCATGCCACCTCAAGAGATCCTGATCTATATAGCCTGGGACAGGGTCCACACATTTTTTAAAGCTTCTCAGGTGATTCTAATATGCAGCTAATTTTGAGAGTGGTCTAAACTTTTCTAACCCTTTAAGTATTATTTACAGAGAAAGTGTTATTTAGCACATCAGGGGTTGAACGCTCAAAAGCCACCAAGGCATCACATAGGTAAACCAGTACGGGTGGAACGTGAGAGGAGCTGCGGGGACTATGGCAAAACGGGAGAGACTCAATCTGAAGGCGACATCCACTGCTTAGCTCCTGCCACTTGTCACATAGGAATACAGGCAGTACTTTCAGATCTTCTGTTCTTGTTAAAAAAGAAAGAAATTCAGGTTATTTTTCTGGTGAAATTTCCCTCCTTTTAAAGCAGCCAAACAAAACATATCTGTGTGTCACCAATTTTCTATTCTGGTTTAATTCTCTTTTGCCATGTAAATATACTCTTGTTATATGGTTGTGGATGGTTTCAAAATTTGCCCTTGTTTTAGGTTCATTGTAATTAAATAATTAATTATTCATTTATCTCTCTACCAAGTATTTCTTCCTAAGTGGCTCAAGGATTTCTAATTTATTTAATTTTTATTGAGGTATAATTGCCATGCAACATTATATTAGTTTCAGATGTACAGCATAATGATTTGACATTTGTATGTACTGTGAAATGATCACCACAATAAGTCTAGTTAACATCCATCACCATATGTAGTTATAGAATTGGATCAAGGATTTCTAGCTATGACTTTGCACAACATAAGCATATGATGTATCTATTACTCTTTAGATCTTGTGTAGTTAAAATACAAAATTTGTCTATGATACACTTTTTCCCGTTATTAATGGCATAATTTTATCTTCCTCTATTCTTATCTCCCCTCCCCAATCAATAGTAAATCCGATGTGTGATACTAGAATTCTTTCTTCAATTTCAACTGCACTAATTTGTTATAGACATCACTTAATATTTTTCATTTGTAGTTTTTCTTTTTGGGACAAACAAATGTTATCTCTGGCCACTTGTATGGTATCAATAAAGTTTAGTTCCTTCTGAAGAACACCACATTTTCTTATTCTACTGTATCCAGTAACACTACTTAGCTTCACTGTTGCTAATACATGCACACATACATGAGTGAAAGCAGCTTCTTTATCTTTCCTTAGAAATCTAAAAATCTTATGTTATATCAATACCCATAAATATTTACACAAATACTAATAAACTTATGTTTACATAAGGTGGATGAAGTACTTTGAACCCTTCCCATAAGAGCCCTGAGGTTCTCATTTCCTACCAAAGCAGCCAAACATGGAGGTGACAGGTTTGTGAGTGGATTTGCTGAGAAACTCCATCCCCATTATAAGCCATGAAGATAAGAACTGACACAAAAACTTCCTCCATGAATTATGAATAAAAAACCCTATTCAAAGTTTTAAAATTTTTAGCATCTATTTGAGGCCTACAATTACTGTATAGAAGTTTGAGAAATTGTACCAAGACTGATGGAAGGGCACAAAATGAACTGATAGCCGAAGATGTGATTTATTTGTGAAAGATTCTGTCTTTTGAGTATGCCCTTAACAGAGATTAAAGTTTTTGTTTGGGATTAGTTAAGGCTTTGATCTGATTTAGGGTCTCTTGAAAAGAATAGAGTGATCTTGAAGACCTCCTTGTATGAATGCAGGCTTAAACAAAACAACTAGAAAATATCCAAATGTCCAGAGTAGATGATAATTAATGACATGTAACTTAATAGTGATAAATACTATGAATAGTAATAAATAGGTATAAATTCAACCAATTCATGATTGATTCATAAAGGTGACTCCTGTTGATAGAACAGGAGAACTACATAAACTTTTCTGTGGAACTCCACCATTTGTGGAACCCACCATTTCACTTAGAGGAAGGAGGCCATAAGCTACTTGGAATATGAACTTGTTGAAGGGCAACATTTTCCTCATTCTACTATGGCAGAAAAAAAAATCATAGGACTTGAAGTTTTCAATATGATCATTTATGTATATGTAACATACATACATGTATGCATGCATATGTCACACAAATGTTATATGTGTAAATATGTAACATACATATACCCATATGTGGCTTCCTTCCTTTCTCTTTCCTTTTCTATTTCCTTCCTCCCTTCCTTCCTTTCTTCTTGGTAATGAAGAAATAAACATTCAGTGCTGTAATACAGTCAACTTTTGTGAGAAGACATTTAATCAATAATTAGTATTTACTGAAGGTTTACCTAAAGTTATTATTTAAAAACATAACAATTTTATTTTTTTGCAGGAAAGGAGGATGCAGGAAGTATGGGCTATTCAAATATTTTATGTACTATATTTGAATACAGTACATACTATGACCCTCTCTAGCTGTTTTTCATAGACTCATAGAAAGCCAGACCTGGAAGAAACCTAAGATAGCATATAGATTAAATTCCTCATTTTATAGATGAGAAGACTGAAGCTCTTAGTTAGTTAAGTATCTTCCATAGACAACCAGGATTTAAACTCAGGTTTTCTGACTCCAAGTCAGTAGCTCTTTCAGCTCTACCAAACAGCCAATTTAAACAAAACAAAAACTCTGTGTCCACAATTCTCAGCATAAGGTTAATTAAAAAGAAAAAAAGATCCTTTTCATTTGGTGACAAAGTCAGCCAGAGTAGTAACATACAGTTAAAGAGAATATATTTTTGTTCATTTGTTTAAATTTTCCATCAATAGTTTTGATACAATTTATATCATTTAACCCGTAATTCCCACCATAATAAAGCAAGAGAGTGGCACTGGGAAAATATTATTCTTGCTCAAAATGATTAGCTATAGTCAGGTAAGTTAGTTCTGATATTCAAGTTCGTTGCTACAAAATAGGTTAGACTGGAATATTGAATGCTGTGTTATAAAGAACTGTGGATAGAACACATATTTGGCATTAGCAAACTCTAAGTTCTGATCCTACCAGGTACTTACCAACTGGGTGACCTTGGGAAATGTAAACTTTCTGAGCTTTGGTTTCCTTATTAAATTGGGTATATTAGCATATATCTTAGAGGATTCCTCTGAGTATTAAATAAGATGCTGTGCCCAAAGTGCCTGGCTCTGATGCTCACTAAAGTTCAATACTTCATCTGTGAAATTTTAATAGCAATTGGTAAGAAGGTGGTTGATTAACTTTCTGGGGTTATACTGAGATGACTGGTTGATGTCTGAAACTACTTGGAAGATTGGACACCCATAAAAGAATACCTTCTTATTTTTAAGTTTTGTTTCACATAAGACATGGTTCTAGGTCTACTGGTCATTTGGAAGGCTTTTTTGTACTCATTGTTAGCTTACAGTTTCCAAGGTGAACTTTATATTACTTTCATTTCCCTAGCCTGAATCATAAGGTGGTTATTAAATGCTTGTTGAATGAATGTCATCAAGCTTTCCATTAGGCATGTGCTTAGTGCATATATTCACACACAGGAGCACGTGTGAATGTAAACTCAGGGACAGACTCTTGGCCCATTTAGTTCACAGCTCTACCCCCAGTGCTTATAGCAGTGCTTGGCACAAAGTGAGTGTTCAAAAAATATTTGTTGAATAAATCAATAAAAGTGTATGTGTGTACCATCCCATTTTAGGCACTGTAGAAAGCAAGCTATTAATGGTTCCTGTTTTTTAAAAGCACTTGCTTCAAACACATGAAAGGATGCTCAACATCACTAATCATTAGAGAAATGCAAATCAAAACTACAATGAGGTATCACCTCACACCGGTCAGAACGGCCATCATCAAAAAAATCTACAAACAATAAATGCTGGAGGGTGTGTAGAGAAAAGGGAACCCTCTTGCACTGTTGGTAGGAATGTAAATTGATACAGCCACTATGGAGAACAGTATGGAGGTTCCTTAAAAAACTAAAACTAGAACTACCATATGACCCAGCAATCCCACTACTGGGCATATACCCTGAGAAAACCATAATTCAGAAAGAGTCATGTACCATAATGTCCACTGCAGCACTATTTACAGTAGCCAGGACATGGAAACAACCTAAGTGTCCATTGACAGATGAATGGATAAAGAAGATGTGGCACATATATACAATGGAATATTACTCAGCCATAAAAAGAAATGAAATCGAGTTATTTGTAGTGAGGTTGATGGACCTAGAGTCTGTCATACAGAGTAAGTAAGTCAGAAAGAGAAAAACAATTACCGTATGCTAACTCATATATATGGAATCTAAAAAAAAAAAAAAACGTTCTGATGAACCTAGGGGCAGGACAGGAATAAAGACAGACGTAGAGAATGCACTTGAGGACACGGGGAGGGGAAAGGGTAATCTGGGATGAAGTGAGAGAGTAGCATTGATGCATATACACTACCAAATGTAAAATAGCTAGTGGGAAACAGCTGCATAGCACAGGGAGATCAGCTCTGTGCTATGTGACCACCTAGAAGGGTGGGAGGGAGATGCAAGAGGGAGGGGATATGGGGATATATGTATACATATAGCTGATTCACTTTGTTATACAGCAGAAACTAACACACCACTGTAAAGCAATTATACTCCAATAACGATGTTAAAAAAAAGATAAAAAAATAAAAATAAAAGCAATTGCTTATACCAGTGCAACCAAAGAAAGATTAAGAAACAACAGAACAATTGCAAAAAATTGTCTGTACTTCTGTTCAAGTATTCAAATTTGTACACTGTTTTTAGCTAGTACCATTAGGATAGAAAAAGTGAGATCATTTCTAAAACTAAACTAAAGTTTAAAATTCTGTTCTTAAAGACTTTCTGAAAAGAAATGACACCACATGTCCTTACTGTCATATCAAAAAGTTGGTTCTGCATGTTTGTGACCTTTCCTAAGTTCATAAACAATAAGTAAGAAATGTTATTAAAGTTTTGCTTGGTTTACATGTTTGTCTCCCCTGTTCAACTGCAAGTTCATTGAGATTAGGGACTGTGACTAGTTTGTGTCTGCATCTTCGTTACCTAACACTGTCTGACATATACTTATGTGCTCAATAAATGCTTGAAGGAGGATGATGTTACCTAAGTGCCAAGACCTATATTTGTGAATGCAGTTTTTAATGTCTCTCTCACCTTTTCTTCACTTGCCCTCTAAAGTCAAGATCATTTTTCTTTTAATACATAACTACTTCTGGACTGCATTTGGTCATTTTATGACAACTGAAATAGATGAATGCACAGAGAGAGCATCTATAATAAGGACAGGATTCTTCTGAGTGACCAGAGCATCATGTTGCCATCAAGTGTACAGTGGAGAGGACTAGCAGGCTCCCTTTCCAGTTCTTCTCTTACTCTGTGCCAACGGGGCCCTCAGTCTTATCGGTATCCAATAATCAGCCCGATTACAGCTAGCCCTGGGAGACATGACAGAAAGAGAGTCCTCATCTCGCATTAATTGCTCCTATTGAAACTATGCCACATCTCTCCAAGCTAGATGTTGCTTAGTATCCCTTTGATATGATAATGACATGCTTCTTAGCAGATGAATATGCAAATTAAAAGCAGTAATTTGGTGGCATGCACCTGCTGACACTGCACGGCTATGCTTATGTGCTCTGCTGTAACACTGCAACCACACAAAAGCATCACAGAGGTAAAATTAAATTCTAATGTCGTATATATTAAACAGATGCTTCCACTTTTCTTTGTATATCTACTTCTACAGATTTTGCCACTGGAATCTCAGTTCTCTTCATGCAATTAATGGACATTGATGTGTCATACACACAAGCATACTCAGTGCCATTTAAGGGGGCTGATTTTAAAGAGGTGGCTTACATATATGCACATTAGAAGATGAACATTTCTTCTTCATAGCATAGAAGCTGATGACTTTACTTTTGTTGCACAAAGACCCTATTTATACATGGAATGCATCCTTGGGCTGCAAAGCTGAAAATCATGTTTCTATAGCAAAGATGTGCACTGAAATATACGGTTACTTCATATCGCCTAAAAAGGATTCCAAAATGACTTGAAGAGGCTAGCAGAATACCCAGAATCAATACACTAAATTTCTCTGCTTCATGAGGCTAGCTGCAATGAATGAGAAAGCCTAAATGGTGATTGCTTAGATGTGACCTGTAATTACCCTGGGAACCTGAAAGTCTTTATCAATGCATCATGTGCATGTGGCTTAACCCGTCAGAATTAAACATTCTTAAGACAGAATTTTATAAGGGGTGCTACTTCTCTGGTTTTATTTTCCCTGCCCTTAAGCCCAGGTAGCATTCATACAGTTACACACACACACACACACACACACACACACACACACACACACACACATATATGACAGTAGCTGGATTGATTGGGATTGAACTGTTTAATGATACACACACAGATTAAACACATATTTCTTTACAATGAGCATTTTATACTATGAATTTAATGATTATATATTATATTAAGTGAATAGACTTCAATTTAATTAAATGTCTTCCTATTATTGGACATCTAGGTTTTTCCCAATTCTCCAATTATATACATAATACCACAATGAACATCTTCAAAACATATAGCATTTTCCTTCCTTTTGTTTATTTCCCTAGAGTAATCTTCCAGAAGAGAGTTTACTAGATCTAAAAATGAGGCCACTTTTAAGATTAAAAAAAAATCTCTGGGAAACTATTTGTTTTATTTCACAATGTTATGGTTTTTGGAAACTTAGCAAGAGGGACATTTTTATGATTACATGATTGGAGACACAATTTTCAATTTCCTTATACAGGCATGTTATATGTCGCCATCTGTGTTGATTTAGACCTACTTTGTATATTTTTGTAGAAATCGTCTAGTAATCTCTCTATAATTAACTGGAGACTTCTATGAATTAGCTTCATTTTATAGTCCCTGGCCATTCTAAAAATATTTCTCCAGTTCTAGCTAGTTATTTACAGAACTAAAAAACAGCTTCATATATATATATATATATATATATATATATATATATATATATATATATATATGCAGTTTTACATATGGATGAAGTGATTCATTGCTGCTTAATAATGCCGCTAAATATCTAAGAGTAAATACTACAGAGAAATACAAGTCTTCTCTTAACCTTTCAATCTTATGCTGCATATAGTTTATTAAACTGAGGAATAAGAGATTCAAGGTTATTTCTAATTGCATAAAAAGTCCTATTACTGGTGAGTTTTGTGGAAACAAGTATCTGCTACATTTATACAATTTAACTTTTTACCGCAAGGAATTATATTCTTAAATTTTCAACTGTAGTCTTTGAAAAATACGTAAGGTGTGGGTGGTAGGAAGAAGGTCAAAATTTGTGGTAATTTTCAAAATTTCATTTTCATTTGTATTATTCAATAAATGACTAGTTTTGTTAGATCATTTATAGATTTTTCAAGACTTCTATTTTAATTATTTAACAGCCACATCATGAACAAAATTGAACTTTTCAACAAAACAAAAATAGTGTTTGCAATGACTTAGGATAATTTTGAAAAGAAGTGGGAAGCCATTTTACTCTTTTCTGCCTCATTTCAGCCTTTGAAATTGCTGTAACTTTCTTTAATACTGCTTTGAAGAGAAGGATATAAATTCTGAAACCCAGCTTTTCCTAATACTGGAATGTTCACTGTACTGGAAACCAGGAGACTCAGGTTTTAGATCGAACTCTGACATAATAATCTGGGCAAGCATGTTATTTAACTTTTCTGGGCCTCAAATTTTTCACTGAAAGTAGTCATTAGATTAACAAATATTTACTGAATACCTACTGTGTGCTAGGAACTGTTCAAGGTGACGGAGATAAAGCAGGGAATAAAATAAGAGCCCTCTTTTATGGAGCTTACATTCTAGTATGTGAGAGGTATATAATAACAACTAAGCACACTTAATATGAGGTGCCTGGAGCTCAGTCACTTTATAGTGCTCCACATTCCTCCTTCTTCTCTGTCCTCCACCAGCAAGCCTTCAGATTGACTCCTCTAAGGCCAAGCTCTGATTAAAGGCATATTTAAAATAAAAATAGAAATAGAAAATATGAACAGACCAATTACAAGTACTGAAATTGAATCAGTAATTTAAAAACTCCCAACAAACCAATGTCCAGGACCAGATGACTTCACTGGTGAATTCTACAAAACATTCAGAGAAGAGTTAACAGTTATCCTTCTGAAACTATTCCAAAAAATTGCAGAGGAAGGAACACTTCTGAACTCATTCTATTATGGCCACAATCACCCTGATACCCAAACCAGACAGAGATACCACAAAAAAAGAAAATTATAGGCCAGTAACATGGATGAACATAATGCAAAAATCCTCAACAAAATACTAGCAAACCGAACCGAACAATACATTAAAAGGATCATACACCATGATCAAGTGAGATTTATTCCAGGGAGGCAAGGATTTTTCAATATCCACAAATCAATCAATGTGATACACCACATTAATAAACTGAAGAATAAAAACCATATGATCATCTCAATAGATGCAGAAAGAGCTTTTGATAAAATTCAACATCCATTTATGATAAAAACTCTCCAGAAAGTGGGCATAGAGGGAACATACCTCAACATAATAAAGGCCATATATGACAAACCTACAGCTAATATCATACACAACAGTGAAAAGCTGAAAGCATTCCCTCTAAGATCAGGAACAAGACAAGGATTCCCACTCTCACCACTTTTATTCAGCATAGTTTTGGAAGTTCTAGCCACAGCAATCAGAGAAGAGAAGGAAATAAAAGAAATCCAAATTGGAAAAGAAGCAAAATTTTGTCACTGTTTGCAGATGACATGATACTATACATAGAAGATTCTAAAGACGCTACCAGAAAACTACTAGAGCTCATCAATGAATTCAGTAAAGTTGCAGGATACAAAATTAATATACAGAAATCTGTTGCATTTCTATACACTAAAAATAAAATATCAGAAAGAGAAATTAAGGAATCAATCCCATTTACCATTGCATCAAAAAGAAGCAAATACCTAGGAATAACCCTAGCTAAGGAGGCAAAAGACCTGTACTCCAAAAACTATAAGATGCTGATGAAAGAAATTGAAGACAACATAACAGATGGAAGATATACCGTGTTCTTGGATTGGAAGAATCAGTATTGTTAAAATGACTATACTACCGAAAGCAATCTACAGATTCAATGCAATCCCATATCAAATTACTAATGGCCTTTTTCACAGAACTGGAACAAAAATTTAAAAATTTGTATGGAAACACAAAAGACCCTGAATAGCCTACATAATCTTGAGAAAGAAGGACAGAGCTAGAGGAATCATGCTCCTTGACTTCAGACTATACTACAAAGCTACAGTAATCAAAACATATGGTACTGGCACAAAAACAGACACATAGATCAATGGAACAGGATAGAAAACCCAGAAATATACCCACACACTTAAGGTCAATTAATCTACAACAAAAGAGGCAAGAATACACAATGGAGAAAAGACAGTCTCTTCAATAAATGGTGCTGGGAAAACTGGACAGCTACATGTAAAAGAAAAAAATTAGAACATTCTCTAACACCATATACAAAAATAAACTCAAAATGGATTAAAGACCTAAATCTAAGACCAGACACTATAAAACTCCTAGAAGAAAACTTAGGCAGAACACTCTTTGACATAAATCGCAGCAATATTTTTTTGGATCCGCCTCCTAGAGTAATGGAAACAAAAGCAAAAATAAACAAATGGGACCTAATTAAATTTAAAAGCTTTTGCACAGCAAAGGAAACTATAAACAGAAGGAAAAGACAATCTATGGAATGCGAAGAAATATTTGCAAACATTGCGACTGACAAGGGCTTAATTTCTAAAATATACAAACAGCATATTCAGCTCAGTATCCAAAAAACAAACAACCCAATCAAAAAATGGGCAGAAGACCTAAATATACATTTCTCCAAAGAAGAAATACAGATGGCCAATAGGCACATGAAAAGATGCTCAACATTGCTAATTATTAGAGAAATGCAAATCGAAACTACGAGGTACCATCTCACACTGTTCAGAATGGCCATCACCAAAACGTCTGTAAATAATAAGTGCTGGAGAGGGTGTGGAGAAATGGGAACCCTCCTACACTGTTTGTGGGAATGTAAGTTGGTGTAGCCACTATGGAGAACAATATGGAGGTTCCTTAAAAAACTAAAAATAGAGTTACCATATGACCCAACAATCCCAATCCTGGGCATATATCCGGAAAAGATGAAAACCCTAATTCAAAAAGATACATACACCCCAATGTTCCTTGCAGCGCTATTTACAATAGCCAAATATGGAAGCAACCTAGATGTCCATCGACAGATAAATGGATAAAGAAGATGTGGTATATACAAATTGATACAATGGAATATTACTCAGCCATACAGAAGAATGAAATGATGCTGTTTGCAGCAACATGGATGGACCTAGAGATTGTCATACTAAGTGAAGTAAGTCAGAGAAAGACAAATACCATATGATATCACTTATAGTGGAATCTTAAAAAAATGATACAAATGAAATTATATATAAAACAGAAATAGACCCACAGACATAGAAAACAAATTTAGGATTACCAAAGGAGAAAGGCAGAGGGAGGGATAAATTAGGAGTTTGAGATTAACAGATGCATACTACTATATATAAAATAGATAAACAGCAAGGACCTACTGTATAGCACAAGGAACTATAGTCAATATCTCGTAATAACCTATAATGGAAAAGAATCTGAAAGAGTATATATGTGTGTGTATATGTGTATAACTGAATCAGTTTGTTGTACATCTGAAACATTGTAAATCAACTATACTTCAATAAAAAAATAAAATAAATACACTATTTGAAAGTTGTTATTTCTCCTATAATAAAAAAATCCTTTCCTCTCAATTTCTTCCTATAACTACCAATTTATTTCTCTGCTGCCCTTTTTGTTTTTCAAGAAAAAGTTCTTGAAAGAGTTCCTGTACTTATTGTCTCTGGTTCATCTTATCCCAATTTCTTTTGGACATAATATCACTTTTAACAAGCTTTTGTTTTCACCATTCTGCCCAAATCACTCCTTGTCAATGTCACAAATGACCTCCACATTGCTAAAGTCAATGGTTGGGTCTCAGTCCTTTCCTTCCTTTTCTTCTTGCTACTACATCCTGCTACTATTACTATTAAGTGCAGTAATAATCATAGCTGTTATGGTATATTTGAAAGTTGTTAAAAGAGTAGATCCTAAGAGTTCTCATCACAAGGAAAAAAACATTTTTTCCTTTTTTGGGGGTAACTATTTGAGATGATGAATGTTAACTAAACTTACTTGTGGTAATCATTTCACAATATAGGTAGGTCAAGTCATTATGCTGTAGACCTTAAACTTATAGAGTGCTGTATGTCAATTATATATAAAACTGGAAGAGAAAAATAATAAAAATGTCCAATGTTAAAAAAAAATCATAGCTGGCATTTATTGCACACTTACCCTATCCAGGCACTTATTCTAAGTGTGTTAAACATAGACACTTTCTCCTCACAATAACATATGAAATCAGAGCCATTATAAGACCCTTTTTACATATGGAGAAGGAGACACAGAGAGGTGTAGTGACTTTTTCAAGATCACATAGCAAATAAATGTGAGATGGATTTGAAACAGGCAGAGTGGCTTCAGAGCCGTTATCTTAGCCATTACATTATACTGACTCACTAGCATCTGACTCAGTTGACTGCTTCCTCCTCCTTAAAACACTTCCTTCATTTGGCTTTCAGGACACTATGCTTCCCTGGATTTTTTCCCTATCTTCTTGACTGCTCCTTCCTATTCTCCTTGTCTGTTCCTCCTTCTAGCTTTCCTAAATATTAACATTGGAATGCCCCAGAGCTAAGTCCTTAAATGTTCTCTCTTTATTCACTTCCTTGGTGATCTCATAACATTTCTCATGACAAAGTGACATGTGAATTCTGACAACTTCCAAAGTTTTACTTCCAAACCAGTATTTTCACTGAAAGCCAGACTCGAGTATCCAAATGTCTACTTGACATCTCCACATTGACAGATAAGTATCTCAAACTTAACAAAATTGAACCAAACCCCTTATGTCTCCCCACCACCTCCGTAAACCAGTTTCCCTTCTCAGTTAAGGAAAACTCCATTCTCAGGAGTTGCTTAGGCTCAAAATTTTGGAGTCTTCCTTCACGCTCCTCTTTTTCTCACACCCCTATCTTGTCCATCAGCAGATCTTGTTGGCTCTACCTTCAAAATATGTTCAGAATTCAACTATTTTCACTCCCTCCCCACCCACTCCTGCCACCATCCTGCTCCAAGCCATGGTCAATTCTCCCTGGATTATTGCAGTGAACTCCTAACTACTCTCCCTACTTCCGCTCTTGTCCCTTGACAGTCCAGCCAACCCATCAACCAGAGTTATCTTGCTAAAATGGAACTAAGACCATGTCACCCCTCTAAACCCTCTAATGGCTTCTCATTTCACTCAGATCAAAACCCAAAGCCATTACAATTGTCTGCAAGGTCCCCCACAATCTGGCCCCCCATGATCTCTCTGACCTTATCTCCTACTATTTTATTACTTGCTCACTCTGATCCAGCCCCACAGGGTTTCTTGTTATTCCTTAAACATGCCAGGCATACTTGGGCCTCTGTGCCTTTGCACTGACTTTTTCCTCTTTCTGGAATCTTTTCCTCTCATATGTCAACACACCTTTCTTCCTCCCCTCCTTTAAGAATTTGCTCAATGTCCCCTTTTGGGGGAGGCCTTCCCTATTATATTTAAATTGTACCCTAACATTGCCAATTCCCTTTCCCTGCTTTATTTGTCATACTATGTATTATATTTATAAATACTTTTTATTTCTGTTTACCCAAGTAGAATGTTTTATGAGCTGTGAGTTTTGTCTGTTTTATATACTGTCTGTTCCTAGAACCTAGAACATTATCTGGCATGTGGTAGGAAAATTATCAGTCCATATAAGAGGAATTTCAGTGGGGGGAGAAGCTTCTGGGCTACATTTTGCCTTTTTCATGTCTTGTGAGAGAAAGTAAGTTTGTCTTCTTGATATTCTTCTTAAGAGCGAGAAAGAACCTTTTCTGAAAACTTCCAGCATAATTGTCCTTGCCTCTCATTGTCAAGAATTCTGACCAATCATTGATTGAGAGAGCAGGGCTTGAGATTACCTTTTGGTTCAATCAGACTCACCCCTAAAGCTGAAAGTGGGGGTCAGCTTTTCTTGAGGCATATGGGCTGTGGAGACGGGGGCGGGGGGCAATACTGAAGAAATCAGGGTTCTAGAGGGATGAAATGCTGGACAGGCAGCCAACAGTATCCACCACAGACATCTTGGAGTGGAAGTGCTGGCTCTAACAATATTACATTACACTGGAACTCTGCCATTAAAAAAAAAAAAATTACCAATCTGATGACTCAGAAATTATATCTCACTTCTGATTTAATTTTCATTTCTCTGAGTATTACTGAGGTGGAATACATTTTTCTTTGTTAATTAATCACATATGCTTCCTCTTTTTAAGACTGCCTGGTGATATTCTTTCTTTTCTTTCTTTTCCTTTTCTTTCCTTCCTTTCTTTCTTTCTCTTTCTTTCTTTCTTTCTTTCTTTCTTTCTTTCTTTCTTTCTTTCTTTCCTTCTCTCTCTCTCTCTCTCTCCCTCCCCCCTCCCTCCCTCCCTCCCTCCCTCTCTCTCTTGCTTTCTTTTCTTCGTTGGGTCTTCGTTGCTGCTCACATGCTTTCTCGAGTTGCGGCGAGCAGGGGCTACTCTTCGTTGTGGTGCACAGGCTTCTTATTGTGGTAGCTTTTCTTGTTATAGAGCAGGGGCTCTAGGCACGCGGGCTTCAGTAGGTGTGGCACGTGAGCTCAGTAGTTGTGGCTCGCGGGCTCTAGAGCGCAGGCTCAGTAGTTGTGCACACGGGCTTAGTTGCTCCACGGCGTTTGGGATCTTCCAGGACCAGGGATAGAACCTGTGTCCCCTGCATTGGCAGGCGCTGCGCCACCAGGGAAGTCCCAGACTGGTGATATCCTTTGCTGATTTTTTTCTATGGATTGTTTACCTTTTTCTTGTTAATTATTAGTACTTCTTTATATATCCTATATGTAATCCTTTGTTATCTATATATTGCAAATATTTTCTCCCAATATACTGCTTGACACAAGTTTGTTTGTGGATTTTTACTGGATCATACAGAGGTTTGAAATTTTATCAAATCTATCAATAATTTGATTTTTTAGCTTCTAGGTTTTCTCTTAACAGTGCTTGTCCTACTCCAATATTATAAAAATATTTTCCTGTATTTAACGGTTTAAAATACAATCTTTATTATATCTTAAATTTGCTTTTCTGGACTTTCCATTCTATTTTATTTATTTATCTATTTTTCTGCCCCCTAATATCACTCTCTTTTAATTTCTTAACATGCTTTGATACTTTAGAAGGTTTAAGAAGATATTTTACCTCCATTTTTCTTTACATTATTGGCTACTCTCACCTCCACATATATTTTAAAATGAATTAGCTCTTAAGTTTTTGTTTGGTATTGCATTGAATTACAGATTAATTTGAAGAGAATTGTGAGCTTTACTATACTGAGTAATTCTATCCATTGCTGAGGCATTGTTTTACTACTTTCTCTGTATAAATCTTATATATTTCTTATTAAACTAATATTCTATATATTTTGTGGGGTTTTTCCCTTTTTGCAATTGTGAATAATATTCAAGATTTTTCTAATTGGTTATTATTGGTGTATAGGTAAACTATAGTTTTTAAAATCTTATTACTATATTAAATTCTTTTATCAGTTCTAGTAATTTTAGTTATTTCTTTTGATTTTTCAAAACATAAGATTATATTATTTATAAATCATAATTTTTCTCTTCCTTTCTAACATTTATAGCTCTTATTTAATATTAGTAGTCCTATATTAATATAATGTATTTTTTTTTATTGCATTGCCTAGGACAGCCAGTACAATCTTAAATACTGAGACTTATTCCTGACTTTAATGGTAATAATTACAGTGTTTCATTATTGATTTTAGTGTACTGTGAGATGCAGACATAAATATTCTTTATTAAAGTATGGAGGCTTGCCTCTATTCCTAGTTTGCTAAGAATGTTAACAAAAAATATGTTATTGAATTTTATTTTTTTAAAATTTGGAATGTATTGAGATGACCATATTGTTGTTCTTCTTTATTGTTACTAGAGTCAATGACATAAATTTCTAAATGTTAAATTATCTTTTCTTGAGACATTATTCTTTAAATATTTTGCTACATATTTATCTAGTAATATACCACATGTTTTTATATAGTGTCTTCATATCATTCACTTGTAAATATTTTTTATTCCTTCTTAACTCAGGAATTATTTTAAGAATTTTAAAAAGTTTACCTAAGTAGTTAGATTGTTTCTAGCCATGAGTTTGTTATTGATTTCTGATTTTGTTGAAGTCAGCACATATCTGTGTAATTTCAGTTTCTCTCTGAGATTTATTAAGATTATTTACTGAGGCATAATATGTGATAAATTTTAAAAAATAAGTTAATGCATTTGAAATAAATGTGTATTCTCTTTTTATTGGACATGTATGCATATATAATTTATTATATGTATTATTAAAACCCTACATATCTTTATTATTATTATTCTTTTGTTACTTTAGTCCTCAGGTTCTAAGAGAGATGCACTAAATTCTTCCACCAAGAATACGGACTTTATATCTAATTGCATTTCTACTACTTTTTGTTTTATATATGTCAAAGTTGGATGGTTAGGTCATAATTTGTGACTTTTGTATCTTGAAAAATTATTCTGTTTAATGTGTCAAATCTTCCTCTTTGTCCAAATTAATGATTTTGATCCCTAAATCTGATTTATATCATATTAATATTATTATTATTACATCTTTATCGGAGTATAATTGCTTTACAAAGGTGTGTTAGTTTCTGCTTTATAACGAAGTGAATCAGCTATACATATATATATATATACCCATATCACCTCCCTCTTGCGTCTCTCTCCCACACTCCCTATCCCACCCTTCTAGGTGGTCACAAAGCACTGGGCTGATCTCCCTGTGCTATGTGGCTGCTTCCCACTAGCTATCTATTTTACATTTGGTAGTGTATATATGTCCATGCCACTCTCTCACTTCATCCCAGCTTACCCTTCCCCCTCCCTGTGTCCTCAAGTCCATTCTCTATGTCTGAGTCTTTATTCCTGTCCTGCCCCTAGATTCTTCATAAGCTTTTTTTTTTTTAGGTTCCATGTATATGTGTTAACATACGCTATTTGTTTTTCTCTTTCTGACTTACTTCACTCTGTATGACAGTCTCTAGGTCCATCCACCTCACTACAAATAACCCAGTTGCGTTCCTTTTTATGGCTGAGTAATATTCCATTGTATATATGTGCCACATCTTCTTTATCCATTCATCTGTCGATGGACACTTAGGTTGCTTCCATATTCTGGCTATTGTAAATAGCACTGCAGTGAACATCGTGGCACATGACTCTTTTTGAATTACGGTTTTCTCAGGGTATATGCCCAGTAGTGGGATTGCTGGGTCATATGGTAGCTCTATTTTTAGGTTTTTAAGGAACCTCCATACTGTTCTCCATAGTGGTTGTATCAATTTACATTCCCACCAATAGTTCAAAAGGGTTCACTTTTCTCCACACCCTCTCCAGCATTTATTATTTCTAGAATTTTTGATGATGGCCATTCTGACTGGTGTGAGATGATATCTCATTGTAGTTTTGATTTTCATTTCTCTAATGATTAATGATGTTGAGCATTCTTTCATGTGTTTGTTGGCAATCTGTATATCTTCTTTGGAGAAATGTCTATTTAGGTCTTCTGCCCATTTTTGGATTGGGTTGTTTGTTTTTTTGTTATTGAGCTGCATGAGCTGCTTGTAAATCTTTGAGATTAATCCTTTGTCAGTTGCTTCATTTGCAAATATTTTCTCCCATTCTGAGGGTTGTCTTTTGGTCTTGTTTATGGTTTCCTTTGCTGTGCAAAAGCTTTGAAGTTTCATTAGGTCCCATTTGTTTATTTTTGTTTTTATTTCCATTTCTCTAGGAGGTGGGTGAGAAACAATCTTGCTGTGATTTATGTCATAGAGTGTTCTGCCTGTGTTTTCCTCTAAGAATTTTATAGTGTCTGGCCTTACATTTAGGTCTTTAATCCATTTTTAGTTTATTTTTGTGTATGCTGTTAGGGAGTGTCCTAATTTCATTCTTTTACATGTAGCTGTCCAGTTTTTCCAGCACCACTTATTGAAGAGGCTGTCTTTTCTCCATTATATATTCTTGCCTCCTTTATCAAAGATAAGGTGACCATATGTGCGTGGGTTTATCTCTGGACTTTCTATCCTGTTCCAATGAGCTATATTTCTGTTTTTGTGCCAGTACCATACTGTCTTGATGACTATAGCTTTGTAGTATAGTCTCAAGTCCAGGAGCCTGATTCCTCCAGCTCCATGTTTCTTTCTCAAGGTTGCTTTGGCTATTCCAGGTCTTTTGTGTTTCTATACAAATTGTGAAATTTTTTGTTCTGGTTCTGTGAACAATGCTATTGGTAGTTTGATAAGGATTGCATTGAATCTGTAGATTGCTTTGGGTAGTATAGTCATTTTCACAATGTTGATTCTTCTAATCCAAGAACATGGTATATCTCTCCATCTGTTTGTATCATCTTTAATTTCTTTCATCAGTGTCTTATATTTTTTTGCATACAGGTCTTTTGCCTCCTTAGGTAAGTTTATTCCTAGGTATTTTATTCTTTCTGTTGCAATGGCAAATGGGAGTGTTTCCTTAATTTTTCTTTCAGATTTTTCATCATTAGCCTATAGGAATATTAATATTATTTTAACTGATCTTTTTCTTGGTTACTTAGCATCTTTCTGATATACCTATGTCCATTGCTTTATTTTAATTATGCTGTGTCATTTTGTTTTGGAAGTGTCTCTGGGAAATAGTACATAGTTAAAGTAAAATCTGACAATCTTTACCTTTTAATGGGAGAATTAACATTTTACATTCCTTGTAATTATTAAAATGTTTGGCCATATTACCACTATTACATATTTAACATTTAGCTTTTTAAAAAAGTAATTTCTTCTTTACTCTCTCTATTTTGGGGGGTGATTTAATTGAGTTTTCTCCATTTTTTCCTTCCCCAGAGATTTAAAAATTACATATTTGGTGTCTATTCTTGTATTGGTTAGCCATGAATTTTTCAACTCGTACGTTTAAACGTATATAACCTTCTCCTAAGAAAAGACAATGAACCACAGCATGCTATCGTTTTCCCCTTCACTGACATTGGCTTCATCTTCCATTTTTATGTTGAACTCTTTTGGAGTTTGGTTCCAGATTATCAGTATTTTTAAAAGTTTACATGTTTGTCAGGATCTATACTTAGCCATATGTCTCACTGGTTTCTCTTTTTCTCTTATTTTTGGTATTTAATGTATTTCTTTCTCCTAAAATCTTTTTTGTTTTCTTTGAGTATTTCCTTGAACATTACTTTCTGAATGGATTTCTTAAAATACCTTCATTTTCTCTTCATATTTTATGCTCATTTAGTTGGATTTAGAATTCTGCATTGTTCAACTGAGAAGGTGACATTTGAGTAAGGACTTGAAGATAGTGAGGGATGGAGCTATGTAGGTATCTGAGGGAAGAGCAGTGTAAGCAAAGGCAACAGTAAGTGCAAATGCCTCAAAGCAGGAGCAGTCCTGGTATGTTCCTGAAATACATGTAAGTGTGATATTTTACTTAATGTCTGTCTTTCTAATCAGCCTGTAGACCTTCTGACCATGTCTGTTTTATTTTCAGCTGTAGCCACAGCACATTTCAAAGTATTTAGCATATAGCATTTGCTCAGTGTTGGTTGAGTGAATGAACAACCTGAAATTTAAAATGAAAGCTCTAGATCATGCCAGTCAAGTTCAGTCTTATGTTTTAATATCAATAGTACTAACAAGAGGACATAACCATCTCCTTTACTTTACTTTTTAAAATTGAATGTTGAAAAGAATAAATTAAGTCTCTGCCACTCTGCTACCAACATACACATACAACATACACACACACACATGGACACCCAGAAATCATTCTTTGAAAATGCACCTACTTCCAATAATCTGCATTTTTCACTTTTCCAACTCCCTTTCTATTAGAGACCTTCTTATTGGAGATTACATTTGCCCTCTGTTAAGTACACTTTGCTTCTCTTTAACCCAGTAACAAAATGCTGTGTAAATAAAAAAGACCTAAAATCATGCACAAGGAGAATGAAAACTAATGTAGAAATTATTTTGCAGGGTCATTTTAGAGATCCAATATTCTGTAATGAAACAATAGGTTTGGCTTCATATATTAGAAGGTCTCAATAAAGATCTTTATGTGATGAATGAAAAATATAGCAGGGATTTCAGATGGGCATCATCTGATAGGCACTTGACTGTCAAACAAAAACAAGTTTTAAAGGAAAGATGGAGAGTTGACAAATCATCAATATTCTTTCTAAAACCCATTTCTAAGCATTTATAATTCATCTCTTGAGTTTTCAGTTTAGATTACATGAGGTAGAGTTTGCTAGTACTTCACGTAGTTACAATTCCAAGAAGTATAAAATTCTCCTTCGGGAGCAAATACACTAAATGTATGGACCCGTGAAAAGAGTAGTTACTGCATCACTGCCTTCATAACCAATCACTAAAATCACCAGGCAAATGTCTTCATTTCTACAAGGTACCATTTTCCCCATATGTGCTTATGGCAGTTTCTCTTTTTTAAAAAAAAAGGAAAGAAAAATATTCGCAGGTTTTGTAACTACTCAATTTCAATGAAAGCAGCAGAGCCCAATTGTAGAAAAATCCCTCACAGGCAATACCAATTTATGAGTAAATTTATGAACAAAAAGTACATTTTTAAGTGACATAATATCAAACAGTTTACTGTCCCCCTCCCCCAGCTCCTCATCCCCAGGTTTCCTACCTTCCCATCCTCCCACCCCTTAACAGCATTTGAAATCCAGGGATGGCCCGTATGTTGGGTATCTTTAAGAAGGCTCTGTTTGTGATATTGCAGCAGTTCTGATGTGGCATACAGGTTTCGTGATCCTGGCTGGGACAGGAGGCAGCTTGAACCCCAAGAGTCTCAACCCACAGAATCTGAGGTGGGCAGAGGAGGTAAGGAAGGAAGCAGACTCAGGGGGCAGTAGAGGCGGGAGAGGTAATATCACTGTGGGCAGTGGGCCTGGTATTAGAAAAATATGTCTCTCTGGCTTGTTTCTATTTCCACACTTTTTACAAAGATGTAAGAAATATTTCACTTTCCTTTTGACTCTGAGTTTGGAAAAATAACAGCAGGAACACAGGGAAGTAGCAATTTGCATTCAACCCTGGGGAGAGAATGAGGGTGTCAGGACCTAGTGACTGGAGGACCCCTGCACCATCGCATCGTGGAGACCGGGGCCAGCAGATGGCTCTCATGAGGGATTGTGGATGGTCATGCCTGATCTTTTGATTTTTAAAAAGAAACTGGAAATCCAAACTTTTAAAAATGTGAACTCTCCTGTCAACTTACTTTAAAAATTATAAACACTCTGCAAGTTGATAGTGAGTCAAATGCACATATATTTGGACTAGATCCTGCACTTAGGCCACAAGTTTGCAGCCTCTGCAAGGCCAGCAATTGTCTCCATCTGCAGTAAGGTGAGGGTCAACTGCCCTCAACAACAGAATTATAACTGAAACAACAGAATTATAACTGCAACACTGTCTCCTTCCTTCTTCACTAACCAATACCCCCATGTATAATGTTTTGAACAGGAGACAAGAACACTGGAGACAAGAGGCCTGGAAATAGAAGGACTGAAGGAAAAAACTCCAGACTTGTTACATGGAAATATATCAAGCTCTAACACAAATAATCTCTAATTCTTGCTTTATAAACATATATCTTATTGCCTATATGTCAAATATGGCCCACACTACTTTTTTTTTTTAACATCTTTATTGGAGTATAATTGCTTTACAATGGTGTGTTCGTTTCTCCTGTATAACAAAATGAATCAGCTATACGTATATATATATCCCCATATCTCCTCCCTCTTGCGTCTCCCTCCCTCCCCTCTAGGTGGTCACCCCCACTACTTTTAAAGTGCTGAAATTTGTCAGAGAGAGATTGTCAATGTGGTGGTGGGATAATTTCTCTCCCTTGTTCTGTTAGGTCAAGTGTTAATCTCAATGAAATGCCCATATTTGTGTGTTAAATTCCTGTTGCAGAAGAACAAAACTATAAAACACAGATTCACTTAATCCAAGTGTAAAATTACAAAACCAATTGATCTGGCACTAGTATTTAGTGATTTCCAGTTACAAGAAAAGATTTTAAAACAGAAAACCCCAAAAAACTACCCTAATACTATCAAACATCAAGTAAATTTTCAATCACAGAGCATTCATTGGTTTACTGTTAGTAATTCACTAGTGGGGTGAACCATGAAACCATAATCTCTTAGGCTACTTCTTTCTGAAAAACTGGACCATTCAATTGACAGAACCATGTTTATCCAACACTATGTTAAATTCTCTTTTCATGTTTTTATTTTCTTAATACCCTTTCCTTTTGCCTATTTTCTAGGGCTTCTGCTGACATGTCAGAGCCTTATGATTCACTGTCAATTTTCTTGGCTTGGATTTTTTTCCTCTTACCTCTTTTAAGGGGGCCTGGTGACAAGGTGGGTGGTAGACAAGGATGCAGGCGTGTTTCTTGATTTAGTACACCCAACTTCACAGAGCTAACATTTTTTCAGTGTGTGGCTTCCTATGCACCAGCTCCACCTGACTATTTCTTACCTGGTGCGTGATCTTCAGTTAAAAATTCCAGCAGTGTGCAACTTGTCTTTGGCAAATGAATTGTAAGTATGCCAGCTGCCAGATGTCTTCATTTTTAAAACACCTTCAAAACTGCTTCTGGCACAGTTCCATAAGCAAAACAGGCTAAGCTGTAACTCTCCTTCCCATGATGTGAGCAAAAGAAGAGGGGGTGAGGGAAGCAGATAGAGGCAAGAGAAAAATGTATTGCCTTCACATCTTGGAGAAAGAGATAAATGAAACCGAAAACAGAATCCAGCTACCCTTATCAGTAAGTGTTTAGATGAAGAGTTATCTGTGACCTATGATTATGTTCAATATGCACATGAATAGTCACTTTAAACAATATAGTAATTTGAAATACTGTGGTTTTTATGAGTCCAACAAAATAATGATGATACACTTTCCTAACAAAGAGGACTTCTGCCTCCTAAGATAATAAGTAGATGTAAGCCTAGGGAAAGCTATCAAAAACCAAATAATTGTTTTTCCTTTTTTTTCACCTTCTGCAATACAAAATGTTCTTGCTCTCAAAAGTAGGATTTTGAGGGACTTCCCTGGTGGTGCAGTAGTTAAGAATCTGCCTGCCAATGCAGAGGACACGGGTTCGAGCCCTAGTCAGGGAAGATCCCACATGCCACGGAGCAACTGAGCCCGTGTGCCACACCTACTGAGTCTGTGCTCTAGAGCCCACGAGCCACAACTACTGAGCTCCCATGCCACAACTCCTGAAGCCCACACACCTAGAGCCCGTGCTCTGCAACAAAGAGAAGCCACCACAATGAGTAGCCCACGCACCAATGAAGAGTAGCCCCCGCTCGCCGCAACTAGACAAAGTCTGCGTACAGCAACGAAGACCCAAAGCAGCCAAAAATAAATAAATAAATGTATATATTAAAAAAGTGGGATTTTGAAGTGGGAGAGTCAAAAAGAAGCTTCCAGGGCTTCCCTGGTGGCACAGTGGTTGAGAGTCCGCCTGCTGATGCAGGGGACACGGGTTCGTGTCCCAGTCTGGGAAGATCCCACATGCTGCAGAGCAGCTGGGCCCGTGAGCCATGGCCGCTGAGCCTGCGCATCCGGAGCCTGTGCTCCGCAACGGGAGAGGCCATGGCAGTGAGAGGCCTGCATACCGAAAAAAAAAAAAAAAAGAAGAAGAAGCTTCCAGATATGGAGGATGGCCCTCAATTCCTGTCCTGTCGTAAGTCTCCTTCAAATCTCCTAATGGATTAATTAAGCCATACTCTATAAGGGGACAAATTTAAAGAATAAGGCACTTTGCATACGTTTAGAATGAGTGACATTCCTAAGAATCTGTGATATCTACATTACTTTGGAAGTAATTGCAGCCCAGAGAACGGATACAGCTTAGATGTGATACCAGTCAGAATTATTGAGAATGTAGTGACACTGAATTTGAACCTAACAACATTTATAGAACAAAACCAGATATTCACACTTTAGCCTAGAGGAAAGTCAGAATATGGCAATTTAGGATCAAGTCAAATTAATTCAAAGAGAATTATTTCAATCAGTATCTTTCAGTAGCTCTCCTGATAGAAATGGAGACATCCTATATGAACTATACAATGGAATAAAATTAAAAGTAAACTGAGCAAGGAAAAGACATGACAATGACTTATATTCTTCTTTCATTAAGCCCTGATTATAAACTGTGTTATCCATCTCATATTCACAATACATAAACCTATCTTTGAGTGATTAGATGTCCACACTTTGAAGGAATATGGACATACCTGAAAAGTGATGGGGGATTATAAATATATAGGAGACACATTGCTATGAAGCCCAAGAAGGAAAATAATACCTCTTCTTTATACCTATCAATGAGTAAAAAAAATCTCAATTTTGACTCTTAATCAAGAGGCCTTACAGAAAGGAAGCGGGCTTACAAAAATAAGTAAGAAGCACTGGTCTCAGAGGATATACACCACTGGTAAAATTATGAAAAGGGAGGTTTACTTTTCCAGCTTTCAGTTCTACAGTCCATCATGCACGTTTTTCCATTAATCACATTCTCTGTGATTCTCTGTGCATGCCTTTCACCTTCCCACCTCTGTGGATGATAATAGCATAAGCTATTTTCTCTAACTATCTTTACCATTCATTCCTGATTATTGAATTCCTGTCCATCCTTTAAGTTTTGGTTCAAATGAAATCATCTCCATGACCTTTTCCCAGTTTCCTCTACCTCCATTGAAAGGAATCTCATTCCTCTACTATTCCCATAACATTACTCTTTGATTTGTGTCTTCTAATCTGTCTCCCTATCCAGACTGTGAGCATCTTGAAGACTGAAATAGAGTCTTAGATGTTTTAAACCCCAGAACACTTAGTATACCCTGCACGGTCTTACTCCTCAGTAAATGCCAGAATAATACTGGATGCCTTCTATCCTTTGGGTCAGTCAACAGTGCCCTCATCCTGCCCTCTCCCTACACAAGTTTATTACACAGTAGGCCGTTTTTATTCCTTAAGCCTAACTTCTCAAATAGATTCTATTTTTATTCCATTTGTTCTATCTGGTACACTATTAATTTGTGGGTAAACAGGCATTATAATGGATAATATGAAATATAGCTTCCAAGTAACATAAATTGGATTTTAAAAGAAGTGAGGACCTTAATTTAAACTGCACTGGAGTAGACTAGAGGGATAAATTTTCTGGGTCTTTTAGTGCTTTTAATTCATAACACAGCAAATGCACATAGAGCTATGTATGAACACATATAGAGAAAAGTAATAGTAATAGAAAAAGAAGGAATAAAAAATAAGCAAATGATAAAGAAAATGAACTGAAGTTTAAATGTATTATACCCAATTTAAAAACCATAAAGTATTAAAATTCCAACTCCTAAAAGTTTTTCCCCAAACTGAAAAATGTAAACTGGCTTCTTGAAACTGGTGGACTTGTTTGTTTTTTTTTTTTAAGCAATCAATCCATATTTTAGTTTGGCTCCAAGTTTCCCAGAAGAGCTTGAGCACATCACCCTGAAACCTCACAAAAATTGCCCAGGGATGTCTGGCCTGAGCTTCGTGAATTCTGCTCTAAGTGATGGGACTGAAGGAGAACCTTGGCAGCAGCTGGGAGAAAAAAAGACACCCAGAAATTAAAATTGAAGTTAATTACAGTACTTACAGATTTTTTCCCCAGACCTGATTCTTGACGTTCAACAAAGAAGAAAAGCTCTCAATACAACTTCAACATGACAATCCCAGCCCTACACCTAAGCCTGTTCTTGGGGGACTGGGGAGGGGGAGACTTGTAGTTGCTCATGTCATTATGGTTGTTTGGGGTCTGGAGGTAGTAAGAGTATTTCTTCATCTATGGCTAGTGATGGAAAATGGATCAAGAATGATCTCATGTGCAAATCGATGGTTTTATTTTTTCCAAATACCCAGAGATGTCATTGAGTTTTATTCTCCCAGACTTTAGGGGTGCTCTGGGTTTGGGATATTGGCTCATGTGATTAGTGGTAAGCAATGCTTGTCTTAGGAATCCTCATCAGACTTTTCTTCTGTCAATTTTTTATAGTTTAGAGTCTGATGATCCAGGTTAGGGAGGCAGCACTTAACTACCTACCAGCTGTTTAACCAGAGGCAATTTACCTGTCCTCTCTGAGCCTGTTTCTCTATCTATAGAATGAAGATAACCATATCTGCTTCATACCTCTGACATGTGACTCTATAAAAATGTTATCAATATCTTACAGAGTATGAAGTAGGCACAATGACAAGATGTATCTATGATAGGAAACTTTAGCTATCTGGACATTTATTTCACTACGAGCAGAGTCTTTGATAAATTATTGGTTTGATGTATCTCCAGTTACATCACTTGAAAAAGCCCAGGAAATAATATCATTCTGAAATTTATTCTGTCCCAAAAGGAAGAACTGATTGGTAGAGTGGCATGGAGGTAAGTGAGCTAAGCAATGTTGGAATTAGATAGGATTCTCTAGACTCTTGCAACACAAAGTATGGTGAGAGGACTAACAACGTTGCATAATCTGGGAGCCTGTTAGAAATGCAGAATCTTGGGCCCCACCCAGACCTACAGAATCATAATCTGCTTTTTTTTACAAGATCACCTAGTGATTTGTGTGCACATTAACATTTGAGAAGCACTGTTTAGAATTCAGAAAAATGGATTTTTAAAAGTTAAGGTACAAGATCTAGATTATTCTGTGGACACAGATCTTAACAGAGATTAATTCAAAATGGAAAGAAAATCTTTAAAACTAAGAAAAGTGTCTCTTAGTGGGGAAAGAAAAGTGAGCCTGTGAAAATTAAAACAAGAAACACTGTAGATGTCTGGGCTTTCTGATGAGCTCAGATTTTTAAAACAAATATACAGAACATGGAAGGAGGGTGTGTCAGATTAAAGATGGCCATAAATTCTTTTCTACTCCTCTTATTTTTTTTTTTTTTTTTTTTTTTTTTTTTTTTTTGCGTTACATGGGCCTCTCACTGTTGTGGCCTCTCCCGTTGCGGAGCACAGGCTCCGGACGCACAGGCTCAACAGCCATGGCTCACGGGCCCAGCTGCTCTGCAGCATGTGGGATCTTCCCAGACCGGGGCACGAACCCGTGTCCCCTGCATCGGCAGGCGGACTCTCAACCACTGCGCCACCAGGGAAGCCCTCTACTCCTCTTATTGAGGGATGGAAACTAATCCCCTTCCCTTGAATTTGGGCTGGAGTTAGTCATTAAGTCTAGTTGATCTGTTTTCTAAATACATTTTAAAGTTGTTCTTCCATTTTCCTCTCTGGGTGCTGACTTAGTTCAGGTTTCATTATCTCTCATCTGCACTAATGAGAAAGCCTCCGAACTGGTCTCCCCACTTTCAGTCTTATTACTGTCTGACTGCTCATTCTAAAGAGAGAATTGGCTCAATACATATATCATGAATGAAAGGAAATTTGTAAATTGAATATGCTGCTTTGTGAGCTAGACTTACTGGCACTGGAAATGTTGAAATATTGAATGAGTATACGTCTTCTCGCATTTTAAAATAGCAACCATTTTTAAAGTCTTACGTGGGCTTCCCTGGTGGCGCAGTGGTTGAGAATCTGCCTGCTAATGCAGGGGACACAGGTTCGAGCCCTGGTCTGGGAAGATCCCACATGCCGCGGAGCGACTGGGCCCATGAGCCACAACTACTGAGCCTGCACGTCTGGAGCCTGTGCTCTGCAACAAGAGAGGCCGCGACAGTGAGAGGCCCACGCACCGCGATGAAGAGTGGCCCCCGCTTGCCACAACTAGAGAAAGCCCACGCACAGAAACTAAGACCCAACACAGCCAAAAAAAAAAAAAAATCATTTAAAGTCTTACGTGATTTGATTCTATTGTTACATCATTAGGGTCCTCTTATTCCAAAATGAGTTGAGAGCACATTGGAATTGTGCTTAAATTCTCAAAGGGTCTACCTGAAATTATATATATCGAGCAAAACATATCTCTTCTTCACATCCTAAGTGGGAACAAGCAAGAATATGTACAGAATGAGCAGGAGAAAACTTCATGAGAAGTGAAAATATTTATAGGCCTTTTTAGATTTGTTATTTTTATTCTTTAATTTTATTATTGTTAATCAAAATATTACAAATAGAGGGAAAACCTGCATATTCCTGTTCTAATGCAAAGTCTACTTTGTATGTTTTGTGTGTGTATGTGTGTGTATTCCTCCAAAACTTATTCATGCAGAGACATACACTCAGTTTGTCAATCATTGTGTACAATTTCACATATTGCTTTTATGGATATATCATAATATCTGCTCATGAAGTTATATGGGTTTGATAATCATCATCTGTTGAATGTTTCATCTATTTGGCCTACCACAATTTTACTCACCATTCCTCTTCCTCACTGATTGGACTTTAGGCTGCTTACAGTTTTTCTAGTTAAAAATAAAGTTGTTGGGAACATCCTAGAGCTTACAGCAACTTCCTTTCCTAAATGATGTCCTCAGGCTAACTTCCTAGTAGTGGGATTATTGGCCCCAAATGTTTCAGTGTTTTGAGTTTATACTGTCAGCTGTATTTTCACAAGGTCCCTCACAGCACCCATTTCAAGGAAACCTTAATAGCATTAAGTATTTTTTGAAAAAATATCGTTTTTGCTAACTTGTTGGACAGAAAATAGCACCTTATGATTGTTTTTATTTTGTTTCTAATTAAGATGAACATTTCCCCCCATTTTTGGTAATTCTCTTTTTTGTTTGAATTGCCTGTTGATGTCGTGCTACATATATGTATACATGCCTGTTTGCCATATGTTTGCCATATATACCATATATTCAGATGTTGAGTATTAAAAATCTACAGACAAAATCATCATTTGATGAAGCACCTGCTAACTAACCAGTTAATTGATACCAGCTGCAGAAATCTATGACTCACACTGTGGGTTCTACAAACCTATGACTGGTAGGTGCTTTCCCTTTTTGGAATGACTAAGGTCACGATAGATCAGGACACGTTCTGGAAACTAAGGATACCACCCTGACCCCTGACTCTTTTTAATTTCCATCCCATAAGGAACAAATGCCAGGCCCCTCACTCATTTTCCTAACCCTGGTCTCTCTCCTATTCTCTCCTGCCCACAATCATACAGAGTGGACCTATCTTCTAGGAAAAAGTGTTCCTGAGCTATACGTTTGATAAAGATCTAACATAACAACATAAGAACAGATGTGGCAAAGAAAAGAGAGAGCAATATAGTGACCATGGTCAATGAGGTGGAGGTCTGAGAGGAAAAGGATGTGTCTAATTATCCATCTCTTTTAGCATATCTGGCAGCTAGTGCTGAACTTCTATAATAGTCTCTAGAGGGCACCTGTTCACTATGTAACTTACCCTCCTTGGACCTCAGAAATCGGAGTAGATAATTTCTAAATTCCTTTCCAGCTCTAATATTCTTACAGATGTAATATAAGAGGTTATGTCTATAAGAAATGATACTATGTAACATCTCCTCACACCACATACAAAGATAAACTCAAAATGGACTAAAGACCTGATGTATGACCCCAAATCATAAAACTCCTAGAAGAAAACATAAGCAGAACACCCTTTGACATAAACCGTAGCAATATTTTTTGGATCTCTTTCCTAAGGCAAAAGAAATAAAAGCAAAAATAAACAAGTGGGACCTAATTAAACTTAAAAGCTTTTGCACAGCAAAGGAAACCATTGACAAAATGGAAAGACAGACTATTGAATGGGAAAAAATATTTGCCAATGATATGACTGGTAAGGGGTTAATATCTAAATATATAAACAGCTCAAAACACCAAACACAACCCAATTAAAAAAATGGGTAGAAGATCTGAATAGACATTTCTCCACAGAACACATACAGATGGCTAACAGGCCCATGACAAGATGCTCAACATTGCTAATTATTAGAGAAATGCAAATCAAAACCACAATGAGACATCACCTCACACCCGTCAGAATGGCTAACATCAAAAAGCCTACAAATAACAAATGTTGGCAAGGATGCAGAGAAAAGGGAACCCATGTACACTGTTGCTGGGAATGTAGATTGGTGCAGCCGCTATGGAAAACAGTATGGAGGTTTCTCAAAAAACTCAAAACAGAATTACCATATGATCCAACACTTCTACTTCTGGGCATATATCCAAAAAAAAAAAAAAAAAGAAAACACTAACTCAAAAAGATACATACACCGCAATGTTCATAGCAGCATTATTTACAATAGCCAAGATATGGAAGCAACCCAACTGTCCATCAACTGATGAATAGATAAAGAAGATGGAATATTAATCAGCCATAAACAAATTCTGCCTTTTGCAACAACGTGGGTGGACCTAGAGGGCACTAAGATTAGTGAAATAAGTCAGAGAATGACAAGTATTCTAGGTTGTCACTTATATGTGGAATCTAAAAAAATAACACAAGTGAATGTACATAACAAAACAGAAACAGACTCACAGTTATAGAGAACAAACTAGTGGTTACCAGTAGGAAGAGGGAAGGAGCAGGGGCAAGACAGGGGTGGGGGATTAAGAGATACAAACTACTATGTATAAAATAAATAAGCAACAAGACAGGGAAATATAGCCATTAGTTTGTAATAACTTTAAATGGAGCATAACCTTTAAAAATATTGAATCTCTATGTTGTATATCTGAAACTAATATGATATTGTACATCAGTTATACTTCAGTAACAAAAACTTCCTATGCAAAAAAAGCAATTATACTATGTATTGATAGTGTCAATTTCTTTCTCTTTTTGTTTTCATTGAGATATAATTGACAAATACCATTATGTTAGTTTCTGACAGCAAAATTTCTAGATAAAACTATGTGAATTTCAAATTTTGTTAAGACATAATCAAATTGCCCTTCCAGAAGTTTGCACCAATTTGCACTGCCACTAGCAGTATTAGAGTTTTTGCTTTGACATGCTTTTGAATGTTGAGTGTTTTCATGCCTCTTAATCTATGTGGGTAAGATCACTGCTAAAAATTATCCACTGATATTCTTACAAAACTGTGCCAAGATAGGTAAGCATAAGGATGTTCACAGTAGCAATGATTATACGAGCAAGAAGATGGAAATAACCAAAGTGCCCCCAAACAAAGGCTAGGTTAAATGAATTATGGTGAAGTCATAAGGAGGAATGCAATGTTGTTAAAAAGAATGAAATAAATCTGTTTATGCCAATATGATGAGTTCTAACATATATTATTTAGTGAAAAAGATAAGGTTCAGAACAGCATGTATGGTAGGATCCTGTCTGGGGAATAACAAAAAGATATACAGATCTGGCATATGACAGACTTTTCTTCACAAAGGACTAAAAACAAGATACTATTAACCATAGTTATCTTGGGGAGTGGTACTACTTGTTGAGGGTGAGATTTAAGAGGGAGATTTCACTATGAGTCTCTATCTTTTTTTTACTGCCTGAGCATTTTTATCAAGTGCATGGTTTGCTTTATTTTACAAAACACTGTAAATACAATTTTAAACATAATGATAGCTAATCCCTTCAAATATATATTTTGTTTTAAATGTAAATCTCACAAGTAACAGTTCAGTATAAATAAACTAAAAATATCCTCCATTTGATATCCCACCAAAGGGGGAAAATTGGAAGAAAGAAATGACACTGTGGAAAGAACATTTTCCTTAATTCAAAGATTTATCTTTATCTTTCTTATGGATCATGATTTTGAAAAAGACCTAGACCTTACAATTGTAAGATTCTGTTATCTTGTTTTGGAGGGTTGTAAAGTCTTCCCAACAGCCACACGTTTAATTTATAAAAACCCAGATTACTCAGATTCATGAGTTAGGGAGCAATTATTTACTTTTCAGTAGAATTCTTAGATGTAAAGTAGAATTTTTGCCAGCTTTCCTTTAAAGAGTAAATATCTTCTAGTGCATTTAAAGTGTATTTGTTTTGCTAGATAGCTAGTGGGAAGCAGCAGCATAGCACAGGGAGAACAGCTCGGTGCTTTGTGACCACCTAGAGGGGTGGGATAGGGAGGGTGGGAGGGAGACGCAAGAGGGAAGAGATATGGGAACATATGTTTATGTATAACTGATTCACTTTGTTATGAAGCAGAAACTAACACACCATTGTAAAGCAATTATACTCCAATAAAGATGTTAAAAAAATAAAGTGTATTTGTTTTGCAAAAAATGTCTTTGTGTAGAATGCAGTTATGAAAGTCATGTGGCACACTTATAAGTAATGCATGAGAATACATCCTCAAGTAATAATGTGCTAAGGCATTATTAACTAGCCAAGTGGTACCTGGATATTTTGGCAAGCAATTCACTTATGAGAATTCTTTTAAAGATTAGGTCCAGGTGTTATTACTTCCATAGCTCATGTACTATAAAAATTGTGAAAGGTGCACAGGAACCTCAGAGCCCTATTTCCAGGGAACTTCAGAAACCTGAGACTATATATTTAATACACAAAAGTGGATTTTAGAATAATATGTGATGTTATCTTTGTAAAAATATATACTTATTTTATATATTATATACTTGTGTGTGTGTATGGGTGTAAATACAATATAGAAAAAAATATAGAAAGAAATGCAGAAACACTCCTAGGAAATAAGACTGGCATGATAGGAATGGGGAATCACTTTTGGTTTTTACTGTGTACTTTATATGCTTCTGTTTGACTTGTGTGTTTTTAAAATATACATGTAGCTTTAATAATGTAAAAGCAAGTAAAGACAAACTGAAAAATAACAGTGAGACAGAGACCAAGATGATAATACTGAATCATTTACCCAAATTTATAACAAAATAGTTGAATTGGTTGAGTTTGCACTTTTCTAAAAAGAAGTAGAAATATTTATTAGGATTCTTACCTAAAGTCTGGTATAATCAAAAAACTCAGGATTGCCTCTATTCCCTTTAGTATAGGTCAAGCCTTCCAAGAGAAACTTCAGGGCATGGATAATCTACCAGAAGCCTTTTATCCTTTACTTCTTTAGCAATGGTTGCTTTAAAAAGGCAATAAATGCAATACCAGCAAATTCCACCAATTATTGATTGCATGTTAGTATGTTTAAAAATGTCATCCTCATGTCCACTTTTTATAAAGGTGCTCTCCAGGATAATAGATACTCTTTGAAGAAAGGATACATATGTGGGTAAATATGTTTGGAAAATGGTGGATTTAACAATATCTAACAAGTTTCTTTAGAGCAGGAATTCTCTAATATGCAAGGACAGGGAGGATGAAGTATGCAGAGTCTCCCAAATGTGACAACGGTCATGTATCCCAGGCCAGCCTAGTGGCCGCACATTGTAGAAGAATCAGCTACTGTTTGATGAATGAAAAAAAGGGCAGGAAGAAGTTAACATGAGGAAAAGAGAAAATAGTATATGAAGTATATCATTAGTATTGCCCTACTTCTCTGAAGTTTTGTATTGTCTGTCTACATCATTATAATGAGTATTGATTTCAGAATCTAAATTTTGGGCAAATGAAATTAATTTCTACCACAAATAACCTTATTAGTTTATAAAATGAAAGAGAGCTTCTCCAGGCCCTGACCTTAGAAGTTTGATTCCGATGATCTAAAGTGGGATCCAGGAAGTATATTTTTTAACAAGCAAGTAATTCTAATCCTTGTGATTTAACGATCAGGTTAAGAAACACTGATTCAGAGAAATAAAATTTAGATGTTTTATATACAGGCTAAAACAAAATGGAACAAATTAATTTACCTCCAAATGATCAGTAATTTCAAAGTGGAACACACACAAATAGGAATCAATATCATCTTGAGGATAGTTTAAACACTCACGATACAATTCCAAATGAAAAATCAAGCTTCTTGGAGACCTCTCCTTTGCAGTAAAACTTCTCATTCTAATCTCATTATGTCCTGCAAACCAACCTGGCCACAAAGCTTTGGCCTGTGCTTTATTCTTATCTCTTGATCTGGGATTATAGTTCTTACAACTGTGAATCCACAGCATTTAAAAGTTAGTTCAAGCCTTCGCTTGTTGGAACTGAAGTGGTCCAGGGGAGCTGAGAATCACATTTAGGTGTGCCTCCTGGTTCTACTACTTATTATTAGTTGTATGATTTTGATGGAGTTACTATATTTCTCTAGTTCTCAGTTTTCTCATCTGTAAAATGGAGTATTTGCAGTTATATAAGTAATTGTGAGTATTAAATGAGGTAATTTATTTAAAGTGTGTTAAGTAGTAGCTATTATTTATTACATATGCATTGATATAGTGCCTTCTGTGTGGGATTTTTTGTGTGTTTTTAGTGTTTGTCAAAAATGCTAATGGAACACATTCCTTTCTCCAACATAGTTGAGTGATTTGGTATGTTACATAGTATTATTTATTTATTATATTGGTATTTATTTATTCTTAATAAATATTTCCAATTATTTAAATTATTAATAAGAATCTAACAAATTACTTAGAACCAAGGCTACTTTTGGAATAAATCTGGAGGACAGTTTAACTTCAAATGTTTTATTCATTGCCCCCATTACCTCTGAAAATGCCCTGTGCGATCCAGTAATTTAGTATGGATGCAACATTTTCCACACTTCCTCTTTTATGTAGAAATAGGGCAAACATTGTTTGTTAGACTTTATAGCCTCATTTGAAAAATGCAGCTACTGTATTCCCTGTTGTCTTTGTAGCATCAAAGCATAAATGCCAACTGACCATTTTATGTTAATGGCATCTTGTAACTGTCTCCTAAACCCTTCTCCTCAATGGAGCCCAGTACAGAGTTGATCTTTTCTGATCTTAGGAAATAGAAATGACCAGTAAAAACCTGTAGACAATCCAAACATTCAGTCAAGGGAGGAAAATGATCTCAACTCTCTTTGTCTCTCTATTTTAGTAGTAATTATCTGGAGATGTATATGTATACATATATCTATATTTCCACAGTGGAAGAAAGTCAAGATTTTGTGATGGCTAAAGGTCTTGATGATTCAGTGACTGTAATTTAATTGACTATCCAAATTTCAACCAAAATAAGCCTATCAAAATCACCAGCGCCTTCTAGCCATGTGGAGAGGTAAACTTTAATTGAAGACATGCAGTATAATTATGAAAAGGAAGGAATTATTTCAGATTCAAATCCATGTAACTCACTGTTAAGCCAATTTCAATTTCAGAATATTGGGTCACATTCAGTATCATTGATTCACAGCTCATAATATCATGTGAGATGTTGCTTTGAATTCATACTATTATGGGAAAAATTCTTTTTAAAAGTGCTTTTTAATTTGCATATTTAGTACATAAAGATTCATCTGTAGGGCTTCCCTGGTGGCGCAGTGGTTGAGAGTCCGCCTGCCGATGCAGGGGACACGGGTTCGTGCCCCTATCCCAGAGGATCCCACGTGCCGCGGAGCGGCTGGGCCCGCGAGCCATGGCCGCGGAGCCTGTGTGTCCGGAGCCTGTGCTCCGCAGCGGGAGAGGCCACAGCAGTGAGAGGCCCGCGTACAGCAAAAAAAAAAAAAAAAAAAAAAAAAAAAAAAAAAAAAAAAGATTCATCTGTAGATTTATCTAATTTAAATCATTAGTGCTTGAACTTGATAACTACAGAATAGGTTGTCTTCATCCTATTCTCTTGACTATAGCACCCTAAGGCTAATATAATCTAACAAATACTGAAACACTAAAACATGCATTCTCAAACCAAAACTACAATGAGGTACCACCTCACACTAGTCAGAATGGTCATCATCAAAAAGTCTACAAATAATAAGTGCTGGAGAGGGTGTGGAGAAAAGGGAACCCTCTTGCACTGTTGGTAGGAAGGTAAATTGGTGCAGCCAGTATGGAGAACAGTATGGAGGTTCCTTAAAAAACTAAAAATAGAGCTACCATATGACCCAGCAATCCCACTACTGGGCCTATACCCTAGGAAAACCATAATTCAGAAAAAGTCATGTACCACAATGTTCACTGCAGCACTATTTACAATAGCCAGGACATGGAAGCAGCCTAAGTGTCCCTTGACAGATGAATGGATAAAGAAGATGTGGCACATATATATAATGGAATATTACTCAGCCATAAAAAGAAACAAAATTGAATTATTTGTAGTGAGGTGGATGGACCTAGAGACTGTCCTACAGAGTGAAGTAAGTCAAAAGAGAAAAACAAATACCATATGCTAACACATATATATGGAATCTAAAAAAAAAAAGAAAAGAAAAAGAAAAGGTCATAAAGAACCTAGGGGTAAGACAGGAATAAAGACACAGACCTACTACAGAATGGACTTGAGGACATGGGGAGGGGGAAGGGTAAGCTGGGAGGAAGTGAGAGAGTGGCATGGACTTATATATACTACCAAATGTAAAATAGATAGCTAGTGGGAAGCTGCCACATAGCATAGGGAGATCAGCTCGGTGCTTTGTGTCCACTTAGAGGGGTGGGATGGGGAGGGTGGGAGGGAGGTACAAGAGGGAGGAGATATGGGGATGTATGTATATGTATAGCTGATTCACTTTATTGTAGAGCAGAGGCTGACACACCACTGTGAAGCAATTATACTCCAATAAAGATGTTAAAAAATAAAAAATAAAATAAAATAGGTAGAGGAAAAAAAGATACATGTACTCCAATGTTCATTGTAGCACTATTTACAGTAGCCAAGACATGGAAGCAATCTAAATGTCCATCAATGGATGAATGGATAAAGAAGATGTGGTACGTATATAAACAATAGAATATTACTCAGCCATATAAAAGAATGAAATAATGCCATCCGCAGCAACATGGATGGACCTGGAGATTATCATACTAAGTGAAGTAAGTCAGACAGAGAAAGACAAATACCATATGATATCATTTGTATGTGGAATCTAAAAAAAATGATACAAATGAACTTATTTAGAAAACAGAAATAGCATCCCAGCCATAGAAAACAAACGGTTACCAATGGGGAAAGGCGGGGGAGAGATAAATTGGGAATTTGGGATTAGCAAATACACACTACTATATGTAAAATAGATAAACAACAAGGACCTACTGTATTGCACAGGGAACTATATTTGATATCTTGTAATAACTTATAATGGAAAAGAAACTGAAAAAGAATCTATATGTATAACCAAATCACTTTGCTGTATACCCAAAACATTGTAAATCAACTATACTTCAATAAAAATAAATAAAAATATGCATCCTCCTAGACATTTTCATCTACCCCTTAACAAAATTTGAAATCAGTTTGGTGAAACTGAAGCACTTTTGCGTATCCAGGTCATGCCCCAAGAGGTCCTTCTAAAGGAAAAGGAAACATTCTTAATGATTGGCTCTCAACGTTGGTTGCACTTTGGAATAATCTGGGGAGCTTTCAAAATACCCGACACCTTGTGAGCCACCCCTGCAAATTTGAAGTACTTTGTTTGGGGTACATCCCAGGCACTAGGATTTTAAAAAAGCCCCCCAGCCAAGGTGGGGAACCACTGATCTCAGCACCATTTCATGCCCAAAGAAATAAAAAACAATCCCCTATTCTTTCCTGAGGGTCAGAGGATGTGTTAGGCTGAAAAATGGTCCTTGAAGGTGTTCACACCCTAGTCTCTGGAACCTGTGAATGTTACCTGGTATGGCAAAGGGACTTTGCAGAGGTGATCAGGTTAAAGATCTTGAGTTGCTGAGTTTATCCTGGATTGTCAGGTGGGCCTGAGATGTAACCGCAGGGGTTTTATGAGAGGGATGCAGGAGGAGTCAGAGCCAGACAGAAGGTATGTGACAAGAAGGCAAGGGACAAAAAGAAAGAAATGTGGACATCCTTCGATTTTTGCTGCCTTTGAAGATGGAGGCAGGGGCCACAAGCCAAAGGGTGTATGTAGTCTCTGGAAGCTGGAAAGGTCAAGGAAACAGATTCTCCCCTGGAGCCTCCAAAAGGAACGCAGCCCATGGACTCATTTTCAACATCTGGCTTCCATAACTGTAAGAAACAAATTTGGGTTGTTTTAAGCCACTAAGTTTGTGGTAATTTATTACCACAACAATAGGAAAATAATTTAGGGGAGGATGAATTCTGTCCAGTAGCAATTTGCAATGGTTTTATGGGGAACTCTGCAGCTCTTAAATATCCAAACACCAGAAAACTCAGCAAGAAAAGCCAAGACCAAACTGCTATGATCCATTTTTATTAAATGTTACATATATTTCTTAAACATTGTCTAGTCCTTAGTTTCTTTGTATGCAACACTACTTTTGTTGTGTAGACTCTCCTTAAATAGAAACTAACTAAATGTCATGCTATTACTGCCAAGCAAAGCCTCAGATTAAAACAAATACATGAAGATCTAGCCAAACATTTCTGAAAAGCATGTCCACCATGGGGAGATTGCCTGACTTTTCAGGTTTTCAGGTCCTGGCTTGCTCACAGTAATTTCAAAGTTCTTATTTAGTAGATTCTTAAGATTATGAACATTTGCTTTTGTAAAGATACCCTTTTGGAGGCTGAGTATTCTGTATATAGAGTCTATGTTGCCTTTCCATCAACCACCAGCCACTTCTTGTGAACAAAAAGAGAGCCACCAGGGCTTCCCTGGTGGCGCAGTGGTTGAGAGTCCGCCTGCCGATGCAGGGGACACGGGTTCGTGCCCCGGTCCGGGAGGATCCCACATGCCTCAGAGTGGCTGGGCCTGTGAGCCATGGCCACTGAGCCTGCGCGTCCGGAGCCTGTGCTCCACAACGGGAGAGGCCACAACAGTGAGAGGCCCGCGTACCACAAAAAAAAAAAAGAGCCACCAGATATCAAGCACCCGTCATATTTTGATCTCTCAGAATTGTCCTCTGACCATGGTGTCAACTCAGGTTCCAACGCAGTTTGAATACCAAGAGCCTAGAAAATGCAGCTTTTGCCTAGAGTTCTATGATGATTCTCTCTCAATTAGCTTAGACTATTAAATCCAAAATTAATTTCGATCACTTACATAAAGGGCCTAGGGAAGTGGTCCACTTATAAGAGTTCAGTAAACCTTAGTTCTCTTACTATAGAATATAAATAAAAACATTAAGAGATGAGAAGGCCTAGATAGAAGCCAAATTAAACCATTACAATTTGGGTGTTTAGGGACAACTTCATTAACTTCCTTGAAGTTTGTTCATTTCACAAATACGTGCAAGACTATATAAAAATACATCCCTACATTTTTTTTGCAGCCTGCATATTTTCTAATATTTTAAGAATCAGTGGCATTATTATCAGGGGTCAATGTGGGGCTGTCAGCCAGTTCCAAAGAGGCACAATCTCCATTACTGGCTCAACACTATGAGTACATTCCTACCAGAACAATCACCCATCAACCACGGAAAAAAGGTTTTCCAGCATATTTCTCTAGGAAAACGTTCATACTGGTACTGGTTAACCAAATAATCTCCCCACTAATAGTATTTTATTTTGTGATATTCAAACCCTGTGGACTAAAGATGAAAGAAATATCATTAGAATCTCCTCCTAACATATCAAAACTATACCTTCCAATGAGGTTTTGGGTCTATCAACAAACGTACGTCAAAGCCTTGTTGCATAGAGTCAGAGAAGGTAGGAGGCCACAGGGCTCAGGGAGGTTTCAGGCTGAGCTGAGGAGTCAGACTTGCTATGGGAACTTCTGGCTCACCAGTGACCCCAAGAGTGTTACAGAATTCAGTAAAAACAAATGACAAAAAACCCCAGCAAAGCACATTTCTTTAATTACATTTTTACATGGGTCCCAAAATGCTGTAGAAGAGTATGATGAAAGTCTAAGAAACAGAATGCTGCAGCTCCAGTCTGTGATCGGGGCAGGTAATTTGGACAAAAACAAGCACACATACATATTTCTAAAGGAAATGCACCCCTACCCACCCATCTCAAAAAGTTCAACTTCTCAAGATTGATCCAATCTACTCAGTAACAGTAACAGACATGTATTTTATGCTAACTAGTTTTCTGAAGCAGTATGGGAACTTGGATCGTTCAGCCACTATTCCCACCCTTCTACAACTAGAACCCCTTTCTCTCACTAGAGGAAATTCCAGCCTGATAAACCTTTCTTTTTTTAATTGTTAAATGGTATATTTTCTTCCCAGGTGTGTTTTACCCCCCGAACACCAACATCCAGTTACAACAGTTTTTTTAGGTGCTCATATGTCATTTGTATACTAAGCAAAGTCCAAGAGATTATTTTTGCCATTAATCTTTGCAACTAATAAAGATGAATGTAAACCAGCAGCCTTAAAACCAGAGGTGGGCATTTCGCCGGTAATGTTTTTTCATAGCTCCTTGATGAAGATGATCAACTAAAGCAAAACTTCTGCATGATCTATTAATAGAGAATGAGGATTAATGAAGGATTATGTCATAATGAGTCTGCCTGCAGAGTAGCTTCAGTTCTGGTCCTTTGCTGCCAAAATACAGTTCTCATTTCCAACAAACAAAGTCTATCTGAGAGAAAGCACAGAGCCCCTTTAGAACTGGAAAGTCCTGTGCATAATAATGACTGTCTAACTCTTCTTTTGCCAAAGAGCTTCAGCACTTTCAATGTCATAGGTCAATGCAGTGATTCAGAGGGGGCCTGATCCTTATCTAAGCTTTTGCAACAAAATTAGAATGTGCTGTAGTCTTATTAAAGAAATGTTTGTTCCTCCATCAATGAGCTGAAAAGAAAGCAGCTCAATGTACTTTTGCAAATTACAGCAATAAACTGCTTGAATTAACTGCTTTATTACAAATATTTAATTATTCTGAGGGTTAAATATCCAACATTTTGGAAAGGCAAAATTAGCAGTCCACTTGATAATCTACTTCATTTAAAATCTGTTACGACGGTGTATTTTTGTTTTTAGTTTTAAACAATTCCAATTTTCAGTTGTCTTTCTTGTAAATTCAGTTAGTTTCCATTTGGAATGAAAAGGAATAATACTTACAGCCCTTAATTTTGAAGTAAGTTGCCAAGAAAATCAAATTTGTAATGTGGGAAAAATTACAAAAGGTAGAACTTGTTTTCATTTCCCAGGAACACGAATAGTTACAAAAATGAAATAAGACTCAAAACACCAAGTTAAGGTCAGTCACATTTTAAGTAAGACCTATTTCAAGATTTAGATAAAATAATATCATCATCATTGCCATTATTATTAAAATGGCTGTTGTTTAAATGTCATTTAAAGGGCACTTCCCTTTAAAATAAAAAAGATGACAAATTAAAACTTCATATTAAAAGAAGACTCGACAAATACATGTTGACAAAAAGCAAACATTCTCAAAGGAAAGATTTTACTCCAACAAAATAAGATTCATCAATCCAAATCTGTTTTTCATTTATTAGTTCAGTGGTATCAAAGCAGATGAAAATTATTTTTAAAAACTGATCATTTTATCTGGGTTATATTCTTAAAAAATAAGAAAGTAGAGAGCATTTTGCCATAGGGCAAAGAAAAACAGATCAACAAGGATATGCTTCAACAGAGGGACATATCAAAGCATTATTATAGTCTCTCTCCACTTACTGTTTGGATTCACTAATCTACATCACTAAATTGACCATTCAGTGCCAGAAAATCTGCCATGTAGGTCTCGACTTTTCATAGCAGCTCTTAAATGTGTATTCGGAAACTACAAAGTACTGAATATATTTTCAGCCTTTTTATACTACGATTTACAGCTAATGACCTTAAGCAATGTCATGCATGTAAAACAAAATTATGAGACCACCCTGGTTTAGAGCCGAATAAAGGTATAGAATCAAACTTCATTATCATTCAAATTTAATAGGGGAGGACAGCAGCAAAAAAAAAATTCATAATACTATAGATAAATCTATTTTGTAGTTTTACTTTATAAAAATATCCTCCACTTGTATTTTGCTATTACCGGCTCAGGGTAAGTAGACAATTATCTAGCTTAATGCCACAAGTAATAATGCACTGCACACATTCAAAACCCTTGTGCCACATCAGCCAGTGCCTGCAGGGATAAAACATTTATCAGTTGCTCCTTAGAGCAATAGTGGGTTTGAAAATTTGGCTGCCCAGACTGACATTAAGTGAAATCATAGTTTTTGCTTGATTCAGAACCCAACACAGGAAACCCTGATACTGGGATGACTCCACTGGCAGCGTGCCTCCTGATATCCACTGAACTGTGGGCTACATTCTGTCCCACTACTTCCCATGAAAGAAGGCCTTTTACTTCCCTGCTATAGTTGGCACACTGCCCTTTTCACAGACCCAACGAACCGTCATCTTGGATGTAACAAATTAGTACATTCTCAGAATAATAATAAGTGCAGGCATGAAAACACTATTGTTTTTATTTGGAAATGAAGTAACTCATTTTAGCTGTGTGACTTTTTCAGTGTAACACCACAGGCCAAAAAAAAAAAAAATCTTTTCTGAAAAGAATGGCCAGTTTCAGGAGAGATATGACACATCATTTGCTGTAAAAATCAGGGAAAGGCAAAAGAATAGAAAAAAAATGGCATTTGCTGCAGAGTAGTTATAGAGAAATTAGGGGGTTTGAGAGAAATACAAATGTAAAACAAGTAATGTGTCCATTTCAAAGTACAATTAGAGAAATAAGATTGGGAATGAGTACAATATGGAGTTGATTTTTGATACCAGGTTAAGATCTATTAACTGATTTTTCTGCTTGTAATTGCAAAAAATATATAAGTAAGAGTTTTTTAAATGATCTTCAGGTATCTGAGGAAAAATAATTAAATGTAGAAAATATTAAAACATAAGAGAATAACATAAACATGTTTTCATATGTTAATGAACATGTCAAAATTTACTTTCAGTTTTCAGAAAGATCCTTTTCACACTGTGTGTGTGTGTGTGTGTGTGTGTTTCCATTTTCAGGATTTTTTTACTATGTTTATAAAGAAAGGAAAAGATTTGCATATAAGTCAGATCTACTACAAATCAGAGCCATGAAATTACAGGAAAAACTTTTCCTCAGTATTTTGGAAGGGCCATCACCACCTTTCAATGTCAGGAACCCTGAAAAATATGACTATAAAAACTATTGTTATGACAGTCTCTATGACAGCTTCAGCTGAGATTTAACTGAGATTTGAATAGCAAGTATACCTTTCAGCAGACAATAAGATGAAATTAGAACTGCCAAGAAGTATGAAATAAAGTAAATAAATATATATTTTCGATATTCTAGGTTTTGTCCAATTTAAATGTCAGCTCAAAATTATAATCTAGAAATGAAAACAATCATTAATCTACTCTCCCTTTGCTCTACCCTGATCATTTTAAACAAATCACGATACTTCATGAAAAATGTACCACAAATTTACTAAACTTTCTGGTTCAAATGAGTTCAAGAATATCTCATTATAAATGGAGACAGTCCTGAAAAGGCAGCCAAGCATGACTAAAAAGATCACTCTTTTACACAAAAAAATAGCCTTCTTATTTTACCCTTTGTTGAAAAGACATTTGGCCAGCCACAGGGGAAATACATAATCTACTTTTATATTCAAATAATTTATTTGAAAACTCTATGGCTACAATGACCCTAAAACAATTCTGGATTGAATATACATATTACATGGGTTTATGTGATCTTAATCATTGACTTGTTTTCATGTGTTAGCAATGATTTTGGCAATTCTTTTTAAGAGAGAAAAACACATTCATATGCTTTAACAAAAATTTACCATTAAGTAAAATTATATCTGAAATGAAATAAATGCTATTAATGTGGTATAGTTCTGTAAATAATTTTAAATGTGAAGTCGAATTTCAATATTGCAGTTCTTTTCATGTAGCAATCTATTAATTTGATCTGATATACATTCCAATACACAATCTACCTGGTAACAACATGTCAGAAATTATGCCATCATAATTTGTCTTTTTATAAAGACAAGCAGCAATACTTGAACATTTCAAGATTTTAAAAACCTCCTTCCACATAGATTTGCTCTTTTCAATTCTGTGAATTTTTGTTTCAGTCTTTTGACAATAAGGTTGATATCATGAACTCTAAGTTATGGTAAATTTAACTACAAAATGTACCCTCCCACTCCCACTCCAGGAGCCAAAGAAGATGCCAGCAGCGAATAATGTTTGTCCATTTACTTTAAGTAAGACACTGGTTCTTTCATTCGGTTGCTCAGTATCCAAGATTATATAACAGCAGAGAATAGCATACACTGAGGAGGGAAAGCTTAAAGCAATTAGTTTCCTTCTAAGTACTTTAGCCCTCCTTATTTAGGTTTTTAAAAAACAGGCAATCATACAATGAATTTCAAGCAGCCATACAAAGCATTTAAAAAACTGTTTCTACAGTCTTAATTTCCTTTCATCCTTGTACACATAAAAGAGAGGAAGTAGCTATCACATTCATGTCCTAAAATTGATCACTTAGATAGTCTAGAAAGTTTTCTGTGCTTTCCACCTAGGTTTTTTCTCTGACTTTTCAAGGTACAAATGAGATATTTCCAGCTCTGATACAGAAGACCAAAACATAAAATGTCGACTTGTCTTGCACATTCGGGTGCTTCCCAAGACTCCGCCACTCTCCCAGCAGAGCAGAATGAATATCTGTGCTAACCACACATTTCAGGACAAAGGAACTAATTCATGGGGGAGGGGAGACCACACACCATTTATAAGGTTTGTTCAGTTTACAAGAAAACTATTGTCAACGCTTTGTTGATTCATTATGAATGACCCTGCGTGACAAATAACAAGCGTCTACCTCCTTGCTGAGCCTCACCAGAATGCTTCCTGCATTCGAGAGCAGCCCAGGATCTGCTGGGCTAATTGTTGTTTAAGGAAACTGGAGCTGTAGGTACATGAGATAGTTCTGATCACAGATATAGCCATCGGGTTGAAGATTTGATGAAACTGTGGCTCTGGTACCCAAAAGATCACTCACAATAGCACAGTGCTTGCTATTTGCTGTATAAAACTCTGATGTGAAGAACCAAATTCCACTAGAGGGAGTGAAAAGAGCCCAGAAAGGATCATAGCGATGCTGACTCTACGCAGGGTCCCACCACTAGGACATTTCAGTCACTACGAAATCTTCTTGTCTCCCCACCTACAAAATGGGACTAAAATATTTTTTGAAGGAAAATCACCTTAAAATCTTTTGTTGGAAAATGCTATACAGTGCACAAGTATTATCTTCATCATCCATTGAACCTCTGTACTTTTTTTCTCTGTCCCGAGGGAAATAATAAATTGACATATTTTCTATCATCAGAGATCCTTTTAAGACCACAATGTGATTGCACTCCAGTACATCTCACACTTATCCCCATTAAAAACACACAAAAGGGTGAAAGCAGGGAAAGAAATAGGTAGGCATAAAGGGCAGCTCAGATATCCTGTTGTACAACATGGGCGCTCTCTCCTAACCTGCCCCTGCCTCTAAGATGGGGAGCGTAACCACTGCACAAAGAAGCTGGCAAATGGGCTCTGCATATGTTCCAGTTGAAACTGGCTGCTCTGTGGGGAAGAGCACACCGATTGCTCTCCCGAGTGGCCATTTGATTGCTGATCAGCTACATGTTCCCCTACTGCTCCAACAACCCTGAACGGTGCCCTGTATCTTTTTAAGTGGTTGGTTTAGTTGGAAACACGGAAAGAAATCTGTTCCTCTTTGAGGCACATGCACAGTAGCACTGTAGCATTTTCTTTCTTTAAGGAATAAAGGGACCTTAAAAATATGCCCAGACTTCCATGAAGAAAGGTTCCTTGGTGGCCTGAGGGAGAAAGAATTCTTCCGCTTCCCCTTCCCGTCTCCTTCAGTTCTCTCAGCTGTGGGATTTCCCGAGGCAACCAAGTGGTTTTCAGAGGAGAATAAAGAGAGCGTTTCAAGGTGGTAGGGAAACCGGCACTCTGACAGGTTGCTGATGAAATGTTACTTGCTAAACCTCTGTGGAAGGAAATGTGGCAATTTCTACCCAAGCCCTGCTCCCAGGAATCTATCCTACGACTCTGTTCCCACATGTGTGAAATGACATACTACAAGGTTGTTTATTGTCGTACTGTTTACAATAGTAAAAGATTGGTAACACCTTAAATGTCCATCAGTAGCGGCTGGGTATATTATGACCCAAGGATACAAGGAAATAATATACAATGTAAGGAGGAATGAGGAACTAATGTAAGATGATCTCCATGATATAATGTTGAGGAAAAAAAGCAAGCCACAGGAGAGTATGAGCTGTATGAGACCCCTTCTGTTAAAGAAGGGAGAAAAGATTGATAGGTATTGCTTGTAGGCTCCATGAGAGCAGAGCTCATGCTTGCTTTAGTCCCCCTTGTGTCCTTAGAGAAAAGAAACACTTTATTTCCAGTGAGGAAAGGTCTGAAATAAAGTTGTAGTGAATGAGGGAGAGTAACAGAGAGTCAACAATAGTTTGAAAAAAAAAATTCTTGATACTAAGTGAAGTACGTCAGACAGAGAAAGACAAAAATTATGTGTTATAACTTATATGTGGAATCTAAAAAACAACATAAATGAATTTATTTATGAAACAGAAACTGACTCACAGACATAGCAAACAAACTTATGGTTATCAAAGGGGAAGGGGGGAGGGGTAAATTAGGAGTATGGGATTAACAGACACACAATACTATATATAAAACAGATAAACAACAAGGATTTACTGTATAGCACGGGGAACTATATTCAATATCTTGTAATAACCTATAATGGAAAAGAATCTGAAAAATACATATGTATCTGAAAAAATCTGGATTCAAAGTTGTATACAGAACTTGATAGAAAATTTCATGAAAAAATACTTGTAAATATTAATAGTGGGATCAAGAGTGATTTTCCCCTCCTCTTTTATCTTTTTATCCGCTTGACAGTTTTTCTATGAGGAAGCATTTATTTAATAATTTCACAACAAAACAAAATACTACATTGGACTAAACATCAGCTGTACTTAGTGACTCTTTAGATGTGCTGTTTGGGAGAGGGAAAAATCAAGGATAGTTCTGAGGTTTCTGACTTGGAAAACTAAGTGGATATTGTTGAGAGGAGCTGAAGTGAGGAGGTGAATGAGAAGATGGCAGGCAGTGCATCTCACTGTTAAACGTTCCTCAGGGTTCACACTGTGAGCCGGCCTTAGGGTGCCCTAAGAAATCTTTCTGGGCTTCAGTAACTACTGCATACCAATTCCACCATGAAAAACATGCAGCCATACTTCCACTATAGAATCACCTGGGAGCTGTCCTTAGGACACAGTCAACCATGTTTTCCAAAGAAACTGACAAATCATTCAAAGCAGTGTTGACTTTCACTAGTATTGTTTCCATTGACTTGCAAATAAGTACACTCAGGTAGGACAAAAATTCCTACACACACTGCCTCTGGTTACACAGAAACAGCTGAGGGTAAACAAGGTGGTGCTTAGCAAAATCAGGATCCTCTGCTTGGCATCCTCAGGATACCCCTCCTTGTTGATTCTCCAGGGTTACAAGGACATTTTCCACCTTTCCTGGCTCTCTCTGCAACCTGGAGCCCATCCTGCACGCATCTTTCCAGCAGGCCTCCGCTCCCCAGAAACTTAAATTTAACTGGAATGCACAGAATTGGGGTTTCCTGACTAAATGCTCTGGTTATTAGAAAATCTGTTTTGCTTCAATTCACACTGAAAATATTTCTAAATGATATACTTTATTACAGTTATTTTATAAAATAAAATGTAACATTGATTAATAGAGAAAAATCTGTAAAACATTGACAAATATTAAAAAAGTGAAAACCATGCTTAATCACAGTTTGCTGTGAGAACCCTGTCAACGTTTCGGTGTTTTCCATAATTTTCATAAAGTTGGAATCATACCGTTCTATATACTGTTTGATAACTTTGCTTTTAAAAAGTAATATTATATTGTGAACATTTTCCTGTCACTAAATATTTTTCTAAAATATTGGAATGGGCCTCCCTGGTGGCGCAGTGGTTGAGAGTCCGCCTGCCGATGCAGGGGATACGGGTTCGTGCCCCGGTCTGGGAGGATCCCATATGCCGCGGAGCGGCTGGGCCCGTGAGCCATGGCCTCTGGGCCTGCGCGTCCGGAGCCTGTGCTCCGCAACGGGAGAGGCCACAACAGTGAGAGGCCCGCATACCGCAAAAAGAAAATAAATAAATAAATAAATAAAATAAAATATTGGAATGGCTAAATGAAGTTCCATTATATGCATATACAAAGATTTATTGCAAGAACCTCCTATTGTTGAACATTTATGTTGTTGCCAGAATTTTAGTATATAAATAACTGTGATGAAAATAGTCTTGTAGGTAACTTCTAATATGCATTTCTGTTTATGAATTTAAAATTCTAGGGGTGGAATTATTTGTTTTATAAAGGATATGTACATTATAAATACAGCTGACCTTTTTTTGCCAGTTTGACTCTATCATAAAAAAGAAAAAAAGTAAAAAGTAGAAAGGTAAAAGAGCCCAAATTCCATAACACCTAAGTCCCTCCATAAACTAGACCCTGAGCTACCTTTACAGTTTTAGGTCTAAATTCTCTCCCTACCCTCTCTCCTTCCCTCCCCGCTCCCTGCTCACACTCCCCAAAGCCACTTGAGCCCCAGGCACAGTAGCACTTGCTATTGTTGAATAATTCATAAACTTAATAGATCTGGGCTTTTGCTCCTTCTGCTTTCTCCACCCAGAATGCTCTTTTCAACATGGGCAAGTGACTGCCCATTCCCCAAGTCCTGTCCAATCTTGAGTAAATGACTTCACCTCTCTCTGCCTCAGATTCCATGCCTTGTGAAACAGACATAGTAATATTACTTTCCTCCTAATATTCTTTGAGGATCAATGAATTAATATTTATAAAGTCCTTAAAATAAAGGCTTGCCTAAATTTAAGAAATACTCAACAAATATTAGCTGTTTAATGTTATTATTACCTGACATACTGTCTCATCTGTATTATGCAACCAGTTTATACAAAATTCCACTTGATTTCTAGGAGACCCGCCAGCTCTAGGATTTCACGAATTGATTGCAGACGTTAGAATCTAGATGGGACCTCAGAGATCATCTAACTCTGTGTTCGTCAAAGTTTGAAGAATCACCTGGGGAGCGTGTTAAAAATGGAGATGCCTGAGCCCCACCCCAGTCCAATTAAACCAGAATCTCTGGTGGTGGGCCCAGAAAAATGCATTTTTATCAAGCTCCAGGTGATTATTAAGCACGATAAAGTTTGGGAACTATTCATCATAGTCTAAAACCATAGGTCTGCCAATGAGAGTGCAAGGCCATAAAAGGTTAAGTAATTCTCCTTTGATGAAAGTAGAAAAAAGCCCATCTAGTTTGTGGAATGAAAGAATGGCCACACCTCACATCACCAGTGAAACACAAATGATTTCAAGGATGCTTCAATGATGCTGCGGGTCCAAGCTTTTGTACTGGAATAAAGGAAGAACATGAGCTCAGATCAGGCTTAAAATTTGATTCCAGATCTGTTGGCAGGAGGATTGATCAAAGTTCTACCTAATTGTGGTCTCTCATTTATGGTGAAAATGTGAATCCCAATGAAGAATCGATCTCAGTCACTGAACAGTGAGTGACACTACTGTAAACACACATCCACACCCTGCAAGACAAGGCAGCTTGCTCCTGATGAAGACATTTCTATTTTGTCTTGCCTATTTAATTTGACATTTGTCTTTTGGCAGAAGATGCATTATTGAGACAAGGAACAGAGATGATGTCTCTTTCCTTTTGGAACCACATGAAAAAATTTTGTTTTATTTTATTTTAGGGGTGAGCGGATATGTGAATTGAGGGAAGATTTCCTGTATAATTACTTCTGAGATACATATTTCCATTTGAGGAAAAGCCATACAAGAAAATGAAGTCCATTCTTAATAAATCAGACTATTCATTTTACTCAAGGACCACTTCTATTTTTGAAAGCGAACACTGTTGATTCTGAGGTCAAACATAACAGTGGTATTAGACTACCACTCCCACTGATTAAATCATGCGACTGGAACAGAGCTCAATTTTAAATAAACAAAATTAAGACCTTTAAAAAAAAGATAATGGTACTGTATTTTCTGGTGAAGAACATATTTCCTAAATGAAAAGAAAGACTTATCCACAATTGCTACTTGGAGAAATAAAAAAAATGTAGCGTGTACAGAAAAACTCTTGAGACTGTCTATTTGTTATAGTTGCCACAGTATTATTATTAAAGAGAAAAATTAATTACTAGAGTGTACACAGTGCAAATGGGCCCACTGTCTTGTGCCATGATTGCCTTGTCCCCGCACACCAGTGGGACAGGTTCCTGGGAGGGTGCGCCATAAATACATGCCCACGACAGGCTTGGCCTGGTGTCTGCATTGTGGAGAGGGTTTCCAAAAACAGTACTTTATCACTTTTCCTTTCATTCACAGGTTTGAGACAGAATCCTGCTGCCTTTTGGCATCCTCTCCACAATACCAGCAGTATGTAAGAGTGACATGGCGCACAAAAGAGTGACCACAATTGCAGTGTTCATAAGCAACCAAAGAATTTCACCTTGGGGTACACAACTTTTTGGGAATCACTAAGAATATCCTTTCATGTTCTGCATCTCCCTTGCTTCCATCTCCACCATTCCCATCCCATCAAATTTCCTCTTTACTCTGTATCACCTCTTTCCTTCTTTCTCACAGACTCTATAGCAAGCGTTTCTGTTTGGCTTTGGTTTTGAAATACTGTTAAGGCCAAAAGGTTGAAATGACCAAACACCTTGGCTTTGCTTTCTCACTCAACATAATTTTAAAACTCCATTTTAATCTTAAAGGTCTCAAAGATACAGTGGTTGTTATATGGTTTTTCCTAGCTACGCAATTCATTTTGCATACATCCATGGGGCCAGGTTGTTGAATTATGCATTCCTTCCACAAATCACGGTGTACATTTCCCTGTGTGCTGTACTTCTCAGGCAATGGATCCATCTATAGCTACAATATATGAGGATGATTTCATCAAAGTTTGGATCATCTGCATTTCTTATATTCCTAGCACAATACTCACAAGTGGTATTCTGTGCCATATTTTCACCTGATTCAAAAATGTTATCATAAGTAGAATTAAACTGTTCATAATGGAGCCAGGACAAATACCTTGCAGATACTGAAGGGTTTAATAATATGTGTGATGCATATATTATATCTATGAACTTTGATTTTAAAACAAATTGGAAACTGACTTTGGCATCACCAGTTCTTTACCAACCAGTGCTTAAGATAGTGAGACCTATATTCTGCATTCTCATCTATGTATTCAGTATTAGCTTTGTTTAAAAAAAAGGTCTAATGTGAAGTCTCACATTTAGCTATTTTCCACAATGACTCAGTACTGTTTCTGCCATACTGGAAAAGACCATTCCTGTCCATCTTCTGTATATGAATGAAATTGCCTTGAATCTCAAACCTCATCTTGTTAATGTGACCCATTCTCCTAATTTATTAAAATAGTGTTCAATTCTAGTTTTGTCAAGCTTAACAAACATGTTTTTCTAGTAGTAAGGTCATTTATACAATGTTAAATCATTAGGACAAATCTTGGAAATATATTTAATGTGCAAGACTGGAAGTACACTAATGTTAATTTGCTTTTTCAGTCAACATCCCTATCAGCTGTGCCTTCTTAAGATTTTATTAGTTTTTATATCACCAAGTTATATAAGAAAGAAAAATTGTCAAAATATATTGTGGTCTTTGCTTTTTTACTTTAGTGTCAAATTAAGACTGTTATAGAGGTCAATTAGATTAACTTGATAAGTCAGATGATATTTGTTATTGATATTTCAATAACATTTGTAGCAATATTCTAAATGCTAGTAAATTGATGTCTTGGTGGAAACTACCTGCTTCGCAGATTGTTTGCAAAATAATTTCAGGCAATTAATTTAATTTTCTGTCATACTACTGTCACATGACATATGGGTACATTTAAATAAGATTTAATTATTCATTTAATGATTACATACCTAATTTGAAAACCTTAGATAAAATATGCAATAAAAATGAAGAGAAAAGAGTGGTTTCCTGGGTATTTAATAACATAAACTGCTCATGATAAGCAAAAATTAAAAATAACAATTCCAACCCTTTGAAATGTTATCTAATGCGTTATGTGTTAGAGGGGCTCTAGTCTATTTTAAAAATCATCAATACTTGAATGATAAATAAAAAATTTAGAAATAATTTCATTTACTTTCAAATATCAAATAATCTGAAGGAAAAAACTACAGAGATTTATTTTTTATGAAATAGGTATTTGTAGTTACTTTATCATCCAATTTTTTCAGTAAAAAGTGAATTAAACTATTACAGGACACCTTGTTAAGTAATTATATAGCAACATCACTGTGCAATTAAATAGCCATCAGTCCCTGCAGCTGAGAAATTTCAGGTAATTATTCAAAGATAATTAAATAGGAGAATTACTGCATTCAAACAAGCATTAGCTAGTAATCTACCTCAATTAAAGCATCCAATTAATTTCAGAACCTTGATAACAGTTGCCTTTGGCAAAACTATCCTTTGCCCTCATTTGATCTTACATACACAATATTCCTTAAACAGTGTATAAAGTTAATTTACTTCTTCTAAAAGCATAGTCTATTAATTCTCCTAAGAAATTAAACAAATGCAAGTATTAAAAATATTCCTTTTTCTTCTCTCTCTCTCATTTCTACCTTCTACCTAATCTCTTATGCAGAAACTGAACGAGGTAGATTGAGATTCTGGAGCATCAACTTCCTCAGTTTTCAGAGCAGAAAACTTCCTAGCAATCGAAACTCCCAAAAGGGGCTTTTGTTTTCAGATTGACTAGCTCATTAAACAAACTATCCTTGGAAAATGTGCCCTGTGAATTTGGTGGTGATGATGGTGGTGGAGGAAACACATAGGAGAAATACATTTTGGTTTTTTGAGAGGCTGCTAATCTTGCTGACACTTCAAGCTTTCAAACTGTTCCTTAACAGCCTTCCTGGGTTGGGCTCGTTCAAGTTCTACTGGTTTCTTGGATAACTCATTCAGCCTTTTTGAGCCTCGGGTATGGAACTGCCTGGTCCAGTGCAGGACATTACTAAAAGGCCACACTCAACCCAATTGTGAGTGTCCTCCTCGCTGGGTGTCTCACACTATTGGTCTTCCAGAAAGGAGAGCACATGGCCAGTATCCTGAGCTTACTTCCCTCAAGGCTGAATAAAAAGTAGTATAAGGTTGGTATAATGGGGAAAGTACATAAATTTGTTGGTGTGTACTGTCAGATAATTAGAAATGCCACAACAGATAAATGGTTTGCCTCTGGCCATCACTTTCAAGGCTCCGGGAGCTCTCATAACAGCTATGGAAAATGGATAAGAAAAGGCCATGAGGATGTCCACAGACGACTCAGGAATTATTATAGGCTCATCTCCCCACATCCTCATTCAGCAGCAACATTTGTCTTTGTCCCTTTAACTTTATCCTTCGGTTGCCTTTCTACCTTGAGTTCCATTTGGAAAAATCCCCCAGCATGGGCTGTTGATTCTGCCTCTGACCTACCATTCTCTTAGGACCCTGCTATTAGTATTTCCCTGGGTGGGATAATATTGCATCTGCAGGTGATGAGTCCCCATCTAGCTCAGGCTCCTGGGACCTCACCCAACCCAACCCCCATCTGTCAGAGGAGGGGGACAGAATGGTTGCTAGAGGTTGTTGGGCTGGAAACATGTTGCCCAGGCCTGAATTAGGGTGAGGTGAGCGAGGCCGAGTCATGCAAAAGATGGGTCAAATCTTATCTGTTTCTTTGGTATTGCTGCTGCACCAGCATCTAGTTTTTGGGTTTAACATTGTTTTTCTGATACGGTTTAAGGTTTTGGAAATTCATAAGAGAAAAAATATTTTGGTCATCTACTTAATCTTAATTAACTTCAAACCCAATAAAGGCATTCCTAAATTTGTGGCTTCCCCAGTGAGGACTGAGAGTTGAGTTCAGCAACTTTTGGTGTTGGCCATAACAGGGAAGAGGACATACCCAGGGCATCTGGTATCATATTTGGCACATATTAGGTTCAAAGCATATCTATTACATGAATGAGTCCCTCTGATTTTCTCCCCAGTACCAGGCTTTACCGCCTATGTGTCTTGGATGGTCTAATCAGTATACAGTTATACTGTTAACTTAATAAAGTTGTGTGAACCACTGGAACAATGCACTGTCTTGTTACATGGAGATTAACCAACAGGAAAGACTAGTCTTTTTAAGGAAAACAAGCCAGCAAACAAAAATACCAGTTTGGGGCTTCCCTGGTAGCGCAGTGTTTGAGAGTCAGCCTGCCGATGCAGGAGACACGGGTTCGCGGGAAGATCCCACATGCTGCGGAGCAGCTGGGCCCGTGAGCCATGGCCGCTGAGTCTGCGCGTCCGGAGCCTGTGCTGTGCAACGGGAGAGGCCACAGCAGTAAGAGGCCCGTGTACCACAAAAAACAAAACAAAACAAAACAAAACAGTTTGAATGTTCTATATTTCAGTCCATTTGGACCGGAAACAATTTTTTTTTAAATTTTGCGGTATGCGGGCCTCTCACCGCTGTGGCCTCTCCTGTTGCGGAGCACAGGCTCCGGACGCGCAGGCTCAGCGGCCATGGCTCACGGGCCCAGCTGCTCCGCGGCATGTGGGATCTTCCCCGACTGGGGCACGAACCCGTGTCTCCTGCATCGGCAGGCGGACTCTCAACCACTGCGCCACCAGGGAAGCCCCGGAAACAATTTTTAAATTGAAAAAAATAATGAAAGAGAAAATTAAATGAACTTTCCAAGAGAAGTGATGATCCTTCTCATAAAGGAGTTTATTAGCATAAACTAATAAATATAGCAAATATATTGATGAGGTCCAAGTTACAACTTGTAAGATTTTTCCACTTTGTTATTCAGGCAACATCAGTAACTGGCAATATTTGCTATCTAGAGTTGTGAACCTATTGACACCCAGAGTCAAATTATACATCTATCAAACCCCTAATCATGAGTGTATTCTCAGTACATATAATCCAAATGATTAAAGTAGGTAATGATTTCTCCAAAATAACTGCAAGATGCCCATAGGATTTAATTCACTCTATCTCTGTACCCCTTGCTATTCTAATTATTACTGCTTTTTGGAGTTAAGTTACCTGTAATTTTCTGTTAGAATTACAAATGGTATACTTTGCTTTCTTATCATGTCATAGAACTCTGTTATTAACCACATTTTGGAAAAAACCTAAAGAAGATTTAATAAGAAATTTTAAAGCCCCAGTGAATTTTCCACTGCTGCAAACTCCCTGCATCCCTTAAATAAAGCAGCCCATAATTGATTAATAAAAAGCTAAGTAATTTTGGTATTAATATGATCCCCTGGGAGACCCCCATAATCACAACTAGCAGACCAGTCACAGTATTGCTCAATTACATATCCAGGTAAATAATCTGCAAATCAACAAACCCTGTAAGGGGATTTTCAGCATTTCTAATTTGTTAATCCATGATAAATGCCTCTCAGAGATCAGACAAAGCCCAGGCCCTTTCATATTTTGAAACTCCTGGTTTGTTAAAATGCTTTAAAGCAGAGTAACCAAGGGTGTTTCCTATTTAAAATATAGCATGTAGGGCTTCCCTGGTCGCACAGTGGTTGAGAATCTGCCTGCTAATTCAGGGGACACAGGTTCGAGCCCTGGTCTGGGAGGATCCCACATGCCGCGGAGCAACTAGGCCCGTGAGCCACAACTACTGAGCCTGAGCGTCTGGAGCCTGTGCTCCGCAACAAGAGACGCCGCGATAGTTAGAGGCCTGCGCACCGCGATGAAGAGTGGCCCCCACTTGCCACAACTAGAGAAAGCCCTTGCACAGAAACGAAGACCCAACACAGCAAAAAAATAAAAAAATAAATAAAAAATAAAATAAAATATAGCATGTAAAATGCTATATTTATAGCACTAATGCCTAACACATTAGTGCTATAAACACACACAAAATACAATGCTATGTGATTGTCAATATAAAAATTATATTTATAAAACTGTCAATTTGCAGTGCACTCCAGGTGGCATGACTGGTACCAGGGCAATATAGTTTCCTTCTCTCTGATCTGTCTGGATATCTCTGTGAAAAAACATTAGCCTACAGGAGGCCTTCGGTGGGCATAGGGCCTGGGGACCCACTGTCCTCCCTCATCCCCATTGGGTTGCAGTACATCTAGCCATTGCTGATGCAAAAATAAAAGACCCTGTCTCTGCCCTGCTCAAGTTGCTTTTGTTAAAAAAATTCCAAGAAAGGATGCATTGTTGTCACCTAGAGGAACCCAACTCAGTGCTTAAATCATTCATCCTCTTCCAAAGTGTTCTTTTCTAAACCACATTTTTCTTCTCTCCTCAACCTGACCTCATTGAAGATTAGTGATTCTGCCTTGTTGAATTTTAAAAGTGTATTGTCATTACCCCTGACCCCATTTTTTTTTTTTTTTTGTAAGTAACCCTAATTCTTCTAAATTTCTTCTATGAGTCTTGGGCTATTTTATCCTCTGAAACAGTGAAATTATCACATTCAGTTTGTGAACTGAAAGACAGTAAAGAGAAATAAATGTGATTTGCACATTATTTTAACCTAAGGAATACATGTGATTGATTTAATCACAAACATAGTGCAAAGTTCTCCTGTAAAGAAATATCACCATTTGCCTATCTCTTTATTAGATTATTGTAGAAGATACAAAAGAGAAGAAATAGTCCTTCCTATGGTATCTTTTTTTAAAAAAATTGAAGTATAATTGACATAAAACATTAGTTTCATGTATACAACATAATGTTTCCATATTTGTATATACTGTGAAATGATCACAGGTAAGTTACCCTCTGAAACCATACAAAGTTACAAAATACGCAATATAATATTATTGACTATGGCTACCATGCTGTACATTACATCCCTATGACATTATTATTTTATGAATGAAAGATTGTACCTCTTGACCTCTGTTACCAATTTTCCCCAGCCCCACCTCCAACTGTCCTCCCTTCTGGCAACCACTATGCTGTTTTCTGTATTGAGGAGTTTTATTTTGTTTTCTTCATTTGTTTTGTTTTTCATTTTCCACATATAAGTAAAATCACACACTATTTGCCTTACTCTGCCTGATTTATTTATATTTATACTCACTTAGCATAACACACTCAAGGTCCATCCATGTTGCCGCAAATTGCAAGATCTCATTTTTTATTATGGCTGAGTGGTATTCCATTGTATGTATATATATGTCACATCTTTTTTATCCAATCATCCATAGATGGGACACAGGTTGTTTTCATATCTTGGCTATTGTGAATAATGCTGCAATGAACTTAGGGGTGAAAATATCTTTTCGAATACCCAGAATTGAAATTGCTGGATCATATAGTATAGTTCAATTTTTAGTTTTTGAGGAAACTTCAGACTGTTTTACTAGAGCTATACCAATTTACATTCTCACCAACAGTGCACAATGGTCCTCTTTTTTCCACATCCTCAGCAACACATTATTTCTTGTCTTTTTGATAATAGCCATCTAATAGGTGTCAGGTGATATCTCATTGTGATTTTGATTGGCATTTCTTTGATGATTAGTAATGTTGAGCATCTTTTCATGTGCCTGTTGGGCCATTTGTATGTCTTCTTTGGAAAAATGTCTACAAATCCTCTGCCCATTTTTTAATTGGGTTGTTTGCTTTTTGTTACTGAGTTGTATGAGTTCTTTGTATATTTTTAGATATTAACCCCTCATTGGCTATATGATTTGCAAATATCCTCTTCCATTCAGTAGGTTGCCTTTTCATTTTGATGACACTTTCCTTCACTCTACAGAAGCTTTTTAGTTTAAGGTAGTCCCATTTGTTTATTTTATTGCCTTTTGCCCTTGCTATGGAGTTAGATCCAAGAAATCATCACAAAGACTGAAGTCAAGGAGTTCAAGGCCAATGTTTTCTTATAGGAATTTTATGGTTTCAGGCCTTAGATTCAAGTCTTTAATCCATTTGAGTTAATTTTTGTGCTTAGTGTAAGATAGTAGTCTATTTCATTCTTTTGCATGTGGCTATACCATTTACCAACATCACTTATTGAAGAGACTGTCCTTTTCCCACTGTATATTCTTGCCTCCTTTGTTGTAAATAATTGAGCATATGTGTGTGGCTATATTTCTAGTCTCTCTGTTCTGTTCCATTGATCTATGTTTCTTTTTTTAATGCCAATACCATACTGTTTTGATTACTAAAACTTTGTAATATAGTTTGAAATCATGGAGCATGATGTCTCCAGCTTTGTTCTTCTTTTTCAAGATCTCTTTGGCTATTCGGGATCTTTTGTGACTTCACACAAATGTTAGAATTGTTTGTTCTACTTCTGTGAAAAATGCCGTTGGAAGTATGGACATTTTAACAATATCAATTCTTCTAATCCATGAGCATGGAATGTTTTTCAGTTTATTTGTGTCTTCTTCAATTATTTTTCCAACTTTTTCCCTGTGATTTTTTTTTTTTTTTTTTTTTTTTTGGCCACACTGTGTGGCTTGTGGGATCTTAGTTCCCTGACCAGGGATTGAACTGGGGGCCATGGCAGCAAAAGTGCCAAGTCCTAACCACTGGACAACCAGGGAACTCCCCTGTGATAATTTTTAAACTGAAGTGTGGTTGACTTACAATATTATATTAGTTTCAAGTGTTAAAACATAGTAATTTAATATTTTTACAGATTATATTCCATATAAAGTTATTATAAAATATTGACTATATTCCTTGTGCTGAACATTACATCCTTGTAACTTATTTATTTTATACCTAGTATTTTATACCTCTTAATCTCTTTCATCTATTTTGCCTCTCACCCCAGCCTTCTCTTCCCTGGTAACTATACTCAGCCATAAAAAAGAATGAAATTTTGGCTGAGTAATATTCTACTCTATATACATGACACATCTTCTTTATCTGTTCAACTGTTGATGAACACTTAGGTTGTTTCCATATCTTGGCCACTGTAAATAATGTTCCTATGAACACTGGGGTGCATATACCTTTTCAAAATAGTGTTTCCATTTTCTACAGATAAATATACAGGAGTGGAATTGCTAGATAGTATGGTAGTTCTATTTTTAACTTTTTGGGGAACATCCATACTGTTTTCCACGGTGGCTGCACCAATATACATTCCCACCAAGAGTGTACTGGGATTCCCTTTTCTCTACATCCTCTCTAACACTTGTTATTTCTTATCTCTTTGACAATAGTCATTCTGACAGGTGTGAGTTGATATGTCATTGTGTTTTTGATTTGTATTTCCCTCATCATTAGTGATATTGAGCATCTTTTCATGTGTCTGCTGGCCATCTGGATGTCTTCTTTGGAAAGATGCCTATTCAGGTCCTCTACCCATTTTTAAATTGGGTTGTTTGTGTGTTTTTTTTAACGTTTAGTTGTATGAATTCTTTGTATGTTTTGCATATTAATTCCTTATTAGATATATCATTTGCAAATATCTTCTCCCATTCAGTAGGCTGCCTTTTCATTTTATTAATGGTTTCCTTCACTGTGCAATAGCTTTTTAGTTAGTGTCCCCATTTATTTATTTTTACTTTTGTTGCCCTTGCCAGAAAAGTCATATCCAAAAAAATATTGCTAAGACTGATTTCAAAGAGCATACAGCCTATATTTTCTCCTAGGGGTTTTATGGTTTCAGGTCTTGTATTTAATATTTATCCCATTTTGAGTTTATTTTTGTATATGGTGTGAGGAAATGGTCTAATTTTATTCTTTTACATGCAGCTGTCCAATTTTTCCAACGTCACTTATTGAAGAGACTGTCTTTTCCCCATTCTTTATTCTTGCTACTTTTGCCATAGATGAATTGACCGTATGTGCATGGGTTTATTTCTGAGCTCTCTATTCTGCTCTATTGTGTCTGTTTTTGTGCCAGTAACATACTCTTTGATTACTGTAGCTTTGTAGTATACTTAAAATCAGGGAGCATGATGCCTCCAGCTTTGTTCTTCTTTCTCAAGATTGCTTTGGCTATTTGGGGACTCTTGTGACTCCATACACATTTTAGACTTATTTCTTCTAGTTCTTTGAAAAATGCCAATGGAATTTTCAAAGGGATTGCACTGAATCTGTAGATTAGTTTGGGTAGTACTGACATTTTAACAACATTAATTCATAAATCCATGAGCCCAGAATATCTTCAGTTTTTTGTTTTGTGTTCAATTTCTTTCATCATGTCCTATAGTTTTCAGAGTACAGGTCTTTCACTTCCCTGGCTAAATTTATTCCTAGAAATTTTATTATTTTTGGTGTAATTGTAAATGGTCTTGTTTTCTTAATTTCACTTTCTGATAGTACATTATTGGTGAATAGAAATGCAACAGATTTTTGTATATTAATTTTGTATCCTGAAACTTTACTGAATTCATTTATTAGTTCTAGTAGTTTTTGGTAGAGTCTTTAGGGTTTCCTATATATATGGTATCATGTTATCTTCAAATAGTGACAGTTTTACTTCTTTCTTTCTAATTTGGATGTCTTTTATTTCTTTTTCTTGTTTGATTGCTGTGGCTAGGACTTCCAATACTATCTTGACTAAAAGTAGTGAGATGGGCATCCTTTCCTTGCCTTGTTCCTGATCTTAGAGGAAAATCTTTCAGCTTTTCATTATTAAGTATGCTGATATATGGATAAAAAAAAAAGACTCATCTATATGCTGCCTACCTCGAAACTCAACCCAGAGCTAAAGACACACACAAACTGAAGGAATGGAAAAAGATATTCTATGTAAATGAAAAGTGAAAAAAAGCTGGGGATAGCAATACTCACATCAGACAAAATAGAATTTAAAACAAAGGCTACAACAAAAGACAAAGAATGACTTTATATAATGATAAAGGGATCAATCCAAGTGGAGGATATAACATTCAAGAAACATATGCACATAATATAGGAGCACCTAAATATATAAAGCAAATATTAACAGACATAATGAGAGAAATTGACAGTAATACAATAATAATACACCACTTAAATCAATGGATAGATCAAGACAGAAAATTAATAAGGAAATAGTGGGCACATTAAACCAGATGGACTTAGGATAGCTATAGAATATTCCATCCAAAAATAGCAGATTACACATTATTTTCACATGCACATGGAACCTTATCTGGAATAGATCACATGCTAGGCCACAAAACAAGTCTTAACAAATTTAAGAAGACTGAATTATATCAAGCATCTTTTCCGACCACAATAGTGTGAAACTATAAATCAACTACAGGAGGAAAAATGGAAAAACACAAACCCGTGGAGACCAAACAACATGCTACTTAAAAACCAATGGATCAATGAAGAAATAAAAGAGGAAATGAGAAAATACTTTGAGACAAATGAAAATAGAAACATAACTTTCCAAAATCTCTCGGACATAGCAAAAGCAGCTCCAACAGGGAAATTTATAGTGGTACAGACCTACCTCAAGAAACAAGAAAAATCTCAAAAAACAACCTAACTTTACATTTAAGGGAATCAGAAAAAGAGCAAACAAAGCCTAAAGTCAGCAGAAGGAAGGAAATAATAAATATCAGAGTGGAAATAAAATAGAGATTAAAAAAAACAATAGAAAAGATCAATGAAAATCCTAAGAGCTGGTTTTTTGAAATGATAAAACTTTAGCCAGACTCATCAAGAAAAATAGAAGGCCCAAGTAAATACAATTAAAAATGAAAGAGCCATTAAAATCAATGTTACAGAAATACAAACAACCATAAGAGAATATTATGAACAGTTATATGGCAACAATTGGACAACTTAGAAGAAATGGATAAATTCCTAGAAACACACAGTCTTCCAAGACTGAATCAGGAATAAATAGAAAATCTGAATAGACTGTGCTTCTCATTTCTCCTTCAAACTGAATGATAGCCTTGCTGGGTAGAGTATCCTTGGTTGTAAGTTTTTCCCTTTTAGCAGTTTAAATTTATTTTGCCACTCCCTTCTGACCTGAAAAATTTCTACAGAAAAAAATCACTTGATAGCCTTATGGGGGTTCCCATATATGTGACTCTTTGTTTTTCTCTTGCTGCCTTTAGAATTCTCACTTTATTTTTAACTTTTGCCACTTTAATTATGATATGTCTTGGTATGGGTCTCTTTGGGTTCATCTTGTTTGGGACTCTCTGTGATTCCTGTACCTGGATATCTATTTCCGTCTTCAGATTAAGAATGTTTTCAGTCATAATTTCATCAAATACATTTTTCTGGCCCTTTCTCTCTCTCTTGTCCTTCTGGGACCCCTATAATTTGAATGTTAGTATGCTTGATGTGGTCCCAGAGGTCCCTTAAACTATTTTTATTACTTTTTTAGTGTTCTGATTGTTTTCCTCTATTCTGTCTTACAGGTAGTTTATGCATTCTTCCGTGTCACCTAATCTGCTGTTAATTCCTTCTAGTGTATTCTTCATTTCAGCTATTATATTCTCAGCTCTGATTGGTTCTTTTTTTATACATTTTCTAGTTCTTTGCTGAAGTTCTCACTGTGTCCCTCTATTCTTCTCTCAGGGCATTCTGGTGGCTGCCACCTTGTTGGAGGATAGGCCTGGAGTCAGAGAGGCTAGAACTGGAGCCTGGTACAAGCCAGGGCTTCTCCCAGGCAAGATGATAGTTGCTACCCTGTTGGGGGCATGGATGGGACCTGAGGGGCTATATCAGGAGCCCTGGGGGAGTTGGCCTTCTTTCCATGGTGGTGATGATCTCTATGTTGGTTGGGGGCGGGGCCCGGGCCCATGGGGCTGAAGCCACAGTTCTGAGCTAGTTTTGCTTCTCCCTAATGTATGCCATGGTGTTCTCCACCTGGCTGGGAGTAGAGTGGAGCAAAAGGTGCAGGAGCCCAGTGCAGGCCGAGGAGGTGAGGGAGGGATATTGGGGTGGTCCTGGAAGCTGGCCAGGGCACTAGGCAGTTTTCAATCTGCTGCCTCTGCACTGGGACTGGGAGCAAGCAATTCTGTGTGTGTGCTTTTGAAGACCAGAGTCTCAATTTCCTATAGCCCTCTGGTAAGCTCCACTGTTTTTCGAATCAGCAAAGGGGGCTAATCTTCCCAGTGCTGGATTCCATGACTGAGGTACCCAGTATGGGGCTTGAACCCCTCACCCCTATGGAGGATCCCAGAGACTGTCGTATCCCCTCCTTTTCCGGGTCACCCACCAGGGTTGTGGGTCTTGACTAGATCACTCCTCCTCTCCTACCAGACTCTATGTGGTTCTTTCTTTATAATCTTGGTTGTAGAGCTGTTCTGCTAGTCTTCATGTCATTCTCAGAGAGAATTGCTCTCTATATAGTTGGATGTGTTTGTGGGGGAAGGTGAACTCAGGGTCTTCTTACTCCACCATCTTGATTCCACCTCCCTCCCAACAAAACCTCCACAATTTTCTGTTTGTTTCATCTCAATTTCACTTCACTTGAAGCTGTACCTCTTCTTCAATTTCATCAGTGTGTTACAGTTTTCAGTGTACAAGTCTTTCATATCATTGGTTTAATTTATTTCTAGGCATTTTATTCTTTCTGATGCAATTGTAAATGGGATGATTTTCTTAATTTTTCTTTTGGATAGTTCATTGTTAGTGTACAAAAATGCAACAAATTTTTGTATATTGATTTTGTATCCTGCAACATTACTGAATTTGTTTATTAGTTCTAACAGTTTTTTGGTGGAGTCTTTAGAGTATTCTATATAAAGTATCTTGTCATTTGCAAATAGTGACAGTTTTACTTTCTTTCCAATTTCACTACATTTCTTTTTCCTAATTGCTGTACCAATACAATGTTTAATAAAAGTGACAAGAGTGGGCATCCTGTTTTGTGGCTAATCTCAGAGGAAAAGGCTTCAGCTTTTCACATGATGTTACCTGTGGGTTTCTCATATATGGCCTTTATTACCTGAGGTATGTTCCCTGTGTACATACTTTGTTGAGAGTTTTTATCATAGACAGATGCTGAGTTTTGTCAAATGCTTTTCTGCATCTATTGAGATAATCAAAAGATTTTTATCCTTTATTTTGTTAATGTGGTTTATCATGTTGATTGATTTGTGGATATTGAACCATACTTGCATCCCTGGAATAAATCCCACTTGATCATGATATATGTCCTAATGTATTACTGAATTTGGTAAGTCAATTTTTTGTTGAGGATTTTTGTATCTATGTTCATTATGGATATTGACCTGTGATTTTCTTTTTCTGTGGTGTAATTGTCTGGTTTTAGTATCAGAATAATACTGGCCTTATAAAAGAAGTTTGGAAGTGTTCCTTCCTCTTTAAACTTTTGGAACAGTTTTTGAAGGATAGGTAGTAAATCTTCTTGGAATGTTGCTAGAATTCAACAGTGAAACCGTCTGGTCCTGGACTTTTGGTTGTTGGAGGGTTTTTGATTACTGATTCAATCTTTTTACTAGTAGTCAGTCTATTCAGATTTTCTATTGTTTTATGATTCAGTCTTGGAAGATTGTATGTTTCAAGAAATTTATTGATTTTTATTCTAGGTTGTCCAATTTGTTGGCATAAGATTGTTCACAGTAGTCTCATGATCCTTCATATTTCTTTGGTATCAGTTGTAACTTCTCTTTCCTTTCTTATTTTGTTTACTTGAGCCCTCTTTTTATTTTGGTTAGTCTTGCTAAAGGTTGGTCACTTTGGTTTATCTTTTCAAAGAACCAGCATAGTTTCATTGATCTTTTCTCTTCCATTTTTAGTCTCTATTTCATTTTTTCCTACTCTGATCTTTAGCATTTCCTTCCTTCCACTAATTTTGGACTTCATTTGTTCTTCTTTTTCTAGTACCTCTAGGTGTGAAGTTAGATTGTTTGAGATTTTTCTTGTTTCCTGAGTTAGGCCTGTATTGATATACACTTCCTTTTTAGAACCACTTTTGTTGCATCCCATCAACTTTGGTATATTTTATTTCTGTCTTCATTTGTCTATCTGTATTTTAAAATTCCTTTTTGGATTCTTTAATGATACTTTGCTCATTTAGTAGCATGTTGTTTAACCTCCACACATTTGTGATTTTTCCAGTTTTATTTTTGTAAGTGATATCTAGTTTCATACCATTGTGGTTCAGAGGTGATGCTTGATAGAATTTCAGTCTTTTAAAATTTATTGAGAGACTTCCCTGGTGGTACAGTGGATAAGATTCCACGCTCCCAATACAGGGGGCCTGGGTTCAATCCCTGGTCAGGGAACTAGATCCCACATGCATGCAACAATTAAGAGTTCGCATGCCACGACTAAGGAGCCTGCATGCCGCAACTAAGGAGCTGGTGAGCCACAACTAAGGAGCTGCCTGCCACAACTAAGACCTGGTGTAACCAAATAAATAAATAAATATTAAAATAAAATAAAATGTATTGAGACTTTTGTGGCCTATCTTATGCTCTGTCCCAGAGAATGTTCCATGTACATTTGAGAAGAATGTGTAGTCTGCTGCTTTTGGTTGAAACATTCTGTATATATCTCTTAAGTTTATCTGGTCTAACATGTCATTTAAGGTGCTCTCTGTTAAGGTTGATGTGTCCTTATTGATTTTCTGTCTGGATGATCTAGCCATTGATGTAAGTGGGGTGTACAAGTCCCCAACAATATTGTATTGCTGTCAATTTCTCCCTTTAGGTCTTTTAATATTTGTTTTATATTTTTTGGTGTTCCTAAGTTGGGTGCATATATATTTATAAATGTTATATCTTGATGGATTGACTCCTTTATCATTAGGTAACACCCTTCTTTGTTTTTCATTATAGTCTTTGTTTTAAGGTCTATTTTGTCTGATATGAGATGACTAAACCAGCTTTCTTTTTGTTTCCATTTGCATAGAATATCTTTTTCCATCTTTTCAGTCTCTATGTGTCCTTACTTCTGAAGTGAGTCTCTTGTAGGCAGCATATAGCTGGGTCCTGTTTTTTAATCCACTCATCCACTCTGTATCTTTTGATTTCATAGTGTCCACTACCTCCTTTTTTTCTAGGAGAAATTGACAGCAATACAATATTGTTGGGGACTTGTACACCCCACTTACATCTTATTTTTCTTTATTTTATTACAAGCAAGGATGATCATATTATTATACTTTTATATATTTATTGGTCATTAAGATTTCTTCTGTAAATTGCCTATTTGTTTCCTTTGTCCATTTTTTGATGAGATATTGAGCTTTTCCTTATGGTTTTCAAATCAGTTTGTGCACTAGGGATTTCAGCCTTTAATCCATCACATAAGTTAAAATATTTCCTTTAGTTTTTTTGTGGTAAATACACATAAAATTTTCCATATTCACCATGTTTAAGTGTTTAATTCCTTGGCATTAATTATATTCAGAATGTTGTGCAACCATCACTACTACCTAGTTCCAAAAGTTTTTCATCATACCAAACATAAACTTTGTACCCATTAAGAAATAAGTCCCCCTTCTTTCCTCCCCTAGTCCCTGGTAACCTCTAATCTACTTTCTGTCTCTATGAATTTACCTATTCCAGACACTTCTAGATATGCAAGGAATCATACAATATTTGCCTTTTGGTGTCTGGCTTATTTTCACTAAGCATGTTTCTAAGATACATTCATGTTCTAGCATGTATCAGAACATCATTCCTTTTTTATGGCTAAATAATATTCCATTGTTTGTATATGCCACATTTTGTTTATCCATTCATCTGTTGATAGATACTTGGATTTTTCCCACCTTTTGTCTGTTGTGAATAATGCTGTTATGAACTTTTGCATACAAGTATTTGTTTGAATTGCTGTTTTCTTTTGGGTATATATCCAGGAGGGGAATTGCTGGGCCATATAGCAATTCTATGTTTAACATTTTGAGAAACCACCAAACTGCTGTTACTCTGTATGCCTTATATGCCTTATAAATGCCACTAGCATCTGAAAGCAGAAGCTCTATGCTTCCTTGTGTGACTGGCAGGTTCATATCGTCAATCTTCCTTTTTAACAGAGGAAATCAGAACAGTCTCCTCAGTCTCTTTATTGAAATGTTCGATGAGTAGATCACAATTCTGTTACTACAGAGTCGTCTTGCTGTACTGTAGGCCTAAATACAGGTTCTATCATGAATGAACCTTTGAACTTAAACAAATCTTAGAGGCTACTGACCATTTATTTATTTGACTAAATTATTTTGTCTGATGACAAAGAGATGCTGCATTTTATTTCTGGTATTGTAAGAAAGGTTTCATTTTGGTGAAGCATAAACACTTGAATACTAGCCTTGGTACTCAGTCGTCATGGAATATGTCTCAGTGTGCCAACACAGACCAGTATGAAGTTGGTTCTTAAAGGAATTTCTTTATTTGCACCTGAGGATATTTTTAAAAATTTTCTCTCCTTGACTGGCCAGAAATTTTGACATAAAAAAATCCATTTTTAAATCAACCAACCTTTGAGTGTGAATTGTTAATGTGGACTTGAAGCATTAAGAAAGTTTAAGTTGAAGAGAAATCTAGATCTACAACCTTACTGAAGTAAAAATGTTCCTTCATCTTACTAAAATCTAAGATGATTTCTAAAAAAAGTTGTACAGCTCTCCACAGTAACCTGATTTACTCTTGTCAACATATCAAATGCTGGGGCTACTGGGACTAAAGACCAAGTGAGAAATTGATGTCCTACTAAAAGACTGAACATTAAGTGCCCCTTGGGACATTGAGAATAATTCTGGTTCAATTCTATTAATGTAAAGCCCAGGAAACCCAAGAGAACAGAAGAAGAAACAGAGGAAGAAAGTAGATGTAGTCCAATTCAGAATGATACAATATCTTTTATTTACTTGTGTAATAAAGGGAACACCCAATATGGCTTCAGAAGACCTGTCTGGGTTTGAATTCCATCTCCATCACATACTACTTGTGAGACTTTAGGCAAGTAACTTTACTTTTCTGAGCCTTGGTTTCCTCTTTTGTAAAATAAGGATTAAGAAAATCTCTAACAGAATTATTGAGAAGATCAAAGTGCTTTTCATATTGGAAAGTTCTATACCAAGGGTTCTCAAGTGAAGATAATTTTGCCCCCAAAAGACAATTGGCAATGTCTGGAGACATTTTTAATTGTTACAACTGGGAGAGGGTGAACTACTGACATCTATTGGGTAGAAAGCAGGGATGCTGCTGAACATTCCATGATGCACAGATCCGCCCATCACAACAAAGAGTGACCCATTCTAAAAAGTCAATAGTTCTGAGGCCGAGAAACCTTGCTCTATATTATTACTTACTTTTATGCAGTGAGCTGCCAGTGTTTTGATTTCATTGCTGTATTTTTGTCAGCAGTTCAGGGTCTTACTAAGAGGTGTCTTCTTCAATCAAACCCCAAGTAATGTAATCACAATAACTGCCACCTTAAGTACATGGTTTTATCTAGTTTATCACTATTCTCTAACCAACATGCACCAATCACATGTCTATAGAGAAAGACTAATAACCTATGACTTGGAAATGTTAAACCCTAGACACCTGACTTCTTTTTTTTTTTTTTTTACACCTGACTTCTTTAACTGTATCATTTAAGAGTTTTACATAGATGATGAACTCTACATGAAATGATGAAGAGTTGTAGGTACCAACAGGAGGACAATAGCCTGGTATTCAAGCAATAACTGGCAAAATAACTCTGTTGGATTAGGTTGAATACCTGTGCAGCTGCTCTGTGAGCAGTCATTAACAAGGTCAGAGAATCCTTAGAAACCCACAGAAGCAAAACAGCTATTTGACTAAGTTCTTTGACTTATTAGTATAGTTGTCTCAGTTTCTCCCTCTGAAAAATGAGATTTGGAAAGGGGAGTCACAATCATGAATGAAGATGGAAACTCTCTGATACCAGCTCTCATCAATGCTGTGGCTACTGAGGGGACAGGACAGCATGTCATCCTTTCCTATCCAGGTGAAGAACCATGAAAAAAAATGAAAGGACATGCTTTTTTCATATGCTCTGGATGTATGGTGTCTTTGCACAGGTTTATACATGAAACAGAAAACATACCATCTCCAGATTACCACTGAAAAGTCCAGTTAGTTTAGTCAGTTAATTCAATGGTTTGAAAAAAAAAATCAAACTTATTCACACTAGCTGTTTGACTCAGACTGTGTCTGAACATATAAACTGATCTGACTGGCTAAGTCAGTCAATGGTTAATGAAGCTGGTGAATAGAGATCATTTGAAGCATCATTTGATGATGCTCTTTTAGTCTCACAGAGATATAACTTTAACCTGACTCTAAGTGAATCATAAAATTTGTATCTCTCAAAAATTATACAGGCAATTATGAACACCCCAATTAATAAAAAGAGAAATGCCTTTGTTTGCTCAGTGGACAGGGATATGAAAAAAGGAAAAGTGCACATGCTATTCAATAGACATATGATTAGATGATTCAGTCAGAAGTCCTATTCAAAGAGAAAGCTATTTATCCCAACGAAATCACCCTTTGTGTTTGGTTGATGCAGAATGTGCCTTAATTTCTCTGACATATAGAGGAAGTAGGTCTTGATGTCCAAATATGCTAACAGAATGCAGGCATTTTTACACATGGTTGTCAGGTAAGGACTCGGAGCACATTTTTAAAGACTCTTGGTAGGCCACTGAACTTGGATCATTCTTAGCTAAGGTATCAAAAACACTTCAAATACTTTAAAATAAAACTAATCCATGCACTGGTGTGTTGAAAACTTTTCCTATCCCCAGGGCACTAAAATAATACCCTTCTGAACAGTAGGTGAAGTATTTTTAGGTGATAGCTCCCTAGTTATAACAAGGCAAGTCAATTTTTAGGAATTAGGGATGCTAATCACAGTGTCTCAAGATGTGCATTGCTGGGGAGTGAAAAATAAGACCACAAACTGACATGACTGCAATGTGCTATGCTCCCCCGAAGGAGATGTAAACAGGAGGGAGACTTGGCTTCCTGATCCCGCCACGGCTAGATCCATCATAAAGGTCAAGATAATAGACCACATACAGCAAAATCAACACCACTCGCTCTCCCCTAGCCTAGCAGATAAGCGTAGAAACTCAGTTTCCTGCAAGGATAAGTGATGGCTAGCCCAGGTGGAGGAGGAGAAGGTCTGAAAATATGCATATAAGAACACAAGGCACTGTAACTATGCCATCAAATTTAGCATTAAATATATTTTATAATCAATTGAGATACCATAGATTGCCCCCAAACATGCATGAAATACTTCCAGGGTTTTACCAGACTGCATACTCTTTCATGTTTATGCCTCTCTAGTGTTTTTGGACTTTAAAAGCACTCAACACTACAAATGTACTTGTGTTAACAAATGAAACTGTAATAAATGCAATTTCTGGTTTAAAGCCATCATTGAAGTATGACTACTTGAGATTTCAATTTACCTGAAATGTCCAAATTAGTCTTACAACCCAAAGCTAAGGTAGGCCTTGACTAAAATAAAGGGTGTCAGAAAATTCACATAAAAGTAAAATAACCGAGTTACTAAAAGTTGCCAAATAGATTAAGAGTTTCATATCTAATGGAAACTTATTACAGAGATTATTAAAAGCATGTATTTATTTTATTATTTTTTGAGTTTTATTTATTTTTTATACAGCATGTTCTTATTAGTTATCTATTTTATACATATTAGTGTATACATGTCAATCCCAATCTCCGAATTCATCACACCACCACCACAACTCTGCCACTTTCTCCCCTTGGCATCCATAAGTTTGTTCTCTACATCTGTGTCTCTATTTCCTCCTTGCAAACAGGTTCATCTGTACCATTTATCTAGATTCCACGTATATGCATTAATATATGATATTTGCTTTTTTTCTCTTTCTGACTTACTTCACTCTGTATGACAGTCCCTAGATCCATCCACGTCTCCACAAATGACTCAGTTTTGTTCCTTTTTATGGGTGAGTAATATTCCATTGTATATATGTACCACTTCTTCTTTATCCATTCATCTGTCTATGGGTATTTAGGTTCCTTCCATGACCTGGCTATTGTAAACAGTGCTGCAACGACATTGGGTGCATGTGTCTTTTTGAATTATGGTTTTCTCTGGGTATATGCCCAGTAGTGGGATTGCTGGGTCATACTGTAATTCTATTTTTAGTTTTTTAAGGAACCATCATACTGTTCTCCATAGTGGCTGTATCAATCTACATTCCCACCAACAGTGCAAGAGGGTTCCCTTTTCTCCACACCATCTCCAGCATTTGTTGTTTGTAGATTTTCTGATGATGCCCATTCTAACCGGTGTGAGGTGATACCTCATTGTAGTTTTGATTTGCATTTCTCTAATAATTGGCGATGGTGAGCAGCTTTTCATGTGCTTCTGGGCCATCTGTATATCTTCTTTGGAGAAATGTATATTAAGGCCTTCTGCTCAATTTTTGATTGGCTTGTTTTTTGAATATTGAGCTGCATGAGCTGTTTATATATTTTGGAGATTAATCCTTTGTCCATTGATTCATTTGCAAATATTTTCTCCTATACTAAGGGCTGTCTTTTCATCTTGTTTGTAGTTTCTTTTGCTTTGCAAAAGCTTTTAAGTTTCTTTCGTCCCATTTGTTTATTTTTGTTTCTATTTCCATTACTCTAGGACGTGGATCAAAAAGATCTTGCTGTGATTTATGTCCAAGTGTGTTCTTCCTATGTTTTCCTCAAAGAGTTTTATAGTGTCTGCTCTTGCATTTAGGTCTCTATTCCATTTTGAGTTTATTTTTGTGTATGGTGTTAGGAAGTGTTCTAATTTCATTCTTTTACATTTAGCTGTCCAGTTTTCCCAGCACTACTTATTGAAGAGACTGTCTTTTCTCCATTGTATATCCTTGCCTCTTTTGTCATATATTAGTTGACCATAGGCGCATGGGTTTATCTCTGGGCTTTCTATCTTCCATTGATCTATATTTCTGTTTTTGTGCCAGTACCATACTGTCTTGATTACTGTAGCATTGTAGTATAGTCTGAAGTCAGGGAGTCTGATTCGTCCAGCTCCACTTTTTTCCCTCAACACTGCTTTGGCTATTTGGGGTCGTTTGTGTCTCTATACAAATTTTAAGATTTTTTTGTTCTAGTTCTGTAAAAAATGTCACTGGTAATTTGATAGGGATTGCGTTCAATCTGTTGATTGCTATGGGTAGTATAGTCATTTTCACAATATTGATTCTTCCAATCCAAGAACATGATATATCTCTCCATCTGTTTGTGTCATCTTTGATTTCTTTCAACAGTGTCTTATAGTTTTCTGAGTACAGATTTTTACCTCCTTAGGTAGGTTTATTCCTAGGTATTTTATTCTTTTTGTTGCAGTGGTGAATGGGATTGTTTCCTTAATTTCTCTTTCTGATATTTCATTGTTAGTGTATAGGAATACAGGAGATTTCTGTGCATTAGTTTTGTATCCTGCAACCTTACCAAATTCACTGATTAGCTCTAATAGTTTTCTGGTGGCATCTTCAGGTTTCTCTATGTATAGTATCATGTCATCTGCAAACAGTGACAGTTTTACTTCTTTTCCAATTTGTATTCCTTTTATTTCTTTTTCTTCTTTGATTGCCGTGGCTAGGATTTCCAAATCTATGTTGAATAATAGTGGTGAGAGTGAACATCCTTGTCTTTTTCCTGATCTTAGAGGAAATGCTTTCAGTTTTTCACCATTGAGAATGATGTTTGCTGTGGGTTTGTCATAAATGGCCTTCATTATATTGAGGTAGATTCCCCCTATGCCCACTTTCTGGAGAGTTTTTTATCATAAGTGGGTGTTGAATTATGTCAAAAGCTTTTTCTGCATCTATTGAGATGATCATATGGTTTTTCTCCTTCAATTTGTTAATATGGTGTATCATATTGATTTGCATATATTGAAGAATCCTTGCATCCCTGGGATAAATCCCACTTGATCACGGTGTATGATCCTTTTAATATGTTGTTTGATTCTGCTTGCTAGTATTTTGTTGAGGATTTTTGCATCTATATTCATCAGTGATATTGGTCTGTAATTTTCTTTTTTTGTAGTATCTTTGTCTGGTTTTGGTATCTGGGTGATGGTGGCCTCGTAGAATGAGTTTGGGAGTGTTCTTTCTGCTGCAATTTTTTGGAAGAGTTTGAGAAGGATGGGTGTTAGCTCTTCTCTAAATGTTTGATAGAATTCACATGTGAAGGCAGCAGGTCCTGGACTTTTGTTTGTTGGAAGATTTTTAAACACAGTTTCAATTTCAGTACTTGTGACTGGTCTGTCCATGCTTTTTATTTCTTTCTGGTTCAGTCTTGGTAGGTTATACCTGCCTAAGAATTTGTCCATTTCTTCCAGGTTGTCCATTTTATTGGCATAGAGTTGTTTGTAGTAGTTTCTTAGGATGCTTTGTATTTCTGTGGTGTCCACTGAAACTTGTCCTTTTTCACTTCTAATTTTATTGATTTGAGTCTTCTCCCTCTTTTTCTTGATGAGTCTGGCTAAAGGTTTATCAGTTTTGTTTATCTTCTCAAAGAACCAGCTTATAGTTTTATTGATCTTTGCTATTGTTTTCTTTGTTTCTGTTTCATTAATTTCTGCTCTGATCTTTATGATTTCTTTCCTTCTACTAACTTTGGGGTTTTGTTTGTTCCTCTTTCTGTAGTTCCTTTAGGTGTAAGGTTAGATGGCTTATTTGAGATTTTTCTTGTTTCTTGAGGTAGGCTTGTATTGCTATAAACTTCCCTCTTAGAACTGCTTTTGCTGCATCCATAGGTATTGGATTGCCGTGTTTTCATTTTCATTTGTCTCTAGGAAGTTTTTGATTTGCTCTTTGATTTCTTCAGTGATCTCTTGGTTATTTAGGAACATTTTGTTTAGCCTCCATTTGTTTGTGTTTTTTACGTTTTTTCCCCTGTAATTTATTTCTAATCTCATAGTGTTGTGGTTGGAAAAGATGCCTGATATGATTTCAATTTCTTGATTTGTGACCCAAGATGTGATCTATCCTGGAGAATGTTCCATGTGCACTTGAGAAAAAAGTGTAATCTGCTGTTTTTGGATGGAATGTCCTATAAATATCAATTAAATCTATCTGGTCTATTGTATCATTTAAAGCTTGTGTTTCCTTATTAATTTTTCTGTGTGAATGATCTGTCCTTTGGTGTGAGGTGTTAAAATCCCTCACTATTATTTTGTTACTGTCAATTTCCTCTTTTATAGCTCTTAGCAGTTTCCTTATGTATTGAGGTTCTCCTATGTTGGGTGCATACATATTTATAATTGTCTTATCTTCTTCTCGGATTGATCCCTTGATCATTATGTAGTGTCCTTCCTTGTCTCTTGTAACATTCTTTATTTTAAAGTCTATTTTATCTGATATGAGTGTTGCTACTCCAGCTTTCTTCTGATTTATATTTGCATGGAATATCTTTTTCCATCCTCTCACTTTCAGTCTGTATGTGTCCCTAGGTCTGAAATGGGTCTCCTGTAAGCAGCATGTATATGGGTCTTGTTCTTGTATCCATTCAGCGAGCCTGTGTCTTTTGGTTGGAGCATTTAATCCATTCACATTTAATGTAATTATCAATATGTATGTTCCTTTTACCATTTTGTTAATTGTTTTGCATTTGTTTTTGTAGGTCCTTTTCTTCTCTTGTGTTTCCCACTTAGAGAAGTTCCTTTAGCATTTTTTGTAGAGCAGGTGTCGTGGTGTTGAATTCTCTTAGCTTTTGCTTGTCTGTAAAGCTTTTGATTTCTCTGTTGAATCTGAATGAGATCCTTGCTGGGTAGAGTAATCTTGGTTGTAGGTTCTTCCCTTTAATCACTTTAAATATATTGTGCAACTCCCTTTTGGCTTGTAGAGTTTCTGCTGAGACATCAGCTGTTTACCTTATGGGAGTTCCCTTGTATGTTATCTGTCATTTTTCCCTTGTTGCTTTTAATAATTTTTGTCTTTAATTTTTGTTAATTTGATTACTGTGTGTCTTGGCGTGTTTCTCCTTGGGTGTCTCCTGCCTGGGACTCTCTGCACTTTCTGGACTTGGGCGGCTATTTCCTTTCCCACGTTCGGGAAATTTTCGACTATAATCTCTTCAAATATTTTCTTGGGTCCTTCCTCTCTTCTCCTTCTGTGACCCCTATAATGCGAATGTTGATATGTTTAATGTGGTCCCAGAGGTCTCTTAGGCTATTTTCATTTCTTTTCATTCTTTTTTCTTTTTTCTGTTCCACGGCAGTGAATTCCACCATTCTGTCTTCCAGGTGTCTTATCCATTCTTTTGCCTCAGTTATTCTGCTATTGATTCCTTCTAGTGTATTTTTCATTTCTGTTATTTTATTGTTCATCTCTGTTTGTTTGTTCTTTAATTCTTCTAGGTCTCTGTTAATCATTTCTTGCATATTCTCGATCTTTGTATCCGTTCCTTTTCTGAGGTCCTGGATCATCTTCACTATCATTACTCTGAATTCTTTTTCTGGAAGGTTGCCTATTTCCACTTTATTTAGTTGTTTTTCTGGGGTTTTATCTTGTTCCTTCATCTGGTACATAGTCCTCTGTCTTTTCATTTTTTCTATCTTTCTGTGAATGTGGTCTTTGTTCCACAGGGTGCAGGATTGTAGTTCTTCTTGCTTCTGCTGTCTGCCCTCTGATGGATGAGGCTATCTAAGAGGCTTGTGCAAGCTTCCTGATGGGAGGGACTGGTGGTGGGTACAGCTGGGTGTTGCTCTGGTGTGCAGAGCTCAGTAAAACTTTACTCTGCTTGTCTGCTGATGGGTGAGCTGAGTTCCCTCCCTGTTGGTTGTTTGGTCTGAGGCAACCCAGCACTGGAGCCCACAGGCTCCTTGGCGGGGCAAATGGGGGACTCTGGGAGGGTTCACATCAAGGAGTACTTCCCAGAACTTCTGCTGCCAGTGTCCTTGTCCCCACAGTGAGCCACAGCCACCACCTGCCTCTGCAGGAGACCCTCCAAAATAAGCAGGTAGGTCTGGTTCAGTCTCCCCTGGGGTCAGTGTTCTTTCCCCTGGGTCCCAATGCGCACAGTACTTTGCGTTTACCCTCCAAGAGTGGAATCTCTTTGTCCCCCAGTCCTGTCAAAGTCCTGCAATCAAATCCCACTAGCCTTAAAAGTCTGATTCTCTTGGAATTCCTCTTCCTATTGTAGGACCCCCAGATTGGGAAGCCTGACATGGGGCTCAGAACCTTCACTCCAGTGGGTGGACTTCTGTGGTGTAAGTGTTCTCCAGTTTGTGAGTCACCCATCCAGCGGTTATGGGATTTGTTTTTATTGTGAGTGCGCCCCTCCTACTGTCACATTGTGGCTTCTCCTTTGTCTTTGGATGGTGGGTATCTTTTTTGGTGAGTTCCAGTGTCTTCCTGTCGATGATTGTTCAGCAGTTAGTTGTGATTCCGGTGCTCTCGCAAGAGGGAGTGAGCACACGTCCTTCTACTCATCCATTCAGACATATGCAAGTCAAGGGAGCTCCTGGGCAAGGGTTCCCAACAGGTCATGTGGACTCCTGGACTCTCTGATGTCCTTTTCTTCCTTTGCACTTTGTCTAGTTTCACTTGCTCATTGGGAGCCATGTGAAGAGGCCTCACAGCTGCTCCTTCAGACCAGGGTTCCTAGTGGGAAATGGCTATGCAAATGCCTCAGCTGGAGGATGTGTGCAGAAGTGCTGCCCCTGACACCTCAATTCAAGATCCATGTATTTATTTTAAAATGTGAAGTTCATGATTAAGATGTAAAGTGAAGAAGACCATCAACTTCTGTCACCACACAATGGTTATATGGAGAACCTCATGGGTGTGTGACCAGTTACACAGGACACTGGTTCAGGAAGGCTCCACACCTGGTTTAATGTTATGTTGTTCTTGTCTTGAAATTCTTAATAGTATTTTATAAACAAAGATCCCTGCATTTTCATTTTGTACTGGGACCCACATATTTTGTAGTCAGTCCCGACCGTGTGAACAATTTAAGCCCCACAGATATGTTTCTATCTTCGACTTTCTAGTAAGACTCTTCATAAGGAATATCACCCTCAAAGGATAAGCTAAATGGAACAGGAGGTAGAGCCAAGGAGAAGGGAAAGCATTTTGGGGAAGTTGAAAATGTAAAGACAAAAAGTAATTATGGATTTTAAAGAAATGATTGAATCTTTCCACTCCCAGGAAGTTGAGTTAAAATCATAATGCAGAAGAGCAGCTCTTTGATTGCTAACCAGAAGTCACTACGGGAAAAAGGAAATCCAATGTTTGAACCATAGGACATTGAGAAGCAAATTAATTTGAGTTCTTTTCTAAAGTTCATTTAGAAGGACTAACTGGAACTGTTTCAGAAAGAACAGTTAAAGGGCTGCTGACGTATGCTCAGGTTGGTCCTAATTAGCACTTGGAGTAGGTCTGTTATAGAGGAAGTAGAAGCATAAAACTATGCCTAAGTGTTAGCAGCGATTAAAAGTATGCCAGTGGGTGGGAGTGGGTAAAATTATTTACTTTATCAAGTGGAAGAGCTAAGCATGGAGGAAAGAGCTTACAAGAGAGAAAAGTGGGCACTCTGGAGGGAAGTGTATGGGGAAAATAACTGAAAACAGTATGAAAAGAGTATTACAGCATACAAAACGCTCAAAAGAGTCAGTGAGGACTTACTACATGGGCACTAATGAGCACTAATAAGCTCTCCAGGATTTGAGGCCTAAGGCTATTAGTGTATTAAAAGTTCTCACACTTGTTCACAATAGGTTATATCCAGTCAATTCTCCCTCTAGGAAGATAAATTGTACACAGATGCAGAATAATAACTAATGTATGTAGAGTGCATCATAATTTACATACATGATCTTTTATGTAAAAGATTTTTTATGCTTATAACATCCCCATAATGTGTATAGTATAATACCACTTGACAGATGAGATAATGAGGCTCAGAAAAGGAAAGTGAATTCCCTAAGAATACAAGTCAGAAGGTAATAGTCATCTTATTCCAAAACCTGTGCTTTTCCCACCATAAATGTAATGAATGGCATGTAATATGTTCTAATGTTAAAACAAGGTTAACAATAATGACAATAACCACAGGACCTCTTCTGAAGCCCTTCTTTCTTTCCTTCCTTCCTTCTTCTCACCATCCATCCATCCATCCATCCATCCATCCATCCATCCATCCATCCATCTATCCATCCGTCCACTTCTGGGTGAACTGTGGTTTTAAAAAGATGGTCAGTGTACCTCAAGGCTTTTTCTAGATCTGCCATTATTAAACATTGTCTTTTAGGAATGATCCCTGTAATGTGTCTATTCATCAGACTGGTACTTTCAAAACTTATGCTGTCCACAGGATGGCAACTGGGGGTAACTTAGTATGTGACCGAAATGGCTCTCATGTGACTTTCAGTGAATGTGACAGGTATTGCAGTGAGTCTGGAAGGCAGCCGGCACTAAGTAAAAATTGTGATGTAAACAGAAGTCAGGTTTTGTAGCTATTTGCTTCTGCCCTTGTCCTTTCCTCCTCAGTCTCTATTCTACCTCCCAATCACGCTGATAAAACTTAACTTTTAATTGAGGTGCTAAGAACTTTCAGAGACCTTGCATTTTAACAGGGAATTTTATGAAGAAAAATAAAAGGAGAGCACAAAAGCGGGAAGGAGGGAATGTGAGGAGAGGGGGTGAGTACTTGGAATTTCCCTACTGAGCATTTCTACTCTCCATTCCTAGTCTGGGGTTTCTAAGAACTTAGATTATCAGTCTTCTCATCTCTCCACTTCCAGTTTGTTTATAAGAGAATGACTAAGCAAAGGCTTGGCAACTCTACCTCAGAGCGACTGCTAATACTGCTCTAGACTGGAGTACTGAGGTCAGAAATGTGATACTATGAGTTGCTCTGGCCATGTGCATAGGAAACAATATTCTCCTTTCCTACACTGCATTTTTGTCAAAAATTAAGATGAGAAGTTTAGGCAAGAAGCCGAAGAATGCAACTCTCCTCATATCCTACTTTCTCATCAGCCCACTGCATTCTGGTCTCTCTCCCCACCACACCCCTGAAATTGACCTCACCAAGGTCACCAACAATCTTGTTACTGCTGCCACCATTAAGCACTCTTTTGTTCTTGAAATACTTTTGTCCTTTTACTTTCTCGACACGCTATGTTCTTGATATCCACCTACCTATTTGGCTACCAGTCTCCTCTTCACACTTGGCTTCCTCTGTCAGTCCCATTAAGGTTGGCATTCCATAGGGATTTATCCTGGCCTTTGATCTCTTCCTCTTCTATACAGTCTCCTTAGGTGGCCTCACATGTTACCAGTTTCAGTTATTCCCTACATGCTAATTCCAAGAATCCCATTTCAGTCTGATTTCTTACCTGAGCTTTAAACCTGCAGCTATACCCGCCAACTGAAAATTAGTACTAGTTTACCTTAAAGATATCTCAGTTTAACATGCCTAAACCTGAACTGTCCCCAAACCATTCAATCTTCTTTCCCCGCTGACCCAATGAATGGAAATACTACCAAGTCAGAAACTTGGGCACAGTTCTTGACTCTGTTGTACCTCCCTTCATCTATTACTGAATCCTGTGAATTCTACCTCCCAAATCTCTCTCCAGTCCATCCACTTCTCTCCATCCCCACTGCTAAAGCACTGATCCAGACCAGCCTTATCTCTTGCCCTACATTACTGTGTGATGGTCTCTAACCAAGCCCCTTTGCCTCTTGTCCTGTTCACCTCCATCTTCACATCACAGCCAGACTAATGGGTCTTAAATGCAAATTTGATTATGTTATTCTCCAGCTCTCCATTGTGCTTGCAGGCCTCTGGATAATCTGACTACTGCTAACCCCCCCCAGCCTAATCTCTCTGACTCAGCCCTGATCCTGATATTTCAGTCACACTGAATTTTCCTTGCACATTTCTCTCTTTCCCTTTTCCCGAGGCCTTTCCACATTCTATTCCTTTTTTCCTGACATTTCTTCCCTGAATAATTCTTCATCATTCTTCCTGTCTCCATTTAGACATCATTTCCTCCCCAAAGTCTTTTCTGATCCCCCCACCCCAATGCCTTGCTTCAGGCTTAGCCCCCTCTCCTCTTTGCTCCTGTAACCCCTCTGTTGCCCTTATTGCCAAGATGTGTCACCTTGAGATGCAGTTGTCTATTTACTAATCTGTAACCTCACCAGATACTGCGATATGAAGACATAGGCTTGTCTATTACAGTTCACTGTTGTGTTCTCAGTACTTAACAGAGAGCCTGCAACAAAGTAGGTACTTACTAAACAGTCCCTGAAGGAATAAGTGAACTTGGTGGTAAATCTATTTTTTTTTAAAGCTTTATGTTGTTAAGTCAGATAAGAATTTTTTTAGTGAAACATATACAATAAAAATAAACCAACAAGTAAACCCTGTGATTCAGAGAACCTCCATTCTGAAGAACTCAACCTCAAAACTGAATATGTATATTTATTGGCTACTACTAAAGAACTGTGTTGATATGTTTTGTGATACCTGCCTGAGAGTTCTAGTCACAGGTCAATAGGCCCATTAAAAACCAGAAAGCCTGGGTAGTGCAGACAAGCACACAGAGAGAACCAAGCAGTCTGCATGGTCATGAGTGGCCAAAGTTTCTGTTTCTATGCATACCCTTTGGGTCACTTACCCCCTAACTACCAACCTCACTATTGTTTCTTCTCCTTTAGAACAGGTTAGGGATGTCACATGGACTCAGCCTCTTCTTTTGGTCCCATCCTGCTCCCAACACTGGAGTTGGAAGTGCAGCTCAGCTTCATGATGGGTAGGGTGGCAGAATCTTGGGTATGTCCATCTTGATATTGCTGAGAACTTTGCTAACTTGGGAGGCATTAGCCATATGAGGCCACTGAGAACTTGAAATGTGGCTAGTGAGACAGAGGGACTGCGTTTTAAATTAAATTTAAATTTAAAAACTAAATTTAATGGAAAACTTTTAAATATGTTTGGAACAACAGATATGTGAGTTTGCTTTTTCAATTGTCAGTTTATGTAATCTAAATCAAGTCTTCCTAATCAAAAGTTAGCTCTCATATTGAGCTGTGGTACAAGTGTATAATATACACCAGATTTTGAAGCTTCAGTAGGAAAAAAAGAACATAAGATATCTCATTATTTTTTATATTGATTACATGTTATAATACTAATATTTTAGATATATGTGGTTAAAAGAAGTATTAAAATTAATTGCACCTGCTTCTTTTTAGCTTTTTTAATGCTACTATTGAAAATTTTAAATTATACATGCAGCTCTCATTATATTTCTTCTGAACAGTATTAGTTTAGGGGCCAGGCTGGGCCTAAAGACAGATGTGCAGAGGAGACTGGCAGCCTTTAATCCTTTCTGCTTTATCACCTATGAAAATAACAAGACTAAGACTAATGTCAACCCTACAGTATTAGCTAACACTGTTGAACCCTTACTAAGTGCCAGACTGTTCTAAATTTCATAACAATTCTCCGATGAAACTATTTTTATTCTCATTTAAAAGATGGAGAAACTGAGGCACACAGTTGAAGTAGTTTATCTCACAGTCTGTAATTGGTAAAGCCAGGATATGAACACAGATACATCTAATTTCAGAGCTTTCACATCAGTGAAATGGCAAGATAACACTTCAAATGTGCTACTTAGTACATTTTCTGAACTCTATTTAAGGAGACAGTGTAACAGTCATTAATACATTAAACACTATGTATTGTCATTAAGTCAAATGATTAAGTCAGCTGGGTGCTCTACTTAATACCAAAAAAGAATGAAGCTTACTCTTTTGTAGTTCAAACACACAAATAAATCCACAGCTCTGTTTGCCAGGTATTGTTTAAGTCTGAGAAAAGTAAGTGAACTCATGAAGCTATTTTTAAAAAATAATCAAGATAATTGGTTTGCTGCAAACAAAAATGCCAAGGAATCCTAACTTCCCTGTGCTAGAAGTGGAATTCATTTTCTCTGTAGTCAACTTACTAGCAAAATATTTTACACTAACATGCATTTAGTATGCTTCTATCTGTACTTTTGAATGTACTTTCATTCATTCATTCATTCACTCATTTTTCAGTTATTAACTGAGTGTCAATATTCCAAAAATTGGCTGTGAAATGAACATAAGAATGCACAGTCTAAGAAGAGAATTCGTGCCTGGAGAAAATAGCACCAGAGAGAGTGTAAGTGGGGACCCATAGTTATATACATCCAACCTCCCTGTGAACTACAGTGTTTTTTAAAGTTTATGATTGTATGACCCCAAATATATATTTTTAGGTATTGGTTGGGATATTTAACCATTGGCGTAACAGAAGATTCAAAGCTTGATCTCAGCTGTTATAAAAACAATGCAGCTGATGAGTGAAAACAAATGCCAGGAACAACCATGCTGATGATAAAGGAAGGACATTGTGGGAAGCACAATTTTATAATAACTTGAGGCATCCCATCTAATGAGATTATAATTTGGCTCTCACTTATTGGGTAACATAACAGACAGCTTCAACTATCACTTGTCTAGCATCCATTAAGTACTGTCTTCTTTATAATAGTTAGCTTTGTGTGTTGGACAATAAGTGAGGTGGGGGAAACCAACTAAGGTATATGAGAAATAAACCTTAATGACAACAAACAATTTGTCAGACATTCTTTTTCTTCAGCTTTAACATTTAGGTGCCATATAGTGAATTAAATGATCTAACCCATCTCATACATCATCCAAACCACAGAACACACTGCTATAGTCAAGCTTCTCTAGAAGATTACCTGACAGGTGATATATGAATCCATGGAGGGATTGTATGATGAAGGAACATTAAAGATGACAAGTCTTCTAGGCCAGCTACTTTCATTTCATAACAGGCACACACATATTTCTGGCTAAATAGGGGGGACTAACTTAACTAAGTTTGATTTTACATAGTCTGTGGGCTTAAGGGAAGCGATAGAGGACCACAGCACAAATACATGGAAACTAAGTATTAATGTCAGTTTCTGTGACATTTATTCATTCAACAAACATCGACCAAGCATTTACTTTGGGTCAGCACTATCCAAGAACCAGAATTTTCTTTTGGGAGCTCAGGTGGGTCCTATTCAGGATGACCAAGCTAATAAGCATGAGACCAAGGGCTCAAGCAGAATTCTTCTGACTATAAACTCAGCAGTCTGAACAGTGTCACATGCTGCTTCTCAGCACCTAGTGATAAATGGTTTGGCTCCTGCCCCATTTAACTTCCATAGTCCTTCCAGTCACCTTCCCCCACAGCAAGGTCTCTTCCATCACTCCATGACCTGGCTGAACTTATCAACTTTGAATAGAGAATTTGATACACAGTAATCTATATATGAGCTATAAACTTGACCTCTAATTCTCTTTTAATTTGATAAAAGAACATAGAAGGCAGACTAAATGGATAAATTGTTTTAAGCATTTTACAGAAGTGAAGATTCCAAACTAATTTTCAAGGCTTGATACTGCAGATTAATTTGATGTTATATTAGACTCATTGGATTGTTTTTCTATTTATATATTTGCTTCCAATTTTGGGGATACACAAAGAGCCTATGTGGTACCAAGGAATAGGTAACTTCTTGCAAAAAACAAAGCTCAAGACCTAAAGCAGACAAAATAGACAAAGAAAAGGTGGAGAGAAGTGTTTCCTGAATACCTACTATGTTTTAAATTCTGTCCTAGTCCCTTTTACATATATTATTTTAATTTATTTATAATAAAAATCCTACAGAGTATTATCTTCATGTTACTAAAGAAGAAACTGAGATTTAGCAAGTTTATCTAGTATGTCCCAAGTTACCAGCTAGTTAGTGGTAAAGCTGAAGGTAAAGCCAAAATCTGTTTAATACCAAACCTCTTTCCACATGGCATGCTGTCTCATGCCTACAATTTGTCTCTAAGTTTGCTGCTTCATCAATTACTTTGCAGGTAGATGGAAACAGAGGTTCTTATCTCTTATTTAAATTCTTCTCTTGCTCAGTCTCTTTATCAAAATGAGATTGTGCTTGCTGGTCTTTTAAGTGAACATTTTTGGAATAATGCTTAATTCTTTACATCCTTCAGTGGCTAAAGACTTCACAGCCCTTCCTATACGTTACCCTTCATATGGAGAAAACTTCCCTTCCCTAGACAGACTTTAGAGTAAACTGATCTTATTAATTCTAGTTTTTTAAAAAAGATTATTTAGAAGCTGTCTTATAAAGAGATTTCTGATATTCAAAGGACTAGTATACACTAAAGTGTACTCAATTCTACAATTATACTGAGCACCATGTAATCTTTCATATTTGTATGCTAAAATATCGGCCACCATTTAAAGGTACTTTACCTGCCACTTTTTTTTTTTTTTTAAGAGTTTGCTAGACCAAGCCTCTTTATTTTGCAAAGAAACTCAGGTTTGCAGGGGCTGGGGGACGGGAGGCATCTGTCTCACCCAGGTTAACTAAACGGCATCCTTGTCTGCTGGTCACAGCTTTTTTTTTTTTTTTTAGTTTCTGCTTTATAACAAAGTGAACCAGTCATACATATACACCTGATCCTACATCCCTTCCCTCTTGCGTCTCCCTCCCTCCCACCCTCCCTATTCCACCCCTCCAGGCGGTCACAAAGCACCGAGCTGATCTTCCTGTGCTATGCGGCTGCTTCCCACTATCTATCTACCTTACGTTTGGTACTGTATATATGTCCATGCCTCTCTTTCGCTTTGTCACAGCTTACCCTAAAAATGTCATGAAGAACCTAGGGGTAAAACAGGAATAAAGACACAGACCTACTTGAGAATGGACTTGAGGATATGGGGAGGGGGAAGGGTACCTGCCACTTTTTGAAAGGTTTTCTCTGATCTCGCTATAGAACTTGAGATCCTCCCCCCCCCTTATGGCACATATCACTTTTATTCACATTTGCAGAGTATGCACTGTATGCCAGCCACACCATGGTGAATATAGCAACATCATCCTTGCCCTCATGGAGCTTAAAATCTAGCAAGGTAACCCTATATCCATACAACTAATAAAGGGATAATTCCATTTATCATAAGTGCTGTGAAAGAAAATTCTCTGATATTATGCATTGTGTGGAGAAAATTAAAAATTCAATAACTGATGATGTATACTTTTCTTCCTCTTTACAAAATTCTAGATAATGGGCTTCCCTCTCTAACCTAACACATATCTCATACTTACTAGGATGTGCAAAGAACCCAACTTGCAAAAAGAAAGTTTATCTTTCTCAAAAGTTTACCATGAACAAAAATGTGTGTAAATCTATATGAGGAAAACTACAAAACTCTGATAAATGAAATCAAAGGAGAACTAAATAAATGGAGAGATAGTCCCTGTTCATGGACAAGAAGACTCAATATTGTCAAGATATCAGTTCTTGATCTATAGATACAATGCAATCCCAATGAAAATACCAGCAATTTATTTTTTTGGATATTGACAAACTGATTCTAAAGTTTATATGGAGAGGCAAAAGACCTACAATAGCCAACACAGTATTGAAGGAGAAAAACAAAGTAGGAGGACTGATGTTACCCAACTTTAGTACTTACTATGAAGCTACAGTAATTAAAATATTGTGGTATTGGTGAAAGAATAGACAACTGGATCAACAGAACAGAGAGCCCAGAAATAGACCCCCATAAAGATGGTCAATTGTTCTTTGACAAAGAAGCAAAGGCAATACGAGCAAGTTAGTCTCTTCAGCAAATGGTGCTGGAACAACTGGACATGTACATGCAAAAAAAAAAAAATGCAGCTAACCACAGACCTTACACCCTTAACAAAAATTAACTCAAACAGATCATAGACCTAGATGTAAAACACAAAACTATAAAATTCCTAGTAGATAACATGGGAGAAAACTTAGATGACTTTGGTTATCATGACGTCTTTTTAGATACAACACCAAAGGAATGATCCATGAAAGAAATAATTGATAAGCTGGACTTCATTAAAATTAAAAACTTCTGCTCTGTGAAAGCAATATCAAGAGAATTAGAAGACAAGCCACAGACTGGGAGAAAATATTTACAAAAGACACATCTGATAAAGGACTGTTATCCAAAATATACAATGAACTCTTAAAGCTCAACAATAAGAAAACAATCCAACTAAAAAACAGGCCAAGATCTTAAAAGATACTTCACCAGAGCAGACATATAGATGGCAAATAAGCATATGAAAAGATGCTCCACAGCATATGTCATCAGGAAAATGAAATTAAAACAATAAGATATCACTACACACTTTTTAGAATGGCCAAAATCCAAAACACTGACAACACCAAATGCTGGTGGAGGTAGAGCAACAGGAACACTTACACTTTGCTAGTGGGATCGCAAAATGGTACAGCCACCTTGGAAGACAGTTTGGCAGTTTCTTACAAAGCTCAACATACTCATAGCATACAATTCAGCAATTGCACTCCTTGGTATTTACAAAAAAGAGTTGAAAACTTATGTCCACACAAAAACCTGCACACAGATGTTTATAGCAGATTTATTCATAATTGCCAAAACTTGGAAGCAACTAAGATGTCCTTCAGCAGGTGAATGGATAAATAAATTGTGGTATATGCAGACAATGGAATATTATTCAGTGCTAAAAAGAAACACGCCATCAAGCCATGAAAAGATATGGAGGAAAGTTAAACGCATATTACTAATTGAGAGAAGCCAATCTGAAAAGGCTACATACTGTATGATTCCAACTATATGATGTTCTGGAAATGGTAAAGTTATGGAGACAGTAAAATGATTAGTGGTTGACAGAGGAGGAGGAGGAGGAGATAAATAGGCAGAACACAGAGGGTTTTTAGTTTAATGAAAATACTCTATATAATACGATAGTGATGGATATATATCATTATACATTTGTTCAAGCTCAGAATGTACAACAAAAGTGGGTCCTAAGGTAAAATGTGGACTTTGGGTAATTGTGATATGTCAATGTAGGTTCACCCTTGGTAAAAAATGTCCCCTTCTGGTGAGTGACGTTGATAATGGAGGTGGCTATGCATGTATGGGAAATCTCTGTACCTCCCTCTCAATTTTGTTGTAAATTTAAAACTGCTCTAAAAAATAAAGTCTTAAAATAAAAGCATTCTATGGCTTCATATTAGTGAAGCAAAGACATTTGTGGACAAAACCTGAAGAAGTGAAGATTTCCCTGAGTTTATAAGAGAGCTGCCTCTCTAATCCTTAAGCCAAAGAACCACTTAAGGATCTACGATTTTGGTGAATTCTAATTAGAATAATTGAATGTCAGATTGAAAAATATCCTTAGAATTAACTAATTCAAAAGGTCAAGACTTTTAGCTTTTACAATTTTTAAGGAGAAAGATGGAGGGTTGCCAGCCTTTTATTTTGCCAAGTGAGGAAGTAACATAAAATGTACCATCTATTTAGCTGTGATCCCATAAATGAACAGGCATTTGGAAACAAAAGAGGAAGAAGAGCATCATCTCAGTATCAAGGACAGCCTCTCCTAAGCAAGGACAGGTATAAATTTGTAGCAATATAAAGATAGGTATAAACATAAACATAGATTAAATGTTATAGCTACATAAAATTTGTCTTTAGTTTTTTCATTTTATCTTAGACTGGTCAAAACTGGAGTTTAGGAAACTCTGATCTCCTCCAAACTCTTCACAGGGGCAATGACTGACCAGTGTTACAAATTAGTGGCCACTGGGGCTGGAACCAGTACCCAAGTCACTGGAGCCCACTTCAGTGTTTCTTCTAATCACCATATGCTTGGACTTTGGGAACATGACAAAGGGCCCAAGATGGAAGGTGAGGTGAATCCTCCCCTACATATAGGATTGGGGCAACCCTGGGATCAGGGAGATAGAGAAAAAAAGTGGGAGAAACATTCTGAGGCAAGGAAATGAGTGCATTTTTAGTTCCTAAGAACATTCTCCTCTTTCCTCAGTCTTCCCTCTCCATCAGGGAAAAATGATTATGAAAACAATAAATTGATGGGCAATTTGTCAAAGCCTAATATGTTCTCAGAACTGTGTGAGGTGTTTTAATCCTCATACTCCTTTGAGGTAGCTCTTCTCAGATGAGGAGACTAAGACTCAGTGAGGAGAAGTAATCTGCCTAAAATCAGCAGCTGGAATTCATATCTAACTCAAGTTCAGATACCCATTAACTATATGCCATACTGTCTCATATAGTGCTACCCAGGAGAAAGGAAGTACTATATTTGTTGAACTTCTACTGTGTGCCAGGCCCTGGGTTTAGTGTTTTTCGTAATTTGTTTTCATGTATTCCTGACCTCAATCCTATTTATCTTCTTTGTTTCACAGATAAGGTAACTTAGGCTGAAGATCACACAGCCAGTAAGTGGAGGAGCCAGAAATTTAAAAAACCAGAATGATTCCTATTGGGCCCTGAAGTAGAGATTCATCAAGAAGCTAAAAATAAGTATACTTTTGTGTTGAATTCAAATACATATAATAGCAGATCAATAAGCCATACTCTAGTTACATTAGGACATTTCCATAAATTGATAGGTTGAATCATTCAAAATTGCCATTTTGTGGGTCAAAAGTGGTTGAATATTATGATTGCATATGGTTTGATCTAATATACATCATTAAGTTTTACTACACCAGAGTTCTCTGCCTCTACCTAACCTCTGCAATAAGTTAAGGACTAGCAAGCTAATAAGAATAGTGATAATGATATAATAAGAAAAATATTAATAATAACATTATGAACTATTTAATTTTTTTAAAAAACTACTTCTACCATTATTTTTATTGTGCTAAAAATACATAACATAAAATTTACCATCTTAACCGTTTTCAAGTGCATAGTTCATTTGTGTTAAGTATGTTTACGATGTTGTGAAACAAATCTCCAGTACTTTTTCATCTTGCAAAACTGAAACTCTCTACCCATTGAACAATGAGAGACACTATGAGGGACCATGTGGCTGGTGGTATCAGATCAAAGGACTTTTCCAAAATAGGTTCATCTGGAATTTTGTGTGAAATTTTCTAAGTTTTAATGTTGGCTTCAAAAAATAGCTTTGTTGAGAGATAATTCAAATACCATAAGTTTACCCAATTAAAGTGTACAATATAATGATTTTTTAGTATATGAACAATATTGTGCAGCCATCATCTCTATCTAGTTCCTAAACATTTTCATCAACCCCCAAAGGAGATCTTGTACCTATTAAGCAGTGACTTTCCATTCTCCCCTCTTCTCAACCCCTAGTAACCACCATTCTACTTTCTATTTCTATGAATTTGAATGCTTTGGATACCTCAGATTTCTACCATTTTTGAACATGTAAAATCTGCAAGATGCTTCATGCGCTTTATTTAATTCTAAAAAAAATTCTATGAAATACTATTATCTTCATTTATAGCCTAGGAAATTAAAAAGGTAAGGTAGACATCAAGTCACATCTGAAACTAACCCATTATTACATGTGTTCAAATTTGCTATATCCAAATTGATAAGAATAATTTCTACCACAGAGAAGATTTCCCATATTTTTTATTAGTGGGAGGTGGTGGCGGTGTGGATTTCCAAACACCCAAATAATGGAGCTCAATAAATACTTGATTAATGACTAAGCGAATGATGTGACAGAATCCCTCCTTAATTAAAAACAATATGAAAGAATGAGAACTTTGAGGGAGAACACGCAAAATCTCATGGTAACATTATACATGTAGCGAAAGCTTTGGGCTGATTTTTCTAAAACAGCAAAACTTATAGAGACCACATACTATGAGCTATACTATACTGAAAAAAATGGATAGACTTCTTATATAAACATAAGATATCTAAAAAAAAATGGGAAAAAAGGACTTAATTATAAGAACAAAACAGCATTCCATTCTGGAATATCATTGACAAATTTAATTGAACTCTGGAGGAAATAGGATGTTTTAAAATGGGTTAAATGTTAGATGAAATATTATTTAGTATGTTACTCAGAGTTGGTACATAAACAAGTAAGAGAAACTGAGTGTGGAAGAACAAATGATGCCCTTGTGTTTGTAGCACTTAAAAGAATGAACAATAATTGGCTAGAAGAAAACAGAAGATTTGTGGTCATATTTCACTTTTTTCTTTTTAACAGAAAGACAAAATTGGAGAAAACAGTTATATTAGAGACTTTGTCATTCATAAAACAAATGAAGCAGAACTGGAAGAGAGAGTGGCAAAATATTTACATGAAAGAGCATCCTTATTTTTAAATTATTGAAATGGGATTTACTTTCAAACTGAGGTCACATTTTTAAGAATTTTTTTTTGAATTTTAAAGAAAAATTACATGATAAATAATTCTTCCTTAAATAAATAAATTAATAAAAAGTAATGAACTTATTAAAATAGGTATATTTTTATAAACATTCATATTCCTAAACCAATAAAAATGACTTTAGATTTACAGAGATATTAAAGATTACAGATATTTTCACCTGTATTCCCTCCATTCTATGAATAAACACTTTTGTTACTAGTTTTCTTTTCCATTGAAACTCTCCCAATAAAGACTTTTCTTTTAATGTGTGAAACTTCAGAAACTTAATATCTCTATGTCCCAATACACTTAAAATTTTCTTCAGATATTTCGCTTAAACTTGAGTTTGAAGACAACCAAATTTTTGCTCTGTGAATTGTAGAAACGCTAATGACCAAATCCTTCTGAGATTTGTCAACTATCCAGATGTTAAATCTTTCTTTTCCCTTTTTCTGAGAAAGAAATTTATTCAGTTCAATTCAATGCAAATCATTCTGTCATCTTTCAAGAACAAAAGACTGAAGGAATTATAGGTCTTAATTTTTACCTACAACTATCCAAAATAATGTTTTAGAAAATTTGAAGAATTATAGAATTTCAGTGCTGGGTGGACCCTTCAAGATAATCAAATACATTCCCTTAATTTTACAGAGAAAGTAGCTAAGCTCAGACACGACAAAGTTAGGGTTGTAGGCCATATCCAAACACAGTTTCCTAATAATCATCTAAGGCAGGGCCCAAACTGTTAACTTCCTCACTCTCTTGTCCAGATCCTAGATAATATAAGGTTCTATCTGAATAAATTAAATGGTACTATTTTTTGAGGAAGAAAACTCCAGGCTATTGAAGTGAAATAACACTGATTCCTGTACCCTAAGATATCACTCTACATAAACGGTAACTGCCAGTGCTTCAGAGCTGGCACAGTGGCAAGAGCACTGGAGCATTCCAGCCCAAATGGGAAGCTGGCTGAATCATTTTAACTGCTCTGCGCCTCAGTCTGCAAAATGGGAATAATGTCCATTCCACGTAGCTGAGAGGATAGACCTAGATAAGGAGTAAAAGGACTTGAAGGCTCCACACTACACGACACAGGCTCAGCCATGATTTACGCACACACCTGCTTCAGTAGGTATGTCCTACTTGCACCAACAATAAAGGACCTTGAGACACAGATTAAGTGACTATCTAGCACAAACCCAAGAAAACTCAGAAAAAAAAAAAAAAACCGGCAAACCCACACTATGAATAAAAGGAAGAAATATACTCTGGCGTATCTGACGCCAGGAAGTAATAATGTCATTTTGAAATTACAGGTAGATGTGTTCCCCTTTTCCCCACTCCCTCACACTCTTTTCTAGCACATTTTGGGGAGCTTTGGAAAAAGAATAGAAGAGACAAAAAAGTACTTTGCCCGGCAGGAATACAAAATTGTAAAAGCACAGACAGCACTACAGAGGCGCGCTGCCATTCACTCACAAAGAATTTTGTGCATGTAGATGGCTGATTAATTGCCGGCCTGCCTAGACGAAGCTGCAACAAGCCAGATACTGTCAGCATGCCATCGGTTACCATGGAAATGCACAAGGTTCCTGTTTCTGACAAGCCCTTGAATACTGGATAGATTGTGCCATATGTAAATAAGGCAAATTAGTTTTCCTATATCTTCCAGACAAGGTTAGACGAAAAGAAAATATATCTGTTTAAACATACTCTCTAACCTCTTAGATGTGATGAATGGGAAACAGGGCCTTCTTTCTTAGGAAACTGAACTCAGATCGTTAAAACTGAAAGGCACTTGGGGAAAATGACCAAAAAATGCAAAATGCGTTGCCCATTTATAAGGAAGGACTTCAAAGTCCGCCATGCAAAGGTGTATTTATTAGACTTTTGTTTTGTAACCGGAAGTTGGGTTTTTTGTCCTGTTCTTTACAAAATTATAAAATGTCTAGCAGTTATTTTTATAGTATTAGATTAGAAATTTTATATTCTTGTCACAAAATTTTTACTTATTGCACAATCCCTAGACTGCATTAGGCTGAATACTGAGTCACAAACCAGCATAATTTAAAATATTTAACTCCGCTACCAGGAACACTTACTTTTGCATTATATTTTTGGGGGTTTCTTTTTTTTTTAAACAGTTTTTGCCAGCACTGTGAGACTTTATAACTTCTTTCCATGTTGTAATAATAATTTATAATTAACTGAATCTGATGTGATTTCAAAAACTTATAATTACTATTAGGATATTTTAAAGTACATAATGACTCAAATCCCTTGTATCTTTCATGACACAGGACTACTCTGATAGCTATGTAAAATTATATATTTTTAAAATTTAATCTGTTTAAACAGTAAAAATGCCAGAAAGTGCTGGAGTACTTTTTATAACATAGCTTCTCTGAACAATATTTAAATGTGCATTTCTTAAAATAAAATGTTATATCTCTATTATCACCTCAATTTTAAATACACACTTTTTTCTTTATTTTCAGTCAGATTTTCTAAGGATACTTGTATGTAAAATTTCCACATTTAAACTCAAATATTCATATGCTATTCAAGAAAGCTACAACATATACAAACACCAAAGATATCTATAATTATCCAAATTAACCCTTCCCTAAATTTAAATTAATGTTCTCTCTCCTTTCTGGGTAAAGGTAAGAAAATTTATTTTCTATCAAATGATCCATGTATTAGATATGCCCAGAATTCCAACTTGATTATAATAGACTATATGTTGTTCCCATGTTTTAGAATTTAGAGGTGAAATCTATCTAAAGACCCCCAAATTTTAACATATTCCTATAATTGAATATTATCCAAGAAAAATTAAAAGAAGGCATTGTCTTATATGTTCATTTTTATGTAAATAATATGCTACATGGAACTATCAAAAATATTGACTTTTTGTATTGCCCTATTTGACATATTTTTTTCCCCTGCAAAAAATACTCCTTATACTCTTCAATAAGAATTGATGTGTAGAGTGAATGGGTTTCATGAAAATTTCTAAACAAATTTTAAAAGCATATTAATTTACACAACAGTAAAGAAGAAATCAAAGAAAACTACCTGATAATTCTGGCTAGAACAAGTGCCTATGCCTAAAAATAACACGATTTTTCTTTCTGTTCTGTATTTTGTTTTACATATGGACAGTCAAACAAGTTATCACATGTTTTAGGTCGTTCCAGTCCTTATGCAATGAAATACATGACCTAGAGACGACATTTCATTTTGTTCTTTTTTCCCCCTTTAAAGCAGAAAAATTATAATTAAATGCATTAGGACTTCTTGCATGGCCATATGACAATGTCCTTTTCTTACGAGAAATCTTCCCAAGTTCTTTAATTGTGAGCATGTATATTTTAGGACTTAAATAGCAATCTGTATGCTAGAAGCCAAAAGTTTCACAATGGAAAGTGGCCAAATTTCTTTTTCAAGTGTTATTATATGAAAAAAACTTCATCTTCCTAGTTACAAGACACATGTTATATGTGCTAGGAATATGTTAGAAACAATGAGATTGGCTCTGTCCATGTTTTTAACTCTGCACTTTAGCATTCATAATTTCAAAACTGTATGCTTTAAGCTGAAAGATAAATATTGAGAGTATTTTACTTTATTGCTTAAATATGGTAAATATTTAAGCAATAAAGTATTATTATATTATACTCTGACATATCACTAGAATGGTATTAAGGACAGGATAGTCAATGAGAGAATAGATCTTGTAATCATTGTGAGGAGGATAAATGTTTTCTAGGAGGAACATACACATTTGCTACTTTTAAGAGGCAGTACTGTAGTGTGGAAAGAATAGTCAGTCATTCATTCACTGAGTATTTACTATATGCCACTTAATCCGGCATAGTAAGGTCCCTGCCTTCATGGAGCTTATACTCTAGTAGGGGTAGAGATAAACCAGGGGAAAAAAAACCATCAGAGTTCTAAACTGTGCTTTGCCTCTCAAATCCTGAATTCCTTTTACTTGCATCACCCTTATGATATAAATCATATTCTCTTTATAGTTATTTCTGTATATCTTTCTACTTTACTACCATAAAAATTTCTTATGAGTATCAAATATGGTCTAGGTCTTTTTCATCTTTGGATCTTCCACCATCTTGAACATATAGTAGGTTCTCCAATGATATTTGTTGAATAAGTGGATACATAACTCTCCTGGTCACTTGTAGTGTAATTTTAGGCAAGGCACCTGACTCTAGGAGTTTTTGGCTTTTTCACCTATAAGCAGAGGTGCTAAAATAAGTCCTCTTTAAGGTTAAATTTTGTAATTCTATAATATTACTTGCTGCTGTAAGTCAGTTAACAACTTTACTCTTCTTATTCTACTGGCTTAGAAAATTTTCATCCTCAAAATTATATTAGTCTAAAATTTGTTTTTATTCTTTTGGCTATTATTTTTCAAGAATAATTTTTAAAATATAATCTTTTTATTTTTCATAGAAAATTATGCCTAGATCTGCTATTAAATCCTAATTCAAAATGTTGCTTGTTACTTGTTTGATGTACAAAATAAGCAGGAAAATCATGCACAGGAAAAAAATTCAGTTTTTGAAGTGTTAAATCAAGTGAATGAAGTAAGACAGAAGCAATACTTTCTGCAACAAAAGACAAGAGCTTCCTTCCTCTAAATCCCATACACATATGGCTGCTTGTCCCAAGCTCACGGATAATTTACAAACAGTGGGTGATGTGCTATAAAGAAAATGACTCAATGGCCCATCGGTAATTTAAATATGTGACAAAATGTTTAAATGTTTTAAACAATGGTAAAACACTAGAGACTTAACAGTTTGAAAGCAAGTGTGGACAATTTTTTTTCTAGTTTATTGGCTTCATTTTGCACCAGCCCAAATAGACATCCAGCATTTGATTCTTCCTGAGGCGTAGTATGTAATCTTCCACTAGACAACTCACTGGAAAATAAGGAGGAGAATATCCAGCTTTGAGAATAGCCTGGCCAATGTCTATGTACCAAATGCGAATGTCTATAATTGAAAAAATCAGAAATTCAAGGTCTTACTTAAGGTTTTCATCTATCATGGGAACTACTTCATTCATTTTCTTATCAGCACAATGACAGCCCCAATCTCCATAAATCAGCATTTTGAAATAAAACTTCAGATTATTTTTGTGTTGACATTTATGTAACCTATATCTTTGTAGACACAAAATAAAGAGCTTTTAGTGCACAATGGTTATAAATAAGGCCCAACCTCCAGTTAAACACCTATAATTTGACTGATTCTCTCAAAACACAAGCAAAAAGAAAAACGAATGTTAGCTGCTTTTCTATTTGCTCAACACAAAAACTGAGGAGTGAAAAAAATGCATTTAGTTAACTGTCTGTTGAGTTTATACAACCTGAACCAAGCAGACCCTTAATAGGGTAGATTTTGGGGGAGGCAGAGATTGATCACTAACAAACAATATAAATGAAACTAATTATTTAACCAAGGTGAAAGAGAAAACAACAATAACTAAAATGAGGGCCTAAAGTATAATAATAATAAAACAGAATTCTAAGTAAAAATTGGTGCTATTTTCCTATTATAAAGAGAAACTCATTTGCAAATGCACATGCTTACCTCAAATAAATGAAATGTTTCGTGGCTATGTTTAGTTGGATCTTGCAAACTGCTTCAGATTGAAATGTATGTTGAAACCTAAAACTGATTTGTTCCATGTAAATCACATTTAAAACTTTTTCAGCTAAAGATATTGTAAATAAAGCTAGTAACTTGAGGATGAGCTCTTTCTTTAGACCTCCAAACCTGTTAAATCTTTGATTATTTTAGGAGAGTTTTTTCTTTCTATGTAAAATATAAAAAGCTAGGAACCATTTTTTTTCCATTTGAAAGGGCTGGAAGAAATTCCATTCAATTCAACATTTTATTATTATTATTATTGTTATTATTATCAATCTAAACAAATGAACCTTCCTCCCCTCCTCTGCTTGCCAGTTGAACCATGTCTCAGAAGCAGCTGACTGGATAGGCAGACTTCCTCCAAGAGTTCCTCAATTGGATATTTTCTCTATGGTCTAAATATACTTGGCTATATTTAATGGCAAAGAAACCTAGTAACATGTTAACATTTTGAAACACTTGTCCCTGAAAATATTCTGAGAGTGTTAATTTCATATACCAGCCAAATGCTTTGTCTCCTTTCTTACTATATAGAATATATATAACACTGTACCATAAGGTTAGCTTGGTTTAATTTATTACATAAATATTGTTACTTAATGATTGACATGACATTTGGACTATCAGAATCTGTAATCTGATTTTTTCCCCCTTATATAACTGGGAAACCTAAAAACCCCTTCATTTTATTTGCAAGCCAATTGCCCTGCGTATTTTCATCAGTTTGGGCCCACTCACTTCAGCTGGGCTATCCATTCAGCATATGATAGTTATTTGGAAACCTGAAAAAAAATACTAGAGGAGAATTCTTTTTTTGCTCAGAGTGTAATATAAATGCATAATTAGTAGGATTTATATTTTGATATATATTGAAAACATTTTAGCATTTCCAGCACATTCATACTCTGGTGTTCTTCTCTCCAAATTATTCACCAGTGATGTCTGCAAAACCAAAAATAACATTTGGACTTGATCGATTCTGTCAACAAAATAAGTGTGCAATATTTAAGTATTCTGACTTCATTAGAGTTTCCTTTACAAGAAAATTATAGTTGTACACATACTGAGGGAGGACAGGAACCCATTCAACTAGATTCTCACTGTAATACAGGGAATTGAGTAGGCATTTCAATATTTTTCTTATCCATATCCTAAGATCTTTGATAAATCCTCAATTTCTGAACTCTCTGATGACAGAGTTATGCTGCTGGGCACTTAGCTTGGGTCACGTCTTCATGGCAAGGGTCAAATTTGTAGAAGGCACTTCATATTCATTTATTCACCTCTCAAGACATTTCTTGAGAGGTAATTACGTTTCAAGTAATTACAAATTAGCCCATTAAGACATATAACATCTGTGAATATTATAAAATTCACTATATAGATCAGGGAATACTCATACTCTCCATAGTTAAAGGTCCATGCAGACATTTCTGGATATAGTACAGTACAGAGGATATTTCCTTTTCAAGAGTTAGATATAAGAGAGTTTTAAGCCAAAAAAAATCACAATAAACTTTCTAGCCTCATTTTTTAGAACACCAATGTATGTATTATTTCAACAGCTTTAATACAAACCTCCTAATATTATCAAGTGCTATTACCCTCCATTCTAGTTTAGTTTCAACCTATGGTATGCTCCCAAAGGCCACACATGTGATGATGCACTCCTGAAATCCTGCAAATAGCTTAGTCCCCATTAGTTGATACTGACTTGGCTGACGATTTTTTTTCTGTAATGAAGCGTCTCTTTTTTGAACAAAGGTGTCATGTAGTCTGGAAGGCATACAAGTGAGTCACAAAACGTGAAAACATCTTACAAGTCAACATTCACCAAACAGTCATTCACCAAATAGGCACTATATGAACTGGACCCATGTATATTTTTTAAATTTTCTCTCTTCTTTCTTCTCTCCCCCCGCATCCCTCTGTTACTGAGCAAATTGCTCTGCCACAAAGGCCATCAGCATGAGCATCTTCAACTATGATGAGTAATCACAAGAAGACTCTACCCTGCCCACACCCACACTCCACACTTTTTGGAGTCATCAGAAGACATTCAATTCCAGACTCTACCGATTTGTTGTTATGTGACTTTAGGAAAATTACTTCCTTGAACCTTGTGAGTCTCAGTATTCTCACCCACAGAACAAAGCTAATAATAATATTTGTCCCATCTACTTCATAGAATTGTTAAAGAAGGATTGAAAAATACATATGTGAAAGCTTGTTTTGAAAAGTATAACTGTACAATTATTATAATAGGGACACGATAAAGCAAAAGTTACTCTGAAGTTGAAATACTCAGAGTAACATTTAGGGTCATTTTATATTTAAGAGAGATTATTTTATATTTCATAAAACATTTTATTTTATTAGTAGAAGTCAAACTATATATGATTTCACTCCATCTTATATATATTTAAAGTGTTTGTATGTATATTGATTTACTTAACTGATATGTATTTATTGGTTAAACAATAACTTTACTTGATAATTTAAAACATTTATAGTTTTCAATGAGATAAATTAGAAAACTCTAATAGAAATGTATCCAGAATCTGATGGGTCATTATTATGGAATTATTTATTATCCTCAGTGTAAAATTACACCAATTGTATATGATTCTCAGGAGATTTATTAACTGTACTGTCAGTTTTCTTATATTATCTCAGAATATTATTAAATTGAGTACTGATACAATTTATTAATGATCTAGTATTTAACCATATATTGCGTATACTGACATGCCCAACTAAAATGATACAGGATTTTTTTATTCATCCTAGCGCTATGTTTGAGATTTTAAAATAGGTTCTTTACTTCCACTTTCATATTACTGGCCACTTTAGCCCATCTTACTTATCAGGAGCAACCTAATATTAACTTAAATGACAACCAAAATGCTTCATCCACAATTTCACTTCTCCCCTTGACATTCTTGCCTTCTGCTGACCCTATACTCAGACAATTGTGGTACATTTATTTATTATTAGCAATTTTCCCTCCATAACAGACCACTTAATTACCAATCTGACACTCCGAACACTTCTACCCAGCTGCAATGAAGTGCTTTGGAACAACTAGAGGCAAAGGCATCAGCTGCTGCTTTCGACAAACACAGGAAATTTTAGATAATTTAACATACTTGACCCTTTTTACCCTGGCTAGGTATGTGTGCACGTGTGTACATGTCTGTGTGTGCATTACATGTTGCCTATGGAAGTGTACACTACAAAATATAGACTCCAAGACTTTGTGTAGCCCTTCAGAGGAAAGTGCAGAATTTGACACATGGGTCAAGTACTAGGTAAAGAACACTCCATTACCTAATAGGTAACATATAACGGCAACTATCTTTAAAAAATCTGTAGATTCCTTTTTGTTGACAACCATGTTGTTCTTATTGAAAGCAGCTTTCATTACTTTATTAAAACGAATATTTACCTCATGAGAATATATCCTATCATTTAGTCTCCATTCCTGTGAGCCTAAATTTTTTTAAAAAACAGCAAATAGTAAAAATACTTTTCATTCCAAGCTTTAACTAAAAGATAAATCTATCTGACCGTTTTTCCAGGTTTTACTTGTATGCCACTATGCTCAATATTTTTCTTTTAAGAATCAATGATCCAGTTGAGTCTTGATTTCAACTTAAGGCCATCCATTAGAGAAAGTTAAGAGCCTGAAAAGGGTCAGCCTTTTCTGTCTGTATTAGTCTAGGTAGCTTTCGTCTCTAATGGAATCCTTTCGATAATTATTTCATACTTCCAGCAAATCTTGATGGACTCCATTCACCTCAATGCTACCTCTGCAGATCATTCAAAAGCTTCTATTAGGACATCTTAGAGAAGCCTCCTTTTTGCTTTATACTCAAATAAAGGAAGTAAAAAACTAAACTTCAAGAGGGGCTATGCTTTTTAGTGTAATCACAATACTTTCCAGTCTGAACAATAGGCATCAGCTATTCTTTCTCTTTTAAAAGCATTTTGACCAGGTGGAAGAATTTTAAACATATACATAGTACACACATATACTGATCTCATTCAAAACCATAGAAAATATTTTCATACTTATATGCATATGGCTTTTTTCACTCTTAAAGTTTAGGGAATGTGAGTGCTATCTCTCTTTCAATGACAGCGCTTTTCCGTGGGAAGAAACAGCTGACCAATAATTGTAACAATTTATTACCATTAACTGCTAAGATTGAACAAAAAAGCCAGGTTACAATCTGGGACACTTATTTTTGAAATGCATCATATACTTCCTTTAAAGTACAGATTTCCTTCCTGATTGTATTTTGCTTAGTTACTCACAAACATCAACTTTAATTCCCTAAGCAGAAAACAGCTAGATGACAGGTGAAAGATGGTTGAGGATTAAGAATGTGCTGTGAACTTTACACAGAGCAGCTAACAGTCACTTGAGGAATCAAGTGCTGAATGTATTAGATGATTCCGGTTGCTACTTCCTTACTAGGCCTACTCTAAATGGAACTCTGGGTCTACTTAGAGCAGGGTGGGCTTTCAATAACCCAGAAAGACCCATCCACTGCAGAGGGGGAGGGAGGGGTCTCTTCGGGTGTCTGGTCATGGTGGAGGGAAAAGGAACCAGCCAACACTTCTTCACGACCTGACACCTTTCACAAAGGATTTAAGGTGGCTCCAAACAAAAATATAATGTGAGAGATACAGCATTTACCAGAGAAAGGAAAGGCAAAGGGAAAATAAAGACTGAACAATACTAAGACCAAGGGTGAGATGCACACACAGAAATTCATAACCCATTTTACCAGAGTTGCCAGGGGTGCTGGTCCAGGACACAAGCAAAGGGGGAAGCATAGTCAGGTACAAGATTCACAATATTCATAAGTTTAAGAGGAAAGGTGGAGAAGCCCTTTAATAAAGTGCCTACTATGTAACAAGTACTTTTATATGGGCAGGTATTATTATTTTCATTTCACAGAAAAGGACACAGGTTCTGAGTAGCTGAGTGACTTTCACTCAAGGAGATATGGTTGGTAAGAGTCAGAGATAGGATTCAAACTCGGATCTGACACAAAACTCATGCTCATTTCATTTCAAGAAAAGGGCCGCGGACAAAGCATCCTTCTCAAAACTCTTTTCTAGACCTGCATACATTCTTACTGAAAAAAGGTAGAAAAGGCATCTTTCTTAGTTTTTAGAAAATGCAGTGGATGTGTTTGTAAGTCAATATAAAGTATAGAACAGTTCAAATAAATAAGGTTTTACCTAATCTGCTATACATCATATTTAAATTATACTATGTTGTTTTGTTTCCTGCTTTTATTACTTTCATGTTCCTATGTTAATCCAGAGTTTCATAAATTCTTTTTGTAATGCCTACATGCCAATGAAATCAGTATCTATATCCCACAGTATAAACATGAAATTTGGGTATGGAGGACACACAAAAGGGAATATTCTGGGGCTACTTTAAAAAATATTAATATTCCATTTATTAAAGTCATATATTCATAAACCCAGTTTTTCCTTAAGCTTTTAAGTTTGACTTCAAATCTTCAAAGTGTTTAGTCACTTAAATAAAATTTCCTTAAGCTTTATAGCATTTATAAATTTACTATATGTTATGTGTTGAAGATGAAATTAATATTTTAAATACTGCAACTATTTAACAAATCTTCCCTAACACTTAACTTTTGTAAATCTATTATATTAAACCTTTAAATATGATGAACCTTGTTTTCTTAAACTTCCAGTAATATTTATAATCTTGATAAAATTATTTTACTTTCAACCAGAAGCTAAAATTTTAAATCACTTGATATATTATATTTTAAATAGAAATGTAAGCTAATCTGTTGGATACACTAGAGTGGTCAATAAACTTCTAATATTCCAAATATTAAATATTATATGAAAGTAAACTATCAAATATTTACAGCTGATTTTCAAGTGTGTAGAAAAACAGTAACACTGTGGGTAACATTTATGTTACATTAAAATTTATCTCTATATTTAATAAAATGTATATCTAAATCCTGATTAAATTAATTTTAGTCAAGTATAAATCTAAATTAAAAGATACTTTGCCCTTGGCACACAGTGATATCTCAGATGATTTTGGTAGTTCTTCGTTAACTTTTATATTGATTAGCAATTATAATTAGGACTTGAAATTTTAAGTTGTAGATATCAATTTTAAATTATATATATGTGGTTGCATTATACATATTGCTTTGTAGACTTTTAAAATTTTGAAATAATTATAAACTACAGGAAGTTGCAAAAATAGTACAAAGAGTTCAGCATATCCTTCACCCAGCTTCCTCCAGTGATATCTTACATAAATGTAGTATCTAAAGTAGGAAATTGACATTTGTACAATACTGCTAACTATATTTTGCCTTGTTCAGAATTCAGTTTTACTTGCACATACACACACACACCTGTGTGTAATTCCATGCAATTTGATCCCATGTGTAGATTTGTGTAACCACCACCATAATCTAAATAGAGAACTATTACATTACACAAACTCCTCTGTGGAAATCCTTTATTGTCTACCCCTCCATTACCACCTTCCTCATCCTTATCCCTTGGCAACTACTAATTTGTTCTCCTTCTATCTATCTGCTATTATGAGAATTATATATAGTTGATTCATGTTATTTATGGTAGTTATGTTCCATTAAGTCACTGCAAACACTAAATTAGCAAATATTAAATCATTTCTCCTAGGGGGAATTTAAGGTTAAGTTCCTGTGAGCCTCTGGTAACATTTTCATTAACCAACTAATACACTGCCTCCTATAAATGGAATAATACAGTACGTAACTGAGATGGGATTTTTTTTTCCACTCAGTATAATGTCGTTGAGATCCATCCAAGTTATCACATGTAGAAACTTAGTTGTTTTTTTTTTTTACTTTTTATTTTAAAATAATTATAGATTCATAGGATGTTTGCAAAATAGTACACAGAGGTATCATGTGCCTTTTATCCTGTTTTCCCCAGTGGTAACATCTTGGATAACTATAGTACAATATCAAAACCAGTAAACTGATATTGGTACAATCCACAGATCTTATTCAGATTTCACCAGTCTTACATGAACTCATTTGCACTACTGTAGTTTAATGTAATTATAACACATGTGTAGATTCATGTAATCAACACCACAATCAAGATTCAGAATTATCCCATCTCATCATGAAGATCCCCGTGTTAACCCTTTACAGTCACATCCATTCCCCTTCCTTATTCTACCCCATCTCTAACCCCGGCAACGTTTGCAAATGTAAAATAAAATCATGCATGTGTAATCTTTTGATATTGGCTTTTATCATTCAGCACAATTCCCTTGAGATTCATCCAAATTGTTGCATACATCAATAGTTCATTCCTGTTAGTTCATTTATGTAGCTGAGTAGTATTACAGAATGGATATACCACAATTTGTTTTCTCACTCATCCACTAAAGGATATTTGGGTTGTTTCCAGGTTTTGACTATTACAAATAAAGCTTTTATGAACAATAGGTACAGGTTTTTGTGTGGCCATATGTTTTCATTTCTCTGGGATAAATGCCTAGAGATGTGATTGCTTTTTTAGTAAGAACATGTTTAGTTTCTTTCTTTTTTTTTTTTGAAGAAACTGCTGAACTAAATTTGTGAATAACTGTACCATTTCACATTCCAGCTAGCAATGTACAAATGATTCAGTTTTTTCAAGTCCTCACCAGCATTTGGTATTATCATCAGTTTTCATTTTTCCATTCTGATGGGTGTGAAGTAACATCTCGTGGTTTTCATTTGCATTTCCTTCATGGCTAATGATATTGAACAGTTTTTCATGTGTTTATTTCTCATCTATATCTCCTCTTTGATGAAATGTTTATTCATGTCTTTTACCCATTTTCTAATCGGATTTTTGGTCTTTTTATTCTTTATTTTGGGCTGAGTTTTGAGAATTCTTTATATATTCTAGATTCAAGTCCTTTGTTGAATATGTGGTTTGCAGTACTTTCTCCTGGCTTTTAGGTTATCCTTTCCGCCTTTTCATAGGGTCTTTTATGGAGCAAAAGTTTTTAATTTTGATGAAATCCAAACTATCGTTTTTTTCTTTTATGGATCATCCTTAGAGTTTCATATGTAAGAACACTATGCCCATCCCTAAGTCCCAAATACTTTCTCCTATGTTTTCTTCTATATGTTTTCCAGTTTTACACTTTACATTTAAATCTATGATCCATTACAAAATTTTTTTTTTTTTTTTTTTTTGTGGTACGCGGGCCTCTCACTGTTGTGGCCTCTCCCGTTGCGGAGCACAGGCTTCAGACATGCAGGCTCAGCGGCCATGGCTCACGGGCCCAGCTGCTCCGCGGCATATGGGATCTTCCCGGACCGGGGCATGAACCCGTGTCCCCTGCATTGTCAGGCGGACTCTCAACCACTGCGCCACCAGGGAAGCCCACAAAATAATTTTTTATAAAGTGTGAGATTTACATCAAGATTTATCTTTTTCTTTTTTTTTTTAATGTTTTTGCCTGTGGATGTTCAATTGCTCCAGCATCATTTGTTGAAAAGACTATTCTTCCTCCATTGAATTGTTTTTACACCTTTGTCAAAAATCAGTTGGTCATATTTGTGCGGGACTATTTCTGGGTTCTCTGTTCCTCCATACACATTTTGTTCAGTTAAAAATATATCATGAACCTGTTTCCACAAATATTTTCAGTATCATTTTACCTAAAGCATGCTATGGGTAGGGCATACTATGATTTATTTAATCACTACTATTTTGGATATTTAGGTTATTTTGGAATTTTTGCTAACATAAACCACCCTGCAATGAACATCTTTGTATAATAATCTTTGTATCCATGAAAATTTCTCAGGATTTCTAGAAGTAAGATGTCACATTAAAGGGTATACACATCTTTAGAAATTGAACTCCTTTGGACAATGGTTAGAGCTCAAACTATTTTTTAAACATATGCTTAAAAACACATGTATGTATGTAAAATAAACATGGGGGAATAGGTGAATGGGGTAGGATAGCCATTAAGCTATTCACTGCTATTCATGCAAGATACATGGCTTTTCATGTTTGTTGAAAATCAATGACTGAGTCAGATTTCTCAGAGAAATCTACTGCAGGGTGAAGGGGGAACTTCTACCCCCTCTCCTAGTGTACTATCATATAATTGCTTAAATGCCAGATACTCCACAGAGAAAGCTGGATAAAGGTGCCTCAGGAAGTCAAGTTTGAAAGTAGATTAAGTAGAATTCATTACTTATGGTCAATATTTTATTCAAAGAACATTTAACTAGACTTGTAAAGGGCACATGCCCACTATTAATACAAGGTATCTCTATGAGACAGCCACAAAGTTGAACAGGAAAAGAGGGGAGAGAAAGATGAATCTTGACTCTGTGCACGTAAAAACGTCTCTTGAGAATGTAGTATCTGCATGGGACCTGAGTGGTCTCAGACAGATAAAATATGGGAAATGGCATTCTAGAGGGAGGCAAAAGCATGACTGCCTAAAATGGGCATGCAGCTGAGTCACTCCATGAGTGCACATGTGTTGGGGGAGATGGTTGGAAATAATTTTAGAAAGGCAGGATCTAAGCAGTAACTGGAATCTCAAATTGAGGCAGGTGGATTACATTCAAATGGGGAAGCTTTTGAAGTTTTGACATGGGAACAGGTGATCAGAGCTGCCCTTTAGAAAGATAATTCTGGTTATAGTATTTGAACAGCCTTGAGTGGGAGAAAGACCACAACCAAGTCAGCTGAGGAAGCTACTACCTAAGTCTAAGGAGAAGAAATTCAGCTCAGAGCTCTGACAGAGGCAGTGGGGGAAGATTAAAGTTTGTGAAGCTACCATACTAGATTCACTTCTAGATGATCTCAAGGAAGTTTAGGGGCAAAATATTTGCCTGGAGGGAAGAGGCAGCTGCATCATGGCTTGGATCATGTGTTTTAGCTCAACTGTGATTTTGGAGAAGTGGTGGAAAGAAGCTGGAATCAATGGTGGTTGAGAGCAAGGGCTCTAGAGCCAAAGTGCCTGGGTTGTTATCCCAGAAACTGCACTTACTGTATAACCCTTAGTAAGTAACTCACCTTCTTCGTGCCTTGGTTTACTCAATTGTAAAATGGGGATGATAATAGTATCCATTTCTAGTTCTGTTGTGGGTATTAAACAAATTAATACATGTCAAGTGCTTAGAACAGTGCACGCACCTGTTGTTCACCATTACTCTTTTTGTTATTTTCATTATTTTTGAGCTGCTTAAAGAAAAGAAGTTTGTGACTGCATTTGACTGACAAGGTCCTCTTGTCTGGGGTCAAAAAGGAAGGAATTAGAGGAGCAGAGGAAGAGGAGATATCATATAACAACAATGCTTCTCCCATTCTAACGTGCAAACGGTCACCTGGGGATCCTGTTAAAATGCAGATTCTGATTCAGTGGGTATAGGGTGGAGCCTGAGATTCCCCATTTCTAACAAGATCTCGCTGTGCAAGCATCAGCTCATTCACTGCTTTACCCACCTCTCTTTCCTTCTTACCTCCAGGCTCACCTTGAACTTTGGATGTTAGGGGTATTTCTAGTACTTACTGTCACAACACTGTTTTCAGGGAAACTTTCCTTCATCCAACAATAATTATGAAATGATTCCTATAATATATGCCAAGTGCTTTATATCCCTTATCTCAAATTTTCATAATAAATCTTGTAAGGATAAGGTGCTAAGAATCTCATTTTACTGATGAAGAAACGTAAAGAGGTTAAGTAACATGCTTGAGGTCATACAGCTCAAAAGAGCAGAGCTAGGATTCAAACCCAGGATGTGTGACACCCAATCCTGGGCCCTTCTCAGACGTTATGCTATTTTCCAGGGGATATGCCTTCCACAGAGACTCCAGAGAAGAGACAAAGAAGTCGGAAAGGAAAGAGCCGGAGGGTGTGTGCCCTGCATCAGGCTGTGAAGTCACTCAGGACTCCAGCCCAACTGTTTTATGGAGATCTCTTGTAGGATCTTGTAATTCCTGAGTTCCTAGGATTTATAGGTATCCCCACTCCATACAGAACCCTATTTTGCCAGACCTTGGTTATTCTTAAATAGGATCTATTTTTGGTAAGGTATTTCCCAAGACCTTTAGTTGATTTGTCAGGAAACGTTATAACAAAAGAATGCATTCTGATTACTAATTAAGAGATACTAAGATCATAAATCTGGTGGTAACTAAAGTTATTGTGGTGATCATTTTGTAATGTATAGAAATATCAAATCATTATGCTGTATACCTGGGACTAACACAGAGTTGGAGGTCAATTACACTTTAAAAAGAAGATTATAAATCTGGGAAGTGGAAAGATGACAAGTCTGAAATACGCATACATTTCTATTTTATCTGCTAGATCCATGACAAACAATACCTTTCCTTAGATATTAGCTTTAGGAACAACAATTAGTTCACACTGTGCACTACTGTGTGGAGGGACGATGATGCAGATGAATCCTTCCCTCTCAGGGCCACCTTATGTAGCTTCTAAGGAGATGAGATATGCACCCAAACCTGATCAGATGTGGGGGGGGGCATCCCATGAGCAGTAAACAAGTTAATTTGGCTCTGATACTCCATCCCTGGCAACTGATACCTCTGGTAGGATCCTACAGACGTATTTTTATAACATTATCACAGGATTTATCAAGTTGCATTACCATTTGTCTACCTCCAGTTCTGTTTGTCCCTAAAACAACTTTCTAAATTTTCATTTTTCACATATTCCCTTAACAATTCTCCTCAAGCCTATAAATGCTAAGTACCTATTTCATGGCTTTTTGCTTTTGTTTTCTTTTCTATATCTATGTATTGCCTGTGTTATAATTTAAATAAGCCTTCCGTTAACTCTACTTGTTTCCTTTTTAAATACATTTATTATTTTTAGAAAACCTTCATTATCACTCCCATGACTGAGAAACCAGGATCAGTTAGACAGTAAATGTAATTAGACGGTGAATGTAAAAGTAAATAAGTAACAATTGAAATTTAAAAAATAGTCCATGCATCATTTAAAATCACTGCATATACCCCTTGGCAGATTTATTACTTTGAGAAAAGCTGCCCTGGAGGACATGACCAAAGGGCAAATACCCATGTTTATTTCTCTATTTTCACCATTTTTCTAAATTCCTAGTCTTCATTTAATGATGAATTAATGAAGGCATAAATATGCACTGCAGGCATTAATATGGGGAGGCAGTGCTTTGGGCTGGGGAAGTCAGGGATGATTTTTAGGGGAATATAACATTTGAGCCAGACGTTTGATTTTGAGAAGCAATTGGACAAGGGGCAAAGAGATGTAAGAACATTCCAAATATCTGCCTAGGTATGGAGGTGGGAAAATTTATGACAAGTCCAGAGACATCTTAAATGTATCAATTTTACAGTGGCAAATTTAATGCATCTTAATGGGCCACTTTTCCCAGGGACAGATGATGGGAATTCACAGCCCAGGGGGAAAGTCTATGGGTAGTATATTCTTGGGTGGGGATTTGAGAGAGGTTTTAAGCACCTCAGAAATCACATTTCTAGAGAGCTGCCTCAGAAAGGCGCTTCTTGTGGCAGCTGTCAAATGAAAAGGGCATAAACCAGTGAACTGGACACTTAGGAAGACATTAATATGCATTCTGAAATCCTAACATACAATGTAATCCAGGATGTTCTCAGGAATGCAATTTCTGATTGAATCCAAATGTCTACATTAGCCATAAGAACACACTCTTCCCACTAGGAGAAAAACAATTTAAAATCTATGAAATTGTCTCCAATTAGACTTAACTGATCATTTGTCCCCATGTGGCCAAGCTGCTGCTTAGGCTATGACTCCTTAGACGGTTTATGATGATGAAATGTGCAATAAATAGGTTTAATGAGTGTTATTTTGTCTTAGCTGTGGGCACATGTTCTTGCAAGACATTCACGTAAAACAAAGCAGCAATCATTCTGATAGCCGTGGTTATCCCTTGAATGAAGCAACTATCTACCCCACTGCAGCCTCACCACATGAACTTAGGGTTTTTCCATACACAGCCCTTGATATAAACAGTTAGACAAGGCCTTGTGTGCCTTCAGCACAATGTGGAACAGCCAATAAGATCTGTTATTATAATGCTACCTAATAATGGTGGGGGATAGGGATAGAGATTTGGTTTAGATAAGAATTCCCCCCCCCCAAAATTCACAGGGCACAATTAATAAGAAAACAATGAAATGTTGCTAAGAAAAAACTGAACCAGGGAGATTATATTTGATTAACACATAGGAGCTATTACTGGAAAGAGTGCAAAGAAGCCTTCCCGTGCTGGAAGGGGGCCTGAGAGTATGACACAGTGAGTATGGGTTGCTTTTAGTTCCTCTAATTCAGGGGTAACATCCATACAACTTCAGAAGAAGCTTGGGTACCCCAAAAGTCAAGTGTTTGCAGATGCATCAGAATTAGCCACCATTTAAGAAACCCACCATCTTTCAGAATGAATTCCCTACATGTCACAATAAGTTCAACTGCAAAGGAAAGAAAGAGATTTTCTGTTACTCTGCTATACATATCCTCCCACCTGAATGTTAGATGTTTCAAACTACCAAATGCTGCAGGAATTTACCCAGGCATATTATTAATGCCAGCCCACCACTGCATGAACAAAAATCGGCAAGATTTGGAGCACTTCAAAATTGACTGCCTAATTTAAAATTGTTTGAGTGTAGTTAATCAATATTTATTTGCTTTTTCTAAGAGATGAAGAGAGTATACTATGGTGTTGATTTCATCATTTATATGTTAAGGAAGAGTACAAAAGCAGTGTAGCAGTTCCAACGATAGGCTTTGGAGGCAGAAATATCTGGATTATAAACACTCATGAACTGTATGTAGCCTTGGACAAGTTACCTAACATGTAAACCAAAGTCTCCTCAGATATAAAATGGTGATAAGACTAGTTCCTGATCCATAGAGCACACAGTGAGGATATATAAAATAGCACAGTCTACACACATGGCTAAAGCTCAGTAAGTATTGTTAATACTATTACCTTCTTAAAATTTCTCTTTGATCTTTTTCTCTCCTTTAGTGTGGGGTAGGGGCTGTGACACTGACTAAAGCCAGAGTTGTAAACTCTAACACCTAATAGGGCCAAGCAAGTCGTATAAGCAAGAAGTGTCAGTGAGGATTTTTAAGAGTTTGAATGTGACTGATATATGGCAATTGACTATTGTCTATGTCAGTGGCTATTACTATGGCACATAGGACAGTGTCTGCCTTATCAAAAGGGAATGGGAATATGATCCCACTGCTGCTAAGTTTTTTTCAGAAAAATCTGGATTCTTTTAAAATGTGACATCTTCCAGTTTTTAAACATTGGCAAAGAATTCAATATAATGTGAATTCTTTGTTTATTTAACGGTGGGCCAATATGGAAAGGGCAAACAAAATAGGTGCTTAGGTTGAATTTAATCCTGGGGCACTAGTTGGTAATCTCTGGATTAAAAGATGCTAAAATATAATGAACCCAAGCTATCTCTAAAAAGTCTCTCTAAAATGTGCTTGAACTCTGGTAGCTGAGGAGTAAGTTGTCATGCTTGTCTTCCTTACTCCCTCTGGGTTTCTATCAGTATTTATTCCCTTTTTTATCTATTCATTTATCCATTATCATGAAGCCTCTATAATGCATTACAGGGTGTTAAGGAAGTTTCAAAGATGTAGATGACAGAATCCCTCACCCCAAACAACTCCCAGTGTCTGAGGGGTATTAATGGCAGTAGGTACATATGAGTACCCTACAGAATTGGGTAGAGGGAAAGGAGGATGAAAATAGTGTAAGACAGTAGGAGTGGCATTAAGAAGTGTAAACAAACCCCCTCAGCTTGAGGATGCCTGCCCCCACCTCTGCTTTCTCTTCACTCCAGTCCCAGGTGTCTGAGCCCACTTGCTTGCTCTACATCACTCACTATCCACACCCTCCTCTTCTCAAGATGCGGCAGGCTCAAAGCTGCAGAGACTGCTGTTCCATGCAGAAGGAAGAAAACAAGAGAAAAATAGTGCTAATTTCTAGTAGCCATTATTTCTAGTTCTTCTCCTGTCTTTAAGAAAACTTTCCATGAGGATTCACTGGTGGCGCAGTGATTAAGAATCCGCTTGCCAATGCAGGGGACACGGGTTCGAGCCCAGGTCCGAGGAGATCCCACATGCCGCGGAGCGACTAAGCCCGTGCACCACAACTACTGAGCCTGTGCTCTAGAGCCCACGAACCACAACTGCTGAGCCCACGAGCCACAGCTACTGAAGCCCACACGCCTAGAGCCCGTGCTCCGTAACAAGAGAAGCCACCGCAATGAGAAGTCCACGCACCACAAGGAAGAGTAGCCCCCGGTCGCCACAACTAGAGAAAGCGCATGCACAGCAGCGAAGACCCAACGCAGCCAAAAATAAATAAATAAATTTATTAGAAAAGAAAACTTTCCATGAATTGCCTTAACTGGGTTACTAAGGTTTTGGTTAAGTTAAAACTAATAACATTTAAATATATATATTTTTTCATTTATGAGATCTTAATTTTGGGAGTCAGCCAAGAATTATGGGAAGAAAAACCTGAAGAATTGGATACAGATCTGAGTTCAGCTGCTGAATCTCTTTATGACCCTGGGTATGACTTTAGGTGTTAGTGAGATGGGGCATCAAAGCAAAAAATCTCTGAAATTTCTTCAAACTCTAGAATCATGTAACAGCAATGCTCCATAAGTCTTTGGACTCATATACAAAATTTTGCACAAATATTCAGTTTGTACAGCAGCAGATTGAGTGTACTTATCTACACCGAGTGCAAGGCCCTGAAGGGAATAAGAGATAAATAAAAACCCTGCCAACATGCTCCCCTTGCCACCTTACATTTATATTGCCTGCCTAGTCTGCAAAGCATTTTCTTATCCATTGTGTCATTTGATACTTTTATTGGAAAGGAAAACAAGGTTCAGAAAGGTAAAGAGAACTTGTTCAAGGCTTCACAGCTTGTACGTGGCAGAGCCTGGCATATAACCCTTCTCCCCAGGCCCCATTTTCCCAGCTAATAGAATAAATAAAACCTATGACCATCACCTCAGCAGTAGCTGCCACCTCCACCACCACAACTGACATATGAGGAGCATTTATGTTGTGCTGGGAACCATGCTAAATGTGTCACATGACATTTATGATATCATTTAATCTTCCCTATGCTCTGGGGGAATGGGTAATATTATCTCCATTTACAGGCAGATGAGGCTTAGAGAAGTAAAGTAACTTGTCCAAGTAAAGTAACTTGTCATGGAAATAGTGCTGAAATGAGGAATGACTACCTAGAGGGGTGGGATAGGGAGGGTGGAAGGGAGACACAAGAGGGAAGTGATATGGGGATATATGTATACATATAGCTGATTCACTTTGTTATAAAGCAGAAACTAGCCACCATTGTAAAGCAATTATACTCCAATAAAGATGTTAAAAAAATTACTCTGTCTGATTCTGACCTATCTCAGTATAGGCACTTAGCAAATGTAATTAGAGTGATACCAGGAAGAGGAAAAGGGTTGGGGAAACCAGGAAAGAGTTCCAGGATAAGGGATATTAATGAGTGGGCAAGACTTGCTAGGCAAAGATGGTCCAAAGATGCAGAGGCTGAAAGGGCCTTTCTGAGAATGGGCTTTGGCTACAGGAGAGAATAGGGTTACGCAGCCAGGTATTGCACACTTCCAGGGAGCACCAGTCACGCTGTGGTGTATGGTTACATACTACTGGAGGCATAGTCTACATATGCATTCTGCAGTGTAAATGGTGCCCTCAGAATTGTGTAACGTGGCAGCCTTGAGAGAACAAAGCTAGGAAAGTAGTTGGCTCTAAATTATAGAGAGCTTTGAATGCTACATCTTATTTAACCCAGTTGGTAATGAGAAATGTACTGAAATATTTTTAGTGTCCTGGGGAGTTGCATGACCACTGAAGACACACTCATATAGTAGTGGGATCAGATAGGGAAGAAGAGTAGAGGAAGAAAGACTAATCAGGAGACTTTCGAAATAGTGGTAAAACCTAAACAAGCATGGAGACAAGGAAAAGCAAAGAGAAGAGTTTTGATCTGAGAAGCATTATCTAAACTGACTGGCCGTACTAACTTCATACATATATATGAAGGAGAAAGGGAAAACATTAATTTTCTAATTGGGGAGTTTAAGTGACTTAGAAAGCAGGTACTTATGTGAGAAACATGGAAGTCAGGAGAGGAATCAGCTGGGGCCATTTTAGGTGTATTGAGTTTTGATGAAAACAGATCATGTCAGTAGAAATATGTCTAGAACTCTGTGATTGGACCTTGTGAAAGTCCTAATGGCTGAGACAGAGATTTTGGAGGTCTTCTTACCTGCAGGAAGAGTTGAAGTTACTGGGAAATTATCAAGAGTCTTGCTCCAGTTATTTTCTTTGAGGATATGTCTGTGACTGGGATATCCCTCTCTAAAATGCAGCTCTTTAAATGGAATATGTAAATCCATCCTGGTGAAGAACATCCCCACTGTCATAAGGAATTCTTCTGGATATAAATTAACCCATGAAAAAGGCAATAATTATCAATGATTTTCACAAAATGCATGAGTGCCAGTAATATTCACAAAATAATTTAATTTAAAAATTCTATAAGGTACAATGACTCATAAAACCCCTGTGAAGTATATTCATAAATATTGATTAAAGAGATGGCATAAACCAGATGGTGGAACACCATGATTCCTGGATTCTGTAAAGTAACAGCAGTTACTACAAGGGGTCAGTTTCAGGTACAGAATTAAATTAAAAGCCAGCATCAAAATTATTTCTGTAATACTATATTTTTATGGTATTATAGATATAATTTATTTTTTATTTTAAAATTTCTATTTAAATTATAAAAATAATGTTACAAGATTATAGAAAAAAAAACACAAAGATTATAGAAAATGTGGGGTGGGGTGAGGAAGAAAATGATCCATAATTCCCTATAATTATTTTCACATTTACATTTTTATATTGTTGTCATCTTTGGATGCATACAATTACTATGTATCCTTATTTTTTTCTCTTAATATTTGCTCTTCTGTATTTTTCATGACAGATTTCATAGGTATTAAATGGCCACATGACATTTCACTGAATGGATGCACCAAAAGTGATGCTCCTAGTGATAAGAATCTAACTTATTTACTTTTTAAAACAAATAATGCCGTGCTTAATATTCCCGTGCCCATTTTCCTATATTTTGGGTTATTCCTATGAGTTAGGCTGTCAGAAATGGAATTACTGGATCAAAGGAAACCTATTATTTTTTTATGGCTCTTAATACATGCACTAGAATTCATCTCTCAAATTCCACTCTGATTTTCCCTGGCACCTGCAATGTATGAGTGCTATTCTACAGCACCTTTGCTAGCTCTGGATATTATAATTTTAAACTTGCTATCTAAGTAGTGAAAGAATTTCGCTCATTTTTATTAAAACTAAATCTCTTTTTAAGCTAAGACATTTTCTGCAGTAGCAGAAATGTAAGTGTATAGTTGTATAAAAACCATTATTTTCTTTCACAAAAGCAGCAACATGGATGCATTTCTATCTAAAATTCCAATCAGAACAATGGTGAATCTAGTGTACACCTTTGGAGGTTTTGTGGCATATTTTGACATTTTAAGTGTATTCATTCAGACTTTATTGAACACTTAGTATATGCCAGCCTCCACTGCATTCACTGGGATATAAAGGGTAATAGACAAGGGAAGGGCATTACAAGCACAAGAAACAGCATTTGCAAAGGAATGGGTGTGTCACAAAAAAGAATGTTTTCACAGAACTGTAGTTACTCATTATTTTGGAGATAAAAGGCACTGTATCAGTTATCTATTGCTGTGTAATGAACTACTTGGAAACATGGCTTTAAACAACAATGCTTAAAATTCTTCATAATCGTGTGGGTTGGCTGGCTGGTTTTTCTGCTACCTTTGGCTGGGAGCACTCATGGAGCTGCATTCCTCTGGAAGGTTGGCTTGGGCTAGGCTCAGCTGGAACAGCTGGGATGGCTAAGCATCTCTCTCCAAGAAGTCATTTATTCTCAAGAGACTGGACCAGGCTATACTTCTTCAAGTGGTGCCAGCAGAGTTTCAAGAGGGGAAGCCCCAGTGTATAAACACTTATCAAGCTTCTACTTGAGTCACATGTGCTGATGTTCTAGTAGTCAAAGCAGGCCACATGGCCAAGCCCAGTCTCAACATGGGAGGCACTATTACGTGGACCCTTGCAGGTGTGATTCTTTGGGATTCCTCAGAGAAACAATCTCTCACAGTTACAAGTAGGGGAACAATGGGTAAGGAGACTGGATACAGATGCCAGATTGGTGCAGCCTTCCTGTGCTAAACTGGGTTAAGAATTTTTTTTCTTATAGATCCCCAAGAATGAGTGGAAAGTTTTTAAAAGTTTTAGAGGTGTGGAAGGGGCTTCTGTGAAGATGCCATGCTCTGATCTCTAGTTATAGAAAGATGACTTAGGAGAGACTGCGTTATATTAGACATGAGATCATTAAGACACAACCAAGATCATCAGAGTGGAAAGATCATGGAGAGGAGAAAAATAATTGAGAAATATTTACTAGTAATAACAATAGTAAGATTTACTGAGTACCAGCTATGTGACTTTACAATCATATCTCCTCCATCCATATAACAATCACTTTACATAGATGTACTTAACTGTATTTCACATGATGAGGAAACAGGCAAAATGGTTAACATTCTGAGGTATTTAAGGCAAGTTTGTGGGAGAACTAGGATTAGATCCTCCATCTGTTTGAAGCCAAAGTCATTTTCTCAATCTTGCTGAAGAACGAAAGGCTAGAAATTGCCTGTGTGGTGAAGAGGTCAAAGTGACTGATAAACCAGGAGAGAAAAACCGCAGGCTCGTCTCTCCTATTTAGTACTCATAGGGTCAAACATTAAGGGAATAGCGGGGTCCTGGCTGGTGGATGCTGGGCTAGAGTGAGGAAGGAGAAATGGGAAGGGGAGAGAGAAGGATTGAACATAGTGGCTTGGCATTTGGGGCACAAACACTGAGGTTTCAGATCACTGCTCCAGTAGCAGCAAGCTTTGAGCAATCAGGACTCATCTTGGGGACAGATAGCACGTCAAGGGAGTTACTGGTATGATGCAGAGAAGATGGATAATGAAATGCAATTTAAATTCTGCATTCATCTGGTGAATTTTTTTAACCCAATTCCCTCCTCCCCTCTTCATTTCTCCCTTTCAACTGGCTCTTTGTGGGTGGGTTACTCTTCTGAAATGCCTACTTCCTTCCTCTTTTGTCTTTCTGTCGTGGTCCCTGGGGAGAATGGAAATGAGCTAAGTGTGATGGGTGTTCAGGAGGCAGGCTTTGGTCCTTGGCCAGGAGAGAACTAATTCCCCCAAGAGTAGCCAAAAGTAGCAGCTTCACAACTGCCCTTCTTCCAGCTGAAAGGGTTTCTTTGTTTCTTCAACATTCCAAATCAGGTCAGTTGCAATCTGTTTTAAGAAATCCATGATCCACCCAAACAAATCTCTCAAGTCAATTCAAATATCAATTAACATGTATTGAGCTGTAGACAGGAGAGTCAGATTGGAGATACATAAAACAGAATAAAAGAATGTAGAGCCTTTATGCGGGGGGGGGGTAGTGAATCTTGCAGCACAAAGTTATATCTTGTAAACAGTAATCATAATGTAAAGCAGACTGAAATAAATGCTAAGTAGAAGTAGGTACCTGATGCTGCGGGGAGGCTGAGAAAGGAAAATTTTGAGCAAAGGAAGACATATGAGCTGCTCTTTGAAAGATGAGGAGAAGAGGCTAAGAAGAGTGCTCAAGGCAGAGAGCACAGCCTGACCAAGAGTGCAAGCTTAGGAAATGCCTGATGTGGTTAGAAGTGGCTAGACTGTAGGGGTTAAGAATTACAGATTTTTGTCCAGTGTAAGAAATCTCAGGATTTTCTGAAATAGTCCATTTTTTTCTCCAATAAATTGTCCTCTGAAACAATGCCATTCATTCAAAAATATGTCAAAACATCACTAATCTGAGATTATTTTTCTCTTGATTAGTTATATTAAAGCAGTGAACACTTCAAGCTTTATTACTCATCTACTCCCGAGGGATTTAGCAAAGACGTGTAAAAGGGTAACGTATCAAACCACACTCAGCAATTATTTATCCCCATGTACCCTGCCTGGCACATAGTGCATACTTAATAAATCTTTGTTGCCTGGACAAAAGAAGACATATGATCCATAATGATGCCCTACTCTACACCATATTCCATTATTCAGAGACCTAGTGGAACTCTTAAGTTACTTAGTGTCACTGGATGTGTCTGTCTGGATAGGCTGGGTTATGGTGTGCTAACAAACAGCTCCAAAAATCTCAGTGGCTTAACATAATACAGGTTTATTTCTTGCTCATGCTACATGTCCAGTGCAGGTCAGCAGGAAGGGCTCATAATAATGACTCAAGGACTGAAGGAGGTTGGCTCCGTCTTGACTCATGCTTCCAGAGTCATCAAGACAGGGAAACAAGGATGTGGCAAATCCTCCACCAGCTCTTAAAGCTTCCATCCACATGTGATGCAAGTTACTCTGTCTCACGCTTCATTGCCCAAAGCCAATCATATGGTCAGATCTGACTTCAGGAAAGAGGAAGAGAATCACAATATTTGTGAGCAGCTTTAATTACCCACACGCTGGATCACTCACATGATTGGTCCTTTTAACTTAGCTTTCATTGTAGAGGGAAACTTAATAAATGCAGTTGTGTGAATGAACATTGTGAAAATACTATTGCTTTTGTGTGCATAATCAAGAAGATAACCCCTTTACCAGATTTTGTGTATAACTAAAATTATTCACAAATTTTCTTAACAGAATTCTCTGCTAGTTGAGCAAATCACAGTATTTTGCCTTAAATCATTTTAAATCTCAGCACTGTTTCCATGTCAATGGCAGTCCACTGGGTACTTCTTGCCTCTTATGAGATGATAGCATTTGCTCTAAAAACCTTGTTCAGTCATTGAACATCTTGCAGAAATTTAGCTAGTGTAGATATATGCCTAGCACTTGTACTAACATTTTCTATCTTCTATTCTGACACTTATTAGATGATTGCTTTAAAGCTATTTTTGAAGAGAGGGCTTGAAAGAGGAGAATGGATCAATCACTGTTTAGCCTGCTAGACCCTCTTTGATGTACGGTAACCAAAAGTCATTCTCATCACATCACAGAAGGTTTAGGTGAGGCAAGCTTGTGATCTCAGCTGAATTCTTAATACACGATAGGCTGTCTAGTGTCCCCACACAGGGGATGTAATTCAGTTTATAATAAAAGCTCAGTGCCCTTATTGCTGTTACTATACACAGCAGACTTACTATATACCATCTATTGTATTTTTTTGGATGAAAGAAAAAGTATTAAATTATTTCCTGTCTGCCTTTCAAAGTCTACTTAACCAATTCACTGCTGCTAATTAGCATCTGGGTGCCCTAATAGAGCAACACCCTGGGCAATTCCTAGTCTCCCTCATGAATCAGACCTCCATAAGACTACTGTCCCCTTGTGGTGATGAACAAATTATGCCTATTCCATGGTAAACTTGAGGCTATTTTCGAAGGACTTGGAACATGCTGGCCATCTCGTTGTATTATCCATCAATTGGAATCAAATAATAAGGTAAAATATGGTCCAAAGATAGCTTTGTATATTGACCCTTGCTGGAAAAAATGTTCAGTGGCTGAGAGAGTTCATAGATAACCTAGTTTCTTATCCTCTTGGCCTCTTGCAACAATAATGTAGTTGCCACCTCAGCAGACATATTATATAATCAATACTTAGATGGCCATTATTGCTGTTGGGCATTAAAAAATGCATTCAAAAGGCAGACGAATCTTCTGGAGACACTCATTCTGTCAACCAGGGCAGTCCTTAGGGAGGGTTTCCCTCCAAAAGCAGCCAGCCAGAGGAAATGTCGACACTGTCAAATGTCAGGCAGAGTTTCTAGGGCGGCAATGCACCATGGGTCTCTTCCCTTCCCCAGCAGGTTCCTGGACATAGGACTGACTCTTGCTGATGAATCAATGGAGCCATTTAGGGTGTCCAAATATTTCCTTTACTTTTTTGATTCAGAATTTTCCTCCAAACTCCAAACGTTATGAAGAGCAGGGACTGAGACTTTCTATCATTGTAACCGCACTAATGAATACTAATTGGACATAAGGAAGTAGAAAATACCCAATCCAAAAACAAAACACAAAAAAACAAAACAAAGCAATGGTAACAACAAAAAACCAAAAACCTTTGGCACTGAATGTGAAGGAATAGTTTTCACTGTAAACATGAGTAAAAGAATTTGATATTGCTCAGCTAATCTCACTCAAGGGCTATAAGCTACACTGCCAAATGCAATGGAGTGAGCAAAACTTTCATTAAAAGATTTATGCTTTGAGTCTCAATAAGACATTCTCTGAATTTGACTTTTTTATTTGAGAAAGTAGAGCTATAGTTGATTTTTTTCCCAGAGTTTATGTTTATTTTCTAGAGATTTTGAATAGTTTTGTACAAAGCCAGAATTAGGTCGTGTTTTCCATGATGATTAAAGATCTGTACTAAAAACTTTAGTAATATATATTGCTAGAATGTATCTCATTTATTTTGTGAAAACCACAGCCACGAGGGGATATGCAATGAGAACAGGCATGTTAAAATGCTAACAAAGAAATCTCCTCTCAATGCCCCCACCCCCCAAAAAAATATTCAAGCAAGCATGTAGGATTTGCAATCATGCTGCAGCGGAGGGGGGGGTCAGAGATCAAAAATAAATGGTGGGCCACAACATGCAGAGCTTTTAAAAAATAATGTCACATTCTTTCATTCTCAGTATAAGAAATGGGCAACTTGTTCAGGGCAAATAATTATTTGAACTGAGGATTTTATTATTAATCTCTGAAGACTGCTGAATTTAGGGTCACAGTAAGGGTTGATTAGGTACAAGGTGCATAAAGCTCTCCTCTGTCGATGCTATTGAAAGAAGCAAGTAATTTAGATTCAGAATTGGTCTTGGATTGAAGCTCACTCCATTACCGACCATTTTCAATTTCAGCTATACAATAAACATCAAGCTCGGCAAGGAAATTAGTACATTTGGTAATGTATTGGAAGAGATGGGTGGGTCTTTGACAAGATGACACTTATCACCAAAGCTTCAGTTAATGAAACCCTTGAGTGGTATCTGCGTTTGACATATTTTGACATTTTTTGAAATCACATCCAGCGTTTTTTTCCCCCACAATGTTCTTCTTTATGAGAGAAAAAAAAATCCATCTATCTTTAAAATGAGTACTGAAGTACTGCAATATTATTGGAAAAAAATTTAAAGAGATGCTGCCTGCCACTGACAGGAAGAACAGGGTACTTTCTCAAAATCCGTAAGAAGCAACAGATTCATAGGATAAATTTTATTCAAATGAAGCCCACAATGTATTTCCAGGAGAAGCTTCAGATTTAAATGGAGCATGTTTTATCATACCTTCCCTAAAAGTACTTTCACTATAAAATGTGATCTCATTAATGTGACTACAATTTACATTTCTGCAAAAAAATTGCCAATTTTGGGTAATTACTTCCTGGACAAAATAGTTTTCTTTCCTTTTTTTTTTTTTTTTTTTTTTTTTCCTGCAAGGAGACTGCTTGTACCTTGGTAAAGGTGGGACTTTTAAAAGAGAAAGTAATGAAAAGGAACAGAAAATGAAGACCGTATACCAAAAACAACAACAAAAAAAGTCGAGAAAGAAAACTGCAGGGGAAAATAAAGGTACAAAATAAATAGGGGAAAAGCAGATAAGAATGAAGGCATCAAGAATGAACAATTTCTGGCCCCAACTAGTTCTGACTAGATCACAATCCATATTCTCTCACCAGAGTTCTCACGTTTATGTATAATTAAATGCTGTTTTATTGCCAACTGGCCCAGATAATGAAAAACCAGAAAAAGAAGAAAATGCTTCCAAAGTGACTGAAAATTTAGGCTCACACATTCCGAAGAGTGGTTTTTGTTATTTACTTTTTAGGTTTTTTCTGAAAGCTGGGTAAAATTATTATGTATTCAGATATTTTAAATCTCACACAGCTCTATTGTTCATGCCATGTTTTTTATCCAGGGCTGGGAGAACAATGAAACAAAAAATACAAAGCGTTCTAAACGGGGCAGTGGGGCCCTTCCTGAACCCTACCGGACCGGGGTGGCACTTGCAGCGTGGTAGGCCCAGCCGGGTGGTCTCCCTCATACCTCATTTACCCACCACGAGGAAGAGGTCACTCTGAAGTGTGGAAGGGGGGATAGGAGACAGAAAGAGCGTGAGGGAGGCAGAAAGAGCAGAGTAAAGAAAGAAAAAAGGCTGCTTTGCACAAGATAGATGCTCTGGAAGAATTCAAAACACATCAAGAGGACTCTTTTTTAACCTCCACTCTGTAGGTGATTTCTTAAACCCTTTAGACTCCTACCCGTTTTGACTTCCATAATCCAAATGTAAGACCCCAGATCCTGTAGGTAAGGGAAGGGGAAAAACTAATCTCTGTATTAGCTCCAGGTCGTAATATTGTCATCTCAAAAAGCTGCATTCGATATTTCCCTGACCGCCAACTCTCATTCCTAGACCCTAAAATATTATTATGATAATAATTTTAACATGTAAAAATACAATGAGCACTCTAGAGTTTGGTCATCTAATAATCCAGGTTTTTATGATTATTTTTTTACAGTTCTTCACTTGTCCTGTAAGTATGGAAAATCAGTTAATTTTGTTTAAATAGAACGATATGTCACCTGACCTCAAGAATGGCATTACAGTTTAACTGCTTTTACTACCTCAGGTAGGACCTTTAGACAAGTCTAAAGACTCTTCCTTTTATTTTGCCAATTTTAATAATAAATATGGAATAACCAAACTTTGGGTGAGAGGCTATTTCTTCCTATATTCAGTGATGTTGTTTGGCCAGGAGGCACTGGAAATGTTCACCACTGATGTTTAGTCTGATTAGTTGGTACCTGTGCCATAGCAGTTAAATATTTTTTTATGTACAAAATATTTGCCAGAGTGATTGTTGGTCCCCAATGAAACAGTTTCTATAATTGTAATTGGTTAATAGTTTATGTAAGTATTTATTTAATGTCTTGTCATCTCCTCCAACACTCACCTTTGAGAGAGCTCGGGACAATTTCTTTCTTGTATCTCTTGTTTAAGGCAGTTCTTGCCACATAGTGGCTACTCATGAAATATTTTTTTGAACAACTGAATTGAGGATTCCCCACATATCCACATTTTAGGAGTTGTAGCAGCCCTAAAAGAATGATCCCTTCAATCTCTTTGTAGTATTAACTGCTTATTCTTTCAGAGTAATTCTGGCAAAATTGTAAATACTGTAAAATACTGTAAAAACTGGAGGAACATTTTTCACTGTGGATTCTTATTTGATCTCTCTTTTTTTTAGAAAGATATTTTTGTGATCAGCTTTGCCTGACATCCTGGAGTTCAACGTCTTTAGAATTAAACCTTCTGTCAACTCAGCTGCTTGTGATGCAGGAGCTGATCTGAGGGTCCAACTGCAAATTATAGCATTTTAAGGCAACTCTCCTGTTTCCACCATTAAGTGAACACTCTTCTTCAGAGGTACATTGTGCCTACAGTTCCTGAACTTTTCGGGAGTAATCTGATTTGAATCATCTTGAGTCTAGGCTTCTCAAGCTGCTAGTCTAGGTTTCAGCTTTCTCTGATCTGCTAAGTCAAGATTTTGTTGCTGTTTCTCCTCTCCCATTGTCCTTGTCTTTGTGCTGTTTTGGTCCTTCTGCTGTCATTTTAGCATGCTTTTGTGAAGAAGCGCAGGTTAAAGCATGTGGTCAGTTTATTATTTCATAAGTTTAATATACTTTCCCCATTTTATAATTATGAAATGTTTGATACAAACAATTGAATATAGAAGTATATTTGTATAAAGACTACACATATGCATGTGTATATATTTATATACATGCCTATGTACTATATAATATGCTCTGTTGCTCGACTGATAGTATTTGCAAGGTAAAAGAATGATAAAACAAACACCCACATGTACACACCTAAATACCTATGTGCTTCTTCCTGTATCCTCCTGCCTCCCCACTAAAGGTAACCTTTATCTCAAATTTTGGGTTTAAAATTCTCTCATTTTTCCTTCCAATTTTTCTCACATATATGTGTGTGCGTGTGTGTGTGTATATATATATATATTCTGTATTAATCTGTGTTGCTAAGTTACACTTCAGTGGTGACTTACAAAAAGAAATATTGATTTTTTGCTCAGGTACACATTTGGTACAGGTTGGCTGTGTGTCTGTGAGTCAGCCTTGACTTTGTTCTGGGTCTTCTTCATTCCAGGACTCAGGCTAAAGGAGTAGCCCCATCTCAGTCTCATTGCAAAGGGAAAAGGGCAGTGGCAACACCATGCAATGGCTCTTAAAACTTCTGCTGGAAGTGGCTCATATCGGTTCCATCATGTTTCATGGACCAAACCTGTTATAAGCAAGGAGGATATATCACAGGGACGGACACTGCAAGATACATGGCAAAGGAAAGGAATGTACCCCCTTTCCAGGAAATGATAGTGAATAGTGGGAAACAATAATAAAATTGACCAAAGTTTGTTCTCCTGGTCACAAATATTCATTTCTCACTCTTCCATGTAATAATATACTCCCCTCCCACCCCCAAGGAAAACAGCTTAAATGATGTTCCCATTAAAGCATCCGATTCTAGGTCCAGGATTCTGTGATCACCTTAACATCAGGTCCAGATATAGCTCCTCTTCATTTGTAGACCCATGAACTAAAACTAAAACTCTCTGCTAAACATAGCAATTCTAAAATTTCACTGGGCAAGTGTTGTGAGGGCCCTCTAACATGGCGCGAAGAGATGGCTCTTGATTAAGGTCATTCTGCTCTCTGTGTCTAGCTCCAGTTCATGGTTATAGTTAACTCTTGACCCCAGCCTCTGGGCGGTTCTTCCTTTTCCATTACTCTCCTTGGACCACATCTGAAAAGGGCGTTGGAGAACATGCTCCCTTGGGACCTAAGATTTTCTTGCTTCCTGCTCTTGGACCTGGGGCAGACGCAGGCTCTTTTAGCGGAGGCTGATGCTTATTTCGGCAGACTGTAATTCTCCCGACAGCTTCTTCCGCTTTTTGTACCAACAGCCGCGCTGGCAATTCTTTTCAAGACACGCCTCTCTTTCTCCAGACTTACACACAGGTTTTTTTGGAGCTTATCAGACTTCTGTGAGGGCACTATACCCTTAGGCTCTTTTAAGCCCATTTGTGCCCCTGAAAAGATTCACCAGCTATCATCATAATCAATTCAACCTGAGGCACCTTTAACATCTTTAATTCAGTCTATGATTCTCCAAAGCTGAATTTTTAATCAGATTTTGTCACTCAGAGGCATTCTCAGTTTTACTATGGGATATGAGAATAAGTTGCATCCTCTAATCCTCTAAATGCCCAGCTTTCTGATTTCCTATCATATCTTCTCATTTTTGCTTACAAACTGGCCAATCCCTTTGTGAGCTCATTTCTTTTTCTTTGCCACCATGTCAAATGCAGCCAACAGCAAACAGGACATGCTAGTAGTCTTGTTTCCTAATCTCTCTGTGTAAGGTCACAAAGTCACTCAGTATGTTATTCCCATTTTATGTTATTGCAGCTTTGCTTTACCACTGCATAGTGGGTTGCCATCCTTCCAGCCTCTAATAACAGGTTCCTTGTTACCCACCACTCTGCCACAAAGTCAGTGGGACATATTTTAAGGGTTTTGTTATGGCAGCATCTGCTTTGACGTAACAATCTCTAAATCTCTGTGACTGACAAAAACAATTATTTTTTGTTCATGTTACATAGTTCTATATTGGCTGTGGGTTGTCTGAAGCTTTATTCCCTGTGTCCTCTTCCAGGATGAAGAGAGTAGCCCCGGGCTTCCCTGGTGGCGCAGTGGTTGAGAGTCTGCCTGCTAATGCAGGGGACACGGGTTCGAGCCCTGGTCTGGGAGGATCCCACATGCCACGGAGCAACTAGGCCCGTGAGCCACAGCTACTGAGCCTGCGCGCCTGGAGCCTGTGCTCCGCAACAAGAGAGGCCGCGATAGTGAAAGGCCCGCGCACCGCGATGAAGAGTGGCCCCCGCTTGCCACAAACTAGAGAAAGCCCTCGCACAGAAACGAAGACCCAACACAGCAAAAATAAATAAATAAATTACTAAAAAAAATTAAGAGCCCTTTTAAAAAAAAAAAAAAAAAAAAAAAAAGAGAGTAGCCCCTATCTGGGACATGCTATGCTGTGGAAGATGGAGAAGGGTGACGGCAAAACCATGTGATGATTCTTCAAGTTTCCTCTCAAAAATGGAATACATCACTTCTGCTCACATTCAATTGGCCAAAGTAAGGCACATGGCTGAAACTGACATTGGTGTTGTAGGAAGTACAATCCACAACAAAGATAGAAGGGATAGTGAGTATTTTGAATAAATAATACAGTGTACCACAACACCTGAATACATATTGCTCTGTTTTGCACACTTTTGAACTTTATATAAAGAAAATCATTAAATATGTATTCTTTTGTGACTTACATTTTTTGGAGTTCCAGATTTTATTAGTGGGTTTTATCGATGTTAATGTGTATAGTGTTTTTCACTCAACAGTGCTGTATACTATTCCATTGTATTAATATAACAAAAGTTATCTATCCATTACAGCTGTTTCCAGCTGTTTTTTGTTTGGTTGGTTTTGTTCTTGCTATTTTACACAGTGCTGCTAAAAACTCTTATAAAAGTGTTCCAATACACACATAAAAATATTTTTTGGAATATATGCAAAGAATAAAATTTGGGGTCATAGGCTATATACATCTTCAAATGCATTAATTAATGTTGGATTTGTTTTCTAATAATTATATTACTTTATATTTCAGCTAGGAATACTTGAGTTCTCACTGTTCCATGCGCTTGAAACACTTGGTATTGTCAGACTTTTTTTTTTTAACACAATTGCCAATCAGGTGGGTATCTTAGGTTTGTATTTATATTTCTCTGTTTACATATTGCATGTGTCTGTGGGCCATTCATATGTCCTCCTCTGTGAAATATCTAAATATCTCTTTAGGACATTTTTCTATTGGATTATTTGTAATTTTTATATTGATTTTTAGGAGGTATTTACAAATATTCATACATTTTCAATGTTATTCCATTATTGGTTATATGTGTTTCAAATATATTCTCCCGTGGTCTGTCTTTTCACTTTTGAAATGGTGTCTTTGACAAACAGAAGTTTTAAATTTTAATGGAGAGAGGTCCTTCAACATTTTCCTTTATGGGTAGTGCTTTTTCTATCTTGCATAAATAATCCTTGTCTATACCAAAATCATGAATATATTATTAAGTTATCTCATGAGAATTTTAAAGTTTTGTTTTTGTAATGAAGACTTTAATCCACCTGGAATTTATTTCTGTGTATGGTGTGATTAGCCTATAATTTACCCTCCTTGTACTGTTCTTCTCACATTTTTTTATATCAAATCTATACAGATTTATCAAATTTGTTAAGGAATGTTTCCTCTTTTTCCATTCTCTGGAAAACTTTCTGTAAAATTGGATTGTATGTTCCTTGCAAGTTCATTAAAAGGTCTGTTTCTTTTTTTTTCTTTTAAAAAAGTCTTTATTGTTGATTTAATTTCATATAATCATAGAATTATTTAGTTCTTCTAGTCCTTTTGAGTCAGTTTTGATAAAAAAATTCCATTTTTTCCGATTTTAAGTTTTTAAATTTAGTGGAATAAAGAAATTCATCATATTCTCTTATTTACTTTTAAATTTCTTTTCTACCTATAGTTATATCCTTTTTTCAATCCTAATATTGTATTATCTTCCCATTTTGCTTTTTCTAGATTAATCTTCCTAGAGATATATCTATTTTATTAGTCTTTTCAAATAATCAACTGTTGGCTTTGCTGGTCATCTGTTTTTGCTTTCTGTTTGTTATTTCCTATGATACAACTTGTATAAATTTTTTAAATATTAAAATTATTCATATGCCACTGGGATGAGCAAGGCTTTGATGCAACCATTTCCAAAGGTGGCAGTGAATAAGGTAACAGGATATACATCTAGAAAAACAACTTGGTTGCATCAAAACAAAGAGCATCATTTAGGAGTAGAATCCTTACCCTTGTTTTTCAAATGGTTTGAATATCTTTGGTACTTTTATTACTGACTCCTCTTTTAATCCTGAGTTTAATACAGAAGTTGATTATGAACCCTAAGTAGATCTCTAGTCAAGATTAAGGAATGGGTTTCTTCATCTAAATTTTCTAACATCAATATTTCTAGGGGAGAGTGGCCAAGATGGCAGAGTAGAAAGACCCTGAGCTCACGTCTTCTCATGAGCACACCAAAATCACAACTATCTGCAGAACAACCGTCAAGGAAAAAGACTAGAACCTACCAGAAAAGATCTTCTACAACTAAAGACATAAAGAAGGAACCACAGTGAGGCGGGTAGGAGGGGCAGACTCACGACATAATCAAATCCCATACCCCACAGGTGGGGGATCCACAAACTGGAGAATAATTATATTACAGAGATTCTCTCACAGGAGTGAGAGTTCTGAGACCCACGTCAGGCTCCCCAGCCCGGGGGTCCAGCACCAGGAAGATGAACCCCAAGAGCATTTGGCTTTGAAAGCCAGTGGGGCTTAACTGTAGGAGCCCCACAGGACTGGGGGAGATAGAAACTTCATTCTTAAAGGGCGCATACAAAATCTCACATGCACCAGGACCCAGGACAAAAGCAGTAATTTGATAGGAGCCTGGGCCAGACCTACCTGCTGGTCTCAGAGAATCTCCTGGAGAGGCAGGGGGCAGCTGAGGCTCAGGGACACAGACACTGGTGGCAGACATTATGGGGAATATTCAGATGCAGGAACAGTCCTGGCAACCAACACATTGGCTCATTAACGCCAAGACCTGGCCCCACCCAACAGCCTGTAGGTCCCAGTGCTGGAACACCTCAGGCCAAACAACTAAGTGGGTGGGGAAACAGCTCCACCCATCAGTAGGCAGGCTGCCTAAAGACGTCCTCAGCCCACAGCCACCTCTAGACATGATCCTAGACTGAGCCCTGCCCACAAGAGGGCAAAGATCCAGCTCCACCCACCAGTGGGCAGGCACTGGCCCCTCCCACCAGGAAGTTTGTACAAGTCTCTAGACCAGCATCACACACTAGGGGGCAGACCCCAGAAGCAAGAAAACTATTATCCTACAATGCAAGCCAGACCCTAGTCTGGGACCAGCTGGGTCCTGGCCCTGCCCACAGGCCAATACCCAGACGCCATACCTTCAGGATACCCAGACCCCATACCCAACTCTGTCAGGAACTTCCCCACCATCAGTGATCTGAAAAGAGCTCTGGGATCTCTGGGTACTGCAGTCAGACTACAGGAACCAGCTCTCCCTGACAGTAGTCCAGCACTAACCCCAGGATCTGGCTTCACCTGCCAGTGGGGGAGCAATAGCCCTAGTGTCTTCAGAACCCTGACTCCACACTTCAGTGAGCAAACACTAGCCCCAGGGTCCCCTAGGGTTCCACAACCAGCCACCTCATGACCAGGTCCTGTTAAACAGAAGCCAGCCACATCTGTAGAAGGCAGGGCCTGGTAACCAACCAGACTAGGGGCTAGCCAAGCCTAACAGACCTCCCACATAGCCCACCACAGTAGAAGGCCCCATGTGGCCCTCTTAGGGGAAATCCCTAGAGCATATAGCTGGGGTGATGAGAGGGGAGTGTACTGCTGGGGCACAAAGGACATCTCCTACAGAAGGCCACTTCTCCAAGGTCAAGAAGCATAATTAACCTACCACAGACATAAAAATACAAACAGCAACTTAGACAAAATGAGGCAGCAGAGGAATATGTTCCAGATGAAGGAACAAGATAAAACCCAGAAGAACTAAGTGAAGTGGAAATAGGCAGTCAACCTGCGAACGAGTTCAGAGTAATGATTGTAAAGATGATCAAAGAACTCAGGAGAATGGATGCATAGAGTGAGAAGTTAGAAGTTTTTAACAAAGAGAAAATACAAAGAACAACCAGAGATGAAGAAAAAAATAACAGAAATGAAAAATATACTAAAAGAAATAAATAATAGGCTAAATGATACAGAAGAATGGATCAGCAAGCTGGAAGACAGAGTAGTGGAAATCACTGCCACTGAATAGAAAAGAAAAAAAAAGAATGAAAAGAAATGAGGACAGTTTAAGAGACTTCTGGGACAACATCAAGCACAATAATATTTACATTATAGGGGTCCCAGAAGGAGAAGGGAGAAAGGGCCTGAGAAAATATTTGAAGATATCATAGCTAAAAACTTCCTTAACCTGAAGAAGGAGACAGTCACTCAAGTCCAGGAAGCACAGAGTCCCATGCAGGATTAACCCAAAGAGGAAAACACCAAGACACACTGTAATCAAAATGACAAATATTAAAGATAAAGAGAGAATACTAAAAGTAGCAAGAAAAAAGCAACAGAGAACATACAAGGGGACTCCCATAAGGCTATCAGTTGATTTTTCAGCAGAAACTCTGCAGAGCAGAAGGAAGTGGCACAATATATTTAAAGTGATGAAACAGAAAATGCTACAACAAAGAATGCTCTATCTAGCAAGGCTCTCATTCAGATTTTATGGAGAAATCAAAAGCTTTACAGACAAGCAAAAGCTAAAAGAATTCAGCACCACCAAACCAGCTTTGCAACAAATGTTAAAGGAACTTCTCTAGGTGAAGAGAAAAGGTCACAACTAGAAACAAGAAAATTATGAAATGAAAAAGCTCACTGGTAAAGGCAAACATACAGTAAAGGTAGGAAATCATCCACAAACAAAACTAATAGAGAGGTTAAAAGACAAAAGTAGTAAAATCACCTGTATCCACAATAAGCAGTTACGGGATACACAAAAAAATTAGATGTAAAATATGATATTGAAAACAGTAAATATGAGGGGAGGAGAGTATGAATGCAGGGTATTTAAAATGCATTTGAAATTAAGAGATTAATTAATAACTTAATAGCAATCAGTTTATATATAGCAATCAGTTTATATATGTTATTAAAAAAAACCTCACAGTAACCACAAACAAAAAATCTAAAATAGATATACACACAAAAAAGGAAAAGAAATTCAAACACAACACTAAAGATAGTCATCAAATCACAAGAGGAGAGGACAAAAGAAAAGGGAACAAATATTCTACAAAATCAAATCCAAAATGATTAACAATATGAAAAAAAACATATATGTCGATAATTATCTTAAATGTAAACAGACTAAATGCTCCAACTGAAACAGACTGGCTGAATGGATATGGAAACAAGACTGTATATATACTGCCTACAAGAGACTCACTTCAGATCTAGGAACACATACAGACTGAAAGTGAGGGGATGGAAAAAGGTATTCCACACAAATGGAAATCAAAAGAAAGCTGGAGTAGCTTATACTTATATACTTATATCAGACAAAAAAGACTTTAAAATAAAGACTATTACATGAGACAAAGAAGGACACTGCATAATGATCAAGGGATCAATCCAAGTAGAAGATATAACAATTGTAAATAATAGGAGCAACCAACATAGGAGCACCTCAATATATAAAGCAAATATTAATAGACATAAAAGGAGGAATTGACAGTAACACAATAATAGTAGGGGACTTTAACACCCCACTTACATCAATGGACAGATCATACAGACAGAAAATCAATAAGGAAACAAAGGCCTTAAATAACACATTAGACCAAATAGACTTATTGATACTTATAGAGCATTGCATCCAAAATCAGCAGAATACATATTCTTTTCAAGTGCACATGGAACATTCTCCAGGATAGATAACACGCTAGGCCACAAACCAAGCCTCAGCAAATTTAAGAGAATTAAAATCATATCAAGCATCTTTTACGACCACAATGCTATGAGACTAGAAATCAACTACAAGGAAAAAACTGCAAAACCTAAAATTACATGGAGACTAAACAATATGCTACTGAACAACCAATGGATGACTCAAGAAATCAAAGAGGAAATTTACAAAAAATAACTAGAGACAAACGAGCACAAGACGATCCAAAACCTATGGATGCAGCAAAAGCAGTTCTAAGAAGGAAGCTTATAGTGATAAAATCTTACCTCAGGAACAAGAAAAATCACAAATAAACAACCTAACCTTACACCTAAAGCAACTAGAGAAAGAAGAACAAACAAAATCCAAAGTTAGTAGAAGGAAAGAAATCATAAAGATCAGACCAGAAATAAATGAAATAGAGACTAAAAAACAATAGAAAAGACCAATGAAACTAAAAGCTGGTTCTTTGAAAAGATAAAAAAATTGATAAACCGTTAGCCAGACTCATCAAGAAGAAAAGGGAGAGGGCCCAAATCAATAAAAACAGAAATGAAAAAGAAGTTACAACTGACACCAGAGAAATACAAAGGATCATAATCCAATAAAAGGAATAATCTAGAAGAAATGGGCAAATCTCTAAGAGAAAGGTACGATCTCCCAAGACTGAACCAGGAAGAAATAGAAAATATGAACAGACCAGTTACCAGTACTGAAATTGAATCAGTAATTTTAAAACTCCCAACAAGTAAAAATCCAGGACCAGATGGCTTCATAGGTGAATTCTACAAAACATTTAGAGAAGAGTTAATACCTGTCCTTCTGAAACTATTCCAAAAATTGCAGAAGGAAGAACACTCCCAAACCCAGTCTATGAAGCCGCCATCACCCTGATAACAAAACCAGGCAAAGATATCACAAAAAAGAAAATTACAATATTACTGATGAAGATAGATACAAAAATTCTTGACAAAATACTAGCAAGCTGAATCCAACAATACATTAAAAGGATCATACACCATGATCAAGTGGGTTTATCCCAGGGATGCAAGGATTTTTCAATATCTGCAAATCAATCAATGTGATACACCACATTTACAAACTGAAGAATAAAAAACATATGATCATCTAGGTGCGTAAAAAGCTTTTGATAAAATTCAACATCCATTTATGATAAAAATTCTCCAGCAAGTGGGCAGTGAGGGAACATATCTCAACATAATAAAGGCTATATATGACAAACCCACAGCTAACATCATACTCAACAGTGAAAAGCTGAAAGCATTCCCTCTAAGATCAGAAACAAGACAGAGATGCTCACTCTTACCACTTGTATTCAGCATAGTTTTGGAAGTCCAAGTCACAATAATTAGAGAAGAAGAACAAATTAAAGTAATCTAAATTGGAAAGGAAGAAGTAAAACTGTCATTGTTTGTAGATGACATGATATTATACATAGAAAATCCTAAAGGTGCCACCAGAAAACTATTAAAGCTCATAAATGAATTCAGTAAAGTTGCAGGATACAAAATTAATACACAGAAATTGCTTCCATTTCTATACACTAACAATGAAATATCAGGAAGAGAAATTAAGGAAATAATTTCATTTACCATAGCAACAAAAAGAATAAAATACCTAGGAATAAACCTACCTAAGGAGGCAAAATACCTGTACTCCAAAAACTGTAAAATGCTGCTGAAAGAAACTGAAGATGACACAAAGAGATGGAAAGATATATGGTGTTCTTGCATTGGAAGAACCAATATTGTTAAAATGACCATACTTCCCAAGGTAATCTACAGATTTAATACAATCCCTATCAAATTACCAATGGCATTTTTCACAGAACTAGAAGAAATAATTTAAAAATTTGTATGGAAACACAAGAGGCCCCGAATATCCAAAACAATCTTGAGAACAGAGCTAGAAGAATCAGGCTCCCTGACTTCAGACTATATTACAAAGCTACAGTAACAAAAACAGTATGGTACTAGCACAAAAACAGACACATAGACTAATGGAACTGGATAGAAAGTCCAGAAATAAACCCACACACTTATGGTCAATTAATCTACAACCAAGGAGGCAAGAATATACAGTGGAGAAAAGACAGTCTCTTCAATAAGTGGTCTGGGAAAACTGGACAGCTACATGTAAAAGAATGAAAATAGAACATTCTCTAACACCATACACAGAAATAAACTCAAAACAGATTAAAGACCTAAATATAAGGCCAGATACTATAAAACTCCTAGAGGAAAACATAGGCAGAACACTTTTTGACATATATCGCAGCAATATTTTTTTGGATCTATCTCCTAGAGTAATGGAAACAAAAGCCAAAATAAACAGATGGGACCTAATTAAACTTAAAAGTTTTTGCACAGCAAACGAAACCATAAACAAAACGAAAAGACAACTTACTGAATGGGAAAAAAATATTTGCAAATGATGTGACCGACAAGGGATTAATTTCCAAAATATTCAAACAGCTCATACAACTCTATAACAAAAAAACAAACAGCCCAATCAAACAATGGGCAGAAGAACTAAATAAACATTTCTCCAGAAAAGACATACAGATGGGCAAGAGGCACAGGAAAAGATACTTAACTTCACTAATTATTAGAGAAATGCAAGTCAAAACTACAGTGAGGTATCACCTCACATTGGTCAGGATGGCCATCATCAAAAAGTCTACAAATAAATGCTGGAGAGGGTGTGGAGAAAAGAGAACCCTCCCACACTATTGGTGGGAATGTAAATTGGTGCAGCTACTATGGAGAAGAGTCTGGAGATTCCTTCAAAAACTAAAAATAGAGTTACCATATGATCCAGCAATCCTACTCTTGGGCATATATCCAGAAAAGATGAAAACTCTAACTCAAAAAGATACATGCACACTAATTTTCATAGCTGCACTATTCACAATATCAAAGACATGGAAGCAACCTAAATGTCCATTGACGAATGAATAAAGAAAATGTGGTGTGTATGTATACATACATACAATGGAATATTACTCAGCCATTAAAAAAGAATGAAATAATGCCATTTGCAGCAACATGTATGGATCTAGAGATTATCATACTAAGTGAAGTAAGTCAGACAAAGAATGACAAATATCATATCACTCATATGTGGAATCTAAAAAAGTGATACAAATGAACTTATTCACAAAACAGAAATAGACTCACAGACATGGAAAATAAACATGGTTACCACAGGTTGGGGAGGGATAAATTAGGAGTTTGGGATTAACAGCTACACACTACTATACATAAAATAGATAAATAGCAAGGGCTAACTGTATAGCACAGGGGACTATATTCAATATCTTATAAAACCTATAATGGAAAGGAATCTGAAAAGGAATATATATATGTACATATAACTGAGTCACTTTGCTGTTCACCTGAAACTAACACAACACTGTAAATCAACTATACTTCAATGAAAAAAAAATACTAGTGAACGTAGCAAAACAAATAGCTTAGGGGGTGAAAATTACATATTGTTTTCCTGGCTTTAAGAAAAAATGCGTAGTCAAAGTAAAATGCAAAGGATTTTAGTACTATATGTATATTAAAGTACTAGATATATATCTGGCAAAAAATAATTGGAAACAGTTAAAGTTTGGTGACAGATTTGCAACTTTCTTATACCCATAATAAAAAGAGGACTCCACTGGGGACTCGGTGGCACTTTGTGGCCAATCACAACACCAATAATCTAAGATAAAGATGCCAGTGATAAAAAAAGTTTAACTTTTTATTATACAGTATTAGCATAGATTCAAATAAAGAGGTACTTAATTTTCAGCACAATGCACACAAAATTGTGAACCTAATGTTACAGAAAGCCTTTTCCTAGTGAGGAATGAACTAGGGCCACAGTGGAGTTCCTGGAAGAAAATATTAGTAGAAGCTGAATAATTCCAAGAAGGTTTGCAACTCTTTAAGACCAAACACATTTTGGTTTGCACAACTTTTGAATTAATTGAGATCATTACCAGTAATACTGAAGTAATTTAAGAAACTGACATTTCTCTTCTGTTATTTATATACCTGATATATTAAAATGACATAGGGCTTTCTGAAAACTTTCAATCAATTTAGTCTTTGTCAAACTTGCAATCAATAAATCACTAGAATATGGGTCTGAACCTGGAATCTTAGATACAGGGTCTCAATAAAATATGGGAAAATATTAAGATCAAAAGAAATTCCACAGAGATGGCACTTAAACCATCATGCCCTTCCATATGTTTTGGTGTTGTTTTCAATGACTATCTATTACTGAACTTGGGAATAAATAGATGTGGCCAAGTTTTTCCCATCAGTAAAATGGCAAGATGTTAATTAGCTTCAGGCATGAGATATGGATATTATTCAAGGGCCACTTGTAGTTAGTAATCTGCCCTTAATCACTCCCTAGATTAGGAATCTGCCCTTAATCACTCACTAGGAAAAACTAGTTACTCTTTGTTGTCACTCTTTAGAATTTTATCACTCCCCATGCAACACTGTCTCTGGACAACTCTCTAGGTTCTACCTTACAATTATGCTACAGTAGTTTCCCATAAATAATTTCATTCTAATTTCATAGTTTTTGCCATCATTATCTATTGTTTCCTGAATATTCTTCAAACTGGAATTAATTTTTTTATTCATCCTAAGCAATTATATCTATGAAATAGTAGTTTGGATATACTAATAATCTTTCTGGTATAAATTTACATAAATTATTAACTACTAAAATTGTAAAAATACTCATTCTACCAGCTTCCACTTCTAGTAGTGTCAGAGTATATAACTTGGTCCAATATCTCACAAAAGACAAAAAGAAAATCAGGCAAAATGTTTTTTAAAAATGTATCTTGAAGGTAATGTAGAGCCAACAAGATAATAGAGAACTACTGGTCCAGGATCTAGGAGAGGAAGATAGCCAGAGGTGAGACTGAAATTTAGGGCTACATTTCCCCTGGTATAATTTTCTAATTTTGGAATAAGTAACTGAGAGGCTGAGTGAACCCTTGACATTTTCATGAGGCTCTAGGAAGAAGATTTTAGTCCAGAGCCCCCCAAGGTGATGGATAGACACAGTGAATATTCCTGTTTCGGAATGAGTCCACAAAGGGATATATCTTAAGGAATAGGGTAAGCCAGAAATAGACAAATTCTTGTAGCTCAGCCTTGAATTATCTTAATCTTTGAAATAGAATTAAAGTAATATCAATTTATTAGAGTCTTTAGGCATCCAAGAATGCTCGTGCTCTCAGATATCTTGCAGAAGCTCTCAGATGCCTTTCTAGATGAATTAATATATCTTAGGTATCACATTATTTCTATAAACAATTCAAGGCTATAACTTCTAGTACATAATAAAAAAAAGCTCCATGAGGAGCAAGAGAATATGAGAAAAATTTAGTAGAAACCACAGCAATAGAAATTAACCTTTAAGGCCTTCAGAAATAGTCATAACTAGATAAAGGCTTTAAAATAAATTGCTTATCATGTTCAAGAAGAAGAAATACAGGTAAGAAGTTTGGCAGAGGAAGAAAAAACTGAATGAAATCTCTGAAACTGAAAACAAGAACTGAAATTAAGAATTCAGTGGATGGGTCTAATAGTAGAATATATACAATCTAAGAGAGATTTAACAACCTGGAATATCCTCAGTCAACCCTGTAAAAATGAAATGATAGAAAATACAGAAAACATGGTAAGAGATATAGAGGATACAGTGAGAAGGTGTAACATTTAAATGGAGTCGTAAAAATAGAGGAGAGAAATAACAGGTCTGAAGTACAAAGAGAGGAGAGATATAATCAGACTGAAGCAAATTTTTAAGTGCTAATAGCTGAGAACTCTCTAAAACTGGAGAAAGACATCAAGCTATCTATTCAAGAAGTACTACAAATCCCAGGAAGAATAACTGAAAAAAATAAATCCACACTGAGGCACTAAATAATAAGATTGCTAAAACCCCAAAATGGGGAAACAAAACTAAACTAAACTAAAAGTCAGTTATAGAAACTATTACCTTTAAAAGAGTAATAATCAGACTTAAGCTGACTCCTCAGCAGAAACAATGAACATCACCTAAAAATGGAATGGTATCTTTAAAGTGTTAAAACAACTGTCAACTCATATCTTCTGAATTTGATGGTGAAAAAAAAATCTTTTCGGATTGAAAAAATGAGATAATTTCCCAGAAGCAGACACACTAACATAAATATTAAAGAATGTTCTTCAGGCAGAATGAAAAAGATCTCAGATGGAAGCTTAGAAATGTAGGTCATTAAGAGCAATGGAAAGGCTAAGGTAATAAGGAGTCTGGCTCCATGTTTTGATATTTTGACTACTAAAAGCTTTTAAGCTACACCCCCTCCCTCTTCCCTTTCTGCTCCATATCTGAACAGGCTAAGAAGAAAGCCTGGTTACTCCCTCCTTTGGTACTAGTAGGAGATTTAAACTGTTTAGGCCCCTTTACACACACAGGAACCCTCATTTTAGGCCACCCTCTAACCACCATAAAACCCCAAGCTAGTCCTCCTTTTCCTACTCTCGCAAGCTTTTGAGACCAGCTTAGGAGATCTTCCCTGCTCTCCCCAGGCAGCTTCATTAAGTAATAAACATTTTCATAGCCTCTTTAAATGTGTGTGGTATCATCAGTATTGACAACTAAACAATATTTTTGGTGAGGGGTTATTCTATTCTTGAAAACTGGCTATAAGAGCTAAATAAGTGAGTAAATAAGATTATTGGCTATGCAGGAGAGTCATAATAGGGTTTTATTGGTCTTTTATTCACATATAAATAAAATTCACCAAATAATGGTATGTACTCTTAAAGGGAAGATAAATGAAATTAAATCAATCTAATTAAAATGAGGGCAAGTGAAATTAAATTATGTTAATGTCTTTGATCTACTTGCATTGGGTAGAATCTGAAGGAAGCAATTAATACTAGATTTTGATAAGCCGAGAATATATGCTATAGTCTGTAAGATAACTACTGAAAGAACAGTAAGAGTGTATAAACTTTGTGGGAAATAGAAGGAAAATGGAATAATTAAAATTTATCAATACAAATGAAGGTGAGAAAGAAGAGGAAAAGGACAAAGCAGACAGAACAAATAGAAAGCTCATAATAGAATGGTAGATTTAAATTCAAATAGAGCAGTAATTATATTAAATATAAATAGACTAAATATTCCAATTAAAAGATAAACATTATCAGACTGCATTAAAAACTATATTCTTTTTACGAGGGAGATAGCTAAAAATCTACTGACGAAAAACGATTGAAAGTAAAAAAAATAAAAAGCTTCTATTAAATAAAATTTGTGTAACCATAATATCAGATGAAATAGAACTTAAGGCAAAAAGTAAGAAGAATATTTTATGAAAATTCTGTATTTGTTTGTATCTAATAACATAGCCTTAAAATAAAGGCTATATAAAATTGACAGTAAAAAGGGATAGACAAACCCAAAGTTATAGTGTAAGATTATAACACATTTCTCTTTATAATAAAAGCAAACAGAAAATCAGTTAGGATACAGTGGAATAACAGGAGGAGTAAACTTGACCTAAATAACATGCATAAAATAATACACACAAAAACTGAATAATGCACATTCTTTTTAAGTACACCTGGAACATTTCAAAAATTTACCATGTTATGGACCACAAAGTATGGTTCTACAAATTTCAAGCAACTAAAATCATACAAAGTATATTCTAGGGTCACAATGCAATTAATTTAGAAACCAGTATCAAATATTCTACTGGAATATCCCTGTTGATTTAGAAATTAAGAAAATATACACTTCAGTAAATCAGGATTCAATGAAGAGAATATATTGAAGATTGTAAAATAGTTTTAACTGAAGGCTAATAAAATTACTAAGTATGAAAATATGTAGGATACAGTTAGAGTCATGCTTAGAGAAAATTTAGAGTGTTAAAAAGCACATATTCAAAAAGAAGAAAAGCTAAAAGTCAATGAGTTAGGCATCTGTCTCAAAAAGTTAAAAAGCAACAAAATAAAATCCAAAGAAAGTAGAAGGCAGGAAGAAATAAAGTTAGCATAAATTATATAGAAAATAAATAATAGAGAAGATCAATAAAATTCAGATATTATTTATTTTAGGACATTAGCAAAAATTTTAAAACCTCATATTGATACTAATGAGAAAAAAAGAAGAAGGCATGAAAAAATCATTATCAGCAAGAAAAAGGGGACATGGACATAAATTACATAGATCTGGAAAAGTTTACAATAGGGTAATATGGACAACTTTTTGCGAATTTGAAAATGTTGAAGTAATGGAAATTTCTAACAATATAACTTTCCAAAACTAAAACAAGAAGAAATTAAATCTTGAATAGTCCTATTTTCTTTAATATAATTCTTTAACAGTGAATTCAACCAAAAAATAGACAAATCCAAAGAAATCCAAGAAATAAATCCAAATTCTTCCAGTGAATAGAAAAAAGGGAATACACCCTATCTTCTTTTACAAAACGAGAATAACTTTGATATTAAAACTTGACAAGGATATTAAGATAAAGGAAAATTACAGGCAATCATATTCATATCCATAGATGTAAAAATTTTAAACAAACTCAGCAAACGGAAACCAGTAGCACATATTTACTAGTTTATCTAGAATTTGAGTTTGGTATAATATTAAAACAGTGATTAGTATAATTCATTACATTTGCATAAAAAAGAAAAAAATAATGTGGTCTAAATAGATGGAGAAAAGGCACTTGATAAGATTCAGCAACCATTCATATATAAGTAAAAACCCTTAGCAAAGTAAGACCAGAAGGAAACTTCCATAATTCAATACTGGGCATGTATAAAAACAAATGAACAAAAACAAACTGAATAACAACAAAAAAATCCTATAGCAAAAAGTCATATTTAATAGTAAAATGCTGAAAGCTTTTACTCTGAAATCTGGAATAGAACAAGAATGACAGCAGTCACTAATTTATTCAACATCGTACTAGAAGACAATGCAGCAAGGCAAGAAGAAGAAATATAAGGCATAAGGAATAAAAATGAAGAAACAAAACTGTCATTTACACAAAAAATATGCATACATAGAAAATGAAAAAAAAGTACAGATAAATTTTAAAATGTATATGTGAGTCAGGGAATGTTGCTGGATACAGGGTTAATATAACCTTTTTTAAAAAATGCATTTCTTTATATCAGCAACAAACATTTAAAAAACAAACTTTTAATTTACATATAAATTTCATATATTTTATATGTAAATATATTTATATATCATCAAAAATATCAAATCCCTAGTAATAAAGTTAACTAAAGAAGATGAGCAAGATCTCGGCAAAACAGAATAGAAAAAAGAAAGATATTATAAAGTATTATTGAGAGAAATTAAAGAAGAGATGGAGAATATATCATATATATCATGTATATATCAATTAATGGAGAATATATCATATTCATGGGCTGGACAACTCTATATTATAAATATGTCATTTTTCTCAGACTGATGTATAGATTCAATGCAACCCAAACCAAAATAGTTATAGTGGTGTTTGTGGTGACTTGAAACCAACCATTTTGGGAGTATTTAACCAATGGAAATTGGTAAATACTACAAATCAGAGATTTTTTTCATCTAGAGAGCCAATTAATCAGGACACCACTGAGTTAACTCTAAAATTGATATAGAAAGAAAGAAAGAAAAAAAACAAAACCCAACCAAACAGTTAAGACAAACTCGAAAAATAAAAACAAAGTGGAAAGACATGTTTTACCAGGTATCATGACTTACAATGCAACAAGAATTAAGACAGTATAGTATTGGCAAGGGATAAACAAATAGAGCAATGGAACAGAATAGAGATCTCAGGCATAGATCCCTACATATTAGGCTTGATTTATGAAAAGATGGCACTACAGAGCTGTGGAGAAAGAATACTGCTTTCCATAAGTGGTGATGGAAAACAGTAGAAACTTTTACCCTATCTAACAGCTTATTCAAAAATTAAGTTCCATGTGGATTATAGATTTAAATATGTCAGGCTAAATAACAAAGTTGCTAGAAAATAATATAGGAGTGTATTTTCATGGCCTTAAGATAGGAAATACTTCTTAGAAGACAAAACCCACTTATTTTAACCAATTGAAAAAATGATTATATTAAAATTAAGAAATTCTCTTATTAAGGGACACCAACTAGTATATTACCAAACAAAAGAGTAGTATCCAGAATATATAAAGAAATCAATATGAAAAAGAAAAATAACCAAATAGAAGAAAAATGGGCAAGAGATTTGAACAGATACTTTATAAAAGAGGATATCCAAATGTCCAAAAAATATATGAAAAGTTGTTATTTTCATTAAGAATCAGGGCCATGCAAATTAAAACTATAATGAAATATCACTACACATAAACACCAGCATGACTGAAATTTAAAAGACTGACAAACATTAATTAGGATGTGAAGCAAACATATTACAGAAATTGGTATAACTACTCTGAAAGCAGTTTTCATCATCACCAGATTCATCGTCATCATCATCTTGTAAAGTTGAAATAATACATAGCTTATGACTCAACAATTCTATTCTTTTACTACATATCCTACAGAAATGTGTGCATATACATCCCAAGAGACATGTACAAGAATGTTCAAAGCAGTATTACTGTTAATAGTTGAAAACTGGAAGTAGTAAAAATATCTACCAACAATAGAATAAATAAAATAATGGTGTATTCAGCAATATAATACTGTGCAGCAATGAAAATGAAGAAACTAGAGCTACATGCAACATCATGGATGAATCTCATAAGCAAAAAAACCAAAACAGCCAGGCACAAACAATACACAGTGCATAGTTCCATTTACAAAGAATTAAAATCATCATCAAAACTAACTTGATGGTGTTGAGGAGTGCATCTTAATATAGAAAAACTAAGGAAGAGCACACAACCTAGTACAATGACAGTCAAAACAGTGGTTCTTTGTGGGGCAGCAGAGGATAGTGATTGGAAGAGAGACACAGAGTTTCCATGGTGATGACAATGTTCTTTTTCTTGACTTGGTGGTAGTTACACGGGTGTTTGTTTTCTGATAAATCATTAAATTCTATATCTTGTTTTATGCACATTTCTGTATATTTGTTTTGTTTCCCAATTTTAAGGGGGAAGGGTAAGCTGGGACGAAGTGACAGAGTGGCATGGACATATATACATTACTAAATGTAAAATAGAGAGCTAGTGGGAAGCAGCCACATAGCACAGGGAGATCAGCTCGGTGCTTTGTGACCGCCTGGAGGGGTGGGATACGGAGGGTGGGAGGGAGACACAAGAGGGAGGAGATATGGGGATATATGTATACATACAGCTGATTCACTTTGTTATACAGCAGAAACTAACACACCATTGTAAAGCAATTACACTCCAATAAATAAATAAATAAATAAATAAAATGGCATAGAACAAGTCAGGAAGAGAGGTCTCACCAGAAATCAGCCCTGATATCACCTTGATCTTGGACTTCAAGTCTCCAGAAATGTAAGAAAATAAATTTGTTATATATAAAAAATATTCATCCCTGTAGCACCTAAAATCATCTCGTGTATCATATGAATCCTATTCTTTGAAAGCAGTCAACATTTTTTAGTTGACTCACTCCTTTTTATTTATTTTCCATAACTGGAATTTCTTATATATAGAAGGTACCCAATAAATACTGAAATAAACATACCACTTTTAAAATTAAAAGCTACTCATTTATGAATTACTTAAAATTATCTCACCTACTACCATTGGTAATTTGGGAAGCCTTACACCAGGGTTAGACTACCTCTGTTTTAATTTGTCTGTTGTCCCAACTTTATTCTTATCAAGGACCAGACTCATGAAGTGCTGCACCCAAAAATGAGCCTGTTCCTATTGGTCCAGGGCTCTGGCTCCTTGACTTAAGACTCACAGTGAAAGACCATCCTCACTACCTCTAAAGTCTGTCTCTAACTCTGCTCCAAAGACCTCAGCCAGGTCTGTAACCTGTTCCCACAAGTAGAGAGGGGAGATCACAAACAAACCCAACAGGCAGGAGGAAATGATTTAACACATTGTCTTTGAAACTTGATTAGCATTACTTTCAGTTTGTTTTCCATAACAAAAGAACCACATTTCTAGTTTTGGGGTAGTTCCAGAGAGCACTGCATAAGGATGCTTTGGAAATTCCAAGTTACTTGGAGAAAACTTTGAAAAACCAACTAAGGTCAAGTTATTGTAATAGCACAAATGCTTATATTCACCCTATATCCCACTGACCTTTGCTTGCTTTGTTTCTTAGAATAGCCATCTAAACCATTTGCTCAATTTCAAGGTTGAGCCTTGACTTAGTTGCTTTACATGAGTTCTTGAAATGGATTAACACTTAACAGTAGATTTATTCCGCATGCTACCATTCATCTACCACCTCGAAAGGATCTTCTCCTAGTCACCAAAGATAGTTTTTTGGGACAGGTAAATAGCTATTCTTGAACTGATTTTCCCTTTCTCGCTGTCTCTGTCTCTGTCTCTGTGTCTCTGTCTCTCTCCCACACACACACACACATACACACAAAGAGACTATCATTTACAACTACAAAACTAACAAGATACTATTTTCTTTAGCATACAAATCAGGTACCTAGAAAACATATCTAAAAGTAACTCGAAAAGTGAGCACCCCAATTGTGTCACTTGTCTAGACAACAATTCAATATTTTTATGCCAACCTATAATTTACTAATTGACTAATATATACCCAGTACTATTAAGTAATTTTGAGGATTAGAAAAATATAAAATATATTCCATGGCTTCAGTGCATTTACAACCTTCACAAGAGGGAGACACCAACACAAAGATAATGTCCTATAATTATGTAATAATTTTATAGTGCAGACTATATGTGTTATACTATCATGGTTAATTAAAATATTGGCAATATTTTCCCCATTCTTCAGAAAGAGGCATTATTATTTTCCTTATTCTATAGGCAAGGGTTAGGGAATTTAAGTAATTTGCCAGGTACTAGATAGTGTACAGCAAAGCCAAGACTGAAACCAGATCTTTGGAGGGCAAACATCATGCTTTTTTCCAATGTGCTCTCTTACAGGAGTTGGCACAGTGTTGAACACATAATAGGTACACAGTAACTGGCTGAAGATTTAAAAACACTTAAAACATTCACTTTGAAATAAGAGCAAACAAAATCTATATAGGGCAGGCTGATTTTTGTGATTGACTAGATATAGAGAGTATGTATTACTGTCATAGTTTGGGTTCCCCCCTAAGCAGAGCCTGAGACAAGGACTTGGATGAAGGAGATGAGTTCAGGAAGCAAGAGTGAGGGAACAGGGAGAGTGATAGATGGGAAGGAAGAAAGACCAATATAAAATGCACAGCTGTGGAAACTAGGGACTTGATTTGCCGGACCACCTGAAAATCCTTCAGAATGCCTCAAACATGGGAGGCTGATGCATTCATAGAATTTTTGTCCTCTGGCTGAGGGTCCTCCCAGGAACAGTGAAGGACTGCACGTCCTGGTTTGCAGGCTAGCTAGAGGGCTCCCAGATGGAGAGCAGCCTGAGGCAGAAGGCAGAAGGCAAGCACTTGAACTGAACAGTCTATTCCAATTGCAGCAGAAATCAGATGTGGGCCAGTGAGATGGGATATGATGTACGAGAGGTATGTGCTACAGTTACCCATACTGAATTACTAAAGATTTTAAGAATATCTTGCAAGAGCATGGAAAAACAATGGTTTGACCTCTTGATATCCAACATAGCATTGACTCATTTTGCTCTGTTTGTCAAAATATTTGACTGATTTTGATGAAATTTACTAAAAGACACTCCACCCTAAGTTTAATTTGTGGCTTAATTTGAAACAAAATGGAAGCCAATCCACTTAACAGTTGGGACTCTTTCTCAAATTTGAATACACTTGAATAAATTTTAATGAAATCTGCTATAAGTGTAATGTTTATAGAACATTTAATGTATATAGAACATTTAATGTTTATAGAACACTTGTTCTAAGACAGAGGGTATCTACAATGCTAAATCTAACATCAATCCTACGCTCCACTAGTTTAGTGTCATTTGAATTCATCACATCATGAGACACTGCTGGGCATTACTGATTCCATAGAAACTGGCAAAGGTAGAACACAGGGTTGGGCCAGGTGCTTAGAGGTCAGATCCAGCTGTAGGGTTTGGGGAGGCTACTAGAGAAGAGAGTCTCTGGAGAGAATAGTAACAAGTAATAGATGATGGACGTACAATACAAAACATCAGGGATGACATAAGGAGTTAGAAGCCTTGCATCTAATTATGCAGAACAACATGCTAAAAATGGCAGGCAGGCAGCTGTTAGGTATCAGCAGGTAGCAGGTCTGGAGGCTGGGCTGGTTATCAAGATTCAAGCACAAGGATCAAGAACACTTTTAAACCTGTACCAACATTTCAAGTTGTTGGAAGCTGTATCACAGAGACAAAAATCTCAGTGTATTTCTCTGTCAAGCTATATGTCCATGATGGGTTGGCTGGGATCTCCACTCCATGTGGTCCTCACTCCAGGATCAGGCTGAAAGAACAGCCACCATCTGGGGAATTACCGGATGCCATGATAGGAGGGAAGAGAAGTGGGATGAATTATACACCAGGCCTTAAACCTTCAGTCTGAAAGTGACTTACGCTACTTCTGCCTACATTCAATGGGCCAAAGTGAGTCATATGGCCAAACCTAACCTCCAAGGGACTGGGGAAATTGTATGTCTTTATGAGTTGTTTATGAAAAGATGGAAGACTACCACATCAGTTTTACTCCTGGAAAAGTAATGGGTGAATGGATATATATACATATGCAATAAATACAAATTTCAATCAACAGAAGTATAATGTTGAGATAGGTTCTGAATGTGTTCCAAACCAAAATGTGTTCCTCAGCAGTGTCTTTTATCACAGTCCCCTTGTCTCTCTTTTAAAGACCATACACTTTACAAGTTCACTCTATATTCAGAAAGTACCAGACCCAACCTAAAACATCATCCTAGAATTTGCCAACTGTTAAGTTAGCCTACCTGCAAGGAACACATATGTTCTTTGAATGGAAAGGAACAGGGAGACTTAGTACTTTCAGTACTTAGCTGGTGGGACTGGTGGGAAGGAGCCTAGACAGGTTTGGGGGCTGAACACAAACCAAGTGACCATATTGAAAGGAATAGTCCTGAAAGGTTTTTCTCTTCTGATTCTTCCACTGTTTAGCAGTTTCAAATATGTCGTCCTTAATTCTTAGGGCAGAGAAGTCAAGGAAATTTTAAGCCTTAGGCTCATAAATACTTAGGCCTGGTTATGATCACAACAAGAGGAAAAAATATTAAATTCAAAATGTTTCATCTCTTTATTCTCATTCTATTCTACACCCTTATATATTTTAAAATACTTTTAAAACCCCAACTCTAAAGGTAAAATAAAGCAGAATTGGGGCTGCAAAAAAACAATCCATGGCTTCTCGGATGGCTTTTTTCTAGACCTACTGCTTCTTGTTGACTTTGGGCAGCTTTGGCTGTCCTTCCCCTAAAAGATGTAAATGATAAATATGTTTTTTTAGAATCTCCAGCTATAGATCCAGAAGGGATTTTTCTGTGTGTTAAAATACTGACATGTTGATCCCTTCCCAGTCCTTACAGAAATGTGACATGAAATGGGTTTATGCCTATCAATGCCTGTGTCTCTCTGTGATCATTGTTCTCATCATGCTTTCTGGACCTACAAAATGTCAAGCCCCACAGATTCTTCTCTGTTTATATCCTTCTTAATCTTTTCCCCCCAGCTTTTAGTATGGTTCAACATATCCTTGCTTCTTAAAACTTTCTGTTTATTTGGCTTCTATGGCAACGTGTAATCAGGTTTGTTCTCTCCTTCTCTGTCTTTATCAATGGCTTTTCTTTTCTTATCCCAATTATCTAAAAGGGTAAACATTCTTTGAGGTTATGTTCTAAGTGATCTCTTCTTTCCCTACATTTTCTCTCTGGACCACATCATCTCTCCCAAGGCTTCAAATATGACCTCTATGTAAAAGACATTGAAATTGATATCATTAATCTCGACCTCTCTCCAGAGCATGAGACACATCTACCCACCTTTGAGTATGTCATAATACACTTAGGAAAATACTAGCAAGTTCCAAGGACAAAACCCTCTGTATTGAACAAATTCCAAACTACACTCCTTGCCCTAAAATTTAATACCTCTGTGATCCTACCCCAATCGAATTTCCAACCAATTACTGTTTTATTCCACATCAAGAATCCTATACAGGGTACTCCAATGAAACAGAACTCCTCACTGTTCTCCTTAAAATTCCAATTCCCTTTTCTTACACTCTTCACCCATGTTCTCGCTAGTTCCTCTACTGAGCATGAAGCTCACTTCCGTGCCCTTCTCATACTTTAATGGGAAGGTTTTAAAAGATGATTCACAAACTTCAAAACTAGAAAAACTGCAAATGATATGTTTGCATATCTTGATAAGGAAAGTTACAATAACTTAAAAGGAAGTTACCTGCAGTGGTCAGAAATGTATTTTACTCTGTTCACTTAATTTCAGAATGCTGGCAAAATGTCAAGCCTGTTCATAACAAAACTTTCCCCTCCTTGACACTTATATCTCTTGCAGTCTACTTGCTTTTCCAGAGAAGTAATTTTCCTTCTTCATTTTGAAATTCCCTCATATGCTCACCTCCTGCTCAGCCTTTCTATACTATTTCCCAGAAAACAATCAACCTTTCTTTCTCTCTCTCTTTCCGAGGGGTTAGTAGGAAGCTGTTGCTTCTGTCCCCCTCTTCTTGTGTGAGAGTTTCTTTCCCTGCTTTCCCCTCTTCCTCTCTCTTCTCCAATCTCATTCATCACTTGATTCTATACAGAAAACACTGTCACACATCAGTAGCCATCTGTAGCAACACTTTTCAAAGGTCCAGGATGTGGAAAAGGATTCACTGCAGCAATGTCTCCAAAGAAGAGGATAGGGTGATAATGCCATCTCAATTTTTTATTCTTTTGTTGATTTCCTTTTGGACCTGTCAAATGAGGTGCTGAGATGAGCCCTCTCCTTCCTAGAGCTCAACAATCAAAGTGAAGATGCCACAAACACCCCCAGGATAAGGGACATAAAGCCCAATGAGGACAAAGTAAGGAGGAAAGTACTGCAGTGCTTATGGAATCCATTGCTGGTAATGGCCCAACTTGGACAATGAACCGTAGCTTTATCCCTACAATGGCAGCCTCCTTTTTCTAACTTCTGGGTGATGAAAGGCTTCAAGCCCAGATTTCTGCAAAAAGAGTAAACAAGGCTGACTGCACTCACATTGACTTGTTTTACCCCTGTGTTTATGAGTTAGAATAGGTGTGCAACAAACCATGAATCATGGGCTCTAATTATAATATAATGTTATTGTCCACATCACAAAGTAGAGGACAGGGTTGATAATACATTAGGGTGTGGCAGAAAACAGGAACTGGAGAGTCAGGCACTTCTAGGTTTTTACCGTACACTTGCCACCTAAGAGCTTAATAACCTTATACAAGTTAATTTAACATCTCTGATCTTCAGTTTCCTCATTTAGAAAAACCAGAAGTAAGAATACATATTTCGGGCTTCCCTGGTGGTGCAGTGGTTGAGAGTTCGCCTGCCGATGCAGGGGACACGGGTTCGTGCCCCGGTCTGGGAAGATCCCACATGCTGCGCAGCAGCTGGGCCCGTGAGCCATGGCCGCTGAGCCTGTGCGTCCGGAGCCTGTGCTCCTCAACGGGAGAGACCACAACAGTGGAGGCCCACATACCGCAAAAAAAAAAAAAGAATACATATTTCATATGATATTCATGAGGTTGAAATGAGGTGTTATAAATGCAAGCACCTGGTGCAATGCAAGGAACATGGTGTTGCTCACAAGCTGTCTCCCCTCCTCTCTAAACTTGCCCTCTATTGCCCTCCACATTGTACCATTTCTATCATGTGTAGGGAACCAAGGTGGGTAGCCATCCTCCTCACAAGGATCTGGTAAGGATTATAGAGATAACATAAGTATCCAGCACAGGGCTTGGCCCTGATCACTCGGTAAATATTTGTTCTTGTTCTCCTTCAAACTGTGAGCTAATTTTGGCCAAGATACTCTAGGCAAATACATGATAAAGGCCTTTAGAATTTGTCTGTACATCCAATTTCTTCTGTTGGAAAGCAGTATGTCATCTTGGAGGCTACTGTCATTCATCCTCCTCATCTAATACCTAATAACTGCCCCAAATTTAGAAAACTAAAAGTTGGTGATGATCCTCTAGTCACTTGCTATTCAAAGTATGTTCTGTGGAACCACAGCATCAGCATAATTTGGGAAGTTGTTAGAAATGCAGGCTCTTGGCCCCACCCCAAACCTGCTGAAATAGAATCTGCATTTTAACAGCATTCTTGAGTATATGCACATTAAAGTTTGAGATGCATCACTCTAGCCAAAACTCTAACACCTACACAAAATTTAAAACAAGCCAAATGCTTCTTATGTAACTGTAAAAAGGTTCATATATTAGAACTGAGTAGACAAAACCTACTTTCTTGCTTTAATATCTCCTTTGTAACAAGGGTGAATCCTGTTGACACTAATGAATTGTAAAAGTGCTGGTACATTTAGGAGAGGAGGTGATATTGGATGGTGGTGATTGCTATCACAGGCTTGGCTGTCATGGAGATATGAATTTAAATCCTAGTTCCACTATTGATTAGCTGTGTGAATTGGGGCAGTTCCTCGTCTACAATGTGGAATTGACAATAATACCTACAGGTCTTTGTGGAAATTAAATAATATGATTATAAAGTACCTAGCATACAGTAAGCACTCAGAGAGGGCAGAGGCAGTATCTATGAAATGATGTGAAGGGAAGGGCTTCCAAATATTCAGACTTCAAAACATGGATCTAATTTAACTACTGTGTTGCTTTGCTCCACTGCTGATGTACAGAGGACCTCCATTTAGGGAGAATATGATCAGGACCTTCAGCCTTCATAGGAGAATGAAATTCTTGCACAGGGGTCTCCCCTGATTCAACAGGAGAAAGCACCTATGGTGACAGCTCTGTTGTCACATGTTGTTAAAGGAGGAACTGACAACCGGCTTCTGAAAATTCATCCAAACCCCGTTAAAAGACTGAGTTATGTTATTTTCATTTATTCTTCAAAGTATTCTAAATTCTATACTTGATTTAAATTTTATCTTCAGAAAATTGTATAAGGCCTGATTATCTCACCTTCCTGTTTGTACCCCCCAATATATATGCTCAATTATTCTTTTATATCAACTCCCCCCAAGGGTTGATGTAAGAGACAGCCACATGACTAGCAACTATTAGTTGATCAGTGCTAAAGTTGAACCAATAAATTATTGTCTCTGCGTAAAATACACATACTTCTTTTCATCAGGTAATAATAATTACATAACTAATCATACCTACTTTTTTGAATTGGTTTGCAAAGAATGTTCTGTGTTAAGTAATTCACAGTAGCATTATTAGCTCAGATGGTTTGTGTATTTGCTGTAAAATTCTACTGACAGACATCCAGTAGATTTTAATAGAGGTACTATATTATTGGATGATAAGACACAATACTGTAAAAAATAATAGATAATCTTCAAATTATTCTGAAAAGTTAATGATATACAATTAAGTTTCTGGGGGATATTTTTGAAAGTTCATTTAAAAATAAAAAATGTCCAGGAAAAGTTTTTAAAATGATTACAGGGGTTTCTTTTTTTTAAAACAATATATTATATAATGATAATACTTGAAAGAGTATGATATTAGTGTCAGAATTTGCTCAATAAAATTCAAGAAACAGATTTGAGTATATTTACGAAATTAGTATATCACTAAGGTATAATTGCTAATTGATAGATAAGAGGATCACTCAATATCATTTATTTCCATTTAAGAAAAAAATTTATCATTCTTTCTCTTAAATGGAGAAAAAAATAGTTAGATCCCTACCTCACACCTTACACAAAAGTAACTCCTAGGTGGATTAAAGATTTAAATGTTAAATATAAAAATATGCTGGTACTTCAAAACATAGATAAATTCCTATATATAGTCTTGAGGTGTGGGAAAATGTTCTAACCATAATACCATTGGGGAAAATATAAAGAAAAATATTGACATGCTTTACTACATTAATATATAAAACTTTCTGACTGAGAAAAAGTACAGTGAAACAGTTGAAAAGCAATGTTAAATTAAGAAAAAAATACTAAAACCCCCCACATAGACAAAGGATTAGTAGCCATATATAAAGTAGAAAAAAGATGAACTACCTGATACAAAAATGTCTAATGAATAATAGGCAATTCACAAAATATAAAATGCCTAATAAACAAATTTTAAAAGGTTCTATCTCACTAACAATCAAAGAAATATACATAAAACAAGACCTTAAAAAAAAAAACCTTTTCAGACTGTCATTGAGAATTGGGGGAAGATAAAAAAATATAAAGAAGAAAATAAAAGTTTTTAATGAGCTAATTCTACTACTAAAAATGCCTACTCATGAATATAGGTTCAAAAATCATAAATTAAAATACCACATTCACTCTTTTTTAGACAATTTAAATAATTTATACTTTCCTTGAACATTATCTTTTCATTAAATATTTAAAATAAAAATTGTATTATATATATTTAAGGTGTACAACATTATGATTTGATATACATATACACAGTGAAATGACTACTACAGTCAAGCTAATTAATATACCATCCCCTCCCCTAGTTACAATTTTTGTGTGGGCTGCGTGTGCCTAAAATCTACTCTTAGCAGTACTGTTCAATACAGCATTATCACATATAGCCATCATGCCTGCATATTTGATTTCTAGACTTATTCATTTATTCATCCTAAATAACTGCAAATTTAAACCCTTTGACCATCATCTCCCATTTCCCCCACCCCCAGCCCCTGGTAACTAACATGCTACTCTCTGCTTCTATGAGTTTGACTCTTTTTTTTTAAGATTCCACATGTATATACACAGTACTTGTCTTTTTCTGTCTGGCTTCTTTTACTTAGCATAATATTCTCTAGGTTCATTTATGTTGTCACAAATGACAGTATTTCCTTCTTTCTCATGGCTGAACAATATTCCAGTGTGTGTGTGCATGTGCACGCACATGTGTGCATGTGTATCACCTCTTCTTTATCCATTGATGGACACTAGGTTGTTTCCACATCTTGGCATGTGAATAATGCTGCAAAGAACCTGTGAGTGCAGATAATCTCTTCAAGATAGTGATTTCATTTCCTTTGGATATATACCCAGCAGTGGGATTGATGGATCATATGGTAGTTCTATTTTTAATTTTTTGAGAGGCCTCCACATTGTTTCCCATAATAGCTGTACAAATTTACATTCCCACCAACAGTGTACAAGGGTTCCCTTTTCCCCATAACCTCACCAACACTTGTTAACATTTGTGTTTATGATAATAGTATTCTAACAGGTATGAGCTAATATCTCATTGTGGTTTCAGTTTGCATTTCCCTGATGATTGTTATGTTGAACACACTTACATGTACCTGTTGGCCATCTGTATGTCATCTTTTGAGGAATGTCTGTTCAAGTCCCTGGAGTATGTTTTTAAATGGGGCTATTTGTTTTCTTGCTATTGAGTTGTTTGAGTTTCTTATATTTTGGATATTAACCCCTTATCAGATATATGATTTGCAAAAATTTTCCCATTCTGTAGGTTGTCTCTTCACTCTTGATTGTTTCCTTTTCTGTGCAGAAGCTTTTTAGTTTGATGCAATCCTTTTTGTCTATTTTGCTTTTGTTGCCTGTGCTTTTGTGGTCATATCCAAAAAAAGCATTGCACAGACCAATGTCAAGAAGATTTTTCTCTATGTTTTCTCCTAATAGTTTTATGGCTTCAGGTATTACATTGGAATTTTTAATTCATTTTCAATTGATTTTTAAATGTGGAGTAAGATAAGGGTTCAATTTCATTCTTCTGTGTGTGGAAAACCAGTTTTTCCAACACAATTTATTGAAGAGATTGTCCTTTCCCCATTATGTATTCTTGGCAACTTTGTCAAAGACCAATTGACCATAAATGCATGAATTTATTTCTGGGCTTTCTTTTTTAAAAAAATTTATTTATATTAATTTATTTTATTTTTGGCTGTGTTGGGTCTTCATTGCTGTGCACGGGCTTTCTCTAGTTGTGGTGAGTGGGGGCTACTCTTTGTTGCATTGCACAGGCTTCTCATTGTGGTGGCTTCTCTTGTGGCAGAGCATGGGCTTTAGGTGCACGGGCCTCAGTAGTTGTGGCTTGCAGGCTTGGTTACTCCGTGGCATGTGAGATCTTCCGAGACCAGGGCTCAAATCTGTGTCCCCTGCATTAGCAGGTGGATTCCTAACCACTGCATCACCAGGAAAGCCCTATTTCTTGGCTTTCTATTCTGTTCTATTGATCAATATGTCTGTTTTTATGCCAGTGCCATGCTGCTTTGGTTACTATAGCTTTGTAGTATGTTTTGAAATCTGGTAATGTGATGACTCCAATTTTGTTTTGTTTTTGCTTGTGTTTGCTCAAGATTACTTGAGCTATTTACAGTCTTCTTGGCTCTGTATGAATTGTAGGATTGTTTTTTCTATTCCATGACAAATGTCATTGGAATTTTGATAGAGATTGCATTGAATATGTACACCACTTTGGGTAAAATTTTCATTTTTATTAATATAGAATTGCAGACTATATAATTTTAATTTCCAAATTTTTATTTTATAATTATCACCCCTTTCCCACTTATATATCTATTTGTGTTTTATCAATTATTTTTCCTTAATCAGCATAGACTTGTTTGTTTATTTTATTGGCCCTTTCAAAGAATGTACTCCAGGATTATAAACTCAACCAATTTTTCACCTTTCTACTTCAATAATTTCTGTTTTATTCTTCATTAATACCTATTCTTTTTCATGCTTCTTTGGTTGCTTTTAAAATTCTTCATTCAAATGCTTAATTCATTTATTAATCCTTCTTTAATAAAAGCACTTAAATTTATGAATTTTCCTCTGTATGAGTTTGTAGCTGCATCTCATAAATTTTGAAATATATTAATTTCATTAATCCTGGAAGTTTTTAGTTTTTCTTTGTCAAATATTTTTTTAAAGTAGATTGTTTAGTTTTCTTGTGGTTTGATTTTGCTTACATTTTTTTATATTTGGATTTATTGCATCATTGTCAAATAATAAGTATTCATAATATTTCAGCATTTATTTAAGCCTTCTTTGCATCCTAGGATATAAACAACTTTTGTAACTTTCTCTTGATGTCTGAAAAATAGGTATTCTCTGTTAGTAGACTATGAAGTTCCATACATATTTAAACAAGGTTATCAGTGATAGTTTTATCTCCTTTGTACAGAAAGTCCCCTACATATGAACAAGTTCCATTCTGAGAGTGTGTTCCTAAGTCCAATTTATTCATAAGTCCAACAAAGTTAGCCTAGGTACCCAACTAACACAATCGGCTATATAGTACTGTATTGTAATCGATTTATAATACTTCTCACACAAATAATACATAAAAAACAAACACAAAAATAAAGACAACATTTTTAATCTTACAGTACAGTACCTTGAAAAATACAGTAGTACAGTACGGCAACTGGCATACAGGGGCTGGCATCTAGTGCACAGGAAGGAAGAGTTACTGACTGGAGGAGGGAGAGGAGGTGGGAGATGGTAAAGCTGAAGGACCATCAGCAATAGAAGAAGAAGGGCAAGCTGCAATTTCACTCATGCCTGACGTTGATAGCACAGGTTCTGGTTCCTTGCTGGATTCAATTCTATCTCTAAAGATACTGTACTACTGTAGGGTAAAGTACACAAAAGCACAACTACATGTAGAGGATGCACGCATGTGACAATGTATGCCAGACACGTGAACTAACTTACGTGGTTGGACATGCAAACGCACATTCGCACCTTTGAAAGTTCACAACTTGAAAGTTCATATGTAGGGGATTTACTATATTTTATTTTGAGACTTATCAGTCAAAGTCTCAAAAAGGTATACTAAAGCCTTCTACTATGATTGTGATTTTTTAAATGTGGAACTTCTAAGTTTACTGATTTATGTACTTTAATATTATGTTAGTGAGTGCACAAAGGTATCACTGCTACAGTTTCTCTGTGGATCATGCATTTTATCAATGTAAAATACATGTGTTTTTCATTGATATTTTGTCTGATATTACTACCCCTGTTTTTCCATTTTCCAGATTTTTCTTTGCCCTTCTTTTCATTTATATGTTTTCTATATCTTTCTACATTATGTATGTCTCTTAAACATCAAGTAGTTTGATTATATTTTGAGACCCAATCTGAAAATATTTGTTGTTTAATGGTGGAGTTTAACCCAGACTTGTTGTAATAACTGGTAGCATTTGGTCTAGCTTCTATCATCTTATTTTGTATTTTTTATGATGACTCCTTTACATAGCTTTAACATATTGCTCAGATTTGGGTGAAATGACCTTTAAATTTAGATTATAATAATTATTAATTTTTGATATTTGTGTTACATTTAAAAACCATATTAATAACAAATCATTTATTCACTAAAATATTAATTGAGCACCTACTATGTATCACATAGGTAGAGCAAATTCTGCACCAAACAAAACAGACAGGGTCCTTATTTCCTGGGGACTTTTCTTAGAAGGTGAAAAGAAGCAATAGACAAACAAATATACAGGAAACAGTTCAGCCAGTGGTAACTGCGACATAGAGAATTAAAGAAGGGTTACATACTTCCAATTGGGAGGTTAGGCAAGGTCCCTCTAAAAGGCTGAGCTCAATTTGATGAGAAAGAGTCAGTAGTGTAAAGATCAGTAATGATTCCCTTGAGATTGGGGAGAGAAAAGCCCTAATGCAAAGACCCTGAGGTGGGAAAGAGTTGGTGAATTTTAAAAACTGAAAGAAGCTGGTGCATATTAAGAGAGGGAGAAAGTGATAAAAGGTGGCAGTTACCAGATAAAGTAGGACTTCATAAACCACAAGGAGTATGGATTATATTTTAAGTGTAATGTAAAGCTGTTGGTGGGTTTTAAATTGTGGGGTTTGTTTCTTTATCTGTCTTTAGTTTTGCTGTGCGGAAGGAGTAACATAATCCAATTTTCTATTGTAAAAGGTGGCTCTTCTGCTGTGTGAGAATCTATTCGAGGAGAAACAAGAGCATCAGCAGGACAGGTGATGGAGATGGAGAGAAGTCACCAGATTCAGGGCATGTTTTGGATATTGAGATCACAAGACCTGCTGATGGTTTGAATTTAGGGTGGGTGAGTGGTGAGAACAAGAGGAGAATCAAATATAATACTTAGGTTTTTATTTTTAGAAATTGGGTAGATAGTGGTGTGTGTTTACTGAAATGGAAATGCCTCTGGGAGGGACAGGTTTGATAGACAGTGGAAGAATTATGAGTTCTGTTTTGGCTACTTTCAAATTTGACATTCCCATTGAGTACCCATGGATGATGTCCAATAGTCAGTTGGGTATATAAGTTTAGAGTTCTGGAGAAAATTCAAAGTAGCAATAGAGACAGGGTTCATTCTGTATAACTGAAGAGAGAAGGTACCTAAGCCAAAGCCCTGGGGCACTCCAATAGCAGGAGGTTATGCAATTCTATTTGCAGGATATAACATAAACTCCAAGTTTCTGGTCTGTTGGTCAATCTTTTCCACCTTTCTAGGTCTGAAACAGTTTTTCTCCTCCTAATTTACATTTCTTTGTTTATTTCAATAGGAATTTGGAAAGGAGGAGCATTAAATACTTAGGTCTAAATAATCAACTTGAACTGGAGATCAATTGTAGAACAGTTAATTCTTCAGACTCAGGAAGTCATCTGAATGATTGCTATCCATACAATAATTGTACTAAATTGAAAGTTTCTTGAAGAAAAGAGGAGTTTTTTTTTGCCTATTCTCTACATAATTCAACTCTGTTGAATCTTTCAACAGAACATCCAAGGACAAGGAGGTCTTTAGAGCATAGTGGTCTGGTTCAACCAACTACTAGTTGAGTGACTGTGAGCTACTTATCTAACATCTTCTCTTCCTTAATAAGACAGTAATAATGGGTCTAATATTACTACTAATATTAGTAATGTTTAACATACTACTAGTAAAAATAATAGGAGCAGTAATCAGCATCTTTCTTCTTTGATGTAAAGCTTGAATACAACAATGTCTGCAAAGCATTTAGCATAGTGCCTGGCATAGAATAAGAGTTAACAGATAGTGATTCTCAGAGCTCCACCCTGAGCCCCAGCTATTCTGTCAGAGGGCCTGAGGCCCTGTGCAACAGCAGAGTTGAAAAGGAGAGGGCAGGTGATGTGGTCAAAGAGGGAGCAGGGCCCAGATTACAAGGTGTCTTGTAAGTCAGAGTCAGGAATGTGGATTTTATCCTGTATGAGAGAAGAAGTTATTAGAGATTTCTGAGAAGTGAAATAATCTGGTTTAGAGCCAGAAACAGTTTTGCTCACATTTATAGCCATAGCTTATAGATCAGTGCACTACACAGAGTGTTTAATAAACATATATATATATATATATATATATATATATATATATGTAGGAATATGCAATGCTAACTGATGTCAGTTTCACTTCTGCTTATGTTTTTGACCATTTTTCATGGAAGTTCCTGTGCTGCATGATTAAATGTGGTATAAATGAGGTATTCTCCCACCTCAAACCACTCCTTGAGAGTGCCTCTACGCTTCTCACTACTACTGACCAAAATATACTACCTTGTTGGAGCTTAAAATTTCCACCCAAAGTAATACTTCCCAACAGAAATGTCCATCTTTTAGATAATTATCAGTATTTTGGCATTACCTAATTTGTTACCTAACAAAACTTTTCCTCATTAAATTTTCCTTAATAAAAGATCTGATCATTTCTTAGTGAACATCATCCTTTGGAATAAAAAAATGGAAAAGAGAATGCCTAAGAATCCATTTGGGTGTCAACGAAGCTCATGGGAAGTAATTATTCCATTATTCACCATACTCCTAAAGCTCTGTCTGGAAAACTGCATGCAATTTTCAGCTCTATGTTAAAAAAATAAGATTGCTAATTTGGAAAGAATCCAAAGGCTAGTAATAATGACAAAAGGCTTGGAAAACATGCCATTAAAAAGAGTCTAAGAGAATGGAGCATGAACTGCAAAGAGATCAGATAACTGATGGGGGCAGAACAGATTTTAAAATACCATGTGGGAAAGAAATCTCCTAAAAGGAAAAAAGATTATTTTTCTCAGTACAGACACTTATATGAGTAGTTTAAAAGGAAGGAGAATTAAATCATGAGCCATGCAAAACTAATATGTTACATCTGAAAATGTAGCAGAAATGGGGAAAATGGTAAGAAAACATTGGAGGACTCAGGATGTCTCCAGGATCCTTCTAAATATCTCAGGCAATGGTTTCTGAATCCAAAGAAATCTTTTAAATCTAAATGCTGAGCAGGTGCTGCTGTACATGAATCGACACAAATGGATAGGATACCAGTCCATTTATTTAAAAAACTTTATGGTTATTCTTCCATGTCTAAGTCTAGGAGAAAGGAAAAGAACAAACATAAGAATACACTGCTCTTATCCACTGAAGAGCTATAGTTTAGGGGAGGAGATAGTATGTATACAAATCCAAATAAAGAAGTTGGGGGAGGGAAGACTTGCTGAGTATGGAAGAAGCCAGTCTCAAGGCTCTGAATTCGAATCCTAGTTGTGGTATTGCTTTAAGATTCATCCCAGGGGTGTGATGGGACAAGGAGCAGGCCAGCTGGATTCTGCCTCAGATATATATATATATATATGAACCACTTTGCTGTACACCTGAAACTAATACAACATTGTAAATCAACTATATTTCAACAAAATTTTTTAAAAATAAGATAAAATCCTGCCTTAGTAGATACAATTAATAGAATCCACCTGTCCTATGGGTGTGTCTTCAACATCATAAAACATTTGAATGAAGAGTAAACATGTAGTCAACCATCTTGCTGTCAACCATTCAGGTGACTATGTCTCCTTTCTTGTTAGCTTTTCTGTCTTGGTGGGTAAATGTCAAGAAGCTAATGTGCACAAAGCTGATATCCAGATTTACCTGCTGAGCCTTCAGCGTCCTTCACAACCAGACCTTCAGCTTCTTTTCCAACTCTTTATTCTCCCTCCATCCCTGCCTCTAATGCTTCTCCCCAAACTCTAACTGGGAATGTTCAATGTTCTCTAAACATACCCTTGTCCTCTCCTCCTTCTACGCCAGTGCCAATGGCATCTCTACCCACACATGCTCCTGTCTTCCCCAATCTCTTTGTTCATGTCCTAGTCATCTAGAAAGGCCCTGTTGAGACTCTACCGCTTCCATGAGTCACTTAATCTCACTTTCCTCTATTCTTCCCTAGTCTTGTCTTTATACCTCAAACATGGACTGTAATGTTTATTTTCATTTTCTGCCCACTAGCTTATATATTCCCAGAGGTCAATATTATATTAAATTAAGTACTATATTAATACAATATTATATTAAATATAATGCTATATTTTATTCACTGTTATATTTTTCACACTGCCTAGCAAAGTGACTGGAACAAAGTAAGTATTCAATATATGTCACTGGATTAAAATAAAAGTGAGATGAGATAGTCATTAATTGGGAAATAGCAACAGTGAATAAATTTGCCCAGTTAGAAGATCCTCTTAAGTCTACAGTATTATTTTCTAAAGTTTGTGCTGTCTTGGGAGAATCACAGAAAGTAATGCATGTGTATTTTATAAAATTGGAAAAGGAAAAATTGAAAAAAGGAAAACATCACCATTACTCCATCATTCAGAGACAACCACAGATAACATTTTAACTTGTACACTTCCTCCTAGTTTTTTAAAAGGATTTTTACATAGTTGTTATTATACCCCATATATGTATTTGTTTTCCCCCAAAGGTTATTAAAAGCTTTTCATAAGTACTTTTAATTACAGTATCTAGTCCTATTGTTACTTAATCATTCCCTAATTGTTGGGTATTTAAGATGGTTTTTCATTTTTTTCTAATTAAAATAATTCAGTGCTGAATACCTCTGAGCAAAAAGAGTTGTCTACCCATCTTTTCAGAAAATAGTGTTTAAGGGTCATTTAAGCTATTTTTTGCTGTAAATAATTTAGTTTGGTCTTTTAATGAGTCCCAGTATTTTTTGTTTTCCTCAGCACTGTTGAGATAATTTCCTGTCCGTTGAATCTCTGCTGCCCTGTTGACATGAGTTATGTTCTTGGCTTTTCATTCTGTCCAGGTCATTTACTCAATCCCTTTCTCTGGCTGCCTGGATATGTTCTGACAGGTGCTGTCTAATGAAGCTGGACATATTCCATGTTCTCTAGTCACTAGTTCTTAATTGATAGGAATTGGGGAAGATTTTTTAAATGATTAAGTCTTACATTGGCAGAGTCTCTTAGTTACTGTAAAATTTAGAAATAGTTTTACTTATTTTACAAAAGATCTTATTTAAAGTTTTGAATATGTTAAAGCAATTTCACATACATTAGTTCTTATAAAAATAATAAGATAATGTTATTAGTACTTTACAGATGAGGAATCTGAGGCTCCGAGAAGCCAGAAAAACAAAACAGACAAAAAAACCCAAAAAACTTTATTAGTTTCCTACTGCTGATATAACAAATTAACACAAACCTAGCGGCTTTAAACAAAACAAATTTATTATATTCTAATTCTAGAGGTCTCAGTGGGCTAAAATCAAGGTGTGGCAAGGCTATATTCCTTTCTTGAGGTTCAGGGAAGAATGTGTGTGCTTCCCTTTCCCAGATTTTAGATGCTGCCCACATTCCTTGGCTCATAGCCTCTTCTTTACCTTCAAAGTCAGAAATGGCAGGCTGAGTCATTCTCATATCACATCACTCTGACACCTCCCTCCTTCACTTAGAAGGACCCTTGGGATTAGTTTGGTTTGCTAAAATAATCCAGGATGAGCTCCTCATCTTAAAATTCTTGACTAAATCACATCTACAACGTTATTTTGCTTTTGTTTTTGTTTTTTGTTTGTTTGTTTGTTGTGTTAGGTTACATATTCACAGGCTTGGGGGGTTAGAATACAGAACTCTCTGAGGGGCCATTATTCCACCTAACACAACAACTCACATCAGAAGTAAAAGCTATAGAAGTAATGTGATGTTGCTACATTGCATTAAGCAAAGTGAACAGGGATTCCTATAATTTAATGACCACAAAAGCTACAATACATACACCTAGTCAGAAAATCATTCTTATGCAAGTGCATACTTGTGACACAAGTGTAGGTTTCATTTGCCATATATTAATGTATTTGCCCAACTTGAAATTTACATTTATTCAATTTGGATAACTCCTTTTATTGTATGGTAAATCTGAAACTGCTGTGTCTCTAAATGTACCCAATAAAGGATTTTTAAAAATTACATCCTAACTGTAAAGACATGCTTACTGCTCACACGTTGGTGTGGATTAGTGTAATTAGTCTTGTGTATATAACCACTGCCCAAAATGTCCCAGACAGCTAAAAGGCAACCGGCCACATAATGCCTGGTGGAAAACTTTGCATGTAAGGGCCAGGCAACTGGTGATTTATTTTTTTGCATGGTTGCCAGAAAAACAATAAAAAATCTGGCACTTCAGATTTCAGTTTCTGAAAATGAAGACAAATTGTAATATATTTCTACATTAACCTGGCTTTCATCTGCGAATTTGCTTTATTGGGTGTTTGGATAAATTCAAGGTTACTTCTTATCTGAGTGAACACCACTATGGCTAATGTTAAATGGCAATCATTACATAGACACATACCTTGTATTACATTGTATTACATTACATTGTATCTAAGGTATCTTACTCTGGATATTTTTAAAAAATTCTGTGTGGGCTTCTCTTTTTGTAATATGAATTCTTCGAAATAGGGATCTTTTCTCTCACATATTAGGACAGAGGGTCACTCTTGGTGAGGGCTCCACAAATAGGGGATTACAGTTGCTACATAATTTCACTTTGAAGGCACAAACCACCCATAGTTTATGGAAAAGCCAAAAGTAAGCATGATGGATAAAGTCTAAAATATAAAGTGAAATGAATGACAATTTTTAAAATTCTTCATATTAAATCTATTGATTTAAGTGCTTTAATATACCAGACTTTAACAAAAAATATTTTCTTATAAGAGCGCTTATATCTTTTCCTTTAAAAACTAGTATCTATTGAAACTAACTTAAGATTCACCTACTCTTTGTTGTATTTATCAAGAAGTCAAATCCTTAACAAAAGGTACAATCAATCATAAATAATAGAATGTTTACAAAGTTTCTTCCCTTAAAAAGTTTTGAAGAGTTTTGGAGATAAATTTCTAAAGAGAATTTCTCTCTCTCAATGAACATAGAGAACTCTGTTTTTTTTTTAACATCTTTATTGGATTATAATTGCTTTATATTGTTGTGTTAGTTTCTGCTGTATAACAAAGTGAATCAGCTGTACGTATACATATATCCCCATATCCCCTCCCTCTTGTGTCTCCCTCCCACCCTCCCTATCCCACTCTTTTAGGTGGTCACAAAGCATCTCTGGTTGTTTTTAAAAATTGTTTACAATTGAATATCTAAAAGTGAAAATATTTATTTTTTTACTTAATGGAATATCAGAGGAGAATTATTATCAAATATATACATACCAAGCATAAAGAATATATAGTGATAAAAGATGTACCTGCAACTAAATATGATATTTTGATATTTGGAACAGGTGGACCTTTCAAGAAAAAGGTTCATAATTATTCCTATACTGTTGAAATTATTTTAATTTTGCATCTCAGCAGATATATTTGTATGCTGGAAACAGGTGTTCATCAAAAGATGGTGATAAAGAGACACTGCAGTCGGGGCTTGGAGCCTAGCCCGCATGGTGTGATGACAGATAAATTAGAAAAATCCTGCTAAACATCTCTACACTTCAGAAGGAGATTACACCTTTTTAAAAAGGCAAAACATGTGGTTCAATTACTTATTGTCTTGGCATGTGGTTATGATGAAAGACGGAGTCTTAAACATCAATAGAGCTAAACTAACATCCCAGATGGGCTTTGGAAGAGGGGACTCCTGCAGCAATCCACCTGCACAAAAAGCAACTGGGGAAAAAATTAAAGAAATGCTTTTCTTCTCCTCCCCTATTTAATTTGTTTCTTTATATTAAATAGTCATTTAATGAATAACATGAGCTCTGGGGGAAAAAAAAGAGCAAAGAACTTTTATATACATGTATTTTCTGGGAGATCCAGCAAAAGATGAGGCAGGTTTTTGTTTTTTTGTTTTTGCAGCTCTCTGCAGAATGCTGTGCGGGTCTCATATGGGTCCTAGAGTAGTAACAGGTAATCACAAAGCCCAGGGGAGGAAAGTCAATGTAGATCTGCACAATGCATAGGACTACAGAGACAACATGCTGTGTGACCTCAGGTAAATAACAGAACCTCTCTGGGTCTCATTTTTTAAATTAATTAATTTATTTATTTTGGGGGTGTGTTGGGTATTTGTTGCTGCATGCAGGCTTTCTCTAGTTGCGGCGAGTGGGGCTACTCTTCAACGCAGTGCGCGGGCTTATTGCGGTGGCTTCTCTTGTTGCAGAGCATGGACTCTAGGCATGTGGGCTTCAATAGTTGTGGCTTGCGGTCTCAGTAACTGTGGCTTGTGGGATCTAGCACGCACACTCAGTAGTTGTGGCACACAGGCTTAGTTTCTCTGTGGCATGTGGGATCTTCCTGGACCAGGGCTCAAACCCATGTCCCCTGCATTGGCAGGCGGATTCTTAACCACTGTGCCACCAGGGAAGTCCCTAGGTCTCATTTTTTACATATGCAAACTACTGAAGTTGTGGTTCCATTTGGTCTCATGCTGCTACAATCCGAATATAATCCTCACTTCAGTCCTAAAGCACAGAAAGTAAATACCACTGGGGGACAAACAACATAGAGGGAAACTTAGTGGAGACCAGCATTTCTCCACAAACCATTTCTATATTTGTACATGACTAGAGTACCCCAACAGATCTTCAGGTGTTCAGTACTCTGACATAAGTTGGTCCAAAATTAGTAGTGGGGTACAGGGGATAAAGGAAGAGAAATAAGGGAGGATAAAGAGGAAAATTATGATCTATTAATCACATGCATTATACAAATTTCACATTGAACTCAACCCCAAACTCTTCAAAGTAGGTATTACTAATCCATTGTACATGAAACTAAAATAATGATCACCAGCACCTACTGAGCCAGAAATGCTAAGCACTTCTCACTTAACATTTATAGGAACTCTATTAAGCAGGTTCAGAAATAATGTCATTTCTTTGCCACTGCAAAGAAAATACCAAAATAAGTGCTATGTTCAACGTACTGTGCCAGGCTTGATAAGACATAAAGAAGTATCTATCATTCTCCTCAATCCCATGAGATTTACTAGCACCTTGGGGAAATCAAAACTAGCACTTATGAAACATTTCAGAAAAACAGTAAGAATACACAGGTAAGAGTCAAAAGAATCCGTAGATGCAATATGTGCTGAAGGACATCAGAGAGAGAACTCGCTTGGAGTGAGACAGACAAAGCATGAGGGAGTGTGAGGATGGGCAGGAGTTTTGAAGATTGGGATGGAAGCAGAGCAAGATGATCATTTGGCTGGAATAATCTTGGAAGCTCCCTGGAAGCAAAGACTAAGAACAGAGAATGAACGTGGTAAGGACATTTTCTAACATGAAAGAGTTGGAGATTCAGTTAGTAAGATATGTTGGGACCAGATTTTAGACTCTGAATGCAAAATTTGGCTTGCAAACATTCAAAACTCCTAAGCAGCAGGGTGATATGATTTACCTCAGATGATGATTGCACCACAGTTGCCCCCTCTTGAGAAAAGAAATCTTGAGGGAAGAAAAGAATGGTTTCTCCTTAGTATAAAGACTGGTAATAGGGGAATTCCTGGCCCAGTTTTTTAAACTGTTTTTTTTTTTTGTCATTCTAAATATAGTAAATGTACATAGTAAAAAAAATTAGAAAATGTGGTATAAAGAGAGCAAAAAACACCCATAATCCTACCACTTAGAGACCACCATTGTTAACACTTGGGTGAAGTTCCATTTAATAATTCAAGAAATATTTATTGAGCACCTACTACATACCAGACACCACTCTAGATGCTGAGTCTACAGCAGTGAAGAAAAAACCCAAATTCCTGCCTTATTAAGCTTCCACATGGATATTTCTTTCTACGGAGGTGTGCTCTTTTTGTGTGATTCAGTTATCAAATATGTAGAGAGTTTTTGCTGATTTTTACTTCATATAACATAATGTGCATTTTGTTATGCTTACTATTCAAATAATTTGGTAACATTTAAAGTTAATATTTAATGTTATTAAAATTATTTGGAAACTTTTTAGTGGTTGTGTTATTCATAGTCTATAGAAGCTGAAATTCTTACTTAGTTATTCATACTATTATGAGGACATGGGGCACTTTGAGAAAGCACACCAAATTTAGTATATAATTTCAGATGTTCACCACCAAATTTAGTATACAATTTCAGATGTTCATAGATCCTTTCAACTATGAACCCTAAATTGATCCTTTCATAATTATTAGACATTTGAATACTTAATTTTTCACTATTATAACTAACACTTAATGAATATTCTTTTTTTTAAAATAAATTTATTTTATTTATTTATTTTCAGCTGCCTTGGGTCACTGTTGATGGGCACGAGCTTTCTCTAGTTGCAGCAAGCAGGGGCTACTCTTCATTGTGGTGTGCGGGCTTCTCATTGCAGGGGCTTCTCTTGTTGTGAAGCACGGGCTCTAGGCATGCAGGCTTCAGTAGTTGTGGCATGCAGGCTCAGTAGTTGTGGCTTGCGGGCTGTAGAGCACAGGCTCAGTACTTGTGGTGCACAGGCTTAGTTGCTCCGCGGCATGTAGGATCTTCCTGGACCAGAGCTTGTACCCGTGTCCCCTGCATTGGCAGGCAGATTCTTAACCACTGCGCCACCAGGGAAGTCCAATGAATATTCTTACACTTAAAGCTTTGTGTATATTTCTAACTATATCGTAAGGGTAGATTCCTAGAAGTGAAAATTCTGGGTAGAAAATTTTAAATTTGTTTTAGGGCTTCAAGCCATCTTTTGCTGTTAGTGTGTAGTCTTCCACCTTTATATTTTTACTAGTTTTTAAAAAATATATCTGTAAGGTTTTGTTTAATAAAAATTTTAGTGCTGTTATTTGCACCTAATAGTTCATAATTATTTTACCCTCACTGTTGGTTTTTTATTAATATAAATTAATCTCCTTTGTCCCACTTGATGCTTCTTGCCTTGAATTTTATTTTTTCTAATATTAGTATTGTCACTCCTGTTCTTATTTTTATCTACTGTCATATCTATTGATGTGAGTTTTTTTGTTGTCCCTGAGGGTGGCTTTTGAATACGAAAATGTCTATTATTGGGTTTATTTTTAGCTTTAAAATTTATATTCCGTGAAATAAGGTACAAAGTTTTAAAATCTGGTTTTTCCTTATTTTTAAGTTGAGCTTAAGAAATTTAAAATTCTATTAATAAGTTTGGAGAACTCAGAAATCATTTCTAAAGGAATTTTGGTAATGCTCAATCACATTTACAGATAATTAAACACCTTCAAACATTTATCATTGTATTTATAAACTTAATACATGATATATTTTTAGGTACTTCAGTTATCTGATTTAACAAACCTAACCTTCCTCGATGCATAAATAAAGAGTCCAATGTTTACATTTAAAAATGTAATTGTTATTTTAGTTGCAAATACGGTGCTTAGTTAGATTTCAATTTAAAATGCAAATCTAAATCACTTACGCAATTTAATATATCAAATTAACAATTTGACACATTTAAGTTGGAGTTACAAAGTTATAATAGACCAAAATCAATCAATCAATTTTGAACAAATAGACTCTAATAGAGCAAATTAATTTCAATACTTCAAATATATAAGATACTAAATATGTGCATGTACCTTCTAAACACAAAAATATTTATATATTATGGTTTTGATTCCCTTTGTCCCTTCATACTTAGTTATAATTTTCCTGGGGTTGAAGGATAACAATTTCCATGGCAATTAACTGGAGCTACTTAATTCTAAATCTTTCTAGACTGAACGGTATGAACACACTTACTCTGGGTAACTGGGATTACTTTTATAACCAGAATTCTTGGCCTGGTGTGAAAGACTGTGGACATCCAAGACTGTGGACATCCAGAATAAGTCCTCTCACTGCTCAGGTTGCCAGGCTGCACCCCGTTTTATAGCCATCATTTAAAATTTTAAAAATCAAATTATAAAATTTAACTGGTCGTATTGTTCATGTAGCCCACATCACTGAAGTCAAGTTTGAAATGTTATCTGCTTTATTATTTTCTCTATTATTACATTATTTTCTTCATTCTTTATTCTTTTTCATTTAAAAAAATTTTTGCATTTAGACCATGTTTGTTATGTCCTATATTTGTTTCTCTGGTAATCTGGAAAACATTTATTCTGTTTTTCTTTTTCTAGTGATTACCTTTAAGTTTAATACACATACACAAGAGCACACACAATTTTTCCCATAGCGAAATAGCATCTAATGATTCCTGAATTAGATGGGAAATAGCACATTTCACTTCTTCCTTGTCCTTCACTTATCCATGTCCCAACTTTTGTTGTTATCTGGGGTTCTGGGTTCAGATTATTATCATTAGTAGTAGTAGTAGTAGAAATAGCAGTAGTTATAGTAGCAGCATAGTCTAGATACTTACCTATTTCTACATTTCATTGGTGATATAATGGGAACCAGTAGAGAGGGGAGGCGAGATGCTTGTGCTCCATTAAACATTTTGCCAAGAAGGTCATTTTAAGGTTCTTAATATGTCTTGTCAAATTACTTTCCAGTAAAGTTGTACCGATACACATCCTCACCAACCATTCAATGAGGGTACCCATCTCATTACATTCTGAAGAACTGACCACTGTTTTTGGAAACTTTACCTATTTGATAGATGAAAATGGTATTTGGTCATTATTTTCATTTGTTTATTTGGGGGGAAAACTGTAGCTAGGAAGTACAATTCCAGTGATCTTCTTCTGATGAAGCTGCAATTACTCATGAAGGAACCCTCATAAATTGAGTAGGTTTGATTCAGGATCTTGCTTGAAATGTTACTAATTAACTTCCTAAGTGATTATTTTATAATCTTTTCTACTGGGCATTTTCCAGGCATGTAGAGCCAGAATAAAAATGTACAATGGGTGGTAGTTGTTTTTTAATACGAAGAATTCATGCACTCACTCTTAGTCATGGAACATTAGTGTTGTGCTACATGAATTCTCATAAAGTAAATAAATCAGTTAATCAGTAAATTCATGTTAATGGAAAACTACAGAATTTGTAAAATCTGTGGTACTGGCAAATATTATGATAAGATATATTGACCCAATAGTGTTCTGCACACAAGTTCTGATTTGCAGAACTAACCAACACAATATCAATCATTTCATGTGAAATATTCATATCAGAAATGTTGACTGGAGTGACTGAAAGTCATTCACTTAAAACTAATAAATAAGCACACTCGTCTCCCTTATAGTACTGGACAGTCATATCCAATTTAGTAGTGATCATTTGCATTATTCTTGTTCATCAACAGAAGTGACTTAGAATAAAAATTAGCCACCAATTTCACTGACAAATAGAGGAATGTATATATTTCTACATGAGTGGTAAAGGCAGGAACAGCATTTCAAACAGAAGGAACAGTATGAGCAAATACATGAATGCAATGGGGACTAAGGTGGAGGAAGCTAGCCAATATTCACTGTAAGACTAATGAAGCATATGTGAGACCCCTTGTCAGAGCTAACTTCATTCTGATAACTTCTACTACAATATCAGGCTTTTACCTTTAAACCTGGTTTGGATAAGAATTTCAAAGAGAGAAAAGATACTGTGAAGTAACTCACCAAGAAACTATTCAGATGTGGTTTAATGAAGGCTGCAACATACTTCAGCACATGTAAGAAAGTTTCACAGATATCCATTCACTTACTTTAAATCAGGTGAGTATAGCACAATTTAGATAATATTTTACAAACACTCTCTGGTAATTAATAAAGCTAATAATAAGAACTGATACTGATGGAGTTTTTGCCAGGCACATACATTATCTCATTTTATCCTTAAAGCAAATTATGAAGTCATTTCTCTCATTATCTCTGTTTTATAGATGAGAACTTAACCAAGGTCATGTAGCTAAGAAGTGAAAGACTCAAGATTTGAACCCAAGTTGTTGGATTTCAAAGCCCAGGCTTTCAACCATTACTCTGAAGATAATAGTGATAACTTCAGGACATCACAAAGATATTTTATTTTGACATTAAGCCATAAATGTCTAAAACCTGTCTCTGTATTTACTTTGTCATCAACACGGAGCTGAACATAAAACATTACTTGTGCTTAGACAAGAGCTGTCAGTCTTGCTGTTCTCACTCTCTCCTCTCCACTTCATTCAAGATCAAGGTCACTGTGCTGCATTTGTGGCCCTACAATCACTTCCAATTCATGACCACAAATCGTGAAGTCCAAAACACAGGAATATGACTGTATGGCCAAAGCATCTAGAAAGAGAATTCTCACCCTAATACAAGTACCTGTAATAATGGCAAAAGCAAGCAGAAAATTATGGGTAAAATAAATTGATTTCATTTTATAAACATTATTTTTTCAAGGTCTTGTCAGTATAAAAGGCCCTCTTTCAAATCACTAAAGTCACTTCACCTTCTTTTTAATTTTATCCTTTCAGTCCTTCTCCTACTACTTTATCAAAAGTCAAAGTTAGAAAACCACCTAAATTAACCCCTTTCCCATGACCTTATCATTTCTAGCTTCCAGGAGTTATTAAGCAACCTTAAATCCAGACTGCCAATGATAAAAGTAGAGGAATAGAAGGCATGGTAAATGAGAGACGACAGATATGAGGGGAAATGCCACTGAAGTGACAAATGCTGCACGTTGGCAGACAGACGGCTGATTTCCTTATTCCATAAAGAGCTCTTCAACCCCACAAGAATAACACTGATGGCCCCATAGAGAGACTGGCAAAGGACATGAACAGGCTGTTCACATCAAAAGAAAATGAAGTGGTTTTTAATCATTTGAAAAGATATTCAACCTCCGTCATAATTAAAGAAATGCAAATTAACATAAGATACAATACTTTCAGGTTGGGGGAAAAAAGCAAACCTGGTTATGGGGAAGAAGTCACACTCACACATCATATTTGAAGCACAGCTTAATATGTATCCAATTCAAAATGCATGCAATCCATGACCTAGTAATTATACTTCTAGAAGTACATACTATGGGTGCATTTGTACCACTGGCTCAGAGATACATGCTCAGGCATATTACAACAGCAATTCTAGAAGCCAATCCCTGGAAGCAACCCAAATGTCCTCTTGTTTATACCAAACACCGTTAAAATATCTCTGGAGGGCCACACAAAGAACTGGTCAACGAGGGGAGCTGAAGAGAGGGACCAGGGTCAGGAGTGGAACTGTGAATTATTTTCACTATATAGATTTTTATATTTTTTATGTTTAAAAAAGAATGTATATTAAAAATAAATCCACTAAAACAAACATTTAAAGGATGCTTTTGGAGTTTTGGAAGAGAAAACCAAAGAAAAGCAGCCATGAAATTTTCAATTTCTTCCACGGAACAGACAGTTCCAAGGATTATGAGGACACAACCAGAGAGGACTATCAGGAAATAAGCCCTAGGATTATATGCTAAATTTGTGTGCTTGCTCTGTTTTCGTATTTCTGTGTGATATCTTCCATAAAAAGGACCCACTTTTACTCATCATCATGTTAATAGCACTTTACCGTTGCAATGTCGGCATTTAACACATAATGGCAATAGAAATAGTTCAAATCATTTAACTTAACAAATCATTAGCATTCTTTAAGCTGTCTTCCATATGAGCAAGAATATTTTTCTATTTTTAGAAAACCAACCTTTCAAAACCTTGGTGAAAGCTGCCCCCTATAAGGCCATGACATCTAAGACATCATATTTGTGTCTCCATTACTATGCAACATCAGACTAGTGGTCTTATAAATTCCTCATGTTTGCCAAACACATTACATGGAAGATCATAGTGTTAATTTGGAAAGGGAAACAGTTTTATGGCATCTAAAGGACTGAAAAAATTACCTCTAATCCTTTTGGGAATCAAAGAGGCAATAAAGTGAAATTGAGTGCAGAAAGACTCACATTGTAAATCCATTTACTACCAAGCCTTGTTTACTCAAGGATTTATTCGTGCCAGTAAGTAGTCACCAAAGCTTAATAGCATGACTTTACCAGAATTTCATTTAAAGAAGTGTCTGATATTTTTTCACAAATAGTGTTCAGCTGATTAAAGCCTAATTACACACATTGAATTAAAGGTGTGAGTACATAATAAAATGTTCTAGCTAAAAGGAATCTGTGCTGGTGTTTGATTTCCAGCTAGTAATTTGGCTGGAATAAAATGGAAACAAGAAAGCAGAATTGTTTAAAAGGTGCAGCTTTATGACAACATGCATTTCTAAAATTGGAAAAAGCAATAGACAAATATACTGCACACTTTATAAATGGAACGTGCTGAAATCTAAAACAGCTTTTCTGTTACCCAACACTTATATTAATAATAATATAAACCACACTCACGGAGGCCAACAGCCAGAAAAAACATATTTCCATTTTAACGCCTTTAGATGATCAAAGCATCAGCTTAATATAATCAGCTGAAATCCATTTACCCGTGAGCTTGCCGCTGTGCCCAGGGACTGCTTTCCCTTCCAGCCCTATCTATTCTGGAACAGGTGCTATACTAGTAAATTAATTAGTCTGTGGAGAAGCACCTTGTTCTCCATCTCTGCAGGCCTCTTGTGGGTCAGGGCCTTGAGGACTTCACCATCTGGGCAGAGTTTCCCCCAGAGAAACAATCAAAGCCTACAGATTGCAGCCTACAGAGGAAGGTTCAGATGACAATTAACCTTATTAGGCCTCATTTTTTACAGTTTATAGTGTGTCAACATGTTGGCTCCATAAACAATCTGCTACATCAAATAGGTGGAAAGAAATAGTTTCTCCTCTTATTAAAAGTTAAAAAGACTTCCAGAAAACAAGTACAATATTTAAGGGAAATGGTATCATTTAAAAATGTCCAAATGTTGGAATTATTGAGTAGGAAGCTAGATTTCAAATAAAGTTCATGAAAAAACTATCATCCATTTCTTCTAGATATAAATTCTGAGGGAGAGGAACTTTATTTTTTTCCTTTTCTAAGTCTTTCAAATTTTTCTCTCAGGCTCAATGCTTCCTATAAATATGGTTTTGTAACATCTGGCTAACTTAAGAAATACATGTTTCTTTTCAAGGATTGTATTTTTGCTCCTTTTCCCCAACCAAAGTTATGTATATATGATCCTGGTGTCTTGGGAATACAAAATAAAATCAAACAAGACAATTAACATCTACAGCTTGTCACAAAATCAACAGATATTTAAGCCTACATTTTAAATCATAGTAAGCTTAATTAAACACTTCACAAATGACTTTGCAGCCTGGCACAAATAAATGCTCAGTTTTTTTGGTCTTTAAGCATAATTTAAAAGAGAGTTTACTAACAGATTCTTGTGAGAAGACTTCAAGAATTCTTTCTTACAGGTCTGTCCCTTAATATTTGATAGGGTACTGGGCCCCAGCACCTCCTTCAATTCTATGACATGACTTCGAGTTAAGGTTTTAAACTTGGGAAAGGTACCTTGTTTGTTGGCGTCTCCCTCTTTTGCAGCTTCCTTAGACAGCTCCAGTGGGGTCTCATGAGCCACCACCGGGTTAATGATGTGTTTGGCAGCTTGCTGACAGTGCAAGTAGCTTTGTCTTCTTATGTATCCCCTGTGTTGATTCACATGTAAGTTGAAAATATTTGCAAACTTGAACTGTTTGACATAAAGCCCAGGAAACTTATTTGATTCTGCCTAAAGATAGTTCTGTGGGATTAGAACTGATGGAGGGGAAAAAACCTTCATGAAACATAGATTTAATAGTTTTAAAAAATAGCAGCAGACTTGATATTGCCACTCCATTTAAAGCAAATTTCCACAGGAGTTACCTTTGGAATTTGGATAAAATGTGTTTAGCTTGGAATTTCTCCAGTAATGGTACAATGCTTTTATTACACAAGTGCAAAAATGAAATTGGAGAATTAATGAAAACTTTACTAGCCTTCCTATTTTTGGTCAGAAGAAAATCTGAAAAAAAAATGAGTAAGAACTGAGGGATGACCTTAATGTATATGAGCATTCTTATTTAGGATATGTGCTTCTGTTATTAAACACATATTTGTCATATAGATTAGTAATATTAGCTTACATCTAACCTATTACAATTGTTTTTAGTCATGATTTACTAGGATGATTCTATTTTTGCAAGCAGAGTTGTGATGGAAAGCTCAGAGTCATTTATTAACAAATATAGAAAGAACTTTAAGCTGGGATGGGCCATGAAGTTAAGGTATCTATCTAGGTATTGAAGAAAGCCTCTGACAAAAGAGTGCCCTCTAGTGGATATACAAACACCTGGAGTCAAAGCAATTCTCTCACATGGAATTGGGTCAGGAGTTGGAAAGCTGGGCACATAAAGACGTCTTACTATTATTGAACATTAGGAAAAAGAAGAGCAACATCTAGGGTAATATCAAAGACAAGGAGGGTATGCTTCATTCATATGGTAAGCATTGTTGAGGGTCCACTGTGAGCCAGCACAGTTGCTACATGTGTAGGATACAGAGATGAATAGAACAGAATCCCTGCCTTCAAGCAGCTCATGGACTAACATAATCACATTTGAGAAAAGTAAGTGTGGAAGAAAGAGAAATAGAAAGCTGGGAAGTGATGCTAGGTCTCCAAAGGAGAAAAAAATAGACATTTTCACATGGGCTGTTTTTAAAAAAATGCTAAACCCAACCAGTAGACCAAGCATTGAAGTAGTTCTTGAGTACCTATGATAGGTCCACCCTAAAAATGATCTGTGAAAGGTAGCAGAAGACAAAACTTAGATAAACTCTGTTCTCTGTAATCCAGGACCTTTTTGCACCACTATCATTCAGAAAGAGCTGAAGATCTTTATACCAGAAAGATCAAGGTTTCTGCAGTTGTTTGAGTCCTTAGGAGTGGGAGGTTTGGAGGGACATATTTCTGAGGCCACTATGCTCCTTAAGATACCCTCCCATGAGGTCATCCCATGGACTTCCTAGTAGGAGTATATTAGAATCCTGTGGTGGGTAGGCATGAGAGGATCAACCCCAAACTTGAGACTGCATATGATCACTAATTGGGCCTTCAAATAAATAAATAAAGCAGGGTTGAATATGTTCCCTTCAGCATTAGTCACATTCTACTTTCACCTTAAACCCTAAAAAGTACATCATAGTAATACGTACCTTGATATTATGTTGCACACATGTATATTGTTATTATCACTGAGTCATAAAAGCTGGTGGTACTACCAGGCAAATGGAAGCAAAGGAGTTGCTTTGGTACATAATCAAAAGACACAGATCCAGGAGAATCAGAAAGAAAACAAATGACAAGTGTAATGGTGAAGGTTTCCTCCATGATCCTTCATGATTGAAACTTTCTTTAATGCCTGGTTTGATTAATCATTCCATTTCCTATGTGACACCACTGAACCCTATACATATTTCCATTACAATACATGTTACACTATGATGTCCTTTGTTTATATACTTGTCACTTTTTACTAGATAAATTTCTCAAACCTCTTAGAAGCCAGAGACCATGTCTTTACCACTGCATCCTCAGTAGCCTATTGTTCCTAGAACAATGCCTAGCACAAAATAGTCACTCAGTTAATATATACTGGTTGGGTTACTACTCAAAATACGTAATACATTGAAAGGAATATATAATTACCCAGATTTCATAGGATGAGAAGAAGATAGATAGTTTACAGATAAGAAAATTTAAATGTGAAATTATCAAATGGAAAGATTAAAACTTTGCTAACAGAACAAAAACATCTTTTGAAAGTACCATTAAAAACTTACTGAATATGCAAAAATAAATGAAAAAGAAGAAAACCCAATGTTGGCAGGATTATGGAGAACCTGGCATATATAAGAGTGTACATTACTGTGAGAATGTGGTTCAACTTTGGAGAAAACCAATCTAGACAAGCATTGTTCAGATCCTTGATTTAGGAATTTTATTTGGGGATATTACATCACAATGAAGACTCCAAAAAGATAAAGAAAAATATACAGAGGGTGTTCTTCTCAATATCTCCTGGAGTAACAAAACAAAGGAAAAAATAAAGGAAGAAGGCTTGGAGAAAAAAAGGTAGTAGAAGGAAGTTTTTAAATGAAAAGAGAAAGTGAAAGGAAGGAAGAAAGCAAGGAAAGGAGAGGGAGGAAGATAAAGAAAAATGGAAATAAATGCTAAAGAATAAGGAAACAGAAAAGAAAAATGACATTACAATATAGGGAGACACTATATATAATCAATTAAAAGATAAACATGTATATTGGATAGATGTATGAAGGATATATATGCATACATATGTATATACATCCATATTTATAAATTAGTAGTTTTGGGGCATTATCGGTCAGGCACTGTGATAGGCTATCACTAATTTAATACTCAGGACAAGTCTGCCTGGCAGGTTACTTTGTACAATGTCTCATAGCTCAAATTTGCAAAAATAAACTTATTTCAAAAAAAAGCAAAAAAAAAATTCTCTAAGTACCACTGTAAAAATATACTTTATATATCAAAAGAAAATTTTTAGTGATATAAACATTTAGAATTCAAACCTCATTTTAAAATTCCATCCACTAGAAATAATAAATATTAATAACAGCTTCTGATTTGGTTGGCATCTTACCCAGAGTTAGGGTGAAAATAGAGCATGGGACCACTCCCTAAAAAGAACTTTGACAAGAAAAAGTATTTCTACTCTCTTAAATGGATATATGCGTTTTGGGGGCAGACTGGGGGAGGGTGTTGACAAGATCTTAGCCTTCACTCCTGAAAGCCTTCTGGTCTATACCAACAGAGAGAAGCCCCACATGTCTCCATTAACCTCTGATCATAGCGTGAGGTGAAGGGAATCATACAAACTGAGAATATTTAAATATTCTCTCTGCATAAAATCTGTTTAGCTGCTGGAATCATTTCCTCTCACTGTCCCTGAGCTAAAGAAGTGGATCGATCAGCAGGGGAGGTGAACAGATGCAGCTGGAGAGGAAGAGAGGCTCGGGGGAATCACATCTGAGCAGCCGTGGGGGATGAGATGCCACAGAGGAGAGTCTACAGAAGCAGCTGGAAAAATGAAGCAACAGAGGGAAGGGGCTCAGTGAGGCAAAAGCAAGAGACTAGATGCACTCAGAGACGCCTCACAGCTTTCCAAACTCCCTAAGTATCCACACAGTTAGGAAGACACTTCTTCCCGAGGGGGACTTAGGTAATTTCCCCCTTTCCATTACAGCCTGCAGAAAAATTTAACGCACATTTCAATCTTCTGTTTGCCCTTTTTGGGCCTTCATGGCCTTTGTGATCAAGGCCCACCCAAGATACATATCCCTGTTGGCAATTCTTCTATTGTATCCTCACTTCCCAAAGCGTAAAGCCATTCATCTATATTAGGCCTCGATTGTGACAAATGCCAGGGATGCCCACTACTGTTATTCTCTCTAAGTGGCAGCAGGGACTCACTCTCCCCTTCCCACCCTCCACAGGTGAATGCTACCTCCTGTTTCCTGCCATTCAGGAAAATCCAAAGGACCAAGAGCCAAGATTCTTGAAAGGACAGAATTCCTGGGCAATAGAGAGATTAGAACACATTTTGTAATTGAGAGTGAATAACAAATTAACATTCCTCAGAAGACCTTTCAAAAAAAAGAAATAAAACTCAGCCATCTGTAAAAAGCTGAATGCTCTGTACTTTTGGAAGTCACTGTTTACGGAACATATTAAACTTCTTTACTAATAATATAAATAAGCAAAAAACAAAAACACTCACACCTTATAAAGATCCATATTTTATTCCTGGGGATTACCCTAGAAATTGAGATAAGAACAGTCCTTTGCATTAATATAGGGCTTTATTTACTGTCAATTAATTCATGTTTTATATTTATTGTCTTTAATTTTTAAAACCGGAATTTTAGAGAGTGCTTTTGTATACCATTCCTAAATTCCACTGTCAGAGGTACAGGACACCCTTTAGAACAACTGTTATCTGTACACACATATACATATAAAAATTATTGCTCATAGTTACCTAGTCTTGAGTCTATAGCTCTTCTATTCCCCTTCAGCACCTGGGACAGTGCTGCATTTCACCCCCATGTTGATGTTTGAAAGAATAAATGGTAGCATACTGAGCGGGAGAGCTCCACTGCAGAGCTCTACGTGTTTCAGAAGAATTCCAAAAGGCTAGCCTTCAAGATATAGGCAAAAGGCAAAATCACCCTTCTAAAAATCTTTAAGTAGCAACTATTATTCCCATCTATTACTTTAACTATAGGATTTTTTTGGTAGCCTAATCTCAAGTAATCACAAAAGGCACAATAATCAAACATAAACACAAGTTAATTTTCAAAGAACATTTCTCCAAAGACTTTTACATGAACATGCCATTATGTTCCCTTTTCTTTCCTGTGAACAAAGGTTACTAATGTTGTTTCTTTTTACAAATAGCAAATGAAAAACCCAGGTTGAGAAGAAGAGAACAGAGAAGGGAATTAATATTCATTGAACATTTAAAATATGCCAGAAAATGTACTGATTCTTTTTTCACATTATCTTAATGTTTACAATAACCCTGAAAAGTAAGTATTCTTGTATAGATGAGGAAACTGAAGCTCAGAAACCTTAAGCAACAGATCCAAGAGGCCCAGATGATCTAAGAGCTTCTATTAACCAGGACTAATTATGAGTAAATGTGTAAATTTGTATGTTTATATATTCACCAAGTCTCTGTCTTTGTCACACACTCACACACACACACACACACACACACACACACACATGCTGAAAGACAAAGACTCATGGTCAGTTAAAATGAGAGCTACAACAAAACTTTGAATGCTGAGAGCAACACACAATGTTCTCTGGATGGCAGAAATACATACAAAATAATAGAAATATCGCATCATCTCATGAAATAGGAGTGTACAATCAGCTCAGAAACTGTCAAATGAGAAATTTTGAAGGTCATCTTTAGATGGAGCAACTAAAATACAGAGCTCTTAGGTGCTAGGCGAGACCCTACAGATAGGTTTCAGTCTAATTGTTTAATGCACAGAACTCTAAGATTCACTTTCCTGACTTCTCCAAGCAGTTACCTAACCTTCCCTTTGTACTACCCTAGAATTTTTTTAATGCCTACTACAGGTTTTACTCGGTTTAATTACATGGCAGCCTCTCCGAGAAGTTCACAGCCAAAAACCGCCCCACACCCCCCCAAAAAAGAAAATACTGGCAAATGTATGCAAAATTATGCATTTACACATTTTTCTGGGATGATATTTCATAACTTTCTCCAGATTTTCAATAGGATATGCAACTGTCAAAGTTAAGAACTTCTCCTTAGGTAGGTTTATTCCTAGGTGTTTTACTCTTTTTGTTGCAATGGTAAATGGGAGTGTTTCCTTAATTTCTCTTTCAGATTTTTCATCATTGGTGTATAAGAATGCAAGAGATTTCTGTGCATTAATTTTGTATCTAGAGTCTGTCATACAGAGTGAAGTAAGTCAGAAAGAGAAAGACAAATACGGTATGCTAACACACATATATGGAATCTAAAAAAAAAAAAATTGTTCTGAAGAACCTAGGGGCAGGACAGGAATAAAGACGCAGACGTACAGAATGGACTTGAGGACAAGGGGAGAGGGAAGGGTAAGCTAGGACGAAGTGAGAGAGTGGCATGGACTTATGTATACTACCAAATGTAAAATAGATAGCTAGTGGGAAGCAGCCACATAGCACAGGGAGATCAGCTCAGTGGGATAGGGAGGGTGGGAGGGAGACGCAAGAGGGAGGAGATATGGGGATATATGTATACGTATAACTGATTCACTTTGTTATAAAGCAGAAACTAACACACCATTGTAAAGCAATTATACTCCAATAAAGATGTTAAAAAAAAAAGAAAAAGAACTTCTGCTCTAGGCTCTGAGGCTAATCTCCGCATGTCCTCTGGCCCTCAATAAATGTTAGACCAATAAATAAGTGGATGGCATTCAGTGGGAGTCTAGAAGAAAACATGAAGTCTTATCTATGCTTTTGGGCCTCCAAGAATTTCATAGACATTAAATAGTTCTCTTTTAGAGGTAGTTCAGCGTTATGTTGAGAAGATGAGCTTTGGAACTTTCTGCCCAGGTTCTAATTTGGACTCTACCACTTACTAGTTGTGTGACCTTGGCCAATCCACTTAGCTCTCTAAGCCTCTGAAAGAAATGGGGCTTATAATAATAATAATAATAATAATAATAATAATAGTAATAATAATAGGACCTACTTAATATAGCAGATCTAGTTAGGTAATGAGATAATGAGCTTAAAGTGCTTGGCATGTGGTAGCACACAACCACATGTGAGCTATAGGGGTGGCATTGGTGGTGGTGATCATAACCACAGAATTCCCCCATTTACTCTCCTTTATATCTGGAACATAAATCCAGATAATATTAGTGCTATAGTACAGCAAAACCTATATCTATTTATTCAACACATATTCTTTATTGAGTACCTACAATGGCCTGGCCTAGTAAGTGGCATAGGATAAAATTCTCACACACAAAAAATTTAAAAATTAAAATGTCATATTTGAACTTTTGGAGGTTTGTGGCTGAGAACTTTCTCTTAGTGTTGGGTTTCTTCTCAGCATTTCCCTTAATCCCTTTAAGCTATTATGGCAAATAATATCAGCTTTACTGAAATGTCTGACAAGGATGGAGAAAGCAGGAAGACGTTCTCACAGATGGTTCAGTACATTTCCTTTCCAGTGGGGTCCTTACTGGGGAAAATGGCTCAGATCAGTTCTGGAAGATTTAAACTCGCTTCCTTTTTTTTTTTTGCGGTACGCGGGCCTCTCACTGTTGTGGCCTCTCCCGTTGCGGAGCACAGGCTCCAGACGCGCAGGCTCCAGACACGCAGGCTCAGTGGCCATGGATCACAGGCCTAGCCGCTCCTCGGCATGTGGGATCTTCCCAGACTGGGGCACGAACCCGTGTCCCCTGCATTGGCAGGCGGACTTGCAACCACTGCACCACCAGGGAAGCCCTCGCTTCCTTTTGAGAAGGCAATGTTTTCAGCTCATTGGGCTTTGTAATGTTTTTACTGCTATATGCTTTTAAAAAAATTGTTCTATATACTTTAAATTCTGAAACACTGAGAGCAGTTGTACTGGCAAACTATATTAACACTACATAAATAAATATTCTGACCAGTTTAAACAACTTGATGGCTATTAATAAGTGTTGTGAGAGTGATAGACCAAGAATCTGCCAGCTGAATTTTATGTTTTATTAAGTAATTGTGGTAGAGGATTTTAATCTGGTGATACATATCTGTCTGTATGCTTATTTGTCTGTAATTGTGTGTGCACAGTAGGTTTACATGAATTTATAAAACCCATACTGAAGATGGCATGCATTGGGCCTAAAAAAATCAAAAGCTCATTTACAAACAATAAATTTAAAGGATAAAAAGATGCATATATTACAAAGAAGCTCTTGTATAAAAGAATCAGAAAGTCTCAGATTCCTAATAACTAGCAAGACTTGAAAGAAGTGGACTGGGTTGCTGCCTTCTCATTCTAACGGCCTTCCCTCACCGAGTTTTGGCTGGTGTATCAGGCCTTTCCGCAGTGCAGTAATAATTGACAGCAGGCTGACACGCAGCCCAAGGAGAGCTCTGTCAGGAGGTCTCCTGGGCCTGGGGATCAGTGTGCTTAAAATATTAGGATTTGATAGAGTTAACACTTGCCCTTGAGCAAATGGTTTTGAACACTCTGTCAACACTGCCAGCGATTACTGCAAACAGATTCTTCGTCCCAGAGGGATGGGAGTGAAGTGCTTTCTAGCTCCCAAGTCTCATCTAAGAGGTGTAAAACGTATCATTTCCAGGGTCTTCTCTCAGCTGTGAGAAACACAAACATTTCCCACACACGCAGCCAGAGCCTTTGCTGGGCCTGGGAGGAAAACACAGACTGGCTGAACTTAACCTAAATCCTTCTATTTTGTGTCTCTGAAATACTCTGTGTTTATGAAAAGTCTTTTTATAAGCTCCCAGAATGAGGATTAACTGTAGTTAGGCCAATGCCAAAGCGTGGAAGGAGGGGGTGGGAGAATGGGGAAGATCCTGTGGGTACTTTGAAAACTTCAGAAGTTCAAAGTTTTCAAAGTAAAAATTAACACACCTACCAGTAAATTATTTTCAATCTGGGAAAATTCATTTTTGGGAGGAAATGACTCTTCAAAGGAAAAGCATTACCCATTCCTGTTGAGTGAACTGGTTTACAGAATTAGGAAATAAAATCATCGATGATGGGAGATCATGGAAAGTAACTTGCAAGATTCTCTTTCTACAGTGGAAGGAACCAGTAAGATCAGAAGATGGCATAGCAACTGCAGCATCATTCAGGAAGTATTTCCAAGGGCTCGCTCTCTGCCCAGCACTGTATTGTGAGGAATGCCAGTTGCTAAATGAAATGGCCTCTGCTCCAAGTAAGAGGGACCACAGAGTTCAGAAGACAGACCCATACTGTGCTATGGAGGTAGCTGATATGGGACCTGTTATCTACAGTTATTACAAGTTCATTATTAGAAAATCAAGTGCAAAAGGAACACCTCAATTCCTACCCCCTGGAAAAGGCTATTTAACGTGCCTGGTTCTGTCCATCAGCTGATCTGCCATGACTGCTTCTCACCCTTACTTCAAGGAGAAACCCCTCTTAGGACAACCGAGACTGCTAACACCAACAAGCAGGGAGGATTTTTTTTAAAGGGAAGCAGAAGGAAGTGTGTGAGAAGCAAAGCTTAAAGATCCACAAATCCAGACCCCAGCTTTCATGGCAAAGGTTTATAACCTCCCCCTTCATTATATCATCTTGCCATGATGTTCTGAACACCTGCACTATTAAATTCTTTTCTTGGATTTTTTAATAAGAAAAAATTAACAAAGTAAAATTTGTTGACAGTGTTCACAGTCAACGCAGTGGGTGTTCCACCTATGAGCTGTCACATTTTTCATGTTCATTTCTGCAGGTGCTAAATACATGCTGACAACAACATATGTTACCAATCTTCAATTTTTTTTTAAAACTCGTAATTAAGGAGTGCTCACAGCTTGAAGAAAAAAAATAATACAGGTGAAAGCTGCCTCTGCCCAAAGACTTCTTTATTTTTCCTCTACCCATTTACACAGTTCTTGAATGCAGCATATGTGGAAAAAATAAGCTCTCAAAATTATTATCTAGATAAACAGTAGCCATAAAACAAATTTGTAACAATGCTAAAAACATATGAGTTCAGTTCCTCCCTGAGAAAACCCCACTCTTTCTTCCTTGTTTTTAAATTTTTGTCTTGATTCTTTTCATTTCTTTTGCTCCTTTTAATAACACAGTGTTTCTGGGAAATCACACAAACCCTCCAAAATAGTGTTTATTGTGCTATATGACCCTCAAAGTTGTAGAAACATTCTCTCTAAGTGGAATATAATTCTTTGATCCTCTTGTTACTTTCTGTGAACATGATCACTTCTGCATAGTTAAATAATTAGTAGGAAATGATTGTAATTTTATCCCTATGAATTTTAGAGATAATTTCTTTTTATGGCCATTAGGGGACTATATGAGAGCTTCCACATTCCTCCTCTAGGGACCAGTGATGGGGTGATTGATGATGTCTTCATCAACAAGTATTACACTGTTCTCTGACAGCTGGTAAGAAAGTTTAGAAGTGTTTTACAAATGTGAGGAAGTATCAAAATCACCGGGGTGGGGTGGGGTGGGGTGGTGGGAACTCAATCACTCTACTTGGGGCCCCATCCCCTCTAAACTCCTGGCAATCAGCCAAATACAGTCTCCTCTCACAGCCTCTGCTTCTCCTTTCCCACCATCTTCACACAGAGTGAGACCAGGATGGCTCCTCCTTAGAAGGCCTTTCTTGAAGACCCTGTTCAATGCAGCTTCACCGCAAAACTTGGACACATGACCCTGCTTTGTGTGCTTTGAGGCAGTTGTTACTATCATAAGTTACTTTTATAAAAAACTTGTTATTGTTTGCTTCTTTGGCTAAAATGTAAGCCCCATGGGATCGGGAACTATGCATCTGCCTTGTTTGCATTTAGCACAGATCCTAGCACAGAAGTAAATGCTCAGTATTTTTTAAATAAATTAATAAATTGCTTAACAAAGATACAGATATGATACTGAGGCTGTTTCCCCTGGATATTCTGATTGAACAGAACTGAGGTGAAGCAAAAAGACCGTAATAAAGGCACTTCAGGTGATTTGGATGATCAGGCAAATTTGAGAATCACTCTTTTAGTGCCTTACTACTCACTGTGGCCCATGGATCAGCAGCCTGAGCATCACCAGGGAACTTGTCACAAATGAAGATTCTCAGCCTTGCCCCAGACCCACGGAAGCAGAACTGGCATTAGCAAGATCCCTTGGTGATCTGTGATCACCAAGTTTGAGAAGTTTGAGAAGCCCGGCCCAGGTGCATGTATTTCTGGACCAAGTCTCCCCTGTCAATGAGATGCAGACACGGAGGAATCACCATGACACTGGCAGGGACTCTTACATAAGCCTGGGGGCAGGAATGGGAGTTCTCTGACCAAAATTACCAGCTCAATTCATCACATCTCCCAAAGTGAACATGTGATTTCTAGACTAGCAATTCTCACAGTGTGGTCCCCAGACCAGCAGCATCAGTATCACCTGGAAATATGTAAGAAATACAAACTCTCTGACCCCATCTCGAAACTACTGAATTAGAAAATTAAAGGGAGGGGGCCCAACAATCTGGCTTTTAACCAGCTCTCCAGGTGAAATTCTGATTCATACTAAAGTTTGAGAACCATGCTTCTAGACCAGAAGTTCCCAGCCCTAGCTGTGCATTAAAATCACCTGGGGAAGTTTTAGAACTCTCAGTGCCTAGTCCACACCCCAGACAAATTAAATAAAAATTTCTGAAAATAGCACCTATATTTCAGTAACCTTTAAACCTTCTCAAGGCTGGGAACCACAGTTCTAGCCACAATCAGATCTACCCGGCTGTTTGGCAATAGTCACCAACAGAAACAGAAAACCTGGAAGCAAAGCTAGATTAAGACAGCAATTCTTGGACTTCAGCACACATGAGTCTCACCTGGAGGGCTTGTTAAAACACAGACTGCCAGGCCCCACTCCAGAGTTTATGAGTCAGCAGGTCTGGGTGGGCCAGAGAATCTACAGTTCTAACAAGTTCCCAGGTGATGCCAATGCAGCTGGACCAGAAAATATACTCTGGGTTCTTCTTTTTTTTTTTTTGCGGTACGCGTGCCTCTTACTGTTGTGGCCTCTCCCGTTGCGGAGCGCAGGCTCAGCGGCCATGGCTCACAGGCCCAGCCACTCCGCGGCATGTGGGATCTTCCCAGACCGGGGCACGAACCCGTGTCCCCTGCATTGGCAGGCAGACTCTCAACCACTGCACCACCAGGGAAGCCCCTCTGGGTTCTTCTAACGTAATCAGGCTGCAGAGGTCATAGGTCAATAAACTGAGCTGTTTTAAGCCAATAGGTCCAGTAGTTTTGATCCCTATAAATTGTTCCCCCCCCACAAAATCTCATAGTCAGTAATTGGAAGGGATATAGTGAACAGATATTAGTTGAGAATCAGATGGGCATAGGTTCGGATCTTGGCTCTGCCTCTCTAATCAATTTGTTTAATCTTCCCGCATCCCCGGCTACTGATTTGTGAAACAGGAAGAATACACATAAGTGGTGGCTCTAATCCCTATCCAGCCATTACTAGCTGTGGTTCTTGGAAGGAAGTTACTTACTTCTTTTGCAACTCAGTTGTGTCCTAATAACTTTATCACTTCTCAGGGCTGCTGTGAGGAATAACTGAGTTAGGCCTAGAGCGATTAAGTAACTTCCCCAAGGATACAAAATTCCCCTAGTAATTGAGGAACTAGGCTTTAACCTAAGCAGATCTGACTTCCCAGCCTACTAATGAGCTATCAATGGTCCAACCCAATGGGCTTTCTCTAGGTTCTCCTTCTCCCTGGGTCATCAACGGTACCTGATTATCCTCTCCCTGAAAGTTTCTTCTCTCTGGTTTTTTTTCACCACATTATCCTGTTCTTTCTCTTACCATTTTGATTCTTTATTATATCTCCAAACCAGTATTCTAAACTTTGACTGCTCTCTTAAACTCCAGAATCTATTTCAATTTCCTGCTGGGCATCTCTGCCTAGATTTGACCAGACACTCGAAAGCAATATGCCTCACCCTAGCTCATTCTTCTCCCTCATTTATTTTCACTAGTGGCACCACTATCTTCCCAGGCACTCAGGTTCAAAACTTCAGAGGCATTTAGTTAGTTGGGAGTTTCTACTTAGTTATTTTCACTCTTTTCGTAAACCATACAAGGGATTTCTAAAAGGCCCTTAATATAATACAACTTCTCATCAGCAATGTGGCCAATGAAAAGTAGAAAAAACACCTACATTTTTCCTCTTTTTATGAGAATTCCATGAAAAATTAGCCATAATCTTTCTTTAATTTAGAACTTTGGATATTTAATGTCCTATGCTCTATCTGTTGTTGTTGTTAAGAGGAACTGTATAGGAGACTATCTTCTCACGTATGAAGATGATTGTCTTACCAGAAAAAGCCACTTACAGTCACTCACATAGTCACCAAAATACATGTACTTGAGTCGATGTAAGTGTTGAATGCTCAGAGACAGTAGTTGGCAATAACAGCTGGGAGACTTAAACTTATAATCCAGTTGCACCACAGTAGAATGTATCATGCATAGTCACCCACTATTCTTTAAAATAGTGATTTCCAAATTGTTTGAAATTTTTGAAAAAAATCATTCAGTGGTGAGTGAAATGCATAATCTTTAAGGTCCAAGAGCATCAAGATATACCTTTAAATTATGAGAATTTAAACTGTTTTAATGATATGAGCTAACTAAATAAGTTATTTCTAAACTCAATAAGCCCAAAGTTAGGGTCCAGGGCCTAACCTCCCTTAACTGATACTTAAAATCATAGAGCTCTCTGGATAAGCTATTTACAACTGTGCATGAGCTTCTCCTAATTATTTAGTAATAATCATAATGCACTGTCAGAGAGTACAGTGAAGTCTTGAGGGATAATGATTTCTAAAAACATTCCCATGCTCAGATTGACACCCTCTGAAGTTTGTGGCCAAAAAGCAGTTTTTATCACTCACTTGTTCTGTGGCTGGTCCCAGATTCGAGGATACCAACTGTACAATTAAACTGCCTCTGCTGGCCTGCAATATAGTATTCTACTGGGAAGTAAGGATACATAGTATACATGAAGTATATTTCACCAATGGTATATAATGGGTTTTTAGGAGCCCAAACTAAATCACTTGGAATTTTGCCAAACTCAAAAAGAGGGGAAAAAAAGCCATAACAATCTTCTTTCTGCTAAGAATAATTATGTGAAATGTTCCCAGTGGGGTTGCCACCTTATTAAGTACCCAATTGTGATCCACGGCTGCTAGGGACTGGTTAAAAACATGATGAATGCGTTGTACAAGATCTATAGAAAGGACAAGCAAAGTTAAATAGGTATGTTATTCGGAAGCATAAATGCAGCTGAAGTTCAGGGGCTCCATGTGAAAGCACACCTTTAAGGTAATTATTGGGCATTACTATACTTCCATAATGTTGAAGAATGGCCATCACTATCTAACTTCATTCCTTCTACAGATTTATGTCTAGATCTACTCTAAAGGGCAATTTAGAGAAATGATGCTACAAATTTAATTATTTTATTATTATTTAAAGAATCAAATGTCAATCACTATGAACATCTTCTACAAGGCACAGTCTTTTTTTAAAAATTTAATTCATGCCATTCTGCAAGAATAAGCTAGTATTTTAGTCACTACAAAGGGTTAAAATACAGATGCTGTGAATGAAATGCATAATCCTTAAGGCCTTAGAGCATTAAGACATATCTGCTCCTTAGGGTCCATCTTTGTCCATAATCAATTTCTTCCCTTGGAGGACATTAATTGTCTCTAATGATAGCTTTCCATCAATACATCCTTGATCTTAAAAGGCCTGTAGAGCTTTTTCCTTTATTCAATCAAATCATCTCTACAATTGTCCCCCTTTAGTAAGATAATACCTTTTAAGCCTTGTATTTTAATATAAAAAATAAGAGGTAGCTGCAAATTCTAATGGAAGTGCTAACATTTGAGAACCAGGATGATGGCTTCCATTATCCTAAATAATGTTTGAAGATTATAGAAAGCACTGTGTTTCAAAAGGTGGAAACTAATCCACCACTTTCAAATTATTCCCTGTATAAAAATCTGTTCTGACATTAGGATATTTTTTTTTGCCCCAATGATGGCTCTGTATATTTAAATATCTGAATATAAAAGATAATTTTTCAGTGCTAAAAAAGGCAAATAATTGCTATTTATAAGAACAAAATGCTGAATAATTCAAGGAATTGACAACTTTAAACACCAAAGCCTTTTATTTTGTTATTCCTCTGATAAGCCATTCCCACACTCTTCACTCAAGCCACCACAACCCTAATCAGTAGTTACTAAAATTATTTAATTTCATGGTGTCAAAAAAAAAAAAAGACCTCAGTCTCTTTGCGACCCACTAACAATATCTTGCTTTCCCCACCCATTTGCTTCTTCAAACATGCTTTTCTAAAAGTGTGGAAATCCTCTCTCTCTCTCTCTCTCTCTCTCTATATATATATATATATATATTTGCCATTCTACTGATTTGTTTCCATTCAAATAGAGGATTGCTCTTGCACTGCTTTATCGAGGTTACCTAGGACAAATCTGTGTTTCTGTCCATGGCCTAACAACAGCTTCTGCAGAGACTGCCCTAATATTTACAATAGGTAAGGGACCTTGAGACGAGATACTGATAGGACAAAAGCCATCTACCCTACAGAATTCTTCGTTGGGTAATTTCTATATTCAGTAGGAACATGGCAAAATGTCCATGATGCATAGAAAGTATCATTCTTCTCACTGCGAGGTTAGGAAGCCCTTCTTGCCGGTCCTGGCTTAAATGTGTGCTTTCTCTCGTACGTACAAAAAATCTGCCAGCATTCTAGGAAATAGATGCAGAGACTCTGTGGAATGTAATTAACTGCAAAGCCCAGGTGATTAAAAAACCGATTAAAAGAAAATCACAGACACAACACAGAAAAGAACTTATTCACTGAAAAAAAAATAAGGTGAGGGGGAGGTAAACAGAAAAATTAGTAATTTGTTTAGGGTTTCTCTAGTAATATGTGCAATTCTAGGTGCTAAATTTACGTTATGAATTAAAATGCCAGCAATATTTCATAAATACATTGGCTTCAGAAAGAACAATAAAAGAAATATTAGAATTCTGTATGGAAGGAAAATGTGTATATGTAGGTAGATAATATCACCCTAACAAATATCAAACCTAAACAAAACACACACAAAAGTGAGACCAGTTAACAACCAAGATAAGAGATGAAAATTGCCACTGAAGCCGATCAACTTTATTCAATGCCCTGATAAGCACTTATTTGCTCTTCCCCATTATGCTTTCTTAGTATTTATAAATTCTCATTTAATTATGCTGGCAAGTGGTAATTGTCAAATAAAGCTCAGATAGGCATAAGCCCTCAGGCTGCACATGACAGAAAAATATCTGTTAAAGCTGGGCTGATTCACACGCTTAGGAAATAATTTCCTTTCTTCTTTTTATCCTTGCCAACAAATTATATGAACTGGCACTTTGTGCTTTGTAGGCATTTTGAAGTCTATGCAGATTATAGAAAAGAAAAATTAGTTGTTTCAATATCTACCATTCCTAAATTATTCTGCTGATTTAAGACATCATGTACGGAGAGAACAAAAGAGTGCAAAGATCAAGAAATTCAAACCTTCCTCTACTTATAGTTTATGCTCTGGGTCATTTTCAATTGAGGAAATCAAGATTTGGAGAATTATTTTACATATTGTATAATGGATTTTACATAAAGTAGGAATTGGAACATGACATTCATCCCATTAGGAGAGATACAGAAATCTCTTTTCCCTTAAGTCTCTTACTACTTAGGTTTAATTAGTACCCTTCCACCCCACCTCTTTTGTATCGAGTATTATAATTTTTTTTTTCCCAGCTAGTTGCAGCACTCCAGCTGTGGAGCATAAACACAAATAGAGGACTATAATGCATACAAAAAGATAAGTTGAACACCAAGAGGCAATTTAATTTACATCTAATATTTAGACAGAATGTTACATTTTGGTTATATATGTAGAGCCACTTGTGAATTATTTTTATTTGCAAGGCTGAGCAGAGAGGGGACGGAGGACTATTCGTTCCCCTATCTTTTGCTTGGAGGGGGAGAGGGGTGCGGATGGGGGAGAGAAAGCAAAACTATAAAAAAAAAAAAAAGTCTAAGGAAACTCAAGTTCCTGCAGTGAGCAAAGTCAGTACCACCTCTACTCTCGTCATTCCTCTTCTCCCTCCCTGGACTCCAGCCACCCTGGGCTACTCTGGGGACCTTGAATGTGGCACATTCCCTCCTGCCTCAGGGTGTTTGCACGTGTTCTTCCCACTGCTTGGAAAGTTCTTTTACAACTTCAACCCCACTCTCTTCTCCACCTCCAATCCCTTCAATCTACTTATGTCCCACTCATTCTGCAAATCCCAATTCAAACATCCTTTCCTTAGGAAAGCGTTCTCTGACCCCCACTGTCAGCTCCAGATAAGACCATCAGTGTTATTACATCCCTCATAGTCCTTATTACAGTTTAAGAAAAGAATAATAATACAAATATAAAGCATTTTTTATGTGCCAGGCTACTAGACGTTTTAACAAATATCTCACAGCAACTCTGTGGAGGAAGATGATGAGTCACGGAGACATTAAATCACTTGCCCAAGATTCCACAGCTAGAAAGTGGTGGAGCCAGGACTCGACCCGTGTCTGGGTCCAGAGTACGTGCTCTTAGCTACTGCTTCTTATTGCCATATTTATCTGCACAATTACCTAGCCACTATTTGTCAACTCCCCTTGTCCCCCAGACACTAGTCGGGAAGTACCATGAAGCCAGCAATCATGTTTATTTTGCTCAAGTCTGATCCATAATAGGAACTTAACAATTATTGAATCAGTGAATGAAATTTAGCTCAAAATAAAGACATGGTTTAGAAGCTGAAGACTGCTGAATCTCTCAGTTATTTTAGCTGCCAATGCAGTTCCTCCATATTTGGAGACCTGTCTGCTTCATTAATCCTGTGAGGTAGCTTAGCCTAACAGACAGAACTTCATGTATCTTTGCTTCAGTGAGTAAGGTGCTTTTATTTTTGTTTTTTAATGGTTTAATTCCTTTTATTGTAAGGCTGTAAGTAAAACCAAAATGTTTAAGTGTCACTGATACTTTAAAGAATATAAATTCTATAAAAAAGCAAGGCCATTGGCATAGATTTTTTATTTTGAGACTGAGTAGATATTAACGTTAGTAGTGTATATTTTAATACTGACTCAGAAACACTCCAAATGCATAGAAGCATTGGTACATTTGACATATTATGTAGCCAGAATACAGAGTTCACCCCAGGTACAATCTGCATATTATTAATACTTATTCAGAGTCAACAAGAATGTTAACAATGTTTCACAAAACTGTGTAACTAATATTTGAATATGCAGTCTAACCTTGAATAATTCAATTCTTTATACCCCAAAATGAGTGCTACTCATTTGAAAACTTAGCCATTTTCCTGGTTTTGCATTGCTTGTGCATACTTTTAGAGCATTTTAGTACACGATGTGGGCTATTCAGTAAGTGATGTAAATTTTCTTTTTTAAAAGGAAATAAAATTCTTTTTAGTAATCAAAATATAAAAACACATCCAGACTGGCACTTGGGAAAGTGAACATAACCTCAATTCAGGCAGCTCTTTTTAAATAAGAGATGTTCCCACACAGGCTCTTAATTGAGAATTGCAAAGCTAAACTGCATTCATATCTTGGTATTCATAAATGGTTTTCAGCTACTTATTTATTTCCATCAGCATTACTCTAACCCAGTCAAAAACTCGTCTAAAACGAAGTCGCCATTTTCAAAGAATATTTTGCATCTTCTATATTACATTGTTTCTGCCACTTTAGTCTATTCAGTACATTGTTGTAGCACTGAAGCACTTTCCATTATAATTAGGAAGTTAGCTTTTTAAAAAATAAAGCATTTACTTCTCATTTCCATAAAAACAAAACACAACAAAATAAAAATCTCTTCCATTTGAAAGGTGAAGGAACCAAGGCATGGAAGACTAGGTGCCTTGCTCAAAAAGTAAAAATTAAGATATAGGCCAATAACAAGTCATTTTGTTTTAAAAACAGTTGTTTCTGTACAATCACACACATTCACATGTTTTATCTGGAAGGGTAGTGCAAATACACTATCAGTAAGGCCATCACTACAAGCTAAATTCTTTTTTATTTAAAAATCTCAATATTTATAAATTACATATAATCTCTTTCTCTCTCCACTTCTCCCTCCACTTCTTCCTCCTTCTTCTGTACCATGGCTAGCAGATAATATTCTGGATGACCCCAAGGCCTAAGACCTTGGCAGGCATCTTCTGATTCTTCAGAAAAAGAATAAGATATGTTGAGCATAGTTTGAGAATAGTTAAGCATAGTGATTATATTCCAGGGCTCTACATTCTGGCCGCCAAATGTGGATATGTGCTAATTCTTTTCCACTAGCCCGAGGGTTCTGGGAACTTGTAAATCAAATTCCTGACTGTTTTGTAACAAACAGAAGATTAGTGGATCCTTACAAATCACCAAACAGGATATTGGGGAGAAAGTGTAAGACAATAAAACTAATGTTTAAGGGGGGAGACAGAGCGAATCCACAGACATTTCAATCTGCTTTTCTAACCAATGTCCTGTTTATTGATCAAAATGTTATCAAGCTCTAAAAATACATAATTTATGCAACTGCAACTCCTCAGCTAACTTCAAAGCTTTTAGAACATAGCAAAACCATCTGTACACTATGAGCTAAATAAATATCTGTTGGCTGGTTTTTGAGTAAGAAAAACATTCTGTCACCATCCAACAGAAATATAATGTGAACCTTGTATGTAATTCTAAATGTTCTAGGAGCCACATTAAAAAAGTAGAGAGAAACAGGTCGAATTGATTTTGATAATACACTTCATATAACCAATGTATCCAAAGTAGTATCATTTCAACATGTATTGAATATGATAAATTATTGACAAATTTGATACTATTTCATCTTTGTACTAAGGCTTCAAGATCTAGTGTGCATTTTACATTACATCTCAGTTTAAACTAGCCATATTTCAAGTGCTCGATAGCCATATATGGCTAGTGGTTACCATATTAGATAGCACAGACACTCTGTACCCTGTTAATTGAATGAGATTTGCTCTTTTCTCTTGTGCTCTAAGTTAATAATGTATTGGTATAGCTAATGACACTAGAATAACGCATTTTCCAACATATAAAACAAACTTTTTGGCAATGACTATGTTTGAGATAGAGCTTGTTCTTCCCTAACCCCATAAAAAAGAAACATTCTTAACTGTATACGTTAGTTGAATTATCTTCATCAGTTCTACACAATAGTGATTAGAAGTGCTGATCAGCACTGCTATTGAACTTTTCAGTGAGTTTTGTACTCGAAATTAAGATAAACATAGAAAATATGTGAGGTAAGCTTTATAATTGGGGCTCTTAGGGTGAAAGTATGAGTCTATAACTGGTAGCATCTATGTACTTCTGCCTTATTTAATTCACCAAACATAAACTCCACAAAGCCTCCTGTGATGTACCCTGTCTGGTCTCTTAATCACTCAATTTTGAAATACTGTAATTATTGTTAATCTCTCTCTCCCTTTAACCCTATACTTTATCAGTTACAAAATCTTGCCAATTCTGCCTCCAAAATGAAGCTCATCTTTATTTCCATCTCTGCACTCTCACAGCCTTAGAAAGAGCCTTATTCATCTGACCCTTCTTGGACTGTGGCCACCCACAAGCTCCCAGTCTTCCGTTACCATAGGATAGTGTTAATTAGAGATGCCCCGCTGAAACGTAGTTTGGAAAACATCACTCCTTGTTCACAGTCCTTTGATGTGAAGATATTCAACATACATAGGATACAGTCCTAACTTCTTTATCAGAGCCCTCCGCAATTTGATCCTAACTTACTTATATTAAACTACTACTTATAACCTACTGCATCTCACACTTAGACTCACTGCTCCATAAAATACTGATCTTTCCTGCTTTGGGCACATTCTAGTCTTTCACCCTGGAATGCCTTTCCTGCCTTAATCTTCAATTTTGCCTTCAAAACAAAACTTGAATCCTATCTTAAACTTTTCTAGATCCATCTATCTGTCAATCCAATAAATGTTTTATGACAGTTTTTGTAGTGTACCAAATACTAAGCTATGCAACAGAGAATTTTTTAGAAGTTTTTCTTGAATATTTCCTAAGTTGGTAAGTGAGGTTTGCAATATAATGTGATAAATGCTATAACCAACATATGCACAATGTGTTTTTGAAAGGCCAGAGGGGGACAAAAATTCTGCCTGGATATAGGGAAAATAGGAAAGATATTACAGAGGAGGTGTTATTTGAGCAGGTGCCTTGAAGAATTAATATTAATTTGCCAGGTATAGAAGAAGAGAATAATGTTCCTGACAGATGAAACTAACTATTCAAAGGGCACAAAAGTACATGATAGCAGAATGGAAAACAGATTAGTATTACTAAAGAAAGGATGATATTCAAAATATTTAACAACCAGTGGGCATGTGTACTGACCAATCAGAATTAACAATGGTCTTACCTATACACGCCAGCTGAATATCAACCCAGAAACAAAGTCAATGAACATGCTTGGCACAAAAAGAGTGGCAGGAAGGACTAGCTCAATAACAGATTAGCAGGGCTATGAAAGTGATTTGAACTTATTTCAGTAGATAGGAGGGAACGACTGAAAGGTTTTAGACAAATGAAAGTCATGTTAGCAACTATATTCTAGAAAGATCAACCAGGCAACCTATAGAGGCTGGATTTGAAGAAAAAGAAATAAAAGGCTGAGATGAGTTAGATGATTGTCATAGTCCAGATAAGAGATGAAATGTAGCTGAACTGAAACCATAGCTGTGAAGACAGAGATAAAATATCAGATTCAAGGCATATTTAGGAGATACAAATTCACAGGATTTGATGAACAATTGAACATGAGGAATGGGAGACTGATGGCAAGATAAATTATGCATTTGAGGCTTTTAGTGTGGAAAACTGATGTACAGTGATGCCATCAAACAAAACAGAGAATATAAAAAGGAGGAAAGGTTTCATTTTGTATACATAGCATTTAAAACATCTGAGGAACACAGCTGGGTATGTCCAGAAGACAGCTACAAATAGGAGACTAGAATCCAGGAGAGATAAATATCTGGGAGTTAAAACTCATTGTGTGATGGTTGAAAGAAAGAACATAAATGAGTTTTCCTAGGGTGAGAAAAGAAGTAAGAAAAGGAAATGACTGAAGATAGAACCCTAGTGAAGATCATCACTTAAGGAATGCAAAGAAAAAAAAATCAGTGTTCTGCCTTTTATTTATAGACCTCAGTCTTCTTCATTGGATCTTGAGATCCTGAAGGGCAGAAATCACATGTTATTTACCTTTGAGTACCATTAATGTTCACTAAGAGTGTTTGACACCTAGCAAGTTTGCATGCATACACACAAAATGTTTGCTGAGTTGAAGTAAGTTTCATGCTGGAACTCTTGGGGATAATATATGTTTTGTAGGACATTTGGTTAGATTGCTCTGCCTAGCTGTATCACTGCGTAGGAAAATGGGCTCCTTGGTATTCCTTCCAAATTCACCCACAACCTTTGAATGCTTTTTCTCTGAACTAACGGTCCAATTTATTCCCAATGGGCCACAAAGCCATACATCTCATGAAGGCATTAGTTGGTCATTCAACAATATATCCACAGAGAAGCTCCTGCGGGGTTGATAAATGAAATGATTACTGCGCCTCTAATTTTCATCTCTGTAGAGAATGTAATGTTATGAAAAGATTCAGATACACCTGCTCTGTCACTTCTTGGTGTACGGCAGGTACATGGCAAGTTATTTCACCTCTTTGAGTTTGTTTGCTCATCTGTAAAATAGGAATAATGTGACCTACCCCTTAGGCTCAGTGATGAGAACTAAATGCAACCTTGCAGTTAAAAGCATCAAACTCATTGTTCATTTAGTAGGGTCATCATCTTTGGTAAGAATAAAACATTATATTTTCCTTTGGATAAATTACTAGGAACAAGAAAATATATTTCTCAGAAAAGTAACTGGAATATATTAATTAATTACCTCATAAGTAAAATTCACATTAAGAATGGGTATTTGGGGCTTCCCTGGTGGCACAGTAGTTGAGAGTCCGCCTGCCGATGCAAGGGACACGGGTTCGTGCCCCGGTGTGGGAAGATCCCACATGCCGCGGAGCGGCTAGGCCCGTGAGCCATGGCCGCTGAGCCTGCGCGTCCGGAGCCTGTGTTCCGCAACGGGAGAGGCCACAACAGTGAGAGGCCCGCGTACCGCAAAAAAAAAAAAAAAAAAAGAATGGGTATTTGCAATGGAATTCATAAAAACTTGGCATAAAGTTTTAAAGTATAATAGAAAAAGGCATAAGTCCCTGTGTAAATAATTTCACCAATTTCAGAAAATCATTGAAATAGTTCTCTTTTTAATGATTACTTTGACTGATTTGAGCACAATAGTGTTTTTTTGGTTTTTTGTTTATTTGTTTGTTTTACCACAGCAGAAGAACAGGCTAGAAGCAGAGAATGTAAGGGCTTAGGTAAAATTAAAGCAAATCAGTTGAATTCCAAATTTGTGCAAGCCAATGTGTTAGACGCCAAGACAAAAATGCAAAGAACCCTCTGCCTTCACCTGAACCACTGACAAATCCTGGGCCCCAGAAGAGGGACCATAGTTTTTGTTTAGTTTTATTGGCAGGATTTGTGGTGGATTGTTTGTCTTGATATCCTTATTTTTCCAAACAACAATGGAAAAGTCAACTTCCCTTTCTTGTTCCTAGAAGGAAAACTGAAAGGAGTAGTAGTGAAGTATATAAACAGCCAAAATCATCAAAACCTGTGTACATTTGGTAACCTCTAGAATGTCTTGGTCACATTTAATCATTTCAGTAGGAAAGAGGTCAAAACCTCTAAAATTGAAGAAAGGTGAAAGTTAAAGCCAAGGTAATAGCAATCTGGTATAAATGACTAGCTCACAAACTAAAAGGTTCTAGATGTAGGGCTGCAAACAGAGAGAAAGATGTTATAGTTCTAAGACAATCTTGGGCTTTTGCAGTAAAAAACGTGGGTTCCAGTCCTGGCTCTAGCCTTCACCAGCTGATTAATCCTAGACTTCGCCCCTTGGTTTCTTCAACTGGAAAAATCACTTAACACTATTAGCATTTTCTATTAGCATACTATTTGTATTAGCACACTCTTATGTGTGAAAGTGCTTTGTAAACTATAAAGCATTGTGCCAGTGTGAGCTTAGGTCATTGGCAGCAGCGCCATAAGGATTCTGACTCATTGGCAGCTGTGCTGTCCATTTGCACCTTTGTTTGATTGGTAGGAACTTGAAACTGTCTATTCCTTAAAATAGACTGTTCATAAACAAGGCAACTTATTGAAAAGTTCTGGTTTTCTTAGTTTTTCTTAACAGTCCTGCAACCAAACCCACAGTCCCAGCCAAGAGAAATATAAATAGATTTATGACCCCAAATTTAAAATTGAGATTAACTATGGGAAGTGTTAAGGATTATTAGGGAAAATAAATGGGTTCCTTATGATGCTTAAACTGTCCCCCATGATGTGACTCTTCAGTGTAAAACATCTTTGACATAAGGTTATGAAAATATTAAAATGTTTTTTTATGCACCAATATATTTCTTTTGTGTGTGGTTTCCTTCTAGTCTTTTTTGGGAAAGTTTATTATGAAATATTTCTGATATCAATTAGTAAAAAAAACAACAATATAACAACTACCATATATTTACCGTCAGCTTAGGAAATAAAATGTTACCACTAAAATTGAAGGCCCCTATTAATTCCTCCCCCATTTCACTATCTGCCCCAACCTCCCAAACAAAAGTCAAAATTATCCTCAATTTGTTATTTTAGATATTTAATAATAGCATATATTTCTTAAGGTAAAGTTATTTTTCAAAATATCTTCTTCAGAATTTGTGTGTTACCTGTCCCTAAACTGCCTGAAATCATAGACACATTCTTAAAGCTTTTCTAATCATTTTATTAATTAAACTGAACAGACAAATTAGGCAACTGACCTAAAGCCACAGATCATTAGCGCTCAGTAGAACTAGGATCACAAGGAACACATGAAGATTAGGCGACAAAAGACCTTGGTTGGAGCCCCAAGTCTGCTACATGCTAGATGGGTGATCTTAGCTATATCATTTAAATTATTAGCTTCAGTTTCCTTGTCCATAAAGTGGATTAATACCTGCCTTGCTTCCAGGATTATTATGATGAGAAAATGAGGTAATCTATGTGCAGGTCTATAACCTATTCTATAAATGTTGTTTATTGTTATCATTAGGAGTCAGGACTCTGGCCACTAAGTCTGAGAGGACAGCTCCAACAAGGTTGGGGCCCAATCCCCAGGTGACTCTGAGACTCATATAGGCCACCTCACAATAATTGCTATCACTAATTGCATCCTTAACATATCATGATGCAAGTAGTCTTTCTCAAACCCCTTTGGTTAGACATTATCCTCCTTTTCCAAATGAGAAGAGTGATTTCCACAGAGGTTAAACAAGTTGTCTAATGTCACACTGTTAATAAGGAGCAAACCTGAGATCTGAAGCCCACGCTCCAAAGTACTAGGCCATATCGCCTCCCTAGATTTGGCCAAAGCTGATTGGCATGTCTTGAATACCTCTCTCCAGTCTCTTGCAGGCGCCATGATGCCAGCCTTCTTCCAACAGCAAGAACCAGACCACGTGTCTCCAGACTTTCAATCCAGTATATCAAATTTACACAAAATAGTTTTTAAATTAAATCTTTACAGTGTCATCATGTGTTAGGTAATCCTGTCAAATTAGGGAAATCAAAATATGTTTTCCCAGCATTTCATATGAACGGGAGGATGTTTAAAAAATGTCTAGATTCCCTCCAATTGTTTTCTTGCGTGGAGCACCTGGCTATGTCTTCTAGTTTTTTAGTTTTGATTGTTGTGGTTGCCACTGTTTCTGTTGTCATCAGCCCAGCCTCCAAATATCACCATTTTGCAGAAGCGGAAACTGAGCCTCAAAGAGGCCAAATGACTTTCCCGAAGTCCCACAGCTGGTGGCAAATCTGAGACTGGAATGTTAGCTTTCTCCTGCCGAGGTCAGTACCCTTCTGACAATATCACACTGCCTCTTGAGAGAATATAATAATCATTTTCCAGATTTCAAGTACAATGTAGATTTTTAATTGGTATTCATTGATACCATGGCATCATAGCAGTGAGTCAATCTTGAATTAAAACCTATGAACTTCTGACTCTTAAATATTAGAAGTATTTACCAAAATGATTCATTCCCTGCTGGGGTAAAGATTCAATTTTGAAAATTTCCAAATAACAGAAAATAGCTATTCTAAAAGAGGAGTTAGAATTTGAGGTTTACAGATTAATCTTTTAGAAAGAAGTCCCTAAGAGCTGAACTCGAGGGCAATTAAGTTATTTTCTTATTAACTATAAAACAAATTCATCTTTAAAAAAAAGCAAAACTGTAAATACTTGAACTGTATTTAACACACAGAAAGAGGAAAAGGAGACGTAGGTAAATATGACCTTTCTTGCTGTGGCTCCATCTTGCTTTCATTGTCCTTTGTATTTATTTTCTCCTTGCAGACTAGAGTCCTGAGAAGAGTTACCCCATAATAAGGATCCCCAGCAAGTGGTTCTGCTATGTACATGCAATGTCTAAGGAATCTTAGTTCTGTTCCACCAAGAGTAAAGGAAGACTACACAGAAACGGATCATTTCTATAAGAAAGGATAAATGTGAAGATATACTCAAGATGTTAGGGAACCACAGATGAGGAGACCTGACCCTGCCTCTAGGGTTTTCACTCCTGGTGAAACTGAGTCTTTAAGGATACATAAGTGTCAGCCAGACAGGGATAGTAACATGGCATTCCAGGCCAAAGAAATATTCATTGTGTGCAGGGAAAGAACAGCAGTTTGATGTTACTAAAGTACCAAGCACAGGATGAGTAATTCCCCAAGATGATGCTTAAATGGGTAAGAGAGTAGCCCTAGAGGTCCCTGAGAACAACCTGAATCTGAAGATATGAACACAAGGAGTTCTACTGAGGGATGTGTACCAAGAATTTCATTCCTTAAAGTACTGACATTTATGAATTACTTACATTGCAAAACTTAAAGCCAATTCAAGTTTAACCCTATAGTAAAGTCATTCTAAGGCATTTGCATTTTAATATGCTTCCTTCCATGGGAGGAAAAAAATGTGCTTGGGTCAAGAGGATGGGGCAGCTATAGCTAGACCCTCCATTCTTTTTGTTAGAGTAGATCAAAGTTTGGGAACTCTCTGCTCTGAATTGCCCTTTCTGAATAAATTGAATCTTCCAGTGCAGAGCAAACTGTGATTGCAGTCCCAATAATAACCTTATAATAATCCTGGCTTGGAACCCTTAAGCTTTCTAAGAGTAAATTGGTGTGGGGAAGGCGCAAGGGAGGGAAGCAGCTGTCTCTATGGGCAACCTGCCACAATATAGTGATGCCAATGTCCAGGAACTGAAATATTTCAATTGAAACAATCCCATTAGATTGCATAATAAATTGCCTGCTAGTGTCCAAAACATAGGCTCAGTCTTTAATAGTAAATAATGTTAACCCAAAGGAAATGTCATTCATCCGTCATTTATTGAAATCTACAACATGCAATTCTGTGAAGGTTTCCATCAGTATGAAAAAAATGCAGAGGCCCGTATAGTCTAGAAATTTAACATTCATCCTGGGCCTAAGATAAACCCACAAGCAGCTCTACCTCAAGGCAGACTCTAAGAACAAGAACAGAAGTTCTAGCAAATTGCTATGAAGGTTCAGAGACAGGAGAGTAAGTAGACTTAGAAAATTCCTCCAATTTCCATAGGAATAATAAATATGATCAAAAACGGAAGAAAGAAAACAAGATTCACAGTTTTCTCCCTGATTAGACTGCCCACTCTATTTCAAGGAAATTCAGATTAGGAAGCCAGGCTTTACTACACACCCCAGAATGTGTACAAAATTTTAAGTTTGTCAAAATAGATGGAATATAAATTTCCAAAGACTAGATTGCCTCCAGCTCCTATTATTTGAAACTAGGGATGGCAAACAAGGATATCTGAGCTGAGCTCAACCACCGTAAGGACCCACAGAGCAAAAGAGAGGATCGCTAAGGTAACCAGACAGCAGAATGTAATTATCCAAATTGGAATTCAGCCAGGCCATGCAGGCAATATCCACACTCTTTAGAAAATGTCATAGACTCTTTTAATAACCATGGCAATTTTATTCCATAAACATGTATTAGTAGGACATATCAGAACAAGAATAAAATATTCTTGTTTTCTACACCCATGAATGGATAGACAGCCAGAGCAAAGAAGGCAGACTATAAATCTCAGAAACATGATTATGAACTTGCTTAGTTACAATATTCACTCTTGTTTCTAAATGTAATTTTTAAAAATTTAGGAAGAGAGGCATAGTGCTATGTGTTTAATAGAATTCAAACGAAGTATCTTGTATAACTGGTGAAGAGTAATGCTTAAATTGTTCATGTTGGCAATTTAGTGTAAACATGGAAATACACTATTTACATTGAAAATCCTAATGGTAAATTATGCGATGTGTTATCACAGCCTCTGGGCAAAAAATCCCCTATGTTTCTGAAGTTTTACCTCAAATTTTTTAATTGTAATATATTAAAGTACAGATGTTTGTCCTTGGAACTAAATTTTTGATTGCCCCCTACTGCCCAAAATAAATGATCCAGTTGTTGGATGAAATGATTCAATCTAACAAATATTTAATGAGTGCCTACTATGGTCCCGAACAGTCCCTTGCTCTCACAGAGATGGTAGGCTGGCAAACACATGAAAGGGAAATCAGTGGATTTCCAAGAAGATAGAAATATATGACTGTGAGATGCCTGGAGGGCAGAAAAAAACTACCAAAATGCAGAAAGAAGCAAAATCAAGAGTGAATACCAAGACCCAGTATTGGCTGTGTTGGTATTTAACAAGCAACAGTTTAATTTGGTAGACAATAATCACAATATTTAGTTAATATTTAATTTGAACTCAACACTGTACTAAGTGTACATTTTTCCTTATATTTTAATGGGATGATACCTCAGTATGGATGGGAGAGGGGACCTCATGTCTCATTCCAGACCAGAGCACTGGTTCAGTGCAGCCAGCTCAGGGCTCAAATCTCAGGGCCACCAGTTAAAATCTCTGCTCTCTTGGACAATATGCTTAACTTTTATGTAACTTCTGTTTCTTTATCTGGAAAATGGTGGCAATTATATCTTTTAGGATTAATAGGGTTAGATAAGATGATGTTTATAAACATTATAAACAGTGCGTGGAAGATAGTAAGTACACACACAACACAAAACTGTACTGGCTATGATCTCATAAATATTATCTTTCTCTAATGGTATAATACTATAACACCTGTTATAATAAATCAACCTTGAGCTACAAATGCCCTGTTTATAGAGCTGGCCCATGGGTTCCTGCCCCTCTTCCTCCCTGCCTCCTGCCCCTTTGCCCATTCCAGGTAGCTGCCAAGCTACACTATCACCCAGGGTAATAGTAATGGGGAGCCATCAAGCCCCAAGACTCTGTCTCACTCCCTCCTTTCTCTCCCTGCAGGTGAGGAGGTGATAGGTTAGATAATTTCTCCTTGTATTTCAACCTTGAAAGTATCATAAATTCTATCCTGGTAATTTTTTTCATTATATACTTATATCTCTTTAACTCCATTTTTTCTTTCCAACACATTTAATCCTTGCTCATTTCTTCAGAAATATTTTTCTCCCTTACTTTCTCAAGCCCTCTGTTTATACACCATTGTGAGCCCAAAGAACAATACTAATTATTATCGATAAGCATTAGAGCATGGTTAACAATACATTTGTATTAAGGAAAGGTAAACCATTTCCATCATTAGGCTAGACATCATTAAGGCCTTCATCCTTTTAAAGTCCTTCAAATACTGAGAAGTCCCCATTTTCTGCCTCAACTTTCTCTAATTAAACTTTTTCCTTAGACACCAGTGATCAAGATAAATATGAAACTAATTCTAATTGCACTTTATTCTATTCTAGTTTTGCTTATTAGTGAAGAATACAGTTTAAGCCTTGCAATATTTTGACAATATTAGCTCTAATAAGCACTGGCTTTTATTGACATATTTGTAACCATGGTTTAAAGGAAAAAATTATTCTCTGAATTCTGAAGCAATTTGCAAACAAACGTATAAAACCAAACTTCTAAAAAGTTAAGGAATATTTATTATTTCAAGAACACTGCAGGATACTAAAAAAACATAAAGAGACACTGATTTAGAACTCACAGTGGTGAACTGCATGCTCATGCAGAATTGGGGACTTGCTTTAGACTCGATGTAGGGTGAATTATAGCATTTTGTCCTGATACTGTAGTCAGTCTCACTCACAAGCAGCTTAGATTATGCAAACCTAATGTGATCTGTGGCAGTAAGTATAAGACTGTAAAGTACCCCTGTCTTTAAAAAAAAGGGCTGGGAATGACAATTTAGAACTACTCCTGCAAGGCTGCCAGCTCCCAGCATATACAAGAAGATGTGCTCCGTTTCTGTCCTTTGCATAGCAGTTGACTTCTGTCATTAATTGCCCAGCCCTAGGTTTCAAGATGACAGGTCATATGTGCTCCAAAACTTACGTAAATAAATAATATTGGGCTGAAAGCCAACCTCACCAATGACCTTTTACAAACAATAGGCCATTTACAAACAATAGACTCTGTTGGAGGAGTCTGCCAGGATTCTGAGGGCCAATGAGGTAATCAAATATGCATTTTGGTTGTTGTTACCAGCTCACATCCTAGCCTAGAAGGATGATCCTGTGAGAGAAGCAGTTTGCAGATTCCATCACCAGAAAATGGTCAATGATAGAGAGTCTGTATTTACATTACACATAATTGTCTTCATTTAAAAAATTTGCCAGGTACTGACACAACAGATCATTCAGAATAAGTTATGCTTTCCTGTGAAGCATTATTTTTCTAGACTGTAAGTAAAACAAATAGTGTTTTCTTCTCCACTTCCTAATTAGACAATTGTCTGATCGTTTTTTAAAAAGCTTCAACCACTCATGTTCTTAAAGAATTCCATACAATGTTTATTAGGAAAGGCAGTAAGCATATGTTCTTGTCCTGTTTTTTTCTGTTTGTTTTTTTTTTATTTTTTTAACTAAATAATAAAGTTTCACATTTTATTTCGTTCAAATCTCTTTAAAATTTAGGTTCAAACTTAAGAATACAAAAGATGGGTCTTTCAGAGCAGTTTCAGTATTGTTACTACAGCAGGCGTGAAGAGTAGAAATCTGACGTTAATTTCATCTGCAAATGATACAGCCTTGGAATCAAGGAAAATGACAACGGATCCCAAATATGAATTCTATTTTTTTCTTTTTTTCTTTTTTTTTGGTGATACGCGGGCCTCTCACTGTTGTGGCCTCTCCCATTGTGGAGCACAGGCTCCGGACGCGCAGGCTCAGCGGCCATGGCTCACGGGCCCAGCCGCTCCACGGCATGTGGGATCCTCCCTGACCGGGGCATGAACCCGTGTCCCCTGCATCGGCAGGCGGACTCTCAACCACTGCGCCACTAGAGAAGCCCCGAATTCTTATATATAGCTCTTTTATGAAACAATTTCATTTCATGCCTTCCTGCCGATTTCTTTTTGCAAATAGCAGTAAAAGTTTTCTTCACAATGATACTCCTACCAAATGCATCCTTAATTGACGGTGGTTTCACCACACCATCCTAAAACTTGTTGGGGAGCTAGTTTGCCTTTTCTTGGCCATTTGCTCAGGCCCAGGGGAACCAAGATAATTTTGAAACAAATAGTAATATTAACAAATCTAGAATTCTTTCCCAGAGGTTTCAAATTATGCAAAAAACGGTATGTGTTTCTTGCCTTTGTGAAATGATTTGAGTTTTTCTTCATGGCCTTTAGAAGACGCTCAAAGTTTGAAGTGTTCAGTACAAGAGGGTGGAGGAAGAAGCAGCCACAGAATCAGTTTGTGCCACATACAGTTTAGAAACGAATATTTAACTCTTTTTCAAGAACAATGGTAATTATGCTGCACGATGCAATGCGTGCCTAAATTGCCTATTAATATTCTAGAGCTGGAAAATAAAATGTAGAAGCAGTTTTGATCTACTTACCCAACAAAGCTGTAGACTTGGTCACCTCAAAGAGATAGTCCTCTACTTACTGATAGTTTATGTGATTTAAAGATAAAAAAAGTATTTATCTGACTCTCATGGAAAATAATCTTAAACCGTAGAATCATAGTTTTATAACTCTCTTAAGAACATTCTCTCCTCCCCCCACCCCCCACTTCTCTGTCTTTTAACTCTCAGAATCTTAATGCATTCATTTGCTCAGGCTGCTACAATAAAGTACCACAGACTGGGTGGCATAAACAACAGAAATTTATTTTCTCATAATTCTGGAGGCTAGCAGTAGATCAAGTCGTCACTACGGTTGGTTTCTTCTGAGGCCTTTCTCCTTGGCTTGTAGATGGCTGTCTTCTCCTCATGTCTTCAACAGGGTTCTCCCTCTGGGTACAAATAACTTCTTACAAGGATACCAGTCAGACTGCATTAGGGCCCACCCTTATTACCTCGTTTTAACTTAATTACCTCTTTAAAGACTATCGCCAAACACATTCATATTCTGAGGTACTGGAGGTTAGAACTTCAACATATGAATTTGGGGGTGGGACACACAATTCAACCCATAACACTTACTATCTAAGACAAGGAAAAGGGAGTTGCTGGGGTTAAAGGGGCTGGAGCACCATAGGCCTGTCTTTCCATTTTTCTTCCCTGTCCACCTTCACCAACTCTGGTCCCCCACCAAGCTACCTCTCAGGTACCTTCTAGAAACACTAGAATGCCTAGGAAAACTATACAACAGTTCATTTGTTTCCCAAATATTAGTGGATATTTACCACACATAGCACTGTGTCACATAGTGTGTGGAATAGTTGCAAAAGTAAATAAAACAAGGCTTTCATTCAAATAGCTTATTTCAAACCACATTTTTGTATATTAATTGAATGACAGCTAAGAACTCCAAACACTCTGAATCTATCTTCCCCACCATCAGAGAGGTAGCAGGGGCTGTGGAAGGAACACAGGAAGTCCAGGCTTGAAGTGAGGAGACCCAGGTGTGAGCATGGCTTTTTTTTTTTTTTTTTTTACATCTTTATTGGAGTATAAATGCTTTACAGTGGTGTGTTAGTCTCTGCTTTATAACAAAGTGAATCAGTTATACATATACATATGTTCCCATATCTCTTCCCTCTTGCATCACCCTCCCTCCCACCCTCCCTATCCCACCCCTCTAGGTGGTCACAAAGCACCGAGCTGATCTCCCTGTGCTATGCGGCTGCTTCCCACTAGCTATCTATTTTACGTTTGGTAGTGTATATATGTCCATGCCACTCTCTCACTTTGTCCCAGCTTACCCTTCCCCCTCCCATGTCCTCAAGTGCATTCTCTAGTAGGTCTGTGTCTTTATTCCCATCTTGCCCCTAAGTTCTTCATGGTTTTTTTTCTTTCTTAGATTCCATATGTCTGTATTAGCATATGGTATTTGTTTTTCTCTTTCTGACTTACTTCACTCTGTATGACAGACTCTAAGTCCATTCACCTCACTACAAATAACTCAATTTCATTTCTTTTTATGGCTGAGTAATATTCCATTGTATATATGTGCCACATCTTCTTTATCCATTCATCTGTTGATGGACACTTAGGTTGCTTCCATGTCCTGGCTATTGTAAATAGAGCTGCAATGAACATTTTGGTACATGACTCTTTTTAAATTTTTTTTAATTTTATTTATTTTTGGCTGCATTGGGTCTTCATTGCTGTGTGCGGGCTTTCTCTAGTTGCAGTGAGCGGGGGTTACACTTTGTTGTAGTGCGCAGGCTTCTCATAGCGGTGCCTTCTCTTGTTGCGGAGCATGGGCTCTAGGCACGTGGGCTTCAGTAGCTGTGGCACGCGGGCTCAGCAGTTGTGGCTCACGTGCTCTAGAGCACAAGCTCAGTAGTTGTGCTGCACAGACTTAGTTGCTCCGCGGCATGTAGGATCTTCCCAGACAAGGGCTCGAACCCGTGTCCCCTGCATTGGCAGGCAGATTCTTAACCACAGCGCCACCAGGGAAGCCTTACATGACTCTTTTTGAATTATGGTTTTCTCAGGGTATATGCCCAGTAGTGGGATTGCTGGGTCGTATGGTAGTTCTAATTTTAGTTTTTTAAGGAACCTCCATACTGTTCTCCATAGTGGCTGTATCAACTTACATTCCCACCAACAGTGCAAGGGGGTTCCCTTTTCTCCACACCCTCTCCAGCATTTATTGTTTGTAGATTTTTTGATGATGGCCATTCTGACCAATGTGAGATGATATCTCATTGTAGTTTTGATTTGCATTTCTCTAATGATTAATGATGTTGAGCATTCTTTCATGTGTTTGTTGGCAATCTATATATCTTCTTTGGAGAAATGTCTATTTAGGTCTTCTGCCCATTTTTGGGAGCATGGCTTTCTTTACCTGCCCAACAGGGGAATGCAAGGCTCAAATGAGATAATGAAGATTAAGGAGTATTGTAAATTGAAAGTTCTATAAAAGCCTAAGGTATTATTGTATTAAAAATTACTAAACCAGCTTTCAAAATGCAGCATTGTTTCCTCCTTCTCATTCTCCACCTGCACATTCCACAGGCTAATTGCCTGTATTATTAGAAGTCACCTTACTTAATCAAATTTAAATGTTCAGCCTCTATTTAATTGAAGGCTCTACAGCTCTAACCAAATGTGATAGGTTATTACTCATTTGATAATTTGGGGGTTGAATTAATCAAACCTGAGATGGATTTTCTCTTTCCAAAATAACCTCATTTTACTTTTACTTTTCCTCTACCCCGTTTACTTTTCCTGTACCCCATTTTGAAGTTTTAAGTTCCCAAATATTTAGTTTTTGCACTTGGGCTGGACATTCTTCCTTTCAATCCATTCCACAACCCCCTGCTGCCCCTCTCTGGGCCTTATAAACTATTGCCCACCTCCTGTACAACATGGTCACCCTGACTAATTCTCCTAAAATTCACCACATTACCTAAAACTCTCCACAGAGGAGTCATGTCCTTAACCCATGCTTCCAATGCTTCGAGATTCAGAGCTCCACAGAAATCAGATGTTCATGTTTACTCTCCAGCAAGCTCCTGTTTCTTTCTCCTGGGCCACCCACAGAAATGACTATTACCCTACCACCGTCACCAGCTTCTTTTTTTGCTTAGTTCAATTTCCAACTAAAGACAGAGGACTCTTCTTTCCCTTTTTCCCAATGCTGCTTTTCTTCCTTTTTGATTTACTAAATGTTGCTAGGAAAAATGTCATCTTCTCAACTTCTCAAGCAGTAAGTGAGAGACTAGGCTAGGCACTGTGTGGGGTATACACTCAAGTAAGACACATCCCCTGCTGTCTGGGGTTCACAGCCATGTGGGGGAGACAAGGATGTTAACAAGCAAGGATGATACAATGTAGGGTTGAAGGAATGTGTCACACAGGTGGAAGCACCAGTGAAGATGGGATTCATTTTCACTGGGGAATTAGCAACAGGGGATCAGAAAAGAGGAGGCATTGGACCTGGCTCTTGAAGGATTCAACGAGAAGGGCATTCCATGTAGAGGGAGAGGGAGAGCTCAGAGCTAGCATAAGACTTGGCATACCTGGGGTCCCAACTCATGCAGCTGGAAGGAGCTGGGCAGTATTACACAACGAGGCTGGGAAAAAGTCAGATCATGAGGAATTTTGAATGCCAGAGAAGCCCCACTGGTTACAGGCTTGTCGTGAGTGGCTTTGCCAGCCAGCAGTTCCAACAATGTTGCCCTACTTCCCTACCATAACTCAGAAAGAAACGACCCAAAATGAGTAGCTTTCAATGTCTCATATTAGAAGGAATGCTATAAGCAAGGAATCAGTCATTCCCTTGAAAGGAAAAACAATGTGTTTATATACCTTTGCTCATCAGAATTTTAAAACAACAAAAAAATAAAAGTTAAATACCCCTATAAGATGACTAAAACTCAATTTCATCTTATATTAGCTACAGAGTAATGAATTGGTCAGTCTTTGGAAACATTTCTCAAGATGACTAAAACTCAATTCCATCTTATATTAGCTACAGAGTAATGAATTGATCAGCCTTTGGAAACATTTCTCAAGAGAAAGTATCTCATAGGCTTCATTCTAGATCCTTGGTTTTGTGTTTATAATATCTATTAATTGGCACATCCACTTCACAGCTCAGCTGTCACCACTAGGCTTCTGACTCCCATACCTTGCCATCTCTAGCACAAACTTCACCTTCACTCCAATTGCATATTCCCAATAATTTAGCGTCAACTTCTACTTGACTGTTGGCTCTCACATACCAGTCACCATGTCCAAAACCAATATCCTTTTCCTCCAAATCACCTTCCTCTCCATTTTCCATTTCTTTTTCAGTGTTTCAGCCATATTTCTACAGTCACTAGCTATTTAAAACCTCAAGATCATTTTTGATTCATTTCATCTCTGATACCTTATCAAACAAAAAATAGAATCAATTTTCATCTCAACCTCCTTTTGTCCCTATTTTCACAGTCTTTGAGTCTGGATCACTGGGACAGTTTTCTTATTGGCTTCCCTGACTCTAATCCAACCTGCACCTAGCTGCCAAACTAATCTTCTTTAATATATCACTTTCATCATGCTGATTCCCTGTTCAATAATCTTAGATAGTTCCCTATTTCAGATGCAACCAAAATAGAGTGAAAGCCCACTAGGATATTTCACAGATGCTCTCTTCTCTGAGTGGTAGGTATTATTATCCAAGTCATACTAATGATGAAAATTAAGGCTCCAAAATATAAGTTGCCTAAGGCTAGTAATTGTAGAGCCAGGATTACAACCCATTCCTTTGAGTCCTGGCCCAGTGCTTTGTCTTAACGGAAGTTTGTAGCTCTTGTTCTTGATTTCAAGAATCTCCTTAATCTCCCTTTGCCTCATTTAACCCATTTTATTTTTCCTAACTCCCCAACATACCCCTCCCTGGGGGTCCTCATTGCCTTGGTTCCTCATTGCCTCCCAATATGCCTACCTTATTCCTGATTCTCCATGACTTCCCTTGGGCATACTCTAGCTTTTCCTAACCTCTGAGGCATACCTTAAGCCCCACCAGGGGGCCTCTGATGATTTCCCTGAAAATGCCAGCCTTTTCCAATTGGATTCCTATAGGATTTGTGCTCCAGCAGTGTGGCTCACAGCCTGAGGACAAGCACCCATGGGATAGGCAGGGGGAGAATTCATGGGCTATGGATCCCTACATGTACCAAAGCATATACTAAATTACATGCAACCCACAGGTACTTGCTACCATTTTTTCAAAATAAGTAGATACTATTGTGACTAATGAAATACACATTAATTTGAAATAATGCATGTTTGTTTTCTGCCATTATGTGTTTTTTTAATTCCAAGTGCTGAACATGGATCAACTATCAGATAGAGTTTGTGAAATATCTGACATTGAAAAAGAATCTTTGATCTCAATAAGGTTGGAAACAACTGGTATAAACACTTAAGTGAATACAATCTTGTTGATATCCAATTGTACATGTTCTTTAATCTTGTAAACCCCCATGAGGTCTTTAAAGAGTTTCTTAAAAGACACAGAAGAACTAGAGCACACTTCTGAATCCTATAGCACCTCACCCAAACTAAATACATGGTGGGCATTCAACAAATACTTGTTATAAGCTTCTCTCCCATAATTAAGTGTAATGGTATACATGAGAGAAATTCAGGCTTATTTGCTAAATGATAGGTTAAGAAAAAGCATGAAGAAAGCATGATTCTACTGCTTATTAAGTTGCCCAGAAGAGTGGAGCTTTCTACCCTTTGTTCCACTCAGGGCCATCTTACATGGATTTTAGTGAAAACTCTGATTGTCACTCTTTATTGAAAAATAAGAGAATATTAGTAAATGGATTTGGGGTTAGAACTATGAATTATTTAACACTAACTGTTCTATAAATACTCAAATCTCCCACTTCTGTTTGTAAAGCAGAGAACAGAGATAAGCCTTGAAGGAAGTCATTTGAATTTCCCATTTCCACACAGTATCAAGATCAAGGTGTGATGGAACTCCTTCAACTTATTGCTCAACTTTCATATTTAGTTAAATTACAGGTTCAAATTAAGATCTGGATAACATCACATAGCCACACAGTTTGCTACAAGACATATAACACCTTAATCTTTGGGTAGAGGACTGAGGGGGAATTCTAGTGTCTGGCACAGGTAGGAAAATTCTTAGGGTAGAATAATGGTTCATTATACATTATTAATGAATAAAATTTTCCAAAGAGTAGATTTCCCAAATAATTGAAATTTATTCATTTACAGTTTTAAAACTTTTTATATTAAAAATTTTAATAAAAATGTTTCAAAACTGTATCATGTGCTTTCTGATTTACATTAAACAAATGATAATGAAAATAACTCTTCTTTGCACTCATCATATTGAATATCAATAATTATTTTATACATCTCAGGTTTTTTGCCCCTACATTAAGTGGCCTCAGACTACTCTACACTTTGAGCTGTATAGGATTTAAATTTTTTTATCCTAAAATAATTTTAGACTTAATTAAAAGTTGCAAAATAGTATAGAGAATCTCGACATATACACTTCACTAAACTTCCCCAATCCTATTATCTTAAATAACCACAATGTAATCATCAAAACTAAGAAATTAACATTGGTACAATAAATACTATTAATTAAACTGCAGCCATATTCAAATTTTACCAGTTTTTCCACTAATGTCCATCTCTGTTCCAGGATCCAACCCAGATTCTCACACCAACTTTCATTTTTTTGTCTCCTTCGTCTCCTCCAATCTGTGGCAGATCTTCAGTCTGTACTGGTCTACCATGATCTGATCACTTTCGGTGAGGACTGGTCAACTATTTTGCAAAACGTCTTTAACTGTGTCTGACTTTTCCAATGATTATATTGAGAGTACACATTTTTGGCAAAGATACCACAGAAGTCAGGGTGTGCCCTTTCTTTGGTACATCAGGGTTCATGATGCAATGTATCTTATTACTGGCGACGTTAACCTCGATCACTCCACTGAGGTGGTGTCTGCCAGGATATTCCAAGGTCTTATTTTCCCCTTGGTAATTAATAAATATCAATATTTCTTTGATTTGTTAACACAGTTTTCCAACTCTTTCTTCAGAGCGAGACGTTGGAAGTCACTCCATGTGCTTGTCACCAGTAACTTGCCTTTGTAATCTGTTGTGGCTACAAATCAGAAAAACTTGTTTGTCAGAATTCTTTTAAAAATTAAAAACAAAAGTGGGCTCTGAGCAAAGGTTTATTGTAGATTTTTTTTTTTTGCTGCTTAGACATCCTTTGTGGTTACATTCATGTTCTTGGTTTTGATGTTTTCTATCTAGAATCTGTATGGTTGATAATACTTCACTTAAGAAGGGTCACTCATCAGGCATTATCTTAGTGGCTCTTATATATCAGATAAAGGTATCTGAAAACTTAGAAGTGAAATCATTACAAATTGATTTACTAAGTGCATATTTCCAGTTCAACAAGCAAGTTTACTCTGATAGTCCCTTCCCAGTCGGTTACACAGAAATCAAAATAGGAAGAGCTTGAGGGGCCATTAATTCTGTTTACACTTAATATGTTAGATGTAAGAAAAATCACATGTGACACCCACAAACAAAAAAACTGCCTCATGATGACACGAATGTTAAATTATTCTCTCCACGTCTCTTAACTCAGGCTCCAAGTTCTAAACCACCTAGGCTGAAGAACTAACAAAAGAATCAAGTCCTTAAATAAACTGTTATTGAGTATCTCTGTCATGCCAAGAATGTAGCTTGCCTTTATGAAATTGGACATTGTTTCTACCACACAGGCATTTTCTGTAATTATAAAAGCAGCTTATATTATTCAGTTTGAAAAAAAAATCAAGTCTTCATATTCCATCTTCCCCATGCCATCTATAACAAAAGAATCTTACTGAAAGGATATTCACGATGTTGTCAAACCCAGCCCTCTGCTTCTATGTAGGATTTCACTACAATCATTTCTAAAAGGAAGCTGTGTGCCTTAATCTCTAAATCTTTCAGAGAACAGTCCTTTCTTATTATGTGCCTCATATGTTTCCTTTTCATTCAAAATATCCATGTAGATTAAACATATTTTCATCTACAGTGAGATATATTTAAAAATACAGTATATGTTTACCATATATTTAAGATCTTTTTATAGGTTTCCACTATTTTAATTTGATGAGGGTGAGATCCAGCCCATTCTTCCTGTTTTATATAATGAAATAAGAACCCAAACATTTCTCAAATAGCATGTCCTAAAAAAAAAAAATGTGATTCATGGTTCTCTATCTTCCTTATGCACATTCTTAAAAATGATTGAGTCACTGTTGTTCTGTTGTTTAATCTGATAATTATGCAAGCACTAAATCTCACATTGGAGCAGAAAATGTTAACACACATTGAAAAACCAAAAAGCGTAGAACTATAATCTGTATGATAAAATGCATTACTCTGTTTAAAAGGATTGTTTTACAGATGCAATTAACAATCAGCGATCATACAGTTTAGACCGGTGTTTTGATGCCATCTGTTGGAATAAGTCCTCTTACTCTCTGGAATGAAGCTGTAATTTTCAGTTTACAGTTTCATTAAGCAACACACAGTATAACAGTCACCAAAAGAAGAGAAATCCTAAACACTTTCAGTTTTATAGTCTTCCATAAACAATTAAGTATTTTGCTGAAATTTTCCAAAAGAAATTTAGAAAATTAGCAACATGACCACAGATTACTGTTTTATTTTACAGCTTTGAAATATTACAAACAGTTAAAATAGCCAACAATGGTTATCTAATTTTAGATTCAATATTTGAAATGTGACTTCCATCCTTTTAGTCCATTTATGATTTTTATTAACTTAAAAACATGCTTGCCCTGTGCCTAAACAAGTTATGTCATAATGGTAGTGATAAAAGTTAACAAATAACCTGCCCATTAGGACACATTCCTGTTTGTTGTTATTAGCTTATAAAATGCCAAATCAAATCTTTGGGGGCATTTAATACACTAGGGGGTGCTAGTTCTCTACATGTACACATTTACAAAACAAAACTTTTCCACAATTAATTTTGGGAAATTATAAAAGTTGACCTAAAATTCTAATAGAATATGTAAGTTGCATGCTACACATGAAGAAAACAAAAAAGAATTCATTAAAATTGAACTATGAATTAAACAGCAAGAGTCCAAGTGGGAGTGCAATTTTACATTACAAGAAGTAAGATCAATATGGTCTTGCTTCATGATTCAGACATCAGTTGCTAGTATCAAACAAAAAGTGAAAAGAAAGTCACAGCTTTTCACAAAGTACAGTATCAGGCCCAAATTTCTTAATGCTATCTATTATGTCTATGGTGCTCCAAAAGAAATACAAAGCCGGGGCTTCCCTGGTGGCACAGTGGTTGAGAGCCCGCCTACCGATGCAGGGGACACGGGTTCATGCCCCGGTCCGGGAAGATCCCACATGCCGCAGAGCGGCTGGGCCAGTGAGCCATGGCCACTGAGCCTGCGTGTCCGGAGCCTGTGCTCCGCAACGGGAGAGGCCACAACAGTGAGAGGCCTGCGTACAGCAAAAAAAAAAAAAAAAAAAAAGAAATACAAAGCAAAACCACCAGGGAAAAGAGGTCTCTTTACTAAATTCAGACAATTTATTTGAGATTTTCTTCCTTTGATATGCCATTCAAACAGTCCCAAATAACAAGAAGTCACCATTAAGATCCGAACTTATGCTCTATAGTAGGCTGGTAAATTGCCTCATGTAACTAATGGCTCTCTCTGTTTACCTTAGAACACCTGCATGATGAAAGTACACAAACACACACACACACACACCACAACCACCACCACCACTAGTGTAAAGAAGAACCAGGTTTACTTTTTGTATTTTTAAGAGCAGAATCAAGTCCAACAGGGACATAATCCAAGATTCTATTCCATATGTAGTGGGGAAGGGGTATTTTTTTTCCTTGTTCTTTTTGAGTTTAGTTTTCCTTCTTTGAGAAGACTAACCAATAGGACTCCAGATATACCCCAATTCAGATAAAGCATAATAACCTAAAATTTTCCACCTTCAGAGACAGGTTGAATTTCAAGAAACTTTCATCCAAAATATGGGCCCTGGCATTTCTTTGTTAATTGCCAGGATCTACTTCAACCTCATTTTGCTTCCTCCTCTTCCCATTCCACCAAACATCATGCATTCATCTATTCTCTCCTATCTTTTCTTAGTCCAGTTAGAAATATTCCAAAAAGTTTCTCCCAGATTTCCACATTTCCTGTCCCACCGAATATGCTGGGAGTAGTTGGTAGATTCTATAGACGTGTTATATGTTGCTTGCAGTGGGACATATGACCTCCAGTAGGAATTTCTTCAGAACGCTTTGATATTATGCTAAAGAACATTTAAAACATTTGGATGAAATAACATCTTTGGATTACCTCCCAGCACATCAACCCGCAGCTATAAGCAGGAACAGAGCTGTGTCTATTTCATAAACACAAACACAAATATAATACTCAAGTGGTGTACCATCAACACACACATTCAGGGTACGGCACCTGGGATATATGAACTATTACCCAAGACCCCCAGAGGAGTACTGAAGGGTTTTATGCAATGATTTTGGAGAATCCTAATCTGAGACCAGCATCTGTTATTTTATGAATTTATATCCTCCAAACTCTGATAGTGGCATTGGCACCACAAATATACACAAATGTTTCAAATTTGCATTTAAAAGGGCAATTTCATGGGTTCATTTAGAGTCACAACAGAGATTTATCGGATATATCAAGTTTTCATCCTTTCTTTAAGGGCAGAGGCCAAACCAAGCATTGTTTCTACCTTAGGATAAGAGATGAAGTCAAGAAAGTGGTTTTCAAAATAGTAGTAATTATTAGTTAGAATTGTCAACTTCTGACAAACAGTATAAACTGTGTCGCTCTGTATTTGGAGTATAGAATCTTAGAGTTAGAAAGGGACTAAAGGTAATTTTATGACTCCCCCCACCCCGCTGCAATGCATGAATCCCCTCAGTCCCTTACTATCAAAGACAAATAGCTTTCTAGTTTATACTTAAATCCCTCTAATCATAGAAAATCACTGACTTTCAGACATAATTATCAGAAAGTTCTGCCTTTTATTGAGTTGATGCCTATCTTCTCACCATCTCTTTTTATTGGTCAGGTTATTCTGCATATCAGATTTATCTTTGAGATTGTACTGCCTGGGTTCAATTCCCAAATTCAGCCATTTATTAGCTTTGTAAACTTAGATAAGTTGATTTCTTTGTCCCTTCAACATAAACTTAGAATTTGACCACTCCTCATTACCTCCATGGCTATCACTCTTGTCCTTGTCACCACTGTCTCAAAAGTCTCCAAATCAGTCTTCCTAATCCACAAATGTATTCTCAACATGACTCCCAAGAGTGATGCATTTCATATTTGGTCAGACCAAATCACTATTCTGATCAAAATCATGTAAAGACTTCACATTTAAATCAGAGTAAAAGTTCAAGTCCTCACAATGGCTTACAATGTCCTCCATGCTGCTCTGCTCGGTTATGCTCTGCTGATGGCCCCTCCCACTTTCCCCTGAGTCACTCAGGCAGCTTCAGCCACACTGATCTCCTCCCTGCTCCTCAACCACAAAAGGCAAACTCCTCAAGCAACAAGAAACATCTCAAATAAATAACTTAACTTTACATGTAAAGGAACTAGAGAAAGAAGAACAAACAAAACCCAAAGTTAGCAGAAGGAAAGTAATCATAAAGATCAGATCAGAAATAAATGGGAAAAAAAATGAAGGAAATGATAGCAAAGACCAATAAAAATAAAATCTGCTTCTTTGAGAAGATAAACAAAATTGATAAATCATTAGCCAGACTCATCAAGAAAAATGGGAGAAAACTCAAATCAATAGAATTATAAATGAAAAAGGAGAAGTAATAACTGACACTGCAGAAATACAAAGGATCATGAGGGATTACTACAAGCAACTATATGCCAGTAAAATGGACAACCTGGAAAAAATGGACAAATTCTTAGAAAAGCACAACCTTTGAAACAGAACCAGAAAGAAACAGAAAATATAAACAGACCAATCACAAGCACTGAAATTGAAACTGGGATTAAAAGTTTCCCAACAAACAAAAGCCCAGGACCAGATGGCTTCACAGGTGAATTCTATCAAACATTTAGAGAAGAGCTAACACCTATCCTTCTCAAACTCTTCCAAAATAAGCAGAGGGAAGAACACACCCAAACTCATTCTATGTGGCCACCATCACCCTGATACCAAAACCAGACAAAGACATCACAAAGACAGAAAACTACAGGCCAATATCACTGATGAACACAGATGCAAAAATCCTCAACAAAATACTAGCAAACAGAATCCACAGCTCATTAAAAGGATCATACACCATGATCAAGTGGGGTTTATCCCAGGAATGCAAGGATTCTTCAATATATGCAAATCAATCAATGTGATACACCACATTAACAAATTGAAGGAGAAAAACCATATGATCATTTCAATAGATGCAGAAAAAGCTTTTGACAAAATTCAACACCCATTGATGATAAAAACCCTCTGGAAAGTAGGCATAGAGGGAACTTATCTCAACATAATAAAGGCCATATATGACAAACCCACAGTCAAAATCATTCTCAATGGTGAAAAAGTGAAACCATTTCCACTAAGATCAGGAACAAGACAAGGTTGTCCACGCTCACCACTATTATTCAACATAAGTTTGGAAGTTTTAACCACAGCAATCAGAGAAAATAAAAAGAAATAGAAGGAATGCATATTGGAAAAGAAGAAGTAAAGCTGTCACTGTTTGCAGATGACATGATAGTATACATAGAGAATCCTAAAGATGCCACCAGAAAACTACTAGAGCTAATCAATGAATTTGGTAAAGTATAAGTATACAAAATTAATGACAAATCTCTTGCATTCCTATACACTAATGATGAAAAATCTCAAAGAGAAATTAAGGAAACGCTCCCATTTACCACTGCAACAAAAAGCATAAAATACCTAGGAATAAACTTACCTAAGGAGGCAAAAGATCTGTATGCAGAAAACTATAAGACACTGATGAAAGAAATTAAAGATGATACAAACAGATGGAGAGATATATCATGTTCTTGGACTGGAAGAATCAACATTGTGAAAATGACTATACTACCCAAAGCAATCTACAGATTCAATGCAATCCCTATCAAACTGTCAATGGCATTTTTCACAGAACTAGAAAAAGATATTTCACAATGTATATGGAAACACAAAGACCCCAGATAGCCAAAGCAATCTTGAGAAAGAAAAACGGAGCTGGAGGAATCAGGCTCCCTGACTTCAGGCTATACTACAAAGCTACAGTAATCAAGACAGTATGGTAGTGGCACAAAAATAGAAGTATAGATCAATGGAACAGGAAAGTCCAGAGAGAAGCCCACGTACATACGTTCACCTTATCTTTGATAAAGGAGGCAAGAATATACAGTGGAGAAAAGACAGCCTCTTCAATATGTGGTGCTGGGAAAACTGGACAGGTACATGTAAAAGTATGAGATTAGAACACTCCCTAACACCATACACAAAAATAAGCTCAAAATGGATTAAAGACCTAAATGTAAGGCCAGACACTATCAAACTCTTAGAGGAAAACATAGGCAGAACACTCTATGACATAAATCACAGCAAGATCCTTTTTGACCCACCTCCTAGAGAAATGAAAATAAAAACAAAAATAAACAAATGGGACCTAATGAAACTTCAAAGCTTTTGCACAGCAAAGGAAACCATAAACAAGACAAAAAGACAACCCTCAGAATGGGAGAAAATATTTGCAAATGAAGCGACTGACAAAGGATTAATCTCCAAAATGTACTAGCAGCTCATGCAGCTACATATCAAAAAAACAACCCAATCCAAAAATGGGCAGAAGACCTAAATAGACATTTCTCCAAAGAAGATATACAGATTGTCCACAAACACATGAAAGGATGATCAACAACACTAATCATTAGAGAAATGCAAATCAAAACTACAATGAGGCATCACCTCACACCAGTCAGAATGGCCATCAACAAAAAATCTACAAACAATAAATGCTGGACAGGGTGTGGAGAAAAGGGAACCCTCTTGCACTGTTGTTAGGAATGTAAACTGATCCAGCCACTATGGAGAACAGTATGGAGGTTCCTTAAAAAACTAACAATAGAACTACCATACGACCCAGCAATCCCACTACTGGGCATATACCCTGAGAAAACCATAATTCAAAAAGAGTCATGTACCACAATGTTCATTGCAGCACTATTTACAATAGCCAGGATGTGGAAGCAACCTAAGTGTGTATCGACAGATGAATGGATCAAGATGTGACACATATATACAATGGAATATTACTCAGCTATAAAAAGAAACCAAATTGAGTTATTTGTAGTGAGGTGGATGGACCTAGAGACTGTCATACAGAGTAAAGTAAGTCAGAAAGAGAAAAACAATTACCGTATTCTAACACATATATATGGAATCTAAAAAAAAAAAAAAAAAGGCTCTGAAGAACTAGGGGCAGGACCAGAATAAAGATGCAGACGTTGAGAATGGACTTGAGGACAGAGGGAGAGGGAACGTTAAGCTGGGACGAAGTGAGAGAGTGGCATGGACATATACACACTACCAAATGTAAAATAGATAGCTAGTGTGAAGCAGCCCCATAGCACAGGGAGATCAGCTCAGTGCTTTGTGACCCCCTAGAGGGGTGGGATAGGTGGGTGGGAGGGAGAGGCAAGAGGGAGGAGATATGGGGATATATGTTATGTATAGCTGATTCACTTTGTTATAAAGCAGAAACTAACACACCACTGTAAAGCAATTATACTCCAATAAAGATGTTAAATAAATAAGTAAATAAGTAAATAAATAAATAAATACACTATTGTGTTAGTATTTTTAAAGGAGATGCAAACACTATAAATGTAGCATGCTCAACAATCTGACTGAACTGTTGACTAGTCACACAGACACAAGTGGTTTTTAAACTTTTTCCTGAACTAACCCTTCCAGTTGATAGATATTCTATAAACATTTGTTGGAAACAGAAACAGATTCAAAGATACAGTGAGCAAACAGGTGGTTCCCAGAAGGCAGATGGGTGCGGGGAAGAGTGAAATGGGTGAGAAAGATTAAGAGGTACAAACTTCCAGTTATAAACTAAGTGAGTCACAGGGCTGAAATGCATAGCATGGGAAATATAGTCAATAATATTGTAATAACTTTGTATGGTAACAGATGGTAACTAGAGTTAACTTTGTGATCATTTTGCAAATACAGAAATATTGAATTACTATGTTGTGCACTGGAACAGTGTTATAGGACAATTATACTTCAATGGTAAATAAATACATAAATATTTTAAAATGAGTGAATCCTCAAAAATGACAAAAAAAGCCAAATTAATACTATGGTTATTGGAATTACTTCTAAAATTATATATAATTTTAAGTTTTTTTAAAAAACATTAGTTTTAATATTAAATACATCATCAAATATATTAATTGTCCTTAAATACAATTTAAATTCAAACTACATATGGTAGAGAATAGTAGGTTTCTGTCTACAAGCACACAATGATAGTTTTGCCTGGTAGTAAGGAGTCATGGTGCTACTTCTCCATGTTTCTACTTTAAATGTGTGATTACTCCTCTGTTTTATACATCTAAGGAAAAAAAGATGATTCAAATTGCTGGTTCCCTCTTTCACCATAAATTTCATCCTCCTTAAAAGAAATAGGCCTGTTTGGCCATCAGTGATCAATATATTCCACCTGGAAACTTTTTCAATGTGTCCTCAAAAGGAATATTTATAAGATTGAAAAGAATATGATCATCATAAAGACAGGGCTTGAAAACAACAGCATATGAAGACAGTGAAAGGAATTGGGGGTAGGGAATGCTTCTGGAAAATACAGTCATATTAGGGAAATAATTACCTTCAGATATTTGAGAAACATCATTTGTAAAAAAAACAACAAACAGATTTGATGTGACTCTAGAGGTCAGAATTAGAGAAGTTATAAGATAGAAAATTTTAGCTCAATATTAGGAAGATCTACAAAATAATTAATATAGGCCAAATATAAAATTGGGTGGCTTACAGAAGTCAGAAGTTTTCTGTCACTGGAGAAGTTTAAACAAAGGCCAGAGTTTTAGTTTGCATTAGTTTACTACGGCTACCATAATAAAATACCACAGACTGGGTGGCTTAAACAACAGAAATTTATTTTCTCACAGTTCTGGAAGCTGGAGGTCCAAAATCAAGGTGTCAGCGGGATTGGTTTCTTCTGAGGCCTCTTTCCTTGGTTTGCAGATGGCCCTCTTCCTGCTGTGTCCTTACATGGTCATTCCTCTATGCATGTGCAACCCTAGTGTGCCTCTGTATGTCTCAGTCTCCTCTTCTTATGAGGATACCAGTCAGATTGGATAAGGACCCACTCTAATGGCCTCATTTTAACTTAATAACTTCTTTAATGGCCCTATCTCCAAATACAATCACATTCTGAGATGCTGGCAGTTAGGACTTCAACACACAAATTTGGAGTAGGGGGCACTACTGAGTCTATACCATCTCCCTTTTCAAGATGTAAGAGACACTATAGCATGCGGTGGGGAAGGAGTTGTGCTAGATATTGCCAACGATCTACCTTCTAATTCTTATTTCAGAAACTTGGGGTACATAAACATAAAGTAAAATCTCATTTATCCAAGGTCTCATTCTCTAGAGCACTCTTTGCAGCAAATGATTTGCTGTTAAAAATAGGATTGCTTCATTTTTTTTGTCCCAGGTAAATAACATCAGCTAAGTGTAAGGCAGTCTGATTTAAACTGTTTTATACAAATACTATTAACATATAATTTCAGTGATATTATTTTAAAAGTAGTATGTACCACCTAAAATTTTCATAGTATCAAGATTTTTTAAATAAAGGACAACAGTTCTCCACCATTCTGTCATCTATATTAATGAAAGTCTTCATTTTGTATGTTCTCCTCATTTCTTATAAGCATGCATAACACACTGAAAACAAACTTAGTGATAGAATTGGGTACTAAGGAACTCAAGACCTTTTACAAAGGAAGTAGTTATAGGAATTGGGAGGGATTTGAATGAGATGGGAAGGGAGAAGAAAGTCTAGGAATGAGTCTGAAGTCTCAAATCTGGATTAACTGGAAGGATAGCAAGTGTTTCAATATTTGATAAATATTTATCAAAAGCTACAAGAACTGAAAGGAAAATCAACTAAGCAAAAGCAACGTTTATGAATTGAGCATTGACATGTTCTGATATAAGCAAATCTGCCCCCTAAATTCTCCCCTTAGGCAGGTGGCTCTTCATACTTGGGGTTAGGATTAAATAACCATAGACTGTTCTGAGAGAGCATCTAAAGGTGCAAGCCTTCAAGGTGTCATCTTACTGCTGGTCTCCTAATGCTCCAGATGTATTTAGCATCAACTAAACTCTCACAACTAACATTTAAATTGCTATACACCCTAAATATTACCAGCAAGTACTATCTATTTTGTCCTTGCAGAAGTAAAATCCTTAAAACAATATCTCTCAGTCAACAAACCATGAAGGTCTTCATCTCTATAATGAAAACAAAATCTCTGCCTGTTAGATAGACCTCCTACAGGGATCAGGTGGGATATTATAAGCTAAAGTTCTTTGTAGCCTCGAAGTCAGACTTCTGGTTCAAGTCCTGGCTTTGCAGTTTATTAACCCTATAATCTTGGGCAAGTTACCTAACCTCTCAGTGCTCAGTTTTTCATATGCAAATGGGGATCATAACTGTATCAACACTCATAGAGATTGCTATGAGGAATAAATAACATGATTATATGTAAAGCACTTAGCACACCACCAAACACCTAGTAAATTACCAATAAAACATTAGTTATTATTTAGCTTAAAATTTAGTTGGGGACAAGATAGGCTAGATAGAGATGGACAGATGATAGAAATATGCACACCGTGTATATATGTATATATACACACTCAAGATGTATATATACATGTGCATATCTATACATACACTGTGTACATAAAGTAATAAATGAAAATTTCATATGTGTAAAACAAAGTCAGTGTCTGGGGGAGGTGCTCTAGATAGAATCTCACTATTTGACAGAGGCAGGAAACCATTTTAAGATATGAGCATTTGATCTAGGAAACAGTTTTTTTTTTTTTTACTTGCCTGTCTTTCCTCTAAAATGTGAAATTCTTGAGTGTAGGGGTCATATCTAATTCACCATTTAATCCTCAATGACCAGCACATTACTGATACATACACAGCTCTAGTAAATATTTGTTGAATGAATGCAAGAATAAATGAATGTAAGAAAAGGTAAGAAGCATATTCTGGAAACAGAGAAGAACACTGTATGCCCAGAGCAGGAAATTCACATGATAATAACAGTAGTCACTACATATTAAACTTTCAAGCAAATGAGACTTTATCAGAAAAAACTAGATTTTGACTACAGGAAAAGAAAGGTAAGGGAACAGAAGGAAAAAAGCCTAAAACATTTTTGCAAAGAGAGATATTTGTACTAGCACAAATGATCTCCTAATTCCTGGACCCATGGCTCTCAGCGTCTCTGCACGGCAATTCTGGGCACTTAGGAATCTTCCCACTGGAGAAGAAGTCTAGAACTCAGCCTCTATGAAAGTCAAGAGATTCCCATACTTCCTTTTCACCAAAATGAACAAAAACTACAAAACTTTTATATTTAGAAACGTTTAGTTAACCCTATAATACCTAAAGGGAAAATCAACTAACACTCTTTCCAGATGGGCATACATCCAATTTTATAACGTCTCCTGAAAAGGATATGCCACAACCTCTAATGTTTATAGTCTTCATTGCCAGGAAGTGATTCTGTTTCTCCAGTAAAGCACTACTGATCCCCTTGGGGTGAAATTAGAGAGCAATAAGTCATTCTATTCTTTGAAAGAGTTCATTGTTTTCTTTTTTTTAAACATCTTTTAATATGTGCTCTCTTCTCCTCTCCAAGTTAAATAATATCAGTTCCTCCTACAATTCCTCTGAGGTATTTTTTTTAACATTGCTTTATCCAACCTATGCTTTTCCAATAACTTCTCCAAATCTTTATGTGCCAGGGGATAAGCCATTGTTTATGTCTTGTTTCTTCTGACCTTTAGTTCAGCGCTGATCTTTCAGTGGGACTGCATCTAAGGTACTTTGTGAGAATTAGGATACATGCACCCTTATGTTCATAGCTGCACTATGTCCAGTAGCCAAGATGTGGAAACAACTTAAATGTCCATCAACAGATGAATGGATAAAGAAGATGTGATATATATATACACACACATACACATACATAAATACACATACACACTCACACACACACAATGGAATATTATTCAGCCATAAAAAATAATGAAATAATGCTATTTGCAGCAACATGGATGGACCTAGAGGTTATCATACTAAGTGAAGTAAGTCAAAAAGATAAAGACAAATACCATACAATATCACTTATATGTGGAATCTAAAATTTGACACAAATGAACACATCTATGAAACAGAAACAGACTCACAGATATAGAGAACAGACTCGTGGTTGCCAAGAGGGAAGGGGGGTAGGGGATTTGGGATTAGTAGCTGCAAACTACTATATATAAGATGGATAAACAACAAGGTCCTACTGTATAGCACAGGGAACTATATTCAATATCCTGTGATAACCATAAGGGAAAAGAATATGAAAAAGAATATATATATATATATATTATATATATATATATATATATATATATATATATAACTGAATCACTTTGCTGTATAGCAGAAATCAACATAACATTGTAAATAAATTATACTTCAGTAAAATTTTTAAAAAATGTCCACCTCTGGAAAGGCCAACTAGAAGAGGGCCCTTTGAAGTGAACAAAAAGGTGCCCCTTCCTTGTCCCTTGGTCAAGAACCTTTATACACTAAACAAACTGAGCAACTACACTGGCAGCCTTGCCTTTGAGGCACCTGTGTTTAGAGAATAGGAATTTTTATATAATATCTGTGTGTAATAGAAAACTGCTCTCTTAGAAACCACACTCCTTCTTATCTCCATTTTTTTTAAAAGTGTAACCCAGTGTCCAAGATGGTGGAATAGGAAGATCCTAGGCTTACCTCCTCCACAGGCACAGTAAAATTACAACTATTTATAGAGCAACTCTTTTTTTTTAGACTTTATTTTTTTTCTATTTTTATTTTTTACATACATAGAAACACAAATTTTCTTGGACAGACTATTAAGCGGTCATAGCCTACATGTTCATACAAAATATGATATGTACACACAACCCCTTTACACTGTGCAACTATAACAACTCAATGACATTTTAAAGAATGCTTTCATTGTTATTTAAATATATATGTTCTTTTTTTTAAAACATCTTTATTGGAGTATAATTGCTTTACAATGGTGTGTTAGTTTCTGCTTTATAACAAAGTGAATCAGCTATACGTATACATATATCCCCATATCTCCTCCCTCTTGCATCTCCCTCCCTCCTACCCTCCATATCCCACCCCTCTAGGTGGTCACAAAGCACCGAGCTGATCTCCCTCTGCTATGTGGCTGCTTGCCACTAGCTATGAATTTTACATTTGTCCATTACATTACATTTTACATTTACATTTTATATGTCCATGCCACTCTCACTTCGTCCCAGCTTACCCTTCCCCCTCCCCGTGTCCTCAAGCCCATTCTCTACGTCTGTGTCTTTATTCCTGTCCTGCCCCTAGGTTCTTCATAACCTTTTTTTTTTAAAGATTCCATATATATGTGTTAGCACACGGTATTTGTTTTTCTCTTTCTGACGTACTTCACTCTGTATGACAGTCTCTAGGTCCATCCACCTCACTACAAATAACTCAATTTCGTTCCTTTTTATGGCTGAGTAATAATCCATTGTATATATGTGCCATATCTTCTTTATCCATTCATCTGTTGATGTACAGTTAGGTTGCTTCCATGTCCTGGCTATTGTAAATAGAGCTGCAATGAACATTGTGGTACATGACTTTTTTTTTTAATGTTTTATTACTAAGAAATTCTTTTTTTTTAATTCAAACAGAAAGTCACAAAAATTATAATCATCCTCATCAGTTCACTCAGTTGCATGTAATTAATTTTTTTATCTTGATCTTTTGTTAGCACTTTTATGAATACATTAGAGTTCTGAAAATGCTTATTCATTCAGTTCAGCAGTACAGTCAGTTACCAGAAACCTGTGCTTGTTAGTCTTTTACATGAATTCCTTGAAGATGAAACCCTTTTATAGGAACATTTTTGCAAAAGCATCAGAGTACACCCAGAACTGTCTGTAAATGACAAAAGACTTAAAAATGACCATGGTTAAAGATTTGATGAAAGTTCATAATAATGCAATTGACAAGGAAATTTAGTTATTTCTGAGATATACATTTTAAAATAATAACTAGAATTATGACTTATAACAGTATACCAGAACATATAAGATTTCTAGGAATTTCACGTAATGTCTGAAATGTATATAAACATATTTCCATACAAATAACCCAAAGAAAGTTTAGTATTAGTTTTTTTTTTGTTTTTGAATTTTATTTAATTTATTTTTCTACATAGCAGGTTCTTATTGGTCATCAATTTTATACACATCAGTGTATACATGTCAATCCCAATTGCCCAATTCATCACACTACCATATCCACCCCCCTGTGGCTTTCCCCCCTTGGTGTCCATATATTTGTTCTCTACATCTGTGTCTCAACTTCTGCCCTGCAAACCTGCAAAGCTGTAAAAAATACTACATGTGAAGGCTAAACAATATGCCACTAAACAATCAATGGAACACTGAAGAAATAAAAAAAATACCTGGAGACAAATAAAAATAAAAACACAATGATCCAAAATCTATGGAATGCAATAAAGCAGTTCTAAGAGGTAGCCATAAAAGCCTACCTCAGGAAACAAGAAAAAAAAATCTCAAAGAAAAAAACCTTAACATTTTTTAAAGGAACCAGAAAAAGAACAAACAAAACCCCAAATTAGTAGAAAGAAAGAAATCCTAAAGATCAGAGCAGAAATAAATTGAGATTAAAAAAACAAGAGAAAAAAAGAATGAAATTAAGAGATGTTTCATTGAAAAGATAAACAAAATTGATAAACTTCTATCTAAACTCATCTAGAAAAAAGAAAGAGGGCCCAAATCAATAAAATGAGAAATGAAAAAGGAGAAGTTACAGCCAAAACCACAGAAATACATAGGCTCATGAGATTACTATGAACAGTTATATACCAATAAAATGGACAGCTTAGAAGAAATGGACGAATTCCTAGAAATGTACAATCTCCCAAGATTGAACCAGGAAGAAATAGAAAATATGAACAGACCAATTACCAGTAATGAAGTTGAATTAGTAATTTTAAAAACTCCCAACAAAGTCCAGGACCAGATAACTTCACAGATGAATTTCACCGAACATTTGGAGAACAGTTAACACCTATCCTCAAACTACTCCAAAAAACTGCAGAGGAAGAAATGCATCCAAACTCATTGTACATGGCCAGCATTACCCTGCCACTAAAACCAAACAAAGATATCACACACAAAAAAAGAAAATTATGGGCCAATATCACTAATGAATATAGATGCAAAAATCCTCAACAAAATATTTGCAAACTGAATTCAATAATACATGGAAAAAGGATCATACACTATGATTAATGGGACTTATCCCAGGGTTGCAAGGATGTTTTAATACCCACAAATCAATGTGCTACATCACAGTAACAAACTGAAGAATAATAATCATATGATAATCTCAATGGATGCAGAAAAAATCTTCTGACAAAATTCAACATCCATTTGTGATAAAACTCTTAACAAAGTGAGTATAGACGGAACATACTTCAGCATAACAATGGTCATATGTGACAAGTTTGCAGCTAACATCGTTCTCAATGGTGAAAAGCTGAAAGCATTTCCTCTAACAAGACAAGTATCCACTCTTGCCACTTTTTTAACCATAGTACTGGAAGTGCTAGCTACAGCAATCAGACAAGAAATAAAATGAATTCAAATTGGAAAGCAGGAAGTAAAACTGTCACTATTTGCGGAAGACATGGTACCATACATAGAAAATCCTAAAGACACCACCAAAAAACTACTACAACCTAGCAATGAATTCTGTAAAGTTACAAGATATGAGATTGATATACAGAAATCTGTTGCATTTCTATACACTAATGACAAAGTATCAGAAAGAGAAATTAAGAAAACAATCCCATTTACAATTGAATCAAAAAGAATAAAACACTTAGGAATAAATCTAACTACAGAGGTAAAAGACCTGTACTTGGAAAACTATAAGACACTGATAAAAGAAATTGAAGATGACACAAAGAGATAGAAAGACATACTGTGTTTATGGATTGAAAAATTAATATTGTTAAAATGACCACACTACCCAAGGCAATCTTCAGATTCAGTGCAATCACTATAAAAATATCCATAACATTTTCACAGAAGTAGAACAAATATTTCCAAAATTTGTAAGGAAACACAAAAGACCCTGAATAGCTAAAGCAATCTTGAGAAAGAAGAACAAAACTAAATGTATCATGTTTCCTGATTTCAAACTATACTACAAAGCTAGTCATCAAAACACCATGGTAGTGGCACAAAACCAGACAATACAGATCAATATAGACAAATGGAACAGAATGGAGAGCCCAGAAATGAGCCCACACTTATATGGACAATTAATCTATGACAAAGGAGACAAGAATATACAATGGGGAAAAGACAGTTGCCTCAATAAATAGTGTTAGGAAATCTGGATGGCCACATGCAAAAGAATAAAACTGAATTACTCTCACACCATACACACAAATAAGTTCAAAATGGATCAAAGACTTAAATGTAAATGAAACCATAAAACTTCTAGAAGAACACATAGGCAGTAAGCTCTTTGACATTGGTCTTAGTAATAGTCTTCTCAGGTAAGGGAAACAAAAGCAAAAAAACCCACATGGGACTACATCAAACTAATAAACTTTTGCACAGTAAAGGAAATTATCAAAAAAATGAAAAGGCCACCTACTGGATGGGAGAAGATATTTGCAAACAATATATCTGGTAAGGAGTTACTAGTCAAAATATTCCAAGAACTCATACAACTCAACATCAAAAAATAAACAACCTAATCAAAAAACAGGCAGAGGATCTGAGTCAACATTTTTCCAAAGAAGAAATACAGATGGCCAATAGGCACACGAAAAGATGCTCAACATCACTAATCATGAGGGAAATGCAAATCAAAACTATAATGAGATATCATCTCACACCTGTCAGAAGGGCTATTATCAATAAAACAAATAACAAGTGTTAGCAACAATGTGGAGAAAAGGGATCCCTCATGTATGATGGAAATGTAAATTGGTACAACCACTATAGGAAACAGTATGGAGATTCCTCAAAAATTAAAAATACAACTACCATACAATCCAGAAATTTCAATACTGGGTATTTATCCAAAAAAAATGAAAACACTAATTAGAATAGATATATGTACCCCTATATTCATTGCAGCATTATTTACTATAGCCAAGATATGGAAACAACTGAAGTGCCCATCAATAGATAAATGGATAAAGAAGATGTGGTATATGTATACAATGAAATATTACTCAGCCATTAAAAAAATGAAATCTTGCCATTTGTGACAAGATGGATAACTTTAAGTGAAATATGTCAAACAGAGAAAGACAAATATTGTCTGATTTCACTTAGTTGTGGAATCCAAAAAGCAAAACAAATGAACAAACATAACAGACCAGAAACAGAGTTATAGATATAGAGAACAAACAGGTGGTTGCCAGAGGAGGGAGGAAAGAAATACATGAGGAAGATTAACAGGTACAAATTTCCAGTTGCAAAATAAATGGGTTACAATATGAAGCATACAGTGTGGGCAATAATGTAATATGTAATATCTTTGTATGGTGACATTTGGTAACTAGACATTAGGGTGATCATTTTGAAACGTATAGAAATATTGAATCACTATGTTCTGTATCAGGAACTAGCAGAGTTGTAGGTCAATTATACATCAAAAACTAACAAACTGACTCATAGAAAAAGAGATCAGATTTATGGTTACTAGAGACAGGAAACAGGGGGGAGGAGGAACTAGATGAAGGCAGTCAAAATGTACAAACTTTCAGTTATAAGATAAATAGGTATGATGGATGTAATGTTCAACATTATAAGTAAACAACAACATTGCTGTATGTTATATATGAAAGTTGTTGAGAGTAAATCACAAGAGTTCTCACCACAAATAATTTTTTTTTCTATTTCTTTAATTCTATGCCTATACGAGATGATGGATGTTCACTGGACTTATGATAATCATTTCATGATGTATGTAAGTCAAATCAATGTGCTGTACACATTAAACTTATACAGTGCTGTATGTCAATTATATCTCAATTAAACTGGAAGAAAAAATAAAGTCCATCTTTTGTTTAAAAAAAAGTGTTGGGACTGCTCTGGTGTTGCAGTGGTTAAGAATCCACCTGTCAATGCAAGGAACATGGGTTCGATCCCTGGTCTGGGAAGATCCCACGTGCTGTGGAGCTCCTAAGCCCATGCACTACAACTACTGAGCCTGAGCTCTAGAGCCCACAAGACACAACTACTGAGGCTGCATATGACAACTACTAAAGCCCTCGTGCCCTAGAGCCCACATGCTGCAACTATTAAGCCTGCGAGCTGCAACTACTGAAGCCTGTGTGCCTAGAGCCTGTGCTCTGCAACAAGAGAAGCCACTGCAATGAGAAGCCCGCACACCATAAAAAAGAGTAGGCCCCGCTCGCCGCAACTAGAGAAAGCCTGTGCAAAGCAATGAAGACCCAACACAGCCAAAAATAAATAAAATAAAATAAAATAAAGTGTTACCCAATGCTTAGCAGAAATTTGAAAATAGCCTGATAAGGTCTAAAAAGTAAATCATCAACTTTCTGGTTCTTACATGCCATTTTCCTACTTCTATATTGTGCTTGTTTTCTAAGCTTCAGCATCAATAATGTTAACTTCCCTGTAACGTTGAAGAGCTTTTCTTATGTAGTGCATACATAACCAGTCAAACCTTCCAATGATCTGACAGCAACATGAGCTGAGCATCTCTGATTACAGTGTCAGAATCACTTGGGGAGAAACATGGAGGCAGGGCCCTGCCTTCAAAAGTACAATTACAGAGAGATTGGTTCAAGATGGTGGAGTGGAAGGATGTGCGCTTACTCCCTCTTGTGAGAGCACCAGAATCACAGCACGCTGCTGAACAATCATCGACAGGAAGACACTGGAACTCACCAAAAAAGATACCGCACATCCAAAGACAAAGGAGAAGCTGTAATGAGATGGTAGGAGGGGCGCAATCACAATACATTCAAATCCCATAACTGCTGGATGGGTGATTCACAAACTGGAGAACACTTCTGTCCACCCACTAGAGTGAAGGTTCTGAGCCCCACGTCAGGCTTCCCAACCTGTGGGTCTGGCAATGGGAGGAGGAACACCTAGAGAATCAGATTTTGACGTCTAGCAGGATTTGATTGCAGGACTTTGACAGGACGGTGGGGAAACAGAGACTCTACTCTTGGAGGGCACACACAAAGCAGTGTGTGCATCAGGACACAAGGGAAGGAGTAGTGACCCCATGGGAGACAGAACCAGACCTACTGGCTAGTGTTGGAGGGTCTCCTGCAGAGGCGGGTGGTGGCTGTGGTTCACTGTAGGGACAAGGACACAGGTAACACAAGTTCTGGGAAATAATCCTTGGCGTGAGCCCTCCCAGAGTCTGCCATTAGCCCCACCAAAGAGCAGAGTAGGCTCCAGTGCTGGGTCGCCTGAGGGCAAAAAACCAACAGGGGGGCTTCCCTGGTGGCGCAGTGGTTGGGAGTCCGCCTGCCAATGCAGGGGACACAGGTTCGTGCCCCGGTCTGGGAGGATCCCACATGCCGCGGAGCGGCTGGGCCCGTGAGCCATGGCCGCTGGGCCTGTGCGTCTGGATCCTGTGCTCCACAGCGGGAGAGGCCACGATGGTGAGAGGCCCGCATACCACAAAAAAAAAAAAAAAAAAAAAAACCAACAGGGAAGGAACCCAGTCCCACCCATCAGCAGACAAGCGGAGTAAAGTTTAACTGAGCTCTGCCCACCACAGCAACACCCAGCTCTACCTACGACCAGTCCCTCCCATCAGGAAGCTTGCACAAGCATCTTAGATAGCCTCATCCACCAGAGGGCAGACAGCAGATGCAAGAACTAAAATTCTGCAGCCTGTGGAAGGAAAACCACATTCACAGAAAGACAGACAAGATGAAAAGGCAGAGGGCTATGTACTAGAGAAGGAACAAGATAAAACCCCAGAAAAACAACTAAATGAAGTGGATATAGGCAACCTTCTAGAAAAAGAATTCAGAATAATGATAGTGAAGATGATCCAGGACCTCATCCTGGAAAAAGAATGGAGGCAAAGATCGAGAAGATGCAAGAAATGTTTAACAAAGACCTAGAAGAATTAAAGAACAAGCAAACAGAGATGAACAATACAATAACTGAAATGAAAAATACACTAGAAGGAATCAATAGCAGAAAAACTGAGGCAGAAGAATGGATAAGTGACTTCAAACACAAAACGGTGGAATTCACTGCCACAGAACAGAATAAAGAAAAAAGGATGAAAAGAAATGAAGACAGCCAAGGGGAGAAAGCTGCAGGGTGTGGTGGTGGTGGTGTGATGAATTGGGAGATTGGGATTGACATGTATACACTGGTGTATATAAAATGGATGACTAAAAAGAAAAATAAATAAACATACACAGGTTAAAAAAATTAAAAATAATTAAAAAAAGAACTACAGACAGCCTAAGAGACTTCTGGGACAACATTAAATGCAACAACATTCGCATTATAGGGGTCCGAAAAGGAGAAGAGAGAGAGGAAGGACCCAAGAAAAAAATTTGAAGAGATTATAGTCAAAAACCTCCCTAAAATGGGAAAGGAAATAGCCACCCATGTTCAGGAAGCACAGAGAGTCCCACGCAGGATAAACCCAAGGAGAAACATGCAGAGACACATAGTAATCAAACTGACAAAAATTAAAGACAAAGAAAAATTATTGAAAGCAACAAGGGAAAAATGACACATAACACACAAGGGAACTCCCATAAGGTAAACAGCTGATTTCTCAGGAAAAACTCTACAGACTAGAAGGGAATGGCTCGATATATTTAAAGTGATGAAAGGGAAGAAGCTACAACCAAGATTACTCTACCCAGCAAGAATCTCATTCAGATTCAATGGAGAAATCAAAAGTTTTACAGACAAGCAAAAGCTAAGAGAATTCAGCACCACCAAACCAGCTCTACAACAAATGCTAAAGGAATTTCTCTAAGTGGGAAACACAAGAGAAGAAAAGGTCCTACAAAAACAAACCCATAACAATTAAGAAAATGGTAATAGGAACAACATATCGATAATTACCTTAAACGTGAACAGATTAAATGCTCCAACCAAAAGACACAGGCTCACTGAATGGATACAAAAACAAGACCCATATATATGCTGCCTATAAGAGACTCACTTCAGACCTAGGGACACACACAGACTGAAAGTGAGGGGATGGAAAAAGATAGTCCATGCAAATGGAAATCAAAAGAAAGCTGGAGTAGCAATACTCATATCAGATAAGATAAACTTTAAAATAAAGAATGTTACAAGAGACAAGGAAGGACAGTACATAATGATCAGGGGATCAATCCAAGAAGAAGATATAAATATTATAAATATATATGCACCCAACATAGGAGCACCTCAATACATAAGGCAACTGCTAAGAGATATAAAAGAGGAAATCGACAGTAACACAATAGAAGTGGCGGATTTTAACACCTCACTTACACCAATGGACAGATCACCCAGACAGAAAATTAATAAGGAAGCACAAGGTTTAAATGACACAATAGACCAGACAGATTTAACTGATATTTATAGCACATTCCATCCAAAAACAGCAGATTACACTTTCTTCTCAAGTGCACACGGAAAATTCTCCAGCATAGATCACAACTTGGGTCACAGATCAAGCCCCGGTAAATTTAAGAAAATTGAAATCATATCAAGTATCTTTTCCGACCACAACACTATGAGATTAGAAACTAATTACAGGGAAAAAAACGTAAAAAACACAAACACATGAAAGCTAAACAATACGTTAGTAAATAACCAAGAGATCACTGTAGAAATCAAAGAGAAAATCAAAAAATACCTAGAGAGAAATGACAGCAAGAACACAACTATCCAAAACCTATCAGATGCAGCAAAAACAGTTCTAAGAGGGAAGTTTATAGCAATACAAGCCTACCTCAAAGAAGAAGAGAAATCTCAAATAAACCATCTAACCTTACACCTAAAGGAACTGGAGAAAGAAGAACAAACAAAACACAAAGTTAGCAGAAGAAAAGAAATAATAAAGATCAGAGTAGAAATAAATGAAACAGAAACAAAGAAAACAATAGCAAAGACCAATAAAACTAAAAGCTGGTTCTTTGAAAAGATGAACAAAATTGATAAACCTTTAGCCAGACTCATCAAGAAGAAGAGGGAGAGGACTCAAATCAATAAAATGAGAAATGAAAGAGGAGAAGTTACAATGGACACCGCAGAAATACAAAGCATCCTAAGAGACTACTACAAGCAACTCTATGCCAATAAAATGGACAACCTGGAAGAAACAAACAAATTCTTAGAAAGGCATAACCTTCCAACACTGAACGAGGAAGAAATAGAAAGTATGAATAGACAAATCACAAGTAATGAAATTGAAACTGTGATTAAAAATCTTCCAACAAACAAAAGTCCAGGACCAGATGGCTTCACAGGTGAATTCTGTCAAATATTTAGAGAAGAACTAACATCCATCCTTCTCAAAGTCTTCTAAAATATTGCAGAGGAAGGAACACTCCTAAACTCATTCTATGAGGCCATCATCACCCTGATACCAAAACCAGTCAAAGATACTACTAAAAAAGTAAATTACAGAGCAATATCACTGATGAATATAGATGCAAAAATCCTCAACAAAATACTAGCAAATAGAACCCAACAACACATTAAAAGGATCATACACCATGATCAAGTGTGATTTATCCCAGAGACGCAAAGATTCTTCAATACACACAAAATCAATGTGATACACCATATTAACAAACTGAAGAATAAAAACCATATGATCATCTCAATAGATGCAAAAAAAGCTTTTGACACAATTCAACCTGATTTATGATAAAAACTCTCCAGAAAGTTGGCACAGAGGGAACCTACCTCAACATAATAAAGGCCATATATGACACTCCCACAGGAAACATCGTACTCAATGGTGAAAAACTGAAAGCAGTTCCTCTAATTCAGGAACAAGAGAAGGGTTTCCACTCTTACCGCTATTATTCAACATAGTTTTGGAAGTTTTAGCCACAGCAATCAAAGAAGAAAAAGAAATAAAAGGAATACAAATTGGGAAAGAAGTAAAACTGTCACTGTTTGCATATGACATGATACTATACATAGAGAACCCTAAGGATGCCACCAGAAAACTACTAGAGCTAATCAATGAATTTGGTAAACTTGCAGGATACAAAATTAATGCACAGAAATCTCCTGTATTCCTGTACACTAACAAAGAAAGATCAGAAAGAGAAATTAAGGAAACAATCCCACTCACCACTGCAACAAAAAGAATAAAATACCTAGGAATAAACCTACCTAAGGAGGAAGAGACGTGTACTCGGAAAACTATAAGACACTGATGAAAGAAATCAAAGATGACACAAACAGATGGAGAGATATAACATGTGCTTGGATTGGGAGAATCAATATTGTGAAAATGACTATACTACCCAAAGCAATCTATGGATTCAATGCAATCCCTATCAAATTACCAATGGCATTTTTTGCAGAACTAGAACAAAACGTCTTAAAATTTGTATGGAGACACAAAAGACCCCGAATAGCCAAAGCAGTCTTGAGGGAAAAAAATGGAGCTGGAGGAATCAGACTCCCTGACTTCAGACTGTACTACAAAGCTACAGTAATCGAGAATATGGTACTGGAACAAAAACAGAAACATAGATCAATGGAACAGGATAGAAAGTCCAGACATAAACCCATGCACCTATGGTCAACTAATCTATGACAAAGGAGGCAAGGATATACAATGGAGAAAAGACAGTCTCTTCAATAAGTAGTGCTGGGAAAACTGGACAGCTACATGTAAAAGAATGAAATTAGAACACTTCCTAACACCATACACAAAAATAAACTCAAAATGGATTAGAGACCTAAATGTAAGACCAGACACTATAAAACTCTTAGAGGAAAAGATAGGAAGAACACTCTTTGACATAAATCACAGCAAGATCTTTTTTGACCCACCTCCTAGAGTAATGGAAATAAAAACAAAAATAAACTAATCGGACCTAATGAAACGTAAAAGCTTTTGCACAGCAAAGGACACTACAAACAAGACGAAAAGACAACCTTCAGAATAGGAGAAAATATTTGCAAATGAATCAATGGACAAAGGATTAATGTCCAAAGTATATAAACAGCTCATGCAGCTCAGTATTAAAAAAACAAACAACCCAATCAAAAATTGGGAAGAAGGGCTTCCCTGGTGGCGCAGTGGTTGAGAGTCCACCTGCCGATGCAGGGTACACGGGTTCGTGCCCCGGTCCAGGAAGATCTCACATGCCACGGAGTGGCTGGGTCCGTAAGCCATGGCTGCTGAGCCTGTGCATCCAGAGCCTGTGCTCCACAACGGGAGAGGCCACAGCAGTGAGAGGCCTGCGTTACACACACACACACACACACACACACACACACACACACAAATTGGGCAGAAGACCTAAATAGACATTTCTCCAAAGAAGACATGCAGATGGCCAAGAAGCACATGAAAAGCTGCTCAACATCACTAATTATTAGAGAAATGCAAATCAAAACTACAATGAGATACCATCTCACACCAGTCAGAATGGCCATCAACAAAAAAATCTAGAAACAATAAATGCTGGAGAGGGTGTGGAGAAAAGGGAACCCTCTTGCACTGTTGGTGGGAATGTAAATTGATACAGCCACTATGGAGAACAGTATGGAGGTTCCTTAAAAAACTAAAAATAGAACTGCCATACAACCTAGGAATTCCACTACTGGGCCTATACCCTGAGGAAACCATAATTCAAAAAGAGTCATGTACCAATATGTTCATTGCAGCTCTATTTACAATAGCCAGGACATGGAAGCAACCTAAGTGTCCATCATCGGATGAATGGATAAAGAAGATGTGTCACATATATACAATGGAGTATTACTCAGCCATAAAAAGAAACGAAATTGAGTTATTTGTAGTGAGGTGGATGGACCTAGAGTCTGTCATACAGAGTGAAGTAAGTCAGAAAGAGAAAAACAAATACCGTATGCTAACACATATCTATGGAATCTAAGAGAAAAAAATAAAAGGTTATGAAGAACCTGAGGGTACAACGGGAATAAAGACACAGACCTACTAGAGAATGGACTTGAGGATATGGGGAGGGGGAAGGGTAAGCTGTGACAAAGTGAGAGAGTGGCATGGATATATATATACACTACCAAACGTAAAATAGATAGCTAGTGAGAAGCAGCTGCATAGCACAGGGAGATCAGCTCGGTGCTTTGTGACCACCTAGAGGGGTGGGATAGGGAGGGTAGGAGGGAGGGAGATGCAAGAGGGAAGAGATATGGGAACATATGTATATGTATAACTGACTCACTGTGTTAAAAAGCAGAAACTAACACACCATTGTAAAGCAATTATACTCCAATAAAGATGTTAAAAAAGAAAAAAAGAAAACTATTGCATCCATGAAACAAGAACAGACCAATAAAGAGCTCTTGAAACCCTGAAAAGCATGATAGCAAAACTTCAACAGGATGTTTAGAAGATAGAGTTGAGGAAATCTTCCAGAATGTAGAATAAAAAGACAAAGTAATGGAAAAATAGGAGAGAAAACATAAGAAAAGTAGAGAATCAATCCAGGAACCTTAAAATCTGACAAACAGGAATTCCAGGAAGAGAAAACATAGGGAAAAGAAACTGTCAAGAATTAATCACAGGGCTTCCCCGGTGGTGCAGTGGTTAAGAATCTGCCTGCCAATGCAGGGGACACGGGTTTGAGCCCTGGTCCAGGAAGATCCCACGTGCTGCAGAGCAACTAAGCCTGTGAACCACAACTACTGAACCTGTGCTCTAGAGCTCGCATGCCACAACTACTAAAGCCCGTGTGCCTAGAACCCGTGCTCCGCAACAAAAGCCACCGCAATGAGAAGTCCACATACCACAACGAAGAGTAGCCCCCGCTTGCCGCAAATAAAGAAAGCCCACGTGCAGCAACGAATACCCAATGCAGCCAAAAATAAATAAATAAATAAATAGATGTAACCTCTCATCATTTCTTATTAAAAAAAAAAGAATTAACCACAATATTTTTCCAATCCTTACAAGACTTGAATTTACAGATTCCAAAATAGACAACAAAATTTATACGTCAGAACCCATCACTGTGATATTTTAGAATTTTAGGGATAAAAAGAAGATCCTAAAATCTTCTAGAGGGGTCATATCTGAAGGATCAGCAATCAGAGTTTAAAGTTTTCAATAGGAACTTGAAAAGCTAGAATACAGTGAAGCAATGTCATCAGAATACTGAGAATACATTTCTTCTACACCAGAGTTCTATACCTAGCAAAGTGTCAAGGTAGATTATAGACATTTTCAGACCTGAAAGACTAAAAAATATTTACACCTTTTATTCACTTTCTCAGGAAACTACTAGGATATAATACCTACCACAATAAGAAAATGAAGGAGAAAAACTAGACATGGGATCCAAACTAAGAGAGAAGTGAAGTAAATTCCTAGAACTAAGGCAGTGGGAAATCCCAGATGATGCTTATGTATCAGCCTAGAAAGCAACTAGCCTGAGTTGGAGCAAAAATAAGGAGGGGTTCAGGAGGAATGTCCCAAATCAAAATGAAACTGACAGATTATCTAACATTTTGACCATATTGACAGGAACGTAGTTCTAACAGACAATTTAAGGAAGAAAGCCTAAAAATATATGAGGCAATGATTAAGTCCAGATTAACAAATGTGCTAATAGTATACCATATGGCTCAGTTATGAAGAAAATTTACATCACCATAATGTAAATACCAATTATTCATTTATGGTATTTGGCAACATCCCCAAATGTTGCCTCAGGGGAGCAGGAACAGGGTGGGGAAGGAGTCTCAGGAGACCTGTGGTTTTTCAAGATGAATCTTATAATACTGTTTGACTTTTTCAACTAGGTATGCGTTCACCTTGACAAAAATTAAATTTAAAAAATATGGCTTTAGGGCTTCCCTGGTGGCGCAGTGGTTGAGAGTCCGCCTGCCGGTGCAGGGGACACGGGTTCGTGCCCCTATCCCGGAAGATCCCACATGCCGCGGAGCGGCTGGGCCCGCGAGCCATGGCCGCGGAGCCTGTGTGTCCGGAGCCTGTGCTCCGCAACGGGAGAGGCCACAGCAGTGAGAGGCCCGCGTACAGCAAAAAAAAAAAAAAAAAAAAATATGGCTTTGCAGAGAGTATTCACCATGTATGATTTTTTAGTGATGTCTAAAATAACTATATAGTCATTGGTCCACCAACTGCCAAAGCATCATTTCTCAACTTTTTTTCCCTCTGGACACACATGACAAGTGATATCTTCATGTGGCATAATTCCATGGATGTTCCCATTGTGCTAACTTTAACATAACGTTTCTCTTCTGTTTAAGAAATTATAACAGAACATAAATGATGAAGAAATAGTATTACAGGATAAATTTGAAGTGTTTAATGTGTCAATATTCAATATTTACAATTACCCCGACTTCAGCTATTTTTAGTAAGTAGTGGACATACCACAGGACTGATCTCGATATAATCGTGTGTCATAATGCTGACATTATGAGAACCACTGGGTTATAGCAGGATTCTCAAACTCAGGTGTCTAGCAGAGTCAGGTAAGAAAAGAAGTAAAGCATGTAAACCTCTCATTCTTTCACCTTTCCACATTTGATAGAGTCATGGGACCAGAGAACTTCTTTTCTATTGTAAGAGAAGTAACAGAATCTGTGTGATACTGAAAGATAATTGATCCTTTGCCCTAGTATCTGATGAGTCAATGAGATTAGCAACATCTGTGGCAAACTGTAGAGGACAAGTCACTTCTACAGGCAGTCACTACTCAGCTCCAATCAATTGCTATGCTGGAACAGAGGTACGTTCTCATCTCATCTCAACTCTATCTTACACTTCCACATCCTAATGCGAGTCTCTTGTTATACAAGATGTAAGTCACCAGAGATGTGCAATTCATATGATTCATATTTCTAAGACAGTCCAGATTTGAAAACTGACTCTCCCTTTCAACTTATAAACCATGAAAATGTCCTGGAGAATGCAACATTTCAGTGTACAAAGTTCACCTCCAAGATGGCTTTTCAAAACTGGAAAATATATACAAATCCTGTATCCAACGATGTACTCAACTCTTCAGTTCAGAAAATGAGATGACCACATATGTTATCTAATTCAACTGGAGAAAAGTATAACTCCTTTTCTTATTAGGCCATGTTAGTTCTACTTGGACTAAGCTAATGCCCAGTGATTACACAGGGTAGAGATCATAGATGTTAGACTTTGCAAATCCTTTCAAGGGACAGAATAGTTCATGACATAAGAAGATACTATCATAGCAGAAATTCAAACAATATTTCTGCCTTCCAGCTCCTCCCAGATGCCTTCCAGCTCTCCTCCCAGATCCCATCACTCTCTCCTTGGCCCTCCTTGGAGAGCCTTCCCTTATCCTATGAGCACATGGTTAGAGTGCTCCACAGGAGCAAATTCATTTATGCTATCTTCATCCTGACATATCTTTATATTTGGCTCTCACTCTTCCTACCAGTCTCAGAGAAAGAGGTTTCTGTCCTTATGCCTAAAGATCACAGTCATTATTTCCTCTGGGCCCTACTCCCACAGTCACCCTTCCTCCACATTGAAGGTGCCCCCTTGTGTCTTCAGCCATGTCCAGGATTCCCCTACCTTCAAACAAAAGTAAACAAATGTTTCATTTCACCCTGTTCCTTCTTCTAGTGCTCCCTAATCACTTTGTTTCCCCTTCTCACCCTTTACCTTTCTTTACATTAACCCTCTTAGGTTCTTGCCTTTCATTTGGCTCCAATTATGACTATAATAATGGAAATGTATCCCATTCATATTAAACTTAGTTTTCAAAATATTTTCATCAACATCATCCTTTTGAACCTCACAATAACCCTGTGAAGTAAGTAGGACAAGAATTATCTTCACTTTACAAAAGAAGAAACTGAACTTCTGGGATATTAAGACATATACCCAAGGTAATACAGCCAGTAGGTGGCAAAGGAATTTGAACTGGATCCACTGAGTTGTGGTCCCGTGACTTTCCACTGTTCCACTACTTCTGAGGCTGTCAATTTCAAAGCTACTAGTGATCTCCTTCTTGCCAAAACCAATGGTAAGTTTTTCAATCCTTTTACCCCATATGTTTTTTGGGTTTTACGGTAGTGGTGGTTTGGGTTTTTTTTCTTTTTCCTTTTTTTTTTTTTGCGGTACGCAGGCCTCTCAGTGAGTGTTGTGGCCTCTCCCATTGTGGAGCACAGGCTCCGGACGCGCAGGTTCAGTAGCCATGGCTCACGGGCCCAGCCGCTCCGCGGCATGTGGGATCTTCCTGGACCGGGGCACGAACCCGTGTCCCCTGCATCGGCAGGCAGCCTCTCAACCACTGCGCCACCAGGGAAGCCCTTCTTTTGCCTTTTGAGTGTGTTGACTAATATTCAAAATCCTTGAAACAATCTTTGTCCTTTTAAAATCTCTTCCCCTAGTTTTCAGGATACTTCAATTTTCAGATTCTTTTTCTAGTTCTTTAATAATGTTTCCTCTTTCTCCTTTTCTGTACCCCTTTTTCAGATGCAGAGATTTTTCTAATACTCAACTTTTTCACTTTTTTTTTTGAACTTTTTAGGTCTCTTCCTTGTGAGTCCATGGTTTTACACAGATGACTCCACATCTGTTTCTAAATTAGAAGCTTGAAGACATTTTAAATTTTGCCTGCTCTTTCTTCTCCTAGGCCATCTTTCACTAAGTTCCAAAGTTCCTTGCCTAAAATGTCGCATGTCTGCTCTTTCCATTCTCATTACTACAACCCACCTCCAGGAGCTCACTACCCCCTTATGACTAGATGATGCTCCCTACAAAATTTCAATACCCTATCCAACCATCCTAACAATGGCCATTTTATTTCTTTCCTTTCAGTCATCTTGCTCACTTCTGCCAAATATTCACCTTAATATAAGGTTTCCTTAGTGGCACTGTCTCCTCAAGAAAATCCATCCAGCCAAGCATGATCTGAACCTTACAATGTAAGGTTCTTTGATGAGGATACAGTGTTACGGCTTGAAGTGGCTTATGGTGATAGGTGCTATTACTATCAAGACCTATAGGGTGCAGACAAGGAAGAGCTTACTGTCAGGAGGGTCCATTGAGGAAGTAGCATATCAACCAGGTGGGCAGGGGAAGCTGAGAGGAAGTAAGAGCACATGTACCTAGGTACAGAGTAGGGGAGAAAGCCATCTTGAGGGTAGATTCAGGTTAAGTTTTGGGCTAGCCAGTCTATTGCCTTAGATCCTATTCTTTAAGGGGCACTAATACAAGAGAGAAAAAATTGTATTTAGCAGAATTTCCCTCAAGGAAAGGACCATATATGGTTGGAGGAATTGTTTTGAAAAGCCACTTGAGGTGGAGATGAGGGAGTGGTAAGACTCTCAGTGGTTATGCCAAAGGCTTCATAAGAAGGATAGGTCAATTAGCTGCAGGCTCTGTGTGACTGCAAAGGGTGGGCAATGTTGGACCAGAACAAGTTGCTCAGAACAGAGGCACAGAGGCTGAGAGCTGCTGCTAAAGAGCCTGCTTCCCTGACTCTCCCACACATTGCTGATATGTGTTGACCAAATATTGGTTTGAAGGGGCAACTGTTTACTACCCTATCTGAGGTGCCTACATGTCTCACTTGTGCCCTGGATCAGAAATGTCAAGAAGTTTAGGATGCCCTGAGTTGAGGGTATATGACGTGGAATGCTGATAAATATTCAACAATTGAGTCTCCAGAAGGGAAAAAAAAAAAAACCCAACTAATTTCTAGTTTTTGCCAGTTTCTATGGTGTAAATACTCCATGGCTGATTTCAAACTACCAACAAGACATCACTACATCACTGAATGTGAAGCTGAGAAGAGACATGTGCAGTCCACTCTCACGAGCTGTTGTATCCTAGCACACCACCGGTACATGAGAATGTGGCTGGGAAAAAGGTGAGAAAGGTCAACTGAACTAAATTACGATGGGCCTAGCATGCTAAGTGTTAAAATGTAGACTTTATTCCATGCTAAAGGGAAGCTATCAAAGGTTTTAAAGCAAGGGTAGAACATGCACAGATTTGAAATTTAGGAAAAGTCTCTTTGTTAACCTCCAGTGGATCCAAACTCATTTATTCTTCCCCTTTTCAAACTCTAACCAAAGCATATTCACAGACATATTTTCAAAATATGTCAAATAAAAGGTTATTACCGTAACCACGAAACTTTCTTTTCAAAATAAAACTTCAACTTTTTTTGAGACTTGGGGGGAAATAACATTAACAGAAAATTTATAGAAATATAAATGTTCAATAAGCATATTAAAAGTTTTATGGTCACTAGTAATAATATAGCAACTTCAAGTGATGGTATGGCATTTCATATGTCAGATTGGAAGCTATTTAAAAGGAGGGCAATACCCAGTGTTAGCAAAAGTATTGGGAGATGACAATTCTCATACACTGTTAATGGAACTAGAAATTATTGAAAGTTTCTGTAGGGCTCTTTGGCTATATATATATATATATATATATATATATATTTACATATATAAATATAATGTATCTGACAAATAGGCATAATTTGTCTCAGGATTTACATTTCTAGGAATTATCCTAAGGAAACAGTTCTATAAATTCATAAACTTATTCCCTGCAGCATTGTTTGTAATAGCAAAAAGAAACTGGAAATAGCCTGTAAAGGTAGGTGATTGGTTCGATTTTGTATACCACATCCTTATATTGGATTACTACACAAGCATTAAAAACCACAATGTAGCTATATTTGTTGATATAGAAAATGTTTCTAAACTCTAAATATTATTAAGTGAAAATCAGGTCATATGATATATATTCATATACACATTTTGAAAGAACATTCAAAAAGTAATGATTATGTATGAGAAATAGGGTAATTAAAGATTCTTAATTTTCTTATTTGTATGCTCTATTTTTTTATAATGAATATAAATTACTTATGTATATTATCCTGTGAGCTTAAAGTGATGGTCAACATAGGTAGTAGTCATATAAAGACTCTCTGTTTCTTTCACAAAATTGATATCCATATGTTATTTACTCAGTAAGAGCAAACACTTATATAACATGTGACTATATACTAGGTGTTCTTTAGGTATTCTAAAGGATAGCTACTGTAAATTTAACTCATTGAATCCTTACAATAACCCTATGAACTGGGTACTGTTATTATCCCTGATAATACTGATAAGGAAACAGAAACACAGTGGATGAGTAATTGCCCAAGTTCACATGGCTGGTAATTAATAAAGCTGATATTCAAACTCAGGCAGTCTGGCTACACTGTTGACGCTCTTTACCATCAAACCATACTGACTCTCATCTGAACTGACTTTCATTTCCTTACCTTAGGAGTAGGACTAATAATATTACCTATCACATGGGCTTGCTGTTGGGTTTAACTGAAATCATGCATGGAAGAACTTAGTCTAATGTTTGGCAGCATAATTAGAGTTAATAAGTACTATGTATTAATGATAAAAATGATAACACTACTACTAAGACCTCAACTACCACCACCAATTCAAGTTCATTTATTTCCCATGCTGCTCCAAGACATACTCTTTGCTTTATTTCAACTAGTCCCCCAAATACACCGTAGTTATTCCATATCATATGTCATACTCATGTCTCAGCTCATGCTATTGGCCTCACTGAAATCAGGTGACTAGAGCTATCCAAATCACATTGGGTCTTAAAAGCCTAGCTCAGGTCCCTTCTCCAATTACTCTAGCCCCTTCTGATCTTCTATTACACTACACTGTTTAATACAAATGAGGCAATTGATAGATAATTAACTGCTAGTTCTTTCGACCCAACAATACAGCAAGCTCTGTGAAAACAGGGATGAATGTTGGAGCACTTTTCCCCCCTGAATCCCTTTTGTCATCTCCAACCCCAGTAGGACAAGACTTAGGTATTTAACACATAGTTACTTCACTTTTTCACTTACTCATGGAAATATACCCATAAAAATAGAAATCCACAGTTTATCTAAGTTTCCCAGCAGTTTCCTTCCAGAAGAAAGAGATAAATCACAACATTAAAATCAGGAGAAGCCTGACATGCAAATGCAAATCCAGATAAGCATGCACAACTTATAATTGTTACTAACATATAATATTAATTAGTAAATATACATTATTAGTAATATTGTAATTAATAATACCTATAAATATTTATTGTATGTCTCCTTTGTGTCAAGCACTGTACCAAATGATTTATAGATACTAGATCTTACAACTCTAGTATTAATAAAAATAGTCTTTCTTGTAAAAATGGCAGATGAGAAAGGTTAAGAACTTATCTGGTAGAGCTAAGAATCAAATCCAGTTTGATCTGACGCCAAAATACACTGTTTTTCTGTATATCTCCCTTCCTCCCAGGTCCTTATACAAGGTTGAGATTTAGGACTTGTTTTTCTAGTTCTTAAAAATACCAGTCAAGACTACCTCCCCTGCCCAAATTTGCCTTTCTAAAAATTAGGGGCACTATAGAGCACTATATTCTCCTAGGAAATTTAGTTTCAATAATAACAGAGACTCTTTCTTTTAAGGGAATCATTCATTAAAGATGGTCCCACATCCTGGCTGTTACCAGGAAGCTCTGGGTATCTACAGTTATTAGGGATTCCAGAGAGCACAAGTTGTTTTATGGTCAAGAACAGGATGAAAAGTCTGAGTCGACTTTTTAGAAAAAGTATATCTCCCTGTGAATAAGATGGTGAAACCATAAATACTGTCGCTGAGATGGTCCCTAGAGTCTTTGTTCTGTGGATGTATGGATGCCTTTATCCGAGTATTTCAGCCTAAGGCATTGAGCTATAAATAGAAGCAGAGGGGTTCAGAGGAAAGAGTCCAGGCAGCCCACAAGACAGTTGTTCTTTGATTCGCTCTGAGTGCATCCCCCCTTCCATGGTGTGTCCTCACAACCCTCAGCCTGCCCACCCCTGCACCACCTCAGCTGGATTCTCCGAAACTGAGCAATTGCATGGAACAGACTGCAAAACTTTTACTTTCTTAATAAGGAAAGATCTGGGTCCAGATCACAGGGGATTGAAGAGTAAATGAGACTTGAGGAAGTGAAAACAGGCATAAATAAAGCTTTCAGGAGGCCTGATATGAAGGGAAAGAGACAATGCTAAGTAGAGTGGAATGTAGGTCAAATTTGTTTTTTTTTAAATATGAGAAGGTCAAAGCACATATTTAATGCTGACAGAAACACCAGCAGAAAAGACACGTTAAAGACAAAAAAGCAAGGTGCTGATGTCTAAAGGAAGGCTCCTGAGGAGATGGGAGGGAATGGAAATCAGAGCAGAGGTGAAAAAGCCAGGCTTGTAAAGGTGAATGCTTCCTCCATTCTGATGGGGGGGAGAAACCAGATACAACTGTGTAAACTTGATTGGTGGGGCTCAGGAATCTGGGGTGCACCCCCACTGGATGGTATACAGTGGAAGCTGAGTTCATCTGCTGCGAGTAACGTGAGGGTGTTAGAAGAGCAATGAGGTTGAAGATACGTTTCAAGGAGAGTAGCAGAGAGAGAGGGAAGAGGCTATAAGAAGGCTGGTCATGTAGTATTGAGGGCCCAGCAAGGGTTATAGACAGATGTTTTGATGGGGCACCAATCTGTGCAATGGGGTGATTTTCTTCAGCCACACTCAGGATACTGGATGTTTGTTATTGATGTATCTACAAAATAAATTTTTTTAAAAGCTCAAGGGAAAAAAAATAAGGAAAGATCTGTTAAGAGACTCATATTTCTGATAATCATCAACAGCCATAAACAGATATAACCTGCACTTATTCATAACTCTCACCATCTTCAAACCACATTTGTAAGTTTGAGCTCAATACAAGGTTGAATTTCCACATCAGGAAATGTCAATTTCCTCACTCTGTTTGCTTTGTACTTCTTCTAAGATGCCCTTGATGTAGCAACAAAATGTTTAATATGAAATAAATATTTCAGGAAAAGGCAGCTATTTTAAAGATGTGGGTATTAGTTTTATGTGATACTAAATTTTCCCAAGTTTTTTTTTTTTAACTTAAAAGTACTTGTTACATGGTTTTTATTATTTGGGTAAATTTTATAATGAATATGATAATATTCACTATTTTTCTATAGGCATAATAGAACATGTAATTCATTTTCATGCAGTTAAAATTCATTAGAGATTGGCATTTTAAGACAAAATCTTTTCTAAGTCTTAAGTCTTTTAAGACAAATCTTTTCAAAGAAATAACCTTTGTAATAATCCAAAAGCCTTCCCTCCTCCTTCAACAAATGTTGGCTTTTGTTATTTTTTTTATAAGCTGCATATTGAATTTCCCAGGCTGTGTTTCTGAACAGCAATCTACTGAAAAAAGTGCAATTATTTTTTTTCACTCAAACATGCATTTGAGAGAAATGAGTAGATCAGATAAAGAGCTGAGATGCTATTCAACTCAACTTTGAGTCACTCTGTCTCTTTAAAAAAAAAAAAGGGTGGCAAAATCAATACAAACCAATAATAACTTCACATTTGTGGAAGCAACATGAATGGCTCTCCAAAATATTGAGACACATCCAAGTACATTTTCGTAGAGCTGATATTTATCAGAAGTCATTTGCCCTCAAGCAGATGCTCTCTTTCATTGTGCTCCTGTCACAAATGACTAAGATTTATGACAGACAATTACAGCATCTGCAGTTAGCAGCCTTATAATCAGCACCATTATTTAACGATTGGTGCAATAAACTGACTCCTGTTACAGTTTATCAGATATCAGTCAGTTCTGGCCATTTCCTTTGGCTCCCAAATCACAGTATGGTGCAGGCACTGCCTTTTAATGGCTAGGCAGAAGCAGGAGCATTTTCACAGTTTTTACAGACTGCCGAGGGAAAGAAAAAAGCAACCAATTACATGTACGTATGGTGCCCTCTCATTTGAGATGCCCGTATATGTAACTATCTCTATACAGTTCTAAACACATTGTACGAAAAAAAAAGCTTTTACTGTGGAGAAGGACTTTATATATTTAAAGAAAAACAATAAATAAAAACAAAAAACCCTCTTGCCTTTGTTTTTTTAAAAAGTCCTCCTTTAAATTTGCATGTCTTTTCCAAGCATAAAATGTTGATTTACTAGGTCCACTGTTTTCCTCTTAGAGTATGGTTTCAGCTTGCCTTTTACAACCAGAAAAGCAGTTATTGGCCCTTGAAAATATTTGTCAAGGAGCAAGATTTTTCCCCAAACTCTGTGAGGTTTCATTCAGAGGTTTCATTCACTATTATAGACAGAACAGAATTAAGTTTTTCATCAGTCAAAAGTCCTACACAGGGCTTCCCTGGTGGCGCAGTGGTTGAGAGTCCGCCTGCCGATGCAGGGGACACGGGTTCGTGCCCCGGTCTGGGAAGATCCCACATGCCGCAGAGCGGCTAGGCCCGTGAGCCATGGCTGCTGAGCCTGCGCATCCGGAGCCTGTGCTCTGCAAGGGGAGAGGCCACAACAGTGAGAGGCCCGCCTACCGCAAAAAAAAAAAAAAAAAAAAAAAAAAAAAAAAAAAAAGTCCTACACATAAAACAGGTCATATGGATGTGTTTAAAAGTCACTTATATATTAAGGAATTCTACCTTTCTAAATATACAAACATCCAGAGGTATATGTACCATTTAAAGTCCATCCACAAGAAACATCAGACATCTGTGTAAAAACATGGGTGGCAGGCAACAATTCAGAGGCTATCTGGAAGATAAGACTTCAGTTTAATGTGGGAAATGGTGTAAAGATGTGAATTTACAGTCACATTAAAAAAAACTTATGAAAGCATCTATAGATGTACAAGTGTGAAATTCTAGTCAAATTATTTAGAGGGGAAAAAAAGCCAGACCTTTCTGATTCCTTTCTTTTGTTACTTTTTCCATAACCAAACAAGCTAAGTTTCTCATTCTTGTCAAAAAGCGTTTCATCCAATGACTTCCATTTTATATAGGTAATATAGATGAAAATATTGCTGAAGATGCCCTTGTAAGGTTAGGTCTATGTTCCATTCACAAAATTACCTGCTTCTTTTAAGAGAAATAAGACACTGGAGATCAAACGAATGCATTTTTTTTAATTAAAAAAAATTAAGTGCCCCCAGATTTCCCTTCCAGAAATATGCATAAGGGGCTTTATATAGTCAATGTAAAATTGGTTGTTTTCTAAGTTGAAACTTTTACAAAGGCTTCAGAAACCTTCACAAACTAGTCCTCAGAGCTCCACATGAGACTTCAGCAGACGAATGGTCAGAGTGAGGGCTCTTAGACTTTTCAAGTAAGAAAGACCTTAGGTATCATTTCATGAGACTTGCTCATTTGAAAGATGGTGAGGGTAAGAGTAACAGAGTTAAATGATTTTCACCAGAACACAGAGCTAATTGTTGGCACAACTGTGATTAAAACCCAAAGTATGGCTTGGCTAGCGAGGTCATTTCTGTGAAGTCCCAGCTCCTTTCTCTGTGTCTCTGAGAGAAACCAGTCCTTTGGCTCTGCTAAGCCAAGCCCCAATTTGGGTGTTCTGTGTCCAGTCCTCTGAAAGGGTGCTATGCCCCTTGACTCAAGGAAACAGAAGTTTCCATAAATCTGCTATATACTTACTTCCCTACTTCTGGATCTGGAGCCAGAAAAGAACTAATCAGTCATTCAAATAATTTCATCAGTGGGTAGCAGAGTGAACTCAAATTGTTGGCTTTTAAACTTAAAAAATTTTCTAATATAGTAATTTGGTACCTTGTATAGATCTTAGTTGTTGTTTGTTAGGGTTGTTTTTAACTATTTTGCACAACTGATTGCAAAGTCAGACAAAAACTATTTTATTTCACCAATTTGGCAGCATCGAATAATTCAAAGAATTTTTAGAATCCATCACCAACCTTTCTTTGTTGGTGATGTATAGAAATATATTAATGCACAGATAGGTCTCTCATTCCATTTTAGTAAAATACTAAAGTACTTTGGATGCATTAAAGAAATTAGTATATTTTCTATGTATGTCCTGCCCTTTTCTGCTGGGTTAGAAGAAAAATTACGCAGGCTACAGCAAGTCACTGACTTTGGAAGCCAATGACAGAGCCATCGGCACTGCAGGCTGTTAGCAGGTGCTCCTGAGAGGCTGGATCTGGGTTGACATTATTCACAAACACACGCAGGTAGCATTTCAGTAACACACCTGGACACCAATCCCAGCTGCATAGCTAATGGCCACAATGAGCCCCAACAGATTCGACTGCTACTTAGCACAAAAAAAAATGTGGCAGGAGGACATTTTTCTTTAGGACCCTTACCAGAGGCTATTTGTGGCAGGGGAGGGGGACGAGGAGCACTCAAAGAAAACAATGCATTGTCAGTGTAGCAATATTTGGTGGCTGATGGTGCAGGAGCTAAGGGTGAGGATCTTAAGTCAGCCAGATCTGAGCTTGACAAGGGCTCAGGCTTGGTGAGACTCTGCCAGAGCCCTTCACCTATGAAAGTCCCTCATCTACACCATGCAGATGAGAATGAGAGAGCACATGTAAAACAGTGAGCACTGTGTGGGGCACAAAGTATTGCTGCTTAAACATTAGCTGCTGTTACTGTTATTGTTGCCATTTGTACATGAGATTCCAGACTGAACTATTTTGCAAGTATAAATTTGGACTTTAGAATCAGGTTCAATAAATAATCCCCCACTCTGAACTTAGCTGTATAGAACTGTCACATTAATCCTAGTAAAAGTCTACATACATCATCTATCAATGTACCTAAATAATATGTGTGTATGTGTAGATACATATATACAGTTGACCCTTAAACGATGTAGGGGGTTGGAGGCGCCAACCCTCCCTGCAGTTGATTATCCACATAAAACTTATAGTCAGTCTTTCGTCTCTGCAGTTCTGCATCCACAGATTCAATCAACCGTGGATCATGTAGTACTGTAGTATTTACTATTAAAAAAAAATCCAAATATAGGTGGACCCGTGCAGCTCAAACCTGTGTTGTTCAAGGGTCAACTGTGTACATATGTATGCACACACACAGATATAGTTATTATTGTTGCACTTCATTGACTTTGGTTTGGTTCCATCGTAAAGAAACTAAATTTGTAGAACATAGAGAAAACATGAAAATATTACAAAGTACATGATTTCACTTTTCTATTCAGTAATAATATTCCTAAGAATCACAATGGGGCTGTTAATATGACAAAATTCTCTATTCTAACACAGAGTATATAACTTTGAACTTGTCATTATCTACATTTTTTCCAGTTTTTCACAACAATCTATCCATAAAATTAAGGTTGAAGTAAGGAGAAGAGGACCAACGGCTCCCCTCAAGAATTAAAGATCTCCTTAGCATACAAGTTGCTGCACAGCAAAATTAAGTCAAATGGCAGTGATGAAAGGGCAAGTAGCCAAGAGTGCCACTCAGAGCGCTATTTCATGAAGACATGAAGAATCTAGAGAGAAAAGGCTTTGGACACTCTGGATTCTAGTTCAGGTCCACACATCAACTGTGTGACTTTGAAGAAACTACTTATCCTCTTGGAGCCTGTATGCAAAAATATGATAGTAGTAATACCTATATTGTTCTTTTTTTAATACATTAGTGTGATTTTATTACAAATCATTAAATTACAAATATACAAATATTACAATCATTGGATAAAATCATTCTATTGATTTTATTTGTAATGCCCAAGCTAGACCCTCCATCCTCCTTGAAGCTTCTTGTTATATAGGGTGAAGGAGTTCTCAAGTCCATGGTGTTCACCTAATGCCCTGCATCATAAGAAGGCCTGACATTTTTGTAGCACTTCACAATTTACACAGCAAATCTTTCACAGGCTTTATATTGTTCTTTTGAGTAATTAAATGAGCCAACATATGTAAAGTGATTAGCACAGAGCTGGCATGTAATATGCATCCATTAAATGTTTTGTCTTATCTATAAAGTGCTACCAGCTTTGCTTTCATCATTGTGTTGTTCTGAGCAAGTATGAAATGTCTAATAATCGTGTCTTGATCTATTCTAGAAATATACCTTCAATAGCAGAAAGTCTATTATAATTAGAAATAGGTAACATTTATGGAAATAATTTTAAATTAAGTGCAAATCTGTAATTTTATCAAAAAGCAACTTTATATTTTTTTAAAATGAGCTGACAAATCAATTCCATTAATTTAATTCCACTGCAGGTGTTGGCCAAGCATCAGCCTTTGCAGTAACAGTGGTGGTAATCGCTCTGGTGCTGAAAGGTGCCAATTTTTCCATATATTACTTAGCTAAATATAAAGTAGGATCTTTATGAAAAGCATTTAAAATCTTATCTCTGCTCTTTATCTGATAGTCTTAGATGTTGTATCATTTTAGTGCCTACTTCCAAGGATTAATTTCCCACATCCAGTGGTACTTTCACAACTCTGAATAAAGCCAGTCTATGGAAAATAATTCTTCTTGTTTAAAAAAGGGAACACATAAAATAACTTATTTTTATTTGGTTCATATCTGAAGCTTATTCATTGATCTTGGGTATGTATGTAAGACAGCATACAGTATGGCTGCCGGTGTAAACTTGGTAAAGTTTCCATATTCCCCATGCCTTCAAGGTTTCTAAGATGCTAAGTCAGCATAAAAATTCATTTAAGAACAAACATTTTAAATTGTGATGAGAAGTTTATTTTACAGAACAATTTCACTACAGGTGAGTTTGTGGTGGGGTAGATGGAGAAGGAATTATTATATCTATTCCAAAGAGAAAACATGTGACTTTAAAAGGTCCCAGGGTCACACAGCTGTGGTAGGCTAGAATTCAGGATATTCCCTCCAGCTTTTTCCGACTATTCTCACTAAACATGATTTTTTGGTTTTGGTCACACTAAGCAGACTTGGTACAAAAAAACCCTGAGTTTTGAAAATAGCCCCATTCTTTATTACTAGCAGTGTAACCTAGGTAAGTCACTGACAGTATAGATTAATGGTTAGAGTGCCAACCATGGAGCCGGATTGTCTTGATGCAAATTCCAGCCCCCACCCATAGTTATGTGATTGTAGATGGTTATTTTGCTTTCTGAGCCTCTGCTTCCTAGTGTTCTTATGATAGAGAAAATTCCAACTTCATGTGGATGTTATAACATAAATGAGACACTCCTTCTAAAGGTCTTCACACAATGCTGGTGTAGAGTAAGGGCTCAAAAATATTAGTTATTAATAAAAGTGGACTAAAACATCTCTCTCTCTCTCTCTCGGCTATCTGTTTTATTAGTAAGACAGTACATTAAAGGACTTTGTGTTAAACTACTAAGCAAAGTTTAAGAATCATTGTATTGGGAGTCAGTATCAAGATAGCAGAGTAGGAGGACCTTGAGCTCACTTCCCCTCATGAACACATCAAAACTACAATTACATATAGAGCAACTCTCACTAAGAATGCCCTGAACACTAGCAGAACCACTCTTCTACAACCAATGCTATAAGAAAGAACCACACGGAGTCTGGCAGGAAGGGAGGAGAAGCGATCTAGTCAGGACCCGTACCCTTAGCAGGTGACCCAGAAGAGGAGGGGGACATCACAGGCTTGGAGATCCTCCTTGGGGAGGGAGGAGTTTGAGCCACATATTAGGCACCCCAGCCCTTGAGTCCAACACTGGGAAGATAAACCACCTTAGCTGGTTTGAAAACCAGTGGGGTTTACTGGAGGGCTGTAAGAAACCAAGACTGTACTTGAAGAGTGTATGCACAGACTTGCTTGCTCCCAGTCCCAGTGTGGAGGCTGCAGATTAAAAACTGCCAGGTGATCCCACATGCCGTGGAGCAACTAAGCCCATGTGTCACAACTACTGAGCCTGCGTGCTACAACTACGGAAGCCCACGCACCTAGTGCCTGTGTTCTGCAACGAAGAGTAGCCCCCGCTCACCACAACTAGAGAAAGCCCGCACACAGGAACAAAGACCCAACACAGCCAAAAATAAATAAAATTAAAAATTAAAAAATTTATTAAAAAAAATAAAAATAAACACATTTCTTAAAAAATAAAAGTGAATGTAAACTGCCTCCAGGAAGCAAAAACAAAAAAACAATAAAACCTGCCAGGTGTTCTGGCTGGCAGGCCAGGACCACCCCAGCACAACCTCCAGCCTGCACTGGGCTCCTGCTCCAGCACCTTCTGCTCTGATACCACTCCCTGCTAAGGTGAAGGCCACCATTGCCAATGAGTATGCACACACTTGGTGGGAATGGAGCCAGCTGCCTCTGGCCAGAGTGGAGACCCCTCTGCCAGCATGGGCATGAATGTGAACACTTGGGAAGGAATGAAACCAGTTCAGTAGTGCAGCTCCAACCCCTCCAGCCTTGACCCAGCCTCTAACTAAGGGGCTCACACCAGGGAAAAAGTGGAACCAGCTCAGAAGTGGAGCTCCGACCCCTTGGGCCCCAGTCACACCCCCAACCAAGGCACACACTGCCGTCACACCTGCTATCACACCAGGCACAACTCTCTCAGGGCTCCTGCTCCAGCCCATCGGGCCCCAGCATTGCCACTGATAGGGCAGTGACTGCCACTGAGCCTAGGAGAAAGCCTGGATTACGATGGCTATGACTCTAGCTGCTCCAAATCCAGCCCTGCTTCCCATGAGGTCAGAAGCTGCCAGTGCACCCTAGGGGAAGATGTGGCCTGTGCTCACTTCAGATCTAGCTCTCTCACCTAACCACTGGGCACATGGAGACTGCATATGGATGCTCCAATTCAAGGATATGCCTTCATGACTCAGATATGTAACAGTTTCACCTAATTTAATAGAGACAAACAGAGAAAGTTAAACAAAATGAGAACACAGAGGAATATGTTTCAAACAGAAGAACAAGATAAAACCCCTGGAAAAACCCTAGAGAAACAGAGATGAATAATTTACCTGATTAAGAGTTTAAAGCCATAGTAATAATAATGCTAATTGAACTTGGGAAAAGATTAGAAGAACACAGTGAGAACTTCAAAAAAGAAGTAGAAAGTATAAAAAAGAACCAGTCAGAGCTGTAGAACACAAACTCAAATGAAAAATACACTAGAAGGAATTAGCAGCAGATTAGGTGATACACAGAATGCATAAAAAATCTGGAAGTTAGAAAAATGGAAATCACCCAATCAAAACAGCAAAAGAAAAACAATTTTTTTAAAATGAGGATAGTTTAAGGCAGCAGTCCCCAACCTTTTTGGCACCAGGGACTGGTTTCCTGGAAGACAATTTTTCCACAGACTGGGGGTGGGGGTGAGGGTGGGGGGTGGAGGGTGGGAGGGGGGATGGTTTCAGGATGTTTCTATTATTATTACATTGTAATATATAATGAACTAATTATACAACTCACCATAATACTGACAGGAGGCAGAGCTCAGGCAGTAATGCAAGTGATGGGGAGCAGCTGTATATACAGATGAAGCTTCACTCGCTCACCTGCTGCTCACCTCCTGCTGTGCGGCCTGGTTGTTAACAGGCCACGGACTGGTACCCGTTCGTGGCCCAGGGGTTGTGGATCCCTGGTTTAAGGGACCACTGGAACAACATCAAGCATACTAACATTCATGTTATAGGGGTCCCAGAAGAAGAAGAGAGATATAAAGGGGGTAAAAAAATGTATTTGATGAAATTATGGCTGAAAATTTCTCTAACCTGAAGAAGGAAACAGATACCCAGGTTCAGGAAGTACAGAGAGGCCCAAACAAGATGAACCCAAACAGACTCACACCAAGACATATAATAAAAATGACAAAAGCTAAAGAGAATTTTAAAGGCAACTGAGAAAAACAGAGTCACATACAAGGGACTCCCCAGAAGGCTATGAAGTGATTTTTCAGCAAAAACTTTGCAGGCCAGAAGGGAGTGGCATGATATATTTTAAAGTACTGAAAGGAAAAAAACCTACAACCTAGGATACTCTACCCAATAAGATTATCATTCAGAACTGAAGTAGAAATAAAGAGCTTCACAGATAAGCAAAAAGAAAAAAAAAAGAAAAGGAAAGAAAGAAAAGAAAAGAAAAAACAATACTAAAATGACCTTACAAGAAATGTTAGGGTCTTCTTTAAGTGAAAAAGAAAAGGCTGCAACAAGAAATAAGAAAATATAGGGAGTAAAAATTCCACTGCTAAAGGCAAATATATAGTAAAGGCAGTGGATCAACCACTTAAGTAAGCTAGTATGAAGGCTAAAAGAACAAAAATTGTAAAATCAACTATAAATGCAATAAGCAGTTAAGGGGCATGAAGTTGTTAAATATGACATCAAAAACACAAAACTTGCAGGGGGGAGTTAAAAAAATGTAGATCTTTTAAAATGTGTTTAAACTTAAATGACTATCAGTTTAAAACAAGTAGATATAGTTATAGGTCAGCATATGTAAAATCCATGGTAAACCACAAATGCAAACATACAATAGCAACACAAAAACTGGTGAGAAATAAATACAAACGTAACACTAAACAAAACCATCAAACCACAAGGGAAGTGACTAAAAGAAGAACACAGATGAACTACAAAAACAACCAGAAACAAGAAACAAAATGGCACTAAGTACATACCTATCAATAATTACTTTAAATGTCAATGGACTAAATGCTACAATCAAAAGATATAGGATGGCTGAATGGATTAAAAAAAAAACAAGACCCATCTATATGCTGCCTACAAGGGACTCACTTCAGAACTAGACACACAGAACCTGAAAGTGAGAGGATGGAAAAAGATATTCCATGCAAATGAAAATGTAAAGAAAGCTGGCGTAGCAATACTCATATAAGACAAAGTAGACTTTAAAACAAAGTCTACAATAAATGACAAAGAAGAGCATTATATAATGATAAAGTGACCAATCCAAGAAGAGGATATAACCTTCATAAATATATATGTACCTTATATTGGAGCACCTAAATATATTAAGAAAATATTAACAGAAATAAAATGAGAAATTGACAGTAATACAATAATAGTCAGGGATTTTAACACCACATTTATGTCAATGAATAGATCATACAGACAAAAAATCAATAAGGGAAACAGTGGCCTTAAATGGCACATTAGATAAGTTGGATTTAATAGTTATCTACAGAATATTCCATCCAAAAACAGCAGAATATACATTCTTTTCAAGTGCACATGGAACATTCTCTAGGACAGGTCACATGTTAGTTCACGAAACAAGTCTCAGAAAATTTAAGGAGACAGAAATTATATCAAGCATCATTTCCCACCATTTCCAAGCCAGAAGTCAATTACAGGAAGAAAAATGGAAAAAACACAGACACATGGAGCCTAAATAACATGCTACTAAAAAACCAATGGATCAATGAAGAAATCAAAGAGGAGATCAGAAAATATCTTTTGACAAGTGAAAATAAAGACAATTTTCCAAAACCTATGGGACTCAGCAGAAGTTGTTCTAAGAGGGAAGTTTATAGCAATACAGGCCTACATCAAGAAATAAGAAAAGCCTCAAATGAACAATCTAACCTACCATCTAAAGGAATTAGAAAAACAATAACAAACAAAGTCCAAACTCAGCAGGAGGAAGGAAATAATAAAAATCGGAGCAAAAATAAATAAAATGGAGACCAAAAAAAAAAATTTTTAATGTAGTAGAAGCCAATGGCTGCTTTTTTGAAAATACAAACAAAATTGATAAGACTTTAATCAAACTCATTAAGAAAAAAAGAGAGGCCCAAATAAACAAAATTAGAAATGAAAGAGGAGAAGTTACAAATAATCACAGAGATACAAATAATCATAAGAGAACACTAAAAACAGTTATATGCCAACAAACTGGACAACCAAGAAGAAGTGGATAAACTCCTAGAAACATACAATCTTCCAAGACTGAATCAGAAAAACATAGACAATCTGAACATACTAATCACTGGTAGTTAAATTGAATTAGTAATCAAAAAACTCCCAACAAATAAAAGTCTAGGACTGGATGGCTTCACAGAGGAATTCTACCAAACATATAAAGAAGAGTTAATACCTATCCTCAAAGTATTCCAAAAATTTGGAAAACTCCCAAGTTCATTCTACAAAGCCACCATTACCCTGACACCAAAACCTGACAAAGACACTACAGAAAAAGTAAATTACAGGCCAATATCTCTGATGAATATAGATGCACAAACACTCAACAAAATGTTAGTAAACTGAATTCAATAATATATAGAAAGGATCATGCACCATGATCAAGTGGGATTCATTCCATGGATGCAAGGATGTTTCAATATCCACAAATCAATCAGTGTGATACACCACATTAACAAAACAAAGGATAAAAATCATATGATGATCTCATTAGACATAGAAAAACTCAACATTTGAAAAAACATTTTTAAAAACTCAACATCCATTCATGATTTTTTAAAAATCTGTCAACAAAGTTGGTATAGAAGGAACATTTCTCAACATAACAAAGGTCACTTATGACAAACCCACAGCTAACATCATTCTCAATGATGAAAAGCTGAAAGCTTTTCCTTTAAGATCAGGAACAAGACAAGGATGTCCACTCTTCCCATTTCTATTTAACATAATATTAGAAATCCTAGCCACAGCAATCAGACAAGAAAGAGAAATAAAGGCATCCAAATTGGAAGGGAAGAAGTACAACTGTCACTATTTGCAGATGACATTATACTATATACAGAAAACCCTAAAGTTGCCACCAAAAATCTATTAGAACTAATAAATGAATTCAGTAAAGTTACAGATACAAAATTAATATACAGAAACATGTCGCTTTTCTATACACTGAAAATGAACTATAAGAAAGAGAATTCAAGAAAACAATCCATTTACAATTACATCAAAAAGGAATAAAATATCTAGGAATAAATCTAACTAAGGAGGTAAAAGGCCTGTACTTAGGACACTAAGGAAGGAAATTGAAGACAATGTAAATAAATAGAAAGATATCCCATTTTTTTAGATTAAAAGAATTAATACTGTTAAAATGTACAGACTACCCAAAGCAATCTACAGATTTAATGCAATCCCTACCAAAATACCTATGACATGTTTCACAGAGCTAGAACGAATATTCCTAAAATTTGTATGGAACCACAAAAGACTGCAAATAGCCAAAGAAATCTTGAGAATAAAGAACAAAGTCAAAGGTATCACACTCTCTGACTTCAGACTATACTACAAAGCTACAGTAATCAAAATGGTATAGTACTGGAACAAAACCAGACATACAGATCAATGGAAAAGAGTGAAGAGTCCAGAAATAAACCCACCCACCTATGGCCACTTAATCTATGACAAAGGAGGCAAGAATATAAAATGGGAAAAAGTCTCTTCAGTAAGTCGTGTTGGAAAACTGGACAGCTATGTGTAATAGAATGAAATTAGACTATTTCCTCACATCATATAGAAAAAAATAAACTCAAAATGGATTAAAGGCCTAAGTGTAAGCCTGGAAACCACAAAACTCTTAGAAGCAAACATAGGCAGTACACTCTTTGACACTGGTCTTTAGCAATATTTTTTTGGATCTCTCTCCTCAGGCAAGGGAAACAAAAGGGAAAATAAACAAATGGGACCTAATTAATCTTAAAAGCTTTTGCACAGAGAAGGAAACCATCAACAAAATGAAAAGTCAATCTACTGAATGGGAAAAGATATTTTCAAATGATATGTCTGTTAAAGGCTTAATATCCAAAATATATAAAAAACTTATATCACTCAATATCAAAAAAATCAAGCAACTCAATTAAAAAATGGGCAGAAGACCTGAACAGGCATTTTTCCAAAGAAGACATGCAGATGACCAACAGGCACATGAAAAGAATGTCAACATCACTAATCATCAGGGAAATCCAAATCAAAACTACAATGAAATATCACCTCACACCTGTCAGAATGGATATTATCAAAAAGACAACAAATAATAAGTGTTGGCCAGGATGTGGAGAAGAGGAAAAACTCCTGCACTGTTGGTGGGAACATAAATTGGTTCAGCCACTATAGAAACAGTATGGAGGTTCCTCAAAACACTAAAAATAGAGCTATCATATTATCCAGCAATTCCTTTCCTAAGAATATCCAAAGAAAACAAAAACACTAATTCAAAAAGATATATGCAACCCAATGTTCATAGCAGCATTATTTACAATAGCCAAGATATGAAAGCAACCTAAGCGTCTATCAACAAATAAATGGATAAAGAAGAGCCACACTATCTGGGTATGAATCCTGACTTGGCCACCAACCAGCCATAAGACTTGGGAAATCTGTTGGAAATTTCTTGTGCCCATTTCCTAATCTGCAAAATGAAATAATGCTGGCATCTACCATTTAGGCTTGTTAAGAGGATTAAATATAATAAAGCATATAGAGCACTTCTCACATTTCTAGCACATGAGCTCTTTTACTCATTCCCCAAGTCTCCTCCTCTAAAAATGACTGCTCCTATTCTCTATGGTACTCTCATTTTCCATGTTTTGTTTTTGTTACTGTGTTTTCTTTTAAATAGTGGTGTTAATGATTTTAAAATTAATATATCCTGCTTGTATCAAACTTGGGAAAAAAACCAAAAAGTATAAAGGAGAAAGGTAAAATAATTTAAATATCTCTCCAGCACATTCATTCAAAATGCACATCTTACGCATCTATGTGCATCAGGCACTGTCATGGGCTCTGGCACCTCTAAATCCTGTCTTTTTCCTGTTCCATTTCTCTGTCCTATTCAGTTTGTTTAAAAGGAGGGGGTGTTAACAGTTTTTGAAGTCTACTCAGTTAAGTAACTAAGGTTAATTCTGCTCTTAAGTTTAACTTCTTTACCTATTGTTCTAATGTAACTAACAACCTAATATTTATCTTAATATTAAGATTAATCCTAATCATAATACTAAGAGCTGTATTGTTATTTGTGGTACACAAAGTTCTTTCATCCAATTCACACTATATATCTCTGTAGAAACATAGGAGAAACATCAACATCTGCAGTTTATTGAAGCTTATAAAGGCTAAGGAGGGTGCCCAAAGGAATTTAAACAATTTGGACCAGATCACAGAGCTAGGATACAAAGGGCCTGAGACTTACATCCTGGTGAGCACAGGGGTGGTGCCTTCAACTTTGGAATCTGCACGTCAGTTTTTTACAGCCATCTGAAACTGGTATGTCTTCTGTCCACTGGACAGCCCCTTCAGCTCCCATTTCAAGAGAGTGTCCCAGACCTACTCCCAGACCCAAATTTTCAGATGAGCCATTGAGGTGAACCCTGGGAAGGACCCACTTAGAATCCTTTACTACAGCCTTAGAGACAGTCCCCAGATAGACATGAAGATAAGAACAGTCATCTGCTGATATTTCTCTTTCAAGGTAGCCATCAGGATTATTTTCCAATATGCAACTTAAAACTTAAACAATATATACTAGCATTTTCTCTCCTTGTACAACAAAGACAAAGTAAACCAAGATTAGCAACAGGTTAGGGAAAAGAGAGACAGGTTTCCTGTTCTGAGCAAACCATCACTTGCTTTTGTGAAAAGTGAAAGCTTTTGATAATTTACCCAGGTATTTCTTTTCCTATATTGAGTTTTAAAAATAGTGGGCCACTAGTCACCATAAACAATGCTTATGATTCTCTAAAACAAAAGAATATGTCTAAGAGGAAGAGAAGGAAAGGAGGGAGAGAGTTTAGTGAATTATTCACCCACTTTTCCCCATTAATAGCAGAATGTTCTCAACCAATTAATAAGCAATTACATTCCCATCGACTGAGATGCCCAAAGGAAGAGCCATCTGATGCATTTATTAAATTAACCCTATATGCTCTGAGCCAATGTCAGTTGAGAAGCACAAGGAATAAAATTTTTTAAAAACTTGGAAAAATTTTACAGATTGACTTCCCTGAGCTCCAAATGATATCTAGAGTAAAGGAGAGAGGGTAGGAAGGGCAGGTTAAATTCAGAGAAAGATATGAAGCCAAAGGTGGTATTCCGAAAGTAGCTTGGAGTAAGATCCACCAAATTCCACAAAAATATGACAGAATTAGTTTTCAATTTCTTCAAGAAATTCCTTTTAACTCCTTTACAGAGTTCTTCAATTTTACCTTGTTGTACCTAGGAATAAGATTGTCAGAATATTTCATGCCGATGTATATAGCAATTTTATTCACTAGAGGCTCTGGGTAATTTCGGATCTCAAATACATTTTGTGAGAAGTTCAGGAAATATAGAAAAAAATGTGTTGTTGATTATTAGAGGATCTGGTATCTTATCCCTTCTCCAGACTAACTCCTTTCGTTGCTTATCAAACATGTTTAAACGCTTACCATGTATCAGGTAAGTTCTAGATGCTTTAAAAATATTAATTCATTTACTCCTTACAATAACCCTCTGAGGTAGGTGCAGATAGGCACAGAGAGGTTAATTTGCCCAAGGCTGTGACAGTGGAATTGGTATTCAAACCCAGGCCATTTGGTTCCAGCATCTGGGTGCCTAACCACTACTCTATGCTCTCTCTACATGAATGAAGGAATGAATGAGTAAAAAATAAAGACATGCATGAATGCCTTACCTGGAGATTTACTCTGTCATTTATCCCCTTCCTCTCTACCAGCATTTTGCATTTTGTCCACAATCATTGAGGTGTTTTCTTTCAGAAGAGAACACTTCAAGCTGTCATTTTCTTGTCCAGTTTCTTGAAGGGAAGCTCACACTTGCCACTTCCACTTCTCTACCAGCAATTTATTCCATAACTTCATGCAATCTGGTTCCCTACTCCCCTCCCACTTCTCTACTGACACTGCTTTCTTGAAGGATTGAACTGCCTTATTCAATGGCCTGTTTCTCAGGCTCATCCATCTCTGCTTCCCAGCTCCTTTCTAGACCATTTTCTCTCGTTTCCTGTTATCCTCGTCCTCCATTTTCCGTTTGCATGTATTGCTCTGCTTCTTTGCTGGTTGACATGTCTCGAGATCTAGCCTTAGTATGACTCATTCTCTTTCTCTCTCTCTCTCTCTCCCCACACATTACTTTTTAAACATTCTCACATCCTCCAGTGTCTTCTACTCTTTACACTAATTTCTGGAATCTGGCCACAGAGCCTAGCTTGTCAGCACCCAGAAAGTGGGTCCAATCTCTTTGGAGATAAAGTCACATTGACCAACCTCACAAGATTAATGATGAACTATGCATTTATAATGAAATGATTGTCAAAGGGTCATCAATCCAGAGCATTACACAGGGAGCTAAATTATGAACAATATACCAGTTTGTTCATTTAGAACAAGTAGTATTATTGCAAGAAAAGAATGACCACTGGAGTTCTCTAGTAAGTGCATTTTCCCCACAAGGACATTCCAGGTGGGAAGCTAAATTATAATCAGAAGACCACTAGGTCAGCATGGAATAAGAATAGGGGGAAATAATTACATGATTCAAATATTTAACAGCATCAGGCTGATAATCACAGGTGTATCTAGCTCTACAATAGGGCAAGAGCTGCCAATGGGACCCAGCAAGTAGAGTAATTGTTAAAGACACCATCTCCCCTCAATGAATAAATGAATGAATGAATGTGGAACAACAGTCTTGAGATCATTTCTACTTTACCATTACATTAGAGTTATTTGTTGAAATATTGACCCCTTTGCAAGATCTGGGTTGCAAAATGTCATGGGCCACATGTGCTCATCACTATTGTCTTTACCATCAAGCATAGTGCCTGGCACTTAGTAGATAGAAGGCAATAAATGTTTATTAAAATTAAAGTCATACAGACATTTATAAATATAAATAAAATACCTTCCAAAGTTGGCTTTAAATGTGAGTTAGCCAGAATGTCATATTGTGTGTTTTTTCTTGCTTTTCAAAGTTTATTAAGTCAAATAAATAGAATGCCTTGATTTCAAATGTTTACATTTGGTTCATATATTTGAAAATTGTGAAATAGTAGACCACACAGTTTTCATTCTGTCCATCTTGGTTCTATAAACTTCAACTACTTATTTCTCCTACCCAGTGACCAAACCCCAATTCCACCCCCACCCCCTTTATCTTTGATGTTTCTCATTCTCCATAGGTGGAGGATGTGCCAGCAAAGAGAGGAAAGAACAGATTCTGTGTGCCTATATGGGCTAACCCGGGGCACTCATGGGGTTAAAAGTGCTGCAGTAATATTAAACACATGTTTCAAGTCAGCAGGGTGCCAGCCTGAGATGTCCTCAAAGCCTAATTTGATAGATATTATGCCATACACTGCTGCAAGTAGTAATGAAGAAAGCAAAAATTTTATGGATGAGCAAAATAGGAGCTCTTATGGATGGAGTGTTTTTAAATCAGGTGTATAATTTACCCAGTATCAGACCACATGTAGGGTGCATTACTCAATTGAACTTACAAGCAGATAGGAAAGCAGTTTCTTTTAATAAGCACTTCTTCAACTTATTGGCTCTACAATTACTTGCACCAAATTACCAGCAGCTGCTGCCTGTTTGGTATTTTATCCTAGACAAGGAGTTACATTAGTTTCTAATCAACAAGCCATTCAAGGACTCTTTATAATTTTTAGCTTAATTCCACTTTTATTTGGAATTTATTAATTGAAATATCCAATATTTTCATGACAGTATTTTTCTTAGCTTCTCTTAACAGGGAACCTATTCAACTGCTGAGGTGACGGGAGAAGGGAGGGAAGATACCCACCAAACTTATTTCTGATATTTGCAACATTATACAAACTCTACTAGATTCATGTTGCCTTAGAGTCTGAACTTTGACATTGCAATTGCTTTTGTAAAAATGCTGATACCGTATTTAAACTTTTTTTTTACATTTGCAGTCAATAAATTGTTTTGTCTCTAAATAGCATATCCCCATGCACAGGAGTTAACTGCAAGTTTAAATATTAACCAATTCAGTTTAATACAGGCCTTCTCAAGTTTGGCACTATTGACATTTTGGGCTGGCTAACTCTTTTTGGGGGGAATGTCCTGAATATTGTAGGAAGTTCAGGCAAGATCCCTGGCCTCTAGCCACTAGACGCCAGTGTCATCTCCGCACCTCCAACCCCCTGTTGTAACAACCAAGAATGCCTGCACATGTTGTCACATCACCCCAGATGATTTAACAGATTTGAAGGAATTAAAGGGAAAAGGGTTTCAGAAACAGTTGTAAGAGGAAAGTACGTTTTCAATTCATGTTAAACACTTCTCAAAGTATTCATATAAAGATTGTGTGTGGGGCTAGCCCATATTTGCTTGTTTATGAGGAACTATAAAATGAATTTATGACAGAATTTAACCACACAAAATGCAATTATTTAAATATTACTCTATTTTCAAACTGCTTTCAGATCCAAAGGCAAAAGGAAACCAAAAACAACAACAGCTGCTAATAGCTAAATAAAGTAAATATTTGAATAGCTCTAACTGCAGAAAGACAGACCTGTGGTCTAATTTTAGACAAGTGTGGTTTTATTGTTATGCCAGTAGAGCCAAGAAATCTAATTTGAGAAAAAATTCATTTTTTGAAATTATATTATACATTATTGCCAGCTTTAAATTACAAATCAGAAAAATATGAACATAAAATGCTAATGACCAATGATAAATCATAAAAATGGCAAATACAGTTCAAGATTTTTCTCATAGGGCTTTAAAATCCACAGTTGTCTTTTTAAAGACCAGAATCAGAATAGGTAATGTCAAGAACAACTAGAGTACTGTATACACACTGAAAAACAGCAAAAGTGAAAGAAAGTTAAATTGCCATCCCAAAGTCTCCTTCACTGAGAACTTACCATCTACCATCTTCCATCTAGTCATATGTCAAAAGATCCAAATAACATCCATTGGAAGATGGTTCCTTCTTAGCGTAATATAGAACCTTATGGTGCAAAACTTGAAAGGTCATTTATACCTGCCAGGGCCTTTCCCCAAGTTTACCCTAATTAGATACCCTCCATAACAAGCTTCTCAAGCTTTAAGGTATATATGGATCACCTGGACATCTTGTCAAACTGTGGATTCTTATTGAGTAGGTCTGGGCCTTAGGCAGACTTTCTAACAAGCTTCCAGATGATGCCAATCTATGGACCACACTTTGAAGAGCAAGGATTTGTTTACAACAGCCCCACCAGCTGATCATCAAGCCTGATCTTGAACATTCTTAGGAGGCCAATAACAGAGAAAATCCTAACTCCAAAAAAGAATACAACATTTGTGTACCTAGTGAAATCTTAATTTTCAGGTTCTTTCTGGAAACAGTGCCTCAACCATGCGAAACTTTAGCAGTCAGTTTTTAAAAATTTCACACAATTAAGCAAAATTACTGAAAAATAATTGCTAAATCTCAACCTACTGAAGTCAATAAAAAATGGATTCCTTCTTACTAATAGTCTACAAAATTTAAAAATAATTGGATCTTCATACAAACCATGGCTTCTGTGATAGTCTAAGGACATATTCCCTTCTTACCACTGTGTCTACATGACTCCACTTAAATACTGAAAAAGAGAGAACCATTGTGTCTCTAGCACAGACTCTGCAGCTATAGCCCAGCTCCTTAAAAAAACGGTAAGATTTTTCACACAGCTCTGGTATATTTTGACCATGCCGACAGAAACATGTCATAAGTCTGTTATTTTATAAGGAAATAAGGAGAATGACATTAAGTTAGTAGATTCACTACTATTCCCTGAGACAAGAAACATATCCTCCCATTACCTGAAAAATTCAAAGAACTTTCAGTTCCCAGAAGATTCAGATGCATGACCTTAAAGCCAGACTTATAAAAGCACCATTAATTCATGATTATAGTTTGCAGATAATCCAAATCCTCCATTTTACATCAGTGGTTTTGCTTCAGCCTATTTTATGGCTATCCTAGTCCTCTACCCAGCAAAGAAAAATGAAACTCAATAGTTTTAAACAATGAGTTATTTTTTCTTGTTCCTTTTTTAATTGAAGTAGAGTTGATTTACAATGTTGTGTCAATCTCTGCTGCACAGTCAAGTGACTCAGTTATCCATTATGGCTTATCCCAGTAGATTGGATATAAAACCAAGAACTAATATGTGATCCTGATGTCACTGAATGATTTTGTGGTCACCTTAAATATTCAGAATATTAACAACAGGCAGTGCTTGGGCTTCAAGCAATCAAAGAGAATCCTCAACCAATCAGAATGGACACCATGCATAAGCCGTCAGCATGGCCATACAGGTGCATGCTAGCCAGACTGGCCTGCCTTTGAACAACAGGAAGACAGAAATCCCCATGGACGGTGTAGTGCCATAGGGCAGTTTTATAATGGGTAGACTTAGACCAGGAAAGACTTGTACTCAGAATAGGGATAAATGTGTAGTTTCCTCCAGAGTGAAGTTCCTTGGGAATCAACATTGATGTCAATCATATTTAACACATTTATAAATGTTCAAGAAGCCCAAATTTATTCAATGTGAAAACTCCAAACTTGTAGCTAAGAAAAAAGGTAAAATATAGGTATGAAAATCATACCAATTTGTACAAGTGGATAGAAAAGTAACAAATAATCTTCAACTTAGTAAGTATAAGGTAACATATTTTATGATACATGACATAGGTATAAAATGAACAGCCCTGAACTATCAGCTTCAGGCAGAGAAAGTACATGCCTAGGAGTCACTGTTAGTTCCCCAAGGATAATGACTGAATTGTCTATTGGGGTTGAAAAGTGAAGAAAACATAAATGTATAAAGAAGAATATTAGACACCTACATGTGGAATCTAAGAAACAAAGCAAGCAAACAAAACAAAAGCAGACTCATAGATATGGAGAACAATTGGTCAATGCCAGAGGTTGGGTAGTGGGGTGGGGGCAAAATAGGTAAAGGGGATTGAAAGGTGCAAACCTCCAGTTATATAATAAGTTGTGAGGAAAAAAGGAGAAGTGGGGTGAAGGCGAGGGGAAGGAAAAGAAGGGGAAGAAGAGGAAGAAGAAGGAAGGGGAAGAGGAGGAGGGGAGAGGGGAAAGGGAAGAAGGAGGGGAAGAGAGGAAGGGGAAGAGGAAGAGGAAGAGTAGAAATCCAACTGAAATTAGCATCCTATAAAACCTCAGTGTTTACACTTTTGAATGCCATGAGAGAGTATGGTTGTCGCATATCAAAAATGTTAACAATGAAGCTAGAGAAGGCATAAGCAATAGAGGAAACAGCAACTAACATGTTAGGGTGTTGCTATTTGAGGCATATTGAAACACTGGCCTCTTCATCCTGGAAAGGCAACTGCTTAATACAGAACTTCATTAAAATTTATACAATTAAAAATGATCTGGGTAATGTGGTCACAGGCTTGTTCCCCAGTAGAATGGTGGAACATCCTTTGAAACTTTAGTAAAATAAGTTTAGGACACTAAAAGGAAGAAGTGGTTAGCAAATTTATGGAACTCAATTTCACCAGTATCATCTCCCCCAACTTCCCTCCCACAAGAGTTAACACAGGAAGGAAATAAAGACTTCAGGTAGGAGTTCATTCCTCTATTCAGTACCAGGCTAAAAGCTGAGACAATGATGACGAGTAAAACATACATGGTTCCTGCTCTGTTAAGCTGAGAGTCAACTGGATTAGTTGACTGAATGGAGTGACAGATAAATACCCTAAAAATCACACCAATAATGTAAAATTATAACTGAAATTAAAACTCTGAAGAAGAGGCACATGGTCCTATCACAGGGTCTAGCAGTGGGCTTTGACCTAACTAGAAGAAGGTGACTGTTTGGAAGTGTGCTGATATCTTAGAGATGGGCATAATTTGAACTAACTGGTTAAAAAGCAATAAATGGCTACTAAATAAAGCCAGACTATTCTTTAATGTTCAGGGTACACTAAAGCATCCCATTTAACCAATATTATGCCCACTTCAGTGCAAGGTACGTGAAGGACAGACTACTGGAATTTCCAATGACAACAAACGCTGGGAGAATGACACAGAAGTCTGATGCCAAAGAAAAATTATTCAGCTATAAATAATATAGAATTAATTGGCATCTCTTAAATGGAGCTACCTAGTGAAAATATCATTTTGAATAAGGCGCACTGCCTCCCAGGATATGGCTAGCCCATTTGAAAGGTGAGAAATCTATACCAAGAGTGGTTATATAAGTTGCCCCACATTATAAAGCACAGAACCAGCTGACTTCTTCCAAAATTCATTGAAAAGGGAAATTAATAAAAAATTTATATGGCCATCGTTGCACACTCTAGTTTGAATTATATCATAATTCGTTCTGAAATACCTACTTGCTACCGGAGTATGAACTTGTGGTAGATCATGTTTTTCATTTGTGCATCTGTAGCTGAAATCACGGGGCCATGCTCATAGCAGGCAATCAATAAATGTTTGTTGACTTGAAAGACAACAGTTAAGGCTTTAATTTATAACACCAGTCACTGACTAACAATCATTATCTACTTCATTTGTGTTGGTGAACACTGACATTTAAGGACGTTCTGTTGATACATATACCAGGAACCTCCCGAACAGGAACACAGCCCTGCTCTCAAGCTTGACAGGGCTGTCTTTACCATCTGACGCTCTCAATCCCAGAAAATCCTCCTTCTTGCCAAACATAGTCATTATGTCCAAATGCACATTTTGGGGCACTAAAATGTTGACTTTGAAGTTCAACAAAAGCCATTTTAGTTCCTTTATTTCTATTTTCTCTTTAAAGACACCATTCTGCAGTTAGCAAAATTCTACTCAGATTGGTAACTGCTCTCCTGATCTCCAGTCTTGTACATCCCTATCCTATACTACTCCATGAGGGGGTGGGAAACTGCTGTGAGAATTTCTTCCTGAAAGCTAGGGCTTTCTATATTTACACTGTATTACATAAAATATATTTTTATGTATGTGAGATCTAGTGTATATACACAGTAGAAATTCTCTTAAATAATCTTCCCTTATTCATTTTACCAGCATAACTAATGCTTTTCAGTCCCATATACTGTAGTTGATACCTAAGACATACTTAACGGTCACAGCTAGTAAATCACTCCCTAGAAAATCCAAACGCAACGGCATCTTCAGTTGCATTGTAGGCTTACCAAACATTGGTTAAATTTGTTTCCAAACCTCTTCATTTCAGTTGTACTTGCTATTGCGAGTCTGTAATTTTAATTAGTATTAATGTATATCTGATGAAATATGAGTGAGAAAACAAAAAGATGTGGTCTAAAAAATACAATGAATGCTTTGTAATAAGAGCAAGTAACTGAAAAGTAATTTTTGTTGAATTGGTTGTGGGGGACATAACTGCGAAAGACTGGAGAAAGTTACAAAAGTCTGGAAGTTTTTTGCCTTGAGATTTCTTCAGATGTGAATTTAAGTTTTAGCTTCAGTTTACACAGATCAAAACTAGAAATATTATACAATATGTTATGGATGTGGTTTATGTAAAAGAAACAAGAGAGAACTTTAATCAATGGATCCATATTCAAAGAAAATACCATGAACCTACATTAAAAAACTGGTGAATGAATATCTTGTACATGTTTTCAGCTAAAATAAAAGATTTCAGTTATGTAAGTACCATTTTTAATGAATCTGTCCTTTCACAGACTTTTTCAATTAATCAACTACCTATACATCCCATTCACAAGAAATAGGCAGTCTACCTGAAAAATAATTCAGAATAATGATAGTAAAGATGACCCCAAATCTTGAAAATGGAATAGAGAAAATACAAGAAATGTTTAACAAGGACCTAGAAGAACTAAAGAGCAAACAGTGATGAACAACACAAAAATGCAATTAAAAATTCTCTACAAGGGATCAATAGCAGAATAACTGAGGCAGAAGAACGGATAAGTGACCTGGAAGATAAAATAGTGGAAATAAGTGCTGCAGGGAAGAATAAAGAAAAAAGAATGAAAAGAATTGAGGACAGCCTCAGAGACCTCTGGAACAACATTAAATGCACAAACATTCGAATTACAGGGGTCTCAGAAGAAGAAGAGAAAAAAAAAGGAATGAGAAAATATTTGAAGAGATTATAGTTGAAAACTTCCCTAATATGGGAAAGGAAATAATTATTGAAGTCCAGGAAGCACAGAGAGTCCCATACAGGATAAATCCAAGGAGAAAGATGCCAAGACACATATTAATCAAACTATCAAAAATTAAATACAAAGAACACATATTAAAAGCAGCAAGGGAAAAAAAACAAATAACACACAAGGGAATCCCCATAAGGTTAACAGCTGATCATTCAGCAGAAACTCTGCAAGACAGAAGGGAGTGGCAGGACATATATAAAGTGAAGAAGGAGAAAAACCTACAAGCAAGATTACTCTACCCAGCAAGGATCTCATTCAGATTTGACAGAGAAATTAAAACCTTTACAGACAAGCAAAAGCTAAGAGAATTCAACACCACCAAACCAGCTCAACAACAAATGTTAAAGGAACTTCTCTAGGCAGGAGACACAAGAGAAGGAAAACACCTACAATAGTAAACCCAAAACAATTAAGAAAATGGTAATAAGAACATACATATCTATAATTACCTTAAAGTAAATGTATTAAATGCTCCAACCAAAAGACATAGATTGGCTGAATGGATACAAAAACAAGACCCATATATATGCTGTCCCACTTCACACCTAGGGACACATACAGACTAAAAGTGAGAGGATGGAAAAAGATACTCCATGGAATTCAAAAGAAAGCTGGAGTAGCAATTCTCATATCAGACAAAAGAGACTTTAAAACAAAGACTATTACAAGAGACAAAGAAGGACACTACATAATGATCAAGGGTTCAATCCAAGAAAAAGATATAACAACTGTAAATATTTATGCACCCAACATAGCAGCACCTCAATACATAAGGCAAATACTAACAGCCATAAAAGGGGAAATTGACAGTAACACAATCATAGCAGGGGACTTTAACACCCCACTTTCACCAATGGACAGATCATCCAAAATGAAAATAAATAAGGAAGTACAAGCTTTTAATGATACATTAAACAAGATGGACTTAATTGATATTTATAGAACATTCCATCCAAAAACAACAGAATACACTTTCTTCTCAAGTGCTCATGGAACATTCTCCAGGATAGATCAATGCCTTGGGTCACAAATCAAGCTTTGGTAAATTTAAGAAAACTGAAATAGTATCAAGTATCTTTTCCGACCACAATGCTATGAGACTAGATATCAATTACAGGAAAAAATCTGTAAAAAATACAAACATATGGAGGCTAAACAACATACTACTTAATAACCAAGAGATCACTGAAGAAATCAAAGAGGAAATAAAAAAATACCTAGAAACAAATGACAGTGAAAACACGACAACCCAAAACCTACGGGATGCAGCAAAAGCAGTTCTAGGAGGGAAGTTTATAGCAATACAATCCTACCTTAAGAAACAAGAAACATCTCAAATAAACAACCTAACCTTACACCTAAAGCAGTTAGAGAAAAAAGAAAAAAAAAACCCCAACGGTAGCAGAAGGAAAGAAATCATAATGAACAGATCACAAATAAATGAAAAAGAAATTAAGGAAATGATAGCAAAGATCAATAAAAGTAAAAGCTGGTTCTTTGGGAAGATAAACAAAATTGATAAACCATTAGCCAGACTTATCAAGAAAAAAAAGGCAGAACAGTCATATCAATAGAATTAGAAGTTAAAAAGCAGAAGTAACAAATGACACTGCAGAAATACAGAGGATCATGAGAGATTACTACAAGCAACTATATGTCAATAAAATGGACAACCTGGAAGAAATGGTCAAATTCTTAGAAATGGAAAAACTTCCGAGACTGAACCAGGAAGAAATACAAAATATGAACAGACCAATCACAAGCACTGAAATTGAAACTGTGATTAAAAATCTTCCAACAAACAAGCCCAGGGCCAGATGGCTTCACAGGTGAATTCTATCAAACATTTAGAGAAGAGCTAACACATACCCTTCTTAAACTCTTCCAAAATACAGCATGAGGAGGAACACTCCCAAACTCATTCTACGAGGCCATCATCACTCTGATACCACAACCAGACAAAGAAGTCACAAAGAAAGAAAACTACAGGCCAATATCACTGATGAACATAGATGCAAAAATCCTCAAGAAAATACTACCCAACAGAATCCAACAGCACGTCAGAAGGATCATTCACTCTGATCAAATGGGGTTTATTCCAGGAATGCAAGGATTCTTCAGTATATGCAAATCAATCAACATGATACACCATATTCACAAATTGAAGGAGAAAAACCATATGATCATCTCAATAGATGCAGAGAAAGCTTCCAACAAAATTCAACACCCATTTATGATAAAAACCCTCCAGAAAGTAGGCATAGAGGGAAATTGCCTCAACATAATAATGTCCATATAAGACAAACCCACAGTCAAAACCATCCTCAATGGTGAAAAACTGAAACCATTTCCATTAAGATCAGGAACAAGACAAAGTTTCCCACTCTCTCCACTATTATTCAACATAGTTTTAGAAGTTTTAGCCACAGCAATCAGAGAAGAAAGAAAGTAAAAGGAATACAAATTGGAAAAGAAGAGTAAAACTGTTCACTGTTTGCAGATGACATGATACTATAAATAGAGAATCCTAAAAATGCTACCAGAAAACTACTAGAGCTAATCAATGAATTTGGTAAAGTAGCAGGATACAAAATTAATGCACAGATATCTCTTGCATTCCTATACACTAATGATGAAAAATCTGAAAGTGAAATCAAGAAAACACTCCCATTTACCATTACAACAAAAAGAATAAAATATCTAGGAATAAACCTACATAAGGAGACAAAACACCTGTATGCAGAAAATTGTAAGACACTGATAAAATAAATTAAAGATGACACAAACAGATGGAGAGATAGATCATGTTCTTGTATTGGAAGGATCAACATTGTGAATATGGCTCTACTACCCAAAGCAATCTATAGATTCAATGCAACCCCTATCAAACTACCACTGGCATTTTTCACAGAACTAGAACAAAAATTTTCACAATTTGTGTGGAAACACAAAAGACCCCGAATAGCCAAAGCAATCTTGACAAAGAAAAACAGAGCTGGAGAAATCGGGCTCCCTGACTTCAGACTATATTACAAAGCTACAGTAATCAAGACAGTATGGTACTGGCACAAAAAACAGAAATATAGATCAATGGAACAGGATAGAAAGCCCAGAGATAAACCCACGCACATATGGTCACCTTATCTTTGATAAAGGAGGCAAGAATATACAGTGGAGAAAAGACAGCCCTTCAATAAGTGGTGCTGGGAAAACTGGACAGCTCCATGTAAAAGAATAAAATTAGAACACTCCCTCACCCCATACACAAAAATAAACTCAAAATGGATTAAAGACCTAAATGTAAGGCCAGACACCATCAAACTTATAGACGTAAAAATAAGCAGAACACTCTATGACATAAATCAGAGCAAGATCCTTTTTGACCCACCTCTTAGAGAAATGGAAATAAAAACAAAAATAAACAAATGGGACCTAATGAAACTTAAAAGCTTTTGCACAGCAAAGGAAACCCTAAACCAGATGAAAAGACTACCCTCAGAATGGGAGAAAATATTTGCAAATGAAGCAACTGACAAAGGATTAATCTCCAAAATTTACAAGCAGCTCATCCAGCTCAATATCAAAAAAAGAACAACCCAATCCAAAAACGGGCAGAAGACCTAAATAGACATTTCTCCAAAGAAGATATACAGATTGCCAGCAGACACATGAAAGAATGCTCAACATCATTAATCATTAGAGAAATGCAACTCAAAACTACAATGAGATATCATCTCACAGCGGTCAGAATGGCCATCATCAAAAAATCTACAAACAGTAAATGCTGGAGAGGGTGTGGAAAAGAGGGAACCCTCTTGCACTGCTGGTGGGCATGTAAATTGATACAGCCACTATGGAGAACAATATGGAGGTTCCTTAAAAAGCTAAAAGTAGAACTACCATACGACCAAGCAATCCCACTACGGGGCATATACCATGAGAAAACCATAATTCAAAAAGAGTCATGTACCAAAATGTTCACTGCAGCTCTATTTATAAGAGCCAGGACATGGAAACAACCTAAGTATCCATCAACAGATGAATGGATAAAGAAGATGTGGCACATATATACAATGGAGTATTACTCAGTCATAGAAAGGAATGAAACTGGGTTATTTGTAGTGAGGTGGATGGACCTAGAGTCTGTCATACAGAGTGATGTAAGTCAGAAAGAGAAACAAATACCATATGCTAACACATATATATGGAATCTTAAAAAAAAATGGTCGTGAAGAACCTAGGGGCAAGATGGAAATAAAGATGCAGACCTACTAGAGAATGGAGTTGAGGATATGGGGTGGGGGAAGGGTAAGCTGGGACAAAGTGAGAGAGTGGCATGGACATATATACACTACCAAACGTAAAATAGATAGCTAGTGGGAAGCAGCCGCATAGCACAGGGAGATCAGCTCGTGCTTTGTGACCACCTAGATGGGTGGGATACGGAGGGTGGGAGGGAGGGAGACGCAAGAGGGAAGAGATATGGGAACATATGTATATGTATAACTGATTCACTTTGTTAAAAAGCAGAAACTAACACACCATTGTAAAGCAATTATACTCCAATAAAATAAGCAATTCAATATATCACTACAGTTCAAAAAAGCTGGATCTATAAATTTAGAAATCATCAGGATATATGTGGTATATAAAGCCACACGACTAGGTAAGATCACCAGGAGGCAATTCATATTTAGAATTACATAAGAGAAAGCAAAAAGAAAGAGTGGGCAAAGGAGATTGAGGAAAATAGATGGAAATTTAGGAAATTGTGGTGTCAGCTATCTAAGTAAAGATAGAATTTCAAGGAGGAGAGAGATGTCAATGATAACTGAGAAAGTAAAATAAAGTCAGAACTGAACATTGGTTTGGCAAGATGGAAGTTATCAAAGACCTTGGGAAAGAAGGCTACAGTGGAGTGGTGGAGACAAATTCTGCTTGGCATGGGTTATAAAAAGAATGGGAGGTAGGAAAGGGAAGCATCAATAATACACAATACCTGCTTCCCAGCTGCTGCAGCTCTTGCTAATATCTGGATCAGCAGTGACTCTAATGAATCCACCATTATGGGCAAAAAGAAGACCCATATCAATATTAGCAACATTGGCCATGTGGACTCTGGCAAGTCCACCACCACTGGGCATCTCATCTACAAGTGTGGGGATACTGACAAGAGAACCATGAGAAGTTCGAGAAGGAAGCAACAAAGATGAGCAAGGGCTCCGTCAAGTTTGCCTGGGTGCTAGACAAAATGAAGGTGGAAAGGAAATGTAGCATCACCATGACATCTCCTTTTGGAAGTTTGAGACAACCAAATATTACATCACCATAATTGATGCCACAGGGACTTCATCAAAAACATTATCACTGGCCCATACCAGGTGACTGTGCCATGCTCATCATGGCTGGCAGCACGGGCATGTTTGAAACAGGCATCTCCAAGAATAGGCAGACCTGTGGAGAATACGCTACTGGCCTACATGCTGAGTGTGAAGCCACTCATCATGGCTGTCAACAAGATGGACTCCGACAAACCCACCCACAGCACCCAATGCTTCCATCAAGGGAGTCAGAGCCTACATCAGGAAGATTGGCTACAACTTGGCTGCCATGGCCTTCGTGCCCATTTTGGGCTAGCATAGCCCAGCATCCACATGCCTGGTTCAAGAGCTGGAAGGTCAAGAGAAAGGAGGGAAATGCCACAGGGATGACTCTCCTGGAAGCTGTGGGCTCCATTCTCCCTCCCACTCAACTGGTCAATGAGCCCCTGACGCTGCCTCTACAAGGTGTGCACATGATTGGGAGCATTGGCTCTGTGCCTGTGGGCTGTGTGGAGACCAGCTTCCTGAAAGCTGGGATGGAGGTCACCTTTGACAACCCCAAGGCCCTGAAGTCAGGCGATACAGCCATTGTGCAAATGTAAGGATGGTCCCCAGCAAATCCATGTGTGTGGAGATGTTCTCTGAGTACCCACCTCTAGGCCATTTTGCTGTGCAGGACGTGAGACAAACAGTGGCCAATGGAGTCATCAAGGCAGTGGATGAAAAGTCATCCTCTGCAGGCAAGGTCACCAAGTCAGCAGTAAAGCCCAACAAGAAATGAAGCATATACCCTGCAGTTTCCTCAGCAATCTCCACTACAAAAATTACCCAACATTCGATGTATTTATTAAGATTAATAAAACATAACTAGCTGTGTTACCACAAAGTGTTACCAAAGTGTTACCACTCTTTGCATGTGGCTGCCTAGTCTTCTCAACACCATTTACTGAAGAGACTATCCTTTCCCTCTTGAATAATCTTGGCTATTTTGTTATAAATTAATTTAGCATTAAATATATATCATTTAAATTTGTTAAGAAAGTAGAACTTAAATGTTTTCACACACACACCCCCAAATAAAAGATAAATATGTTAGATGATGGATATGTTAATTAGATGGCAGGAAATCCTTTCACTACGTATATGCATATCAAATCACCACAATGTACACTTTAAATATCTTATAACTTTACATGTCAATTATACTTCAATAAAGCTGACATTAAAGCATCAACAACTCACAGATGAATGGATAAAGAAGATGTGGCACATATATACAATGGAATATTACTCAGCCATAAAAAGAAACGAAATTAAGTTATTTGTAGTGAGGTGGATGGACCTAGAGTCTGTCATACAGAATGAAGTAAGTCAGAAAGAGAAAAACAAATACCGTATGCTAACACATATATATGGAATCTTAAAAAAAAAAAAAGGTTATGAAGAACCTAGGGGCAGGACAGGAATAAAGACACAGGTGTAGAGAATGGACTTGAGGACACGGGAAGGGGGAAGGGTAAGCTGTGACAAAGTGAGAGAGTGGCATGGACTAATATATACTACCAAATGTAAAATAGATAGCTAGTGGGAAGCAGCCGCATAGTACAGGGAGATCAGTTTGGTGCTTTGTGACCACCTAGAGGGGTGGGATAGGGAAGGTGGGAGGGAGACGCAAGAGGGAGGAGATATGGGGATATATATATATATATGTGTATAGCTGATTTACTTTGTTATAAAGCAGAAACTAACACACCATTGTAAAGCAATTATACTCCAATAAAGATGTTAAAAAATCAACAACTTTTTTAGAGAGTTTTGCTATAAAGAGGAGTAGAGAAATAAGGTAGTGGGTAGAGGAACACACGAAGTCCAGATAAGAACATTTTTTTTTTTTTTTTTTTGCGGTACGTGGACCTCTCACTGCTGTGGCCTCTCCCGTTGAGGAGCACAGGCTCCGGACGTGCAGGGCCAGCAGCCATGGCTCACGGGCCCAGCCGCTCTGCAGCATGTGGGATCTTCCCAGACCGGGGCACGAACCCAGGTCCCCTGCATTGGCAGGCGGACTCTCAACAACTGCACCACCAGGGAAGCCCTAGAACATTTATTTTTAAGATGGGATTATTATATGAAGCCCTTCAGTAGACAAGAGAGGACTGGCTTCTGTGTACAAGCAGAGGACCTGACATCGGGTAGGACAAGGACAACTGACCCCTGTGCATAAATGGGAAGGCAGAGTATGTGGATACAAATCTACAAATTAGGTTGGTAGATTTTAGTAGTAGAAAGATAAGTTGTTTCTCTTTTGTGAATTGTGTTGAATGTGAGAAGAGAAAAGGGGCTGCTGGAAATCTGAGGCAAGAGAAAGTGGACCATAGATTGACAAGGTATTACCAGGCAGTACTCTGTCTACCTGATGTCTCTGATCATACTTTTAAGTAGAAACTAATCAATTCATAAATGTGTTTTCCTTCACTATATGCAGGGCTTATATTTACTGTATACATTTATTATTTTTATTAATTCATGTACTGTACATTTCCCCAACTAGACTGTAATCTTTAAAATATTATATCACTGCTCTACTCCTAAGACCTTCACTCACACTACCTGGCATGTAGTTTGTAATGCATAAATATTTGTTGACTGAATAATTCAGTATCCACAAATGCCTAAAATATGCTTAAAATTGAACTCCTTATTACCTCACCCTTAACTCTTCCATGTACACACCTGTTCCTCTACTTTTTATTCTATCACAGTTTATCCAACTAATTTCCCAATCCAGAAATTTGGAAATCATCCTCTGACCTCCCTCATTTCATTCTCCATGACCCAACAATCATCAAGTTCAGTCAACTCTGCCAGTTAAATATTTCTTGGAGCTATTCACTGTTCTCCATTCCTGCAGCCAATTTCCTGGTCAGGTCACCATCACCTCACTTGGATTACTGGAAAAGCATCGTAATCCCTCTCCTGACTTTCATGTTGTCCCCCCTCAAGTCCATTCTCTACATCTTTCAAAAAGTATAAATCTTATTATGTCCTCCACAACATTCAACCCTCCATTGATTCTTCAGCAAAGCCCTCAGGATAAAAATCCTCTTTTTTATGATTTATTACAGTTTTCTTAATCTGGCCCAGAACTCTACTTGGCAAATTAAACTAATGTCAATTCTCTAACTAATTAGTAGATCTCTATCAGCTCTTGGGTCTTTGCATGTACTTTTTCGTCCACCTGGGATATTCTCTTCACTATCAACTCCTACTCATCCTTTCTTTCTCAACTTAGAAGTCACTTCCTCTAAGAAGTCTTCTCTGAATCATGGCATTGGTTAGGTACTCCTCCTAAATGCTTCCAAAGCTCCCTGTGTATGCTGGTGTTCTATAACCTTCCTTTATAGCACTGCTTTATCCCAAACCCAGATAGTAACAAATGTTTACAGGGTAGAGTCTTATGGTTCTTGTAATGAATACATCCCTCTATCCCTCCCCCTAGCCCCTTAGAGGTAAAGAACAAAAAATGAAGGGATAATGAGGTGCCTATTTGCTGAAGAAAAAGAAACGTATTTCAACCAGGTGTCCTACAGAGGTGGCAAGAGAGGTCTGAGCAGCCCTGTGATCATGGGCCAATGAAAAAATGATGAGCACAATCCCTATATTGTCTCTTTTTTTTTGAATATAGGTTAGGATTTTATAAATAAACTTCTTAGAAAATTTGTGGTCTGGGAACTACTTGATATTATAATATTTTTTTCTCCTTAGGAGTGAATCTCCTCAATGTATTTATGTTTCAAATTTGTCTCAGGCACTTTTAATAACTAATAATAGCTTTTTTTTCATAGATTTAGTTTAATTCAGGAAGGATTTAATCAACAAATAGTTTATTTTCAAGACGAAATGCTCTTGAGGATGGATGCTTCTGTGCCCAGGATGAAGATGCTCTTTGATTTTGCCTCGTGTGATTGAAAGAACACAGCTTGAAATGTTTTTGCCCCACTTTTGTATGCATTTGGGCTAAGTTCCTTTCAGGAGCAATTCCGGTCATGCCTTTAAGCCTGGAATCCGGTAAAAGGACCGCTGAAGATTGCACCATGATTTCAGCTTATTGTATATCTTCCAAGCTGTCATGCTTGTCATTCCTGGAGTCCTGAGGTTCCTAACTGGTCTGCCTTCTCTCCATGGTTCAGAGTCCTTCTATGTCTTGTATATAACGTCCAAGTTTTCCCGTTGTACTTAGTGGGAGGAATAGGCAAAAACTCATTCTCCATCTTCCTGACCCACCTCTCTGTCTACCTGGGAAGCTCTGCTGGTCTCTGTACAGTCAGTGGCCTCAGTGTCTTCCTCATCTTCACGGGGCAAGTCCCAGCTCGGCACTCTTAGGGGAAAGGAGCCTCTCTCTTCCAGCACCAAAGGGCTCAGAAGAATAACTAGCATTTAAAATGCTTAAGCAAATATTTGGGGAAAGTGAGAAGTATAATTTTCCTCTCTTCATGGTTACTTCACAAGTGTTATAGTAAGTCACAGGAAGTAAAAAGATAAATCATTCTAAAAAGTCAAAGTAGCATGCTTTGTAGCAAAAGATCTGATTCATTTTAAGTGAACAAGCACAAACTAACCACTATAATTTCTGCAGCAAACCAAATCGCATGCCCAGATTTACAAGCAGAACTTTCCAGTTTTCTCATATGTGCCATACTTTGATTATGAATATTCAAGACAGAGGCAGAATGGTCCCATGATGGGTTCTTGTCAAACTGAAAAGGCATAGGAATAGATGAGATGAAAGAAAGCAAAGAGGGGCCTCATGGATAAAGTTAATGCCTAAATTGAAATCACGTAGTATTAATCCCAACTCATCCCCTATTTATTTAAAATGTCATTATGAATATAATAATTTTTAAAACAGCTTATGATTTTATTTCTTAGGGTATAATCATATAAACTGTATATGAAAACACATTATACAAAGATAAGCACAACATGGAGGTTTGTCATCTTCATGAGACAAGCAGGCAGTCATTATGTCTTAATCTACTCAACAGTAGACAGAAAACAAAGTAGCTGCTCATGGAGATTAATCTGTTAAATAAAGTCATAAAAAATATCACTCTGAGAAACTATGTGGCTCATCCTTTCAACCTTTATACACTGTTAAATACTACATTGTCTTTGGCAGTGTTTACTCCCAATGTACTTGTGTATATGTTCGCCATTAAATCACTAATTGCAAATCCCTGAGCTCAAGAAAGGCTCTTGATAAATCATGTACAACGACTTTTAAGCAAACTATACCTCAAGTCTGGATGACTATGAACTTGCTTATTTTTAAATATTTCTACAGAAGCACATTCCATCAAGAGAACTGAGATAGGGTTGCCAGATTTAACACATAAAAATGCAGGACACCACTTAAGTTTGGATTTAAGATAAACAAATACTTTTAAAAACAAATACGTTTTTTAGTATAAATATGTCCTGTGCAATTTGGGGGGGAGCATACTGATGCTTAAAAAGTATTCATTGTTGGGCTTCCCTGGTGGCACAGTGTTTAAGAATCCACCTGCCAAGGCAGGGGACATGAGTTCCAGCCTTGGTCCGGGAAGATCCCACATGCTGCGGAGCAACTAAGCCTGTGTGCCACAACTACTGAGCCTGCACTCTAGAGCCCGCGTGCCTCAACTACTGAAGCCCACACACCTAGAGCCTGCGCTCCACAACAAGAGAAGTCGCCGCAGTGAGAAGCCCACGTACTGCAACGAAGAGTAGCCCCCACTCACCGCAACTAGAGAAAGCCCGTGGGCAGCAACAAAGACCCAACTCAGCCATAAATAAATAAATTAATTAATTAATTAATTAATTAAAAAGTATTCATTGTAATCTGAAATTCCAATTTAAGTGGGTGCCCAGTATTTTATCTGGCAACACTAGAACTAAAACCCAGCCAAGGATAACTTCTGTCAGATGAGTCAATTTCTCTGCTATAGATTGCCACATCTAAGATCATTTCATCCAAGAGAGAGAGTGGTCATAAGTTGACAACTGCAGGTTAATTAAGAACTAATTATTGGTCAAGCTGTCAAAAGTCAATACTTCTATCTCTAGTGTAACAGCCAATTCAATCAATATAGATTTTTTAAAGGATTTTAAACAAATATTTTTATAATTCTTTTTCTCTAACAACCTAGAAACACAATGGTAAGAGGGCCAACAAACACATGAAAAGATGCTCAACATCACTAATTTTCAGAGAAATGCAAATCAAGACTACAATGAGGTATCACCTCACACCAGTTAGAATGGGCATCATCAGAAAATCTACAAACAACAAATGCTGGAGAGGGTGTGGAGAAAAGGGAACCCTCTTACACTGTTGGTGGGAATGTAAATTGATATAGCCACTCTGGAGAACAGTATAGAGATTCCTCAAAAAACTAAAAATAGAACTACCATATGACCCAGCAATCCCACTCCTGGGCATATACCCAAATAAAACCATAATTCAAAAAGATACATGCACCCCAATGTTCATTGCAACACTATTTACAATAGCCAAGACATGGAAGCAACCTAAATGTCCATCAACAAATCAATGGATAAAGAAGATGTAGTACATATATACAATGGAATATTACTCAGCCATAAAAAGGAACTTAGCACTTGGGTCATTTGTAGAGATGTGGATGGACCTAGAGAGTGTCATACAGAGTGAAGTAAGTCAGAAAGAGAAAAACAAATACTGTATATTAACGCATGTATGTGGAATCTAGAAAAACGGTATAGATGATCCTATTTGCAAAGCAGAAATAGAGACACAGACATAGAGAACAAATGTACGGATACCAAGGGGTAAAGGGGGACGTGGGAGGAATTGGGAGATTGGGATTGACATATATACACTATAGATACTATGTATAAAATAGATAACTAATGAGAACATACTGTATAGCACTTAATGCACTGTGGTGACTTAAATGGGAAGGAAATCAAAAAAGAGGGGATATATGTATATGTATAGCTGATTCATCTTGCTGTACAGTAGAAACTAATACAACATTGTAAAGCAACTATATTCCAATAAAACTTAATTTAAAAAAATAAATAAGCAGTAAAAAATTAAAAAAAACACAATGGTGCTCATTTCATTTTCCTTGTGAGATTATCTCTAATGGACAACATAAACTTTTGTTAAGTTAAAGATATAAATTTGAACTTTATGAAAGTCAACATAAAAGGTAAGGGAGTGTGTTTTTAAAGATCAATAATTTGTTTGTATGTTTTAAATTTAATTAGAAGTGAATTTACCATCCTGCCCCGCAAACCCATTCTTCTCCAGTATTTTGCTTCTCCCTGAATAATAGCATGGCTCTGTCTGATGGCCAAGTCAGAAATATGAGTCATTCTCAATCCCTTTCACACAACCCACATATTTTTAAAAGAATATTTATTGAGTATTTACTATATTTACCAATGTTACCATATTAAATATTTACCATACCACTGTAATAAGTTTTAACCTGCACTCTCTTGACCATCACAACAACCCAGCAAGATAGGAACTATCATGACTCACTCTACAGATAAGAAACTGAAGCATAAAGAGGATGAATGGCTTGTCCAAGTTCAAATAGCTGAGAAGTAAGAGAGACAGGACTAAAATCTAGGTCACTATTAATCACTATGTTAATTCCACATATCCAATTGGTCACCAAGTTCTGTCAATTCTACTTCCTGAATATCTTTCAAATCCTTTCTCTTCACCCCACCCCACCTTAGTTTAGGCCCTCATTGGTCCTCTTAGTTGGTCTACAATTTGGGGTTCTTTGTTAGTTTCATAGGGCTGCCATAAAAATCTACCACAAGTGGGGTGCCTTAAATAACAGAAATTTATTGTCTCAGTTCTGGAGGGGAAACGTCAAAAATTAATGTGTCAGCAGAGCTGGTTCCTCCTGAGGGCTATGAGGGAACAGGCTGTTCCAGGTCTCTCTCCTTGACTTGTAGGTAGCCGTCCTCTCCCTGTGTCTCTTCATGTCATCTTCCCTCTGGGAACGTCTGTTTCTGTGTCCAAATTTCCCTTTTTTATAAGGACACCAGTCGGGTTAGGGAACCACTTGACTGCAGTATGACCTCACCATAACTTAACTAATTACATCTGCAATGACCCTATTTCCAAACAAGGTCACAATCTGAGAGGCTAGGGGTTAGAAAATCAACTATCTTTTTTGAAAGAGGACACAGTTCAATGCATAATAGATCCCTTTTAATCTGCTCTCTACTACCACCAAAGTGCTTTTGCTAAAATTCAAATCTAATCTTGTCATTTCCGTGTTTCCTATTTTCAAAGACAAGACACAGCCTCCAGGATAAAAGGTTAAATTTGCGGGTGGGGAGATAACAGAATTCTTTACAATCCATCCTGTGCTCACCATTCCAGCTTTATTTCTAGCTTCTTTCCACTCTCTTTGTTCAGCTCTTGAACTTTAAAGTTCCAGATAGACAATAAACCTGGTCACTGGACTGTGACCTTCTTGAGGGCGGACATGGTGTATTAATCATCTTTTTAGATACAGTACCTGGCACAGAGCCCTTGGCAAGGCACTGACAACTATGTGTCTACAATACATGTGTAAGTGACTCTCACTGCACCATAGAAAAATGGACCATTCAGCCCAGGGGGAGAAAAAGAACCTCTTTGAGCCTAATGTGTACTAAAGCAGCTAATGGCAGAGAAAAGCATGGCAGAAAATGTTTGTGAAATACATGCTGTAAAGTACACGTTGTTAAGGTGGAAGCGTAAGCTATCTGTTCACAGTGAAGTCCACATAATATTTATAAAGGTTATAAACATCCAAGTTGTCAAAGCAACTTGAGTCACAATTTCAGACAAAATTATAATAAAATTTTATCTTTTTAATATAATCATAAAACTTTTTGGCAGCCACTGAGAACATTGAGCATAAATCCAGTTGAAACAAACTTGATAGGCAGTGTGTCATTTTTTGGCTCTATCCGTTTGGTGTTGTCAAATGATCATATTTTACTAGAAATAACTAAATAGCTCATGTTTAGTCTGTTCCACAATACCGCAGGTTTTTAGGAAGGTATTATATCATAAAATTGGGAAATTCCTATTTTGTGAACTTCTATATGGCAATCCCACTTGACAAAACATAAATATGGCCTATTCAATCCATTAATTTAATAAGTGACATTTAATTTGAAACACCTAAGTAATTCTTTAGGAATCCATATCTGCACCAGGGATGACTATAATTTGTCCTGCTTGGGTCAAGTGCACATCCCTGAACCAATCACTGTATCCAGGGCAATGAGTTTGTGAATGACAGCTTCACTGGAAGGCCAAAGGAGGGGAATACAGGCAGACAAAACATGAAGGAAAGACAGTGGGGCAGAGTAGAAGAAACACAGATTGGAGAACCAGAGGCTCTACAATCATCTGTGTAGACTCCACTCCTCCCTCACAAAATTAAAAGTGGGTCCAGTTCCAATTCTCTCTGATCCAATATGAAACAACTTTGCAGCAACCTGCTTATCTAAATAATAAAGATTCTACTTTCTTTATGGAGGTGAACAGTGTTTGGCTGGAACAGAAAGTCTGTGTGACTCCTCCCAAATACACAGGACTTAGTGCCTTCAGAAGAAAAACTGGGAGAATTTTCTCAAAGTCAGAGTGGGTGAGGCTTTAGCATCTCTTAAATCACAACACCAAGAATCAGCTGACTTTCTGCTCCCAATGACTACTGACAAGGTGAAATTTGATTCTTGTCCAAATATCTGCTGAAATACCTGCCAGATAAAATCCAGACCCTTTAGCAACTTTCAGTTAAAACCTTGACTGTGCCTCTAGCTTCATCTCCTCTACCCCATCAATGAGCCCTGATCAGGCATACAATGTCTATGAATCACCAAGTACTTTCATGCCTTAGTTTACATTAGTAATATTGGTAATATTTATTAAGCACATATTATGTGCCAGGCACTATTCAGGTGCAGGAGATATAGCAGTGAACAAGATAAATCCCTGCCCTCATGGAACTTACATTCCAATGTATGTGTTGGGGACTGGGTGGGGAGGTGGGGTTGGTAATCATTATGTAATTAAATAAAGAAAGATCCTGGCTGGGGTAAGAGGTGACTTTAGAAAGGGTGGTCAGGGGGTGACCTGACTGACCTGAATGAAGGGAAGGAGCCCTCTATGAGAAGATTTGTGCTTGGCACCAGGCCAGGGACATCATATACATTATCATGAATCCTCCCAGCAATTCTGCAAGGTGGGCAGTACTATCCCCATTTTATTCTGAGAGGATAAGTAACTTTCCCATATTGCACAGCACAAAACTCAAGTTCAAGCCTGTCCAATTCCTCCGCTCCCCTCTTAGTCTTTAAGTCCTTTCGTTCTGACTGAAATGCTCTTCCTGACACTCTTCGACAGACCCTCCCTTCAGGTCCATTCAGGGCCCATTTCTTACTGATGAATGTATCCCCCATTCTTGTTCAAGGCCTGGGACATTGAAAATACTTAAGAATTGTTTATTGAACAAATGCTGTTTGGCTACAGAATTAAATGGGGGTGATATGAGTGCTCAAGATACAGCCCTGATGAGAGACGCTGCCACTGGGAATGTGGCAATAGTCAAAGAACATGGGCCCTTCTTCCCCAGCAAAAAAGATCATGGGTCCTTCTCTGGAAATGGGCAGTGACATTCAGACTGAAGAGATCTTTACCGTGCTTAAAATTATACAAGGGTGGCCACTACTGAAAAGTAAAAATAACTTTTTTCAAATAAAAAAATGTTTTTAATTTGCTGTCAAGGTATTTTAAAGTTTTATAAAACTAGCATCTCCAACAGGTTCAAAAGGAATGACATTTTCCTCTTCTGTACCTAGAGTAGAGAACAATTCCCTGCCTTGAGCATTTTGTTCCTACATATTTCCCCACTGATACAAGATGCTTTGTTTAAAGAACTATTTAACTAGCAAGACCTTTATTTTGCAGATAAATCTCATATTTAAGAAAAATAGCTTTTAAGTAGTGTTGGAAATTTTTATTTAAAAAAATGGGAGTTGAAATGCATGGCATAGAGGATGTTGTAAAACAGGCAGTGCATCATTACCACCACCCACTCGAAACCATTTTAACTATAATCTCTGTATTTGGGTAGTTCAGCTAATTAACAACCTGGCATTACTGTAAAGATGAGATTGCCATGTTATTAGAAGTGGTTTTTAACAGTCTTTAAGCACTAACCACTCAATTTATTAACAGTTTATTCTACCTTAAGTGAAGGAAATTACATAATTATTGTTAAGTCTAAAAATGAGAAGACATTATGTATATTTTCTCATTACCTATAAAGAATGCCAAAGTCAAAATCGTGTTTGTAAATACAAGTAAAATTCCTGAAAATGCATATTAATAGTTTGATGTCAATGGGTTTTTTGGGTGTGTAACCATCTTCCTTATACACTTTTGTTCAACTTTTAGCTTGATGTGACCTAATAAAAGTAGTACAGAAGAGGAAAACAAAACATATTTTGGAAGCAGAATAAGCAGTGGTTTAAAATGTGAACCTTAAAATCAGATTGTCTGGGTTCAAATCCTGGCTCTACAACTTACCAGTGCAAAGAACTTAGGTCTTAGTCTCTCTGTGCCTCTTTCCTCAGCTGTAAAATACAGATTTTAATAATAATAATAGGGCTCAACTATGGAGTTGCTGTGAGAATTAATGATTTAATACATGTAAAGCACCAGAACACTCATGTAAAGCACCAGAACACTCAGCAAATATTGGCTATCATTAATTTGGTCTAGCTCTCCCTGTAATACCCTACTTCCCCAAGATAATACTTTGCAGGATGATTTCCCTACCTTTCCAAGCATTAGGAGCTTTTTTCCAACTCTAAAAATTTCTCAGACCATCACAGGATGGGAGTTGTATATATTTTATCCATTACTTGAGAATGTGCAAAATCTCAAAAAGCTATTCTGAATTTAGTCATAAATTTAAACAAATGAGTATTTTTCTCCACCACAAGGCACTCAGAGGTGGCACTGGATGATCTCTTAGCATGAAAGGGTTAAATGGTCTAAGTTGGAGAGAAAGGTCATCATGATAGGGCTTCACAACTTGACATTTACCACCTGCTCCCATCTGAAGATGTTATTTCAACTGGTTATATTTTGATTGATTTTATAGGGAAAGGTTGCTATTATCATATTCCCAAATACGGATTCCTGAAGGCCTCTGGGTATAATAATTTTATTCATTCATTTATTTAATAAAGTGTTATTAAAAGCTGACTACATATTGGGCACTATATTTAGAGCCAAGTGAATGACTCTCAAGTGTCAAAAGTCTACTTCTTTTTTTTTCCACAGACAAGGTGAGGAAATGACTACCCAGGGCTCAGGAAAGAAAAGAAAACAGGAAAATGAAAAAGGGTAAAAGAAAAAGACAAACTCAGTTCTTCTGATTCTCAATTCAATGATCATCCTAAAACTTGAAACTGTTTCATAGTGTAAGCTCATCCCCCAGGGACAGGGAAGGATATTTGTCCTTGAATGCCAATTCTCAGCATAGTATCTGGAATGAAGCTGGTATTTAATAAATGTTGGGTGAGTGATGTATGTATGTATAGATGGATGAATGAGTGAATGAATGAGTGAAAAGGTGAATATAGATGGATGGATCTACTTCAAAGCTCAGGCCTCTCGGAATGTTAACAAGGATTTCTCAATTTCAATCCTCCCCAACTTTTTCTTCAGATAAAAGAATTTATGTTTTAAAGCCAGTTCTCCTGGGAAATGTAGAAAGATACATAAATTTTTTTCTATGGAAGATTAAAAAGGAAGATACATAGTTGAAAGAAGGGAATGAATAGATAAATGAGATATCACCTCAGGCATTTTACTTAGAGGAGTCTTGTTTACCTAGATTGACATTAAAATCTTGTAGCAAGTGTGTCCCCACCAAATCTATGACTGCTTTTTGTTCTTTACCAGCATCTCCTCTACTCATTTTAAAACTATGTAAATTTTCTCTTGATTTAACCTCAGTTAGCCACTCACACCAAATCACAAAAACTACTTTAACCTCACAGATACTCTCGCCTAATTTTTGTTTCAAGTAGTCCTAAAAATCACATGTCTTTGTGCTCCTGGAAATGATATCATGTATGTGTGTGTGTACAACTATATGTGTGTGTGTGTGTGTGTGTACAACTATATACGTGTGTGTATAAATTATCATAAATAATTTTCTGGCCATACATCACTCCAAGTACCTGAAGATGTGGGACAACCTGTTCTTTTTTTCAATGAACACTATGCTTCTATTCTCTTTAGGACTTAAGTCTGTCTTTGTCCAGGATGCAGGGACACCAAACGGAGAACTGACATCCACCAAGTAAATGGGGGACGAGGGGTAGGCTTGGAGTCAGAGTGTCCCAGTAGAGATTCAAAAGGCCATTGGGAAAGCAATTATACTCTAATAAAGATTTTTTTTTTTAAAAAAGGCCATTGGGACTGGGAATTATGAGTGAAGAGTCCTAGTAGTCACATTCAGGAAGACATTTAGGAAAAGTTTTAAGCAGTCAAGTGATGGCATTTGATTTACTTCTTTACAAGATCATTTTGTATGCTGTATGGAATGGTGATTAGAGGGCACAAAAAGCAGAAGGAGACCATAATATGTAACTTAGGACAAAATTGAAAGAAATTTAAATTACATATTTTTTCCCATTAAACTTCAACAATTATTAAACCATTTTAATCTAATTCCAGCTTTCCATTTTACTTTGAGGTAAAAGCCTTAAACATCTCACACTTTGTATTCCAGCATCAAATAACCACAGACCCAGGCATGTCCACATCTTTCTTTCTTTTTTTTTTTTTGTGTGTCCAAGTGTTTCACGGTCTTGGAGAGTCTTGACATCTATAGCCGTTAAAACTCTCTTAATAGGTATCAGAGAGAAAACATCAGTTGTCAACTTACTCCTCTACTGAGTTTGAGCTCATTGTATCTTCCTGTTTCAAAGCGTAACTACCTGCTATAGACTGAATGTTTTTCTTTTAATTGGAGTCTAGTTGATTTACAATGTTATGTTAGTTTCAGATGTACAGCAAAGTGAATCAGTTATATATATATATATATATATATATATATATATATATATATATCCTCTCTTTTTTAGATTCTTTTCCCATGTAGGCCATTACAGAGTATTGAGTAGACTGAATGTTTGTGTCCCTACAAAATACATTTGTTAAAAATCCTAACCCCCAATGTGATGGTATTAGGAAGTAGGGCCATTGGGGGGTGATGAGATCCTAAGGGTGGAGCCCTCATCAATGGGATTAGTGCCATTTAAAGAGACCCCAGAGAGCTCTCTGCCACCTTCTGCATGTGAGGACACAGTGAGAAGATGACTGCCTATGAACAAGGAAGCAGGGCCTCACCAGACATCAAATCTGCCAGCACCTTGATCTTGTACTTCCCAGCCTCCAAAACTACAAGAAATAGATTTCTATTGTTTATAAGCCCCCCAGTCTATGGTACTCTGTTATAGCAGCCTGATCAGACTAAGACATTACTCTCATAGAGATTTGCTGCTTCATGTTTTTTGTCCTCCAGCAGTCTGTAACTATACCATCAGCCCCCTATCCCCTCCCTGCAAGACCCCTATGGTGGGAATCCCACACTTTGCCCAGCACACCACCTCCCCTCAGTCCACGCATCCTCCAGTCTGCTCCATCCCTCAGCATTTCTCTTCAATGGTGCTGCAAGAACCTCCTGACATGTCTAATACACTCTGTGAGAGACAGCTGGATAACTATATTCAAACACTGAAAAAAAACACCTTGTTGAACTGAAAAGAAATCACTTTCAGCAGTGAATTCTCCATTGCCAAGTGTGCCATGTCTCAACGTCATGAATCACGAGACTTCAAATGCTTTTTTAAAATGTAAATCTATGACACATTTTAATGTAAAGAAAAAGCATATTTTAGAAGTATATAAAATCACGTGGATTAAGTAAAGGAATATATTTAAAAGAAAGAATACAATGTTAACTGCAGTTATTTCTGTTTGCTGGGACCATGATTTCTCTCTCTATATATATATACTCCCTCTATTTTCCAAGTTTTCTATGATGAGCATATATTACCTTTGACACCATAAATAATTATCTTTTAAAAAGTAAATTTGATATTTTATATAAACTTTTAAATTAATATTTATGATTTCTAATATATTGTATGTTCTTGTATATTTTATTTTAAACTGCAAACTCTTGTGGGTGTACACATGCATACTTGAACATAATTTTATTTCTATCATGAGCATGAAATAATTCATTACTAGGAAAATGAGAAAATAAAATCCAAGTAACTAGTGATTCCTTAAAATAGATTCTTACTCACTTAAGACAGATTCTTAGTTTACCTTATAACCTTAGGGATAAGTTTGTCAGACTCCTCTTTCTAGTTTCAAAAACAAACAGACAAAAAAATTGCCTTTCTACTATACACCTACATAAATGCCTCTTGTACATTACCTCATCTCATTTAAATTTTTCTCTTAATATTCATAATAACCATGGAGTAAGGCATTTTCCTGTGGTAATTAAGAGCCATTAAGAATCAAAACTTCTTTGAAGTCCCATTTCTACTACTTACTAGCTACATGGTCTCAGGCAAACAACTTAAGCCTCAGTTCTTTCCTCCATAAAATGGTGATAAAATAATAGTACCTATCCCGTTGGGTTATTGAAAGATAAAGTGAGATATGCCTTAAAGCACTTAGTACAGTCCCTAGCACATAATAACCACTTGATACATTTTTGCTGTTATTTGCTATTATCACCATCTTAGAAATGAGAAAATTGAGGTTTAGGAAAGTGAGTCACGGTTTCAATCCAGGATTCTCTGACTTCAAATCCACTGTAAACTCTTAATCACATTACAGTTATAGAAGATACAGTCTAAATGCCTCAAAGGTCTCAAATGAAAATGTTCTAACATGTTGCAAACTGAACTTAGAGGTAGTTCTTAGTCTTTTGAGGTTCTTTTACTATTTTTACTACACTTTCTTAAAATGTGATATGCTATGAGATTATAATGCTCAGAGTTTGTAGTTATTGAGTTTTCTCTTTTTCTAGAAGAGCTTTTGGTTAAGAATATTGCCTTAAATGTATAGATATATGGTTCTGCTTAATAAGCAAAATCAGGGAAACAGCATTAAGGATCCTGGGTTCATCACTCTGAACAACAGCCAGTCACTCCACAGGACTGTAGCTGAACACCTTAGACACCTTGAGGCTGGCTCTAGCCTAAAAGCCCACAAAATACAGGAAAAGGGGTGTTGTTATTTTTTGTGTGACTTCCCAATGATAGTTTCATTATTCTCCTAAATAACTCCCACAGCTACTTTTGCTGTGGGAGTGTAGAGGTTAAGAATAAAGGCTTTTGGACTTGGAAGGACCGAAATCCAGGCCCCTTCTCCATCCTTTCTGGCTGCAGAATCCTGTGCACATTAAGTGCTTTGCATCTGTTCCTGTGGCAGTGTAATGGGGATGACAGTACCCGCCTCCTTGGAAAGAGGAGTAAGGAGAAATCTACTAGGAGAACGTGTGTGACGTACTTACCACGTCCAGGTAGAGAGGCAGGACTCAATCAAGCCTAGCAGTATTATTAAAAAGAAAACATGTTTTCAGATGAAAAAAAAAAAAAAAAACCAACTTCTTATTTTCGGCGACATGTTCTAAAGGAAAGAAGTGAGTAAAGAGATGTGGATCCTATTTTGGGCTCAAGAACTCTAGTCACAGGAACCAGCAATTTCCCTGAGAGTTTGTGAGTTGATTGTAATATGAACAAAGTAATATTTTCACTTACCTGCCAGGATGCATGTAATATGACTTTGTCCTCCTAAGAATGAACTGTATACAACATAATTTTTTCAATCATGTGGACATTTTTTATTGGGCGTGGGATGAGGAGAGTACACCAAACCACTTTCTGTTGTGCATTCCTCTTTAAACTCTATATGCACATGTCAAATTGTCAACAGCCAAATCTAGTCTACAGATGCAGAGCAAACTCTGCTTTAGAAGCTACGAAAGCTATGTAGAGATGCTCGCAGCCACCAGGAAACAGAAAAACTTTGAAATCAGCAAAAATAACTCCTGAAAAATTCCTCCTGCTAGTACCTTATAACTCTGCTTCCCTTTCGCTGTGCTGTGCATACTAAAAAGAAAGTGGGGAAGAGAAATAATGGATTGTCTGGATTTTCTTTTGAGGAATTACTCAGAAATGGTTTTTCTGGGGCCTAATGAGATGTTCTTTGCAGGCTGAATAATATGAATTCAATTCTAACCCAACTATTGAAGCATAATTCAAGGAACCAATAATATTACTACTATTATTCCCTTTCTCATACTTATCCCAGACTAGTGATAAGTGTTTTTGCTGAATACTTTTAAAGTGCTTCCTTCCTGATGAAAATTTAGTTTCAGTAACAAAGCTTATACAGCAACCATAAAAATCAGAAATTACTAATCATACTGTTAGAGAAGATCCCCAAAAGGCTTCAGAATTAAAATATTATGCTTTAATTTAACTTTTCAAGATTTCAAGATTCTCTCCCACAAAATGGTAAACATTCCACCCCTCAGAATGGGTGCTGTTGGTCACTTCATCATTTCATAGTACACACTGTGCTGCTTTTGTTCATTCAGCTGAGTAGTATTTCTAAATCGTAAATGCATAAACAGGAAGAGAAAATAATACTAGGAGACTGATATTAACAACAACAAGAAAATACAAAATAGTAACTGAGAAGTCTGAACATAACCTGCTCCTTTCTCAAGGAACCACTGGCGGCAAGCTGTATGAACTGTGTATTTGTCATTTTATATTTGCCTACAGTGACACCTGCTGGAAAACCCTGTTGAAGCTATAAATGAAAATAAATTTTAAAATAAAATAAAAACCAAGCTTTGAAAACATCAGCCATGTGTTTTTTTTTCTTTTACTAAAAACACATTGCTTACACTTCAATTGAATTTCTGATTCTGCTTTTGAACTTTTTTTGTGTGCACACTGAGAAACAAAGATTCAATTCCACTTGATGAAATAATTATTTTACTGGTATGAGAGAGATGGAATTAACTCTTACATGATGCAAACTATTTTAAAATGGAAGCATTTATAAACAGTTTAGTTGCATTATTTTACTTCCTTTTGAAATATTGCTTTAAAAATTTACATATCAACTCCAAAGTGATGATAAGCGATTTATAAAATCTTGCTTAAGACTCAGTATCAGATATTTAATACTGTGAAAATATTTAATAGCTAGCACTTTCCTCAGCAGCACTAACACACAAAACCATGTTGTGTTTGGGGTTTTCACGTTGCTTTTTAGTATGCACTAGGTGCCAGCCACACTATGCATTAAGCCACCAATTCAGATTTTATGCACGTTACCTTTGATTTCAAGGGACTTTACATAATAAGGGATCCCATCTCCAATGACACAGAGAAGGATGTGCACACCTAAGTCCCATTGCCATTAATAAAATTCACCCACAAAAATTCTGGCTCATTAAGAAGGTGCAAGCATTTACATGGAAATGGATCTTTCATAAAGTCAACCTTAGCCCAGGATGTTGACTTTGCTGATGGTACACATCTGCAAAGCAAGATCTCAATCCTTGGGTTCAGTCACTTCACTCTTTCCACAGTCATTTCAGTATGGTCTGTGTGCTACTGGTGGCAATTTCTTCCATTAATTATTTTTTTTTCAAAATATAAAAGCTATCATCAAAGTCAGAGTTCCTTTTTAATGCATCTATGTGGGGGCTTTTTGTAAAGTAAACTTCTGTAAAAACTGGTTCCAGTTCATTTTTTAACTATACCTCCATTTCCATAAGAACTCCCTCTAGCATTAGATAGAGATCTTGTACTTCAAAACAAAGGTTCTGATAGCTTCATGCCAACCACAAAGCCGGTTCTCTGTTTTACCATATCTGTTCTTTTTTTATTTTTTTTATCCTTTAGCTCTTTAATTATGAAATGCCTTTAAAATGCAGATACAGCCATGCTGTGTGATTTGGAGAATCATCAACTCATTTCTTTTCTCCCTTTTACTTTCTAAGGGTTTCTTTTTTTTCTAAATCATTTATTTTATACAGCACGTTCTTATTAGTTATCCATTTTATACATATTAGTGTATATATGTCAATCCCAATCTCCCAATTCATCCAACCACCATCGCCCCCGCCCCCGCCACTTTGCCCCCGTGGTGTCCATACGTTTGTTCTCTACATCTGTGTCTCTATTTCTGCCTTGCAAACCAGCTCATCTGTACCATTTTTCTAGTTTCCACATATATGCGTTAATATACAGTATTTGTTTTTCTCTTTCTGACTTACTTCACTCTGTATGACAGTCTCTAGGTCCATCCACGTCTCTACAAATGACCCAATTTCATTCCTTCTTATGGCTGAGTAATATTCGATTGTATATATGTACCCCATCTTCTTTATCCATTCATATGTCAATGGGCATTTAGGTTGCTTCCATGACCTGCCTATCAGAAACAGTGCTGCAATGAACATTGGGGTGCATGTGACTTTTTGAATTATGGTTTTCTCTGGGTATATGCCCAGTAGTGGGATTGCTGGATCATATGGTAATTCTATTTTTGGTTTTTTAAGGAACCTGCATACTGTTCTCCATAGTGGCTGTATCAATCCACATGCCCACCAACAGTGCAAGAGGGTTCCCTTTTCTCCACACCCTCTCCAGCATTTGTTGTTTGTGGATTTTCTGATGATGCCCATTCTAACTGGTGTGAGGTGATACCTCATTGTAGTTTTGATTTGCATTTCTCTAATAATTAGTGATGGTGAGCAGCTTTTCATGCGCTTCTTGGCCACCTGTATGTCTTCTTTGGAGAAATGTCTATTTAGGTCTTCTGCCCATTTTTGGATTGGGTTGTTTTTCTTTAATATTGAGCTGCATGAGCTGTTTCTATATTTTGGAGATTAATCCTTTGTCCATTGATTCATTTGCAAATATTTTCTCCCATGCTGAGGGTTGTCTTCTCGTCTTGTTTATGGTTTCCTTTGCTGTGCAAAAGCTTTGAAGTTTCATTAGGTCCCATTTGATTTTTTTTTTTTTTATTTCCATTACTCTAGGAGGTGGGTCAAAAAATATCTTGATGTGATTTATGTCATAGAGTGTTCTGCCTATGTTTTCCTCTAAGGGTTTTATAGTGTCTGGTCTTACATTTAGGTCTTTAATTCATTTTGAGTTTCTTTTTGTGTATGGTGTTAGGCAGTGTTCTAATTACATTCTTTTACATGTAGCTGTCCAGTTTTCCCAGCACCCCTTATTGAAGAGATTGTCTTTCCTCCATTCTATATCCTTGCCTCCTTTGTCATAGATTAGTTGACCATAGGTGTGTGGGTTAATCTCTGGGCTTTCTATCCTGTTCCACTGATTGTTTCCTTAATTTCTCTTTTTGATCTTTCATTATTAGTGTATAAGACTGCAAGAGATTTCTGTGAATTAATTTTGTATCCTGCAAATTTACCAAATTCATTGATTAGTTCTAGTAGTTTTTGGTGGCATCTTTAGGATTAACTATGTATAGTATCATGTCACCTGCAAACAGTGACAGTTTTATTTCTTCTTTTCTGATTTGTATTCCTTTTATTTCTTTTTATTCTCTGATTGCCATGGCTAGGACTTCCAAAACTATGTTGAATAATAGTGGCAAGAGTGGACATCCTTGTCTTGTCCCTGATCTTAGAGAAAATACTTTCAATTTTTCACCATTGAGAATGATGTTTGCTGTGAATTTGTTGTATATGGCCTTCATTATGTTGAGGTAGGTTTCCTCTATGCCCACTTTCTGCAGAGTTTCTATCATAAATGGGTATTGAATTTTGTCGAAAGCTTTTTCTGCATCTACTGAGATGATCGTGTGGTATTTATTCTTCAGTTTGTTAATATGGTGTATCACATTGATTGATTTGTGTATATTGAAGAATCCTTGCATCCCTGGGATAAATCCCACTTGATCATGGTGTATGATCCTTTTCATGTGTGGTTGGATTCTGCTTGCTGGTATTTTGTTGAGGATTTTTGCATCTATATTCATCAGTGATACTGCTCTATAATTTTCTTTTTTTGTAGTATCTTTATCTGGTTTTGGTATCAGGGTGATGGTGGCCTTATAGAATGAGTTTGGGAGTGTTCTTTCCTCTGCAATTTTTTGGAAGAGTTTGAGAAGAATGGGTGTTAGCTCTTCTCTGAATGTTTGATAGAATTCACCTGTGAAGCCATCTGGTCCTGGACTTTTGTTTGTTGGAAGATTTTTAATCACAGTATCAATTTCATTACTTGTGATTGGTCTGTAATATTTTCTATTTCTTCCTGGTTCAGTCTTGGAAGGTTATACCTTTCTAAGAATTTGTCCATATCTTCCAGGTTGCCCATTTTGTTGGCACAGGTTACTTGTTGTAGTCTCTTATGATGTTTTGTATTTCTGCGGTGTCCATCGTAACCTCTCCTTTCTCATTTCTAATTTTATTGATTTGAGTCCTCTACCTCTTTTTCGTGATGAGTCTGGCTAAAGATTTATCAATTTTGTTTATCCTCTCAAAGAACCAGCTTTTAGTTTTATTGATGTTTGCTATCATTTTCTTTGTTTCTTTTTCATTTATTTCTGCTCTGATCTTTACGATTTCTATCCTTCTACTAACTTTGGGTTTTGTTTTCTCTTCTTTCTCCAGTGCCTTTAGGTGTAAGGTTAGATTGTTTATTTGAGATTTTTCTTGTTTCTTGGGGTAGGATTGTATTGCTACAAACTTCCCTCTTAGAACTGCTTTTGCTGCATCCCACAGGTTTTGGATGATCGTGTTTTCATTGTCATTTTTCTCTAGATTTTTTTTTTTTTTAAGATGTTGGGGTAGGAGTTTTTTTTTTTAATTAATTTATTTATTTTTGCTGTGTTGCATCTTCGTTTCTGTGCGAGGGCTTTTTCTAATTGTGGCAAGCGGGGGCCACTCTTCATCACGGTGCGCGGGCCTCTCACTATCGCGGCCTCTTGTTGCGGAGCACAGGCTCCAGACGCGCAGGCTCAGTAGTCGTGGCTCACGGGCCTAGTTGCTCCGTGGCATGTGGGATCCTCCCAGACCAGGGCTCGAACCCGTGTCCCCTGCATTAGCAGGCAGATTCTCAACCACTGCGCCACCAGGGAAGCCCCCTCTCTAGGTATTTTTTGATGTCCTCTTTGATTTCTTCAGTGATCTCTTTGTTATTTAGTAACGTATTGTTTAGCCTCTATGTGTTTGTGTTTTTTACGTTCTTTTTCCCTCTAGTTTATTTCTAATCTCATAGCGTTGTGGTAGGGAAAGATGCTTGATACAATTTTGATTTTCTTAAATTTACTGAGGATTGATTTGTGACCCAAGATGTGATCTATCCTGGAGAATGTTCTGTGTGCACTTGAGAAGAAAGTGTAATCTGCTGTTTTTGTATGGAATGTCCTATAAATATCAATTAACACTATCTGGTCTATTGTGTCATTTAAAGCTTCTGTTTCCTTATTAATTTTCTGTCTGCATGATCTGTCTATTGGTGTAAGTGAGGTGTTAAAAGCCCCCACTATTTTGTGTTACTGTTGATTTCCTCTTTTATAGCTGTTAGCATTTGCCTTACGTATAGAGGTGCTCCTATGTTGGGTGCATATATAATTGTTGTATCTTCTTGGATTGATCCCTTGAGCATTATGTAGTGTCCTTCCTTGTCTCTTGTAACATTCTTTACTTTAAAGTCTATTTTATCTGAAGCGAGTAGGGCTACTACAGCTTTTTTTGATTTCCATTTGCATGGAGTATCTTTTTCTATCCCCTCACTTTCAGTCTGTATGTGTCCTTAGGTCTGAAGTGGGTCTCTTGTAGACAGCATATACATGGGTCTTGCTTTTGTATCCATTCAGCAAGCCTGTGTCTTTTGGTTGGAGCATTTAATCTATTCACATTTAAGGTAATTATTGATATCTATGCTCCTATTACCATTTTCTTAATTGCTTTGGGTTTTTTTTAATAGGTCCTTTTCTTCTCTTGTGTTTCCCACTTAGAGAAGTTCCTTTAGCATTTGTTGTAGAGCTGGTTTGGTGGTGCTGAATTCTCTTAGCTTTTACTTGTCTGTAAAGCTTTTGATTTCTCCATCGAATCTGAATGAGATCCTTGCCGGGTAGAGTAATCTTGGCTGTAGGTTCTTCCTTTTCATCACTTTAAATATATCATGCCGCTCCTTTCTGGCTTGTAGAATTTCTGCTGAGAAATCAGCTGTTAACGTTATGGGAGTTCCCTTGTATGTTATTTGTCACGTTTCCCTTGTTGCTTTCAATAATGTTTCTTTGTCTTTAATTTTTGTCAGTTTGATTACTGTGTGTCTCCTTATGTTTCTCCTTGGGTTTATCCTGTTGGGACTCTCTGTGCTTTCTGGACTTTGATGGCTATTTCCTTTCCCATGTTGGGAAGTTTTCGATTATAGTCTCTTCAAATATTTTCCCAGGTACTTTCTCTCTCTCTTCTACTTCTGGGACCCCTATAATGTGAATGTTGTTGTGTCTAATGTTGTCCCAGAGGTCTCTTAGGCTGTCTTCATTTCTTTTCATCATTTTTTCTTTATTCTGTTCCACAGCAGTGAATTCCACCATTCTGTCTTCCAGGTAACTTATCTGTTCTTCTGCCTCAGTTATTCTGCTATTGATTCCTTCTAGTGTATTCTTCATTTCAGTTATTGTATTATTCATTTCTGTATGTTTGTTCTTTAATTCTTCTAGGTGTTTGTTCTTTAATTCTTCTAGGTCTTTGTTAAACATTTCTTGCATCTTCTTGATTTTTGCCTCCACCCTTTTTCAACGTCCTGGATCATCTTCACTATCATTATTCTGAATTCTTTTTTTGGAAGGTTGCCTATCTCCATTTCATTTAGTTGTTTTTCTGGGGTTTTATCTTGTTCCTTCATCTGGTACATAGTCCTCTGCCTTTTCATTTCATCTATAATTCTGTGAATGTGGTTTTTGTTCCACAGGCTGTGCTGCAGGATTGTAGTTCTTCTTGCTTCTGCTATCTGCCCTCTCACCATATCTGTTCTTATGGGAGGAAATGGTATCTTTGCTGAAAAGTCAAAATTCATAGGGAAACAAATTTCCTCTGATATCTTACTTTAACCTCTATATTTATCCATTTTTTTGTTCCTTCAGCATTAAAGATCATGTCTTTATAAACTAGTAAAGGTACCAAGGATTTGTGGAGGCAATATAGCCCACCTATCATTCAACATATGACAAAACTTTGGCCAATAGAGGTAGACTAAGGTCACGTATACAAGAAGCACTTGCTGAATTAGCGAGATATTCTAGGTGCTGTACTACAGTTTCTGTAGCTAAGCAAAACCAGTAACCTTCTTTTTATTGCTCCCCCTTGCATCCTGAGGTGGTGACAACAATCTTTAAAAAAAGGCAGAGTTTTTTTTTTTTTAATGATAGTTTTTTTCCTAAATGTTCACATAAGTTTCATGTACGTACCTTCTAAATAGTTAAGAGTATCTCAAAGATTTTTCTCAATTCCTGGAACTAAACTTTCTAAGCACTACAGTGGATTTCTCTAATGTTTAAAATCCATCCCCAATTAATCCACACACAGGAGATGGGAGACTGAGGTAAGGTATAGAAAAGAGAATCCCTTCAGTTCCAAGAATCAAAAGAGCTATTCAGAGAGACTTAGATTTCTTACCACACAGAGGAGAGAATTCAGAAAATTGGATTCAAGTAAACCCAATTAAGCTGGAGCTCTTGTCGGCATAAGAGTTGTACTTGGCATATAGACTTATATTTACATTTGTTTTAATTCTATATTTCTTCAAATATTTGCTTTTATAAATTGTAGCTTGGATACTAAGTTTGATATTCAGTTTATTAGAAGATTTTAAAACACTCAAATCATTAGAAAATCCTTAGAAAACTATATTAAGAAATTAATTATTCCATGTTTATCCACACTTTAAAGAGTCAGTCCTCTAATATTATCTGCACAGATTTGAGAGGGCAGTGGGTTCCTGGATGTTTTGTCTTAGAATAGTTTAATCTTAGGTTCTCATTGTTATTGCAGTTCAAAATAAAATCACATAATTATCTTCTGAATGACCCCTTAGAACTGAGAACTGTCAGGTCATTTCAGTGACCATGTTTCTTGCAAGTAAGTCTACTTTCAGTGTCATAGGCTAACTGAAAAAAAGATCAAGGGCAGACCTAATGTGTAAATGAGGAATTTGTATCATGTGTAGAACAAGTCAAATAATGGTAATTGTTGTCCAAACTAAGATTTTTCAATAGTTCCTATAGAGAAAAGTAGTGGGAAATTTGAGTCTTTCCACAATGGTGTTGATATAAGATTTTTTCTGTCTTGTAGGTCTTCCTTTTGGTAAGGCTAAAAGTCAAGAGAGCTATCATCCTCTTTCCCTAGAGTTGGGCATATGATCCAGGCTGGCTGATCAGAAGATTCAGTGATTGGTTCAAAGAAGAACATGTGATCCAAACAAGCCAATCAAAGTCCTTATTGGTTGGTGGTTATGGATACTGTGAGGGAACCAGAGGATCTTTTTTCTTTAGGGATGGTCTTGATTTGTAAAGATGACTTTGGCTTGGAGCTGCCTATGGGCCAACTTTGCTATTAGATAGTTGGAGAGAGATAAAGTCTGAGAATGAAGCTGTCATGGAAGAAACTAGGAGCAGAGGTAGAGACAGAGTTTAAATGAAAGAATTGAAACCCCTGGGTCTACCCATTTGTTCAATACTGGTTTCATCTTCCCAATTATGTGTATGTGATCCAATATATTCCCCAAAATTATTTTTTGCTATTATCTTGCTTAAGTTAGTTTTAATTGGGTTTCTGTCCCTGTAACCAAAAGGGTCTTGACCAATATATCTGGCACACAATAGCACATCCATACACAATGTAAAAGAAGCTAAGTGTAGCAAGAGTTGATACCATATTCACACTCTTAAGTGGCCATTTCATTTCAGAAAAATTATATCATTCATTATATTAAATTAATTTTGTTAATACAAATTATATTGGGTTTGTAGTTTATTTATATCTAATATGTATATTTGCTTTTGTTTTACAGTTTTATAAAAACTATAAGCATAAGGAATTTATGTATATAGTTTTACATTTTCTCATATTCAAGTAATATAATAATATAAATCATTTAAGTCAACATTGGGAGTCTACAATAATTTTCTCCCTTTAAAAGCACTCTGTCCTGAAATCAAGCTTGAGAACATACTCTATGGGTGAGTCTAGGAGAAACAAGCACTCTCATATATTGCTGGCAGGAATGCAAAATGGTGCAATTACATACAGAGGGTAATTTCCTTGTGCCTTTAACCTTTGAGATCTATCCCAGGTCTACTTTTTGGAATCTACATCAAAGATAAACAAGCAGAATATAAAATTTCTATACACAAAGGTGTTTATCATGGCACTATTTGTAATAGCAAAATATTGGAAAGAGACCAATGTCTACGAACAGGGTACTGGCTGAATATGCTATTGTATTACCACACAGTAGAGTACTATGCAACTGTAAAAAGGAATAAGCAGGATCTCTACATACTAATAAGGAGTGATCTCCAAGATATATTGTTAAGTTTTTTAAAAAGCAAGGTACAGGGACTTCCCTCGTGGTTCAGTGGCTAAGAATCCCCCTGCCAATGCAGGGGACACAGGTTCCATCCCTGGTCCAGGAAGATCCCACATGCTGCAGAGCAACTAAGCCCATGCACCACAACTACTGAACATGTGCTCTAGAGCTCGTGAGCCACAACTATTGAGGCCCACATGCCCTAGAACCTATGTGCTGCAACTACTGAGCCCGCGTGCTGCAACTACTGAAGCCCGCGTGCCTAGAGCCTGTGCTCTGCAACAAGAGAAGCCACCACAATGAAAAGCCCGCACACTGCAATGTAGAGTAGCGAGTAGCCCATGCTCGCTGCAACTAGAGAAAGCCCACATGCAGCAATGAAGACCCAATGCAGAAAAAAAAAAAAAAGCAAGATTCAGAGTAATGTTTGTGGTATGTTCTCTTTTAAGGAAGGTGAAGGGAAATATTAATGTGAATATAGTTTTGCTTATGTTTTTAAGAAGAAATAATATAAGGATAAACCAAAAACTAAAAAACGGGTTTCTATGGGGAAGAAAGGGGGGAATGTGTAGGGGGCAGGGATAAAAACATTTGATTCGTGTATCTTTTTATATAGTTTTGAATATGGAACCATGTAAATGTTTTACATAATTAAAAATCAAAAAGGGAAAGAGCAATGGACTTGAGGATACGGGAAGGGGGAAGGGTAAGCTGCGACAAAGTGAGAGAGTGGCATGGACATATATACACTACCAAACGTAAAATAGATAGCTAGTGGGAAGCAGCCGCATAGCACAGGGAGATCAGCTCGGTGCTTTGTGACCACCTAGAGGGGTGGGATAGGGAGGGTGGGAGGGAGGGAGATGCAAGAGGGAAGAGATATGGGAACATATGTATATGTATAACTGATTCACTTTGTTATAAAGCAGAAACTAACACAGCATTGTAAAGCAATTATACTCCAATAAAGATGTAAAAAAAGAAATTAAAATAAATGTAAACAAATGAACTGAACTGTACATCAGGTTGGCGGCATAACTACACAGAGAACAGAAATACTTCAAATAACTTCAAAACAGAATATTGACTTTAAATCTCTCATGGAATAGATTGTACGGACAAAAAACCTCAAAGATATCTTAAAAGATATTCATTGGTTTTACTGTTAGCACTAATATTAGTGTTATTGTTATTAGTGTAGCTATTATAGGTATATTGTAGCATAAGGGAAATAAGTAATTATTCTAATATTGTGAGGAGACAAGATTTTTAGTGGAAGAGAAAAAATACAAGCATAAAATATAAAAATTCAGCAAAAATCCTAAGTTTTCCATTTCAATCATAACATTAGCATGAACACGTTAATTTTTCTCTAATTCTTGTATTATTATCCCTAAATACCATTTCCAAAAAAGGAACCAGGGATACTTGGAAAAATGACTGATTCTAAGTGGAGTAGGAAATGTATAAGATGAGCTTCCAGTATCTATTGTGACGAAAAAGCAGAAATTTATCAAAGACTAATGTGGTCATGTTGAAGGAATAAAGGAGTTAACTTAAAGGGCTCTCATTGGCCTTAAATGGGTCAGTTTAGCATCAAAAAGAATAATGATTGTACCTGAGTTAATTTTATACACACACACACCTAAGTTCATAATGGTACTAAAAAACGTTTCATTGGTCACAATTGGAGGTTGCTAGAGTACCAACCCATTACCATGAAAACTGATAAAGTAAATGAAGGAATCAAACATGTATCTTGCCCTACCTATGCAAACTGTATTTCAGGGCTAGTGAAGGAAAATGATTTACAGAAGAATTCCAGCTAATGCAAAAGGAATGGTAATATTACAAAATCACCATTTTCTAACTCTTTATAGAATAATTGACCTAGACAATGAATATTAATGTCTGCTAAACCATTAAGAAAATATTGGTGGGAACATTTATAATGGAGGGATCCAGCCAATATACCACCACAGTCACTGCACAAACTAAAAGTAGGACAACCAAATATAATGTGATTCATGGTGGAAGACAATAGGAAGGAAAAAAAAAATTTTTCTTCAAAAAACAAACTGAACTTGAATTTAATTACACTTCTAAATTTAACCACCAGTTTATAATTAATACAATGGACTTAGGAACAATATCAAGAACATAACAACATAAAGATGCAATCAGCCAAATGCAAAATGTAGGAAATTCTACTGAGCAAATGGCCCAGTGTCTCCAACTATTTCATGGCATGCAAGATGAGGGTGGTGGGGAGAGGAAGGATCAGGAGGAAATGTTATAAAATAACTGAGATTTAAAAGAGACAAAACAACCAGATGCAATGTGAGTACACTGTTTGGATCCTAATTTGAACAAATTAAATATAAGGTATTTTTGAAGCAATCAGGAAAATGGAGGGATATTAGAGGATACAAATAAGTTACTATTAATTTTATCAAGGGTGATAATATTATCATTGTTATATGTTTTAAAGTCCTTATTGTTGGAGATACATAATGGAAAATTTACGAGTGAAACACTAGTACGTCTGATTCTTTAAAATATTCATACAAATAACCACAATAAAGTTGAGGAAATAGGTGAAATAAAATTGGCAAAATGTTGAAAATTATTGAAGCTATGTAATGAGTATATGGGAGTTAATTATACTATACTTTTGTGTTTGATATTTCTCATAATAAAAAATTTAGTAAAATAATAATTATTATATAATTAAAATAAGGAGTCTATACATTATTCATCCTTGAGAAACACTCGATGGTTTAAAGCATCTTTTTAAAACAATTTTTTATTGGAGTATAGTTGCTTTACAATGTTGTTAGTTTCTGCTGTACAGCAAAGTGAATCAGTTATATGTATACATATATCCCCTCTTTTCTAGATTTCCTTCCCACGTAGGTCACCAGAGCACTGAGTAGAGTTCCCTGTGCTATACAGTAGGTTCTCATTAGTTATCTATTTTACACATAGTAGTGTATATATGTCAATTCCAATCTCCCAATTCATCCCACGTCCTCCTTTGGTATCCATAACTGTGTTCTCTACATCTGGGTTTCTATTTCTGCTTTGCAAATAAGTTCATCTGTACCATTTTTCTAGATTCCACAATAAGCAATATTATACAATATTTGTTTTTCTATGTCTGACTTACTTCACTCTGTATGACAGTCTATCCACGTCTCTGCAAATGGCACTATTTCGTTCCTTTTTATGACTGAGTAATACTCCATTGTATATATGTACCACATCTTCTTTATCCATTCCTTTGTTGATGGACATTTAGGTTGCTTCCATGTCTACAATAAGGTATCAACTCACACAGGTCAGAATGGCCTTCATCAAAAAATCTGCAAATAATAAATGCTGGGGAGGACGTGGAGAAAAGAGAACACTCCTATACTGTTGGTGGGAATGTAAATTGGTACAGCCACTATGAACAGTATGGAGATTCCTCGAAAAACTAAAAATAGAACTACCATATGACCCAGCAACCCCACTTGTGGGCATATACCTGGAGAAAATTATAATTCAAAAAGATACATGCACCCCCAATGTTCATTGCAGCACTATTTACAATAGCCAGGACATGGATGCTTTAAAGCATCTTGATGTAAACTAAGTCAACATCTAGCAATATTAGTGAGGACCCTCAGGAAAATGTACCACTATCTTCCAATTTCCTCAAGCAAATTTGTTTCCCTGTCTCTGAATCCACCGTTAGGTTCTATAATTGTTTCATCTATTACAATATATTCCTTATATCTACCTTATTATCTTAAGAATAAAAACATGGATTTTGGAGTCAGAAACACCTTGTTTCAAGCCCCAGACCCATACTAATTAACCATATAACCTCAGGAAAAATAATAAACTTTTCTGAGCTTTAGTTTTTCTCATGTGTAAAGTGAGCAGAGTATTATGTTTCCCTTCTATCCCAAAAAACTTAATATCTGAATAAGCAGCCTCCATATTACATTCCTTTTGCTATTCTTTTTCTAAACGCCAGCAAAGCTTTTTACCAAGTTCCACTGTATGAACTCTTTCCAGAACAAAAACTCCAAATTTCTCCTAATATTTACTCAAAATTCAAAACTAAGGACAGGACTATTCTCTGCCAATTAGTGCCCCCTTTTCTCCAACTGTTCTTTTTTTCTTTATATTTTATTTTATTTATTTATTTTTATTGAAGTATACTTGATTTTCAATGTTGTGTTAGTTTCTTGTGTACAGCAAAATGATTCAATTTTATATATATTCTTTTTCATATTCTTTTCTATTATGGTTTATTACAAGATATTGAATATAGTTCCATGTGCTATACAGTAGGATCTTGTTATCTATTTTACATATAGTAGTTCATATCTGCTAATCCCAAATTCCTAATTTATCCCTCTCTCACCCTCTTTTTCCTTTGGTAAAAATAAGTTTGTTTTCTATGTCTGTGTGTCTGTTTTGTTTTGTAAGTAAGTTCATTTGTATCATATTTTAGATTCCACATATAAGTGATATCATATGGTATTTGTCTTTCTCTTTCTGGCTTACTTCACTTAGTATGATAATCTCTAGGTCTATCCATGTTGCTTCAAAGTGCAATATTTCATTCTTTTTTATGGCTGAGTAATATTCCATTATGCCACATCTTCTTTATGTATTCATTTGTCAATGGACATTTAGGTTGCTTCCAAGTCTTGGCAGTTGTAAATAGTTCTGCTATGAACATTGGGGTGTATGTATCTTTTTGAATTCTAGTTTTCATCTTTTCTGGATATATGCCCAGGAGTGGGATTGCTGGATCATATGGCAACTTCTCTAACTGTTTTTAATTCTTAAAACATTATTGGGTAGTACTCTTATGCTCCCAGCAAGAAAACTATGCACCTCACCATATTGTCTGTCAGGCTCCCAAGGAACTGATGCTTTATAATGAAGCTTTCTTTCTTTGGTCAACAGACTGTCCCCTAAAGTTATATAGTCCCTGCAGGCTGATGAAGCTTTATTATACTACAGGAGTCTGCATTTGAGCCCAAAGTAATATTTGAAATATGTGTGTGACTGGTATGTAACTACACATTTTAAAGGTATTAAGAGGTCATTTTCATCTGGGCATTCCAGCCACTGCCTATCTGATCTCTTAGATAATGATGAGGACTACATCTACTGACCTTATAAGAGAAGACACTGAGGGCCTCCTCCACAAAGCAATCTTCAAAAGGACACACGGTCAGCCCACACCACTGCTTATCTACTCACAACAGGCTGACAGAAGGGCTATCCCTCCTCTGACAGGATAAGAAAGGGCCCATTTTCCCCAAGAATCTTTCAACTGTTGGGAATTCCCTGGCAGTCCAGTTGTAAGGACTCCGCGCTTTTACTGCTGAGGGCGCGCATTCAATCCCTGGTCAGGGAACTAAGATCTTGCAAGCCGCATGGAGCGGCCAAAACAATTAATTAATTAATTAATTAATTAATTAATTAGAAAAAGAATCTTTCAACTGTTAGAACAATTCCACCCACTCTCTTCCCCTCTGGTGGGCACAAAACCCTGTCTGGAGTGTGTAGAAACTATAACCCATTGAGCTTCTGTAGTTAGAGAACCTTCCTTTATCTTGGAAATATGGAGTTAGCAGTGATGCTTATACATACTCTGTGAGCCTGTGTCTCTTCATAATTACCCACACATTTAAAAAGCCAAGACTCTGATGTTAGTTTCATATTAGAAGAGAGCTTGTGTCAGACTAATACACATCCTTGACTCACAGTTTGCCTGCTTCTACTTCCATGGTTTAAATCTGCTGCTTCCTGAGCCTTCTCTGTCCTAGTTTTAAGGAATAATCTCATCTCAGGCCTTCTAGAGAGACAGAAGGGTCTAAGGACTGCTATTTGTTTATGTATCCCCATTGTCCATTAGATAGAAGGTTTTTTTCCTAAGGACTTGGACTTAGCTACTTCACAATTCCCCAAAGCATTGAGAACAATGTTCCAGCCCCAGTAGTTGCTCTATAAAGATTGGTGACTGACTGAGTTCTGTTTATTTTGCTCTGGTTTTCTATTAAAGAAATATAAAAGGAAGTGAAGTACAGCATCACTGAACAATAGAATAAGAGAAGATATTTGGACAAAAGCTCTGGGGTACTGACATGAAATCTCAATCTCTATTATTACCTTATTTTGAATGTTTAACATCAGAGTCAGAATTCTATTTTTTCCTCATATTTGTTTAATTACATCAGTGATGCAAGGAATGTCTCAGATAATTGTGGCTTTCATATTTTAAAAAGTTGGATGTATATATACTATGTATTCTACACTCTGTTTAACAAATAACAAACCCCAAATGAAAAATGATGAACAGGAGAATATACCACTCCCTTAATTATACTCCCTGCCAGCTCACTGAACATGACTAAATATTAAGGGTTTAAAACAAAATACACCCAGGAATTTGACATGAACATCTCTCTAAGATTAATAGGAGTTAATTACTACCAGATATATCAGTGTTTAAGTAAAATGCACTTTTTTATTTCTTTTTCAAATTCCACAAATGCCTTTAGTTAATAGAATAGATAATAAAATGTAGAAATAATTCCTTAAATTCACAAAAGTCATAAACCAAGTCCTTACAGGTTTCCTCATCTGCAAAGTGAGAACAATGATAAACATCCAGAAATGTTTCTTGCAATGAAGAGCTAATTAAAATACTATAATTGCAAAGTACTTGTGAAACAAAATACAATAAAATATTTTAACAATCATTATAACTATAACAATTATTATAATTCAGCAGTTGGGGAGTAGAAAAGTTTTCTTCTGGGACTCTTAATTAACTAACAGTATTACTGAATTATTCAGCCATGTGTTTACTGTTAACTGATCTACAGACTGTATCAGGAGGTCTGGAACTGCTGCCCAAGCTTGGTTGGTCATGATTTATCTCTGCCACTGATAGTCAAAGCAGCATGTGAATCTGGCTCAGGAAGAAAACCAGACACCTCTACATTTGAGGCCCCATTTCAATATACAATACTGAATAAAAGAACTGGAAAATTATACTACTACTTTACTCAACAGCAATTAAATCCTTAGGAGAATGCATAAATCTAATATGGATTATAAGGAAACAGTCAGAACTCTTTATTCTTTTGTAAATTCCAAACTAAATTGAGACAATATAACATCACTGTGAAGGTATATGAAGGAAATGAAGAATGATCCAGGTCCCAAATGAAGATGAACTTCATTAATTAAAAGTAAAATTAACTACTAAGAGAAGTTCCAAATTATTTGGGGGAAATAAAGAAGATTAAAATTATGAATAAAAATTTAAATTTCCCAGGGAGTTTATAAAACTTCAGTTATTGAGACATTTAAGAATAAGGCTCAGATAGATGGAAAGATATACCATGTTCTTGGATTGGAAGAATCAACATTGTGAAAATGACTCTACTACTCAAAGCAATCTACAGATTCAATGCAATCCCTATCAAATTACCAATGGCATTTTTCACAGAACTAAAACAAAAAATTTCACAATTTGTATGGAAACACAAAAAAACCCGAATATACAAAGCAATCATGAGAAAGAAAAACGGAGCTGGAGGAATCAGGCTCCCTGACTTCAGACTATACTACAAAGCTACAGTAATCAAGACAGTATGGTACTGGCACAAAAACAGAAATATAGATCAATGGAACAGGATAGAAAGCCCAGAGATAAACCCACGCACATATGGTCACCTTATCTTTGATAAAGGAGGCAAGAATATACAGTGGAGAAAAGACAGCCTCTTCAATGAGTGGTGCTGGGAAAACTGGACAGCTACGTGTAAAACAATGAAATTAGAACAATCCCTAACACCATACACAAAAATAAACTCAAAATGGATTCAAGACCTAAATGTAAGGCCAGACACCATCAAACTCTTAGAGGAAAACAAAGGCAGAACACTCTATGACATAAATCACAGCAAGATCCTTTTTGACCCACCTCCTAGAGAAATGGAAATAAAAACAAAAATAAACAAATGGGACTTAGTGAAACTTAAAAGCTTTTGCACAGCAAAGGAAACCATAAACAAGACCAAAAGACAACCCTCAGAATGGGAGAAAATATTTGCAAATGAAGCAACTGACAAAGGATTAATCTCCAAAACATACAAGCAACTCATGCAGCTCAATATCAAAAAAACAAACAACCCAATCCAAAAATGGGCAGAAGACCTAAATAGACATTTCTCCAAAGAAGATATACAGATTGCCAGCAGACACATGAAAGAATGCTCAACATCATTAATCATTAGAGAAATGCAAATCAAAACTACAATGAGATATCATCTCCCAGCAGTCAGAATGGCCATCATCAAAAAATCTACAAACAGTAAATGCTGGAGAGGGTGTGGAGAAGAGGCAACCCTCTTGCACTGCTGGTGGGCATGTAAATTGATACAGCCACTATGGAGAACAATATGGAGGTTCCTTAAAAAGCTAAAAGTAGAACTACCATATGACCAAGCGATCCCACTACTGGGCATATACTGTGAGAAAACCATAATTCAAAAAGAGTCATGTACCAAAATGTTCATTGCAGCTCTATTTACAATAGCCAGGACATGGAAGCAACCTAAGTGTCCATCAACAGATGAATGGATAAAGAAGATGTGGCACATATATACAATGGAATGTTACTCAGCTATAAAAAGGAACGAAACTGAGTTATTTGTAGTGAGGTGGATGGACCTAGAGACTGTCATACAGAGTGAAGTCAGAAAGATAAAAATAAATACCATATGCTAACACATATATATGGAATCTAAAAAAAAAAAAAAAGAAAAGAAAATGGTCAGAAGAACCTAGGGGCAAGATGGAAATAAAGATGCAGACCTACTAGACAATGGACTTGAGGATACGGGGAGGGGGAAGGGTAAGCTGGTACAAAGTGAGAGAGTGGCATGGACATATGTACACTACCAAATGTAAAATAGATAGCTAGTGGGAAGCAACCACATAGCACAGGGAGATCAGCTTGGTACTTTGTGACCACCTAGAGGGGTGGGATAGGGAGGGTGGGAGGGAGGCAGATGCAAGAGTGAAGAGATATGGGGACATATGTATATGTATAACTGATTCACTTTGTTATAAAGCAGAAACTGACACACCATTGTAAAGCAATTATACTCTAATAAAGATGTTAAAAAAAAAAAAAAGAATAAGGCTCAGTACTTCCCTGGTGGTGCAGTGGTGAAGACTCCGTGCTCTCAGTGCATGCAGCCTGGGTTTGATCTCTGGTCAGGGAACTAGATCCCACATGCATACTGCAACTGAGAGATCACATGCCTCAACTAAGGAGCCCGTGAGCCACAACTAAGGAGCCCTCAAGCCGCAACTAAGGAGCCCACCTGCTGCAACTAAAGAGCCCACGTGCTGCAGCTAAGGAGACTGCCTGCCGCAACAAAGACCTGGCACAACCAAATAAATAAATAGAATTTTTTTAAAAAAGAAGAAGGCTCTTTATAAGAATATCATGTGGGGTTATTTTGGATGGAAGCAATAATTGGACTACAAAGCACTTCCAATTATTTATAAGAGTTAGAATATTTTTTACCTTGCATCTACAAAGTGGTATCAATCTTCTCAACTACTTTATCATTCTACTTGGTGGACTTCTACAACTTTTAAACCAGAAAATAATATTCTGAACTTGAGCCTGATCAACTAGATTTAATCTAGAAGCCACTGCCTTCACTTTCTTTCATATTCTTTTAAGATAATGATTACATCATTTTTCTTGAGAAAATCCATCCTCCAACCCAAACCTATGATTTATTTATTTTTGTTTGTTTTTTGCCTAGTATTTATCTTTAACACCCAGTAAAAACATAAGCCACAGAATGCCAATTGCTAAGAAGACAAGCTGAATGAGAAATTAAGATGTATGTTTCCTGCCATTCAGAAGTCCATTGTCCAGACAAGTAAATAGATACAATCAGTTCATTAGATGAGTTGGGTTCCTAAGGGTGAGAGACAATACCTACTTTGTTGTCCTCCTTGCATGGCATTTCACGCCTGCTTTGTCAAATCTCCCCTCTCCATTGTAAATACTTCAGGTAGCAACCATAACTTTTCCAGTCCTCTTTAGGAATTAACAAATAGTCTTGGCTGTGGGAAAGTCCAGTTCAATCTTATAGCATATCTTCAGTACCTTTTACTATTTCTTAACCTTACACTTCCTTCCCTAAAAGAGCTTAAAGAACTCACAGGAGGTCAAGGGGAAGAATTATTTGTCTTGGGCCTTAATCCTGCTGCTGCACACTTTGGTCCAATCTAAGTATTTTAGATTTTTTCCCAAATGGTCATCTACTACCCTGGTAGTGAGGCAATTTTGGTTTTCATATCATCACACACTTTCCACTGCGCCAAAAGGAAAGTGATCTCAGAAATGAAGAGAATGCTGTGTATGTAAATATCAAGAATGCTAATAAAGAATTATGAGGAATAAATAAGAATTTCATAAGAGATTTTCTTTTTAACCAGTACATGTAAGATAAAGGCTACAAGGACTTTGAGCAAGTCACACAGTGGGAACAGAGAGGAACACAGGAAAAAATTGCAAAATACCATAGTTTTCATTTTTGAAGAAGTGTTTCTTCCTTTTGGTACTACCTCTTTCCAAAGAATCAAAAACCTTCATGATAAAATTCAAAACTGCATTCCAAAAATAGCATCCCCATTTTACAGATGAAGAAGTTGAGACACAGAGGAGTTAGGTACCTTACTAAAGATCACAGAGCCAGTAAATGGCAAAGCAGGGACACAAATCTGGGAAGTTTGCTGTTGGAGCCTGTGTTATTAACTTATGTGCAGTACTATCTCTTCTGACTATTAAACAAGTTAGTAAAATGATAGAATATTTTAGAGTGGCATATTAATTAGTGCTTTTGTATTGGTAATTATAATGGTACAATAACCCAGAGAATGCGTATAATGGTGGAAGCTTAAGATGTGCTGAAGCCATTTGGAATTAGAAAAGGGATTGTGGTCCGTCCCCCACCCCCCACCCCCATATCACTACAACATCCATATCATCAGTATCATGGGCAGATTTACATTTCCCTAAAGGATATTTTCAACAATTGAAGTTGTCCAGTTACTTGGGTAACTTCCCTCTCAACTTCCAATTGGTCAGACATCACACATGCAATTCAGCATGAGCACATTTTGCTTAAGACATTCTATATCCAAAATATTTTTAGATTATCAATGATTCAAGATCTTCAGTGATAACTCTATATTTGAATAGAGTGCTTCCCAAAGTGTGTATCATGGAAAATTGGCCCCTTAGCTTACTCCATGAAAAGAAGATTCCTTAATCAAATAAATCTGAGAGACTGTACATATTGTTTCTCCTTGTTAAAGGTTTGATGTTCACATTAGTATATTTTATTATTGTGGGGAGAACTAAACTAGATAAAACTGTAGAACTTTGGTTAGAATTTCCCAAGTTTGTTTAACATTAGTACATTTTTCTCTTCATAAATCTCTAATAAATTTGCATGGAACTAGTGTATCTCTAATGCACTTTAAGACCAGATCACTCAGGCCATTGGTTATCTCTGGAACCACACTGAGAATTTAGGAGACAACTAGGAAGGAACCAGACTGGAGTAAGGAGGGTAAAATTCTGCCATGATTCAATGCCTATGGGCTCTTCAGCAGATCAACTTACTGTTCTGAGGACCAGGTTCTATATCTACAAATAAGAAAATAAAGTATACTAATGGTTTTTAAACTTTTTTTTTTTTACCAAGAAATGCACTGTACAAAGGAGTCTTACCTGAGAGTTCAGATGAAAGTGAAGCTACTACGTATAGGTGATGAGGACGAGAATAATGGCCTATATCTCTCCCTGCTCAGACCTTCATTTCCATCCCCCAGAACAGTATGAAACTAAAAAACTATAATTTCCATCATCCTTGTAATCCTAATTAATTCTATGCTTTAAACATGGCTCCCTGCCTATGTAACAAAAAACGTCTGAGCATATTTAAAAGCTGTTAGACACTGAAATGGATGAATAATGGTTAGATGGGATTTTATCCCTTTGGAACTTTTTCAGAATATCAGCCTTGCATGTGAGGGTTTTTAAAAAATATAAGCCAAAAATCTATTTGGCCTGTTAAGTGTGCATTGACACCATCCAAACATATCTAGTCCATCCCTGCCACCATGAATCACCCCCACCTTCTGTCAAAGCTCCTAAATCACTAGGACAAGAGACCACAATCTTACGATAATAGCAAATTCAGAATTGCCTCCGAAGTAGATTCCCACAAAAGCCAAACCAATAGGTTCCTAGACATGAAAGAAAGCTCATTAAATGTCTTTTAGGATTTCTGCCTAAGTGTGATCAAGACCATCTTGTGCAGAATGAGTGTGCCTTGGGACCCTTTACAAGGAATGCCCCAAGCCAGGATGCTGAGGTGACCAGATGGCTGGGAACTGGTTCAGGGAAACAACACTCAGAGGAAAAGGAATGGCTTATACCAACTAAGGTCAGCTCCATGGGGGTTGATGAATTCATGCTCACAAATGTTCTTAGTCAGAGCTCTGTGTGTGTCACCCACAGTCATTCCTCCTGAGTTTTTGGAGGGAATTCTACTAGTGTATGCTGCTTCTTGTTGCAGGTGCTGCTTTTTTTTTTTTTTTGCGGTACGCGGGCCTCTCCTGTCGCAGACCACAGGCTCCGGATGCGCAGGCCCAGCGGCCATGGCTCACAGGCCCAGCCGCTCCGCAGCACGTGGGACCCTCCTGGACCGGGGCATGAACCCGAGCACCCTGCATCGGCAGGTGGACTCTCAACCACTGTGCCACCAGGGAAGCCCCAGGCGCTGCTTTTTAGAGAAATGTAGAACTAATAGCCCTCTGGAAATTCAAGTAAGGGCCAGTCCTTATTTCATGTTTATCTAGAAATGCTCAATAGTAGAATGTATGAATCCTCTGTCCCCTGCACAGGAAATTCCCTGGTTTTCTTACTGCCCTGTGATAGATGTTTGACAGGCAAAAATCCAAAAGTGTAAACAAAACCATGATTTAAAGACTTTACTAAGGACAGTACATCATTAGGGCTCAATTCCAACAAAGGAGACTGCACGATGACTTACCAGAATGACGAGCCCCTCTGACCTCTCTGAATGCAACAACCTGTGTGTAACTCTAGGAGCATAATGGGGCCATCCCCACACCTCTTCTCAACTATGAGTACCCTGGGGTAGCAAGGAGAAACAAGAGTTCACGTGGATGCTCATCCAAACCTGCCCTTCTCTGGTGTCTACACAACTGCTGTGTGGACAGAAAGCCAGATTTGCTTGTGCTCTAATGGTCTGACCACTCATCATGGTCCCATTTCACAAAGCTCCACACTCATCACCATTGGGACTTGCCTTTTGTCTCCATGGCAATGTAGCCCTCTGACATCAGCAAAGGCACCCTGTGTCCTTTTGCTGGTACCAGGTACCTGCCTCCATGTCCAAGTCGGAATATAATGAGAGGCAAATGTGAGCTTTTCATTTTAAGCCTGTGTTAGTCTGGGTTTTCCAGAGAAACCGAAGCAATAGGATGTGTGTGTGCATGTATGTGCATATAATTTATTATAAGGAATTGGCTTGAGTGATTATGGAGGCTGAGAGGTTCCATGATCTGCAGTTTGAAAGCTGAAGACCCAAGAAATCTAGTGGAGTAGTTCCGAGAACCAGAGGTGGATCATGTAAGTCCCAGTCAAGGGCAGGGAAGACCAATGTTCAAGCTCAACCAGTCAAGCAGAGAAAGTTCCCCCTTTTCCACCTTTTAATTTTTTTCAGGCCCTCAACAGATTGATGCCCACCCACATTGGTAAGGTAATCTGTTTCACCCAACCCACTGATTCAAATGCCAATCTCTTCTAGAAACATTCTCACAGACACACCCAGAAATAATGTTTAATCTGAGCACCCTGTGTCCCAGTCAAGATGACACATAAAATCAATCATCACAAAGCCCCATCCCAGAAGCTTAGTTTCCTATCTAATCAACCTCCATACAAGGAAAATGCTAATAAGGTCTCCTGATAGGGCCAGTGACCTAAGAGACCGGCTCCCTGGAACTGCACATGGGGCCACATAAAGAAGCTGCTGTTAACTATCACCTTCTGTCCAGATCAACTCTTTACTCTCAACCACTCCTTAAAGGATTCCCACAACCCTGAAATTTTTTAGAATACCCACATTACACTCCTCCTCAGAGTTTGGCCACCAGCTTTGCCTACATACCCCATAGGTCCCACACTCCACCCACCCTCCCCTATCTCAAAATCCCAAGCAAGTAATTCTCCCACAGGAGCAGCATTCAGACCTCAAGTTCTAACACTGAAACTGCCCCCAAAATTGAAGAGGTTCCAGGCCTACAAGAAAAGGGAACCCAAGTATGGCAACATGGGTAACTGCCTTATTGCTGACCTCATGAATACAGCCAGCACCATGACCCAGAGAATATCAAAAAGGCAGCCTCCAGCATCAGCCTCAGCCTCTGGTACAGTCCCACAGCAGCTCATTTGCTTACAAACCCAACCCATTACTCTGTGTTAGGCCTCTGAATCTCCATGTGTCTTGCTTGGTAATCCAGCTCATACATTTATACATGTTTCATTTTGTAACACATCATACTCTCCTCTCTTGATTGCCTTTCTCCCCACCCCCACAATACACCCCTAACTTCAATTTTTACCTTGAATACATTGCCTCTTTGTTTTCTACCTTGATTACATTTCTGACTATTGCTCCACGATTAGACATTCCCTTAGCCTGACTGGACTCTGCAGCATGCAACCTGCCTGTTCCTTCAAGATGGATCAAGTGGTCCATTGGCAATTCATGGAAGTGAAACTCCATTGTCCACGAAGCCTGTTCACCCATGCACCCCCTCATTTCCAATCTTGTGAGAAGAGATAAGAATAAGTCCCTGCTCAAGCTTCAACTCTATTTTTGTGAGTAATTGCCTTTTCTTTGGGAAATAGTTCTAAAATATAAAATTAATGCTGAGAAAACTTCTCAATACTATTTCTATAATTGGCTCATGAAAAACTTCTTCTAACAACCCCCAAAACAAGAGTGGGATTGCCCCATCCTCTCTTACATACTCATTCAAAGTCAGCATATCCAAAATTGAACTCAACTCTCTACCCCCAAACACACCACTCCTTTCCTGTTCTCTCTCATTAAACAGCAGATGTTTTTTTCAAATTGCCTAGAACAGACTCGAGTCCTTCAGCTCTCTTCCTTCTCTCTCATTCCCAATATCCAATCACCATATTCTATCAATTCTATCCCCTACATCTCCCTCAAGTCTATCCACTTCCTCATTTCAGGCACCATAAGCTCTTCCTAAATGACTGTAAAGCCTCCCGACCAGATCCTGCTTTCCATTTCTATCCCTGCTCCCATTTCACTTGCCTATCATGATGTAACTAAAGTAATCTTCTAAAACACGAATATGTCTATGCTACTCTTCTGTTCAAAATTCTTCCATACCTCCCTATTATGCTTAGAATAAATACCATACTCCTTAGCAAGACATACAAGCTGGTCATGATTCGAGCTTTACTTTTCTCTCCATCTTTGTTTCTCCCCACTCCTCTCCTCTCACTGTACAACACTCCCTGAGTGAGTCACACTTTTTCACCTTTGGGACTTTGCACATGCTGTTTCTGCTTCCTGAAATATTCTCCCTACCCTGCCAAATCTTCACTTGTCCAACACTGTTCATTATTCAAATATCAGCTTGACCCCTACTTCTTCCAGGACATCTCCCCTAAACCATCCCAATGCACCTCCAGACCTGGCTGAATGACCTACCCATGTGTTCCTGTTACACCATTGGATTAAAACTATTGTAGTACTTATCCTACTATATTATAATTATCCATAAAACCAGGAATTACTTGTAATTTTAATCACCTCTCTCCCCTAATGAGTTAAGAACAATTTCTTACTCCCTGTTTAATCCCCAGCACCTAAAAGAGTATCTGCATCAAATAAGCACTCAATTAAAAACAAGTTGATGAATAAATGGATGTTGACATTTACCTCCTAGAGACTGCCCATAATGATCATTGAAACCTGACTTCACCACTGTAAGAGAAGTTGGACAGGGTCACATTGGGTTGTTTGCTCTAAGCACAGGATTTCACTGTAGGCATACTAACTAGAATGATTACTCCTAGGAAATATCATTAGTATTTCCTCTTCATGTCTATGGAAGACACACTTCTTTGGGATGAGTCCAAGTTCAAGGCAGAGACAGTGCCTAGCTTTGATGCTATCAGTTGCATAATCCTGGTGGAATGTTGAATAGATCACAATTCTGAATTTTTCCGTTATTCATAAATCAGAAAAAAAGACTGTACATTATTCTTTTCCCTACTTTAAAATCTATCCAGCCTGGAGAAATTAAGGAGAGCACCAATTCAGAAAAAAATCTGGTTCTGCTATGAAATACTTTCTCTAAACTGACTTATTTTATATGATGAGCTACTTAATGATACAACTCAGGAATATGCCTCCTAAAATACCACAGAATACAGCATTGCTCTGAATTTTTGACAGTACCTGGGTGTGGTACATCAGCAATTCGTTCCCAAGCACTGAAAGACTGAAGATCAGTAACTAAATCATTTAAGTGCTTATCAAGTAATTAAGTTATTAAAATGACATAAATCAGTCAGTGCATATCTTGCTTTTGTCTTTGGTTCTTTGTCTTCTCCATTTTACTAGTCAAAACACTATTTTCAGCACCATTCTCAGGAATTAAGAAAGCTATATTTAAACAATGTTAATAGGAGTGACATAAACCTGCCCGAAGGAATCACAGAAGTCTAAGGCTACACCCCCTTGCACTTAGCAAGGAAAAATAGACAGTAGCAGCCTGAACTTGGAATTTGAAAGCTTTTATTACAGAGCAGCAATCTATATACTTTCTAAATCATTTTTTCCCTTATCACTGGAGCTTTTTACTCTTGTTGTTTATATGAAGGTTAGAATTTATCAAGCACAAAAATAGTCACCACAGTAAAAAACACATTTATGGAGCCAAATAAAGGCTAATGTATTTTTCATCGTTAATTGGAATTGTGGAAGGGTGTTTTTATTCTTTCAGGTTTAATTCAGAAATATTTAAAGTTCTTATTTTCAACTGAATTTGAGTCTGGGGAGGTTTGAAGGGAATGACCTTCAAAATGAGCAAAGAAATTATTTCCCCAAAGTCATTTATTTAGATGTCCTGACTGTGGTGATAACCTGCAAATTAGATTTGGGGAAATTCAATGTGTTTGTTGTGGTAGGGGGGGAATAACACTGACTTAGAAGTCTGACCTTCAGGGAAGAGAACCCTACCCAAATTCAGAAAACCATTCACTGACCATTTAAAACCAATTGAAAAATGTCAAGACACTTTTAAAGACAGTTATTAGAAATGCAAACAGAAAGTTATCTCTGACTCTCATAAGCAAAATAAACAAAATGATGCACACTCTGGAAGATATTTTGTTAGTTCCAAAAAAAAAAGAAGAAGCCCAACTTGCTTCAAAAGTAAAGATGATCTACTAACCTATGGATAGAGTCATTGCCAGTAAAGATGAGGATCACAGATGAAAGAACATTCAATTTGTCCAGGAGGAAGTCATTAGAACTTCTTTGGTAAGTACAATTTCAGTGCAGAGGATAGTGATAAAGTAGCTGAGAGAAGGTCAAGAAGAAAGTCAGAGGTGAGGAAGTGATTCAAACATCTGATGGGTCTGGAATAGACTGAAGGAAAGGTTTTTAGTTGAAGAATGAAGAGAAGTTAATGGATTTTGGGGAGCTGGGTTTAATAAGAGTAAAAGAGAATTAAAGTTAAAAGATAAAGGAGAGTTTCAGAGAAAAGTTACGGGAAAAGAATACCATAGGGAGAAGTTTATTCAGCCCAAAGTTCTAGAAAAGAGAAAAGCAGGAATATGGAGGTGCAAACAAGAGGAAATACAGAAGGAAGTAAGACAGAAAATGAAGGCAGCATAAAGGAATAAAGAAAAACAGAGAAGGGTAGGATGAAGAGAGACTATTCTGGAGAAATTAGACAATGTCTTAAATGAGCACCTCAAAAAAAAGTAAGAATAAAAACTATAAAATTTTGAGAGGCAGTTGGAGGAAACTGTAAAAGGTCTTGGGCTAAAGTTAAAGGAAACAAATGGAATAGGGATGTGCTGTTGTACAAGATTACAACAAAAGGTGCAAGAGCAAAGAACAAACTTTTACTGAAGGTTTTTGTCCAGAAAATATACCACTGCCACCACCCCTGCCCCAAAGGGCAAAACAAAAAGGAAAATAGGAGGATGAAATGATGACAATCCAAAGCCAGGAGTGGGTAAAGCAAACATAAAGACAAAAAAACAAGAAAGTTCGGGTAAGAAAAATAGAACTCTTTATGTGGTGAGCAGAGACGTAAGGGATCAAGGGAATGGGAGAGCACATTCTGGGCAGAGAGAAACAAGTATTAAATTTCCCTGAAATATACTGTTATTGAGTTCAACTTACCTTGGGTAAAATCATTCCCAAACAAGAGGGAATTTAGCCATGACCTGTAAGACTCTTCTTTCCTGTAAGTTAAAATAGCTTGACACATAGGGCACAATATTCATGTACACTACTTCCCATGATGGTGCGTAATTTCATCTGGTGTTTATAACAAACTCACCATATATCTCCAGGATGAACAAAGTTGACAGGCAATTTCCTTTCCACTGCCATTAGCATCTACTCACCTTTCTGGTTTATACCTGTTAAATTTTAATACTACCTTCAAGGATTTTCAAAATGTTCCATAATTCAAGACCTGAGAGTTAAGTGATGAAGGAATGTCTTGGAGCACTTCCCTAATACCTAGACAGCCCTATCTACTTTTTTTTTTGCAGTACGCAGGCCTCTCCCGTTGCAGAGCACAGGCTCCGGACACGCAGGCTCAGCGCCCATGGCTCATGGGCCCAGCCGCTCCGCGGCATGTGGGATCTTCCCAGACCGGGGCATGAACCCGTGTCCCCTGCATCGGCAGGCGGACTCTCAACCACTGCGCCACCAGGGAAGCCGCGATCTACTTTTATCATGAGCTTCCGACAGTCTACCACTTCCTTTTGTCATTTTGTGAAGATGCTGACATCAACTTAAAAGACATTTCATCACAGTACTAGGACTTCACAGGTGGAGAGGTGGAAAGAATATGGGTTTTGCACAGACGGAATTCAAATCCCAGCTTTATGATGCTGGGCAAGTTTCCTATCCTCTCTGAGTCTCAGTTTCATCATCTATAAATTTGGGCTAATAATATTTACCTCCTTGGTTGCTATAATATTTACCTCCCAGTTGTTGTAAATGAGACAGTGTAAAAAGAATAATTTACAAATTGCTTGGCACAGAGTAGGTACTCCTAAATTACAATTATTACTGTTATTTACATGTCTGAGGCATGAGAACCTCACCTAGCTGTAAGTTGTCTTGCTCTGAGTCACTCCACGAAATTGTTAACCTTTCCTGAAGCCAACATAATATTAGTCATTTTGTAGAAACAGATAATGGCTTATTTTTTGGAACACTCTTCTTTCCAAAGTTTAATATTAATGTTATTGATAGTGTAAAATCAGGTCTCCTTTATATTAAAGTTAGGCTATTCATTTCATTTCTTTCTTTGTTCTCACCACAGTTTTCTAATAAACTATAAAAATGTTATTAATTATTTTATTTTCATATAAATAAAATATTTTCATATATTATGCCTTGAAAGTATTAAAACTGATTAAATATTGAACATATTGCACCACCTATTTTGATGACAGGCTTCTAACGTCTGGTGAGTATAAGTCAAAGCTTCTTTTCAAAAAACATTAAATATATAAATATACATTTAAGATATATATTAGCATACATATATGATATATGCTATATACACTATGTTTATTATTATATGTAAAATATATAATATTTTAACCACTTTCTTACATGCTATCAGTATGCTAAAATGTCATTTAAACATTTGTGTTTAGGGAAAAAACCCCACCTTTTCAGAAGTTCAGACATTCTCTTTCTGTCTTTGTTCACTTTTTATAATGTAATAGCACCTAAAGAGAAGCACATCAAACTTCCCATCACTGATGGCTTCAAGGGTTTAGATTCTTGCCTAAGAGCAAGAGGACCCTGGGGAAGCTCAAGTAAGTGGAGAAGAGGCACCAACAAAGAGGTCAGAGACTTTGGACTCAGGAACCAACACAGACACACACGTCCCCAACTTCACATTGTCACCAAAAACCACCTCTGTTAACAAGGTATTTAAAGCTTTTGAGAGCAGGAATAGTCTTTCCCTCCCGCATGCCTCAGTAACAGTTGACGTCTCTGTTGTTAGCACATTTGTCACTTATGTGACAAATGTCTCCTCAGGAGACCCAACTGAGCTGCTGAACAGCAGGAGCCACATTGTGGGTTTTTTTTTTTTTTTTTTGAGAAGATGTTCAATACCCTTTTGTGGAATGAATGCTTAGCACCAACATGAACTGACTGCTGGGTAACCAGTAACCTCCTTCTTGCCAAACACAGTGGCTTTGCCTCACACTCTACAGTATCTGACACACAGACTCCTTCTGAAATCATTTCTTCCCTTACTTTTTGTGGCACTACCCTATCCTTCACACTTGTCTGTCCATTGGTCCCTCGTGTCCTTTAGCTGCCTCATCTGCCATCTCCCATTCCCTAACTTAGAGAACTGACAAGCATTTACCCCTCTGCCCCTGCAAACAGCTTCTGTTAGACACTCTTAACTTCAACAATCCCCTCTATGCTTATTACTCTGCAATCTACACCTTTAGCCCTAATCTCCTCACCAAGCTCTAGAATGTCTCCCCTCCAAGATACCTGCTTTCAAATTCAATGTAGCCCTAAACAAAATTCATTCTGTTCACTTCAAAAGAGCTTCCTTATTTTTTGATCATGGCATCACAATTTTTTCCAGCATTTTCCAGAGTATGTGTTGTATAGCCACACTTTCATGTAAGAAAGAGATATTTTGTTCAGTTAATTTGAAAGAAAGATGAGTTAAATACAGTTTAAAAGGTTTCTTTTCGGCAGGACCTCTCAGAGCCTTATATATGCTAATGTGTTTTGTGAGTCTTGAAAATGAGTATTGAGCAAATACTGTTTGCAAATATATTTGATTATGGGAGTCTTTCTAGAAAGTTCTCTCAGAATGGACCAGCTTCACTGAAATACACATAACAAAATCTCATCTTAGTCATCCTTGACTCTACCTTCTTTTATGTTATTTCCTATATCTAAGTAGTTATCAAATACTAATAATTCTTTTGAAATATCTCTTTGCTTTCCATTCCTGCTATTCATACACTAATCACTCCCCGGATCTAAGCTTCTAACATTTCACACCTTGATAACAGCCTTTCTGTTGAATCCCTTTCTCAACCACCAGACTAAACTTCCTACACCATCATTTTTATGTCATTTTCCTGCTTTAAACAAACAAACAAGACCCTTCTGTTGTTCCCAGGATCAAGTCAAACTCAAAACCTGGAACTTATCATCCTATTCACAGGCTTAGTCCCTCCGTGCCTCTATCTGAGTCCTCCAACCAACCAAGTTGGTCCTGCCATAGTCTATTAAAGATAGTGTGCTCCTTCTCAACTCTTATTCTTTGCTCACTAAATCTCAGCCCACCTAAATTGGAATATCTTTCCCCTTGGTTAGGCAGTTTACATGCATAGGGAATGGCAAATATGAGGAATGGAAGCTACAGCTCTCCCCTCCTGTGCCCATGGAAAATTTACTCATTAATTACAACTCTTTCTGACCTTAGTTTCTACCTCAGAATCCTTCTGAACACAGTGCTTTAGGAAGATACTACTGACAAACCTATTGAAGTTCATACACAAAATAAAACAGAAAAAGAAAAAGATAATGGACTTCCCAGCCATAAAGACCAATTTCTCATTTTATTCTCTGTGTGACTTTGGACTTTTTTTTTTCTAATTTTTTTTTCTTTTTGGCTACACCACACCGCGTGCAGGATCCCAGTTCCCCAACCAGGGATAGAACCTGTGCCCCCTGCAGTGGAAGCATGGAGTCCCAACCACTGGACCACCAGGGAAGTCCCAACTTTGGACTCTGACCTCTATGAACTTTAGATTCTTCACCTCTGAAATAGGAATAATGCTCCCTTCAGCAGTTTGTTGCAAAGGTCAACTGAGTTGATATGCATAAGGGCCCACTAAAGAGTCACAGAGTAGATGATCAGTGAACATCTCTTCTCTCCTCCTCCCCTTGCTCTCTACCTGTCTAAATATTATACACCCTTCTCCAGGCCTCCTTGGCCAGGCTAGCCCATGCTGACAAGGCTCTTCTCTCACCCCTCTGGTCATCTGCATTTTCATCCTGGACACTCAATCTAGTTGTGTTGTCTAACTGTGTTGAATTAACTTTCCTTAGGCCCCTGACCTCACAAGTCCTTGACCTCTCACCTCCAGTGACACCCATCTCTACAACACTGGTCAGTTCCTGATGCAGCCCTACCTCATTCTTCAACATGGTTCACAGCTCTTCTGAAAGTCCTCTCTAACCACAGACATCTGTTCATCCCCCTTTAACCCTTGACTTCCAAGTCTGTGTCCTACTCTCAGGAGCCTAATCCCTCCAATCCTCCTGATTTTTTGAGTTCATCAGCTTCCTTCTGTCTTTCTTTGCCTTCCTGCCAAGTCTGGGTCCCCTGGATGGTCATTCAGTGAAGCACTAACCACAAGCCTAAAATTCCCTGCCCCTGTATTTTCTGCCGTTGCTTCCATGCCAAGCACCAAACCACTATGGACCCTCCTTGGCTCCCAGTCCTGTGCTGCTGAGTGTTGCTTTGTGATCTGAGACCTGGAGACTCTGTATTTTTCAGGGAACCATGCCCAGCCATTCTCTGTTTAGTAGTTCTGTCCTTAAGCAGTAGTGTCAGAATGGTATATTCACACACACATACACACTCTTAAAATGCAGATTCCTGGACCCCACCCCCCAATTATTCTGATTGAGTTGGTCTAGTGTAAAACCCAGGAATCTATATTCTAAGAAATACCCAAAACAGGAGTGGGCAAACTACTGCCTATAGGCCAAATGTGGTTCACTGCTTATTTTTGTACTACCCTCAAGCTAAGAATGGTTTTACATTTTTAAGTGATTAAAAAAACATCAAAAGAAGAATATTTCATGACATGTAAATATTAACATTTCAGTGTCCATTATTTTTTCTTTTTTTAAGGACTTCATTCTCCTAGTACAATTTTAGGTTCATAACAAAATTGAGAGGGAGATGCAGAGATTTCCCACATAGCCCCTGACCCTATGCATGCACAGTCTCCCCATTATCAACATCCCTCATCAGAGTGGGACATTTGTTACAGTTGATAAACTTACATTGACACATCATTATCACCCAAAGTCCACAGTTTACATTAGGGTTCATTCTTGGTGTTGTTCATTCTATGTGTTTGGACAAATGTATAATATACAATGACATTATCCATTATGATACCATATGAAATATTTTCACTGCCCAACATTAATAAAGTTCTATTAGAACACAGCTACACTCATTTGTTTATGCATTATCTATGGCTGCTTTCATGATACAACAACTAAGTTGAATAGCTACAACAGAGACCACATGACCCACAAAGAATAAAATATTTACAATCTGAGTAGCTACAACAGAGACCACATGACCCACAAAGTCTAAAATATTTACAATCTGAGTAGCTACAACAGAGACCACATGACCCACAAAGTCTAAAATATTTACAATCTGTCACTTTACAGAAAAAATTTGCTTATTCCTGACTTAGAAGATACTGCTGCAGTATCAGAGACCTCACCTTAAGATATCCTTATGTAACAAGGTTACATGCTACCTAAACTTCACCTCTTTTCTTCATCTCTTAATGATGAACTAACACCCTGGAGTTGCTGTTTCAAGTCTTTCACTTATTTTATTCCCTTCTCTCTATAGGGACCTCCTCATTCTCAGCAGATACCTAACCTCTCATTTTACAAAGAACATCAATAAGGATTCCTTCAAGTTACTTCTCTTACTTCCTTTACCCCATGTGAGAACGAAACTATTCAAAAAAATCACAAGGCCTAATGGTATCTTTAGAATGGGGTTGTGTTCAAATCCCAGCTCTGTATTTACTTTGTTGTGACTCTAGGCAAGGCTTCAACCTCTAGGTTTTTTCTTTTTTTTTTTTTGCAGTATGCGGGCTTCTCACTGTTGTGGCCTCTCCTGTTGTGGAGCACAGGCTCCAGACACGCAGGCTCAGCGGCCATGGCTCACGGACCCAGCCGCTCTGCGGCATGTGGGATCTTCCCGGACCGGGGCACGAACCCGTGTCCGCTGCATCGGCAGGCAGACTCTCAACCCCTGCGCCACCAGGGAAGCCTCTAGGTTTTATTGTGTATAAAACTGACTGACAATGCCTAGCTCAGAGGGCTGTTGTGAAAGTGAAGTAAAACAACACGGGCTTGGCATAGAGCAGGTAATCAATAATGCTTTCTTTATTCCACCTGACTCCGAATTACTAATAGGTCACATTTATTAAAAACCAACTAATGTGTCAGATACTTCATATTCATTATCTCATTGAGTTCTGACAGAAACACCAAGATAGAAGCTAAATCATACTGTCTACCCAAATTTTCTTCATCAATTATCCACTGTTTCTTTCAGTTCTCACCCCTGACGACCCTGTTTCTCGTATAGTTATACATATAAACGTGCTCAGTCTTCCTCTCAGCCTTGCCACAATCTCATCTTCTCTCATCTTCCTTGCAACACTAAAAATGAAATCCTACTCACACCTTAACCCCTTGCAACTTGGTTTCTATTTTTTTGATCAATCCACTAAAATGGCTGTTCCCAATTGGGAACAAATGGTTCCCAAGAACACCAAAAATTCTTAGCTCTCAAAAATCACTGGCATTTTCTTGGTACTTATTCTGCTTTAAAGTAAATAACATTCTAACCACCAAAGAGTAAACAACCATGAAAACAAAATTCTCCTTGGCTGCCATAACTCACCCTGGTGGTTTCTTTTGCTTTTCTGACCACTTCTTTTTAGTCAGCTTCACTGGCTTCTAATCTTCTTTCTCATTCTTTTCTCCTGTCCTCTGTACTCTTCTCCTCCCTCTACAGTTTTACAGTTGACCCTTGAACAACTGGTGGTGGCTCCGCGCGGGCTTTCTCTAGCTGCAGCGAGCGGGAGCTACTCTTCGTTGCGGTGCACGGGCTTCTCATTGCAGTGGCTTCTCTTGTTGCAGAGCACGGGCTCTAGTCAAGCGGGTTTCAGTAGTTGTGGCTCACGGGCTCTAGAGCACAGGTTCAGTAGTTGTGGTGCTTGGGCTTAGTTGCTCCATGGCATGTGGGATCTTCCTGGGCCAGGGCTCGAACCCATGTCCCCTGCATTGGCAGGTGGATTCGTAACCACTGCACCACCAGGGGGGTCACTAGGTGAATAACTTTTGATCTTTTTAATCCACGTAGCACTGTTTATACTACTTTGATGAGCCATAATATTTCCAGGCTATTATTGTGATTAGTGATTGGCCTTATTGAGCAACCTAGCTTGCAAACTTTCTGAGAGCAAGAACTATGCATTCTTCATCTGACATTCCATCTCATAATGCATTTTCGATGAACATTCAGTGAATTAATAGTTGTTTAACTATCTTATATGTACTAAAATACTTTGTATTTAATTATCTCCCATCTAAAAAAATTCTCCCTTAATGCCCAAGCTCTGCTCTAGCTTTGACCCAAATCCTTCCCCAGTGAGGCTGACTGAAATAATTGTCCATAGATGCAATCTCCTCTCTCATTCCTCCCACTCACTTCTTAGCCCACCACAATCTGGCTTCCGCATCATCCCTCTACCCAAAATGCCCTTGCAAAGTCAATCACAATCTCTTTGTTGCTAAATACAGTGTGCCCTTCTCGGTCCTTAACTTACTTGACACTTCTGTTCCAAGATGGTCCCAGGTTTCTATCTTGAGCCCAGAACTCACCTGAGCTCCACATTTATATATCCAGTTCTCTGCAAAGATATCCTCAACTGAGTGTCAAACCCAGTAGAGTGCTCAATAATATTTGTTGAATGACGAATACCTCCCAAGTCTGCTCTTCTTGGTCTAGATAAATGCTTCTTAACCTGTTTTATCCTATACACTCTTTTTTATTAAAATGTAAAATCTAATGCCCCCTCAGTACCAAACACATTCTTATACAGCTACCCACATTTCACCCAGAGGTTTTTGCAGGCTGACAATGACTGACCCTCTGTACATTTCCATCAGACATCAGACCAAGATGATCCTGTGGAGCATTAGTTTCTGATGTTTAAATTATTAACATAACAATATTTGTTGAATTTTCCAAATATAAAATTATACTATAATATTAAATGTGTTCATATGCTTTCTGAAACAATACACAGTAACCTGAAGGTCCTGCTGCCCATAGCAGGTTGGGGTTCACCCTTCCCCTCCTACTGCTCATTCTCCCAGTTGATAACCCCAGTGTTAGAAACTCTTTAAGGCAGAGTGCAGCTCTAAAATTGTGTGACTTTAGGATATAAAGTCTTTCAACGTTTTTGATCCCCTGGAATTTTCCCTTTCTCTCCCTCATCCTCTGTCCTCTACCTCCCTTCATCCTTCTAGCCCCTCCCCCTTTCTTTTTTCTTATTTTCACACTGTATTGATCATGGATTGTGTATCCCTGTGGGCATCTGGACTTTTTTTTTTTTGAAGGCCAGAAAAGTAACTTGTCCATTTTGGAATTTTCTATGAAGAAATACAAGTGACCATTTCCTTGATCATACCTAGAAGTCCAAAAAAGAAAAATTTTCCAAGTTGCTTTGGGTAAGTCATCCAAGCAAGGTTGAGAAGAGAGGTCTGCTCTATGTTTAAAGGGCATTATTTCCAGATCTGGCTTCCCCAACAAACAAGAGAAAACCTGAATTCATGCATAAGCCATAGCTGAATTCAAATTTTCTGCATAGCAGAAGCTGGAGGGGAAGCCTTAACATTCCTTCTGCACACATCTTCATTTCACTGTGTCCTGCTTGCCCCTAACTTTGAACTGTTAGAATGCTAAACTATAGGATAAAGTACTTTGCTCTTCCTTCAGTTTATGAAAGAAATTGAAAATAACTTTCGGGTATTTTTTTCACAGCACATTTTTACCCACATATTTTACTCACTTTACTCATGCATTTTTACCCCCACTGAGCTAGCTTATATATGTTAAGAGAGCTTGCCCTTCCGAGGAAGGGTATTATACATTATTAAATCTGTTCTTGTAACTCTCTTAGTGGGAGAAAAAACCTACAATCTTTCTTGGTTTTAGAGCACTTTATAAGGAGTCTATGAACATCAAGAGACATTTTTTTTTAGGCTCCAATTCACTCTTTGAAGAACATACTCATTAGTCTACGATAACATAGGCAATTTTGAATGGCTGACAGATCGGGCATCCTCTCCTAAAAGAGATACACTGCTGACAATCAAGTTCAAGGCTCCAAGAACCGTGTAACATCAACTGCTTAAGCCAAAAAGCAGAAGCAAAGACCTGAGCAATTTAAAAGAAAACCTATGCAGAAAATATACCGGTGTGCAAGCAAAAGACTCACTGAAAGCTTTCTTGGACAAAAACAGAAAGAGCTTATGCATGTGTCAGAGACTGCAGGGACAGCTGACATCTGTGTTACCCCAGAAAGGCCCAGGCTATAAGAATCAGAGAGCCCAGGATTTAATCCACATAGTCACATGCTGCCTGTGTAACCAGAGGCCAGTCACTGAATCTTTCTGATCCTGCATTATCTCCACTATAAAATGAGGGTAATGATAGCAAACTTTGGGGTTCTCATGAGGATTAGGGCTAAAATGTAAAAAATGCTCACTATATGGAAGTTACCCTTTTAATGATGGGTTTTTTTCCCATTTTTGCTATAGCTGCTAAAAACCCTGAGCCAAGTCTCTGACTCAAAAAAAAAAATTGAAATATATAGCCATCAGATGTGTTGCACTTTTTTTCCTGTCTTAAACTAAATTTTATTTTCCCTATGCATAATTATTTAGTCATTATTCATATCTATTTTGTCATCTTACAGTCTGCATCAAAGCCCTTGTAAAAAGTGGTGTTACATAAATAGAGATTTTCTGTCTATTATGCTCCCAGTTTCCCCATAGTGAATTTTAGGACACAATGGAAATTGGTGCATTCTCTTCCACTTTAAATGCTGCTGTCATGCTTATAGTTTCATAGAGTTGTTTGACCAATAATTGGAATGACCTTGACATTGATTAAAACCTGCCCCAAACTCTCTTGTCTTGTCCCCTTTGTCATCTAATGTTGGCTCCCATCTGGGATTAGCAATGAGGCATCATTTGTAGAAACTTGGTCTTTTCTTTGTCATCACGTCATTACCAAATAAGTTGACCAGACCCAACCATCACATTCACGCCAAAATGTCTGCCCCATCCATAGGAGGCAAGAAAAGAAACAAACAACAGATAATATTCCATTTGACACCTGAGGGAAGTAAGACCCAAAGATGCCAGTGATCAGCCCATCATCAATACAAAACTGGAATTAAAACCAGGCCAATCAATTTCCTGCATTCTGAGCACTAGAGAATGCAACTACTTAACACACCCTGTTTGGTCAGGCAATCCATAGCTTGTCAGTACATCAAATCATGGACACATTTATCTCATCCTGCTGAAGATAATAGCTTCTACTGACAGAGTTTACGCAGGCCCCTACCCTGGAAGGATTAGGGCTACACAAGCCTCATCTCCACCTTTGGATTTTATTGCTAGTCCATGAATGCACTGAAACCTCAATACCATCATTGTAATGGAAAGGTAGCACCCAGTTCCTGATGCAAAACCCAAGGAAATTTTATTTTTACACAAAGGAAAACAAACCTAAAATAAATCTTTAAACAAATTTAAAATAAATCTCAGATGCTTCAGAGTTTTGACAAACGTGTGACCTTTTCCTTTCCTCTGATAACTTCTGAAGATACTACAAAGATCCAGATTTCTAAACTTTCCAGAAGTGGGTTTTTGTTTGTTTGTCTTTGTTTTTGTTTTGGCTTAGCAAATAGTACAGTGTATGGCATATGAGTTGTTATATCCAGAAATAGAAGGCCTGTAAGCAAAAGATTTAAGAAGCTTCCCTTGCCCCAATGGTTAGCTGGGAAATACCTAGCTCTCCAGTTCCCCCAAATGCAGGTGCTTACGGAACAATGTTCACACCTATGTTGACAGAAAGAGGAAACATTCATTTCTCCACTAACAAGAGCTCTAAAGCAGGCAGTCCTTGATAAACCAAGCAAGCAGGGACCTTAGCTGATTTTCAGGCCTGATTATCCATTCCTTATCATGTCTTGACAGTCGTTCTTTACAACTACTCCAAAACAAATTACCTCTAGCTCTTACCAAAAGTACTTAAAGATAACACAGAAGAGAAACTTTGCAAAATGCTTACAAGATTGACTAGACATGAAATTAGTAAGTAAAAGGCAAAATATTATTGTTCAGGTACTAATTTGGCTTAGCAATAAACAACAATGACATGCCTAAATAATAAGTTTTTTCTTTTAAGAACTAAAAAAATAGCAACAATCTTAACCTAACAACAAGCTTAATTTTTATAAAAAGGAATGAAATCAATATTATGAGAAAAAATCTGTATAAATGGTATAATTAAGTACATCTTTCAAACAAAAGCTCTTTAATATTGTGCTTCTCTATCAATCTAAGACTGTAGGCAGTGATTGCAATGGCATAGTACAGACTGTTGTGTCCACGTAGACAACACAACAATCCAACTTATTTTCACAGGAAGAAACCACACTTAGATCCATGAAGAAGTGCACCAATTAATTTTACTCTTCTCCCTCCCTGCCACTCCTCAGGTTTTAATCATCTGTTTTGTAGCAACTGTTGTAAATTATGGGTAACAACAACCTTGGAACTTCAATACCAGCAAAAACCAATACCCCACTGCCACCTTTTTGGCAGTTCGCCATGTGTGCTATTTTAAAGTTAGGCATTAGGAGGCAGCAAATGGCTCAAAACCACAGGCAAAGATAAATTTGTAGGAAGTTGGAAAAGAGACCTAAAGCAGCAAAAGCGTAGAAAACAGACTTCATCTTAAATACAAACTTCCAAGACTTCAGATTTGCTGTAAGGAATAGTTAGAAGGGGAAAGGGTTTGGCTCTCATACAGACCTCTGTGAAACCATCTGGATCCTATTTCCCATTTCAGCATCTCTAAAATCTCTGATGGTTACCTTAAGGATTAAACAATATAGGTCTTGGTTTCATTAAAACTTGTTTCCTGGCTCCAGAAAGAAAAGTCTCATGATTGCCTACGTGGAATTCTCGGTTCACACTCAATTTGGCAGTGCCCACACTAATGAAGATACTGTTCAAACCATCAAGGAGACATTAGAACTGATTCTGCCCCATATTGCTTCATTCTGATTAAGGTATTTACATATTTAAAAGATGCACCATAGTTACTTAAAAATGCCAATGCTGCACTTACGTTTAAAAAATACTTGTGAAGTGCACTCTAAGTATCATGTCCAAAGTATCATGTCTTTAGATAACACAAGTCTGTCTTATTTTTAGGAAGCTGAAAATGGACTTTTCACTTTTCTTAAAAGGGGATAATATCTCTAAACAAAGCTTTGTTATTTGGTTATAATGTTTGATTAAATTATAGGAAATGTAGCTTAAAGCACCTTAAAATTGTTTGATTTATTTATAATATCAAAACAACTCTTGCTTCTCTCTCTGGATATTTATTTTGAAGAAATAATCTCATGTAATCTATACAAGAATTTTACTTCAAGCACAAGTAGAAAGGTCCCTTAGAAAGCATGATTGATAGGAATCAAAGCTATAAATGTGTGAGGAAGCCTGTGTGGTACATGAAACAAAACATAGCATCTCCAAAGATAGTTTCCTGCAATTTTTTGCATTGTTTCTTGAACTGTTGTGCTAAGAATGCATACATTACATGCCACACAATACTTAGCTATCACAGAATATACTGGGTAAAGCAGTAGTGAAAAAGATGCTCATTAGCACAAAATTGTTGATAAACAGTTAAATCAAACCAAAAGTAATTCACATCAAATAATGCAAATGCTGCACAAAACCTATTTTCCTTCTAGGCATGCATGATGATTCCAAACTCCTCCAATAACCAAATTTCAGCTTTACTATGATCAACTATTAACAGTAATTGAAGAAAATATCACACATTACTTACTGTTTTCAAGGTATCTATACCATCCTTCTGAATTCAAAGGGGTGAAGATGAATCACTGCCACGAGGAAATCTAATAGGCAAAAAGAGGGAAAAAATAGCAAATATTAGTTGTCTGAAAATTAGCATCTTCAGATTTTCTTGAGGTACTTCCCACAGGATCCCAAAGCAAAGCAAAGCAAAGAAAAAGTTGGAGAAAAACATCACACACTTCACGAGCCGACTTTCTCCACAAACCCAGGCAGCTCCAAACTTTAAAGGCTAAATTGTTGAGCATCCTGATTGAGCAAATATCCGACTTCGGTATCACTGGTTACGAACACAATTTCAACAAGACGAATGCATCTCCAAAATTATGGTTACTTTAATGTATTATCCAGATTTCCCCGTTTCTCTCCCTTTCTCCCTTTTCCATTCACATTTTTCTTCCTACAAAATGCACATAGGTCTGTTCTTCCTTGTACCCGAGTCAGGCCTGGCTTTGAAATGCATTTCAATCTCTCAACACAGACTGCTTTCATTGCATTTAGAGTCCCACTAAGGCCCAGCTTTAAAAGCTACTGATTCTTTTTTCTTTAGCCTTCCTCACAAAGGAAGGGTATTTTGTAAATTACCAGCTCGTTCAGATCAACAAAAGGTACTTTCATAGAAAGCCCCATTTGATTTTGCTCAAATTTGATTACAAGGATGGAGAAAAGGAAAGGAAGTCAAAAAGAAAAACCCCAGATGGCTTTTTCATTCATCTCAGTGAATGAGCTTTATCTGTGCCTTTTGAAACTGTAGCAGTGGAAAAGCATTTCTGTTGGCTTAAAAAACTTGACAAAAATTATTGGTTTGCCATTTCTCATGTAACAGCCATTGGGAACTGGATGAAAAGACTTTTTCATGGGATCGCCTGCTTGGATCAAAATAATGGAGATTAGGTATTTCATTATAAATTACAGTGGGAGATAGAGCAGGCTGTCATATTAATAGCAACCTGCTCATGGCCTTCAATGGTAGCTATTCTCCTAGACAAAGGACCAAGGGGGTTGTCTATTGAACTTGTACTTTAGGCCTGATCAATTTTCTATCATCAAGGCAAAAGGTGAGATGACTAACAAAGGAATTCACACATGAGTGACCTCATAAGCCTACAGATAAAACAGCTTAAAGAAGCAAAATACATCCTGAAATTATGGATGATAAACTATATAAAGAAGAAGACAGAGTATGAGAGTGAGAGAGGAAAGAGCAATGGTCTATAATTCTCCTCTCTCTTCTTGGCCAAATGGACACATTAAAAGCTACTTGTTTTCAGCTGCAGATAATTGCAACGTTTGGTTTGCAGTGGTCTGCTTTAAATCCTTCAGCTGACTTCTTTTTTTCCTCAGCACAGCTCCAGTCACTTCATTTGCTATTAACAACAGCATTTTGTTCAAGACAAAGCTTCAACCAAGAGTCACACTTAAAAATAAAAACTATAAAGAATCACAAGCAACACAGGCTTCAAGATATTACACAGTAGAATGTGTGTTTGTTATTTTGCTCCAGGTTACCAGCCTCTTGCCTGCCTCTCTGTGTGCACTTACTTCTTAGATTTTAAATCATTTAAAATCTAAGCTGTACCTGTCACTAAAAGACACAGAATCTTAATGAAGCCTGAGACATGTGATTCGATGAAGATTCAGAAAATAGTGATGATAAAGTACTAACCCAAAGAACTACTGAAGGATAGATGATTGATTTTCATCCCAAGGAATAATTTAGACTCCCAATTGAAGTTGTCCAGATCACTGTAGCAATTGCTAAAATTTTCTTCCCTGTTATATGTGCATGGAATTTTCAACTTTTCTTTAAAAAAATAATTGGGATTTCTGCCTGCTAGTCTTAGTGTTCCTTGAATTCAGGATGGTAGTAGAGAATTTTTGTTCCAAAGATAAAACCTAGATTAACAAAGGTTATTATTACCTGGTAATGCAGATACATGTCACACTTTCTGCACATCACATAAAGCAAATGCAAAGTAAAAATACATTTGAGCAGGATATTTTTTTACTGTGTTATTTTTTTAAGCCAAAGAGCAGTATAAGATCATTAACGTAATAGGACTTCCAACTGCCTAAAAGCTTGAGAAAGTATCCTAAATATCACCTGTGATAGCAGTTGTCAAAATAAGGCTACATTTTGAAAGGTACCCTGGACAGGTGTAATGACCCCCAAATCTTGGGCACAAGCAGTCAGAGTGCACAATCACACATACAGTAGTGATGACATAAAGTCATTTATGTACAAATCAATAAAACAAGGTTATAGTATTTTCTGAGGTATATATACAAATGACTCAATTGTATAAAATTGTACTTCCTTTGTTTTTAGGGGATCCCTGATCCTTCAACTATTTTAACCATTCAGAGAGATCCCAAATTCAAGGTAATAAAAGAGGAACTAAATTACACTGGTAGAAGTCAGTGTGCCTGGAAGCTCTTCCCACTATTGGTGTAAATGCAAATTGGTATGAATTTTTCAAAGGGTAACTGTACAGCATTCTTCAAGAGTTTGAAAGACTTCATAACTCTTAACCCATAACTCTTATTCCACCTCTAGGGATCTTCCTAGTAGAAACTATCAGAAATGCAGATAAAGAATTTTTTTCCACAAAGATATTTATACAATGATTCAGACAGTAATAGGATAGTGGTTAGGACTTCAAGTTCTAGAGCCAGACTAGCTGCATTCCAATTATAACTTCACCAGCTTCCAATGACAACCTTCTGACTTTCATTATTAACCTCTCTATGCCTCAGTTTTCTCACCTGTAAAGTGGGGATCTCAAAAGTATGTTATGAAAATTAAATGAGTTAATATATGTAAGGCATCAAAGGTATGGCTAGCACATAGTAAGTACTAAGTATTAGATATTATTATTATAAATGCTTCAAATCTGGAAAATTATCAACTAAATTGTGATAAATACAATAGAATGTAATATGCCCATTAGCGATCATGTTTCTTACTGACATGGGAAAATATTCATACTAAGTGAAAAATTAAGGATATAAAACTCCATATATTATGTGATCGCAATATATATATTTGATATATATAAATATATAAATATTATATATTTGTTTTATATATAAATATATAACATATATATGTGCATTAAAAGTGGCAATAGTATTTACTCTCAGATAATGTAATTAAGTGATTTTTTTATACTTTTTTAATTTTTAAATTTTTTACAGAAATTTTTAAAAATTTAAACCCTTATTTTTATGAGTTAATTTATGAAGAAGGAGAACTAGGAGGAGCACCAAGCAGCACGCAGTATTTATCAAACACAGGCAGGCCGGGCTATGGGGAAAGTCAGAGTCTATGCCAAAGTTCACTTCAGTGCTCAGCACTAAGATCTGGAAATGAGATGTGCTTTCACAACTGGGAATCACTAAGCTTAAACTTTAAAGTGTAAATAAGTAAAATCCAAACATAATGGATCCACAAAAATTCCTGCCCCAAGAGGCTGTCAGTACATGGGTTACCAAAGGCATCTGACAACAGGGGGAATCCAGCAAAATGACTCAGGGATGAACTGGGGAATATACGCACGTACCAACATACACAGGTTATATGTAACATAAATAGCTTTGGATCCCATCAGTTAGGGGCGGAGGGCAAAGCCAAAGAATCCTAAGAAGTTTCAACAGGGCCCAAGTAGTAACTTAATCAATTGCAGGTGGGGCTAAACATAGAAACTTGCAGGTTGCAGCCAAGGAAATGACTCTCTATGGGAATGTCTAGAAAAAGAGAGTAAAGGCCAAGAGGTAAGCTCTTGTCCCTTTCACTCCTCATACCCATGGGAACAGGAAGGGAGGTGCATGGAAGAGCAGACCTTGGGGGAGAGGGGGAAAATGGCGGAAGAGTAAGACGCGGAGATCACCTTACTCCCCACAGATACATCAGAAATACATCTACACGTGGAACAACTCTTACAGAACACCTACTGAACGCTGGCAGAAAACCTCAGACCTCACAAAAGGCAGTAAACTCCCCACGTACCTGGGTAGGGCAACAGAAAAAAGAATAAACAGACAAAAGAATAGGGACGGGACCTGCACCAGTGGGAGGGAGCCGTGAAGGAGGAAAGGTTTCCACACACTACAAGCCCCTTCGCGGGCGGAGACTGCGGGTGGCAGAGTGGGGGAGCTTCGGAGCCGCGGAGGAGAGTGCAGAAACAGGGGTGCAAAGGACAAAGCGGAGAGATTCCTGCAGAGAGGATCGGTGCCGACCGGCACTCACCAGCCCGAGAGGCTTGTCTGCTCACCCGCCGGGGTGGGCGGGGCTGGGAGCTGAGGCTCGGGCTTCAGTCGGAGCGCAGGGAGAGGATTGGCGGCGTGAACACAGCCTGAAGGGGTTAGTGCACCACGGCTGGCCGGGAGGCAGTCCGGGAAAAAAGTCTGGAGATGCCGAAGAGGCAAGAGACGTTTTCTTCCCTCTTTGTTTCCTGGTGTGCGAGGAGAGGGGATTAAGAGCGCCGCTTAAAGGAGCTCCAGAGACGGGCGCGCCGCGGCTGAAAGCGCAGACCCCAGAGATGGGCGTGGGACGCTGGGGCTGCTGCTGCTGCCGCCGCCAAGAGGCCTGTGTGCGAGCACAGGTCACTCTCCATACCTCCATTCCTGGGAGCCTGTTTAGCCCGCCACTGCCAGGGTCCCGGGATCCAGGAACGGCTTCCCCGGGAGAACGCACGGCGCGCCTCAGGCTGGTACAACGTCATGCCGGCCTCTGCCGCTGCAGGCTGGCCCCGAACTCCGTACCCATCCCTCCCGGCAGCCTGAGCGAGCCAGAGCCGCCGAATCAGCGGCTCCTTTAACCCCGTCCTGCCTGAGCGAAGAACAGACGCCCTCCAATGACCTACACGCAGAGGCGGGGCCAAATCCAAAGCTGAACCACGGGAGCTGTGCCAACAAAGAAGAGAAAGGGAAATCTTTCCCAGCAGCTTCAGGAGAAGCGGATTAAATCTTCACAATCAACTTGATGTACCCTGCATCTGTGGAATACCTGAATAGACAACGAATCATCCCAAATTGAGGAAGTGGACTTTGAGAGCAAGATTTATTATTTTTTCCATTTTTACTCTTTTTGTGAGTGTATATGTGTATGCTTCTGTGTGAGATTTTGTCTGTATAGCTTTGCTTTCACCATTTGTCCCAGGGTTCTATCCGTCCGTTTTTTGTTTTTTTTTTTCAACTTGTTAAAAATTTTTTTCTTAATAATTATTTTTTATTTTAATAACTTTATGTTATTTTACCTTTATTTTATTTCCTTTTATCCTCTTTCTTTCTTTCTTTCTTTCTACTTTTTCTCCCTTTTATTCTGAGCCGTGTGGATGAAAGGCTCTAGGTGCTGCAGCCAGGAGTCAGTGCTGTGCCTCTGAGGTGGGAGAGCCAACTTCAGGACACTGGTCCACAAGAGACCTCCCAGCTCCACGTAATATCAAACGGCGAAAATCTCCCAGAGATCTCCGTCTCAGCACCAGCACCCAGCTTCACTCAACGACCAGCAAGCTACAGTGCTGGACACCCTATGCCAAACAACTAGCAAAACAGGAACACAATCCCACCCATTAGCAGAGAGGCTGCCTAAAATCATAAGTCCACAGACACCCCAAAACACACCACCAGACGTGGACCTGCCCACCAGAAAGACACGATCCAGCCTCATCCACCAGAACACAGGCACTAGTCCCCTGAACCAGGAAGCCAACACAACCCACTGAACCAACCTTAGCCACTGGGAACAGACACCAAAAACAACGGGAACTACGAACCTGCAGACTGCAAAAAGGAGACCCCAAACACAGTAAGATAAGCAAAATGAGAAGAGAGAAAAACACACAGCAGATGAAGGAGCAAGATAAAAACCACCAGACCTAACAAATGAAGTGGAAATAGGCAGTCTACCTGAAAAAGAATTCAGAATAATGATAGTAAATATGATCCAAAATCTTGGAAATAGAATAGAGAAAATGCAAGAAACATTTAACAAGGACCTAGAAGAACTAAAGATGAAAGAAGAAACAATGAACAACACAATAAATGAAATTAAAAATACTCTAGAAGGGATCAATAGCAGAATAACTGAGGCAGAAGAACGGATAAGTGACCTGGAAGATAAAGTAGTGGAAATAACTACTGCAGAGCAGAATAAAGAAAAAAGAATGAAAAGAACTGAGGACAGTCTCAGAGACATCTGGAACAACATTAAATGCACCAACATTCGAATTATAGGGGTTCCAGAAGAAGAAGAGAAAAAGAAAGGGACTGAGAAAATATTTGAAGAGATTATAGTTGAAAACTTCCCTAATATGGGAAAGGAAATATTTAATCAAGTCCAGGAAGCACAGAGAGTCCCATACAGGATAAATCCAAGGAGAAAAGCAAGGGAAAAACAACAAATAACACACAAGCGAATCCCCATAAGGTTAACAGCTCATCGTTCAGCAGAAACTCTGCAAGCCAGAAGAGACTGGCAGGACATATTTAAAGTGATGAAGGGGAAAAGCATAAAACCAAGATTACCCAGCAAGGATTTCATTCAGATTTCATGGAGAAATTAAAACATTTACAGACAAGCAAAAGCTGAGAGAGTTCAGCACCACCAAACCAGCTTTACAACAAATGCTAAAGGAACTTCTCTAGGCAAGAAAAACAAGAGAAGGAAAAGACCTACAATAACAAACCCCAAACACTTAAGAAAATGGGAATAGGGACATACATATCAATAATTACCTTAAATGTAAATGGATTAAATGCTCCCACCAAAAGACACAGAGTGGCTGAATGGATACAAGAACAAGACCCATATATATGCTGTCTACAAGAGACCCACTTCAGACCTAGAGACACATACAGACTGAAAGTGAGGGGATGGAAAAAGATATTCCATGCAAATGGAAACGAAAAGAAAACTGGAGTAGCAAATCTCATATCAGACAAAATAGACTTTAAAATAAAGACTACTAGAAGAGACACAGAAGGACACTACATAATGATCAAGGGATTGATCCAAGAAGAAGATATAACAATTGTAAATATTTATGCACCCAACATAGGAGCACCTCAATACATAAGGCAAATACTAACAGCCACAAAAGGGGAAATCAATAGTAACACATTCGTAGTAGGGGACTTTAACACCCCACTTTCACCAATGGACAGATCATCCAAAATGAAAATAAATAAGGAAACACGAGCTTTAAATGATACATTAAAAAGATGGACTTAATTGATATTTATATGACATTCCATCCAAAAACAATAGAACACACATTTTTCTCAAGTGCTCATGGAAAATTCTCCAGGATAGATCATATCTTCGGACACAAATCAAGCGTTGGTAAATTTAAGAAAATTGAAATTTTATCAAGTATCATTTCCAACCACAAAGCTATAAGACTAGATATCAATTATAGGAAAAGATCTGTAAAAAATACAGATGGGGGCTAAACAATACACTACTTAATAATGAAGTGATCACTGAAGAAATCAAAGAGGAAACCAAAAAATACCTAGAAACAAATGACAATGGAGACACGACGACCCAAAACCTATGGGATGCAGCAAAAGCACTTCTAAGAGGGAAGTTTATAGCAATACAATCATACCTTAAGGAACAGGAAATATCTCGAATAAACAACCTAACCTTGCACCTAAAGCAATTAGAGAAAGAAGAACAAAAAACCCCCAAAGTTAGCAGAAGGAAAGAAATCATAAAGATCAGATCAGAAATAAATGAAAAAGAAATGAAGGAAACGATAGCAAAGACCAACCAAACTAAAAGCTGGTTCTTTGAGAAGATAAACAAAATTGATAAACCATTAGCCAGACTCATCAAGAAAAACAGGGAGAAGACTCAAATCAATAAAATTAGAAATGAAAAAGGAGAAGTAACAACTGACACTGCAGAAATACAAAAGATCATGAGAGGTTACTACAAGCAACTCTATGCCAATAAAATGGGCAACCTGGAAGAAATAGACAAATTTTTAGAAATGCACAACCTGCCAAGACTGAATCAGGAAGAAGTAGAAAATATGAACAGACAAATCACAAGCACTGAAACTGAAACTGTGATTAAAACTCCTCCAACAAACAAAAGCCCAGGACCAGATGGCTTCACAGGCAAATTCTATGAAACATTTAGAGAAGAGCTAACACCTATCCTTCTCAAACTCTTCCAAAATATAGCAGAGGGAGGAACACTCCCAAACTCATTCTACGAGGCCACCATAACCCTGATACAAAAACCAGACAGGATGTCACAAAGAAAGAAAACTACAGGCCAATATCACTGATGAACATAGATTCAAAAATCCTCAACAAAATACTAGCAAACAGAATCCAACAGCACATTAAAAGGCTCATACACCATGATCAAGTGGGGTTTATTCCAGGAATGCAAGGATTCTTCAATATACGCAAATCAATCAATGTGATACACCATATTAACAAATTGAAGGAGAAAAACCATATGATCATCTCAATAGATGCAGAGAAAGCTTTCGACAAAATTCAACACGCATTTATGATAAAAACTCTCCAGAAAGTAGGCATAGAGGGAAGTTTCCTCAACATAATAAAGGCCATATATGACAAACCCACAGCCAACATCATCCTCAATGGTGAAAAACTGAAAGCATTTCCACTAAAATCAGGAACAAGACAAGGTTGCCCACTCTCACCACTCTTATTCAACATAGTTTTGGAAGTTTTAGCCACAGCAATCAGAGAAGAAAAGGAAATAAAAGGAATCCAAATCGGAAAAGAAGAAGTAAAGGTGTCACTGTTTGCAGATGACATGATACTATACATAGAGAATCCTAAAGATGCTACCAGATAACTACTAGAGCTAATCAATGAATTTGGTAAAGTAGCAGGATACAAAATTAATTCACAGAAATCTCTGGCATTCCTATATACTAATGATGAAAAATCTGAAAGTGAAATCAAGAAAACACTCCCATTTACCACTGCAACAAGAAGAATAAAATATTTAGGAATAAACCTACCTAAGGAGACAAAAGACCTGTATGCAGAAAATTATAAGACACTGATGAAAGAAATTAAAGATGATACAAATAGATGGAGAGATATACCATGTTCTTGGATTGGAAGAATCAACATTGTGAAACTGACTCTACTACCAAAGAAATCTACAGATTCAATGCAATCCCTACTAAACCACCACTGGCATTTTTCACAGAACTAGAACAAAAATTTCACAATTTGTATGGAAACACAAAAGACCCCAAATAGCCAGAGCAATCTTGAGAACGAAAAACGAACCTGCAGGTTCCCTGACTTCAGACTATACTACAAAGCTACAGTAATTAATACAGTACGGTACTTGCACAAAAGCAGAAATACAGATCAATGGAACAGGATAGAAAGCCCAGAGATAAACCCACACACATATGGTCACCTTATCTTTGATAAAGGAGGCAGGAATATACAGTGGAGAAAGGACAGCCTCTTCAATAAGTGGTGCTCGAAAACTGGACAGGTACAGGTAAAAGTATGAGATTAGATCACTCCCTAACACCATACACAAAAATAAACTCAAAATGGATTAAAGACCTAAATGTAAGGCCAGAAACTATCAATCTCTTAGAGGAAAACATAGGCAGAACACTCTATGACATAAATCACAGCAAGATCCTTTTGGACCCACCTCCTAGAGAAATGGAAATAAAAACAAAAATAAACAAGTGGGACCTAATGAAACTTCAATGCTTTTGCACAGCAAAGGAAACCATAAACAAGACCAAAAGACAACCCTCAGAATGGGAGAAAATATTTGCAAATGAAGCAACTGACAAAGCATTAATCTCCAAAATTTACAAGCAGCTCATGCAGCTCAATAATAAAAAAACAAACAACCCAATCCAAAAATGGGCAGAAGACCTAAATAGACATTTCTCCAAAGAAAAGACTGCCAACAAACACATGAAAGAATGCTCAACATCATTAATCATTAGAGAAATGTAAATCAAAACTACAATGAGATATCATCTTACACCAGTCAGAATGGCAATCGTCAAAAAATCTAGAAACAGTATATGCTAGAGAGGGTGTGGAGAAAAGGGAACACTCTTGCACTGCTGGTGGGAATGTGAATTGGTACAGCCACTATGGAGAACAGTATGGAGGTTCCTTGTAAAACTACAAATAGAACTACCATATGACCCAGCAATCTCACTACTGGGCTTATACCCTGAGAAAACCATAATTCAAAAAGAGTCATGTACCAAAATGTTCATTGCAGCTCTATTTAAAATAGCCAGGAGATGGAAACACCCTAAGTGTCCATCGTCGGATGAATGGATAAAGAAGATGTGGCACATATAGACAATGGAATATTAGCCGTAAAAAGAAACGAAATTTAGCTATTTGTAATGAGGTGGATGGACCTAGAGTCTGTCATACAGAATGAAGTAAGTCAGAAAGAGAAAGACAAATACCGTATGCTAACACATATATATGGAATTTAAGAAAAAAAATGTCATGAAGAACCTAGGGGTAAGAGAGGAATAAAGACAGAGACCTACTAGAGAATGGACTTGAGGATATGGGGAGGGGGTAAGGGTAAGCTGGGACAAAGTGAGAGAGTGGCATGGATATATATACACTACCAAACTTAAAATAGATAACTAGTGGGAAGCAGCTGCATAGCACAGGGAGATCAGCTTGGTGTTTTGTGACCACCTAGAGGGGTGGGATAGGGAGGGAGGGAGGGAGGGAGATGCAGGAGGGAAGAGATATGGGAACATATGTATATGTATAACTGATTCACTTTGTTATAAAGCAGAAAGTAACACACCATTGTAAAGCAATTATACTCCAATAAAGATGTAAAAAAAAAAAAAAACAAGAGCAGACCTTACCCCCTACTCCTGCTAATCCCTCAGTCAAGCTTGAACTAAGGGGAGGGGGGAAGGGCGGGGAAAGTGGGGAGCCTAGAGTATTTAACCTGGTGTACTAGTCTTTAGCAACTAAAAGTGACTGGAAAGTTATGGACTATCCCTAGGTATTATAAACAGCCAGGAACATAACAGAGCATAGCTGAAGGTGCAGAAAAGAGAACTTAATACAGATTACCCAGTATACTAGTTACCTGTGTTTTATGCCTTTGTTGTAAGAAAAAATGGCAATTTAAGTGCTAGACTTTTCAAGAAAACTTCAGTTAATAAACAGCAAACTTCTAGAATATGGAAGTACCATATGATCCAGCAATCCCACTTCTGAAAGAATTTAAAGCAGGGACTTGAACAGGTATTTGTACACTCATATTCATAGCTGCATTATTCACAATAGCCAAAAAGATGGAAGCAACCCAAATGTCCATCAACAGATGAATGGATAAACAAAACCTGGTATACACATATAATAGAATATTATTCTGCATTAAAAAGGAAGTTCTGATACATGCTACGATACGGACGAACCTTGAATATATTATGCTAAGTGAAATAAGCCAGACACACACACACACACACACACACAATACCGTATGATTTCACTTATATGAGATACTTAGAGTAGTCAAATTCATGGAGATAGAGAGTAGTTTCCAGGGGCTGTGGGGAAGGAGTAATTTGGAGTTACTGTCTGGTGAGTACAGAATTTCAGTTATGCAAGATAAAGAGTCCTGGAGATGGATGATCATGATGGTTGCACAGCAGTGTGAGTTGTACTTAATGACACTGAACTTTACACTTAAAAAATCGTTAAAATGGTAAATTTTGTTATGTACATTTTACCACAGTTTTCTTAAGAAGAATATGAAAATGTTGCTCCCTGAAAATATCTCCTCAATTCTTTTACTATCACCTAATAGAAAGGAAATGAAATGAAACAAATGAAACAAAAAAAGAGGAAGGGGACTGCTATGGTCAGTCAGTTGTGCAATTTGTACATTTCACCCAGATGGCGGAAGGGGCAAATGGGGGGCAAAATCTAGCCAGGAGTTATGCTGACCCAGTGGTATGCCCTGGGGCTGGACTTCAATAGCTGGGAGAAGTGGTGCCATTTGGTAACTCATCTGCCCAGAGGGAACATCTTTTATTAATTTGCAGAAAGGCACTATATGTGTCAACCTGCCTTGAAAGGGAGCCAGGCTTATATGTGGACAGATTAAGAATGATTATTTAGGTTGAATGGTAATGTTGGTTATGTGCTCTTTGTAAATGAATTGGCCATCAGGTCCCTGGGAAAACCTTCTGTTTGGGAGTTTCAAGTTCATCATTGTCTTCTTCACGTGGTCTTCCCTGCTGTCAACACAACCATCCCTTACTGAAGCATATGAGGTAACAGCACCATTCTAGTGATACACGATTGGAGTCATAATATGTGATACATAAGTAGACTTCCCTAAAAGAGACAAGATAAATTGACTCAAGGTCTAAAACATGTGTTCTTTTCAGAACTACAGGGAACCCAACTCTTACAATTACATCCTGTGTATGGTATTTATTTATTTTTTATTGAAGTATAGTTGATTTACAATGTTTCAGGTGTACAGAAAAGTGATTCAGTTATGTGTGTGTGTATATATATATATATATATATATATATATATATATAGTAACACTGTAAATATATATATGTATTCTTTTTCAGATTCTTTTCCATTATAGGATATTACAAGATTTTGAATACTTACTGTGCTATACAGTGGGACCTTACTGTTTATCTCTTTTATATATAGCAGTGTGTATCTGTTCATTCCAAATTCCCTGCCTTTCCCCTTTGGTAACCACAAGTTTGTTTTTTGAAGTCTGTGAATCTGTTTCTGTTTTGTAAATAAGTTCATTTGTATCATTTTTTTAGAGTCCACATATAAGTGATATCCTATGATATTTGTCTTTTTGTGACTTCGCTTAGTATGATGATCTCTAGGTCCATCCATGTTGCTACAAATGGCATTATTTCATTCCTTTTTATGGCTGAGTAATATTCCATTGTATATATATACCACATCTTCTTTATCCATTCATCTGTCAGTGGACATGTAGGTTGCTTCCATGTCTTGGCTATTGTAAATAGTGCTGCTATGAACACTGGCTTGCATGTATCTTTTCAAATTAGAGTTTTCTCTGGATATGCGCCCAGGAGTAGGATTTCTGGATCATATGGCAACTCTATTTTTAGTTTTTTAAGGGACCTCTGTACTGCTCTCCATAGTGGCTGCATAAATTTACATTCCCACCAACAGTATAGGAGGGTTCCCTTTTCTTATGAATGGTATTTAAAATTTACATTTCCAACCCTGACCTCCTATCCAAACTGATGCCATATTTCAGGTAAACTACAAGACATTCTATTAGGCTATGACACTGAATCCTCAAATCAGCATATCCAAAATATCTCTATTTGCCTTCTCCCACACACACAAAAAAAAAAACCCATAAAATGGCTCCCTCCCCTAACTTATCTGATTCTGTTCATGTATTACCCTAAGTTCCCAGACCCAAAATATTGACAACATATCTGAATCCTTCCTTTCCTTTGTACCTCACAGTCAATCAATATGGGTCAATTTTCTCCTTGATATATTATATCCAGACCTTCCATCCCTTTCCTAAGTCACATACAGTCCTGAAAATATAATATGTAGTTTCTCAAGGTTCTGTAATTGATCCTCTCATCTTCTCTCTCTGTGGCCTCCTTCAGGAAAGCAGTAATTCTCTCCTTGGTTTTACTCATTGTCTGTTAACTCCCTAACTCATCCTTCTTGAAACTCTCTCCCTGGCTTCTTGGATTCTGACCACCCCCTGATTCTCCAATCCCTCTAATTCCATGTTCCTGGCTACACCAACTTCGACAAGGGACCCTCCCTCATCCCTGAAAGACTCTTGCTTTGATCCTCTTCTCTCTACACATTCTCTGGCCACCTTTTCCTCTTCAAAATCACCTATGATCTGTACGCTGATGACTCCCAAATCCACTCTCCTGCACCAGTCCTAAAGCCAGCTCAGAATGTTGAAAAATCAACCTCATTGTCTTCCACAATCATGCAGGGAATGGGAGAAGCGAGTGAAAGAGGGAGGGAGGGAGGAGGAGAGAGGAAGCGGGGGAGGGGGGAGAGAAAGAGAGACAGAGAGGGAAGGGAAGGGACAGCGCGAACATGCATTCTTCCTTTTCTATCTGGGTAAAAAGCAACACTTAGTTAGTTTCTCAAGCAACAAATCCAAGGTCCACGCCTAATTGTCCTTCTGTCTCAACCTCTATTATTCACCAAAATCCTTGAATTACATCTTATACATTTCTGTACATTTTTTCCTCTTCTTTTTAGTCACAATCTTATTGCTCTAATTTGGATCTGAAGCAGCTCTGACTTAAGCAACTACAACAACCTCCAACCTAACCTCATAAATTCTCAACTTTCTCCTCTGAAAAATGAGGATATTATATTTAATTTCCCAAGTGGTAAGATAGGTGAGATAGCATTGCATAAAGTGCTTAACACATTATCTAGAATGTATATATCTAGAACATACCTAGAATGTAGTAAGTGCTCTGTAATACTTGTACTGGTATAAGAATTAAATGTGATAATATCTACCACACACCTGCCACACCATAGGCACTCAGGGACAGCAGTGATGATTATAGCTGGGCAATTTATTGGGATTTTTAATATAGCAGAATAACACTGAAAAACCTAATTTCTTATTTTAACTTGGGAGTAAAAATGGGACTCCCGGGCTTCCCTGGTGGTGCAGTGGTTGAGAGTCTGCCTGCCGATGCAGGGGACATGGGTTCGTGCCCCGGTCCGGGAAGATCCCACATGCCGTGGAGCAGCTGGGCCCATGAGCCATGGCCCCTGAGCCTGCGCGTCCGGAGCCTGTGCTCCACAGTGGGAGGGGCCACAACAGTGAGAGGCCCGCGTACGGAAAAAAAAAAGGACTCCCCACAGGAGAGTGTTTTACTTTCTTTCTCTGTAGCACAGATCACCTTTAACTATTATATAATCCTTAGTTGTATATCATGTTTACTATTTAGCATCTGTCCCCTCCACCAGAATATAAGCTGCATGAAGGCAGAAATACTGTCTGTTTTGGTTACTGTTATTCACCAAACACCTAAAATAGTACCTGACAGAGAGTAGGGAGAATAAGCACTAAACAATTATTTGTTGAATAAATGTAATATTGGCTAAACCTTTATGTCCTTCAGATCTGGACTTGCCTTGGCCTAAGGGGGAGTTGAGTCTTTTCTGGTAAAAAAGAGAAGAGCCAGATGGGGTGGACCACTCCCAAGCCAACCCTAAATAGGCCTTTGTTTTCAAAACTCTAAGCCTATGGATATCATGCTAGAGTGTTTAGGAAGGGAAAACACAAAGGCTGTGGAGTTCCATGGTTGAGGAGGAGAAGCAGCCTCACTTCCGTAAGTTCAGATTCCCCAAAATGAGCATAAAGAGGGAGTTTTCATTTCTAAGAATGGCAGAGTCATGAACGTAACACACCTACGGTGGCAAAACTTCAGATGGCAATAGCCCCAGAACTGACTCAAGGAAATGCTATCTGTCCAACAGAGGACAACCAAAACTGCACAGTTTTTTCCCCTGAGGCTTATTAGCATGAGTGAAAAAAAGCTTTGGAAACTAGAGAAAGTCAATCAAAACCCTTTCAGAAAAGAAAATTTTTGCTTCACATTTAAGTTAATGCCACACAAAGACAGACAAGACAAAATGTCTTCAGAAAAGGGACTCAAAACTAAGCTGAGGAACCACTGAAGGGAACAGAGATATTTATCCTGGACTAAAGGAGATCCCACAGAACTCTAAAAATGTAGAGAGACAGATACATAGACATAGACATGGATTGTGATGCAGTTGTGGAGGTAGATGCAGAGGTAGATGTTGATATAAACGTGGGTGTTGAGGCAAATGCACACATTCTCTTGTGGAGAAGGGCAGTAGATGTGTCCTGTGTAGCTCCATAAGTCAAACTAAAATTAATGAGGAAAAGCTACAGAGAGAGATTTCATATCAACATTAAAAAGTATCTGATTTAACATGATCCCTAAATAAAATGAGCTCATTTAGGGGCTGATCCCTAACACTTACAATGATCAGACAGGCTGAACTACCATTGGGGTTGAAGGTTATAAAGGGAACACAAGTACTGTTTCTTGTCTATCAAGATGTCTGTCAAAATGTCTGTCAAGAGCTGTGAGGAGCCTACTTGGAAGAGAAGTTAGTCTCCCTCGGTTACATGGATTGTTGTTAAATAAGAAATGTCTACTCAGGATAATAACACAGAACAATAAGCAAGCTCAGAGATGCTTTGCAGTTCTGTTCAACTTCAATTTTTAAGCAGACTTATTTCATGTTGTATACCTTGAAGACATTTAAGTATTGACTGAGATGTTATAAAACTGTAAAGCTCTGTTGCTGGTACTCTATTAATAATAAATTGGAGTAATTTGAATATAGAATAATGTCTGTAGTATTTACTTTTAAAAGGATCTTATCAAGGAAATGATGTAAATAAAACTGATATGGATGTGTTTAATCTACCATAGAATAAAAATTTCAACAATTATAGAAACATTCAATTACAAATACTTGCAATGCTAATTAAAACCATCTTATCAACAACTAACATGGGCCCTATGGGATCTCCTCTACTTAGCAGTAGTTTCTTAGTCTAGTTTGAGATGCTCTATGAATTTCAAAGTAATAAAACTGATTTCCTTGAATATGTTACATAACTCAAACCATTTAAGTCAATTTTGCAATCAGTCTGATTTAGCAAAGTTTAACTGTCCTAATCAAAATTTAAAACACTTCTATTTACATTAATGGCTATTAAAGGCACTAATCAAGGCAGAGCTTTTTAAGCAATGAAACGACTTTGGTCTTAGAGCAAAATCAAATTGATTTAGAAACACAGATAGCTATATGATATTATGGCTACATATACTAATCCTACCTGCATACATCCTAGATAAAAATTATTTGCTAACAAGAAGAACCATGACTGATCTCATGAGTTACATTTCTTTTATTATTACTGTAAAACATTGACGTAATTCCTGATCCCTCCCTTTTCCTCAGACCCCAGATCCAATCAATCAACAGGTCTTTTTGATTTTACCTTCTAAAAACATGGCTGATCTGTCTCTTATAGGCTTCTGGGGCCCTAGTCCATAAAACATTATCTCTGTCTGAACTGATGCCAAGGGCAAACCAACTGAACTCTCTCACTCCCCTCCTCCAACCACCAAGGCCCACCTCCCTCAGTCCTCTCACAGCCATAAGAGTCACCCTCTTAAAACTCCACTGTTTAAAACCTTTCAAAGGCTTCCCACTGCATTTAGGATGAAATCCAAACTCATTCCAAGGACCTGTCATTTCCTGCATGATCTAGCACCTACCTATCCCTATAAAACCATCTCCTATAGCTCCTAGCCTTGCCCTCTTCCCTATTGATACCCTGGTATTTTTTGTCGTCTTCTAACACATTAACATATGCTATAGTCTCTAACTAGAATGTTCTTTGCGCAGCCCCTCTTATGTTAGACTCATTCTTATCCTACCAATTTCTCCTCAATGTCCACTCCTCAGAGAGCCTTCCTTGGCACCCATGCTGCCCCATGTAACCTTGGTGTTCTCTATCTCCATTTTAAGTGTCAATTCAATGATTTTTAGTACGTTTATAGAATTATGCAATCATCACTACAAACATTTCCATTATCCCCAAAGAGTTCACTCATCCCATTTTGCAGTAAGTTCTCACTACCACCCTCAGCCCCAGACAACCATTGATTTGCTGTTTCTACAAATTAGCCTTTCCTGAAATGTTTATATAAATGGAATCATACACTACATGATCTTTTGTGCCTGGCTGCTTTTACTGAGCATTATTTTTTTTTTCAGGTTCACCTATGTTGCAGTGTATGTCAGTACCCCAGTCCCTTTTATGGCCAAATAATATTCCATTGTGTGGATACACCACATTATGTTTATCCATTCATCAGTTGTTAGATGTTTGGATTGTTCTAGTGTTTGGCTATTATAAGTAATACTGCTATGAACATTTTTGTACACATCTTTATGTGGACATATGTTTTCATTGGGTAGCTTCCATGGAATAAAATTGTTTCGGTTATATGGTAAGTTTCTGTTTAACTTTTTAAGAAAGTACCATACTGTTTTCCAAAGAGGCTTTACAAGTCCACATTCCTATCAGTTTCTTCATCCTTTTCAACACTTATTATGGTGTTTTAAAAATTTTTATTATTATAGCCTTTCTAGTCAGTGTAATGAGATCTCTCACTGTAGTTTCAGTTTTCATTTCCCTAGTGGCTCATGATGTTGAGTATCTTCTTCACGTTTAGACATTTGTGTATCTTCTTTGGTGAAATATTTATCCAAATCTTTTGTTTTAATTAGGTTGCTTTATCTTATTGAGTTTTGAGAGTTCTTCATATTATACATTCTAGATATAAATTTTTTATCAGATATACAATTTGAAAATATTTCTCCATTCTGTGGCTTGTCTTTTCATTTCCTTAATGTTTGCTTTAATGTTGAGGAAGTCTAATTAGTTTATCAATTTATTATTTTATTGCTCATGATTTTGGTATTGTATCTAAGCTATTTGCTTGACCCAAGGTCACAAATATTTTCTGCTAGAAGATATAGAATTTTGGCTTTTACATTTAAGATACAGTCTTTTTAAATTTTGTGTATATGGATATCCAATTTCCCCAGCAATAGTTGATAAAAAGACAATCCTTTCCTCCATTGAACTGGTTTGGTACGTTTGTCCAAAATCAACTGACCATAAATATAAGGTTTTTTAAAAAAAACTCTCAATTCTGTTCCATCAATCTATAGGTCTATACTTATGCCACTGTCACACTGTCTTGATTATTATAGCATTATAGTAAATTTTGAAAGCAAGAAGTATAAGTCCTACGTTGACTTTGCTCTTCTGTTTCAAAATTATTGTGGCTATTTGGTGTCCCTTGCATTTCCATGTCAAATTTCTGCAAAAATATGCCTCTTGGGATTTTGATAGGGGTCATATTGAATCTACAGATTAACTTACAGAGAAATACAATAGAATTTTGTATATTGGTCTTACATTTTACAACATTGCATGTTTATTAGTTACAGTAGTTTTTTGGTGTGTGAATTCCTTAAGGTTTTGTATCTTTTACAAATACAAATTATTTCTTACTTTTTCCTTTCCAATTTGGCTCTTATTATTTCTTTCTTCCCTTTCTTTCTCTGTCTCTCCCTCACCTTTCTTTTCCTTCCTTCCTTTCCTTTCCTTTCTTTCCTATCCTCCTTTCTTTTTCCTTCCTATCTCCCTGCCGCCCTACCTCCCTCATTTCCTTCCTTCTTTTATTTTTCTCTCTTCCTTCTTTCCTTCCTTCTTTTCTTTCTCTCTCTCTCTCTTTCTCTTTCTTTTCTTTCCTTATTGCTATGGCAAAAACTTCCAGAACAATGTTGACTAGAAGTGGTGAGAGTAAACATCCTTGCCTTATTCCCAAGCTTATGGAGAAAAGCGTTCAGTCTTTCACTATGAAGTATGATTTTAGCTGTAAGTGCTTTTTAAAATATAGACGCAGTTTATCAGATTGAGGATGTTCCTTTCTATTCCTAGCTTGTTAAGAGTTTTATTATAAATGGGTGTTGGAGTCTGTCAAATGCCCTTTCTTTGCATCTATTGAAATTAAATGACCATGTGATTTTTCCCCTTTATTCTATTAAGATGGTGTATTACATTAATTAATTTTCACATATTAAATAAATCACATATTAAATAGAAAAAAATAAAAATTTTTTTCTATTTCTTTAATGTGTTATCTATATGAGATGACGGATGTTCACTAAATCTACTGCAGTAATCATTCCTTGATGTATGTAAGTCAAATCATTATGCTGTACGCCTTAAACTTAAAAAAAATAAGATATAATAAAAACAAAGTCATATCTGTGAGACCTTTGCTGGACCCTAAAGTCTCAAGCACCGTACTATTTCTTCCCTCCCCTTGTGGCCCAATGTCTTGAAGGAGGAGTTTGTATCCACTAAACATCTTATCATCTGCGTCCCCCATTGAAACTGCTCTGCTGAGTTATGCCCTTAAAACAAGTCCACTTCAGTCGTGATGTGAGTCCTAAGGAAGTGTGCAGAGCACCCCAGTCTCTTCAAAGCACATCCTCATGCAAATTCTCACATACTCCTCAGAACAATCCGGGAAGAAAGAAGACAAGTAGTATCTTCCCAATTCTCATCTTCAACCTTCCTAACAGAGCTTCCTGTTGCAATCCCTTCATCCCTGCCTTTCATCCCAACCATATTCCATTGCCTGGCTTCCTTCTCCCGCTCCCCAGCCACAGGCCACAGAGGATCCTCTGCACACTTCAACAACATTGTTGTCCTGCGACCGGATTTCTCTAACTTGGTGGAAAAAGACACATTGTCAAGGTCACTAGAGGGCAGGTCCACAGGCTAGACAGACCTTGAAAGTGGCCATGTCTTATTTTTATGTGCAACCCCAGTCAATAGCCCTGGACTTGGGGACCATGAGCCACAGAATGGGGGTTGTCAGGGGCTGGGGGACAGGGGGAATGGGGAGTTATATGTTTAATCAGTACTGAACAGTTTCAGTTTAGGAAGAGGAAAAAGTTCTGGAGATGGATGATGGTGATGGTTGTACAACAGTGTAAATGCAGTGAATGCCATGAATTGTACACTTAAAAATGGTTAAAATGGTAAATTTTATGTCATGTATATTTTACCACACACACAAACTAAACAATAATATTAACTTTTCAAGGTCACTGTGAAGACTAGATAGAATATACTGTTTGTCACCAGCATGGGCTTAATCAATGGTATCCAATGCTACTGATATTTTCAGCTTAGTCTAATGTATCTAAACTTCCTAAATGGTCCAAAATAAAGTTTTTCACTGGAATTTTTTTAAAAGTCATGAGGCACAGAGCCAGATGACTGGGATTAAAACACAGCTCTACAACCTATCAGCTGTAATCTTAAGTAAGTCACTTAAATTCTCTGAGCCTCAAATTACATTTTTTAAGAATTGTAGTAAAATAAACATAAAATTAACCATTTAAACGTGTACAATCCAGTACCATTGGATGCATTTGCAGTGTTGTACAACCATCACGACTATTTAGTTCCAGAACTTTTTCATCACCCCAGACAAAACACCCATACCCACTGAGCAGTCACTCCCCATTGCCCCCTCCCTCCAGCTCCTGACACCCACTAACTTGCTTTCTGTCTCTATGGATTTACCTATTTTAGATATTTCATATAAATGGAATCATAAAAAAAAAGAGAAATGAAATGACCATGTGATTTTCCCCTTTATTTTATTAAGATGGTGTCTTACATAAATTAATTTTCACATATTAAATAAATTTTGCATTCTTGTGATAAATTCCACTTGATCACAGGGTATAACCTTTTTATAGGTTTCTGGATATGGTTTGCTAATATTTTGTTGTAGATTTTTGTATATATATTTATGAAGGATATAGCTCTGTATTTGGTATCAGAGTAATAACACTGACCTCATAGAATGAGCTGAGAAATGTTCCCTTTTCCTCTATTTTCTGGAAGAGCTTCTGAAATACTGATATAATTTCTTCTTTAAATATTTGATAGAATATACCAATGAATCTATCTGGGACTGGGCTTTCCTTTGTGGACAGATTTTAAATTACTAATTCAATTTCTATATTTGTTACAGGTGTATTTAAATTTTCTTTTCTTTAGTCAACTTTAGTAATTTGTTTCTTTTAGGGAATTTGTCCATTTAATCCATGTTGTCTAATTTGTTGGCATAAAATTGGTTTTTAATTTTTGTAGGGTCAATAATGATGTCTCCTCTTTCTTTCCTGATTTTGGTAATTTTTGTCCTCTCAATTTTTTCTCAGGGGAGGAAAGATGCAGTCTAGCTAATGGTTTGTCAATTTTGTTGCTCTTTTCAAAAAAGCAACTTTTGGTTTCATTGATTTTCTCTATTTTCCTGTTTTCAATTTAATTGATTTATGCTCTAATCTTCATTATTTCTTTCCTTCTCCTTTCTTTGGTTTTTGGTTAATTTTTTTTCTAGTTTAAGGCAGAATCTAACGTTAATTTAGATTTTTTCTTCTTTGTTAGTAAAGGCTTTAACTGATATAAATTTCCCTCTAAACACTGCTTTGCTATATGCCTTAAATTTTGATATGTTGTGTTTTGTTTTCATTCAGTTCAAAATATTTTCCCTTGTGATTTTTTTCTATGATCCATGGGCTATTCAGAAACATATTTTTAAATTTCCAAAATTGGGAGATTTTCCAAATTTATTTCCATTGTTTATTTTTAATTTAATTCTATTGTGGTTAAAGAACACATCTTGTATAACTTTAATCCTTTTAAGTATATTGAGACTTCTTTTACAGACTAGTGTAAGGTCTATCCTGGAGAATGTTCTACAAAGCTGGAAACGAATGTATATTTTGCTTCTGTTAGGTGGTGTGTTCTATGGATGTCAGTCTGGTCAAGTTGGTTGATATTGATGCTAAAGTCCCTTATATCCCTGCTGATTTTCTGTCTAGTTGTTCTGTGTTATTGAGAGCAAGATATTGAAGCTCCAACTATTATTGTTGCACTGTCTGTTTCACCTACAGTTCTGTCAATTTTTGCTTCATTTATTTTATATGTATCTTCCTGATGAATGACCCTTTATTATGTGAAATGCCCTTTCTTGTCACTATTAACATTTTTATTTTAAAATCTGTATTGCCTGATATTAGTATAGCCACTCCAGCACTCTTATGATTACTGTTTGCATGATGTATTTTTTCCATGCCTTTAATTTTAACCTATTTGCATCTTTGAATCTTAAATATGTCTCTTAATAAATAGTATATAGTTGGATCTTGGGGTTTTTTTAAAACCTGCCTGATAATCTCTGCTTTCTAGTTGGAGTGTTTAACCTGTCCTCATTTAGCATAATCATGGATATGGTTGGACCTCCTGTTTTGTTTTCTATATATCTCATGTCTTTTTGCACCTGTGTTCCTCCTTTAGTTTCTTTTCTGTTAAAAAGATCTTTACTAGTACACCACTTTAATGTCTCTATTGCTTTTTTTTTCAATTAATGAACTTTATTTTAGGGTAGTTTTAGACTCACAGCAAAATTGAGAAGAAAGGACAGAGAGTTCCCATATACTCCCACTCCCCACAAATGCACAATCCCCCTGACTATCAACATCCCACATCAGACTGTAACATTGTTACAGTTGATGAACCTACATTGAGACATCATTATCACCCGAAGACCATAGCTCACATTAGGGTTCAGTCTTGGTGTTGTACATTCCATGATTTTGACAAATCTAAGATGATGTGTATCCACCACTGTAGTATCATACAGAAAAGTTTCACTGCCCTAAAAATCCTTTGTGATCTGCCTATTTAACCCTCCCTGCCTCCAACCACTGATCTTTACATTGTCTCCATAGTTTTGCCTTTTCTAGAATGCCTTATAGCTGGAATCATACAGTATGTAGCCTTTTTAGATTGGCTTATTACTAATATGCATTTAAGTTTCCTCCATGTCTTTTCATGGCTTGATAGCTCATTTCCTCTTAGTGCTGAAGAATATTCCATTGTTTAGATGTACCGCAGTTCATTTATCTACTCACCTACTTAAGGACATCTGAGTTGCTTCCAAGTTTCAGCAATTATGAATAAAGATGTTATAATTATATATGTGCAAGTTTTTGGATAGACATAAATTATCAGTTCATTTGGGTAAATACCAAAGAGCTTGACTGCTGAATTGTATGGTGAGAGTACATTTAGTTTTGCAAAAACTTCAAACTGTCTTCCTAAATGGTTGTACTATTTTGAATTCCCATCAACGATAAATGAGAGTTCCCATTGCTCCACATCCTCACCAGCATTTGGTGTTGTCAGTGTTTTTTTATTTTGGCCATTCTAATAGGTGTGTAATGGTATCTCAGTTGTTTTAATTTGAAATTCCCAAATGACATATAATGTTGAACATCTTTTCAAATGCTTACTTATATGTATATCTTTGGTGAAATGTCTGTTCATGTCTTTTGCTTACTTTTTTAAGGGAGTTGTTCATTTTCCTATTGCAGAGTTTTGTGTTCTTTACATATTTTGGATAAAAGTCCTTTATTAGATGGGTCTTTTGCAGACATTTTCTCCAGGTCTGTGGCTTGACTTCTCATTATCTTGATATTCTCTTTTGCAGAGCATAAGTTTTTAATTTGAATGAAATCCATCTTATTAATTATTTCTTTAATGGATCCGTGCATTTGGTGGTATATCTAAAAAGTCAACACCATACCCAATATCATATAGGCTTTCTCCTATATCTTCTTAGAGTTTTATAGGTTAGGAGTTTAGGTTGATGATCCATTTTTAATTAATTTTTGTGAAGAATGTAAGATTCATGTATAGATGCAATTTTTTGCATATGAATGGATGTCCAGTTGTTTCAGCACCATTTGTTTAAAAGACTATCTCTGCTCCATTTTATTGTCTTTGCTCCTTTACCAGAGATCAGTTGATTATATTTATGTGGGACTTTTTCTGGGCTTTCTATTCTGTTCTATTGATCTGTTTGTCTGTTCTTTCACCAATATCAAGAATACAGTCTGGATTACTGTAGCTTTATAGTAAGTCTTGAAGTCAGGTAGTATCAGTCCCCTGACTTAGTTCTCCTTCAATACTCAGTCGGCTATTTTGAGTCTTTTGCCTCTCCATATAAACTTTGTAATTAGTTTGTTGATATCCATAAAATAATGTGCTGGGAATTTGACTAGGATTGCATAGAATGTATAGATTAAGTTGGGAAAAACTAATCTTGAGAATATTGAGTCTCCCTGTCCATGAACATGAAATACCTCTCCATTTATTTAGTTCTTTGGTTCCTTTCATTGGTTTTTTAAGTTTTCATCATATAGATATTGTACATATTTTGTTAAATTTACACCTAAGTATTTCATTTCTTTGAGTGCTAATGTAAATGGTAATGTGTTTTTAATTTCAAATTTGCCATTGGTTGTTGCTGGTATATAGAAAAGTGATTGACTTTTGTATATTAACCTTGTGTCCTGCAACCTTGCTACATTTGCATATTAGTTCCAAGAGATTTTTGTTGATTGTTTCAGACTCCTACATACATGATGATGTCACCTGTGAACAAAGTTCTATTTCTTCCTTCCCAATCACAATAATTTTTGTTACTTTTCTTGTCATGTTGCATTAGCTAGGACTTCAAGTATGATGTGGAAAAGCAATGGTGAGAGGGGACATTCTTGCCTTTTTCCTAAATTAAGTGAGAGTTTTAAGTTTCTCACCATTAAGTATGATGTTAGCTGTAGGTTTCGTGTAAATGTTCTTTATCAAGTTGAGGAAATCTCCCTTTATCCCTAGTTTTCTGAGAGTTTTTATCATTAATGGATGTTGGATTTTGTCAAGTGCTTTTTCTCCATCTACTAACATAATCATGTAATTTTTCTTCCCTAGACTATTGCTGTGATGAAGTATATTAATTGATTTTTTTTTTTTTTTTTTTTTTTTTTTTTTTCTTTTTGCGGTATGTGGGCCTCTCACTCTTGTGGCCTCTCCCGTTGCGGAGCACAGGCTCCGGACGCGCAGGCCCAGCGGCCATGGCTCACGGGCCCAGCCGCTCCGCGGCATATGGGATCCTCCCAGACCGGGGCACGAACCCGTATCCCCTGCATCGGCAGGCGGACTCCCAACCACTGCGCCACCAGGGAGGCCCTATTAATTGATTTTTAAATGTGGAACCAGCCTTGTGTACCTGAGATAAATCCCACTTGGCTGTGGTGTATGAATATTTTTATACATTGTTAAAATGGATTTGCTAATATTTTATTGAGGAGTTTTTGTATCTATGAGAGATATTGGTCTGTGGTTTTCTTTTCTGGTAATATTTTTATCTGGTTTTGGTATTAGGGTAACGCCAACCTCACAGAATGAGTTAAGAAGTATTCACTCTGCTTCTATCTTCTGAGAGAGTGTAGAGAATTGATGCAACTTCTTTCTTAAATATTTGGTAGAATTCACCAGTGAATCCCTCTGGGCCTTATGCTTTCTGTTTTGGAAGGTTATTAATTACTGATTCAATTTCTTTAATGGGTATAGGCCTATTCAGATTGTCTATTTCTCCTTGTGTGAGTTTTGGCAGACTGTCTTTCAAGGAATTGGCCCATTTAATCTAGGTTATCAAATCTGTGGGCATAGAGTTGTTCATAGGATTCCTTTGTTATCCTTTTAATGTCCATGGGATCTGTAGTGATGACCTCTCTTTCATTTCTGTTATTAGTAATTTGTGTTCCTCTCTTTTTTTTTTCTTAGCCTGACTAGAGGCTAATCAATTTTATTGATCTTTTCAAAGAACTAGCTTTGGTTTCATTGACTTTCTCTAGTAATTTTCTGTTTTCAATTCCATTGGTTTCTGTCCTAATAGCTTATTATTTCTTTTCCTCTGCTTACTTTGGATTTAATTTGCTCTTCTTCTGCCAGTTTCATAAAAGGGATGGTTAGATGATTGCATTTAGATCTTTCTTCTTGTCTACTATATGCATTCAGTGCTACAAAATTTCCTCTAAGCACTGATTTTGCTGCATCCCACAAATTCTGATAACTTGTATTTTTATTTTCATTTAGCTCTAAACTCTAAATATTTCTTTTTCATTTCTCTTGATATTTCTTCTTTGACCCATGTACTATTTAGAAGTGTGTTGTTTAACCTTGGGGATTTTTCAGCTATCTCTCTGTAATTTATTTCTAGTTTAATTCTATTACGGTCTGAAAGCCGACATTGTATGATTTCTATACTTTTAACTTTGTTTAGGTGAATTTATGACTCAGAATGTGGTCTTAGTGAAGTCCATGTGAGCTTGAGAAGAATGTGTATTCTGCAGTTCTTAGGTGAAATAACCTGTAGATGTCTATTATATCCAGTTGATTGTTGGTGTTGTTGAGTTCAATTATTCCTTACTGATTTTCTGCCTGCTGCATCTGTCTATTTCTAACAGAGGAGTGTTAAAGTCTCCAACTAACAGTGGATTCATCTCTTTCGCCTTGCAGTTCTATCAAGTTTTGCCTCATAATTTGACACTCTACTGTTAAGCACATACACATTAAGGAGAGTTATGTCTTTTTGGTGTATTGACCCCTCTCTCAATATGTAATGCCACTCTTTTTCCTTGATAACTTTCCTTACTTTGAATCCTGCTGTCTGAAATTAATATACCTACTCCGACTCATTTGATTACTGTTAGCATGGTATATCATTCTCCACACATTTATTTTTAATCTTTACAGGTCTTTTATATTTAAAATGGGTTTCTTGTAGGCAATACTGTTGGGTCTTGTTTTTAAATCCACTCTGACAATCTCTATCTTTCAATTGGTGTATTTAGACCTTTGCTGTATAAGGTGATTATTGATATGACTGGATTAGTATCTACCATATTTGTTACTGTTTTCTTTTTGTTACCTTTGTTCTTTGTTCCTATTTTTGTATTCCACACTTTTTCTGCCTTTTGTGATTCTGAGTATTTTATTTGACTCCATTTTCTCTTCTTTCTTAGGATATCAATTGAACATATTTTACTTTTTCTGTGGTTGCCCCGAAGTTTGGGATATACATTTAAAACTATTCCAAGTCCACTTTCAAATAACACTATGTCACTTCACAGACAGTGCAGGTACCTTATAATAACAAAATATTCCTAATTCCTCCATCGTCTCCCTTGTATCATTGCTGTCATTCATTTCACTTATATATAGTCATTCATAAGTATTCATACATATAACTCATATATATGATCAAATACATGCCATATTATTTCAAACAAACTGTTGTCTGTTAAATCAATTAAGAATAATAAAAACAAACATTTCTATTTTACCTTCATTTGTGTATTCTTTGAAACTCTTCCTTTCTTTATGAAGATCCAAGTTTCTGAACTATCATTTTCCTTGCTCTAAAGAACTTCTTTTAACATTTCTTACAAGGCAGGACTACTGGTGACAAATTTCCTCAATTTTTGTTTGCCTGATAAAATCTATTTCTCCTTCATTATTGAATGATAGTTTTTCATGGTTCAGAATTCTACATTGGTAAATTTTTGTCTCAATACTTTAAATATTCACTCCACTGTCTGCCTGTTTGCTTCAGCATTCTTTCTTTATCTTTTATCCTCTGTAGTTTGAATATATGTCTAGGTGTAGTTTTTATTTTTGTTTGTTTCTGGGGTTTGTTTTGTTTTGTTTTTTTGGATTTATCCTGCTTGGGTCCTCTGAGCTTCCTGGATCTGTGGTTTGGTGTCTGACAATTATGGGAATTTCTCAGTCATTATTGCTTAAAATACTGCTTCTGTTCTTTTCTCTCTTTCTTCTTCCATTACACATATAGTATGCCTTCTGTAGTTGTCCCACAGTTCTTGGATATTCTGTTCTGTTTTTTTTTTTCAATCTTTCTTTCTTTGCTTTTCAGTTGTGGAAGAGCCTACTGTTATATCCCCAAATGCACAGATTCTTTCCTTAGCCACGCCCAGTCTACTAATGAACCCTTCAAAGGTACTCTTCAATTCTGTTACAATGTTTTTGATCTCCAGTATTTCTTTTTTATTCAGTAAAATTTCCATCTCTCCACTTACATTATCTATCTGTTCTTGCATATTGTCTAATTTTTCCATTAAAGCCCTTGGCATATTAATCATAGTTTAAAAAAAAATCCTGGTCTGATAATTCCAAAATTTTTACCATATCTGACACTAGCTCTGATATTTGCTGTCTCTTCAAACTATGGTTTTTGCCTTTTAGTATGCCTTTAATTTTTTGTTAAAAGGTAGACATGATATAATGGTAAAAGGAACTGTGATAAGTAGACCTTTAGTAATGTAGTGGTAAAGTGTGGGGAAAAGGAAGCACACTTTAGTCCTATGATTAGGTTTTAAGTTTTTTGTGAGCCTATGTCCCTGGACTGTGAACTTTACCAGTGCTTCTCAGTTCTTACCCCCAATAGGTGAGATAGGATGGCTGAAAGGTGCTGGAGTTGTGTATTTCCCTTCTCCCACATGGTAGGCTAGAGAAGGCTGGAGTTGGGTATTTACTTTCCCCTTTGTGGAAGCCTAGAGGGAGGTGAAGTTGGATATTTCCCTTCCTTCAGGTAGGTTAGGCTCTGATAAAATCCCAGCAGTGTAGGCTCTGGTAAAATGGTTTCTCCTAATGATAGGACTTGTTAAGAACAGAATTCTTGGGTGTATTTCAAAATGGTTCCTTTTCCCCTCCCCCTGCCAGAAGTACCAGGGGATTTTTCTTTGATATTCTCTGTGAGAACCTGGTAGAACTCCTGGAGGTAAAACTCACAAAAATATGGGAGCCCCCATATGACTGGGTCTCCCTGGAATTTTTAACTCTCAGAGCTGTAAACACTGAGCCTCGGTAACTCAATTAAAGTTTAGGTTTTCTTATCCCAGCACTGGTTTCTGAAGAGGTTTCTGCTTATGGGTTTCTGCTCTGGTAAGTTTTAATTCTATGTATCCACCTGTCTGCTTCTCCAGTTTTGGAGGCAGTGACCTGTGACCTCACTTCTCTGCCAGATCTAAGAAGTGTTGACTTTTTTTTTCAGTTTCTTCAGCGTTTTTTACCTGTTAGGATGTAGTGAAAACTTCTAACTTCCTTTCATGCTGGACCAGAAACTGGAAGTCCCTTTGTTGCTTTTTAAAACCACATTTTTTGATTTATTTTATTAATGGCTATTTTGGTGATTACAATATGCATATCAAGTTATCAAAATTGACTTTAGATTAATATTAACTTAATTCCAGTAAAATACAAAACACTTTCCCCATATAGATCCATTTCATCTCCCCTCCTTGTGCTATTATTGTCACATGTATTACATCTTTATATGTTATAAGCCTAACAACAGCACATTACCATTGTTACTATTTTAAGCAATCTTTTGTCTTTTAAATCAGTTAAGAAAAGAGAAAAAATATATATATATAGTCTGTTATATTTCCCTATATATTTACCTTTGGTGTACTATTTGTTTATATTCAAGTTGCTGCCTGGTGTCATTTCTTTTCAACCTGAAGTACTTCCTTTAGTATATCCTATAAGACAGGTCTGCTAGCAATGAATTCTCTGTCTTTGTTTATCTGAGAAGGTTTTTATTTCCACTTTATTTTTGAAGGAGGGTTTGATTGAAGTAACAGAATTCTTAGTTGACAGATTTTTTTTTCCCCAGCACTTTAAATATGTCATACCACTGTTCTGGCCTCCATTGTTCCTGAGAAGTCAGTTGTTAATCATATCGTCATTTTCCTGTACATAATGAGTTGTTTTTCTCTTACTAATTTCAAGATTTTTGCTTTGTCTTTGACTTTCAACAGCTTGGCTATGTGTCTAGGTGTGGCTATCATTCTGTTTATTCTACTTGCAGTTCACTGAACTTTGATATGCAAATTAATATTTTTCTTCAAATTTAGGAAAAAAATTTGTCTATTATTTCTTCAAATATTTTTTCTTCCCCTTAACTCTTTCCTTTCTTTCTGAGACTCCCATTACACATACATGGGTATGCTTGAGCCCACAGATCTCTGAGATTCTGCTTGTCTTCCCTGATTCTTTTTTCTTCATTCTTCAGTATGGATAATTTCTATTGATCTATATTCATGTTTGCTGAATCTCTCTTCTGCCAGCTCAGATCTTCTGTTTATTCATCTCCAATGACTCTTTCATTTCAGTTATTTTACTATTCAATGACATATTCCCATTTAGTTCTTTTTTCTCATTTCTGTGTTTTTATTGATATTCTGTATTTAATGAGTTATTGAAAGTGTGAATAATAAAAGCATGAGTATCATCATACTTTCTTTTAATTCCCTAAATATATAAATTTAATAGCTGCTTTCTGTGCTATGTTCAACATCTGGGCCCTCTAAGAGAAAATGTCTAATGACTACTTTTGTTCTTGTATTTGGCTCACACTTTTCTGTTTATTTTCATATCTCATAATAATTTTTGGAAAAACTAAACATTATAGCAACTTTAGATTCTTATCCCTCCTCCCAGGGGTCATTGTTGTTCTTGCTGTGTTTTGTTTTTTTGTTTGGTGACTCACCTAGGCTACTTTTGTTTTCTCTATGGTGTAAGGCCCCTGATGTCTCTACTCAGTTTTTGTTTTTGTTTTTAGTCTTATTTTCATTTTTAAGCCTTGCTTCCTATGGGCTGCCTTGTGTAAACATAATTTAGTGGTCAGCCAATGATTGGTTGGAGGTTGTGCTCAAACACCTTGAGCCAGTAAGGCCTCCACTTTTTGCCAATGGATCTGTGGGAATGCAATGGAATTTAGGGAAGGCATTTAAGTTCACACAGTTTACAATTCTTCACCAGCTTTTACTTTCCACTGAGCCATCTTTTCTCCTCTGTGCTTGCATAACACATCACACTCAGCTAGAGATAAATGGATAACTAAGATCATCTCTAGTCTTTCTTGAGTGTGTGCCCAGGCTTGTGCACACCTGCAGACTTCCATTGCACCAGGAATATAGGTTTGCTTATTAAGGCCAACCATGGCTGTGTCATTCCCTGAATGTCCCTGGTAAATTCCTGTTTAGTCTGCAGTCTGTTGCTTGCCCAAACCATGATCATAATTTCAGGTTTTCCATGATGTTGGCTTTCCCTGATCATTTGCCACTGAGATCACTACTGCTTCTGACAATGCCTAGTACCATGGGGTTTCTCTGCATACTGTAGCAAATGAAGCCAGCATCTTCCAGCGTTAGAGCTTCTAAGTCTCATAGTGTGCCACACTCTGATAGAGCTACTATGCTGATGGGGCTGAGAATGACAGTAGCCCAGGTTAAAATGCTACATTCCACTTTTCTTATGTAACAGTCAGTAGTTTTTCTTGATTTGGTAGCTTAAAACAACAAAAATTTATTCTCTCACAGTTCTGGAGGCCACGTGTTCAGTGTCAGCAGGAAGAGTTCCTTCTGGAGGCTCTGAGGGAGAATCTGTCCCCTGTTTCTCTCCTAGCTTCTGGTGACTGCCAGTGATACTTGGTGTTCTTGGAATGTAGACACGTCACTCCAGTTTCCACCTCTGTCTTCACATGGCCTTCTATCTTCTGTGTCTGTGTATTAAATCCCCCTCTCCTTTCTCTTAGAAGGACACCAGTCATTGGTCTACCCTAAATCCAGGATGATCTCATCTTGAGATCCTTAGCTTAATTCTTCTTGCAAAGACCCTTATTCCAGATAAGGTCACATTCTGAGGTTCTAGGTGGACATGTCTCTTCAACCCACTATAGGCACATTCAGGTGTATTGATATGATTGAACTTGGAGGTAAAGATGACTAAGAATGTTTCCCACAAAATCACACATAGAAATCCAAAAAGCCATATGTATCTAATATCCATCAATGGTATTATAATTTGTAATTGGAAAGGTAAGAATCAATATAAAGGTCAGGCACTAAGGGACTTATCAAAGATATTATATTGCATCTATATAATAGAATACTATGCAGATGTTAAAAAGGATAAAGTAAATAAATATGCACTGACATTAAAAAATGTCAGTGCAATACTGAGTGAAAAAAGGTGACAAACAGTGTGTAAATTGTGATCCAGTTTGTGGTAAAAAGAGAAAAGTTAGAAGGGTATCTTGTGGTATTATTAAGTTGGGGGAGGGGTTAAAACAGAGAATATTCATTTTATGAATTTATGGATTTTTTAATATTTTAAATGCCCATGTTTTACTTTTATAAATTAAAATATATATATATTCCTTTTTGGAAGACACTATATGTTTAGGAGGAAGAAAAAACAGCTAGGAAGAAAGGTGCCATCTAACAATATGATTTTGAAAAAAATGATGATCATGATGAAATGTAAATGTAAGAAGCTGAAGAACTACATTTTTAAATTCTGTAATACAAACTGGTACTATACACTGAATAAATTCTGACATTTAAATAAATATTTTTAAGAATATTCCAGGGCTTCCCTGGTGGCGCAGTGGTTGAGAGTCCGCCTGCCGATGCAGGGGACACAGGTTCGTGCCCCGGTCCGGGAAGATCCCACATGCCATGGAGCGGTGGGCCCGTGAGCCATGGCCACTGAGCCTGCGCGTCCGGAGCCTGTGCTCCGCAACGGGAGAGGCCACAGCAGTGAGAGGCCCACGTACCGCAAAAAAAAAAAAAAAAAAAAAAAAAAGAATATTCCAACAACAGATTAATTCACAGCAAAGAATACGTTGACCATCTATCATTACGTTGCTGATTTAGCTGGGCTGGACAGCAGGTTTCAGGCTTAGGCAAGAGATTACAACAGTCTCACAATTCAGGCCCTGAGTAACCATGACAACATGAACATATAATTACATACATGCATTGGAAGAAAACCAAAGAATGAGAAATACAAAAGCATGCAGGGATAATTTTTTTGGGGGGGGTTCTGTAGAGGAAAACACAGAAGAAAATGATTTTTTAAATGTTTCTTACAAAAGAACACCATATTTGTGAGAATAGTTAATTAAATGGATTTAAGTGTAACATAACTTAAACACTATGACCATTTCCTTCTCTCACCCCTCTCGATTTATCAAAGCTCTCAATAGCACACTCAGGAGTATTCAAACAAAACTAAACAGCAGTAAAGCTTTTCTAAGCTTCCTGTAATTTGAGTGACAATTTCTATAATTACAAGTATTTGACAACTTTTTTTTATCATTTCTAAATGATTGTGAATATCTGAGAGTTTAGAAGATTATATTTTGAAATGAATTTATAAACAAACCTACCATAAAAAGCAAAATAAATTAAGCTATTACTATGTTTAGTCCATTGGTTTATAGTATGATATATATAAAATAAGAATTTTCAAATAAAGCTAAAGGAAGGGGTTAGTTACTGGATCTAAACACTAGTAGAAGCAGCCTGATTCCTTTTTTGTTGGTGGTTCAGATTTTATAAAGTAGAATCATGTATCTAGCCTCATCCACATTGGAGAGGCATGGAAGGAAGACCTTTAAAATATATGTATCTGGGCTTCCCTTGTGGCGCAGTGGTTGAGAGTCTGCCTGCCGATGCAGGGGACACGGGTTCATGCCCTGGTCCGGGAGGATCCCACATGCCGCGGAGCGGCTGGGCCCGTGAGCCATGGCCACTGAGCCTGCGCGTCCAGAGCCTGTGCTCCACAACGGGAGAGGCCACAGCGGTGAGAGGTCCGCGTACCGCAAAAATATATATATATAGATAGATAGATAGATATATCTATCTATCTATCTATATATATATATCTGTGCCAATATTCAAGAATAAACAAGGAAAGGGAAATGAACAAATGTACATGAAGCATATATTAACCCGTCTAGATCTAGGGATACTAAGTAAATCTGCCAGACATCAAGGACTAGGGAACCTTCTTTGTTCAACATTCAAAAGCATTTATCAAGCACTGTGTGCTTGATAAATGTGTGATAATATCCATCATCAAATGGCTCACCAGTTAGTTGGGAAGACAAACAAGTAAGTAATTACCATAGCAGGACATCTGTAGTTAGGAGGACCACACTTCCCACTGCCTGAGACAATTCCAGTTTATACCTGTTATTTTAGAATAATTTTTTAAATTACTACTAATAATTTTGATCTTAAATGTGTTCCAGTTTAGACAATAAATTATGTGCTCATATTCAAAGGAATACTATGGGACCCATGGAAAGGTACTTTCTCCAACACTGGGAGGGCTTCCTGGAGGAAATGCTGCCTGAGGTAAGTCATAAAGGATGAATTAATTGACCAGATGAAGAAGAGGGTGGAGGGCCTAGCAGACATTCAAGTTGAGCTAATGGCATCTTGTCTCAAGTAATTTCCTAACACAAGAAATTTCCTTTGCACTAAAACTTACGTAATGTCATATATGTGGAGGATACCGGTTCCTCAAACTCCTTTAATAAGCCTCTCACAGGTTCCAAATTCCAAGAGCACGTATGCAGGTGACACTGGGGCACTTCATAATTTCCCATAGGCTATTTCCTCCCAGGAATCAGGCAGAATCATGATCACCATAGTGGGGCCTATGGTCACAATTATGTTCCAGAAAATAACTCTTACGTGTTAGTCCAGTACTTTTTTTTTAAGAAAAGACTCTTCCCCAACCAGGTGAGGATGTCAATTACATAGCCTCACCCCTCCCACCAAGTAGGATAGCATGTGGCCCATCAGGGCCAGAGTCCGTTTGGGTGGGTTGATCAGGATGCTAGGATATCACTAAGCATAATGAGCTGCTGGTGACCTTCTTTACCACCACTTGTTAAATCCTGCCTGAAAGTAAAGTCAAAACAAAATAAAACAGACCTGAGACATAGAAAGAGAATCCTGCATATGTTCTTTGAAACTCTATATGCAACAATGCCTGATACTCTTGGATTTTCCCAATATATGGGCTAACAATTCCACCCTCAGTTGTACAAAGAAAGCATCTTTATTTCTCTGTAATTGTGTAGTACCAGATGGGGAGGTAGGGTAAAGAAAACACGAGTCCTATCTGGTAACCTCAGTGAACATCAGTAATTTAACTCAGTCTCTGCTTAAAAGACTTAAGTAAATCACAGTGTTTCAAAGTTCTGAGACTTACCACAACTCTTTAACAAAGTATGTAGGTCTGTAAAAGAGAAAAATAGCCTGGGGGCTTTGGAGGAGAAATGAGATTCTCTCATCCACAGATTGTTCCTGGGACTCATGTTGATCTCTACAGCAGAGTGGCTGTTCTGGCTGCTCCATGGATTGCTGACCAGTTAGGTATGACCAGACCCATCCCTGATCATTCTGTAGGCACCTGTTGTTGCTGAAGGCTACAGGTGTTCTCTTGGCTGGGGCAATGCTCTCAATGAGCACTGGTCACCTCTTTGTTGAACTGGGCCCCACCCCAGCTCTTACCAGGGCTAAGGTCTTCCCTAAGGTAGACTTGGACTCCCAGTTTGTCTCTAGTTCAGGTATCTACACTACAGTCCTTGGCTATGGACTTGGTCCCCATCACAAGGAAAGACCCTTTAGATAAGCCCACCATCAGCTACCTTTCCCATAGGGCACCAGTGAACTTCAGGATTCTTTCCACACTACACGGGATCTAAGGGAGACAAAACACCTAATAAACTCAGATCCTCTCTTCAACTGTGCTGAGCCAAAGTAACTTGGATATGGCCATGCCGGCTGCTGAAGTTACCTGCTTCCAGACTGTAATAGGAACTAGGGCAGGAGTCCCTGTACCTATGACTTCCCCTCTCTAAGACTTCAGCCTAAACAGACACACATCTCATTATTGTTTTTCCTACCCTTAGTCTAGGAGGGTGAAAAAGAACAGCTTTTCCTTTTTTCTTCTTCCTGTTTTGCTAAGACTTTCCATATTTAAAACTCTATAATCAAAAAAGCAAAACAAAACAAAAACAAAAATTTCGTGATCTGGTTTACTGGCTTGCCTCTTCATCTATTAAAGGAGGAGATGAAGAAGTTTACAAAATCCTTTTCTTTATCAACCTACTCTCACTTTCAAGTCTGTCACCTTGCATGCTTGAAAATTCTCTTTTGGTAATAACTGATTATTAATCTTTTCTTTCTCTTTACACCCCTGCAATTACAACCCTAATTTAATCCCCACCCTCATCTCAAGGTCGTATACCCCAAAATATAAGAATTATATAAAGTATATTATTAACATTGTTAAAGTATGTTAATTTATTACTTAAATTATTATCCTAGATAAACAGTTCTCAAAGCATGATCCCCAGATTAGCAGCATTGTTAGAAATGCAGATTCTTGAACCTTCCCTAGACCAACTGAATCAGAGATTCCAGAGATGGGGCCCCAAAATCTGCATTTAGCCAGCCCAATGGATATTGGGAGGCCAAGAAATGTCCATCACAGTAATATCAAAAAGCAAGTGTTAGCTAAGGAAACTGAGAAGCCCAGAGAAGCTGTGACTGCCCAAAAGCCCACAGCCAGTGAAGGTCAAAGTAAAACCAAACTTCTGACACATACATCACTTCTATTCCCTTCTCACCCAACTCATCTGATTTTCTGACTTTAACCTCCACAGTGAAATAGGGAACTCTGCATTGAGAAAATAGTAAATATGAGCATTAACTACTGAAAGCCCCAAAACTCCAGTGCCAAAGAGTGACCCTACTAACATACTTCTTCTCCCCATTTTCTTCACTTTTCCTCTGATGTGCTCAAAGTGAGCTGTGTTGTACCCCAGAAAATGAACTGGGCTTAAAGTAAATTGTCTTAAGCTTTGCCACAGACTAGCTATGAGACCTTCCGCAGCTTACTTAACAACTCCAAGCCTGTTTTCTCATCTGTAAAATAAATGAATGGGTCGGATAGGATCTCTAAATCCCATCTCCGAGACTTTTTTTATTTTATTTATTTATTTTAACTAATAAACTTTATTTTTTAGAGCAGTTTTATTTAGGCTCACAGCAAAATTGAACAAAAGTGCAGTGAGTTCCCATATATACCCTGTCCCCATGCATGCACAACCTCCGCCACTGTCAACAACGCTCACCGGAGTGGGACATTTATTACAACCAATGAACCTAAATTGACACATCATTATCACTCAAAGCTCACTCTTGGTGTTGTACATTCTATGCTGTACATTGACAAATGTATAATGACATGTATCCACCATTGTGGTATCACACAGAATAGTTTCACTTCCTTAAAAATCCTCTGTGCTCTATTCATCCCTCCCTCTCTGCTAACCCCTAGCAACTACTAATCATTTGATTGTTTCCATAGTTCTACCTTTTCCAGAATGTCAGATAGTTAGAATTCCACAATATGTAGTCTTTTCAAATTGGTTTATTTTACTTGGTAGTATGCATTTAAGTTTCCTCCATGTCTAAGACCTTATATAATTGCTTAAGCAATTAAAATAAAAATAAGGTCTATTTATTTCTAAGGTCACAGAATTTCTCTAAGTCTATAAACTCTTAGAGAGATAATACTGTATCTTCTTGTTCATTGTAACCTTTCCAGCACATATAAATTGATTCCCTCAAAAGCTCATCTAATGCCACCACTCGTAGAAATTATAGTCAAACAAGGAGATTTGGCCCTTGACTGAAATTACAGAAAGGAAGGCCCTTCTAGTTTCCCAGTGCCTAGGTTGGCCTGCTGTCTTCCACCATCTCAGATACATAAAAGGGTCTTTCTAGATATAATATTTTAGTTTATTATAATATAATAAACTAAATCTATGTATGTGTTTATAAATGTAAAATAGAAGTGTTTTAATAATAACACAAGAAATAGCCTTATATGCATCCCTGATTTTTTAATTCACCGAATTATGTCACAGAGAAGTATACATTTTTTAACTATAAATACATCTACCTTTCATTGTACTGCATTAATCTAGCCCTTTACATAAAACAATACTACTAATTCCTATTAAAGCTTCCCTGAATAAAAACCTATTTTGTGGACACAGAAATCCACTTTTTCAAAATCTCATTTCTTTTTATCTTTGACACTGCCATTCTGCTCTCTCTTTGTGCAAAAGAGTAAATCCTTTCAGAGCCAACAGGCTCAAATACCATAGCGACTGAGATTACCATTACTGACATCTCAGCTGAATAAACCATAAGGAGCATTTCTTCTCACCTTTCACCTTGAAATAATCACAGCACTGAAAGTGCAGGCTCTTGGGTGACAAAAGACAGGAAAATCATCCTTCATACTTTAACCTTGGAAATTGACTTCAATAATGTTTTATAAAGTTACCCTTTAAAAAATAAATTTTGCCAGGAATAATACCAAATTTAAAAAGAAAAATGTGTATAGACAACCGAACCTACTTATTTTTGCACGCATTCTCAAGTGCCTCAAATCTTCTCCACACTTCCATAGTCACCAAAAATATTTTCACTTATGATTTAATATTTTTAAAGCATTGGCTCCAAGTTTCCTTTATCCTATTATCAATAATATATTTGAGAGTCACAAATGAACTCTTCCATGGCTAAAAACTCCCATTTCATAAGCCCTGCATGGTAATTAAGTGTGCTATACACAGAAGGTTTTTAAATACTCATATTAATTTAAAATTCCTTGATAAATGTGAGGAGGTATGTAGGTATAACCCAATGTCTTTCTGTCAACAAAGACCTAAATCTGATAAAAACTGTATTCTAAACTCCTTATCTTCTCCCCTTTCTCCCCCACATCCCCACCTTCCTATATTCCTGCCACTGACTCCCTTATGAAAAAACTTCCCAAGTGAAAAAAACCCTTGTCACATTCAACCTCCTCTCTCATCCTTGTACTAACTGATCTCTAAATCTCATAGTAGCTACTTCAGAGATGTCTCTGAAATGTGCCCCAGTGTCTCTAGCCCACATCCAAGGCCTTAATACAGACCTTCTTCATCTCTTGTGGGAACTACTATACTAGTTACTACTCTTTAGTCCTCCTGATCCTGTTTCTTCTCACTGCACTCTGTGCTTAGCACTGCCATCTGCCATTTCCCAAAACATAGTGATGGTCATGTCAGCCTCCAATTTATCATTCCAGATGTAGACACCGAGAGACCAGCCACTGGCAGAATGATGTGGCAAAGCTGGGAGGGAGCAGGAAAAGAAATACCCAATGTCTCTCTCCTCCTACCCTCTGACCTCCTGCTATTATCTCCAATTGGCTGAATCCAAATGGAAACCAGAAGGGATCCTGGGCGATGCAGACTCTAAGGGATTTCCCCCAAGGGTACATAACAGGGCAGAACTAGGTAAAGAATGGATTTACAGGGGCATATGGAGAATAACCTGCACAATCATACCCTTTCTTCATCTTCTAGATGCCCTCTCAACCTAAAAGATCCAGCTCAAAAGTTACCATCCCAGGCAGTTACTCTCTTCTCTATTTTTTTCTCATATCTTTCTATATATATCACTTACAACTTTTCATTGCAATTTCTCTGTTTACTTATTGTCTTCCTCAAATCCTCAGCTTTTCAATGGCTGGAAACTATCTCATGTTTCATTTAATTCACACAGTCTTTGGCATATTATTGACCCTTAGTGTTTGTGAATGGATTGAGATGCAAACAGGGAAACAGGGCTTCCCCAAAATTTTGCATAGGAAGAAATAATCAAAATTAAGTCCCATGTACCTAAATCCATAGACCCTTCCTGATGCCAGAATGCAGTCAGGATGCAGTGTTTACACTGCCTAAAGGAGGTGCATGGGGGATACCACATACCTGATTAAGAAAGAGCTCTTTAATGAATTACTTACTGGATCAGACAACTTTACTCCCACCAATCATACAGATTCCTTGTCTTAGTCCACTCAGGCTCCTATAACAAAATATCATAGACTGGGTGTCTTTATAAGGTACAAGAATTTATTTCTCACAGTACTGGAGGCTGTGTAACATTCAAGATTTGGTGTCAGCTGGTTTGGTGTCTAGTGAGAGCCCACTTCCTGGTTTGTAATTGGCTGTCTTTCTTTGCTGTATCCTCACATAGGGAAAGGGCTACCAGGCTCTCTTCAGTCTCTTTTATAAGGGCTCTAATGCCGTTTATGACAGCTCCACCCTCATGGCATAATCACCTCCCCAAGGCCCCACTTCCAAATACCATTACATTAGGGATTAAGTTTCAACATAAGAACTGGTGGGGGGAGGGACACAAACATTCAGTCTATGGCACTCTCCTAAAGCCACCTGGGGTTGCTTATGGCATCTCTGGATGCCCTTTGCACACACTAACGTTTACCTCTTTCACTGTGGCATTAAGATGTGTGCTGTATATGTCACACCCACACAGCATGACTTCAAAAACCCCATCTGACTTGAAATTGAGACAGTGTTATATTTGTGCACATAAACTCCATGTGTAATTTTCTCTCTAGAAAGTATTCTCACAATCTCTCCTAGATTTTTTGTCTGCATTTTTAAATAAGGTTGTATAATGTACATGGAAAATTATCTATTATGGTATATCCATAAGATGGAATAACATGCAGCAATTAAAATGTTTATAGAGATATTTAATGACATGAGAAAATGCTTATGATAAAATTTTAAGTAAACAAAAGGAAACTGCAAAATTGAATATAATATGATTTCAACCAGGTAAAACAAAACATACTTTAAAAGGCAAATGTAACAAAATATTTCTTAACAGTGGTTATCTCTGGTTGTGGGACTGAGTATGACTTTTATTCGTTTGCCTATACTTTTCTGTGTTTGTTATGATTTTCTAAAAGAGCCATAAGCATTTTTTAAATCAATTTATTTTGCAAGCATGCCTCTCTGTTGTTGATAAGGAATCAATCAAAGAGAGCACTGTGAATTCTGGTATTTTTCATACTGTCATAGAGTCTCTTAGGATCAGGTTACATCTCAGTTTCTAAAACAGTTCTGTTCTTAATTCAAGACTAAAAATGGCAAATACATTTTTAAAGCTAAATTATTTTGGTGACGTCTTGATATTGTTCTTCAATTTATCACCTCCACCAAAGCAAAGTTTCCTTTCTCACACCAGCTTATCTTCCTAATACATAGTCATGTTCTTCTCCCTCCCTATCTACCCAAACTCAAAACCTTGGAGATTTTCATTTCTTTATTCACTTGTTCATCCAACTAGCATTTATTTAACACCTCCTAGGTGTCAAACACCCAGCATAGGTACTGATAATACAAACATGAAAAGATGCCCTCCTTTGGGGGAGCTTTTGGTTTGGTGAAAGCAGACATGAAACAATTTCAGTACAAATATGATTACTGAAGCCAGCAAACAGTTTATAGTTAAAGTTCTACTTACACCTGGGGAGTCAGGGAAGATTTCATAGAGGAGGTAACGCTTATTTGATACCAGGAAGATCAGTAGCTTCATGCCAGCTAGATAATCAAGGGAGAACATTCGAGCAGGGAGAAGCTCATGTAAAGGTATTCAAGGCAATGGGTGGAATACTCTGGAACTGCAAGGTACTCAGTTTGGCCAGAGTCTAAACCTGGAGCAGGGAGATGAAGCCACACTGCTAGCCAGGGGACAGATCACAAAGAGCCTTCTGTGTCCTAATATGGAGTTGAGACATTATCTAATAGGTGATGGGGAGGTTATGATCATTTTTGACTGGGGAAGTGACAAAACCAGGTTTGCATTTTAGAATGATCACTCTGGAGCTGTGTTGTCCAATATAGAAGTCACCAGACACATAAGGCTGTTTAGTACTTGAAAAAAGTCCAGTCCAAATTGAAATGTCCTGTGAGTATAAAAAATGCACCAGATTTCAATAAGAAATAAAGGAATATAAAATATTTATTCTGAGGTATCACCTCACACCAGTCAGAATGGTCATCATCAACATGTCTACAAATAATAAACACTGGAGAGGGTGTGGAGAAAAAGGAAACCTCCTACATTGCTGGTGGAAATGTAAATTGGTGCAGCCACTGTGGAAAACAGTATGAAGGTTCCTTTAAAAAACTAAAAATAGAATTACCACATGATACAGCAATCCCACTCCTGGACATATATCCAGAGAAAACTCTAATTCGAAAAGATACATACACTCCATGTTCACAGCAGCATTATTTACAGTACCCAAGCCATGAAAGCAACCTTAATGTCCATCAAAGATGTGGTATATTTGTACAGTGGAGTATTACTCAGCCATAAAAAAGAATAAAATATTGCCATTTTCAGCAACATGATGGAACTAGAGAATATAATACTAAGTGAAGTAAGTCAAACAGAGAAAGACAAATATTACATATCACTTAAACATGGAATTTATAAGAAATAATACAAATGAATCTATATACAAAATAGGAACAGACTCACAGACATAGCAGTGCCTTCCAACACACTCCAAGGGAACCTCAGCCTGTATCAGACTCCAGCTCCAACCCCCCTACCAAGATGGTGGTCCCAGTACACCCTGGAAAAGCCACAGCCCACACTTGTTTCAGCTCTAGCCTTCCTGCCAGAGCCACCAGGCACACGCAATTTTCATAGGGATGCTCCTACACAAGGACAAGCCTTCAGTTCTTGAAGAGATAACTGTTTTGCCTAATTCATACAGATAAACACAGAAAGGAAAAGAAAATGAGAAGAGGTAAATATATGTTCCAAAAGAAAAAACAAGATAAAACCCCAGGGAAAAACCCTAGTGAAATTCAGACAAGTAACTTATCTGATAAAGCTTTCAAAACAACTGTCATAAAAACGTTCACCAAACATAGGAGAAGAATAGAGGAAGGAGTACAGTGAGAATTTCAACAAAGAATTAGGAAACATTAAAAAAAAATCAGGGCTTCCCTGGTGGCGCAGTGGTTGAGAGTCCGCCTGCCGATGCAGGGGACACGGGTTCGTGCCCCTATCCCGGAAGATCCCACATGCCGCGCAGCGGCTGGGCCCGCGAGCCATGGCCGCGGAGCCTGTGTGTCCGGAGCCTGTGCTCCGCAACGGGAGAGGCCACAGCAGTGAGAGGCCCGCGTACAGCAAAAAAAAAAAAAAAAAAAAAAAAAATCAGAGCTGAAGAATACAATAATTGAAATGAAAAATATACTAGCAGGAATCAACTGCAGATTAGGTGATATGAAGAACACATAAGCAACCTGGAAGACAGAATAATGGAAATCACCCAATCAAAAGATGTGAAGAAAAAGTGAAGATAGTTTAAGGGATCTCTGGGATCATCAAGTGTACTAACATTTGTATTATGGGGTCCCAGAAGAGAGAAAGAAAAGGGCAGAAAACCTATTTGATAGAATAATAGCTGAAAATTTACCATACCTGGGGAAGGAAACAGATATCCAAGCCAAGGAATCACAGAGAGTCCCAAACAAGATGAACCCAAAGAGATCCACACCAAGACATATCACAATTAAAATGGAAAAGTTACAGATAAAGAAGGAATTTGAAAGGTAGCAAGAGAAAAAAACAGAGTCACATACCAGCAAACACCCATAAGGCTATCAGCTGATTTTTCAGCAGAAACTTTGAAGGCCAGAAAGGAGTGGCAAGATATACTTAAGTGCTGAAAGGAAAAAAATTACAACCAAGGATATGCAACACAGCAAGGTATCATTCAGAATTGAGGAAGACATAAAACGTTTCCCAGACAAACAAAAAACTAAAAGAACTCATCAGTACTAAACTATGCCTGCAAGAAATGCTAAAGGATCTTCTTTAAGTGAAAAAGAAAAGGCCATAACAAGAATAAGAAAATACATGAGGGGGAAAAAAAATTCTCACTAGTAAAGGCAAGTATACAGTAAAGGTCACTTAAAAAGCTAGTATAAAGGTGAAAAGACAAAAGCTGTAAATCAACTATAACTACAATAACTAGGTAATGAATACACAAAAAGATGTAAAATTATATAACATCAAAAACATAAAAGGTGGGCAGGGAGAGTAAAAAATGTAGAGCCTTTAAAACATGTTTGAACTTAAATGACCATCAGTTTAGGGCTTCCCTGGTGGTGCAGTGGTTGAGAATCTGCCTGCTAATGTAAGGGACACGGGTTCGAGCCCTGGTCGGGGAGGATCCCACATGCCATGGAGCAACTAGGCCCGTGAGCCACAACTACTGAGCCTTCGTGTCTGGAGCCTGTGCTCCGCAACAAGAGAGGCCACAATAGTAAGAGGCCCAGGCACCGTGATGAAGAGTGGCCCCCACTTGCCACAACTAGAGAAAGCCCTCACACGGAAATGAAGACCCAACACAGCAAAAAATAAATAAATTAATTAATTAATGACCATCAGTTTAAATAAACAGATAGATAGACCTACCTCATGTTTATGACAAACAAAATACCTATAAGGGATACACACAAAAAATAAAGAGAAAGGAAACAAAATATGCCACTAAAGAAAATTATTAAACCATAAGGGAAGAAAGTGAAAGAACAGAGAATAACTATAAAAACAACCAGAAAACAAGTAACAAAATGACACTAACTACATACCCATCAAAATTACTTTAAATGTAAATGGGCTAAATGCACCAATCAAAAGATATAGGTTGGGTGAATGGATGATAAAAAGCTCATGTATACGCTGCCTACAAGAGACTCACTTAAGAGCTAAAGACTACTCAGCCATAAAAAGAAATGAAATTGAGTTATTTGTAGTGAGGTGAATGGACCTAGAGTCTGTCATACAGAGTGAAATAAGTCAGAAAGAGAAAAATAAATACTGTATTCTAACACATATATATGGAATCAAAAAAAAATGGTTCTGAAGAACCTAGCAGCAGGACAGAAATAAAGACGCAGATGGGGCTTCCCTGGTGGTGCAGTGGTTGAGAGTCCACCTGCCAATGCAGGGGACACGGGTTCGTGCCCCGGTCTGGGAGGATACAACATGCCATGGAGCGGCTGGGCCCGTGAGCCATGGCCGCTGAGCCTGCGCATCCGGAGCCTGTGCTCCACAATGGGAGAGGCCACAACAGTGAGAGGCCCGCGTACCACCAAAAAAACTAAAATCAAAAATAAAAATGTTTTAAGACCCAGTTGTGGAGAATGGACTTGAGGACACAGGGAGGGGGAAGGGTAAGCTGGGATAAAGAGAGAGAGGGGCATGGACATATATATACTACCAATATAAAATAGATAGCTAGTGGGAAGCAGCCACATAGCACAGGGAGATCAGCTTGGTGCTTTGTGAATACCTAGAGGGGTGGGATAGGGAGGGTGGGAGGGAAATGCAAGAGGAAGGAGATATGGGGATATATGTATATGTATGGCTGATTCACTTTGTTATAAAGCAGAAAGTAACATACCACTATAGAGCAATTATACTCAAGTAAAGATAAGAAAGAAAGAAAGGAAGGAAGGAAGGAAGGAAGGAAGGAAGGAAGGAAGGAAGAAAGAAAGAAAGAAAAGAAAGTGTCAGCAGGGATATATGTAAAGACAGAAGTGAATTACTCCTGCAAAGAGTAGAGTCGTCAAGCAGCCTGAAATAGACTCATTGAATTAACTTCATCTAGCATCACAACCAGGGCCTTAGGAAAATCTATGGTAGCTACTCTGTGGGCAAGAAATAGCTGTGTCATATTTTAAAGGGAAATCCTTGAAACACATAATAAAGTGCAGAAAGGAAAAAAAAAAGACACATACAGACTTAACATGAAGAAGCAGAAAAAGATATTTCATGTAAATAAAAATGAAAATAAAGCTGGGGTAGCAATACTCATATCAGACAAAATAAATTTTAAAACACAGACTACAACAAAAGACAAAGAAGAGTACTGCATAATGATGAAAAGGTCAATCCTAGAAAAGAATATAACATTTGTAAAAATAAATGTACCTAACATAGAAGCACCAAAATATATAAAGCAAATATTAACAGAAGTAAAGGAAAATTTGACAGTCATATAATAATACTAGGGCACTTTAATAACACACTTACATCAATGAATAGATCATCCAGATTGAAAATCAAGAAAACATTAGCCTTAAATGACACAATAGACAAGATTGGCTTAATAGATGTCTACAGGAACCACAGAGTCAGCACCGCATGCAACACTTTGGTATTTATGCCTTGTGTCTTTTTCCCACCTTAATTCACTGGTAAGCAGTACTCGTACCAAGTTGAGCCGTGTGGCTGACAGGGTCTTGGTGCTCCATCCAGGTGTCAGTCCTGAGCCTCTGCGGTGGGAGAGCCAAGTTCAGGACACTGGACCACCAAAGACCTCCTGGCCCCAGGTAATATCAATCTGCGGGAGTTCTCCCAGAGATCTCCATCTCAGTGCTAAGACCCAGCTCCATTCAATGACCAGCAAGCTCCAGTGCTGCACACCCCATTCCAAACAACTAGCAAGACAGGAACACAACGCCACCAATTAACAGAGAGGCTGCCTAAAATCATACTAAGTTCACAGACACCCCAAAACACACCACCGGACATGGTCCTGCCCACCAGAAAAATAAGATCCAGCCTCATCCACCAGAACACAGGTACCAGTCTCCTCCACCAGGAAGCCTACACAACCCACTGAACCAACCATAGCCACAGTGGGCAGACACCAAAAACAATGGGAACTCTGAACATGCAGCCTGTGAAAAGCAGACCCCAAACACAGTGAGTTAAGCAAATGAGAAGACAGAGAAATGCACAGCAGATGAAGGAGCAAGGTAAAAACCCACCAGACCAAACAAATGAGGAGGAAATAGGCAGTCTACCTGAAAAAGACTTCAGAGTAATAATAGTAAAGATGATCCAAAATCTTGGAAATAGAATGGAGAAAATAAATCATACTCCCTGACCTCAGACTATACTACAAAGCTACTGAAATAAAGACAATATGGTACTTGCACAAAAACAGAAATATAGATCAATGGAACAACATAGAAAGCCCAGAGATAAATCCACGCACCTATGCTCAGCTAATCTATGACAAAGGAGGCAAGGATATACAATGAAGAAAAGACAGCCTCTTCAATAAGTGGTTCTGGGAAAACTGGACAGCTACATGTAAAAGAATGAAATTAGAACATACCCTAAGACCATACACAAAAATAAAATCAAAATGGATTAGAGACCTAAATGTAAGACCAACACTATAAAACTCTCAGAGGAAAATATAGGAAGAACACTCTTTGACACAAATCACAGCAAGATATTTTTTGATCCACCTCCTAGAGTAATGGAAATAAAAACAAAAATAAACAAATGGGACCTAATGAAACTTCAAAGCTTTTGCACAGCAAAGAAAACCATTATCAAGACGAAAAGACAACCCTCAGAATGGGAGAAAATATTTGCAAATGAATCAACGGACAAAGGATTAATCTCCAAAATATATAAACAGCTCATGCAGCTCAATATTAAAAAACAAACAACCCAATCCAAAAATGGGCAGAAGACCTAAATAGACATTTCTCCAAAGAAGACATACAGATGGCCAAGAAGTACATGAAACGCTGCTCAACATCACTAATTATTAGAGAAATGCAAGTCAAAACTACAATGAGGTATCACCTTACACTGGTTAGAATGGGCATCATCAGAAAATCTACAAACAACAAATGCTGGAGAGGGCATGGAGAAAAGGGAACCCTCTTGCACTGTAGGTGGGAATGTAAATTGACACAGCCACTATGGAGAACAGTATGCAGGTTCCTTAAAAAACCAAAAATAGAATTACCATAGGATCCAGCAATCCCACTTCTAGGCATATACCCGGAAAAAAACAATTCAAAAAGACACATGCACCCCAAAGTTCATTGCAGCACTATTTACAATAGCCAGATCATGGAAGCAACCTAAATGCCCATCGACAGATGAATACATAAAGAAGATGTGGTATATATATACAATGGAATATTACTCAGCCATAAAAAGGAACGAAATTGGGTCATTTGCTGAGACATGGACGGATCTAGACTGTAATACAGAGTGAAGTAAGTCAGAAAGAGAAAAACAAATATCGTAAATTAACGCATATATGTGGAACTTAGAAAAACGGTACAGATGAACTGGTTTGCATGGCAGAAATTGAGACACAGATGTAGAGAAGAAATGTATGGACACTAATGGGGAAAAGTGGCGGGGGGATGGGGGGGTGATGAATTGGGTAATTGGGATTGACATGTATACACTGATGTGTATAAAACTGATGACTAATAAGAGCCTGCTGTATAAAAATATAAATAAAATTAAATTTAAAAAAATAGTCCAAGAAACAAAAGCCCAGGACCAGATGGCTTCACAGGCAAATTCTATCAAACATTTAAAGAAGAGCTAACACCTATCCTTCTCAAACACTTCTAAAATATAGCAGAGGGAGGAACACTCCCAAACTCATTCTACGAGGCCACTATCACCCTGATACCAGAACCGGACAAAGATGTCACAAAGAAAGAAAACTACAGGCCAATATCACTGATGAACATAGATGCAAAAATCCTCAACAAAATACTAGCAAACAGATTCCAACAGCACATTAAAAGGATCATACACCATGATTAAGTGGGGTTTATCCCAGGAATGAAAGGATTCTTCAATATATGCAAATCAATCAATGTGATACACCATATTAAAAAATTGAAGGAGAAAAACCATATGATCATCTCAATAGATGCAGAAAAAGCTTTTGACAAAATTCAACATCTACTTATGATAAAAACTCTCCAGAAAGTAGGCATAGAGGGAACTTTCCTCAACATAATAAAAGCCACATATGACAAACCCACAGCCAACATCGTTCTCAATGGTGAAAAACTGAAACCATTTCTTCTAAGATCAGGAACAAGACAAGGTTGCCCACTCTCACCACTGTTATTCAACATAGTTTGGGGAGTTTTAGCCACAGCAATCAGAGAAGAAAAAAAATAAAAGGAATCCAAATCGGAAAAGAAGAATTAAAACTGTCACTGTTTGCAGATGAAATGATACTATACATAGAGAATCCTAAAGATGCTACCAAAAAACTACTAGAGCTGATCCATGAATTTGGTAAAGTAGCAGGATACAAAATTAATGCACAGAAATCTCTTGCATTCCTATACACTAATGATGAAAAATCTGACAGAGAAGTTAAGGAAACACTCCCATTTACCATTGCAACAAAAAGAATAAAAAACCTAGGAATAAATCTACCTAAGGAAACAAAAGACGTGTATGCAGAAACCTATAAGACACTGATGAAAGAAATTACAGATGATACAGACAAGTGGAGAGATATACCATGTTTTTGGATTAGAAGAATCAACATTTTGAAAATGACTCTACTACCCAAAGCAATCCCTATCAAACTACCAATGGCATTTTTCACAGAACTAGAACAAAAAATTTCACAATTTGTATGGAAACACAAAATACCCCAAATAGCCAAAGCAATCATGAGAAAGAACAGTGGAGCTGGAGGAATCAGGCTCCCTGACTTCAGACTATACTACAAGCTACAGTAATCAAGACAGTATGGTCTGGCACAAAAACAGAAATATAGATCAATGGAACAGTATAGGAAGCCCAGAGATAAACCCACACACATATGGTCATCTTATCTTTGATAAAGGAGGCAAGAATATACAATGGAGAAAAGACAGCCTCTTCAATAAGTGGTGCTGGGAAAACTGGACAGCTACGTGTAAAAGAATGAAATTAGAACACTCCCTAACACCACACACAAAAATAAACTCAAAATGGATTCAAGACCTAAATGTAAGGCCAGACATTATAAAACTCTTAGAGGAAAAGATAGGCAGGACACTCTATGACGTAAATCACAGCAAAATCCTTTTTGACCCACCTCCTAGAGAAATGGAAATAAAAACAAAAATAAACAAATGTGACTTAAAGAAACTTAAAAGTTTTTGCACAATAAAGGAAACCATGAACAAGGTGAAAAGAAAACCCTCAGAATGGGAGAAAATATTTGCAAATGAAGCAACCGACAAAGGATTAATATGCAAAATATACAAGCAGCTCATGCAGCTTAATAACAAAAAAACAAACAACCCAATCCAAAAATGGGCAGAAGACCTAAATAGACATTTCTCCAAAGAAGGTATACAGATTGCCAACAAGCACGTGAAAGGATGCTCCACATCACAAATCATTAGAGAAATGCAAATCAATACTACAGTGAGGTATCACCTCATACCAGTTAGAATGGCCATCATCAAAAAATCTACAAACAATAAATTCTGGAGAGGGTGTGGAGAAAAGGGAACCCTCTTGCACTGTTGGTGGGAATGTATACTGATACAGCCACTACGGAGAACAGTATGGAGGTTCCTTAAAAAGCTGAAAACAGAACTACCATATGACCCAGCAATCCCACTACTGGGCATATACCCTGAAAAATACTTCCAAAAGAGTCATGTACAAAGTGAGAGAGTGGCAGTGTATATATGGACACATATACACTACCAAATGTAAAATAGATTGCTAGTGGGAAGCAGTCGCATAGCACAGGGAGATCAGCTGGGTGCTCTGTGACCAGCTAGAAGGGTGGGATAGGGAGGGTGGGAGGGAGGGAGATGCAAGAGAAAAGAGATATGCGATATATGTATACGTATAACTGATTCACTTCGTTACAAAGCAGAAACTAACACACCACTGTGAAGCAATTATACTCCAATAAAAAGTTAAAAAAAAAAAAGAAAACAAAAAGAGTCATGTACCACAATGTTCATTGCCGCACTAGTTACAATAGCTAGGACATGGAAGCAACCTAAGTGTCCATCAACAGATGAATGGATAAAGAAGATGTGGCACATATATACAATGGAATATTACTCAGCCATAAAAAGAAATGAAATTGAGTTATTTGTAGTGAGGTGGGTGGACCTAGAGTCTGTCATAGAGTGAGGTAAGCCAGAAAGAATAAAACAAATACCGTATGCTAACACATTTATATGGAATCTTAAAAAGAAAAAAAAAAGGTTCTGAAGAACCTAAGGGCAGGACAGGAGTAAACCACAGATGTAGAGAATGGACTTGAGGACATGGGGAGGGGGAAGGGTGAGCTGAGACAAAGTGAGAGAGTGGCATGGACATATATTCACTGTCAAATATAAAATAGATAGCTAGTGGGAAGCAGCCACATAGCACAGGGAGATCAGCTCATGCTTTGTGACCCCCTAGAAGGGTGGGATAGGGAGGGTTGGAGGGAGACACAAGAGGGAGGGGATATGGGGTTATATGTATAAAAATAGCTCATTCACTTTGTTATACAGCAGCAACTAACACAACAATGTAAAGCAATTATACTCTAATAAAGATGTTTAAAAAAAGTCAAAGTTAAATAAACAATAATAATAATAGATAATTTTGGATGGAACAGACAATTCCATCCGAACCAGTAGAATACACATTATTTTCAAGTGCACATGGAACATTCTCCAGGATAAAGCATATGTTGGCCACAAAACAAGTTTCAATAAATTTAAGAAGATTAAAATAACATCAAGCATCTTTTACAACCACAACCATATGGAACTAGAAATCATTTATGAGAAGAAAACTGGAAAAACACAAACATGTGGAAACTAAACAACATGCTACTAAAATACAAATGGGTCAATGAAGAAATCAAAGTGGAAATAAAAAAATACCTCAATGCAAATGAAAATAGAAACACAACTTTCCAAAATCTATGGGACTCAGCAAAGCAACTCTAAGAGGAAAGTTTACAGTAATACAGGTGTACATCAAGAAACAAGAAGAATCTCAAATAACCTAACTTTACACCCAAAGGATTTAGGAAAAGCCGAACAAACAAAGCCTAAAATTAGTAAAGGAAGGAACAATAAAGATCACAGTGGAAATAAATGAAATAGAGACCAAATAAAAGAAAAAACATCAATGAAAATAACAGCTTGTTTTTGAAAAGATAAGCAGAACTGATAAACCTTTAGCCAGATTCATCAAGAAAAAAAGAGAAAGAGCCAAAATAAAGTCAGAGTGAAAAAGAAGTTATAACAGAAACGAAAGAGAAGTTACAACCAATATCACAGAAATATAAACAATCAAAAAATAATACTACAAACAATTACATGCCAACAAATTGGACAACCTAGAAGAAATGGATAAATTTCTAGAAAAATACAACCTTCTAAGACTGAATCAGGAAGAAATAGAGAATCTGAACAGACTGATTACTAGTAATGAATTATTAATCAAAAAACTCCAACCAAACAAAATCTCAGGACCAGATGGCTTCACAGGAGAATTCTACCAAACATTTAAAGAAGAGTTGATACTTATTCTTTGCAAACTATTCAAAAAAACTGAAGAGGAGGGAACTCTCTCAAACTCCTTCTATGAGGTTACCATAACCCTGACACCAAAACTAGAAAAAGACTACAAAAAGAAAAATTACAGGCCAGTATCCCTGATGAACATACATACAAATATCCTCAACAAAATATTAACAACTGAAGTCAATAATACATTAAAAGGATCATACATAATAATCAAGTGCAATTTATTCCAGGGATGCAAGGATCATTCAATATCAGCAAATCAATCAGTGTGATACATCACATCACAAAATGAAGGAAAGAAGTCATACAATCTTCTCAATAGATGCAGAAAAAGCATTTGACAAAATTCAACATCTATCCATGATAAAAACTCTTAAGAAAGTGGGTTTAGAGGAAACATACCTGAACATAATAAATGACATTTATGACAAACCCATAGTTAATATAATACTTAATGGTGAAAAGTTAAAAGCTTTTTATCTAAGATCAGGAAAAAGATAAGGATGCCCACTCTCACCACTTTTTCAAGGTAGTATTGGAAGACCTAGCCATGGCAATCTGACAAGAAAAAGAAATAAAAGACATCCAAATTGGAAGGAAATAAGTAAAACTCACTTTTAGTTTAGCCAAGGAGGTAAAAGACCTGTACTCTGAAAACTATAAGAAATTGATAAAAGAAATTGAAGACAACATAAATAAATGGAAAGGTATTATGTGCTCATGGATTGAAGAATTAAAATTGTTAAAATGTCCATATTATCCAAAGCAGTCTACAAATTCAATGCAATCCCTATCAAAATACCAATGGCATTTTTCACAGACCTAGAACAAATAATTTTTAAATTTGTATGGAACTACAAAAGACCTTGAATAGCCAAAGAAATCTTGAGAAAGAGCAAATGTAGAGCTATCACACACCCTGACTTCAAACTATACTACAATGCTATAGTAATCAAAACAGTGTGGTACTGGCACAAAACCTACACCTTGATCATAGGGACAGAATAGAGAGCCCAAACGTAAATTCACACACACAGGGTCAATTAATCTATGACAAAGGAGGCAAGAATATACAATGGGGACAAGACAGTCTCTTCAATATGTGGTGTTGGGAAAACTGAACAGTTACGTGTAAAAAATTGAAACTAGACCATTTCCTCCGACCATTATGCAAAAATAAACTCAAAATTGATTAAAAAGTTAAATATAAGACCTCAAACCATAAAACTTCTGGCAGAAAGCATAGGTAGTATGCTCTTTGAAATCAGTGTTAGGCAATATTTTTGTATATGTCTTATCTGGCAAGGGCACCAAAAGCAAAAATAAACATATGAGACCATATCAAACCAAAAAGCTTAGGTAACCTACTGAATGTGAGAACATATTTGCAAATGATATTTCTGATAAGGGGTTAATATCCAAAGTATATCTTTAAAAATCATACCACTCAACATCAAAGAACAAACAATCCAATTAAAATTGGCAGAAGATATGAATAGACATTTTTCCAAAGAAGACATACAGATGGCCAACAGGTACATGAAAAGATGCTCAACATCACAAATCATCAGGGAAGTACAAATCAAAACCACAATGAGATATCACCTCACATCTGTCAAAATGGTTGTTATCCAAAAGACAATAAATAAGAAGTGTTGGCGAGGATGAGGAAAAAAGGGAACACTTGTGTACTGCTGATGGGAATGTAAATTGGTACAGTTGCTATAGAAAACAGTATAGGGGTTCTTCAAAAAATTTAAAATAGATCCACCATAAGACCCAGCAATTCCACTTCTGAATATTTATCCAAAGAAAATGAAAACACTAATTCAAAGAGACGTATGCACCCCAGTGTTCACTGCAGCATCATTTATAATAGCCAAGATATGGAAGCAACCTGAGTGTCCATCAAGAGATGAATGTATAAAGAAGATACACACACACAGAAATATTACTCAGCTATAAAAAATAATGAAATCTTACTATTTGAGATGACATGGATAAATCTGGCAGGTATTATGCTAAGTGAACTAAGTCAGACAGAGAAAGACAAATACTGTAAGTGTTCATTTATATGTGGAATCTAAAAAGCAAGACAAATGAACAAATATAACAAAACAGAAACAGACTCATAGATACAAATTAGTGGTTGCTAGAGGGTGAGTGTGGTAGAGAGATGGGCCAAATAGGTGAATGGGATTAAGAGGCACAAACTACCAATCATAAAATAAATAAGTCATAGGGATGTAATGTACAACACAGGGAATGTAGTCAATAATGTTATAATAACTTTGCATGGTGCATAATCTATAAAAATATTGAATCAGTATGTTGTACATCTGAAACTAATATAATATGTAAGTCAAATGTACTTCAATAAAAAATAATAAGTAAACAAATAATATATTTGAAAAAATAACGTTGTCATGATTTTCCTGACTTGTGTAAAGAAAAAGCAATGGTCACACTGAATATGTTTGTTTCTACCTTAAGCAGGTTTTAGTTTGTAATGCATCATTTGAGTGAATAAATGAGAAAAAAAAACTTTATATTTTTAGTTGATTTTTATCACAAAAATGTTATAGTTTTCAGTGGCATTAAACTTTTCTTTTATAAGCAAGATAAAGCAATTGAGCTACTTAAAGGGAACCCCTCATTCTAATGGACTAATTCTTGGGAAGCTCTGTGCAAGAGACAGATCCTCACTTGGGCCAAGATAGGTAACCTGAGAAGTGCAATGAAAACACTGAGCCTTGGGACTTCCCTGGTGGCTCAGTGGATGAGACTCCACGTTCCCAGTGCAAGGGGCCTGGATTCGATCCCTGGCCAGGGAACTGGATCCCACATGCATGCTGCAACTGAGAGTTCGCATGCCAGAACTAAGGAGCCGGCGAGCTGAAACTAAGGAGTCTGCCTGCCGCAGCTAAGACCTGGTGCAACCAAATAATAAATAAATGAATAAATAAATATTAAAAAAAACACTGAGCCTTGGCCTCAGGCTCGGACTGCCAGTACTAGCTTTCTTCATCTATACTATTCTATACACCCTAAGCCTCACCCCTTTCCCTTAGGCTTTTCAAACAGGAACTATGGTTCAGGAAGATCCTGCTCTCCAGTTTCTGATGCCAACCATATACGTCTTACAAAAGAATGTCAAGACTTTGAGAATATCTTTCCATGAGATCCAGGGCTGGGAGGGAGAAGACAAGCATTGCTTCCTTGCCTATACCCTTGCTTTAAAAGCCCAGGGTTTCTAAGTGTTTTTTATGGTTTGTTGACCATGAGAGTATTACAGTGGGACAACAGATGACTTACTGCTATTGCTGAAACGTTAGACCTTCCAGTAGACCCACAATTCAGATGAGGGCCTAGTTACTTAATCACCAGGAGGCTAAGCTCAAGTCTCCAGAGCGCAATTAAAACCTACAGCAGACTACTGGGCTCCTAGAACAATCAGGATAGTGATAAAACTCACAAGGCTTCTGAGAAAAATCAATATACAGAAAAAAATTTCTTGGGTATCTCCTATAGTATACCTGCTAACTTCAGAACATGGCCTGTCCTACTTACACTCTGAGTACTACACCACCTATCAAACCAGAAACTGCCTCTCCATTCCTCTAGATGCAACATATAGAAAACAGCACAAGTTCCAAGGGCTTCATTCCACATGCCAAAATTTTGTTCCTAAGGTTCTAACTTGGAGCAACTAGTAAGGCTGAGAGCTCTAGGCAGGGAGTATTTAGACTCTGATTCAAGCCAATGACTAGACCAGTACAGAAGATACAGGAAATGTGAAGCAGCATGGACTGCAAATGAGAATGACTAGACAATGCACAGCTACAACTACACTTTGTACACAAGTAAAAAGGAAATGCACTCTAGATCAGGCAGACATATCTCCATATCTACACCAATCTAAGGGTTTCACTAATTCCCAAAGTAGAAAAAGGCATTTAGAATCTTAGGAGTAGTTTGTTGCTTATTACAACTTTATAATAAACCTTACACAGTTTTTTCATTGCATCATTTCAACCATTCTCAATGATTTTTTTCTAGTATCTTTATTTTAAAAGTCCCAGGTAAAAATCATTTTTAAAAGACACATATCTGAACCAAGTGAATTCAAATGACAATTAAATGATTTCAAAGCCCAGGTTTAGCAAGCAGAATAAGTAGTCCCACTTTCTCCCTGAATAAAGACCTATTCCTATTTGGGTATGCCACAAGTAGTTCATTTATTACCCCAGTTACTTTATCTTCATTTAGAAAATGCTAAAATTATCCCTATTCCACCTGCCAAATAAAACATATTCTCTTCCATAATCACTTCAGACTATATTGGCCGTTCCTTGTGTCTACAGATTAAAACCAAAAGATTAAATACTTATATGTAATGTCTCCTCCTCAATTTTTGTCCTATTCAGCTCAACTCAGCAGAAGAAAGATTACTTATGATTCTGATCAAATGCTGAGTTCTTCTTGACCCCCTACTTGGAATGTAATCCATTAGATTGGAGCAGGGCTGTCAATCAAACTAGACAGTGATCTGACACCTTCTCGGTTGAGTTTTTCCTCAATCTCAGGTTAATGCAGAAAACGGTGCCTAAACCCTGGATTGACCTTTTTACGCGGGCCTCTCACTGCCGTGGCCTCTCCCATTGCGGAGCACAGGCTCCGGATGCGCAGGCTCAGCGGCCATGGCTCACGGGCCCAGCCGCTCCGCGGCATGTGGGATCTTCCCGGACCGGGGCACAAACCCGTGTCCCCTGCATCGGCAGGCGGACTCTCAACCACTGTGCCACCAGGGAAGCCCCCTGGCTTGACCTTTTTTAAACAACCTTTTGAGGACTATTAGGAATGCTGAATAATATCAGTTCCACACCAGGAAAATTAGTATCAAAACCAAAACATCACCAAATTGTAAAACTCCACCTTGGTTTACCACCTTGACCTGCCATGTCATTTTTAGTCATAAACTTTGAAGTATCTGTATATCTGAAAATGGAAGCAGCCAAAGGAAATTAGAATAAAAGAAAGAAAAAGGCTTCAGTGATTGTTCCCAACCCAGTCTGAGTCTATCCAGGTCAGGTGTCCTATGTCCACTACTTGGGATCCTAAAGCTTCATTAGGAAAAATCTTTCTTAAACAGAGATTAACCATGGTGTTCACAGAAAGGATTCCCTGGCCCATTAGTTTTGGGGAAGACCCACCACCTCTGAAGATGGAACATTTTTTTCCTGAAGAGGGACATTTTTTAAGCTATCATTTATTAAAGTTATGAAGTGTTAGGTGCTGTGCTATGATACTTAGCTTTCATTAGCTCCAATCCTCATCATAACATAGCAAAATAAGTATAATTCATTTAATTTTAACATGAGGCAACTAGAGGCTCAGAGACATAAATAATTTATTCAACATTACAGAGGCAATAAGCAGCCAAATTGGGACTCAAAACCAATTTGGGGTTTGAGTCCTGCCTGACTTCAGAGCTCATGTTTTGTACTGCACTTAATCCATCCTTATCTGCTCATAAATTTGCATTTGGGGCTTGTTATGGGTTGAATTGAGTCTCCCAGAACGATGCTGGAATCCGTAGTCCCCAAGTACCTGTGAACGTATCCTTGTTTGGAAATAGGGTCTTTGCACATGATCAAGTTAAGATGAAGCTTTTAGGGTGGGCCCTAATCCAATATAATTGTGTCCTTATGAAAAAGGGAAAATTTGGACACAGAGATATAGAGAGAAGACAACGTGAAGCAAGACACAGAGAGAATGTCACCTACAAGTCAAGGAATGCCAGAGAGAGGCTACCAGAAGCTAGGAGAGGGAAATGAAAGATTCTCACTCAGAAGGAACAAACTTTGCCAACATCTTCATCTCGAACTTCCAGCCTCCAAAACTGTGAGACAATAAATTTCTGTTGTGTAAGCTACACAGTTTGTGGAATTTTGTTACTGTAGCCCCAGGAAATTAATACAGGGCTCATCCTAAAGCACTTCCTCCTTCTCCTGCAGCTCTCTCACTCAACCTCACCTCTGTTTAAGAACTCCAGTTTTTCATCTTTAATATGCCCGACACTCTCTCAATATGCCCTGGGCTTCCTACATTTCTCGCACCACAATTTTATATCCTCCTAAGACTTGTCTCCTGTTTGCATTTCTGTTTTTCCAACCACAGCTTAATTCCAAGTCATAACCTTATAGTGCCATTTCTTTCACTTCCAAAGATATCACTTGCTTCAACAATACCTAAACAGGACATTGTACATGGTAAGTATGCAACTATGTTTGCATTCACATATTTTTGTTATATAACTGCTATAACCACTTAGGAAAGCAATTTAGTGATATGTATTGAGAGTTCAAAAGGCTCTTACTGTTTAACTTACTACTCCCATCTTGAGGAATTTATACTGGGTAAATAAATTAACAGGGAAAAAAGGCATATTCACTGCAACATCTTCTAAGAGTGAAAATTTGAAAATAAATCTAAAATATTCAAATAGAAGAATAATAAAATAAAGCAAGGTACCTAAATCTATGAGATATGTATTTGAGAAAAAGGATATTTAGAAAGAATATACAGAAACATGGGGAAATATTATGTACATTAAATGAAAAATAGCAAGTAAAATTGGAAGCATGAGTATAACTGTGAGACATAGATGTGAAAGCTCAAAGACTAGAAGAAGATATGCAAAATAAAAATATACAAATGATTTGTATGATTTTTTTTGTTTTTATGATTTTTAAAAGTTAGGGAGAATATCTGTTTAATTAATTTCCAAGGATATCCCTTGTGTCCTTCACAAGAATTGGATCGTGGCCTCTGTATTGCAGAGCAATCAAGGTGTGCTTTGCATTTTGTGTAATTGATATCCTTCAGCAGTAAATCCATGAGGATGAACCCTGACTGTAGTCAGTTCAAAAGGACTGAAAGTGGGATTTTCAGCCCCTTTCTCACTGATGACTCTGAGCATGCTGTTTATTTCTTAGCTAAAACAATGGGAAGAACATGAATCTAAAATGAAAAATTAGTCAAACTCTGCAAATATATGCCACAGCTGCAAATCAAAGGGCAGTCTTCATATAAGCTGTGTGGATGTGCCTGTTTCCACATCAGTTTTATCAGTCCCACCTCAACACCCACATGCTGGAGGCTTTCCTGAGTCTGTGTGTGCAGGAGAGGGATGGTGGCCATCATCTATACCACATTAATTCTCTTGCAGATGTCCAGAAATTATCTCTATATTCAGAAAATTGGGTTCACTGTACTGTTCTTGCCTCTCTCATCAACTCTTTCCTCATAATACATCATACATCTAAGATTTTTCTTGTCATTGCCACAGAGGCAGTTCAGGATCTTTTTACTTCATGACTGGAACATTCTAATAGTCTCCAACTCCTCATAAAACTGTTTACCTGTTCAGGCTCCATGCTTTCACCAGACTGTGCGTGTGTGTGTGTGTGTGTGTGTGTGTGTGTGTGTGTGTGTGTGTGTAAATATAGTACATACACACATACATATATATTTTATATATATAGTCTGGTGGTGGCATGGATATATATTTACATACATATACATACATATAATTAATAATCTTTCATTAACTGGCCACTGGTTGCTGTGCTAACCACTGGAAATTCAATATTGAACAGACTCTGTGTGGGTTGAATGTTTGTATACTCTCAAAATTCACAGGCTGAAGCCCTTACCCCCAATGTGATGGCTCTGAGGAGATGGGACCTTCGGGAGGTAATTATATTTAGATAAGTAATGAGAGTGGTGCCCTCCTGAAGGGATATTTATACCCTTATAAGATGAGAAAGAGGCATGAGACCTCTCTCTTCATGTGCATGCACCAAGGAAAGGCCATCTGAGGACACAGCAAGAAGGTAGCCATCTATAACCCAGGAGGGTAGTGGATCCTCATCAGACACAAATCTGCCCACACCTTGATCTTGGACTCCTAACCTTCCAGAACTGTGAGAAATAAACATCTGTTGTTTAAGCCACCCAATCTATAGCATTTTTGTTATAGCAGCCTGAGCTAACTAAGATAGACTCTACCCTTATAGAGTTCACAATCCATGGAAAAGACAAGTGTTAATAACCAAACGCACCTTTTCAACTATGATAAAAGCTACAAAACCAAGACACGTGGTGCAATAGAAGAGGAATGGGCAGAAAGGCAAGAAAGACTTGCCTGAAGAAACGGAGACCCAGCGGAAATCCAAAGAAAGATTAGGAGTAAAAGCTGAACACAGCTGGGAAGGTAGTAGGGCCACAGTACAAAGGAACTTGTGGGCTATGTTAAGAATTTGGTCTTACCCTAAGGGTGATGGGAATGTATTCAAGCATTTTAAGTTTGAAAGACATGATCTCATTTGCCTATAGAAAAAATTCTCTTTGGTTGCTGAGTAGAAATTTTTCTGGACGAAGATCAAAGTAGTTGCAAAAAGACCAGTTCAAAAGTGATGGACTCCAGGAGGGCTCATGCCAAGTAGTACTTCCTAGAACTTCTGCTGCCAGTGTCCTTGTCCCTGTGGTGAGCCACAGTCACCCCCCCCACCTCTGCAGGAGACCCTCCAACACTAGCAGATGCCCTCAGGCGACCTACACGCAGAGACGGGGCCAAATCCAAAGCTGAACCCCAGGAGCTGTATGAACAATGAAGAGAAAGGGAAATTTCTCCCAGCAGCCTCAGGAGCAGCGGATTAAATCTCCACCATCAACTTGATGTACCCAGCATCTGTGGAATACCCGAATAGATAAAGAATCATCCCAAAATTGAGGTGGTGGACTTTGGGAGCAACAGTAAACTTGGAGTTTGCTTTCTGCATCTAATTTGCTTCTGGTTTTATGTTTATCTTAGCTTACTATTTAGAGCTTATTATCACAAGTATATTTGTTTATTGATTTGGTTGCTCTCTTTTTTGTATATATATATTTTTTTCCTTTTTCTCTTTTTGTGAGTGTATATGTGTATGCTTCTTTGCGTGATTTTGTCTGTATAGCTTTGCTTTTACAATTTGTCCTAGGGTTCTGTCTGTCCATTTTTTTTTTCTTTGTATGGTTTTTAGCCCTTGTTATCATTGGTGGATTTGGTTTTTGGTTTGGTTGCTCTCTTCTTTCTTTCCTTTCTTTCTTTTTTCTTTTTCTTTTTTTTTGATTCACTTTGTTATATAGCAGAAACTAACACACCATTGTAAAGCAATTATACTCTGATAAAGATGTTAAAAAAAAGACTATATCAGAAAAGAGAATAGCTAGCTTTGCCCATAGAGTCAAGAAAGCATAAAAGGGGACATTTGAGCTAAGTCTTCAAAGCTGACAGGAGTTCACCAAGCCAAAAAAACACTTTCTTGGTAGAGAGGTGCACAAGGCATAGAGGTATGAAAGAAAGCATGGAGAATGCAGGTATGAGAATGAAGGGCAATAGGAAGGAAAGGTGAGATGTCAGGAACATAAGATAAGTAAAGAACTATGAAAGGCATTGTAGGATGTTTGCATCTTATCCCATGGGAGATAAGGAATTATTCAATGTTTTTCAAACAAGGTGATTAGCATTCTCAGATGTGTATTTTAGAGCAATAACTGGGACCTGTGTACTATCAACCATTTTTTCCTGTATTGGGAGAAATAAGAATTTTTAGGTTGTGGGCCTGTGTGAGAATGCTAAGGAAAGAAGCGTGCAGAGAGACATGGGCTGGAGAGAGATCAGACTGTGTCCGGAGCTGTGCTGCAGCAGCTACTCCATGGTGCAACAGGTTTGTAAGGTTTATGTTGAGGCTGTATTCTGTGTCCCAGGGTGCAGGAACGCCAGCCACGCAGGGGTGCTCCACCACCTCCCAGTGGGAAGGACAGACAGGTTTGTGCCAGACATAGTACAGGAACCATGGGCCTGGAGTGCTGCACCAGTCACATTCATCGGAATTAGTGTTCCATGTTCAGCTGTAGGACATGTATAATGACAGTTAACATGGGTTGAACTCTATGTACTAGGTACTGTTTTGAGTGCTTTACATGCATTAATTAATTTACTCCTCATGACAATCCTATAAGTAGACACTATTATAAATCCCATTTTACAGATGAGGAAACTGAGACACATAAAAGTTAGGAAACTTGCCCAAGGTCTCACAGCTAGTAACTAGAGGCACTGGCATCTAACCTAGGCCATTCTGGCCCTTGAGGCAGTGCTACCATGACACTAAAAGTGAGCTTTGGCTTATGTCTTAGTCAGATCAAGCTGCTATAACAAAATACCATAGATTGGGTGACTTAAACAACATTTATTTCTCACATTTCTGGAGACTGGGAAGCACAAGAACAAGTTGCTGGCAGATCTGGTGTCTTGTAAGGGTCTCTTCCTGGTTTGCAGATAGATAGTCACCTTCTTGCTATTTTCCAAATGGTGGAGAGATAGCAAGTTCCAGAATCTTCATCTTCTTACAAGGACACTAATTCTATCATGGAGACCCCACCCTTATGACCTCATCTAAACGTAATTACCTCCCAAAGATCCATCTCTGAATGCCATTGCACTGGGGGTTAAGGCTTCAACCTATGAAACTGGGGGGGCACAAACATTCAGTCCCTAACAGCTTCCATGTTCCTCTCTCCAAAGGAAATACCATAAACTCACTCCCTGTGACAGGCTGTGCTCAGTATACAACATCTCAATACTCAAGTGGGATGGGGATGGAGTAACATTTAGAAGATATCTAGAGCGGACAGACCAGAAGGAAGTAGACCAAGCTCTAGTCTTTCTGGACGTAAATGACATATTCTGTGGAAGGGTGAACACTGCCTGACTTTTCCAGTACAGCAGAATTTGGGGGCTCTTTTCTGAAAAAGTCAAGAGTCTCTGAAGACAGTTGGTTGAGGATTCATACAATACCATGAAAACAAAGCAAGGGGAATAGTGGTAGACACAATGCTAAACAAATGTCTAGAGAGAGCAGGAATGGAGCAATCAGGTGATGGCTGAGGTAAGCCTTACAGGCCACAGAAGTTACCCATGCAAAGGACATGGGGAGGCACTCCAGGGCATCCCTTTATCAAGAGAAAGGGCTGAGTAGACTAAAAAGCAGATCAATATTTTCAAAGACAATGGGCAAATCAACTAATTTCTAATATATTCTAAAATTTTAAATATCCAATATCCAAAGCTGTAAGGTGGACACTATTTCTCTAACTCATAAAAATGTTTTTCAGCATGAATTAGGTCCTCATAAACCCCCCTTTGTGTTTCCTCCAGGAAGATACATAAATATCTTATGCACATATACATATATTTTTGTCCTTAAGTTTTTGGAATTTAAATCCGTAAATTAAGTAATGATGCTATAACAAATGCAATTCAGGATGAGTCCACAAGTGGTCAGTTCCTAGCATGTGACACAAGGAGGTAGATTCTTACATCCTAATAAATAATCTGATCTGTGTCATTCTTCCCATCCTTCAGAGTAATCAGTTCTAAAAGGTAAAGGTATAGCAAGAGAAATAAAGAAAAAGAATTGTTTGCTTCAGTGCTATCTGAAGTTTACACACTGCATTCTCACAGATGCTTTAGTATATGTAAACTGCTAGGATTAAGTGGCTCCAGCTGGTGATAATTAGAACTAGAGAGAATGGAGGGGGGCAGCAGCTGGAGAGAGCTCCAACACCCACCAGGAAGAAGCTGGTTTTCTATGTCAATTGTCTCTACACCACCATCACCACCCACCTCTCCCTCATCTGTGTCCACCCACCCTACTCCACTTCTCCCTCAGTAATGAGGGGCTGATGGTGCAGCAGGTTAATCCAACCTGCCTTTTGTATCTGCTGTGTTGTTTATGCTGATTTTTTGCAATACCTATGAAACTTGAGTTCTCTTTCATTCAACAAATATTATTGATTTAACATATGGCAGGCACAGGTAGTTGCTGATGATATAGTAGTGGATAAAGTAAATTTGGCCTCCCATCACAGAGATTTCAGTGATATTGACAAGTGAATTGTGCTATAAGAGCTCTAAAGGCAGAAATACAGGGTACTATAAACCTAGAAAATGGAAGCCCTGGGGTAGGCAGGGCAGGGGGCTGGGGGGAGTGATAATTCAGAGAGGAGGGAGTGTACAGAGTCACAAAGAAGAGAGAAAACATATTCCAAGCAAGGAACTGAAAAATAAAACAATGTAACCAGAATTTTCAGTGGAAGACTTCTTAGTGTTGAGAAGTGTCTCAGACATAAGTTTGAAATGCACGTACAACATCTAAGTGGGGACATCTAGTAGACAGAAGCATATGTGAGCCTAAGACCCAAGAGAAAGGTCACATTTAGACACATAGCTTTTTCTTTATCTACAGTGGCATTTTTCTTCCTCACAATACTCTTAAAAAATACATTTTTGAAGGCAATGAGAATACTTCATGGTATTTTAAAGAATTGCCACTAACGTGGAATAAGTTTGAGGTTAGAGGCATAAAATTATATTCTTCCGGCTGTTGAATTATTTTGTCTTAGAAGGCCTTCTTTTATTGATAGTCTACTCTGCAATCAACGGAAACCTAAATGAGGGCTTATCCTTTGGGCAAGTAGCTGCAAACTTAGTTCTTTATGCTAATGAAGGCTTTTATTTTCTTTGTCATCATTTTCTAATTATAATTGCTATTTACTCACTGACTTGAAAATCAGGATTCAGTGTTGGACTAATGCTAGAAGTTAAATTCTCCTAATTTAAACTCTGCATCACAAAATTCTGAACAAAGATAGTTTTATATCTACATTAAATGTTCACGTCTCACAACAATTACAGTGAAAATAAACTTACACACATTTTAAATATTCTGACATGCAAAAAGAGTTACAGACTAACAAAAAGGTACTTATATTTTCCTTCCAAACCAGAGTCAAGATCTATCCAGTCTCCTTTTTCACATTAGAAAAATTACTGTTTGCCACTTTAATAGTTTGCAAACATCTTCTCATATCTTTCCCAAGTCTCCGTAGCTTTAAGCACAAATGGTACCACCAACAATTATGTCTTAACTATAATACATCCTCTCCTCCCTAAAACTCTCTACAGGTTTTCCAACTGACTGAGTTTCAAGAATTGTATCTTCTTCTTCTTGTGATCTCTAATCTTTACCTAGTTTTCTTTCTTGCTCTTTTTGCCTACCCCTTTTTGCATGGTGTCCCAGACTTTCACAAAATTATTCTCTAGATATGAAGCTACTTTACTTTTAAAAGCTGGGCATAAAATCACATAAAAATAACAATCCAATTAAAAGAATTACAGACACTTAAGCTATCAATTTTTAATCTTACTCATATATTGATGATTAAAACAATGAAGCCCCTTTCAAAGGGAAGAAGCATAAAAGACTACTTGAAGTTTGTGAAATAAAGGTACTTGCTGATAAGCCATCACTTATTAATTTAATAAATATTCACTAAGCTTCTCTTTGTAAGATTTTCACATCTTACATATGAACAGAAAGCTGTAGGGTCCCTACCTTATTCTTTTCACCCTGTGATAACTTGCTCCCAGAGCAAGCTTTCAGTAATTCCTAAAAAGCAACTAAGCTGTCCTTAAATGATGGCGCCACCTGGTGGCTAGTTTACAAATCTGTTAAAGGTCACGTCTCTTCAAGTTCTCTATCTCAGGCAGCAACATTTTTACACTTCCCTTGCCTTCCTCTTTTCCAATTTTTGCCCTGTTATCTAATATGTTCCTCTTCCTACCTTCTCTGTTCTCTGTTCAATTTGTCAGAAAAATAAATAAGTAAGCACACTAACCTAATCATGGCAAATAAGCATAAGAGAATACTAGTTATATATCCAAGTATCAGTATCAAAGAAAAGCCATGAGATGGAAGACATGAAGAAACAGTCTTAACAGAAGTTTCACCAGACATTTCCTTCTACTACCTCTTCATCTCCTAATTTATTCAATTAACTCAAGTTCCAAACCGTAAAACAAAAGATCTCTAAGTACTAGAATGGCAGCAGGTTGCTATCTCATTGTAAATGAGCATGAGTGCAGCTAGGACACAGATGGGAGAATTTGGAATTCTGTAGGCTACTCCGAGAATTTAATTGCCACTTTTAACATTGTTCCTTTAAGGAATGGCATTCTGAATTCAAATAGTTTTGAATTATGACCCTTTTATGTAGGGACTACATATAATTCCAATTTGGTACATCATAAAAAAGAGTAAGTTGCTTCCAAAGAAAACAAGTATGGCTCAAAGATTGGTCTGTAAAATGGGGATAATAAAACTTGGCTTGTTCAGGAAGAATTAGAGAAAAAGTTACCAGATGAATATTTTGAGAGTAGGTATACAATTGAACTGATAAGCTATATGTTCTTTTTCGAGTCATTTTCTTACCAGTATTTAGAAACCTATAAATCACAGCTAAGGTTCCTAATATGAAAGATGAGATGATTGGCTTAGGAGACCTCTGAGTTTACATCTAGGTCTCAAAATATCCTACAATTCTGCAATACTTAGAATCTCTGTCACAACTGTACTCAACTTACAGAAACTACTTTTTAATTCAGTATTGTCTACAGTGTCAGGGCACAGAATAAAATTATTTTCTCCAGTGCTTCACTCCTTATTTACAGATTCTTTTTGCTATTAGGCAAGTAATTAGAAAATAGTCCTCCTATTAATTGTATTAATATAAAATGAATTTTGGTCCTTCTCAAAGCTATCTTGTTTGATGTTTGAATGTCTGATATTTATTATATAGGCAGTCATATATGTTCGTACATATATTCTTAGGAAAATGTTTAAAAGTTGAATCTCTGAAAATCAAACAATAGGCATGTTGTAAAGGATTCCAACCCCTTATAACTACAAAATATTATAAAATCCCTAATCATGGTTCTTGCAGGCAGGTGAAAATCTTGGAAGAGAGATGGAGTAGAACATAGATATGGCAGAAAGAAGCTGTCAGCAAAAGGCCCACCAGCCAACACCATGTTATCCCAAGGGACTAAGGGAGCTGAGGGAGGCATCCCTTCTCCTGTGCCTCCCCAGGGGCAGACATTAGGACCCCCTGAATTATTAACTCGATATTGTCCTCACCGCTCATCCTTACTACTTCCTTTTCCAAGGATACATAGGAGCCTGGAGCACGAGTGGGAAATGGGTCTGTCTAGAAGTAGTCCCCTACCCTGAAATGCGGTTGCCATGCGAAGGAGCCAACTCCAAGTACCTACAAGTTTAAGGACACTGCTACTGAAAGGAAGTTCCATCCTGTGAAGACTCAGATGATGCTTATCCAAATTCAACACCCAAAAGACCATTTAAGAGAGTTCATGTAAAATGTGGTCTCACCACTTTCACTAAATCATTGAGAGCCTCTTTCCCCTACATGTGCACACTCAGCTGGAAGATGAATTGAGTCCTTAAATCCTGTGGTTCTTGCATTCCTCTTTGTTGGGTTACTTCACTGGAAACCTGTGGGAAAAGCTTCTGCTGTCCGCCTGGTTGAGGCACTGTCTAGCACTAGCCTCCTGCATGTCCCAGATGCTTGAGGTTGTCTACAGGATTGACCTGGACAGGCTAACCCAATTTGCCCTTCCACGTGAGCTGTATTTCTAGAAAACATTTCCCTTTACTTTGGGACATTCCAGTTAAGGAAATTCCTTCCATCCACCATCCTCCACAAAGGCCTGCTCAGGCACTTATTTTTGTCAGGAGGGCCCTTCACCCAGTTCTACAATCTCTCTGTACAGCTCTCACCCACACAGTTCTCTGTTCAACTTCTCTGAAGACAACTATATAACATAAATATACTGATCAAAAACAGTGTACACAATAAATATTCATAATGCTAGGATTGTAGGAGAGAGGGTGTAACCAAAGTATCCAGAATTGACTGAAATAATGATCTCAAATTCAGTAAAAATGGAAGAATTCCTCCATATCCAGCAATCAGTGCTAGACTGCCCCTGGAAGAATAGTCAGGAGGCACTGAAAACCAATGGGTTGGAGCCTCCCGGACCTATAAAGATTATAAGGTCCTCACTGGACCTACCATACACGAACAATCACAGGGAACTCCAGGATGGGCAGCAAGTATTCTATGAAGATAAAACCACATGATCATTTTCATATGAAAGCAGGAATTTTAAAGGCCATAAAAATCACAATTCCAGAATGGACAAAGGGTCCATCCTTGAGAAAATGGAGTTACCAAGAGCTGTAGATCCTCACTTCATCTCACAGTATGGAGCACATCTGCATATTTATTGACTATCTTCCTCACTGGTCCTGACACTTGCATCCCAGAGAAACTCTGATCAAAAATAGCTGGTCCTTTGGGCTTCCCTGGTGGCGCAGTGGTTGAGAGTCCGCCTGCCGATGCAGGGGACACAGGTTCGTGCCCCGGTCCGGGAAGATCCCACATGCCACGGAGCGGCTGGGCCCGTGAGCCATGGCCGCTGAGCCTGCACGTCCGGAGCCTGTGCTCCACAATGGGAGAGGCCACAGCAGTGAGAAGCCCGCGTACCGCAAAAATAAATAAATAAACTTCATCAAAAAAAAAAAAAAAAAAAAAAAAGCTGGTCCTGGGGCTTCCCTGGTGGCTCAGTGGTTGGGAGTCCGCCTGCCAATGCAGGGAACACGGGTTCGTGCCCTGGTCTGGGAGGATCCCACATGCTGCAGAGCGGCTGGGCCCGTGAGCCATGGCCACTGAGCCTGCGCATCCGGAGCCTGTGCTCCGCAACGGGAGAGGCCACAACAGTGAGAGGCCCGCGTACCGCAAAAAAAAAAAAAAAAAAAGAGAAAAGAAAAAAAAATGGCTGGTCTCAGGTGACAATTCTATTGTAAACCATTTGATTCCTTTTGAGTAGACCACTACTGAGCTCCTAGTTAAGAGTACTGACCAAAGAAGCCAGAGACATCTACTGGATACATGAGGCCAATGACTAAAGATAGGAACTCTGAGCTGAAAGACTCAGATTCTCAAATCAAAGACAGAGCATTGACAATACTGTCATCTCTAAAAATAACCCCAGGCTGACACATGGAAACCTTTTCACTCTAAAAGGAACTATCATAATATCAATAGAATAAAGGCCATCAATTCAAGTATTTCCTATGAATTTTGTTTTTAAATTGGATTTACATTATATGATACTTGCTAAAAAGTAGGTCTACAAGGGCAAGAATCCTTGTCTATTTTCTTTGGTGATATGCTTCCTATGTGCTAGACTGTCTATTTTTCATTTATTATGTATTATTATATCTAAGAAAAACTGATATTAGAGATGGAAAAAATCACAGAAAATCTACAGCCCAGTCTTGTGAAGGTTCATCTAAGAAACATGAACTATTCAATAAATCTTTATATTAAAAAAAATATATCTATATTACTTAAGTGGAAGGAAAAGAGATGTTCAAAGGATCAGTTCTTAGCTATATATTTGTGGTTAAAATGTGAATTGTATTTATTCATTGAAATAAAAAAAGAAATTAAGCAAGAGGAAGCAGGTGCACACAAGTTACATATAAATTTGCTCACAAACATTACCCTATTGTTCTATAACAACAAGGAATTATAATCAACCACAGGTACATACAATATTTAAAATGCACTGCACTAATGAATTCTTAAAGGAACACAGTAAAACTAGTCAAGTTTCCATATCATCTAGCTATGCCAAATCAATTTCATCCTTACCTCACTGATCTCATACTTTAAGCCCTAGAAATCTCAAACTTTAGGGTGCATCTGAATCACCTGGAGGGCTTGATAAAACACAGATTGCTGGGTGTCATTTCAGAGATCTGATTCAGTAGGTCTTGGGTGGGAATCAAGAATTTGCATTTGTAGTAAGTTCAAGGTAATCCTGATGCTGCTGGTCCAGGGACCACACTATGAGAACCCCTGCTCTAGAATATTCATTTTTCAACACACATTCATTTTCAGAATCTCAGAGTCCAGTAAGTCATCCTTAGGCCTATGTATTTGATTATATGAATAGCAGGTCACATGTGAAAGAGGCTAAAGTCAGCTTATTCCCAAAAATGCTTTAGGTAAAACTGATCATCCAAAAGTATTTTTTGCTAAAATAAATTCTTCAAAGAAGTTCATTTCTATCTTTTTTAAAGCATATTTGAACTGAGATAAATTATTTCTAACATATGGTACATTATCTTGAGTTTTGAGATCTTTCAAATGCTTATTCTGTATCTTTTTGAAGTCATGTAATCTTAATACAGTTAAATATTTTCACCTTAAAGGCTCAGAAGATATTTTATAATAGAACATCAACTATTCTAAAAAACTGTACAACAAATTGACTGTGGCTTCTTTATGGCGAACTTCATGTAAGGTGTCAGTTCCTTCAAAGTATAATAATCGGGTAGTGTTAGAAGATTTCTATCTTTAAACCAAAATAAGATGAAGCAGTAATATGTTAAAGATACACAGAATAAAAATAGTTATTTACAGGGGTTGTAAAGTAATCATAAACTCAATACAATCATTTTTAAAGAATAAAAACGTATTTAAGTATTTTGTTAATACTGAAGACTCTCACTTTTCTTCTGAAGTATTTAACAAGTTTGTATGGAAGGAAACCAAACAGAAGCACAGAATTACCCCTGTCCCAACTCATTGCAGGGCCTCTCCTGAGGGGAGCTCCGAACTTGGTATCTTATAGGAAATATCTGGATGAAAGTCATCATGCTATTTTTCTGTTCCCAAGAGTCAGAAACCCCCAAACCCTTCGTAATTTTGTAGATCTCATTCCTATGAGATAACAATTCTCATGCTATTATGAATATTCAGGTGCACTTCCAGAATATATGACTGTATATTTCTCTAAGTAATCTTCTAAACCACCAGGTACCCCTGAATTCCTTATGAATGACTCCAGTAATTCCCAAGACAATATTCACCTCAAGAATTGCCTTTTATCTCTATATATAAGATCAACTGCACCAGGTATTTATAAGCTAAGTTCCAAGCTATGCTTTCACCACTCAAAAATTTATCTAATTTTTAAGTTAGCAGAAAGAACGAGAGACCAAAAATTGACCCAATTATTAGAGTTATCTGCATGATTGAATTGGCCAGTGAGTTATCTGATCATTTGCTTATGGTGGTTGGTTTAAAAAGCATTCACTGATATGTTTTATTGCATATACTTAACAAGTTTCAAACTGAATGAATTAGAACACTAGCTAGGCATGCTGGCTAAAAAAATTATTTAAAACATCTTTGAATAATACTGAAAGGGGAATCAATTTTAAATGCACAATCTGTATAATCCAGTGGTTCTCAACCTTGACCTCATGTTAAAGTTATCTGGGAAGATTTTAAACATTCTAATACCTGTGCTCCACCTCCAGAGACTTTTATTTAATTACTTTATGGGTGATTTAAATGTGATTCTGATATGCAATCAGAACTACTAACTTACCAGAGGATATTTATTGATCAATCAAAAACTTCAATTTTCCTTAAATATCAAAATGAATAAACATCTCCTAATAATTTCTATATTGAATTAAATTGGCTTATGATAAGTGACCATATAATTCATTCTCCAAGCCACAACACTTTTGAAAGTGAAAGGAGTTAGTTACTATTTGTGATTGACCTAGGACAATAAGGGTAAACTTGAACTGTCCTGGGCAAAACAGAGGACCTTATGGTCACTCTACTCATAGAAGAGCTACTGGATTATTTTTTAACTATATAGTTTGTATTTAAGATTTTTTTTATATACTGTACAGTTACACATGCCAAAAGATTCTGAGGTTTTTAATGACAGAAGACAGTTCAAATAACACTTGAAAGGTTAACATTTGGATTCTCAATCCACTGGATAAATGCCTATTTACTTAGGATCATGTGTAAAGAGAAGATTTTTGCACTAAATTAAGATTTGCTGGAAGAGCAAACTAAAATAGTAGAGATAATATTTTAAATATCATTAATTTTCTGTGCCAACCCCATTTCAGTGGATAATCACATGCAATAATGCTGACTCTCAAAAATGGTAGATTAAAATAATTCATTTCTTTTTTTAATTAAAATTGAGAAAGTAGGAACTAATAATATAATGCGTGTCAGAGCTGCATGTGTGCAGCATCAAAGATAAGAAGGGGATTGCAACAAGGGTTTGCTTCTTGAGTTCCTTGAAAATTTACAAGGAAAGCAGAGAGCATGGAAGCTGTGGCTGCCATACAGACACATGATGACACATGAAGCAGCTCTTTTGTTGGCTGAGTTGCTGGAAGCCATTCCCTTGGTCCTCTAATCACTCAAGGTCACCAACAACATTGTCCATGTACACCTAGTGTGATAGCCTCTGCTTCCTCTGTGGAATCTATGGATATATCAACTTTGGGGTGTTTTTATTGGTAATTTCTAGTATCAGATCTTAATGCCAGTTGGGCTTGAAGATGATAGAAAAACTGTCCTGTTCTGCACAGAGGCTTAAATGAAAGGGTCACAGGTCCTTGGGGGGAAAAAAGAGACACAATATACTGCTCTATAAATAAATCTCACCAGATCTCTAGATAAGGTTGACTTACTGCTTCCTGCATGCCCTTCCTGAATTTCTGAAGTCCTCAGAGTGCAATGAATAACTGTCTGTTTCCTTATTTTACAAAAAGTGTAACATAAGGGTTATCAGAATGCCCCTCTCTGCACAGATTATGGATATCTCTAACCCAGTACAAATCTCAGTTTATAAGGGCTTTACGCACTTGCACCAGAACTCCTTCTATTTACTATGTCACACTATGTTGTGACTACAGTTCTGAAATTGAGTTGCATGGTAGACTTTGCCCATAGCCAGAAATTGGAACAACAAATTTTAAGAGTATTTCAAGGAACAGAATATCCTAATCTTAAAAAACCAAAATCTCACACAGAAATGTTTTATTTGTATCCCAGGCCTATGGAGCCCTTAAAGAGGCTCTCCCAAAATGCAGGCTTCATATCACCAAGTACTTGAAATCTTTATTAGAGATCACCCAGAACAATGGTTTCCTGATCAAATATTTTTGGGTAATATTGAATTAACAAAGTTAATGGACTTTATCACAGCAGCCTCTTCAGGATCTAAAAATGCACTGTGAATTTCAATAAAAGTGATAGAGGGTGCGTGTTTTCACAAAATTCTGAGGTCATGAAGTCCTCTTTTTTGTTAGGGGAGCCCATGGAATTAGCAGTCTGCAGAATATACTGTAAGACATACTACATCATGATCAATAATTTTTTTAAATCAAACACCTTTCCTTAACCTCTCCATTACAACTTAAACAAATACCTTTGTCCCAAACTTTGTGAAAATTGAGAAAATTAAACACCAACCAAAAAGTCTATAGCTAGTAAAATATCCTTTAAGAATGAAAGTGAAATATAGATATTAACAGACAAAAACTGAGTTATCACCAGCAAACTTTTTTTTAAAAGAAATGTTAAAAGGTATTCTTTAAAGAGAAAAATCTCAGATGGATGTGCAGAGGTTCAGACATAACACTGAAAGGGGTAAATAAATGGGTAAATTGAGAGGAGGACTAATGGTGTTAAAGTATACTAAGATCTTTGAATTGTCCAGGAAGTGGTAATAGCATAAATTTAAATTAGAATTTAAATCAAAGATTCATGTTATAATACCTATATTTACCAGTAAAAGAAGAGTAAAAGAATATATAACTACTAAGTATATGGTTCCATTCTGGAACAGGCAAAATTATAGGAATAGAAAACAGATCAGTGGTTTCCTGGGGTTGGTGGTGGGAGGAGCAGTTTATTTAAAATGATTACATGAGGGAATTTTTTTGGATGATGGAAATATTCTCTATTTTGATTACAGTTGTGATTTTATGATTATATATTTGTCTAAACTCATAGAATTGTACACCCAAAGTGTAATTTTTTACTATATGCAAATTAAAAAGTGATTTAAACTATCAAGCTTAAAAAAAGAGTTATAGAACTACTAAGATAATAAGGAAAAAATAAAGTAATAAAAAATAATACAAAAGGAAGCACAAAAAAGAGTTAAAAGGAGTTTAGCATAAATGGTACAAATAGAAAATACATATTAAGACAGTAGATTTAAACACTTTTATATCAGTGATTATAATAATGTAAATGCGCTAAATCATTCAACTGAAAGACAAAATATATCACTCTAGACTTCTGAAAAACACAAATATTTTTTGTTACAAAAGACATATCTTATACATAAGAATATAGAAACAATGAAAGTAAAGGGGTGGAAATATACCTACCATGCAAACACTAGCCAAAAGAAAATTTATAAAGTTTATATATTATTATATGAGTAAATGAGTCAATAAAGTAGTCCTTAATGCAAATATTATTACTAGAGATTATATATGATATTAATATATAAAAATAAGCCTAGCATATATATATACACCTATTATATGCAGTTGCCCCTTGAATAACACAGGTTTGAACTGAGTGGGTCCACTTATATGTAGATTTTTAAAAACGGTAAACTCTACAGTACTACACAATCCATGGTTGGTAGAATCCATGGATGTAGTATCACGCATAAAGAAGAATCATGGCTACTGAGGAACTATGTATATGGAGGGCTGAACATAAGTTATACTCAGATTTTCAACTGCACAGAGAGAGGGTCAGCACCTCAACTCCCCTATTGTTCAGGGGTCAACTGTATCTTTTACATATATATTTTTTGACCTAATTAGTATTTTTAATAATGAATGCAAAATTGAAAGAATACACATTTTTTCAAGTACACATGGAACAAAAAAGCAAGCAAAAGAAATGAGACATAGTATTCTAAAAGAAGAAATAAAAAATCATTATTTACAAACAATATAGTTATAGACAGAAAATACAAATGAATCTACAGATAAATTATTAGAATCAGAATAAATAAGATTGCCAGATACAAAGTAAATATATGAAAATTGTTTTATATATATTAGCTACAAGTAGTATGTGAAAATTTTTAAAAGGCACTATTTGCAATTACATTTAAAAAAATCAAATACCTAGGAGTCAACTTAACAAAAGATATCTGTAAACAAAATCTAAATTTTATTAGGAGAAATCTTTTAAACTCTAAATAAATTGATTGGTATACTATGTTCATAATTGGAAGATTCAATATCATTAGAATGACATTTCTTCCAAAATTCATCCATAGGTTCAGTAAAATCCCATTCAAAATCCTGACAGTTTATTGTATGGAAATTGACAAGTTGACTTTAAAATCACATGAAAATAAAAATGGTCAAAATAACCAAGAAATTCTTGATGTGGGAGACCTTACTCTACCAGATGACATACACAGCTTATTGTAAAGCTATGTTGATTAGGACAGGGTAGAACTGGTATAAGCATAGACATACACACCAAAGTAACGGAATAGAAAAACAGATCCATATACATGTGAATACTTGAATGATATCAAATACAATACTTAGAGCAGTGGAAAAAATGATCAACTTTTCAAAAAATTATGCAGGGTCAACTGGCTACTCATATAGAAAAAAAAGAAATTTGACCCCTTCTTCACACTTGACAGAAAAATTCGGTTTTGGGTGGTTTAAAGATCTAAATATGAAAAGTAAACAATGAAACTATTAGGAGCAATAGATTAGTCGTATATTCCTGAGCTTTGGGTAGAGAAAGATTTCTTAAACAGGTTACAAAAAGCACTAACAATAAAATTTCAAAAATTGGACCACATTAAAATTAAAAATTTCTACTCATTGAAACACACACAAGAGTAAAAAGTCAAGTTATGGGAAAGGATATCTGTAAAACATAAAACTGACAAAAAGAAAATGAAAAATAGGAAGAAATTTGACCAAGTTCTTCACAAAAATGAAAATCTAAATGGCCAATAATTTTTTTAAATATATGACCTTATTTACTTAGTATTTATCATAGATGTTAGAATGATTATGGCTAATACCAATTTAAGCATTTACAGAATACCATTTAGACCCAATATTGGTATATCAAATGAAAGTATCACAAAACCTGATGTTTATGTCATCAGATTATAAAGAAATTTAATTCAAAATAAATGGCCCATAAACTTCTGAAAATCAACTTAAGTGTAATGTTTAATTTTATGCATCAGCTTGACTGGTCAAACTAAAACCAGATTAAATATTATTTCTGGGTATGACTGTGAGGGTGTTTCCGGATGATATTAGCATTTGAATTGGTAGGCTCAGTAGATTGCCCTCCCCAGTGTGGCTGGGCATCATCCAATCCCTTTCCGGTTTGAATAGAAGTGGTGGAGGAAGGAGGAATTTGTCCCCGTTTTCCTGCCTCACCACTTCAGCTGGGACATTTCATCTCTTCTCTGGCCTTAAGACTGGATTTACACCGTTAACTCCTCTGGTTTTCAGGCCTTCAGGTTAAACTGAATTATGCCATCAGCTTTTCCAAGTCTCATGTTATAGATGGCAGATCATGGGACATCTTAGCCTTCATAATCACAGTTCTTCACAATAAATAAATAAGTGTATATTCATAAATAGAATATATTATAAAATAAAAATATATAAATATAAATCTTATGTATGCCCTACTGGTTCTGTTTCTCTAGAGAACCCTGACTAGTACATTAACCTTGCCAGCAATCAGGGAAATGCAAATTAAAACCACAGGATCTACACATTCATGGGAACATCTAAAATGTAAGACTATCAATCCTAAATGTCATCAAGAATTTGGAGCAATGAAAATTCCCATATACCACCTATAATTATGTAAATTAGAAAAATCACTACAATGGACTGAACATTTGTGTCCCCCCCCCAAATTCATATGTTGAATCCTAACCCCCAGTGAGATGGTATTAGAAGGTGGGGCCTTTGGGAGGTAATTAGGTCATGATGCTGGAGCCCTCATGATGGGACTAGTGCCTTTATAAAAGGGACTCTATAGAGCTCCTTTGCTCTCTTTCTGCCACATAAGGGTATAGCAGACAGTGGCAGTCTGTAACCCGGAAGAGGAACCTCACCAGAGCCTAACCATGCTGGCAACCTAATCTCAGACTGCCAGCCTCCAGAACTGTGAGAAATAAATTTCCATTGTTTATAAGCCACCCAGTCTATGGTACTTCATTATAGCAGCCCAAACTGACTAAAACAACCACTTTGGAAAACTGATTGACATTCTACTAAATTTGAACATACATGTATACTATGATCCAGCAACCTCATACTTAGGTATATGCTCAGTATAAAACTGCACATGTGCCCCAAATACATGCCCAAAAATGTTCACAGAAGCACTATACTTAATATTACCAAAATAAAACAAACCCTAATGTCTACTGACAGTAGAATCAATGTATAAATTGTTGTGACATACAACAGAATGCCAACTATTAAAATGAAAGAACTACAAATACATGCAACAGCATGAACAATCTCATAATGTTGACTGAAAGAAGTTAGATACAAGATACATAGTATATGACTTCACTTACATAAATTTCAGAAACAGGCAAGACTACTCTATGGGTTTAGTCCTCCTAAGAGAGTTTAGTCTTGTTTAGGTATAGGGAGGGTGGGAGGGAGGGAGACACAAGAGGGAAGGGATATGGGAACAGATGTATATGTATAACTGATTCACTTTGTTATAAAGCAGAAACTAACACACCATTGTGAAGCAATTATGCTCCAATAAAGTTGTAAAAAATAAAAAAGATCAAGGGTATAGAGGGGGCATGAGGAAAGTCTTTGGGGCACTGGCAGTGTTCTAGCTCTTGACCTGGGTAGTGATTACATGGCCATGGTCACCTAATAATAATTCATTGAGCTCTAAATTCTTGATTTGTGCTTTTTTCTATATTGTGTTATAGTTTAATAAAATTTTAATGTACTTGAATCATTTTTTAAAAGGTACTCAGCAACAATAATAAATTCCTAAACTAATTCCTAAAGTCTCAGTTTAATCTCCGTCTGTGGCTTGTGAGGGAAGCAGTAAGTTAAAAAGATAAAGAAAATATATAATACATGAGAAATTCATAAAATTGTCGCCATGATTTCAGCAGCTAACCAAAAACTTTCAGTTGCTACTAATTGTGATTATCTAATTGTGCTGCCAAGGAATAACTAGGTAAGACCTACTACTAGCAGGACTACCCAGCTGTTAAGTATTTTGAGATGCAGTAATTTAAATTATCAGACAAAAATCTCAATGTAGAATTGAGAGGGTGGAATATGTGAAGTCCTTTTCTAACAGGATACAATGCTGGATTTGGAAGAAACATGAGAGATTACTTACTCAGTCTGACAGATGGAAAACTTCACACCAGGAGTGGCTGAATATCTGGTCAAGATTAAGGTAATACATGTGGCAGCAAAGCTGGGAAAATAACACAACTATTTCTAGGGCAGAGCATTTTCCATTTCTCAAAGTTACTTGCCCGGGCTTCCCTGGTGGCGCAGTGGTTGAGAGTCCGCCTGCCGATGTAGGGGACACGGGTTCGTGGCCCGGTCCGGGAAGACCCCACATGCCGCGGAGCGGCTAGGCCAGTGAGCCATGGCCGCTGAGCCTGCGCATACGGAGCCTGTTCCCATATGCCGCGGAGTGGCTGAGCCTGCGCATACGGAGCCTGTGCTCCGCAACGGGAGAGGCCACAACAGTGAGAGGCCCGCGTACCGCAAAGCTACTTCCCCACCTTACCTGCTTTCAGTTGTTATGGTTGGGAAATCTTTTTTTTTAAAACCTCAGAATATTGAAAGTAGGAAGGTGTGCAACTTTTGTCTCGCCTTGCTTTTAAGCACAGAATCTAAAAATTTTTTTGTGTGACGTCCTATGTATCTCATTCTCACAGCACTTCTGCCTGAATTTATACTTTTGGAGATGCAATAAACGTTTTTACTTAGAAGTTAACTCCACAGCTTACTGCAAATTCAGCTTTTAGAGACAATATAATGTAATTCCTAAGTAAAGACATACTTAGAGAAAAGTACCAGCTACCCAATAAGTATATGTCTACCTTTTATTTCCAGGGCCTATAAGTTTCCAAACTGCCCAAAGGAAACAGTGGTGACAATGAATGTCCTCTGTGGAGGAAATCTGCTATAATAATTCCATTTCAGCTCTCTATACATTTTTATTCCCATTATGTCTATTACCTGGCAACCATGGAAGCATATAACACAGACACTGCAGGAAAAACAAATCTAAAATATACACTTTGAAACACTTAGGTACAAATGATTCCCCTTTCAATAACCATTATACTTGGATTCTTTTCTCTTTAACAGATTTTAAGTCATCAATTGTATGTAACTGTATGCCTAATAAAAAGGGTTTTTCTTTATAGTCAGGTATCACATATTGAGGTTATATATCACAAATGCCTCTAAGGTTAATTAAAACTAACCAATGTATTTCTCTGGAAGCATCTTTAACATTAATCATTTATGCAAAACAAACAAAATATTTATTATGCATAAATATCCCTTGAAGGATTCACAAAAACCTGGCAATGGTGGTTACCTCTGAGAGGGGAACTTTGAGAGAAAAGTAGGGAGAACTTATTTTTATTCTCTTTTGTAATGTGTGTTTACTTCCTATTTTAAAATGAATTAAAAATAATTAAAGCCACACATATAGAAGTTTATTTTAAATTAAAAATCTCCCTATCTCTCCCTTCAATCACCAACCCCTCCCCAAACATGCACATACACAGGAGCCTATGATTTCCTAATAAATATATTCTGACACTGAGACTAGTTTTCAAAAGGGCAGCAAGGACAATCAGATACTCACCTATTCCCACCTTCTCTCCCAAAGCTTCCTTAGATAATATCCCCTTTTAGATACTCAAAACATAAAAGTTAGGAATTACATCTCTTTTCCTGGATAATAAGGGCCCCTAACTAACCCTTCTGCCAAAAATTGGCTAACCTTAGGGCCTCCAGGAGGCGCTGAATCATTTTCCCATCAAAAGGGAGTTTCTGGGCTTCCCTGGTGGCACAGTGGTTGAGAGTCCGCCTGCTGATGCAGGGGACACGGGTCTGGGCCCCGGTCCGGGAGGATCCCACATGCCGCGGAGCGGCTGGGCCCGTGAGCCATGGCCACTGAGCCTGCACGTCCGGAGCCTACGCTCCGCAACGGGAGAGGCCACAACAGTGAGAGGCCCACGTACCGCAAAAAAAAAAAAAAAAGGGGGGGGTGGGGGTAGTTTCTATCCTATTTTCTTAAGGACACTCAGAGTGACTCTGGCACCCACAATGCTAGAGAGGAAAATTTTGGATCGTGGCCCCCTCACACCTCACCCTAGAGGTTGGGTGAGTTAGTTAGTCACTTGCAGGACCAGAGCAATTGGACAATATGTCTCAGTTTAGTGAAGCTAATTTAAGCCAAAGCCCCAGGCAGTGGGCACTGGATCTCAGTCTTTTTTCTCTAGCCAGCTCAGTGGAAGATATCAACCTAGGAAAATGTTACTGCTTAGAATATTCAAAAGTAAGCTATGTCCTCCAGTCTATCACCAATAAAACTGATAGATTTGCTCTCCATCTGCATATTCTATTGTCTTACTTTTCACTTGGTTTTGAATAGGGATAAAGAAGAGGGACACTGTTTATTGAAATATATCAAAAACCCTAATAATATTATCATATTAAAAGTATATATTGGTTATAAAACACACTCTAATCTCAGAAATATTAAATGGCTGGGAGTGAGGGTCTTTGAATCAAGGAAACAGGACATATCCTTATAACCCAAATAATTCAAACTCACTCCTCCCTCAGTTGTTGAATTCCTAATTCCGGCATCCCTTATTATTCAAAACCTAGCCACTGCTGAAAGCATCTTTAGTAACTAACAATCAAAGGGTAGTAGACCACATTTCATTGTCTTAAATGAAAAAAATAATGCATTCCCAACCCATCCAAAAAATACACGCACCCTCCCCCATTACCCTTTGACTCACTGCCACTCTCCCTCACCTGCTCCACTCCACCACTCAGAGCACACCACGTTTACTCCCATCCTAGAGTCACTCACTAACTGTTCCCTATGCCTGGCAAACTCTTCCCTCAATAATCACACGATTCCTGCCCTCTTCAAGACTTCCCTAAAATATCACTTTCTCAACGAGGCCTACCCTGACATCATAGCAACCCTTCTCCCCCTGCCACATCCCTGATCTCTCTTACTCTGCTTTATTTTCCCATGGCACTTTACACCCTCTAAGATATTTTAGAATGTGTTATGTATACTGCCTGCTGTCTGTCTCCCCCAGCTGTATGTCAATTTCGTGAGGTAAGGATTTGGGGAGTTTTTTGTTCACTGATGTATCAAGAGCCTAGAACAGTACCTGGCACTTTATAGGTACTCAATAAATATTTTTTGTTGAACTAAACACTGCCTCCAGGCCATCCACTGCCACATTACTGGTTATTCCTTGACCTTTTAAAATATCTTTGGGTCATATTACTCATTGAGAATCTGATAAAAAGCTATGGACTCTCACCCCAGGAAATCATATATTCACAGGAATGTATATATGTATACACATTTAAACAAATTCTTATATATAGTTTCATTGGGTCTCTGGACTTCCAGAGGACCATGTATGGAGACTTAAACCCACAAGGATATATAGACTACTTAGGCGTCATCAGTAGGCCACGTGGGATGCCATGAATGGAGTAAGAGTTTCTACATTGCAAAGGGAGTCCACAAAGCACCAGCTGTCCCTTGTTATGGCAAGTGCTGGAGTAGGGGATTCCAGGAATAGGGCTTTGTGGAAGGAGAGGAGGCCAGAATAAGACTGTCCTGGGAACCAAAGGAGCAGGTAAGCCCAGGTACTTCCTCTTCCCTTTTTCCTTGCTACTCTCAGGCTGACCACCACCCCCCCAACCAAACCTTGCCCTGGATTGCATTAAAGTTGGATCAGGAAGCAAAAGCTGGCCTTCCACGGGGTGGGGAAAGTCCAAAAGAAGCTTTGGGGTCTACAGTGGTAGATGGGAAGGACACTACCAAGTAAAGGCAGCTGGAAGAGCAAGAAAATTCTAGTAGCCTCCCATCTGGGACAATCATTCTCAGTTATTCATTCATTTATGTGTGAGTGTGACTACCTCAGAGACTCCCTGAACAAAAAAGAAGAAGAAAGAAGAAAATGTTTAAGGGCTTTTTATGTCTCTTCAGGGAAAAAAAAAAAAAACCTCTACAAATATGTAATCAAAATCAATCAGAATTATAAAGTACTAAGAAATGGACAATGTCTGTTAGAACACAAAAGATGTTTTAGAGAAAATGAATGGTCTCAATGATATTTTTTTTCAATGATATTTAAAAATAGTAGACCACTAATCGAAAAATTATCATACTGAACAGACTGACTCTACCTGGCAAACCTGGCCTTGGGTGCTCCATTTGCTTTCCTGCCACAGAAAGACAGCTCAGGTAAATAGTAGTAGGAGCAGAAATAGGGGGTGGAGGTGTCACTCCAGGAACTAGGAAGCAGACAAAAAATTCAATGCATCCAGGCTCTCTTTCAAGTGAACTACTACAATAGCTGTGAGAGCAGAGTAATGAAACTGAACAGAACAATTGCTTTAAATGTCTACTTAAAGGGTCAGTGTAAAGAGAAGAGCCCTGGAAAAGTCCAGTGATGCAGAGAAAGCAGCATCTGTCAAGTGAGAATGGGGTGCAGCTAGAGCCAACATGCAAAGCAGATGGAAAAATGTCTATTGAAAAAAGTTGATTTCGTCTGTTAGAATTCCAAAAACACTGCAAATGTTTTGGTCAGGGCTGCCGGGTGAGTAGCAACAGTGTGGATTCTCTCAGGACCAGATGTGTAAAATCTATGCTGAGAAAAATCCCCAGACTGAAGAGAAATAAACATTATGTATTGCTGCACTGATTCTATAAGGAAGTGATGGACACAGAGCCTGCTGTCCCCTGTGAATGGTCCTGAACACTGCTCACCCATAAATGCAGCCCCAGAATACCATTTGTTAGGGACAGGAACATCCATCCTTGAGGAGCACCCCATGTTTACATGAGCCCTTCACATCCACAATCTCATCAGCCTCAGACAGCCTGTGACTTGGTGGTATGTTTGCAAGACAAGGTCACTGAGCTTGCAGTGTGACTTCCCCAGATAAGATAACTTGAACTGTCTGACTGCCACCTCCAAAATAAATAGGCCAGAGAACTTCATTAACGCCCTACGTCTACAATTGCTGCTTCAGAGCTTCACTTAGCGCCCTAGTGAAATCCCAGCAGGGACAAGATTCCACATTGGTTACAAGACACTGTCCTGAGAAGCTTCAACTCCAGGTACCCGGCTGGGCACTGTTTGCTTCATGTCCCAAGGCCCTCTGGAAGTGCTCCAGGTCTCCAAGGCTAAAGAAGCAGCTAGAAGTACAAAGTGTCTTTAAGAGCAAGTTCTAAATGTCCTGGAAAGTTCAGGTGAATTCAGTCAGAGCTACCCTGACCCCTCATTGCTCCCTACATTCCCATGGACTTAGAACCCTGTCTCTAAAGGGTTAAACATGACCACTTCCTATATTTGCTTTCAGTTCTCCAGCATCTCTTCCCATCCTTAATCATTCAGTCTCTGCTTAAAACTCCCTCCACAGATCTCCCCTGTTATCTTAAACTGAAATCTGACCACCTATCTCTTCCCTGCTGTACGGAATAAATTTAAGTGTCTTCACAGGAGAGTCCCTAAAATACTTAACAGAGCTACCAGACACATTACCAGTTAATATAGAATAAGACAAATACACTTAATTAAATCTCAGGCTAAGCAAAACATAGTTAGCAAAGTAACGTTAGATTTATAGCTTGCAATATCAATTATAAACATATAATTACAAACAGATAAATAAAGCATTCTCTTCAAAGTTGTTTTCAACTTTTCCTATGGTACTTGTTCACTAGCAGTCTTAACCTTAAATGAAGTTTACCATCACTTTGGGCTGCATTCCCAAACAACGTTGAACACCAGGAAGACCCAGGCCAGTTCCCACAGATTCTTAACACCCCAAGACACAGAACAATAAGCTCAACCTGTCCTCTCATCAGTCCACAGCCCTGGTTGCATATTAGAATCACTAGGGTGCTTTTTGAAAAATACTGGTGTTTGGGTCCCACCCCAAACCACTTGAAACAGAGTTTCTAGGGGTGTGGAAGGAGGGGTATTGGTAGCTTTTTAACTCTCCACATAATTCTAATGTGCATCCAGGGTTGAGAACTGTTATGTGCAAATCAGTGGTTCTCAGACATTAAAATGCATGAGGTAGAATCTGGAGCTCCCAAAACCCAGAGAATCTGCTTCCTCAGAGTTGTGGTTGGAATGAAGGATCTGCCTTCTTACCAAGCTCCAGGTGTTACTGAACAAGGTGGTCCTTTTAAAACCTACTTAAAGAAACCCTGCCCTAGGTTTTAGATCAGTGGTTCTTAAAGTGTGGCTCCTGAACCAGTAGTATTAGAAACAGCATCACCTAGGAACAAATTCTTGGACTTCCACCCCAGACAGTGAAACAGAAATAGTGAGATGGGGCCTGTCAATCAGTGTTTTAACAGCCCGCCAGGTGATAGTAATGGACTCTCGTTTGAGAAGCTCTGACCTAGATGATAGTTTAGTCAAGTAGAGAGGGGAGGATCCCAGTGAAGTAAATATCAGGTCCCATTGGCATGCCCAGAGTTTTGCATCATATCTTAAAGGGAGAGTGGCCTTTGGAAACAACCTAAACATTTTTGAGTAACTGCCAAAAGGCTATTCTAAGTCAAAACCCACAAAAAGAGGTAAATTTGCCACCAAAATACAACCAAAATATTGTTAAAGAGTGAACAGGATATGTCTAAGAGAAAAGCTAAAGGACAACAACAAAACAAATATTACAAACCTAATAAAACTTTATTGGCGGGCTTCCCTGGTGGCGCAGTGGTTGAGAGTCTGCCTGCCGATGCAGGGGACACGGGTTCGTGCCCCGGTGCAGGAAGATCCCACATGCCGCGGAGCGGCTGGGCCCGTGAGCCATGGCCGCTGAGCCTGCATGTCCGGAGCCTGTGCTCCACAACGGGAGAGGCCACAACAGTGAGAGGCCTGCATACCGCAAAAAAAAAAAAAAAAAAAAAAAAACCTCTATTGGCAAACCCTCAGTTTAATTTTCCTGAAAATTTCTTATTCTCCCACTGCTGGGCACAAGCATTTACAGTGTTACTAGGAAAACCTGCTCCTCCTCAGAATCCCAATGAAGTCACGGTGGCAACAACATTCACATGGCACTGTGCTGGTCATGAGGCGTGTTAACACTTCATGTTTGGTACTACCCACTACCTACCAGGGAAGGTAGGATGGAAATTATCAGCCTCATTTACAGATGGAAATATTGGGTCACACAAAAGTTTTTTAAAACTATATGAATTGAGAAGATTACCTATCTAGTAAGAAGCAGAGCCAGGATTAGAACCCACACTTTAAACTCCAAATCCACAGCCCTCTTTTCAACCTGCACTGATTCATATGACCTACACTGGGTCCTTGCCTCAGGGCACATGACTGGGAGGGTACCTGGGGCATCTGGATGAGCATGGCCCCTGCACATGAAAGTCCTCAACAGCAGCACAGATTAGGGGTGGGTGGCAGGGGTGGGAGTGATTATGGCCCACTCACCCTGACGTGATTAGAATGTGAACATGCTTAATTATGTCCACAGCTGCACTGTGTTACAGATAATATAAATATCATTCATATTTAATGCCAGAAATTTATGTTATCATTTGCTGTTCTTAGTTGTAACTTTACCTTTTCAATTTTGTTTCTGTAGCTCAACATTAGACTTAATCTCTATTCAAGAAATGTAAGCAAGTTGGTGGGAAGGGAGAAGTCTCAGAAGCCTGCTCAGGGGCTGGGACTTAATAATTAACCTCAGACTTAATATTTGCCTCAGGTAATCCTTAAGCAGGTAAGTATATATTAAGAACACATATCCCAGAAATCTTTAATATTTCCATGAAATCCTGCATTTATAAATCAGTTCCTGAGTTTTCTGTGCAGAAAACATGTCAACACAGGGTGTAGGACACCATGTATACGTTATACTACCATTTGCATTAGAAGTGGATAAAAATGAAAATACATCTTTGTATTTACTGGTATACACATAAGGGAACTCTGGAAAGATGAATAAAAAACTAGTATTCATGGTTTCCTTACTGTGAGGCTGGGAAAAGGGGACTGAGCAGATGAAACCCAGGGTAGAGAAAGACTTCACAGTATAAGTTTTTATATATTTTTATTTTTAAATATGTGAGTGTATCACACATTAAAATACATTTTAAAAGAATAAATTATTCCTTAAATTGAAATCTGTATTGTATCTTAAAATTTTGAACCATGTAAAATTCCACATGATCTTCGGAATTACAGATTTTATTAGGCTATAAGGAACATCTAAATTAGTTAAGTCCTACTTAAGGAATCCTAGAACACATCTGAATTTTATACATTTCTTTTGATATATACTTTTTATAAATCCTTATCAAATCATTTTTTACACTTCCAACAACACAATCACCTTAAATCATTAAACTTTCCTCCGGTTTGATAATCATCAATCTTAAATTTCCTCAGAAGGTTAATCCCAATTTCTTGCCATTTTAATAAAATATATTTGCTTCAAACAATAATGTTATATCTTAGCAATACTTTTTATAAAAATGTATACATAAAACAGGGAAAAATTCTTTTTCAAAATATATGTCCTGTATTCAGTTCTAAAAATACAGTCATTTTTATCACAGTTTCCTTTTACCAGACTTTTGAGTCATTTCAAAAGATCTATGAATTACCTCTTTTTTCTCCATTTTAAATGTGGAAATATAAATTAGTGTTCTATTCTCACATGTCAATCTCCATTTCACACATATTGGTTAATAGAAATACTGGGTTAATAGGAAAATATTCAGCACTAGGCACCATAGTAGCATATAAGTAACAAAAAAGGTAAACAAGGGCCAGTAACTCCAAGCCAGGAGTTGAAGTCTAATCCTTCCATTGATATAAAATCTTCAAGGAATTTTAGGTAGGGAAGTAAAATGATCAACCCTATATTTAGAAAGATCACCTGGGTTGCAGGGTGGATAATGGAATGGACAATTCCCAGCAATCATGGCAGTTATTAGATAGTTCAGATGGGAGTGTGAATTAAGGAAGGGCCATGGGAATGACAAAGAGAAGATAGATGTGAGAGATTATCAGAAGGCAGGACTGGCAAGAATCAGTGACCAATTTGGACATGGGAAGTACTTTTACCACCCAACTTCTGATATGGCTAATGAAATGGGTGATGCCTATGAGAAGGAAAAATGAAGGGGGAGTAGATTTGGAGGTGGATGAGGTGGAGAAATGAATTTTTTATTTTGTTGATGCCACTTTAGAGATACCTGTCCTGATGTAGATGTCTGGTAAGTTGTTGGATATAATGGTCTGGATCTCAAGAGAGAACCATGAACTGAGGATACAGATTCACCAGACATCAGAAAAAAGGAGATAAGTGAAGCTGGGACAAGGAGACTGGTGGTGAAACTGGATCCTCTCTGACATGAATGACATGGGAAATAGTTAGCAATAACATTGCTTGTCCAGAAATTGGCTCTGTGTACTTGTTTGGCTGGGGGAAAAGGTTGATAATCCAAAAATATTTTTTGAAATTCATTTAAATCATACAAAACTTCTGAAAAATTCAAAGGAAGAAGGATGAAATCACTTTTATAGCTGTAGTACCATTTAAAAGAAATTAGAAGGTCTAGCATGAGTGAGAAGCTCACTAATGCATTTCCAAAATGCAATCTGTAGAATGTTCCTTCTCTGCTGGAAATGTGTGTGTGTGTGCATGTGTATTTATATATCAAAGATATTTTTACAATTAAAAAATTATTACATAAAGTCACACTCTAAAGAAGTCACACTCTAACCTCACCAGGAAAGAGAGGTATAAGAGACACTTCAGGCAAATGACGCCACCTTACTACTTCCCAGCTGGAGCATTGGGCCCCCATGCACATATTTTCTTCAACCCTGAAGGCCTGGACTTGAAGTAAACTCAATGATTTATTTTTCACCTTTAAATTAAGACCTAAGCCAGAAGTGGCCTAAGCTTCCAGTATCATGCCCTTGTCTAAGGTCTCATTTTTGTCTTGGCCCTCTGTATCTTATCACTTGGCCTGAGGCCTCTAGAAAAAGGAAAATATCCTTACTCTGCCTCTCCATTCAACCTAGAAACTGAGACTAAGGAATAAAAAAGCTGTGGCACACCCTCCGCGTTAGGAGCTCTTCCACCCTAATGAACCTACTGAGCTACGAGGGTCTGTGACTAATGATTTGGCCTACTGGGGCCCAAGCAAAGGGAAGCAGCCTGCACTCACAGGTGCCTCGAGGGTTTTGGACTCCTTGCTTCCCTAACACAGATACCAGATATATTCCTTCTGAAAAGCAACTATTAGCTTGCCATTAGGACCTTGTCAAAATTTAACTTCTAACCCATGGAGGTCTTGTGACTCTCTGGCCTGGTATTCTCATTCTGAGGTTGGGTAAACTCAGACCTAATGGTTAGCATGGTGCAAAAGGCCAAACGAGCCTTACATGTCAAATGGAAATGGTATACAGAAGCATATTGCTGGCCTAGCCTTAGCCGCATCTCATCTATACATGAAAAAGTGCTAGCTATCCCTCTGGGGGAAACTTTATCTCCACTCTGCCACCTGAAGCAACAATTGTAAACAACACCTTTTTTTCCAAGAGTACCATGTGTGTACCCAGGACTGTTTTCCAATTGCAACTTCTTGTGTGGAAGACAAACATTAACTTGCCTCTCACACAGGGACTTGCACCTAAAGGTGCAAAAAGACTTTCAAGTATTTAAAGAAATATAACTAATAGGTCAATGTAGTCCCCAGATGACTGAAAATATCTCGCCCAAATAAGACTTCCCTTGGTTGATCTGAGGAGCTTCCAAAGGGATAACTGGCTCAATATTTATATGCACCTGACAAGCAGTTTTTCTATAATGGAAGTCTTCCAATTAGAAAGCTATTCTTGACTTTTGCTCAAGTGATATCATCTTGGCTCTGTATTCAGATCAGGTTCAATTCATTAGGCAAGGTTATTATGGGTGATAAAATTGTCCTAGACTTCCTCCTTGCAGCCCTAAGTGGAGTCTGTACAATCATTAATACAACCTGCTATACCTGAATTAAGGCTAAGTAGAAAGGACAATATAGAAATTTAAGAAGAAAGTCACCTAGAAGACAGGTGTCTTGGAAGGCAGAGAGATTTTCTCCCTCCATAGCAAAGGGCAACTTTGTTTATTGACCATTATCATAAAGATCATGTCTCCCTTTGGGACAAAGGACAAATTTGTTCATAACCCACTATAAAAGACTGGATTCCCAAAGCTTAGGATCCCTCTACTGTAATACAACCCACTGTGTGTGCAGGTGTCACCTGACTACTTGTCATATTGCCCCGTGGGAACTGAGGCTTGGGGAACTGGCACAAGAAAATGATGATACTCTAGCTATTGCTATTTCTGTAAGTAATAAACCATTCCTCGTCTTTGACCTGGGGATCACATATCTTCTGCCAGAATTCATGGGCAACACAGACAATGAAGTTGACAAACCTAGCAGAAAAAAGCAACTACGTGGAAGAGAAGGTAAGGATGAGCAGAGGGTTTTGCAGCCTCAAGGAGCTGGGGAGACATAAATTAGGGTTCAGAACTACAGAGGCAGTCAGAACTTAAAGGAATGATGTCTCAGAGAGAAAGGAAGCTCAGAGACATGAGACCAATAGTTCAAGCCATTTTTCTTCCCAAGGCATTCACCAATTCATAAATGGCACAGGTCAAGAGGCAGAAAAGCAGAAAAGAATACAGTTTCAAAGATTCTGAGAAGCTAAGAAGAGTTTTAAGTAGTCTCACAGGACTGGGGAAATGAAAACTTGAGTTCATGGTTTGCCTAAGAGAAAAGACCTTGGTAAAGATACCAGATTTTCAGCTGGAACTCCTATAAAATTCCACCTTAGAAGTAAGGATAAAATGGAAATCACCTGACCTACAAAGACTGCAATCCAAACCTTAATCATCACAATAACATAGTAATGTTAATATAGTCCAAGTGATCTGCTCCTACTCTATATATGTACCAGAAGCTGAAGAAAATCCCCTCTGGAAATCATCCAGAAACTCTATGATTTTTAATACCAAGAGTAAGGATCAAAATTTTTAAATTTAAAACAGAAACAAACCCACAGATAATCCAGGTATTAGAATTGTCAGACACAGACATTTTTTTTCATATTTAACAAACACTTATTGACCAAGCTCTACATGCCAGACACTGGAAAATTGCAGTAAAGAAAGAGAGAGAGAGATTCATTACACTTAGAATCTAGTGGGGGGAACAGACTGTAGATAGTTATACAAGGCACTATCCAGCAATTACAGTCAGACACAGACTTTAAAATAATTGTGATTAATATGTTTAGGAAAAAAAATGCCAAGATGGAAAATTTTACTAGAGAACTGACATCTATGTCAAATAATCAAATGCAATTTATAGAACTTAATAATAAAACAAATAAAATTAGTAATGCCCTGAACAAGTTTATCACAAGATTAGATATAGCTAAAGAGAGGGATTTGTGATCGGGAAAATAAGTTAGTGAAAATATCCAGACTAGAAAGATAATGGAAAATACAGAAAAGTCCTTAAGATATGTATGAGACAGAGTGAAAACATCTACTATATCTGTAACTGGTGTACCAGAGAGGAGAGAAAGAGAATGGGGAAGAAATAGTGTTTGAAAAGATTTTGATCAAGAATTTTCTGAAACTGAAAAAAGATGTCAACTATGATTCCAGGTAGGATAAATACACAGAATAGCATACCTGGGCACATCATAGTAAACCTCTGCAAACAAGAAACAAGGAGAAAATCATATTCTTATTTCAGTGAACAAAAACAGACATTATCTTCAGAGAAACAATTGTTTTTCCTGCAGAAATAATAGAAGTCAGAAGACAATGGAATGACTACTGTTAAGTGTTGAAAGTAAATAATTGCCAACTGTTATGGACTGAAGTGCCCCCCCCAAATCATATGTTGAAGTCCTAACCCCCAGTGTGAATGTAGTTGGAGAAATGGGCTTTATGGAGGTAATTAAGGTCAAATGAAGTCCTATGGGGGACCCTAATCTAATAGCACTAGTGTCCTAATAAGCAAAGGAAGAGACACCAGAGAGTTCTCTCTCTACACACACACACACACACACACACACACACACACATAAATAAGGCCACAAGAAGACACAGAAGGAAAGCAACAATCTGCAAGCCAGGAAGAAATTCCTCACCAGAAACTAACCTGGGGGCACCTTGATCTTGGACTTCTGGCCTCTATAACTATGAGAAAATAGTTGACTAATACACCAACCTAGAACTCCTCACCCAGCAAAAATTTCCTTCAAAATGAAGGTGAAATAAAGACATTTCCAGAAAGACATAAATGACAGAATTTATCAGGAGAAGGCCCATACTAAAAGAATCACTAAGTGGATTTCTCCAGGAAGAAGAAATCTTACATCATCAGAAACACAGAAATTCAAGAAGAACTAAAGAGCAACAAAAAAGATAAATATGTGGGAAATTTTAAATACATACTGACTATAAAAAACAAAGTAACACTGTCTCATGGTGCCCAAAATATGTGCAGAATTAAAATACATGAAAATAATAACAGAAAAGGTAGGACTGGAATAAATGAAGTTAAAGTATTAGAGTAGTGATAAAAATACTAATTTATATCAAATGTGTCCATGGTTAGAGTACTCAGTAGAAAAATAGGAAAATATTTATTACTAAGAAGTAATTGGGGGAGGAATGCAATAATAAAAAGACACTTGATTAAATAAAGGCAAAAAAGGAGAGGAAAGCAAACTATGGCAGACATATCATTCCATAATGCACATCTCAATACATTTTTAAGAATAGAAATCATATAATTATATTCTCTTGGTCATACTGGAATGAAGCAAAAAAAAATCAACAGCCAAAAAATTTCTAGAAAATCCCCAAATGTTGGGTAATTAAGCAACACACTCAGATAAATAAATCATAGGTCAAATAAATTTCAAGGAAAACTAGAAAATAGTTCGAACTGAAATATTTTATGCAAACTAAGCACATAAAAAAGTGAGACAATAATTAACTAGAGTAACTGTCAGTAAACTGTTTCTACAGAGGGCCAGAGAGTAAATATTTTAAGCTTTGCAGACCATATAGTCTCTGTCACACAGTTCTACTGTTGTAGCACAAAAGCTACCATAGAAAATACGTAAATGAATGAGCATGACTATGTCCAAATAAAATTTTATTTAAAAAAAGAAAAGGTGAGAGGCTGGATTTGGCCTACTTCGCTGATCCCTCAACTAGAAGAAAAACTGAAATTTGAATTAGAAGAATATAATTAGAGTACACTGCTTAGTTTAGCAGTGAACCATATTCATATAGTCTTGACACTATAAATTCTAACTATTGACCAATGCCAAAATGTGGTATAGGAGAAGTGGAAGAGCAAATGCCCAACTGTCAAGCAGGAAGTGAGTAGACTGCCTAATTGATAATTCAACAGATTACAATATAAGAACATTTTTGGGGGGGGTTTTGGGGTTTTTTTTGTTTTTTTTTTTTGGTACACGGGCCTCTCACTGTTGTGGCCTCTCCCGTTGCGGAGCACAGGCTCCGGACGCGCAGGCTCAGTGGCCATGGCTCACGGAGCCAGCCGCTCTGCAGCATGTGGGATCTTCCCGGACCGGGGCACGAACCCGTGTCCCCTGCATTCGCAGGCAGACTCTCAACCACTGCGCCACCAGGGAAGCCCTATAAGAACATTTTTAAGAAATACCAGAATAAATACTTAAAGTGTTTAAAGTGACTGGCTCTGGGTAGTGTGCCTGTAAAGAGGGACGAGGAAAGAGAAGGCCACAGTTTTCTGATACAAGACCAGTAGTATTACTATTTAATTTTTAGTTATACATATGTATTACTTAAACTAAAAATAATTCTACATTATATCAATGTGAGAGAGAAAGAAAAAAGAGAGATGACTACAATAAGAGCCCTCAGATGAATCAGGGCTCTTTGTGTCCACACTCCTCTGCATTATGACATTTCCTTTCATTGAGAGGTGAAGTCTATTTCTCTACCCTCTTAATCTGGGTTGGCTCCATACCTTGCTTTGATCGATAGAATACTGGGATGTCGAAACATAAGGCACACATCAGTTACAGGCCTAATTCTGAAATCCAACCAGACACATGTTTTCAGGTACTCTTGCTCTAGAGGTAGAGAATTTCCCTTGATTAGGCCTGGCTCTACTGTCTGGACACTGTCCCATTACCCACTATTTTCCTCAGCCCCTGGTTCCACCTTCTAGGCTCTTGGCTCCACCTCCTGAATCATCCTTCCCTTTCCATTAGAAATAACTCATGTTTGAAGCTCAATAGTTTTCTCATAAAAAAAGAAAAAAATATGCACATTCACGGACCCAGTTTTCCTAAGAGAATGTACCAAACAGAACTATTCATACAATACACAGAGAAATATATGTATGTGAATATTTAATTGCAATAGTGGAAAATAAGACAGTAGAAACAATATAAATCAATCAATGAGGGACTTGTTTAAATAATTATAGTTCCTGGCACATAATAGAGCCTAGTAAATATTCTTTAATAAACAAATGCCATATCAATACAAAGAAATACTTTGTAACTATTTGAAAGAATAACATAAATCTACATGTTCTAATATGTGCCCAATATGTGGCCACAAGAGTGCTAAATGAAAGTAAGAGAGTTCTATTGACAATATTTTTGTATTAAAAAAATGAATATATGTATATATGTACATATATACATATGCCTTTCTACATGCACAAAACGTATCTAAAACAATATACCCTGCTATTAAGAGTGACTACTTCTGGGAATTGGGATTGGGCCTAAGGGAAAATAAATAGTGCTGGGTAGTAATTTTAATTTTGATTTTATATACATCTATACTATTTGTCTTAAAATTTTTTTCATAGTATGTATTACTTTAATATGTGTATGCATACATACACACACATACATATATGCTTATTTTCTTTAAAAGAGCATACCACACAGAAGAGCAACCAATACTGATCACAGGGGAATGTTTGTCCTGTTTTAGCCTCAGTTCACTTTCTAATCCCTTGACCCCTTCATTTATTTATCCAGCACTTCACTGAGTGTTAGGCACTGTACTAGACCCTGGATATTCAATGGCAAACAAGATAAACCTGGCCTCTGTCTTCAACGACCTTGCACTGTGGTCTGAGATAAGTAAACAGATGATTAGAATACAGCATGTGACAAATGCTGTGATAGAGGGGAAAACGGTTTGCTGAGGTAGCATGTAGAAAGCTTATGATAGGCTTATTGAATTCTAGTTCTATATTTCTCACTTTAACTCAAACAACTGGCATTCTAGTTTTATTCATCAGTGTCACAGTTTGCCTAATGTTTGCTCCTGAAGATGAGTCTGCTGCCAGTATGCTAGCCAACTCATGCTTCTGGTGCTACACACCTGAGGACCAAGGCCCATACCAGAGTGAAGCACCCTTGGCAATGAACTCCACCCAGTAGGGCTTCCCGCTGGCCTTTCTACACAGATGAAAATCAGAATTTTAGCAACCCTTAGCAGATGGTAAAGCCCTTTAAAATGAAGGAAGATTTCCAGATTACAAAAAGAAACAAATCTATTCAAAACGTAAGAAAGCAGACAACTCAGGAAACAGGTGTACCTTGTTATTAAAAAAAATAAAGCATATATTCATTCAACAAATTATTTCTGAGTACCAACCATTGTTTTATGCATGGGGATACAGCAGTGAATAAAATCTCTGATCTCATAGTGTTCACATTCTAGTGGAGGGAGAGGGACAAAAAAAAAAAAGTAAGCAAACAACTTTCAAATGTATCAGGAGTGACCAAACATGCAAACAGGACCTGGAGGGACAGGAGCAAGTGTAGTTTTAAGCAGGATGAAATAGAAGGCCTCTGCACTGCAGCCTAAGTTGGGTGAGGGCCACTAAAGGCTCTGGAATTGAGCTTTCCAAAAGAAAATTAGAAGATTATTCATACTTTAAGATATGTACTTAAACCATAAGTTTTAAATTGTTAAGTCATTAACCATGTACCAGACAACTTGACAGAGACCTCAAACAAATGACAGAACTAAGCCTTACACCTCGAGTCCCCAGGAAATCACTGGCAATGAAAAATGTTGGTAGAGTATTCATGAATTTAAATCCTAAATCAATGGGAAAAGATCAGTTACTCAAATTGGTCTTTTTAGCTCTAAGATATTGTTTAAAGCAAAGTCTTTCAATATTACTCTTTCCATCTAGTGGAGTCTCTAAATAAAGATAAGATCCATTCACTCAGCAAATAGAAACAGGCTCATTACAATGCTTGCGGAAGAGCCTCCTGAGTACACCAAACCTACCAGAACAGGCTCCTCCTCTCCTTTCACTCAGTTTTAATTACGTTAAATCTCACCACAAAGAAACACCTGTTGTTTCTAAGCGGCCACATAAAATGAAGGGAATAATAAGACTGAAGATTTTAAAAGCAAACAAGCTTTGATAATAAAACCAAAACCATCTCTTTCAGAACAAAAGAATTAAAGATAGGCATTTATATTGGCAATGAAAAGGTCATATTTTTAGCTTAGCTAAAAAGAATAAACTTGAATGAAAGAAAATAATTCATTAAACTTTGCTTTTTATTGAAGTACACTTGACTTACAATATTATATTAGCTTCAGGTGTACCACATAGTAATTAAATATTTTTATACATTATGAAATGATCACCATGATAAGTCTAGTTACCATCTGTCACCATACAAAGTTATTACAGCATTATTGATTATATTCCCTATGCTGTACATTACATCCCTGTGACTTATTTATAACTAGAATTTTGTACCTCTTAAACCCCTTTCCCCATTTCAACCATCCCCCCTCTAGCAACCACCAGATTGTTCTCTACATTTAAGCCTGCTTTTGTTTTGTTTTGTTTTTTAATTTGTTTTGTTTTGAGATCTACATATAAGTGAAATCACATGGTATTTGTCTTTGTCTAAGTGACTTCTTTCACTTAGCATAATACCCTCTAGGTCTACCCATGTTGTCACAAATGGCAAGATTTCATTCTTTTTTATGGCTCAGTAATATTCCATTGCACATATATATCACATCTTCTTTATCCATTCATCTGTCATGTGCACTTAGGTTGCTTCTGTATCTTTGCTATAGCAAATAAAGCTGCAATAAACAATGGAGTGTGTATATCTTTTTGAATTAGTGTTTTCATTTTCTTCAGATAAATACCCCAAAGTGGAATTGCTAGTTTGTATGGTAGCACTATTTTTAATTTTTTGAGGAAACTTCATGCTGTTTTCCATAGTTGTAGCAATTTACATTCCCACCAGCAGTGTATGAGGATTCCCTTTTTCTACATTCTAGCCAACACTTATTATTTCTTATCCTTTTGATAGTTGCCATTCTGACAGGTGTGAGGTGATACCTCATTGTGATTCTGATTTGCATTTCCCTGATGATTAGTGATGTTGAACATCTTTTCATGCGCCTGTTGGCCATCTGTATGTCTTCTTTGGAAAAATGTCTGTTCAGGTCCTCTGCCCATTTTTAAATCAGGTTGTTTTTTCAATATTGAATTCACTGAGTTCTTTATATATTTTGGTTATTAACCCCTTTTCAGACATATCATTTGCAAATATCTTCTCCCATTCAGTAGATTGCCTTTTCTACATCAAACTAAATGGCTTTTGCAAAGTGAAAGAAACCATTAATAGAATGAAAAGGCATTAAAGACTTTAAAAGGCAAGTATTCCTGCAAAAAAAAAAAATCAAATTTAAAGTCCAGCAATTTTCAGTGGAACAAACAACGGGAGGTGCAAATTTTAACACATATTCCAAAACTAATCATTAATATTTAGTCATGAATTTAAATTTATCTGTAAATTTCATATAACATTAAAGAAGAGTATGAAATTTTTTTATTCATTAAGAAAAAAATAGATTAAAAAATCCCCGTCCAGATCTACCGAGCCAGAACTTCTGGTGTCCTTAAGGCAGCTTTTAGGAAGCACTGCTATTAAGACACCAAGTTAAATACACACCACCCCCAAACATTATAAGAATATTTAAAATGAATCACTTTAAAACATTTTAAATGTTGATAAGTCACAAATATTCATAGAAAGAAGGCACACTAGAAATTGCTCCTTTCAGAGTTCATCATGAATAATATTATTGCATGTTTACATTGTCAAAACATTTCTCATGCCACTTTTGTTATGTTTAATAGATAAGAATCCCAGGCTCAGAAAAGTTAAGAAACTCTCTGAAGATCACTTAGCTGGCAAGGGGCAGAGAAGGATCCCAAATCAAAGCATCTCATGCCAAGTCTAAGGCACTTTCTACTAATGTAACACATGGTTCCCATGGAGAAGGCCAAGAAACAAAGCAGTACACAGGTGAGGGAGCCTGGAAAGAAGCATCCTCTGATACCACTCTCCCTTTCCCATTGGCTGTGATTATCTTTGAAGCATATTCCTTTTCACAAATATCCACTAAGGATCTCATTCTCTCTGTAGATTATGAGTGCATTCAATTATTCATTCATGCTATCTTCTTTTTAATTTACTCAGAATTCTGCCTAATATTCTGAACAGAGAAAAAATTTAACAGATATAGGTGCTCTGCATCAATTCTTTATGAGAGTAAGTTGTCATGAAAACTAGGACCATGCCACATATCTATTTACTCCTGGTATGGCAAATCTCTAGATGTCCCATTCTAAATCTCTGTGAAGTTTTATGTTTTCTGGTTAAAAAAATCAAGGGTTCCCCAACTTGAACATACATCAGAATCACCTGGGAGATTATTAAAAGTGCAAACCCTTGAGGCCTCCTCAAATCTACTGAAACATATCCTCTGGTGTCCCTGAACCAGCCTTTGGAAATCACTGCTAAAAGACAGCAGTGGAAATAAACAGTACAATTTTTTTTAAACCAAGCTATTCTGTTCTTAGATTTTAATGAGTTCAGATTGAGTTAGTTTAACACAATTTAAAACAATCGAAACAGATCTAGGTACATGGAGGCATCCTGTCCTTGACTGGACCTAGGCAGAAAACACAAAGTGTTAAAGGAGGCAGTTATGCCTGTCCACAGGGTGATGGAACTATGTGTGAAGGAGAAATCAACAGTCCTATATCCAGAGTCAGCTCCACCCCTGTGCAAATCGTAATGCTAGTGCTGGCCTCAGTGTCTCTTGGTTTCTACGACACTACTGTTTTTTTCTAACTATTCCTTCTTAGTTTCCTTTGCCTTTTGTGCTGTTTGTCCTTTAAATGTGACTGTCCTTTAGAGTCCTGTCCTCAGTTACTCTTTGAACTATACACACTAAACCTGGCTCACTCAGGGTCCCATGTCTTGAATGACCATCTCTATAAGTGAAAGTCTTCCAAATCTGCATCTTCACCAGTGTCCTCAGCTACACTCAAATGTACAAGACCACTGGGCTGCGCAGGTGATCCTAGACTTAGAGAGGTAACAGACATCCTACAGCCTTTCCTCATCAACAACCTATTTCCCACCAGTTAAGCTGGAATACTTTTAACTTTTCACTATTCCTTTCTGAAATATCTACTTCAGACAGTTAATAAAGCCAGATCTATCAGCAATAGAAAAATGGTTAAGTAAATTATGATGCCTAGATCTAATGGATAATTACACAGCCATATAGAATGGTAGTGCTGAAAACTATTCAGAAATATGGGGAAGTAGAGTACGTTGTCACAAAAGACAACACAATTTTATTTGTATTATAATTACATGGAACAGTCAAATGTATTGGGACTAGAGAAGGGAATACGAAATAGGACAGTTTTTTGTTATTTGGAAATCTGGGTGCCTTTTCCCATTAAGAGATTTCCCTTAATGTTATTATTATATCATTTATGCAAATATATAGTTGACGTATGATGATCTTAATTTGTATGGTTATTCAACTCTTTGTAACAAGTTTGGAGAGCTGAATAATAATATAACAGCTGCTTGTTGATTCTGTAAACAATAAGATGCTATAAAGCAACCCAGGATGCTCTTATAAAATATGTTTGCTATATCAATATACTGTGGAAATAACAACCACATCTATCTGCCCAGATCTCAGGACATTTTCCCAGGAGTAGCACCATCTTCTATACTAGTATATGATTATGCTTAAGAAATAAATGGGATTATTATAATTACTTTGGAAATGGGGAAACTGAGAAACAGAAAGATTTGGGGACTTACTCAAAGGCAAACCACAAGTCAGAATGAATTTACAAGTCGTTGATACTTACTTGACTAACAACATAAATATATTTCAGGTTTCTATACCAACTGTTCTTAGCTTTTAACACACAGCATAATTTGCCTAAGTAAAGGGAACACTATTATCTTGATTCATGATTTCATATGTTATAACATGCTCCTTCTTCCTATTTGCTTAGGAAACGTTCCTAAACTCTCATATACTCATTTATACATGATACATGACTTTCTGAGAATTTACAGAATTCTATTCTGTAAATATAATCCTTGATTTCAGGTGCTCAGTTTACATGTAAAATAACAAAATTGAAATTGAAGTGCAGTTATACAGATCCTCACTTATTTTCCTACTCAATAGAATAATGACCTCTTTGGCAAACTAATTCTCATATTGTTACGAATGCAGGTTACTGAGATTTAAAAAAATGACCCAGAAAAGTAAATTACTAATAGTTCAACAGGTGATACAATTCTAAGCCAGAGTTCCTTTGCATTACTTGGTCTATTGATTTTGGATTTCAAAGAAATGAAAATCAAAGAAAGGCTGCTGCTAATCTACCTTAGAAGCAGCACCCTGTCATTTAAAAATAACATTATTCTGACTAGCATTCAGCCCCTTCTCATCTTGTCACTTCACGTATTCTAAATATTCAACCACAAGATTTCCTCTGTAAACACACAGGTCACAAGAGCTCTGAAAATTCAGAAAGTGATACATTCTTTAACCATTTCCTGAACCCTAAACAAGTAAAGATTTAAGAATGAGAGACATGTTACTCCCTTTTGCATTAAGTTGACAGTTTTACTCTCCTGTCAATAAACTTACAGCTCCCCCTTTTTTTCCTTAAGGGCCTAAGTCTTGAGAAATTCTGCAGAGAGATATATTTTTTAATCTCAAGTATTTGGGAATGTTTGGAAATACCATCTACCAATAGTTTTCTGCAGATTTAAGGGTCCAAATTCTAGTCCCTTCTTGATCAAAGCCACAATAATGAATCCTGTTTTACTCTTCTACTACCGTGGTACTACAGGTAAATTTCATTTTGCCCTCTAAATGAGAAGCACAAACTGGTAACTTTCAGGCTTTATTCAGGCCACTAACCTGTTTTGGTTGGCCCACCCAAAGCTTTTAGAATTAAACCAACATATAAAAATCAGTTAAATTAGCATAAAAGTCCAGATATCCAGTTTCTCTTGAAAGATTGGAAACTTTGGCAAACCTGGGCCTACATTCCTATGTGGTAATAATTCAGCTGATAGGGAGAAGTGGCTGCCTCTTTTACAGAGCGGTCAATCTCCAGTTGACCGTGGTCCCTGCTAACCAGTCCAGAATCCTATTGTGTCCCTGACACCAAGATCCTTGTTATACCCAGCACACTTCATATAATTATGCTACCTGCCTGGTTTCTATAGGCATCTGAGCTCCTTACCTCTTCTGATAAAATGTTTTCTATTTTATTTCATTAGCATATATTGCACATCCAGTGAATGAAAGTGGGGAGTAGTAAGGAATAGGAGGTTACAAGTTCCTGAGCTCAGGGAACATAAACTCTAGCAGCAGGGACTGAAACGCACTCAAAGTGATAATGCAAGGTGTTTAGCACTGAATCCCATATAATGGTCTAAAGCAGGGTTGTCCAATAGAATTATAACGTGAGCCACATATTTAATGTTAAATTTTCTAGTAACCACATTGAAAGTTTTTTAAGGTGAAATTAATTTAATAATATATTTTACATAAACCAATATAACCAAAATCTTACTTCAACATAAAATCAAGGTTAAAAATTACTAATGAAGTATTCATATCCTGTTTTTTGTACTAAGAAGTCTTTGAATCCAGTATGTCATTTATATTTAATAGTACCTCTCAATTTGAACTAGCCACATATCTCAAAAAATGTGGACTAGCCACCTTTCAAGAGCTCAAGAATCACACGTGGGGACTTGCCTGGTGGTGCAGTGGTTGGGAATCTACCTGCCAATGCAGGGGGCATGGGTTCAAGCCCTGGTCCGGTAAGATCCCACATGTCACGGAGCAGCTGAGCCCGTGTGCCACAACTATTGGGCCTGTGCTCTAGAGCCCGTGTGCCACAACTACTGAGCCTGCGTGCCACAACTACCGAAGCCCGTGCGCCTGGAGCCCGTGCTCTGCAACAAAGAAAAGCCACCGCAATGAGATGCCTCTAAACCGCAACAAAGAGTAGGCCCCGCTCGCCACAACTAGAGAAAGCCTGCGGGCAACAACGAAGACCCAACGCAGCCAAAAATAAAGAAATAAAGAAATAAAGAATCACATGTGGCTAGTGGTTAGAGTAATGGACAGCACACGTCTAAAGTAAAATTAAGAGTCCAGAGAGCAGAACTCATTGCACTTGAGAATTCGAGGAAGGCTTCACGGTGAAAGTACATTGGCGAATAAATAAGATGCTGACTAGCAGAGATGGGGCAGTTTGGGAAGCTTTTTATAATGGTGGAGAAGCAGAACAAAACCAAATAAAGTGATATATCTACTTAGGGAACTAGAGGAACTCAAACAGCGGGAGACATAAGACAAGGGGAAAGCAGAAGGTTAAGATGAAAAGGGATGTTTGAACAAGCTTACCAAGGATATTCACTGCTATGGTAAGGAGATAAGATTTTATTCTCTGGGTAATGGGAGCCAAGACAATCTGAGCAGGAAAAGTGGTTTCTCACATATATGTTTTAGGATGGAGCGTATACAAGACTGGGTTAATGTAACTCAAATCAAATTAGTCAGGTCTGAATTCATGCAAATAGGGTTAGAATACAAATATGGAAGCTTCAAAAGGCTGATTATCAGTTCAATACAAAAAATAATTTTCTAAATTGTCAGTATTGCGCAAAGAACTGTGCTGCTCTAGGAAACTGTAAATCCAACTTTGGGGATGTAGAAGCAGATGCTAGATAATGAGTCTTCAGGAGTCAAGCAAAGTAGGGAAGCTCTTTTGTCCCCTGCAATACACAGATAGCACCCCTACACTCAATTCCCTTTGAGCAAGCTGTATAACTTCATGCCTTTCTCTCCCATTCAAGACAGCATACTGGAATGCAAGGGAGAGAAAGAGGGTATTATTACTGAGATAACCTTGAGTCTGTTCTAATTTATTTTGTAAAAGAAAATAAATCACTCTCAACCTTTGTTACTTTATTATTAGAGGGGGTTAGACGAAGAACATTTTATTCTCTTGGCAGCTGGTATGAGAATTCCTTTTAGTGAGAGAATTGCCTTTGTTGGGAAAATGCTTTAGTAGTCCCACTTGCAATAGATGAGTGCTACAGGGCCAGAACGTCACCTGAGGCCAAGGATTCAGAAGAGAGGGTCCAACTACATGGCATGAGACAGAGAGAGAAATCTGTGTGCTTTTAAGAGGGAAGGAGTGGAAGAAAAGAAAGTCAAGGCAGGGAGGGAAGTGGGGGAGCTAGTGAAATTGGGAGACTGAAGTCCTCAGATATTCAATCAAGTTACAAACTCAGGAAATGCTTGGTGTGAGTGGATTTGGGGCAGTAAACTAGTGGAGGCACTGAATTTTGCATCCAGGTGGACAAAAAACAGAAAACATTTGCAGATGCAAAATGCTAAACCAGAGGAAGCCTCAAGAACATAAGCCCCGGACTTCCCTGATGGTCCAGTGGTTAAGATTCCATGCTTCCACTGCCGGGGGCACGGGTTCCCTGGTGGTCGGCGTGGGCTGCGAAATAAGATCCCACAGGCTGCGTGGCAAGGCCAAAAAAAGGAAAGAAGTCCGTAGAAATGTAAAGAAATTATGGGAACCACTGTGAACTGGGGTTCAAGTCATATTAACTTAGAATCTCAGGGGCAGGGAGATACCACTAATCACCTTAGTAGCATTGCATTTGTCCACATTACTTGTAGAAAAGCCCACATCTAACTCTACACACAGGGACATCATGCGACCTTGACTGAAAGCAGCCATTAGAAAGGTAGTCAGCCCTAGACTGCAGATTGGCAAAGACTGCCTTGTGAACCCTCTCATCCTTGACTCGGTATGACAATAACTGTTTTAAGTGGCCTTCAAATGTTCTAAACTACATCGATTTTATTTAGCCAGTGCTCCTCCAAGTGAAGTCTGGTAAGATGGTGTGCCAGAGAGACCTCGGGCTTGCAGAAAATAACACAACGCATCCTGCAATGCTCATTGTATTTGACAGTAAATATTCATTTGTCATTTTAAAATAAGCATGAATAGATTTTTTAATTATATTATTATTTATTATTAGTTATTAAAATAAGCACTTAATTTTAAGATAAAGCCTGGAGAATTCAAAGCATGGCATTCCTGGATCACTCCATGCTTTACCACCAGATCACAGGGATATATGTGTCACTGTCAACTGCTATAGGGAGACTTCAGTGGGCAAGTTTGTGAAGCCCTGGTCTAAACCACACCAAAAGCTTGCTTAAACAGAGCCCTGGAGATCAACTGTCCCATCACAGCTATCTGCAAGTTGCCTTTGATTTTATGCCAGTTTCCAAGCAGCCCTGGGGGCCATGTGGTAAGCAGCCATAAATCAGCTTCATCATCATCATCACTGCATGCCCTGTAAAAGCTCACACACATGTGGACATCTGTCTATAAGCATCATGTAAAACTAGATAAATGTAGACACTACCCCTGCTGTCTGGAGCTCACTGGCTGGGTGCTACAACCTAGCTGTGGACTCACATTTAGTAGAGCATACAAACACAGGCCACTGAACCTCAGGGACATCAAAATGAGTAAAGCAAAATTACAAGTAGACTGCAGTTATTCTGTTGATTGTGTGATCTGTTCACTGGAACGATGACTGGGAAGAAAATCACTATAACACAGTGGCCAAAAGCAAGAGCCCTGCAATTAGACTCTACGGGGGTGAGTCCTGGCTCTGCCACTTCTTAACACTGTGACCTGGGGCAAGTTATCTAAGGACTCTGGTTCTCAGTTTCCTACCATGTGAAATGGAGAAACCAATCATTCCTGCTCCATGGTGTTTTGAGAAAAGTTAAATGAGATAATAGCTGAGGTAACCAAGTGCCTGGCATAGACTTAGTGCTCAATAAGTTACTCCTCTCCTCTCTCCCTTCCTCCCTCCCTCTCTCTCTCTCAAACCCCCCTGCCCCCTCTAAGTGAAATTGTTGGACAATACATATTTGTGTCCTAGGCACTGTGCTATGGCTAAAGACTACCCACAAAACTCAAAATGCTCTCAGACTAAGTAGGTTGCCCTGTAATACAAGGCAGGCTGTGACAAGCACTATAACAAAGGTAATGAAATACTCAGAGAGTGTATTAACCTGAGAGCAAGGACTGGTCTCATTCATCCTTGTATCCTCAGCATATTACTCAGTGTCTAACACAAAAGCAATGCTCCATAAATTATTAGACAAGAAACAAATGGTTTACAGGCAAGAGGTGGGCAGAACTAGGAAATGCTTTGGAGAAAGGCTTGGTAATGCAGGTGGGACTTCTGAAAAAAAAAGTAAGAGGTTGTAAGTCAAGGAGAAAAAAACAGGAGTCAGGGCTTTCCTGGTGGCACAGTGGTTAAGAATCTCCCTGTCAACGCAGGGGACACTGGTTCGACCCCCGGTCTGTGAAGATCCCACATGCCGTGGAGCAACTAAGCCCATGCGCCACAACTACTGAGCCTGCGCTCTAGAACCCGCGAGCCACAGCTACTTAAGCCCGCGTGCCTAGAGCCCGTGCTCCGCAACCAAGTGTAGCTCCCGCTCATCGCAACTAGAAAAAGCCCATGCACAGCAACGAAGACCCAACACAGCCAAAATAAATAAAATTAATTAATTTTAAAAAATGGGAGTCAGGGAAATAGGGAGAAGACAAGGAAAGGGGAGGTAGACTTGTCACACACACTATGACCCTGATGTCAAGAGAAGTTCAAAATATGAAAAAGAATTATCATTAACCTTGTTGTCAACCAAAGATGAAAGTGAAAAGCCCTTGTCAAGCTCCAGGTTCAGAAGAAACTCTACAGGCAAGAGAAAGAGCCTCAGACTTGTAAGGTCTGGACTTAACGAAGAGAATAGAAAACATGTTAATCAGAGGAACTCTCTCACTCCAGGCTGCAGCCCACCTGAACTACCTGGAATGCTCTCAAGGTTCCACACCTTCTCTTGCCTTAGGACCTTGCAATGAATGTATCTTTTCCTTTTCCAGATTCCTCAAATTGTCCATCCCTCCCTCTCCTCCCCCATTCCACCTACCTAACTCCTATTTATCCTAAAGGACTCAGTCCACATGCAAGCTTCTCAGGAAAGCCTTCCTTGCCCCTCACCACCCAGATGTGGGGTAATATCACACCTGCTCATATTTCTATAACAATCCACACTCACCCCCACATTGCAATTGCAATTGCCTGTTTACTTGGGTAGCTTCCTCCATCACACAGCAAGCTCCTCAAGGCAGGCATTATGTCTCAACTTATTGTTAAGTGCTTGATAAGTTAATAACTGGGAAGCAAGCTGAAATTCCCCCAAATTAAAAAGTATACACATTGAAACAATACCATATAAGTCATTTGGGCAAACTTTTTAACTCACCTCTGGCTGAGGCCATTTAAAAATTAATGAGTAATGTATCACTCAATCAGTGATACATTGTCAGCTCAAATACAGCTTTCATTAGAGCATGGGTTAAAAGTCCTAATGTGCCTCATCTTCCCCATTCATATACATAAGACCAAAGAGATCCCATGTCCAGCCCCTCAAGGAAGTTTACAGATACAGTTCCCTTTTATTCTTAGAAAAAGCAATTGATTTTTTTTCACCTATCAGGATGCCAGAAAGAGAAAAGTTTAATTAAATACATTGTTAAGATGTGAGGAAACAGGCAATCTACACAAGTGGTAGAAAGGTAAATAACTATCAAAATGCACATACATTTGCACACCCTACAAATTTATCAAGAGGATTATACTTCATGAATGCAAAATATGGTATACAAGGTTGCTCACTATTGCATTTTGGGGCTTTTTTTTTTTTTTTTTTTTTTTTGCTGTACGTGGGCCTCTCACTGTTGTGGCCTCTCCCGTTGTGGAGCACAGGCTCTGGACGCGCAGGCTCAGCGGCCATGGCTCACAGGCCCAGCCGCTCTGCGGCATGTGGGATCTTCCCGGACCGGGGCACAAACCCGTGTCCCCTGCATCGGCAGGCAGACTCTCAACCACTGCACCACCAGGGAAGCCCTTGGGGCTATTTTTTATTGAGGTAAAATATACACAACATAATATTTACCATTTAAGCCATTTTAAATTACACAGTTCAGTCACATTAAGTACATTCATATTGGCTATTCGTTCAAGATGTTGGCATACGAAGAGCCGGAATGTACCTTCTCCCATGGATACAATAAATATACACCTACAAATGAATCAATTCCTTCTGAAAAGAACCTGAGAACTAGCTGAATACAAAGAATAAAAGGACTCTACCACAAAGAATAAAAAGGACTACATCAAGATGGTAGGAGAGGCAGAGAAACACTCTCATCCAAAGCTACAAACCTGGCAAGGCGGCACACATAGGGAGGGATGGCACCAGACAGGCATCCTGCCAGAGGAGCAAGGGGTTGGTGCCCCACATCAGGCACCCTGGCCCCTAGGATCTACACAGAGAGATGAGTCCCAAAATGCCTGGCTTAGATAACCAATGTGGTTGACATCCAAGGGTCTCAAAGTGCATAGGAAACTGAGACTCACCACTTAAAGGGCTCACATGTGGTCTCACTCGCCCTAAGACCCAGCAAGTTTGAAAGTGCCAAGGCTACATGTGAAGAAAATTTGCAAATCTACATGATTTGGCTGGAAGGCCAGGGGATGATGGAAACAATTCCCAGAGACAGAGGCACTATCAGATGCCATTGCTGTGCTCCTCACCTAACGCGCTAGCACAGGTGGGCAACCTTGGATGTGGGGATAAGCAACCACAGCACTACCCCGCCACATTGCTGAAGCCAAAGAGCTCTGCATCTACAGTGATCCCCTACTCCCTTGCTGAAGCAGGCAGGAACAAACAGTCAAGGTACTCTCCCATTCCTGGCCTAAAGTCGAAGCCTGCACACACAGACAGGGCACTCTCATGCTGCATTCCTGAAGCCTCTGGGCATACGTAGTCAGGTCATTTTCCCACTGCCTTCCTGAAGCAAGAGAGAAAGTCCTACCCCCTACACTCTCCAGCTTCCTAGCTAAAGCCAGTAGGCATACACAATCCACACAGGGGATGCCCCTGGATCACCTGGCCTGGTGGCCAAGGGGGCTGGTGTTCCTGAGCTCCATAGGACTGTAACAATGGAAAGACAATTTTTGGCACCACACTCAGAGCACTGCACAGACAGCAGACTGAAATACAACCCACTCTTTCTGTGAAAAAGGCCTATTTACTCACCTGCAGCTTCACTCTGAGGAAGAGCTTTAGGCTTCCCACACATTTAGAGGCTAAGGAGGAATGCCCAGGGAAAGTAAACAGGGAGACACCATCCTTGTGAACCCCCTTGGCCTTGCACAGCTCAATAAGACTTCCCAGAAAGGAGCTTATACACTCATCAGGAGCTCCGATTTTTGCAACTGTCATCCACAGGACACCTCCAGACCTCCTGGTCTGGAAGCCAGCAGGGATTACTATTGCAGCCCCATAGGACTGTATGTATCTACATACTTTAAAATCTGCTGGGGAATTCCCTGGCAGTCTGGTGGTTAGTACACCACACTTCCACTGCAGGGGACACAGGTTCAATCTCTGGTTGGGGAACTAAGATCCCGCATGCCATGCAGCATGGCCAAAAAAAACCCAGCTGCTGCCTGAGGCTCTGGCATCCAATCACCTGAAACTTGGTGCCAAATGAGATTCCTCTCCTTGGAATACTGACAGGCCTCAGCACACCCTCAGCAACAGGGGCATACTGAGAATAAATCAGGCGCCACCTGACACAGAGCTGGGATGAGTCAGCCACACCCTTCCCTCCTGACAGCAGAGCAATAATTGGCCTGGCCAGGTGCCCCAAGCTCCATCCACACCATGCAAAGACTTGGCCAAAACCAGAACAGATGAGCACCTGTCTTGTCTTCCTCATGCAATAGGCAAGCCACAACAGGGTCAGGTGAGCACCCTGAGCCCCACTATCCCTACACAGCAGCCAACCTAAAACCCAGTCCAGAGACCAAACTGCAACCAGGATAGGTAAGCAACTCAAACCCCACCCTACCCACTCAGCAGCTGAGCTACAAACAGGCCAGGTGAGTACCCTGAACCCCACCTTCCCCATGTAGCAGCCACAAGGCTATCACAGTAGCTGGCACATGCAGCCCACATGAGAAATATTGATAGAGTGCCTGGCTCTGGTGACCAGGGGACATTGTGCTTTGGGGCTACACAAAACAATGCCATCACAAGATCACTCCTTCAAGATTAAGGGAGGTAGCCATTACACCTAATACACACAGACAAACACAGAGAGACAGGCAAAGTTCCAAACCAAAGAGCAAGGCAAATCCCCAGAAAAAGACCTTAGTGAAATGGAGATAAACAACCTACATGATAAAGGGTTTAAAGTAATTGTCATAAAGATGTTCACCAGTCTCAGGAAGGAAAAATGGATGAACACAGAGAACTTGAACAAAGAGACAGAAAATGTAAGAAAGTACCAAACTGAAGTTATAATTGAACTGAAATATACAGCAGAGGGGTTCAACAGCTAAATGGATGAAATAGGAGCGTGAATCAGAGAAAGCAATGGCAAACACCCAGAGGGAGCAGCAAAATGGAAAAAGAATTAAAAGAAGTGAGGATACTTTAAGGGACCTCTGAGACAACATCAAGTGAATAAAATTTGCATTATAGGAGTCTGAGAAGAAGAAGAGAGAAAGGGCCAGAAAAATTATTTGAAGACAACAATGGTTAAAATTTCCCCTAATCTGAGGAATGTAAAAGACATCCAGGTCCAGGAAACCCAGAGAGTTCCAAATAAGATGAACCCAAAGAGAAATACACTAAGACATATTATAATTAAAATGGTAAAAGATAAAGAGAGAATCTTAAAGACAGAAAGAGAAAAGAAAATTATTATGTACATGGGAAACCCCATAAGGGTATCAAAGATTTTTTTGGCAGAAGTTTTACAGGTCAGAAGGGAGTAGCATGACATAGTCAAAGGGCTGAAAGGAAAAAACTGCCAAGCAAGAATTTTCTACCTGGCAAGGCTATCATTCATAAGTGAAGGACAGATTAAGAGTTCTACAGATAAGCAAAAGCTAAAGGAGTTCATTACCTCTAAACCAGCCTTACAAGAAATGTTAAAGGGACTTCTCTAAGCTAACAAAGAAAGGCACTAATTAATAATAAGAAAACACATGAAAGTAAAAATCTCACCTGAAGAGATAAATAAATAATAAAGGCAGTGGGTCAATCACTTATAAAGCAAGTAAAGAGAGTAAAAGACAAATGTAAAATTAATTGAAAATATAATAATTAGTGAAGGAATACATAAAATAAAAACATATAAAATGTGTCATCCAAAATATAAAATGTGGGGAGGAGAGTGAAAATATTAAGCTTTGGGATGTGTTCAAAATTAAGTTACTATCAACTTAAAAGAGACTGTTATATACATAGAATGTTATAAGTGAACTTCTTAGTAACCACAAAGCAAAAACTTATAGTAAATACACAAAGGAAAATGAGAAAGCAATCAAAATGTAACACTGAAGAAAGTAATCAAACCACAAGGGAAGAGAGAAAGAGAAGAATAAAGGGAAAGGAACTACAAAAACATCCATAAAACAATTAACAAAATGGAAATTAGTACATACATACCAATAATTACTTTAAATGTAAATGGACTAAACTCTCCAAGCAAAAGACATAAGATGGCTGAATGGATCAAAACATGACCCTTCTATAAGTGGCCTACAAGAGATTCATTTCAAATCTGAAGACACTCACAGACTGAAAGTGGAGGGATGGAAAAAGACATACCATGCACATGGAAATTAAAAGAAAACAGGGTAGCAAATATTTATATCAGACAACTTTGACTTTAAAACAAAGACTGTAACAAAAGAAAAAGGAGGGCATTATATAATGATAAAGGGGTCAACCCAAGAAGAGAATATAATATTTGTAAACATTTATACACCCAACATAAAAGCACATAAATACACAAAGAACATATTAACAGAAATAAAAGGAAAAATTGACAGCAATACAATAATAATAGGGGACGTTAATACCTCATCTACATCAATGGATAGATATCCAGGCAGAAAATTAGTAACAAAACACTGACCTTATATGACACATTAGACAAGATGGGCCTAACAGACATACACAGAACTCTTCCAAAAGCAGCAGAATACACATTCTTCTCAAGTGCCCATGGAACATTCTCCAGGATAGAGCACATGTGAGGCCACAAACGAGTTTCAATACATTTAAGAAGATTGAAATCATATGAAGCATCTTTTCCAACCACAACTGTATGAAACTAGAAATCTATTACAAGAAGAAAACTGGAAAAAACACAAATACATGGAGACTAAACAACATGCTATTAAATAATGTGTCAACAAAGAAACCAAAGAGCAAGTCAAAAATACCTTGAGACAAATAAAAATGGAAACACAACTTTGCAAAATCTATTAGACAAAGCAAAAGCAGTCTAAGAGGGAAGTTCATAGCAATACAGCCCTAACTCAAGAAACAAGAAAAATCTCAAATAAACAATCTAACTTTACACCAAAAGAAACTAGGAAAAGAACAAATGAAACCCAAAGTTAATAGAAGGAAGGATATAATAAAGATAAGAGAGGAATTAAATGAAATAGAGATTAAAAAAAAATTTTTTTAAGTCAGTGAAACTAGGAGCTGGTTCTTTGAAAAGATGAACAAAATTGACAAACTTTTAGCCAGACTCCTCAAGAAAAAAGCAGTTCAAATAAATAAAAGCAGAAATGAAAGAGGAGAAATTACAACCAATACCACAGAAATACAAGGGATCATAAGAAAACACGATGACTAAATATATGCCAACAAATTAGACAACCTAGAAGAAAAATGGATGAATTCTTAGAAACATACAATCTTCCAAGACTGAATCATAAAGAAATAGAAAGTCTGAATAGACTGATTACTAGCAATGAAATTGAATTAGTAATCAAAAAGCTCCCAAAATGCAAAAGTGAATTCCACATGACACTGAAAGAAAAGATAATACCTATACTTCTCAAATTATTCCCAAAAATTGAAGGGGAAGGAACACTTCTAAACTCATTTTACAAAGCCAGCATTACCCTGATCCAAAATCAAAGATACATCAAAAATAAATAAATAAATAAAAGAGAGAAAGAAAAGAAAATTACAGACCAATATCCCTGATGAAAACAGATGTAAAAATCCTCAACAAAATATTAGCAAACCAAATTCAACAATACATTAAAAAGATCATGCACCATGATCAACTAGGATTCATTCAGGGATGCCAGGATGGTTTAACATCCACAAATCAGTCAACATGTTACACCACATTAGCAAAACTAAGAATAAAAATCATACTATCATTGCAATAGATGCAGAAAGAACATTTGAAAGAATTCAATATCCATTTATGATAAAAACTCTTAACAAAGTGGTTTAGAGGGAATGTACTCCAACATAATAAAGGGTTTTATATGACAAACCCACAACTAAAATCATACTCAACAGAGGAAAGCTAAAAACTTTTCCTTTAGGATCAGGAACAAGACAAGAATGCCACTGTTGCCACTGTTATTCAACATATATTGGAAGTTCTGGCCACAGCAATTAGGCAAGAAAAATAAATAAAAGACATCCAAGTTGAAAAGGAAAAAGTAAAATTGTCACTGTTAGCAGATGACATGATACTATATATAGAAAAACAAAAAAACTATTAAAACTAATAAGTGGATTCAGTAAAGTTGCAGGATGCAAGATTCATACAGAAATCTGTGGTATTTCTATACATTAATAACAGACTATCAAAAAGACATTTTAAGAAAACAATCCCATTTACAATTACCTCAAAAATAATAAAATACCTGGGAATAAATTTAACCAAAGAGGGGAAAGACCTGTTCTCTGAAAACTATAAGATATTGAGAAAAAAACTGAAGATGACACAAATAAATGGAAAGATATATCATGCTCATGGATTGAAATAATCAATATTGTTTAAATGTCCATACTACCCAAAGCAATCTACAGATTTAATGCAATTCCTATCAAAACACCAATGGCATTTTTCACAGAACTAGAACAAATAATTCTAAAATTTGTATGGAACTACAAAAGACCCTGAATAGCCAAAGAAATCTTGAGAAGGAAGAACAAAGCTGGACTCATCATGCTCCCTAACTTCAAACTATACTACCAAAGCTACAGTAATCAAAACAGTATGTTACTGGCACAAAAACATACATATAGCTCAATGGAACAGAATAGAGTGCCCAGAAAATGACCCACGCTAATATGGTCAATTAATCTATGACAAAGGAGGCAAGAATATATACCAGGGAAAAAACAATCTCTTCAATAAATGGTGTTGGGAAAACTGGACAACCACATGCAGAAGAATGAAACTGGACCACTATCCTACACCATACACAAAAATTAGCTCAAAATGAATTAAAGACCTGAAACCATAAAACTCCTAGAAGAAATTACAGGCAGTAAACTCTTTGACATCTGTCTTAGCAATATTTTTTTTGATATGCCTCCTCAGCTCAGGGAAACAAAAGCAAAAACAAACAAATGGGACTATATCAAATTAGAAAGCTTCTGCACAGCACAGGAAACCATCCATAAGATGAAAAGACAACCTACTGAATGGGAGAAAATATCTGCAAACAATATATCTGATAAGGGGTTGATATCCATAATATATAAAGCCCTCATACAACTCAATATAAAAAGAAATAAACAACCCATTTTTTAAAAAATGGGCAGAGAACTTGAGTAGACATTTTCCCAAAGAAGATATACAGATGGCTAACAGGCAAATGAAAAGATGCTCAACTTCACTAATCATCAGGGAAATACAAATCAAAACCACAATGAGATATCACCTCACACCTGTCGGAATGGCTATTACCAAAAAGACAAGAAACAGCGAGTGTTGACCAGGATGTGGAGAAAACGGAACCCTTGTGCACAGTTGGTGGTGGGAATATGAATTAGTGCAGCCACTATGGAAAACACTATGTAGGTTCTTCAAAATACTAACTACCATACAATCCAGCAATTCCACTTCTGGATATTTATCTGAAGGAAACAAAAATACGAATTTGAAAAGATATATGTATCCCTATGTTCACTATTTACAATAGATAAGATATGGAAGTAATCTAAGTGTCCATCAACAGATGAATGAATAAAGATTTGGGGTGTGTGTGTGTATACACACACAATGGAATATTATTCAGCCATAAAAAGGAATGAAATATTTACATTTGCAACAACATGGATGGATCTAGAGGGTATAACATTAAATGAAATAAGTCAGACAGAGAAAGACAAATACCATATGATGTCACTTATATGTAGAATCTAAAACAAAACAAACAAACAAAAAATAGAAACATACTGGTAGATACAGAGAACAAATTGGTGATTGCCAGAGGGGTGGGAGGAGAGGGGAAAGGGCAAAATAGGTGAAGGGAATTAAGATGTACAAACTTCCAGCTATAAAATAAATGTCACAGGAATGTAATGTACAGCATAGGGAATATAGTCAATAATACTGTAATAACTCTGTATGGTGGCAGATGGTAACCAGACTTATTGTGGTGATCATTTTTTAATGTACAAAAATATCAAATCACTATGTTATACACCTGAAACTACTATAATATTATATGTCAATTATAATTCAATTTAAAATTACATTAAAAAAATTTAAAGTACAATCACATTGTTATATAACCACCCCACTATCTATTTCCAGAAGTTTTTAAACTTCCCTCATCCCCACCTCCCTGTCCCTGATAACCACTATTCTACTTTCTGTCTCTATGAATTTGCCTATCCTAGGAGCTCACTTAAGTAGAATCAAACAATATTTGTTCTTTTTTGTCTAGCTTATTTCACTTAGAATAATGTTTTTAGGTTCATTCATCTTGTAGCATGTATCAGAATTTCCTTCCTTTTTTAAGGCTGAATAATTATTCCATTGTATGTATATACCACATTTTGTTTATCCATTCCTCTACTGATGGACATTTGAGTTGTTTCCACCTTTTGGCTATTGTGAATAATGCTACTATGAACATCAGTATACAGGTATCTGTTTGGGTCCCTGCTTTCAATATTTTTGATTATACACCTAGAAGTTGAATTGCTGGCTCATATGGCAATTCTATGTTTGACTTTTTGAGGAAGCACTAAACTGTTTTCCACAGTGGCTGCACCATTTTACATTCTGACCAGCAATGCACTAGGCTTCTTACATTTATATAAGAATAAAAGATTGGAAGCAACCTAAACATTTATCGATACTCAATTGATTAAATAATTTATAGTGCATTCTCACAATGAAATATCATGTAACCATAAAAATAGAACAGGGACTCCTTTTTTGTATGAATAAAGAAAGCGTTCTAAAATGTGTTACGTGAAAAAGCAAGATGCAGAACAGTGAGTATGTTATGCTATCATTTATGTAAAAGAGAAGAAAAAGTATTTATATAAATTTGCTTGGAAAAATATCTCTGGAAGGATAACAGAAGAAATTAATCAAGTTTATTGCTTCTTAGAAGAGGAATTAAGTTATAGGAGGTCCAAGGAAGACAAAGGGTTTTCACTCTATAATTTTGTATATGTTTTGAATTTTGAAGAACAAGATTATATGATCTATTTGACTATTAAATTTAAAACATTTTTAAAGTATTGGATTTTCTGAGCAAAATACATTTGTCACACTGAAGGTCCACACCACCACACTTAGAAGGGGAAAGTAGAGCATCTCTCCTGTTTCAGCACCACAGGCATCTCTTAGAAAAGATGCTCTACATCTTTTACTCCACATCTACTCCCTTCATTTTCCCTATTTTCTAAAACTAGCATTTGAGCCCCAAATTTAACCTGCTTCTCCAGACCCTTCCTGTTCACCTCCCCAAGGGGGAGAGATGAACTCAAAATTACTTTGTGAAAGCCAGAACCCCACTCTGGGAACAACTTCTCCTAAAAAGTGAAGACACAAAGTGAAAATGTCAATCAAACACATGGAAAATAAAGATGTCTCCTAATATGGTAAAATCACAGCTTTAAAGTAGGAGCTTGGGAAAATATAAAAGTGAATCCATCTCTCTATCTTTAAAACACTTTACTATCTATATATGTCTGTGACCCCGATGTCTTTTTAGCACTCTAAATTGGGAAATGAGGATAATGTCTTTTTCAGTATCTTTGAGTAATAGAAAGCATAGTAGCTCATCATTATAGGAAAGATCATAACAATGGCAGCAAAAAGTCCAATGTTTGCATTTTCATTATCTAGTTGCACCAACTAGTTCAACAAATATATATTTTTTAAATAGTTACTTCCCAGGGTTCTATTTAAGTTAAGGCAGCAATATTCCCAATTGCGCTCCTAGTTAACTACTCCTAGTCCTTGAGGACTACAGTCCTCAATTAGTTATGTATGCTTTTAGTCATTTGCCTTTTTGTGTCTTTCTTGAAAATCCACAGTTGATAATCGCAAGATTCAAGCTGAGGTAAAATTCTGTCAGTATTTTTAAGCACCATTTGGCCGAAAACATTGCTTGGGGACACACACATACACATACACATATGCTGATGAGTCATACTGTAACATGTTATTTTGAGACCTTCCTGCCCACCATAACACAGCCACACATCTGGCCCATCTTCAAAAGGGTGACTCGTCGGAGCAGTGTTCATGGGGCTCTCCAACGCCAGATGACATTAATGCAAAAGTAATATATCCCTTCCAGCTCCCTACTTCCAGAGTTCACACAGGAAACATAAAATATATATATATTTAAATAAAAGCCAATGTGGAAAACACATGCTTTCATAATCTTAAATAGACTTTATTTATTGGTTCAATGAATTTAATTGATGTGGAAATAGTAATGCAGTTATTGGGAAAACAGACTTGAAGATTTTAATGTTACCACTTAAAGTTTTAATGAAAAGGGCAGGTGGCAGTGATCATAAAAAAAGATGTAATCGAATATTTTCTGTAGTAAAAACTGTGCAGTAAAGATTTTAAGTGGTGCCCAATAGTGAAAAGTTTACTGTTAACAGATTCAGCTGGTGTTTAGCCAAAATTTGCTCTGCATATTTTCATATCAAGAGTGATATCTGAATCAACAGAAAATAATACATTTATAACTCCTCAGTATTTCTATATTAGTCACCTCGAAATTTGCATTTTAAGGGCTTTCATTTTTTCCCAATAAAGTAATTTTTAGTTATAGAATGTCAATAAACAAATGACAAAATATGGTTTATGTTTTGGTAAATTTAATTACCTTATTTTTCATGTGCATAATTTTAATTCTGAATTGTTATTTATGTAACCAAACCTTGCTTTTAAAGGTATAGGTAATTTAAACCATAATTTAAAAATTGGTCATATATATACATGTAAATGAATGT